>NC_082663.1:8955000-10205000 GCF_025265405.1 Mesoplodon densirostris
AACTGCCGTGTGATTTTCCAACAGGGATTGTCATCGAAAAATGAGAGGTACAAGGACTATTTTAGATTAAGGGAGACTATGTAGGCTTAAACCAGTGGCAATGCATGAAGGTCAATTGAATGCTTGTTCCCCCCAAAAAAATTCAAAACAAAACTATAAAAGACATTCTTGGGGCAATTATAGAAACTTTAGGTTCTAGAGGTTGTTATGGTGTGTCAATGGGTTTAAAGGACATTATTCTAACTGTAGGAGATACATGCTAAAATGCTTAGGGGGAAAGTTGTTCAAACACATACTTTCAAATGACACACAAAAAAACTATAGTTAAAATACATATGGCTAAATCTTAATAATTGTTCAATCTAGGTTGAGGGCATATAGGTGTTCATTGTACTATCCTTCAACTTTTCTGTATATTTGAAAATGTTCATAATAAAATGTGCAGAAAAAAACTGGTCTTGAAGGCCTTCATCTCAGTAACATTTTGGTTTAAATTGCAAATAATTTTTATTTGAATATTGTATCTGAATATGTTAGGGATAAGAAACACTTGGTACTTTGTTTTGATGATTTGATTTGACTCAGTGTAGCTCCTTGTTGAGACTATCTGCCTGAAGCATTGAAACTGAATTCATTATAACTGAGAAGTGCAGATGTAGAAGTACAGACACACCAAACCTCATATATCACTGTTGCTCAATTGATATTTCAGCTACCTTATGAATGTGTCTCTTGCTAAGAAAGGCATTCATACACATGTTGCTATTTCAGCAACAAAAAGTATCTCCTCGAAAATTATGCTTTGTTTATTCAGCCAATATGTATTGACTTACTACTACATGTCCAGACCTGTGTTGGCCTAAGGGAAACATCAGTAAATGAAAGGGGGCCACAGCCGTTGAAGATCCACAGCCACTGAATTCCAAGTGCACAAGGACAGATGTAGCCTCATTCATGCTAATGCAGAATTCTCTAAAGATTTTGCTTGTGTACACTCTAAAAAATTATTACCTTCATTTCTTGATAAAGATTTTTCATTGTATGTTTAAATGGCAGCAAAGATGTAACTCTGGCATAAAAATCGATATTTTAAAATTGTTTCATCACTTTTTTTTAAAAAAGGTCCTAGTAAGTATAATTTCTTTACAATCTTTGTCTGGTAATCCCATATCTGAAGTCTTTGTAGGATGGTTTCTGTTATCTGTAAGTTCTTGTTTATATACATATATATATATATATATATATATATATATATATATATCCCAGATATGGGATTACTATATTGTATCTTCCAGGTACTTAGGGGTCCCAGTAGTTCAGGATCATTTTGAACTAAATTTATTTCTTGAGATTATTTGGTTCTTGGTGTGTCATGAGTTTGAGGTGCAATCCATGCCAGGGTTGGTTCATGGGTATAATTTAATAAGGCTCAGCAAAACCAAATTTTCCTAAAAGTTTCAGTCTACTTTTGGTTCACTATTCCTCCTGAGAACGCAGTTCTGGAGGCCCTGGGGGAGAATCCAGGTAGAAGGTCTCTTAACAGATGTTTCACCGTTGGCAGGCTCTGGGCTTTGACAGTTGTTATTCTTGCCCCTGGAAGCTGTCAAAATTCAGGTTCAAAGTTTGCCTGTAATCAGCAGAGCAAAAGCAACTGCCAGATTCCATTTATATCCCGTCCTTAGGTTCTGGCCTGCTAGTTGCTTTACCATTTTTGTCAACTCTTCAGTGGTTTTACAAATATGTTTTTAATATTTTATCAAGTATTTTCAACTGTTGGTCTAAATAACCTAGCCTGCTATATTCTTGGAAAGGGAAGTAAACATCATTTTTCTCAGTACTTTAAATGAGAAGCTCTTCTAACCGGAGGTTTCTGCCTGGACTTGAAGGCAACCATGAACTCCTGGAAACTGTATGCAACATTTTGTGTTTATGCAGTTTTTCTGGGAAAAAAAGCCCACAGATTTTATCAGATACTCAAAGGTGCTAATGACTGAGACTCCCCAGATCTGAGAACCACTGCTTTATAGTTCCATTAGCACGTAGCAATTTTAATTTTAAAAAATGATTTCAGAATAATTTCAGACTCACAGAAGAGTTGCAAGTACAGTCCAAAAAAAACTCCGATATTGCCTTCACCCAGATTCACCAACTTTTAACATCTCTCTCTTTCTCTCTCTCTCTCACACACACACACACACTCTTAGTCTTTTTCTAAACCATTTCACTACAAGCTTCAGCCCTGATTCTACATCACCCCTAAATACTCTAATGTGCATTTCCCTAAACAAGGACCTCCCAAGAAGTCAGAAAATCAACACTGATACAACACTACCATTCAAAGAACCTATTCAACTTTTAATTTTGCCAACTGTCCCGCAAATGTCTTCCTTGGTTTTCAGGTCTAGGATTCCTTCATACATTGCATTTAGTTGTCACGTCTCTTTGGCCTCCTCCAATCTGGAACAGTTCCTCAGTCTTCTGTCTATCATGTCCTTGAGAGTTTAAGAGAATACAGCCCTTATATTCCGTAGGCTGACACTCAACTTGATTCCACTGGATGTTGCCTCATGCCCAGACTCAGGCATGCATTCCTGAGAAACTTCAATTTTCTCATTATGTCAATCTGTCCAATCACTGGTGATGTTGACCTTGATCATCTACTCATGTTGATGTCTTCACTGTAAAACTACTATTTTTCTTGTTAACTGTTGGAAAATGTTCCAATAATATGCTAAAATCCTGTTCCTCATTGAAACTTCACCCATTCTTAGCCTCCATTGACAACTCCAGTCTGAACCACTAACAGGTTGGTCAGTGATTTTCTGTTTATTGGTTGGCATTATACTGCAAAGGAAGAGCTTTTTTCTCTCCCTACTGATTTATATCATGATGAGCTCATGGATTCCTATTTTACTTAACAGGTTATAATCTGTTACTGTAATATTTATTTTCATGCTCAAATTGTCCTCAGCATGGCCAACGGGAGCCTCTTTGATCCAGTTTCTTTATCCTTTTAGCATGGCCCTATCAGTTTTTGAGCCTTTCCTTAATTTCTGCACAAGATGTTCTAGGCTTATCTTGTAGTTCTCCTGCTTCAGCCCTAAAATCTGACATTTCTTCAGAGTCTTGGTTACTCTTTTTTTCCCATATAAATATTTTTTGAAAATTTTGAACTTTATTTTTTTCTTAGAGCAGTTTAAGGTTTACAGAAAAAGTGAGAGGGAGGTACAGAGATTTCCATATGCCCCTACATAGACTCCCCCATTATTAACATCCCCCATAGTATATTTGCTACAACTGATAGAACTGACACATCATAATCACCCAAAGTCCATAGTTTGCATTACAGTTCACTCTTGGTCTTGTACATTCTATGGGTTTGGACAAATGTCTGATGACATGTGTCTATCATTATGGATCATACAGTCTTGGTTCCTTTTAGTGGAGCATGGTATTAGAAACCAAAATCTGTATACGCAGTGTGCTCATAGCTACTGAGATATCACTGCATGTCTATCCTCTCAGAGGACAGAACTAGGAAATGTATACAATGTACACATAATATTAAATATTATATATTTCCTAGCATATATATTTAACAGCCGATATACATTATATATGATATTTATAGACATACATATATAGTTGAGCCTTGAATAACACTGGTTTGAACTGCATGGGTCCACTTATACTCAGATTTTTTTTCAATAAATACATACTACAGTACTACACCATCTGAGGTTGGTTGAATCCAAGGATGTGGAACCACAGGTATGAGGGCTGACTATAAAGTTATACTCAGCTTTTCAACTGAGCAGTGGGTCAGTGCCTCTAATCCCCACATTTTTCAAGGGTCAACTATATATATTTCTATATTTGTTTACATTTTTAAAAATGAGTTCCTAATGATACCTGTATTTCCAATCCAACACCTCAGGGTTCTTTTTAGCCTTCCCCTTTTCCATGTTAGTATTTTCTCTAACAGTGGGAAATCTGGTCATCATTATTCAACATAATCAATTGTCCAACCACACCAGTCTTCTCTCTCTGCCACCTGCATGCCTCTCCCTTCAGCATCCATGTTCTTGCCCACATTATTGTTGTGTCTCATAGCAGGAAGGGAGGAGAAATGGAATAGAAAAATGGAAGGGAGGACTTCCCTGGTGGCGCAGTGGTTAAGAATCTGCCTGCCAATGCAGGGGACACGGGTTCGAGCCCTGGTCCGGGAAGATCCCACATGCCACGGAGCAACTAAGCCCGTGAGCCACAACTACTGAGCCTGCGCTCTACAGCCCGTGAGCCACAACTACTGAGCCCATGTGCTGCAACTACTGAAGCCAACATGCCTAGAGCCAGTGCTCCGCAACAAGAGAAGCCACCACAATGAGAAGCCCGTGCACCGCGACGAAGAGTAGCCTCCTCTCGCCACAACTAGAGAAAGCCTGTGCACAGCAACAAAGACCCAACGCAGCCAAAAATAAATATAAAATAAATAAATAAATTTTTAAAAAAATGGAAGGGAAGGGAAGATGAGATGAGAGGGAAAGGAAGATAGGAAGGAAGGAAAGAGTTTTATATTAAGATACTGCCACAAACTGCCTTCAATAATTTATAGACGTTAATGTTAAGCTTATAGTAAGGCACTTTACTTATCATACGTATACTTGGTCAGCAACAACTCTGTGCAACTTCTGTGCAACTGTTGCAAAGTCTTGGGCTTCTATCTAAGCATGGGCTCATGGTAAAAGTTAAGGGTTTAGTGGCAGTGTTAAGAGTGTGGCTGCAAACGGCAAACAGGTGAGGTTTAAAAATTAGAGGTCTGGAGTTAAAGACAGACCTGTGCTTTAATTTTGGTTCCTCTTCTACATATGGCCAAAAGCAAGTTACTTATCAGCTGTCTCAGATTCCTCATCTGTGAAATGGCTACAATATTTGCTTTGCAAGATTGCTATTAACGTTCATTGGACATAATAGGGAGTTAGGTTAATTATTGTTATTGTTAGTTTGAGTTAGTGCTCAAAAATTATACTGTTGTCTTCCCACACATCCCCTGTTGCTCCTTTGATTGCTATATGGAAACCCAGAATTACTAAGCTATAGTATCCTCATGGCACAGTGCACACACACACACACACACACACAGAGGCTGGAACCACATGTATGCTATACCTTTAAGTGTCTCTTTTGATCAAAATAACTTTTTCTCAGGTTGAAATTGTGTATGAATTCTAACTGGTTTCCTTGGAAAAAAGTGTGGCAAATAAAAATATTTCTATATTATCTTGGTGTCCTTGTTTGAAAACAACGAGAATTCTAATTATAATGCATATCTATTGCTTTGTCTTCCCTTTTCTTGTGGGAAATGTTCTTTCTGCACTTCAGTAATGTAATTCAATGGCGGTGTACACGTTATGTTCTTACAGACCCTCATCATTTGGTTCAGGGATGGGCACTTAGCTGGACCAATGAACTGTCCTTCCCTAGGAACTGTTGAGACCAGAGATTGTCGCCCTCAGCCTGTCTGATGGTGAGGCTGAAGATATAACCTTGAGAGCTATCGGGCCTTGTCCCCAGCCATGTGGAGGAAGCTGGTGTGACAACAAGAAGCTGATGTGCAGAGAGAAGCAGAACAGAGGGATGGGGGCAGAGAGGGGACTCTGGTTCCAGCAATTCCTGAGGCCCACTGGACAACTACCCTTGTCACAGTTTGTTCATGTCGACAGTCCATTCCTCCCTTTTGTCTACTAGCTTAGTTGGTAACCAAGAGAGGTCTGACTGCCTTACGTATCTCAAAGGGTTTGTTGTGAGGACCAATGCTTGGCACATAATAGGGACTCAACAAATATTGGTTGATTACTCTTAGGTTTAACCTCCAAATGAAAAATGAAAAAAGGTTGGGGCAATTCTCAACTCTAGAAGTAACCTTCCTTTGAGCATCACAAAGGAAGACACAGAAAGACAAAAGGAGGGAGCCCTCCACCCACACTGCATACACCCACATCCCTCCAATCCTAACCCAGGTCTACTGCCTGGAGGTTCACACACCTGCCCGGAAAGACCATTAGCACTTCCTCCAGTGAATCTCGAAGTCTACCTCTCAGACTCCTTCCCGCTTTTGCTGTACAACCCCTGAGGCTGGGTCTGGTGGTCCTGAACAGTGACCCTGGTCTGAGTTGAGTGGTCTGCCACAGGCCTTACAGGGGATGTGACTGCTCATCCTGTTAGGCGGGAGGGGTGGGGACTGGGGTATGAGCCTCCTTCAGATTCCATTCCTTGGGAGATAATATAGTCTAAACATATTTAAGAAAAAGCTTAAATATGCTCAGTTCTCAAGGTCAGCCCTTGAAATCGGCGGGTCTCCATTATTGTGTCAAGACTTTGAATTCTCTCCTACCTCGGGTAACATGAGTGACACTGGTCAAATCGGTGACATCCGTCTTCAAGGGCTGCTCTCTCTTCTGAGGATTCCACTTCGTTACTTTTATTCTAAGTCTCATTCTGATTGATGAGCTTGGGGGAGCGCGTCTTCCCAACTCCGTCACTCACACAGATGGAAAAGAGATTGCTAGCGCTCCTCAATGTACCATATATCTAATCTATATGCAAGTCATCCGCATATTCTTTAAAATAGATTTCCTTGGGATTAGAGACACCTTTGGTTCTACTCAGGCGATTCTAAAAGTGGTGATCTTTCTAACTTGTTATTTTCTGCATAGTTCTTCATTTAGACAAAAAGCCAGGGATTACAGTGAGGACAGGTGCTGTACGGATGGAAGCAGAGCTCAGTCGGAAGCAATTTAGCTCCGGCCAGATAAGCGTCCGACACGCAGTGTTATCAAGCCCTGTCCGTATCTGAACCGATTTCCCTTAGAGGAGGGTATTGCAGCCTCCAGCCTAAGCAGGTTATTGAAGCAGTCCTTCCAGTTAAATGAAGAAGTTTCCCTGGGAGGGTGTGTGGTAGAGTTAGAGCTTGCCTTCTTAATTTCAGTGATATTTCAGTACTTCCTCAAAACGTGCATCAGAAGTGCCCGCGTGCGGAACAAAAATGCATATCCCTGGGCCGACTCCAAACACGCGGCACCAGAATCTCGGGGCGGGAGAGGGGGGGGCGCCAAACTTGTATTTTCACAGGCGCCCAGGTAACTAACTCTTCAGCCCTGAGACCCGCCTTTGTCTGCACCGCGCCCGGCCGGCGCTGGGCTCGCCACCTCGCCGTCAGGAGCTCGCTCCCGCTGCTCTCCTCCCTTAGCTCTGCGCCTTCTTTGTCGCCTCCCTCGGGGTCATTAGAACTCAGCTCCTTCTAAGGTTTCAGCCCCATTGCCCGCGCAGCCCGCCGCCCACGAAAGTAGCCACACACTGTCCGCAAGGGGCGCCGCAACGCCCCCGGGGCCGCCAACCACCGAGAAAGGCGCCGCGGCTGCGGCGGCCGCCGCCGGAAGTGACGGCACCTGTCGTTGACGCGCCCCGCCCCTTCCGCCTCCGCGCCCCGCCCAGGCCTCTCCCCTCGGCCTTCCCCGCCCCTCCCCCTCCCCTCTCTCGCCCGCTTTCTGTCTGCCTTTCTCCCTCACCCTGTCCCCCTCTTTCCTTCCTCTGGCTTCCTCTTTCGCACCTGAGCAACGCACCTGCCCGGGCCCGGCTCCGCTCCCTCCTCCCTCCTCCCTTCCCTCCGCCCCGGCCGGAAGGCTCCGGCCTCCGCCGCGGGAGCTTGGCGGCTGCGTCACCGCCGCTCCCCCCCCCCGCCCCAGACAAGATGGACACCGCCGAGGAAGGTAAGCCGGGGGCGCCCGCGCCCTTGCTCTGGCTCCCGGGTTCGGGCCGGGCCCGCGCCCGGTCCGCGGCGCTCGAGGCAGGCGGCGAGGCCCGGGCGGAGCGGCGGGGGCGCCTCGTCTCGGGGCGGGGGCGCGCGGGGACGGCGGCGGGACCCAGCGGGCGGGATCGCGGCGGGGCCGGCGCCCGGGCCGTTTGCCCGCCGAGCGGCGGACTCGAGGGGCGGCAGGGAGCAGTAGGTGACCCCTCGGCGCCCCCGGCCGTTTCTCGCCCGCGCGCGCGCGCAGAGAGCAGGACCCCTGCCCTGGGCCGGGGGTGTCGGGCTGCAGTGGCCGCGGCCGGCGTGGCTCCCCGCCCCCTCTGTCCCGCCAGTCCCGGGGTGGGGGGACGGCGCCGTGGTCGCTGCACGAAGTCTGGGGGCGTTTTCCACGCCCCTCCCCCACTCGGTTTTGTCTTTCTTTATGTCGCTTTGCCCCTCGCTCTCCGGGCCCGACCCTTTCACGATAAAACTTCTTTGTTGACTGAAACTTCGCGAAAAATACCCCGCCAGGTGACGGCCTGGTGGAGTGGAACTGACCCCGTATTTAAAAACCTTGCCCTCTGCTTGCGTGGCCCCTAGTAGTTTGTTTACTAAGCGAGGCAGAGGCAGGGCCACCGGGGTTATTCGAAGCAGGAAGGCTCTTTGTTTCGGTGTAGTTTATTTTGTGCTTAGTCTCTGGCACCAATAAGCAGAGTTTTGTGTGTCTGTTTTGCTTTTGAGTGCGTGTGTTTTGGATGTGGCTGTTCTGGAACAAGCTGACTCTTATGAACTGAATACAGAAGTGAAGACATGACTGAACATCTGTGACTAGTGAAACGCATTTGCTGATCCGGCGAAGGTAGTTAGGTTGTTTTTAAGCAGTTTTATCTTTTTAGAGTTTATGGAATAATTTCGTGAGTCTATAGAGGAAATTCCTAATCGCTTTCCTGTTGTTGAGGTTATCGATGAAGATACATTTATGCTTTGGGTTTATTATGTGGGGATATGATAAGCGTCTTGCAACCTTACGGGTTGCGATTTTGATGATTTTAGATGAAGATCGTTGGGGACTGTCGTGGTGTGCAGTAATGGGTGATGAAAAGTTTGATGTTGTCTGTATATGTGATGCGTGGAGGGGATCAGTTTATCATTTTTTTTAAAGAAGTCTTTCCTTCGATAGGAAGAGCCTCAACTGTAATGATATTTGCATGTTATACTTGACAGTTTACAAAGCATAGTTACATGCCTTCACATTTGATCTAAGATCCCTATGGAGTAGGTAGGTATTATTATCTTTTATAGGTGTGGAAGTTAGTTTAATAGTTTGTCCAAGTTTCACACCCTAGTAAGAGAAAGATTTGAACCTAGGTATCCTGATGACACAGTTTTCCTTTCATTATGGCTCAGTTGTTTTTATTATGTGCCGTGAGTGAAAGGTAATCACCACAGGAGACTCCTTTGGAAAAAATAGTAAAGTGAAACTGCTGAGGAGGTTAGGAATTACTTTCTTTTGACAGGTGGTCCTAGTGTGTAAATTTCCATCTACATCCATACATCCTTTTGGATTCAAATTTTAATGACTCAGTCTAGTAATGCATGTGTTTATTGATTTATCAATTGATATATACTGGCATGGTTTATTAAATTCCCATTCTTTGAGCTTAGGCACTTAGTAATTGCATACACTTATGGTATGATAGTGGTGATTCAGGAATTGCAGAATCGCAAAGCTGGAACCATGAAAGAAATATTTTCTGAGTGCTTCTAGTGCACTGCCCACCCCCCTCAGTCAGGGTGCGTACAAATGATATTTATTTACTGACTTGAGCACTGTTCTCTATTGAAATAACTGACATTTACTGAGGACTTGATGGATGGCATGTACTTCACTAAACATTTTATACACATCTCATTTAACTCTCCTAAGACTGTTAGGTAGGCACCATTCCCTTTTTACAGATGAGGAAACTGAGGGTTAGTATGATTAAGTAACTTGCCCAAGGTCATACAGGTAACAGATGTCAGAGGCAAGATTCCAACTCAGGTCTGTCAGACTCCGTGGTTAAATTTTTTTTTTTTTTTTTTTTTTTTTTTTTTTGCTTTACGCGGGCCTCTCACTGTTGTGGCCTCCCCCATTGCGGAGCACAGGCTCCGGACGCACAGGCCCAGCGGCCATGGCTCACGGGCCCAGCCTCTCCGCGGCATGTGGGATCTTCCCAGACCGGGGCACGAACCCGTATCCCCTGCATCGGCAGGCGGACTCTCAACCACTGCACCACCAGGGAAGCCCTCCGTGGTTAAATTTATAAGTGGATACCCAGTGTCCAGTGTTGAGATGACTGTATTTTTGTCACTCCTTTTATAAGGTGAATCATCTACATAATTTGACAAAGCTTTACTTTGCATTTGTTTTATGACACTGTTAGTCATGAAATGATAGTGAATTTTAATACTGCTCATGCCTAATTTTGCAAAATTCCAAATTGGAAGTCTTCTGAAATTGTCAAAGTTAATGTAAATTTAACTTGAAAAAATGCTGGAAGGAAAGGGAGGATTACAGAAGATTTCAGGATAAAAATGACAAAGTGAAGACACCAAAAAGCTTGGAAACAACTTCTATTTGCTAAATGAGTTATTACAGGTTATTTCTTAAATTAAAAAATGCAATTGGGTTTTTGATTATAAAAGAAACTTTTTTTTTTGGTAGGAGACTTGGGAAATGAGGCTAAACATAAAGAAAATAAAAAATTTAAAAATCTTAAAATTTTATCACTCGTTAAAAACACTGATGATGTTGTTTACTTATCTATTTTTTAATATGTTAATCTGAGCAAACAGAAATCTGAAATACCAACCTGCAAAGAGATTGTTAAGCTCTTCCATCTCTTTTAAAAATTGCATGTTGCTTTCCTCTAATGGTACCATATATGATGTTATAATGCTCAGAATGTTTCCTATTTGTAGTAAACAAGACTGAATTCTATATGAAAATTGGTTGTTTGCCAGGTGGATTTTGACCCTTCATATTTTGTGTTTGCTAGCTATTAAAGATCTCTAAAGTGTTCAGTGTATTGTTTTATTTTTGTAAAATCAACAGTTTTATAATCCATTCTCATAATAGAGCCATGCCTTGTTTTATTGTGTTCATTTTATTGAGCTTTGCAGATATTAATTTATTTTACAAATTGAGAGTTTGTGGCAACCCTGCATTGAGTAAGTCTATAGGTGCCATTTTTCCTGAAGCATTTGCCCACTTCATGTCTCTGTGTCACATCTTAGTAATTCTTTTAAATATTTCAGATTTTTTCATTATTATTATATTTGTTATGGTGATCTGTGATTTACTGTTGTAATTGTTTTGGGACACCATGAACTGTGCCCACAAAGACAGTGAACTTAATAGATAAATGTGTGTATTCTCACTGCTCCACCAACTGCTGTTCTCGTTTCTTTTTTTTCTCCTTGGGGGCCTCCCTATTCCCTGAGGCCCAACAATACTGAAATTAGGCCATTTAATAACTGTAATGGGGCCTCCCTGGTGGCGCAGTGGTTGAGAGTCCGCCTGCCGATGCAGGGGATACGGGTTCGTGCCCCGGTCTGGGAGGATCCCATATGCCGCGGAGCGGCTGGGCCCGTGAGCCACGGCCGCTGAGCCTGCGCATCCGGAGCCTGTGCTCCGCAACGGGAGAGGCCACAACAGTGAGAGGCCCGCGTACAGCAAAAAAAAAAAAAAAAAAAAAAAAAAAAACTGTAATGATCTCTAAGTGTTCAAGTGAAAGGAAGAGTCACATATCTCTCACTTTAAATCAAAAGTTAGAGGTAAGTAAGATAAGTGAGGAAAGCATGTTGAAATCCGAGATAGGCTGAAAGCTAGGCCTTTTGCACCAGTTAGCCAAGTTGTGAATGTAAGGGAAAAGTTCTTGAAAAAAGTTAAAAGAGTTCCTGCAGTGAACACATGGATGATAAGAAACAGCCATATTGCTTATATAGAGAAAGTTTTAGTTGTCTGGAGAGAAGATCAAACCAGCCACAACAGTCCCTAAAGCCAAAGCCTAATCCAGAGCAAGGCTCTAACTCTCTTCAATTCTGAGAAGGCTGAGAAAGTTGAGGAAGCTGCAGAAGAAAAGTTTAAAGCTAGCAGCGCTTGGTTCATGAGGTTTAAGGAAAGAAGTTGTCTCCATAACACCAAAGTGCAAAGTGAAGCAGCAAGTACTGACGT
Source organism: Mesoplodon densirostris (assembly GCF_025265405.1). NCBI lineage: Eukaryota > Metazoa > Chordata > Mammalia > Artiodactyla > Ziphiidae > Mesoplodon > Mesoplodon densirostris. The sequence continues at coordinate 8,967,006 of NC_082663.1, forward strand.
AGAAGCTGCAGCAAGTTATCCAGAAGATCCAGCTGAGATAATTCTTGGTGGTCACACTGAGAAATAGATTTTCAGTGTAGATGAAACAGCCTTATATTTGAAGCAGATGCCACCTAGGACTTTCATAGCTAGAGAGGAGACGTCAGTGCCTGGCTTCAGAGCTTCAAAGGACGGGCTGATTCTTGCTGGGGCTAATGTAGCTAGTGACTTGAAGCTGAAGCCATTGCTCATTTACCATTCCAAAAATCCTAGGGCGCTTAAGAATTATTTTTAATCTACTCTGCCTGTGTTCTGTAGATGGAACAACAAAGCCTAGATGACAGCACATCTGTTTACAACACGGTTTACTGAATATCTTAAACCCACTGTTGAGACCTACTGCTCAGAAAAAAAGACGGTTCCTTTCAAAATATTATTGCTTATTGACAATGTACCTGGTCACCCAAGAGCTGTGATGGAGATGTACAACAAGATGAGTGTTGTTTTCATGCCTGCAAACACAACACCCATTCTGTAGCCCATGGATCAAGAAGTAATTTCAACTTTCAAGTCTTATTATTTAGGAAATACATTTCATAAGGCTATAGCTGCCATAGATAATGATTCCTCTGATGGATCTGGACAAAGTAAATTGAAAACATTCTGGAAAGGATTCACCATGCTAGATGCCATTAAGAACATTTGTGATTCTGACACAACATTGTAAATCAACTATACTTCAATAAAAAAATAAATAAAATTCAAAAAAAAGAACATTTGTGATTGATGGGAAGAGGCAAAAATATCAACATTAATAGGGGTTTGGAAGTTGACTCCAACCGACATGGGTGATTTTGAGGGGTTCAGGACTTCAGTGGAGGAAGTAACTGCAGATGTGGTACAAATAGCAAGAAAAATAGAATTAGAAGTGGAGCCTGGAGATGTGACTGAATTCTGTAATCTCATGATAAAATTTTAACAGCTGAGGAGTTGCTTTTTATGGATGAGCAAAGAAAGTGGTTTCTTGAGACAGAATCTACTCCTAGTGAAGATGAAATGAAAAGTTGTTGAAATGACAACAAAGCATTTAGAATATTATGTAAACTTAGTTGGTAAGGCAGGGGCAGGGTGTAAAAGGATTGACTCCGATTTTGAAAGAAGTTCTGTTAGGTAAACTGCTCTCTATTATCAAATATTTGAACTTCAGAGCTTGAGGAGGTCTTAGATCTTCCTCATTTTATCGATTAGGAGTCTGATCCTGCAAAGCACTGATATTTTTCAGTTTCAAAAAAAATCTGTTCTTTGCTCAAGGATATACATTTTTTTAAAGTAAAAGCACTGCAACATTGGAATAAATGTTGCAAGTATTGATGTATGAAACTCTCATTAAGATACTAAACGTTTTGCCATAGTAGTGTGCTCTCATTTCAGCCCAGTGGTATATAGAGCTGACGTTTTTCTTTTTCATTTTTCTAGATTACTGCTCACACTAGCAGAATGTAATAAAATCTTACCAGCCTATTTTTATGGACTGCCAAAACATTGGAAGTAATGAGTTAAAAGGATAAGAAGTTGTCAGAACCAGACAGCTAGTTACTGTCTTTCTAGAACCACATGGTCTTTCATCTCTGCTTCCAGTAATGCCTGCTTCATTCTTCTTGCCACAGATCAACTTTCACTGCTTTGGCATGCTTACGGGCAAGCATACATGCACTTATTTGACAAGTGTTTATTGAGCACCTGTTAACTAGCCAGGCACTATTTTATGCACTTGGGCTAGGCTGGTAACAAAATAGACAAAATCCCTTCTTTCATAGAGCCTATGTTCTTGTTTTCGGCTTGGTAGAGGAGGAGGGGAGGACAGAAAGTAAACACGTAGTAAATTATGTGGCATGACGAGATGGTTATACGTGCTATGGAGAACAGTTAGTTGGGAGGGAACAAGATGGGTGAGAGAAGGATGAGATGAAGGTGGATTACAAAGGGGCATGAGTTAATTTTGGTGGTGATGGATGTGTTCATTATCTTGATTGTGGTGACAGTTTTACCAGTGTCAAGCGATATCAAGTGATATCCTCTAAGTAAGCGTATTTTATTGGATCCGTTATTCCTCAGTAAAACTGTCTTTAAAAATCTGTTGTCTTTTACTCATGCATGGCTTTGTAACCTCATGTATTGATCATTTGGTAGCTGTTAGATCAAGTTATGCAAATCTTCCAAATCTTGACACATTTTCCTGTGTAACATAAAAGTCACATTCATTAACGTCACCACTTATCTCAAAAGGGCTTTAGGTATTGGAGAAGCTGTCGTTCTTATTGTGGTGGATGTAGGTTTTCTAAAATACTAATATTTGCTTGAAAGTTTTATTTTGTCAGTGGCAGCAAATATTGTCAGTGTTTTGCTTGGTTCTTAGGCTCACTTCATTCTTTTGTGACACAATGCCTGCCGAATACCCGAATCTGTCTGAATAACTGTTGTTTGTCATTTTGTTGTTGTTTTGTTTTTTTCCATAGTAAAAATGGTGTTTCGTGGGGGGTGGGGGTGGGGAAGCAGTTAGTTCAGCTGGTAGCTCCAAAGAATAATACAAGTGCTTTTTCTTGAGACAAACACTGCTGTTGAGCCTGAGTCCAGGAGTGAGTCCACACTCTGTATTTTTCACCTAAAATTTCCACTTGGTTCTTCTTTAAATCTTCTTTTTCCTTTGCACTTTGGATCCAGTGAGGAGGCAGAAAACACAGTAACTTAACTAGAGGAAGTTGAAAGAATTGTTAACCTAGGATTAGAGAATAATGATAAAGATGTAAGGACTACCATAAAGGGTACTCTGGGCCTGAGGGAAAATGTCCAAGTAGGGACAGACGGGGGAGGGGTGAGGGCCCCTCCTCACAGCTGTGGTTCAGACCTCGTTGGAGAAGTACGGAGTTGTCCAAGCCAGAGCGAGTCCACAGTTTCTGGGTGAGCAGGAAACAGCCCTCCAGGGTGGACGCAGGAGACTCAAGGTTGATGAGTAGGCGTGCAGACAGAGTTAGGGTACCACCGTGGGCTCAAGGCCTGGAGTGTGTTGAGCTGTTGTCAGTAGGGCTGTGAGAAGTTGGTTACTAAAGCAAACCTACTGACAGTGCAGCGGGAGCAAGGAGTGCTCCAGTCCTCCTGTGTTGTCCCTCCAGCACCCTCTACCGACAAATTTATTTTTAAAAACTGTTTAAAAGAGTCCAGTCTCTTATCACTGAACAGGTTGTACTGAAGGATAAATTTGGAGCTCAGAGGAAATATTCAGTACATTGATACTTGGCACACTCCTGCTAAAACCTGGGAGTTATTGCCTGTGCTGCTGAATTTGCATTTGCCCACTGCTGGCAAAATCCTCAGCACGAGCTCTGTAACTACTGCAGGAGTCCACAGGACCTGCAGTTAGCTGCCGCTGCTGTTTTTAGAGCCAGAAGTAGGAAATGGCTTTACTCCTTCCCTCCATCTTATGTTCCCACGGAAGAGCTTCTCATTGAAAGCATGTGACTCAAGCCTAGTCAGCAAGGCAGATGTAGTTTTCAGGCTTCCAGGAGCAATAGTATAGGTGAATGTTAGTTTTGTAATGATCAGTAATCTGGAGAGAAAAGAAATAACTAAGCTTTGGGATATATGGAGAATTGGGATATATGGAGATTTGGAATTTAAATGTATGTTTTCAAGACCTAATTACCAAATCCATGTTAAAAAAAATAGGTATACTTTCACAGTCAAAAAGGAAGTGTTTTTCACAGAATTTTAGCAGTTAAAAATTTCTTTTTCTTGTAATTGTGAAAGTAGCAATGAAACAGTAGAAACTTTGGGAAAACAGGGGAAGGAAATCACCCATGTTCTCATCTAACCAATATAATGGCTATCATTTTTTGTATTTTCTCTTTTAGGCTGTTTTGGGTTTTTACCTTGTTGTAAGAACAGTATGTATTCATTTTTTTTATTCCTGCTTTGTTTACTTGACATTATGCATATTTCCATATTGTCATATAACTGTTATATTTGCTATTTTTAAGGGACTATAGACATTTGTGTAGTGAATGTACCACAATTTATGTAGCCACATTTCTGGTTTTAGCAGTATAGGTTATCCACAGATATTTTGAATAATACTTTTTAATAATGTATTTTTTTAATATGTTTATTGTAATCGTAGCTACTAATTATAAAATTTTTGTTGATAATCAGCTGTTAAAAATCCTTTGTTACTGCAACCAGGTGAATCAAGGTCACCATTAACAGTCATAAAAATCATGTTGATAATGTACCGTTCATATTCTGTGATGAAATGGCACTTTACCTATGTGATTTTCCTCCCCAGAACCCATAGCCCCACTCTAATCATGAGCAAAAACATCAGACCAATTCTGGGGACTTCCCTGGTGGTACAGTGGTTAAGAATCTGCCTGCCAATGCAGGGGACAGGGGTTCGAGCCCTAGTCTGGAAGGATCCCACAGGCCACGGAGCAACTATGCCCGTGGCCACAACTACTGAGCCTGCGCTCTAGAGCCCGCGAGCCACAACTACTGAGCCCATGTGCCACAACTACTGAAGCCTGCGTGCCTAGAGCCTGTGCTCCGCAACAAAGATAAACCACCGCAATGAGAAGCCTGCACACCGCAACAAAGAGTAACCCCTGCTCACTGCAACTAGAGAAAGCCCTCGTGCAGCAACGAAGATGCAACGCACACAAAAAATAAACTAATTAATTAAAAAAAGAATCAAAGTCATCAAAAACAAGGCAAGTGTGAGACACTGCCAGAGCCAAGAGACGCCTAAGGAGACGTGACAACTCAATGTAATGTGGATTCTGGAACAGAAAATGACATTAGGTAAAGATCAAGGAAATCTGAATAAACGGTTGACTTCAGTTAATGATAGTATGTCATTGCGGGTTCATTAAGTGTAGTAGAACTACCATCCTAATGTCGGATGTTGATAAGAGGGGATGCTGGGTACTGTGTACGGGGGAGCGCTGTACTGTCTCCTCACATGTTCTGTAAGTGTCATCTGTTGTAAAAAATAAAGGGTATTAAACCCTTTGTTTATTAAAGTATCACTAGTTTATCACCAGAAGGAAAGTGGAAACATTTTGAAACCTTATGTGAAACAACTTTCAGGATAGACAGTGGCTTAAGAGTTAAGATGTACCCAAAGCTTTAAGAGTTGTTTTGCATTTTGTCTCATAGTAGATACTTAGAATATATTTGGTGAACTGGATTTTTGGCTAAGAAAACTAACGGGATGGGCTAGCCTTGAGTGGGTGTTGACTTCCCCATCTGGCACCAACTTGATAACCTCTCACACTGTTGGGTGTTCACCCTCCCTTTCATCTCATGGGCTGTCTCCATCTTCAGTCACTAAGGACTTGAAGATTTCATTCAAAAAAAACTTTACTGAGCTAGGTACTGTGCTAGGAACTTCTAAAAGGTATGCTTTGTGAAAACACTAAGTATTCAAATAAAGCAACAAAAGTTGCCATAGGATTTAACAGAAGAAATTTGCCCTTGAAAACCAGGAAGAGCTTTGATTTATTGTTCTAGGTAAGTTTGCATTCATAACCAGCAGAGTGCATTGATTTTACTTTGGCCTGAGCAAGATTTTTAATTTTACTGCATGTAAATTTGGTGGAGTCTTACTCCACCACAGAACATTATATCATTTTTAGTGAAGGGCCTCAGGCTGCACCTTTTGTAGACTGCACTCTCCTTCTGTACCCTTGGCCTTGTTCTCTTGAGGTTTTGGGTGGTGGGATTGATCCTAGTAAACAAAATAGATTATTTTTTCTTTGACTCCCCCCCCCCCTTTCTCCATTGAGGCATTTTATTTGCACATTGTTATATACTCCTAGGAAAAAAATTCCAGGATTTCTCTCCTATGTGTTTTTGTCTTGTTTCTTCATGGTCCTCGTGCCAGCTGAGGTTGTCAGTACAGTGAAACCAAGCTAGAAGAATGGAAGTAGGTTATTTTGACATTTTTCTAGATCTTTGAGTTGCACTTCAAATCTGTGCCTGATCACTTCATGCTTGTTTAACTTGCCTGTGAGGTTCACAATAATTTTCCCAGCTCTGTGATCATCAGTGATTTGAAATTTGCCAGTGTAAGCATGCTTCATCATTACGGTTAGAAACCAGATGATTTTGGAGCATGGTCTGACAAGAACCTGGCGTTTGTCTCTCTTTTCAGCATTGTTAATGCTCTTGAGAGCATCAGCCAGGTCATTCATGCACACCATTGCGGTAGCACAGAAAGATGGCGAAAAGAGTTTTCTTTGACTTTCTGTGTTGGTGGTGGTTGTGCTTGTTTTAGTTTTTGTTTTGTGAAGCAGCTAAGATCTTTTATAAAACAGGATAGGCTAATTTATGTCTTAGTCACAAACTTCCCCCAAACCTGAGCAACAGAAGGTTGCTTTAAGTTTCTCACTGACATCACGTCCAGTGTGGCTGGGGAGAGATTCTCCTGCTAATAATGCTGGTCACTTGGAGATATAGATTGGAGACCATGGCTTAGCACATGATTCCACAATCATTGAGGCAAGAAAATGCAGTGTGATGGATTGTGTTTATTGGTGCCCAAAGACGTCTATCCAGAAGTGATGGCACATCACTTATAACTCATATTCCATTGACTAAAGCAAGTCACATGTTCAGGTATAATTTCAGAGGTGACAGGGAAGTGCAGTACTGCCACATACCCAGAAAGTAGAATGCCAAAAGTATTTGATGACCAATGCTGATGATTTCCACAGTCCCTAGTAACATTAATTCCTACCTGGCCGGTGAAGTAAATGTGCTCATTGGGATATATTTCAATCTACAACTTCATTAGAACACATTTTAGAGAGGGAACTAATTTTTTTTCATGTCGTTACCTTTTCTCATTTGTTCTTTTTTTCTACGTCTGTTTAGACACTAGTACTGTAGAAAACATGATTTTATTAAAATTAAAGTGTATTTAAAGTTTTCCTTGTTTAATGTCTGTGAGTTTTTGACAAATGCATATAGTCATGTAGCCACCACAATAAAGATATAGAATAGTTCTTTCACTCCCCAAAATAACTTCGTGTCTTTTTATGGTCAGCTCCACCCCCAGACCCTCGCAACCACAGATCTGTTTCTGTCTGTATAGTTTTGTTTTTTCCAGAATGTCATAAGTGGAATTAAACAGTATGTAGCTGTTTGAGTCTGGCTTCTTTCAGTTTAACATAATGCATTTAAGATATAGTCACATTGTTGCCTGTATCAGCAGTTTGTTCATTTTTATTGCTGAGTAGTATTCTGTTGTAGGGATGTGTCACAGTTATCCATTCCCCAGTTGTGGAATGCTTGGGTTGGTTGTTTCCAGTCTGGGAGAATTATTAATGAAATTCACATAGGTTTTCGTGCAAACATGAGTTTTCATTTTACTAGGTTAAATACCTAGGAATAGGATTGCTGGGTGTATGGTAAGAGTATATATGTTTTTATTTTTGTTATTTTAATAGGTATGTAGTGGTAATCTTACTGTGGTTTAAACTTTGTTGTTAATGTAAAATTTACATAACAAAATTTACCATTCTAACCATTTTTAAGTGTCTGATTCAATGGCATTAAATATAAGCACATTGTTGTACAGTCATCGGCATCTTAAATTGTGTTTTTAATTTGCATTTCCTTAATGAGTCAGCATTGTTTCCATTTGTAGACCTTCTTTGCTGAAGTATCTGTTCAAATCCTTTGCTGAATTTTTTTGGACTATTTTCTTATTGTTAAGACCCCAATTAGTAAGCTGGACGAAGAATTTGAATAGATAGTTCACAAAGAGAACATGGCAAAATGTGGAAATATTCAGCTTCACTAGTAATAAAACTACTTCTTACTTAGCTGTTGTACTAGTTATTTTTACCCTTATATTTCAGTAATGTGTTTCATTAGAGGGAGCAAATCTACTGTTCAAAAGGAAGAAAATTATAAATTTGGAGTGGTAGATAGTAGATATATATAGGATATTGACATTAAATTATGAAAAAATAAAACAGTCAAGGAAACTTGATCACATAACCAGGGTGTGTATGATAAAGTCAAAAAGTTGTCTTTTGGAATTGGGGGTTAGGTTTTAAATCCTCATTTTCTTCTTAACTTGCTTGATAATATAGTCGGGCTAGGATTAGAAATAGAGTTCGCTAATCTTAGGTCTACTCCCCACTTGTTCTTGACTGTCAGAGGTGCTGGTAGGGTCGAATTTTTTTCTTGTACTGTTTGGCTGGGGTACAGCAGTAGTTACTGTCTAAAGTTTTCTGTCTTGCCGAGTTGCCCTTCCCTGGTCCTTTGGCTAGAGAGAGAGCAAGCTTTTGGGCGGAATTTTTTTTGTCTGTTCTCATTGGTGTTTCTAGCTAGCCAGCTTCTCCCCCTCAGCCTCCAGTCCAGGATACTTGAGGCAAAACATAAATCCAGAGAACTCACTGCCTTTTGGTTCCTTGGCATCTCAGCTTCTTTTGCTGATCTGCCTTCTCTTCGCCTTTTAGAGTCTTCTTATGTTTGTTTTTGTATATAATATCCTGGGTTTTTAGCTGTCTTTGGCAGGAGGAGTAGGCAGAAAACTCGTACTGTTTCATCTTGGTCTAGAATTTTCATTTGTCTTCTAGTCTTTATTGCTGTCTTTCTCTAGAGCGAAACTTTATCCTTATTTTCTAAATGATATGTGTTTTACATGTTTCTGAATTTTTTTACATCTGGAATTGTATAGGAGTAGGTACTCTTTGTGTCTGGGGTTCTTTATCACTCAACATCGTTTTGTGAGATAAATCCAAATTGTGGTTTGTGGTTTTGGTCGGTTTATTCTTTTTGCCATGAAGTATTATATTAAATTATGTGAATATACCGAAATTTATTTATCCAAATTTATTTGCCAAATTTAGGCAATTTGGGTAGTTTCCATTTTGGAGGCATTATGAATAGAGCTGCTATGAACATTCTTGTACATGTCTTTGAACATAAGTATATAGGAAACTATTAATTTTAAGTAAGATACTAGCAAAATACTACACAAATATATACAGTTGATCCTTCAACAACACTGGTTTGAGCTATTTGGGTCCACTTATATGCGGATTTTTTCCAGTACTTATATGGTGTTGGCCCCCACCCCATTCGTGGATGTCACATCTGTAAATTCAGCCAACTGCAGATCAGAATTTTCATCTGAATTTGCTTGAATCCGTGGATGTGGACAGAACCTGCAGATGTGGAGGGCCAACTATGGGACTTGAGTGCCCTGGAGTTTTGGGATACATGGGGGCTCTTGGAAGCAATCCATCCATGGATGCCGAGGTACACCTGCACTGTAGGCAGCATACACTTATGAAATAAGGAAAGAACTTCTTTCCCCCAACCCTGATCCCCCCAAAGTAGCAACTGTTAATAGTTTCTTATGTATTCTTCCCGAATAAATGTTTAACTATGACCTTTATATACCTGTGCCTTGTTTCAGATTTTTCTCCTGGAATATAGATTGGCAGGGAAGAACCTTCCATTGCTTCTACTCCATGCACACGGACTAGCTAAGGAAATTGAGTTGAGGATATAGAGCAATGACAGTGGCAGCCTATCTCTTAGGTAGCTTTTCCTGACCTCCATTTCCCTGCGAGGGGTGGATAAGCCACACCGAATCAAGTGTGGCTTGGGGCCTGCTAGACAGCTGAGCGTTTGCCTTGAAGAGTTTTATAGCTGAGGCATATCACCATTCTGGTTGATTTATAGCAACAATCTTTGCCTTTCCATTTATGGAAATATTTATACATAAAGTACTCTTGAGCAAAACTCAGTCGCAGCTTCATCATGTGGGGAAAAACAAGAGTCAGTACTGCAAAAGAGATTTGTGATGTTGTTTCTTGGACCAAATTCTGTATTAGAGTCATTTAGATGAAATGGTTTTGAGTTAGAAATGGGTTGTTGGTTGCATAGCAGTAGGCTTTTAGGAATGTTGAGACAGATTATTTAGATCTTATTTTGCTTTCTTTCCCTGATGAAGATATAGCCAGTGAAAGTTTTAACACATTTGAAAAAACATGGTCAGTGAAATAGGAAAATTGCTAACATGAGTTTTCACATTTGTGTGTGTATGTTAAGTTAAATAAACCACATGCAAAGACCTCCTACTAAAGAACTTCACTGATAAAATTGGACTTGGTGGGCTTCCCTGGTGGCACAGTGGTTAAGAATCCGCCTGCCAGTGCAGGGGACACGGGTTCGAGCCCTGGTCTGGGAAGATCCCACACGCCGCCAAGCAACTAAGCCCGTGCGCTACAACTACCGAGGCTGTGCTCTAGAGCCTGTGCTTCACAGCAAGAGAAGCCACCGCAATGAGAAGCCCGTGCACCGCAACGGAGAGTAGCCCCCGCTAGCCGTGGCTAGAGAAAGACAGCGTGCAGCAATGAAGACCCAACGCAGCCATAAATAAATAAATAAACAAACAAATAAATAGGACTTGGTAGTGTTAGTAAAGTGAAAGTTCAGCTATGATATTTACAAATTGCATGTTAACCTTTGATTGTTTCTTTTTGTTTCATTATACAAAATTTCAAACTCTCACAAATAGATTAATGTAATAAACTTCCAATAACCAGCATCTGGATTCAACATACACAAGCATATGGTTGATAATTCTTTTATCTCAACCCTTTCCCTCTTGCCTCCCCACACTTCTGCTGGATTGTTTTAAAGGAAATGCCGGATACTATATCTTTTCATCCATGAATACTTATGTATTCTAAGAGATAATTTTTTTAAAACAAATAACCACAATACCAGTATCATACTTATTGTCTTTATCCTCCAAGTTTTAAAGTAACTATCAATATTATTATTATTAACATGAAGATTACTGAATTCTCTTTAGGATTTCTTTATAGTTCCTTCTGTCTTTGGATATAGCCTATTTGGGGATATATGATCATGTTTTAAAGTCTAAAGTAATTATTTTCTGTGATTAAGCTTGATATACACAGGTTCACTTGTTTGATTTGTTTTTGGTTTATTTTGCATTTTGATTATTATATGATTTCCACTTTTATTATTATGTAAAAGATATCCGTGGTTCTAAAACAAAGTGATTCAGAAGTCTAATGTTCCCTTCCCTTTCCTTTTCCTTTTATAATCAGTGGAGCTTGTGAAGTCCCTGATACAATAATGATAATTTTATGCATATGTGTATTTTGAGAGAGCCATAGTTATTTTCTGATTTTTTTCAGGTGTTCTGTGAGCAAAATCTATCTGTCTATCTATCAGCATACCTAAACATATCACTACGATAGAGCAGTGGTTCTCAAACTCTTTTGGTCTCAGGATCCCTGTAAATTCTTCTAAAAGATTCAGAAGAGCTTTTATTTGCCGTATAAGAGAATAAAAAGATTTAGAAATATTGATTCACTTAACACCCATTATGTGTTAATATAAAATTTTTTTCATGAAAGTAACTGTATATTCCAAACCCAAAACATTGGTGAGAAAAGTGGATTTGTTTTATATTTACATACCTCTTAAATGTCTGGCTTAATGGGAGGCATCTGCATTCCAACAGGTGTCTCATGTAGCCTCTGGAAAACTCCACTGTACACTGGCAAGACAATGAGAGGTAAAACACTCTTACTGTTATGGCGAAAATAGTTTAGGCCTTGCAGGGCAAGGTGAGTCCAGTCCTGTACTTTAGACTGTCGAGCAGAGCTCTGGGCCCTGATTTAGATTTGTTGTGTTTGCTTAGTTTTCTGTTTATTGGTCCTTCAGAAGGATGGAGTCTACTGAAGATCGGTGTCTGGTCGTATTCACGTGTTTCTCTGCCCTGCTAGTGGAGGTGCTGTCTGTCCAGCCCCACCCCACCCAACCCCACCTGCCCCTCGCGGCCGTGCTGTGGGAGTGTGGGGAGACGTGGTGCCTCCTGCGGGTGGGCACATCCCTCAGCCTCCCACTGTGACGTCCTTGCCGCGGCTCCCTGCGCCACACAGGGCTAGGTCACCTTGTGGGGCTGGTCCCTGTGTAGGAGGCTCCCGGCGTTCACACCCGTGTTGATACTGTTCCAGTGTTTGTCCCAGCATCCCGCTAGCCGAGGTGTGCCCACAAAGGCTGTCCCTGCCCCACCCCAGTCCATCGCCGCATAACTGGTGGCTGAGCAGTCACCATGTTGGTGGAGGGTGACGTGGCGACCCTCGTGGTGACCCTCGTTCGTGTAAGCCCAGTGGTGTCCCTTGCCGCTTCCCTCTGCACTGTGTCTTGCTTACGGGACACCTCTTGCCGCGCTGTGGCTCCTGTGCCCTACTTTCTGCTCCTGCAGCTGCCTGAGACCTGGCCGGGGAGACAGGATGAGGTGGAACCGCTTTGCCCTATGACTGCAGCTGCCCCCCCACACTCGCACTCAAGCCCACCCTGAGGGTTGATCCTGCAGCAGCACAGGCCTGTTGCTAAAGTTAACCCACGGCCGTCTAAGCACTTCTGGCTTAGACACCCTGACGTTGAGAATGACTTTGAGCGCTTGTTTGGCTCCTACCTGCAGAACTGTGGTAATTCTAGAACTGATCCATGCCTGTGGGCATCAGCAGCTCTGCTCTGATGATTCTAGATGACCAGGATTGCACATTCTGTGGCCCTGTTAAGGAGCCGTTTTGCGTACCATGGCAACCACTGTGACTGGGAATTCGGGTGATGGGAAATCTGGATTCGATTCCATAGAGGAAGCCTGGTAATCGACTACTCCAACCTAGGAAGGTAGCAGATTTACCACTCGCGACCCGAGGGTGGGGAGGCAGTGATGAAAAACAACGCTGGACACTTTCGAGGTCCGGTAATTGGAATGAGTCCACTTAAAATCCTTTAAGGCAGATCTATTGTGTGGCAAATCTGGTACCGGCAGCTGAGGTAATCCCCAGCTTCAGTGGCAGGGTATTGAGTTCGGTGCAGTTAAAATGCTGTGTGATCTGCCGCGCGGGTCTGCGGATGGGGAGCCTCCGTCCCTATCCCTACCCCCTGCTTCTCGGTGCCCTCCTGGCTCCTAGCCGAGTGTCCGTGGGCTGAAGTGTGCACTTGAAGAAATTAAAGTACTCCAAGCAGGCGCGAGCTGCCTGCACACTGCTGCTGGAAATCCTGGAATGGGAGCGTGATTCTGTTTTGTTTGTGTTGGAATTTGATTGTGGAGGGCGATTAGACGGGATGGCTGGGATGCTCGTACTGCACCGCTAGAGCTCAAAGTCTTAGACTGATGCAAGACCGACCAGAGTGAAAGCTTTTGCCATGGATGTTTTCATTACTTAAGGATGAAGGTGAAAATGGGAGGTTTGAAGAGATTCTGATCCCATGTTGTTCTGACCATAAACAATGCCGACTGCCCTCGTTATTTCCGGTAATGTGCCGGCAGCTTATTGCTGGAAGCTTATGGGCAACCAAAGCCCTTCGGCTGGTGGTAGCTGGAGCATCTGGTTCCAGAGCTGAAATTTGAAGGCACAGCGGTGTGGTCTGCGCTTAATTTGACTCAAGCTGGACAACCTTAACGCGACTCCATCACAGACAGGATTGGCACTTTGATACCTCTTCCGTGGGTGGTGGTGCGTGGCCTTTCTGTGTTGCTGGAGCGATTTGTCTGGCTCATTGATAACCGGGGAGACTAGTGTGCTCACCACTTAGGTTACCCCCAGGGCTTGATATCCCTAACTTCGACAGATATTGCTTAGCCACCCAGGATTGAGCAATCACAAGTCTGTGATGCTCTTAAGGGGCCGTAACTGCGCCACGCTTCTCAACATGTGCGTATCCCAGTCTGACAGGTGCTGGGGATTCATTATTAAATCCATTAGTGCTGGGCTCTGGGTTGCAATTATTCCTCATTAATGAGGAACTCCCTGTAAGAGAGTAGATCAGAAGCTTGCATTAAGTCCCTGCCCGTTGTTCATACTGCCCATCGCCCCTCAGATTGCCCACTTGGGGTTGGCATTTGGTCTTGGTGGATCGCCGAGAAGATGGTCTAAATGAAAATTGCAACCAGGTTTCGGTAGGTGATCCTGCGGAAAGACCGCTTTAAGGACTGAGCAAGCGAGCTTGAGGGATAGCTTTCGGACATCTGTATGTCACCCGCCACCCCAGGCGAGACTGACAGTAGTGCCATGAGAATCACTTGGGGCGGGGGGTGGAGGGAGTGAAGGAAGAGCTGCTGCCCTTTGGTGGCCGACCTGTAGCCCTGAGCTTCCGTAGTTTCTGCTTAAGGTGGCCTCTGGCTCGCCTCTCTCTGGCCTTCGTGGTCTTGGGGTGCCCCCTCCACACTCTATCGGGTGTATGTCTGTTCCTGTCTGTCTCTCCCTTTAGGGCCACTCTGCTGTTTCGATGTGTTTTTGTGAAGTTTAAACTTAGGACCGGACGTAGGACTTTAGACTTTAAACTGTTAGGACAGGAATGGTGAAGTGATCTTGCATATTTCTATCTACAATCTGTTAGTTATGAGAAAGTACAGTTTCAAATAAAACCAGGGTTTCCATTATTTTCAATTTTAATTTATTTACAAAGCTCTCATACAAAGGAACAGTTTACCTTTTTATATAATAGAAAATTTTTAAGTTTCAGATATACTATATTATCATCCTGATCACACTTTTTAGTTCTCCATGATGTTGATTAATGTTTTACCTAGTGATAGAGTCTTGCTTTAACATGCAGTATTTTAGTTTTTGGTGGCCTATTATTTTTTAAAAAGTTATAACCAAAGATAATTCAATTTTTCTTTTTCATTAATAGACATATGTAGAGTGTGTCGGTCAGAAGGAACACCTGAGAAACCTCTTTATCATCCTTGTGTGTGTACTGGCAGTATTAAGTTTATCCATCAAGAATGGTGAGTCATCCTTTTAGAAAATTTTTATGGCTGAGCTTTACTGTCATCTATATAATAAGGGATACTGCTTCAATGAACTTTCTCTGTAACTAGTTATTTCTTTAAAATTTTTATTGTGAAAATTTGGAAATTACCCGTATTTCTTATTACCATGCCATGTCATTTTGGTATATTGTCTTTCAGATGCACGTGAGTACCCATTTGTTTATTTCTACCACGGAGAGCTTATGTTCATGGGAAGTGTTATGGTGTTCTAGTTTTGCTTGGCATGATTATAGTTTACATTTAGGAAATGCTTTGTGTAAGGTAATAACTCAGTGGTTGTATACATTTTAACTCATTTAATCCTTACAACAAAACTGCAACGTGGAGTATGATTATGATTTTATGATTATTCAGGTGAGGGAACTGAAGCATTGAAAGGTTAAGTAACTTGTTCTATGTCACACAGCCAGCCAATTAGTGATAGACCTAGCCACCAGGTAGCCGTATCCTTAGAGCAATATTAGAACTGATGTTGATGCTTGGAGATTCTTCTATATTCAGTTATCTTTGAGGACGTTATAATTTACTTTGATTAGTTAATTGTTCAGTTAATTGAAACTGCTTTTTTTTTTTTTTTTCCGGTATGCGGGCCTCTCACTGTTGTGGCCTCTCCCGTTGCGGGGCACAGGCTCCGGACGCGCAGGCTCAGCAGCCATGGCTCACGGGCCCAGCCGCTCCATGGCATGTGGGATCCTCCCAGACCGGGGCACGAACCCGTGTCCCCTGCATTGGCAGGCAGACTCTTAACTGCTGCGCCACCAGGGAAGCCCCTTGAAACTGCTTTTTTTTTTTTTTTCTTTTTGCGGTACGCGGGCCTCTCACTGTCGTGGCCTCTCCCGCTGCGGAGCACAGGCTCCGGACGCGCAGGCCCAGCGGCCATGGCTCACGGGCCCAGCCGCTCCGCAGCATGTGGGATCTTCCCGGACCGGGGCACGAACCCGTATCCCCTGCATCGGCAGGCGGACTCCCAACCACTGCGCCACCAGGGAGGCCCGAAACTGCTTTTTAATAGAGGAAATGCATGTCGTTTTTATCTTTATCTGTTATAATTCTGTACTCTTAGAGGGCATCAATGATAAAAAGTTCAGGACTTTCTAAATTTAAAATTGTAAAAGTTCTTTGATATGTAAAATTTTAGTAAAGCAATATTAGTTTTCAATGAAACCTTAAAAGTTTTTTTGTTATAAACACTATACTTATGAATGTATTTGTAATTGCAGCTTAGTTCAGTGGCTGAAACACAGTCGAAAAGAATACTGTGAATTATGCAAGCACAGATTTGCTTTCACACCAAGTAAGTTCTTTCGAAGTTTTCACTGCATTTCTAGGTTATAACTGGCCACATAAAGGTGTTTAAACAGTTTTAAAGCAACTGTGTTCAGCTTAATTTGTCTTTTATGGTAATAGAAAGTATTGCTGTAACATTTTGGAAAATACTTTTAAAAACTACACGTCAGCTTTTAACACACCACACGTTAGCTTTTAACACATCACACACACGTGATTAAATTTGTGGAATATTTCTTTTTTCTTTTAGACAAGTTCAAACGTGTACAAAGGTATAATGAGCCTGTATGTATCCATCACTCAGTTTCATCCATTTTCAACTCATAGCCTTTACATGTCATTCCCTAAGCTCTTGTTCGCACCTCTCCATCCTTATTAAAGCAAATCCCATCATTTATGATTTCATCTGTACATATTTTAGCATGTATCTCTAAAGAGTAATGGTTTTTTAAAAAAAATACAGCTATAATACCATTATTTACCCAGAAAAATTATTGATGCCTTGAATTTGTCAAATATGCCATCCCTGTTCAAATTTGGGACATCTTTTGAGTTTAAATTATGTTGAATTTAAATTATGTTGGTTGGAATAATAAAGACAAATACTTAATTCACTTTTTTAAAATAAGGCTTTTTAAGCCCAGTATTTTGTAGGCTTATGGTAAATATTTTGCAGATCTTTAAATTCTAATTATATTTATATATATTTATAACTCCTTTACCTATTGACTGATACTTAATATTGTTCATCTTAAATAAGTAGAGGTTTATACTGGCAAGTTATCAATAATTTGAAGCACATTTTCATTCTGGGATCCTAGTAAATTGCTCTCCCCCTCCCCCAGAGATATTTTTATGCCTTAGTTTTTGTTTGTTGTAAGCATCTGGAGCTGCTGAGTGTAAATTCTGTAAATTAGTGTTAGTTTTACTTTGTCTTTATGTGATGAGTGTATATAATTAAAATCATTACAGTTTCACTTTTGAAGCTTTGTATTCACTGTGCTCAAAAAATGTCAATTCTGTTATTTTGTAGTCTTTAATTTTCTGTAGGGCATAAAAACTGTACAGCTTGAGGTTTATTGCAAACTGCAAGACTAAATAATTGAATATCTTCATGAAGTTTGATTGATAAGAAATACTCACGTGAGCTTCTTTATTCTGAGGCCAATAAAAGCTTGTGTTTGTACCTTTTAGTTTTCATTTGACAGTCATGTGCTCTCTTTATTACTGGTTTAATGACTAGCTCCTGTATATCAAAAAATCCTCTTAAAGTACTGATCTTTGTGGGTGTGTTGTAAAAAGTTGCTATTTGTTACTTCACTCCTTTTGTGTCTATAGCTGTGAACAGTTTTGTAATAGTGCTTTCATAAATTTCAGATCACTGATTTTAAGACTTTATTTATCATAGCTGTTTGTTTCGGCCTTATTGGAGAAAGAGGCCTTTATTCCTTCTGTATGTTCTTTCTGAGAAACCTGTGGTAGAGCAGTGGTTTTCACTGGAACCATTTACAAAGGAAATCTTTCTAAAACGTGTGTACATAGGGTCTGGTACCAATTCCAACATGTTTGTGGGGTGGTTTTCCCTACACCAGTGAGCAGTTCTGCAGGACACCAGCTGGGTGTCCTGCAGTTTAACCCACTTCTCATACTGTCTGCTCCAAGACAGCATTCCATTCCACAGGTTGAGGGCTCCATCCTTAGAGGACTGGCACCCCTCAACCCCCTGCAGATGCTAGTCGCAAACCCAGGCTGTTACTTCTGCTTTTGACTTTCTGACCCACTGACTTTAAATCAGGGGTTCCCAATGACCCCTTTCTTGGTTTGATTAATTTGCTAGAGTGGCTCATAGAACTCAGAGAAACATTTTACTTATTAGATCATCAGTTTATTATAAAAGGATATAATTCAGGAACAGCCAGATTGAAGAGATGCATAAGGTAGGGTATGTGGGAAGGGAAACTGCACCGTTTTCCCCAGATCTACTTGTTTTCACCAGTTTCTCTCCGAACCTGAGGCCTTTCGGGTTTTTATGAAGGCCTCATTACACTGGCGTGATTGATTAAATCGTTGACTCTTGGCGATTGGTTCTACCTTCAGTCCCTCGCTCCTCCCCAGAGGTCTGAAGGGTGGAGCTGAAAGTTCCAACCCTCTAATTACTTGGTTGGCTCCCTTGGAAAACTCAAGCCCTCCTCTTTCTCCCCACCCCCGCCCCAGACAGGGTCAAAAGTCATCTCATTAACATAACAAAAGACACCTTTATGGCTTAGAAAATTCCTAGGGTTTCAGGACCTATGAGCCAGGACCTGTGGACGAAGACCAAACGTATATGAGAAATATATTTTGGTCACCTGAACGACCAGATATGTATTTCTTATAAATCACAGTATTACCTGTGGCAGAACCTCTTTTTCTGAGTATTGAACCACACTTTGCAGAGAAGTGGGAAGCCCTTAACTTACCATTTGGAATGTTGATTATTGTGCTAAAATGGGGTGGGGAGTGGCTAACAGATGTCAGTGGGCTGTTCGATCTTACAGGAAGTGGCTCTGCTGCAGATTGTTGTGCATTTTGAGTGCTCTTTCTGAGGCTGGCATGGGGGGAGGGTTCTTTCTTGATGACATCTGTCAGCTTCACCTTTTGCTCCTGTTTGCTTTATGTGATCTTTTATAATTTGAGAAACCAGATAATTACAGGGTTTGAATGCTGAAATATGTGTAAATTAGCCTTACATAAAGTTCCTGGCTATGAGTGAGGGATGTGTACTTCTCTTGAATCTTTTTTCCTGCTCAGAGGCCTGTTTCTACATTTCTTACGTGATTTGCTCTCATAAATGACTTCTGGGTAAATGTAGTATTTTATTGCGATTATTTGATTCATTTTTCTTACAGGAAAAAATATTTAAGTGCAATTGCAAATGTTGAAAGTTAAGATAGTGCTACCTGCCTAGAAAATAACCTGTTTGAATCTTCATGAAATTATGTGAACGTTTTCCCCTTATAGTTTATTCCCCAGATATGCCTTCGCGGCTTCCAATCCAAGACATATTTGCTGGACTGGTTACAAGTATCGGCACTGCAATACGATACTGGTTTCATTATACACTTGTGGCCTTTGCATGGTTGGGAGTTGTTCCTCTTACAGCATGTGAGTATTCATTCTTCTGTGGCTGGAGTTATTTAAACATTGCACAACTATTTAATATTATAAAGTAATATGGCATAGTTTTGTTCGAATGATATTTAATTATTTGATATTATAATGTCATGTATTAGGAAAACCTCATTTAGGAAACATTATTCACCTGAATTAAAAACCATTTTTTAACAGGTCAGTTTCTTGAATGAATGTGGGAAAGAAAAACACAGCATACAGAGGCTAATAATGAAAGTTCATGGAAGAATTGAAAAAGCAAAATCAAACATAATTAGAAAGAAATTGAATTTTATTCCTTGAAGTTTATTAGAGCTTTCAAGGATGACAAAAGATGGGTTCTTTTGAGATTTTTTTTGTTAGCCCCTTTTAAAAAACACATATCTAATGGTGCTGAATAATTGGGAAGCATATCTTTCAAATATAGGAGGCTCTTTGGGAGATTGGTATACTAACTCTTAGTTGATTCTTTTTAGGTTCTTTGTGTTCTTAAAGACATGGAGAGGGGTCGATAGTATATGGTGCCAGAGTATATAGATAGGATTCTTTAGAGTTAACCACAAACAAGATTTTTAAATAAGTATAATAATATCCTCATGTCTCCTTAAAATAAAGTAAAATAAACTCAGTCAGTTATAAAAATGAAACTCTTATGAAAGTAGCAGAATAGGTACTATTCACTTGAGTGAATTAGTGAGCTAGAAGATTGAGCAAGGAGTTCTCCAGGATGTAACTCAGAGACAAGAAGTTGCAAGTATGAGGGAAAAAATTTGAGAGATGGAGGCTCCATCCGATTCTTTCAGTATCTGTCTAGTAAGTAGTTCCAGAGGGTAAAAGAGATTGAAAGGGAGAGAGCTGACTGGAAAAGGAAAAAGACAATCCTAGACACATTCTGAAGTTTTCCAGTGCTGAATAAGGTGGTGTATAGATGTTATGCTTT
This sequence comes from Mesoplodon densirostris, assembly GCF_025265405.1. NCBI lineage: Eukaryota > Metazoa > Chordata > Mammalia > Artiodactyla > Ziphiidae > Mesoplodon > Mesoplodon densirostris. The sequence goes on from NC_082663.1 coordinate 8,987,270, forward strand.
CAGATTATCCTACAAAATCATGAAAATCAGACTGGCATCAGACTTAAAGTCAGCAACATTGAATGTTAGAAGACAGTAGAATAGTCAACATATGGCAAAATTTTTGAACCCAAAATCTTATTATTCTCAGATAGAAGGACAAAATACAGACATTTCAATAGGTGCAAGGACTTGGAAAGCTTACTACCTCAAATTATTTAAGAAAAAAGTGTTTGAGAATATATTTTACTAAAACGAGCAAGGAATCAAAGACAGGGAAAGGTGTGAGCTCCAGAGAAAAAGAAACAAGTGCTTCTTATAGCTAAATCATAATTGTTGTTAGTCTACAATAATTAATAATTTTTTAGGTATCAATTGGAAACTAAAATTCTAGATGATCTTAACGAGAGAAATTGTGAGGGGAGGATAGAATTGAGAGCTTTTTAGGTTGTCTTATTTGTGGTGAAATTATAGGTGCTTTAGATAAAACAGGAAAATACAGTGTAATTATGCATTAAAAATACAGGAGTAACCAAGTAGAGTCCGGAACTAGCAAAGGGGATTAACAGCAAAGGTGCCACTGCTGTTCAGGGGAGGAAAGATGGTCTTTTCAGTAAATGGTACAGCATCAGCTGGACGGGCGTGTGGAGCAAGGACCCCATACCATTACCTCCCACCTGACACAAGTTAACTTTAGATGGTCATAAACCTGAATGTGAACATTAAAACCAAACAACTTCTAAAAGAAAGTATAGGAGAACAACCATAAAAGAAAATACTGAGAAATTTAACTTAATTAAAATTAAGAACTTTAATTCATGCTCAGATACCTTTGAGAGAGAAAGGCAAGCTACAGAGTGAGAGACGGTATTTGCAATACACATATCCAGCAAAGGACTTGTATCCACGATATATAAAGAACTATATAAATCAGTAAGAAAAAGGAAGACAAGCCAGTTAAAAAGTGAACAGCAGATTTGAACAGATGTTGCTGGAAAGAAGATTAAATAGCCAATAAACACATGACGAGGTGCTCAGTATCATTAGTCGTCAGGGAAATGCACAAGAAGATGCTGCTACATACTCAGAAGAATGGCTGAAATTAAAAGAAAAGACAGTGCCAAATCCTTCTTAGGATGTGGAGCATCTGCAACATGCGTACATTGATAGTAAGTGTATATAGAGTATAGCCACTTTGGAAAGCTTTTTGATGTTCTCTATCAGTGGTAAATATTATAAATACCTTACGATCCAGCAGTTCTGTTTCTGGGAATGTTGGTAACAGGAATAAGAGCCTTGTGTCCACTACAAGACACGTGTGTAACAGTGTCGTCACTGCAGCTTTGATAATAGTAGTTTAAAACTGGAACCAACCAAACAACTATCAACAGTAGAATGGATAACAGTGTGGCTTACCCCTATCATGGAATACTACATAGTGGTGAAAAAGGAGCTGGCGGACGCGACATAGACTAACATGGATAAACTTCGCTTCTTTGAGAAAAAGAAGCCAGGCACAAAAGAGTATGGATTGTAGGATTGCATTTATGTGAAATTTTAAAATAGGCCAAATTGATCTATGGTGATAGAGATCAGAATAGTGGTTACCATTTGCTGGAGATACTGACTGAAATGGGTCTTGAAGGAGCCTTCTGGGGAGCTAGGAATGTTGAGAATCTTATCTGGGTGGCAGTTACTTGGATATATACTAATATAAAAATTCACCCAGACACACTTAATATTTATGTAAATTTTATCTTAATAAAAAAGTAACAAAACTTAAATTTAAGTAACTGTTAGGAGAATAGAAATAAGATGATAAGTTTTCATCCTAGGGAGCGGGAATAGGAAACAGTGAGTAAAATTTGTAAAGTCTGACAAAAGACAGGAAAGACAAGAAGGGGGAGGGCTGAGGAACGGGAGTAAAAGAGAAGAAAAGATAAGATTGCAATATCCGTGATCATAGGGTTTAGATAGAGCCTCGTAACTGTGTATGTATAAAGTGTTCTGCTACAAGAGATAAGTACGAAACAGCCCAGGTTAATGCTAGAGGGATTTGTTAACAAAGGCTGACAAAACGCAGGAACAGTATTCACCAGCCAGATATTATTCAAGATGAAACACTTTAAATGAGGAACAGCATTTTATTTCATATTAATAAAAGGCATAGTCCACTAAGAAAACTTAAGAATTTCTATGCACCAGCAAACAGGACTTAGAATATGTAAAACATTCATAGTTGTAGTGGAAGACTAACACTTCTCTGAAATCAGTAGATCAAGTAGTCAAAAATTAAGTAAGAACTTTGAGGATTTAAGTAACAGGTAGCAAGCTTTATTTCTGTTCTGACTTGTTTACACACACTCACACACAACTAAAATCTAAATTATGTCACCCACTACACATTCTGTAACTTCTTTCTTTAAGTTAGCAATGTACCCGTGGCTGTCTTTTCCTGTAGGAATGTGTTGAGCTACCTTATTTTTAAGCACGCTAGTAAGGAGGACTTTAATTTATGAGTCTGTTTTCTTATCTACAGACAATTGGCTGTTTGTTGCTTTTACAAGCATACTTGCTTTGAATGTTTTATACATATATGTAAGTAATTTCTGTCACAGAAAATCTTTTCCTGTCTTTCCATTTTGACTTGGCATTTGAAAACAGCCATTGAAGTCACTGTAAATTTTTGGTACAAGGCTATATAGGAAGTGCTTAAACTAATACACAAGTACTGGTTTGAAAGAAAACCTCAGCTTTTGGGCCTCATTTCCAAATCTGTTTCTGCCTTTTCTGACTAAGAGGATAAGGGGATGGCTGTGTATTTGCCCTTACTTCATCTTTTCCCTTCATGGCCAGATTTAAGATTTTGTCCTTTTGAGGACCCTTGAATCTGTTTGTCAAAAATTGGTTGTTAGTTTGCTGTTCATAGCACTGAAGCATGTACTCTACTGAAAAGTCCTCTTAATGTCAAAAATGTGTACCCCCCCCAAACTTTATTTTCATGAGCAGACTCAGTGAAGTTTAGAATTCTAGGTTAAAGAAAATACTCTGTATTATAATTTTGGAGATATTTTCTTGAGATTGGTCCCCCCCTCTTCAAACATCTAAGCGCATTTAATAAAAGCAAGTAAGTAAATCTAGAGAGAATCAAAACTTTAAACATTATTGTGTAACATTTATTCTTTACTGTCACTATTTTTTTTTTTTTTTTTTTTTTTTTGCGGTACGCGGGCCTCTCACTGCTGTGGCCCCTCCCGTTGCGGAGCACAGGCTCTGGACGCGCAGGCTCAGCAGCCATGGCTCACGGGCCCAGCCGCTCTGCGGCATGTGGGATCCTCCTGGACCGGGGCACGAACCCGCGTCCCCTGCACTGGAAGGCGGACTCTCAACCACTGCGCCACCAGGGAAGCCCTACTGTCACTATTTTTAATGCTTGACTCTTTTTTCTTTAACTTTAGTATTATGAGGCTCAACCTGGCAAAGACTAAATGTTTATTTCAGTGGCGTTCGCAGTGTTCCACTTTATCTCTGTTTAGTTGAGCGACTGTATGAGTTACGATGAGAGTTGTGACTGTGTGCCATCATGCCCTTTCTTGGTAGGCCGCATCTACAAGTGCTTGTTTACTGGCTCTGTGAGCTCCCTACTGACACTGCCGCTAGACATGCTGTCCACGTAAGTACTGAACCTCGTGGTGGTGGAAGGCTGCACATTGTGAATGGTGCTCATTTTTCCTTCTGCATACTTGTGTTTGTTGTAACTTGAAAAGTCCTTCTATTCCAAGGACAAATAATACCTTATGTTTGTTACCTATTCTAAAGTTACAGCGACAGTGGAAGTAGCTGACACACATAAATGATGTTTTAAAACATACCCATCTTAAAGGACAGTTTGGTAACGGTGGGACAGCTAGTTAAATAAGCTGTCGTGTAGTGCGAGAAATGTACTGTTCCATATAGTGATATGACCGGAGTTCATTTAAACATGCGTTTTTAACAACACAGACATTTGAAGTCAAATTTCTTTTTTAAATGTTTTTTGTGATTGTTAGGAGATGGACTGTAAAAACTTGTTCACTGTGGTGGTTTTACTGTATTTTAGTTTGATATAAAGCTTTGTAATGGCAGTTTCTTGGGAAAGACATATATGTGTTTTCAAAATTATTGATGTTAGAAATGCTGTAAATGATTAACAGTATCAAGATCATTAGAATATTAAGCTTGCAAAAGATTGCACCTCTGTTTGCTAAAATCTTCTTTTGTACCCAGTTGACCTTAGGTTTCTGATCCCTATGTCAGTAAAGGCAAAGAACAATATAAGACTGTCTTTTAGAACAGAAGCATGCGGAATATATTATAAAAATAAGCCAAATGGCAATAGAAGAGAGCAGGAGAGCATGTTACATTTCTGATAGAAAAGAAATCAAGGAGGAGGTCTTTTAAGTCTCTTGTGTCTGCATCATTATTTTGAATTGTGGCTGAAAATACTTAGAAATATTAGATGTGCTTGCAACTTGGTTTTCCTACTTGATAGTTTTACCTGTTTTTGGATAGAACAGGCAAGTTATTTAACTTATGTGTTTCTTTGGCAGTATAGGGAATAGATAAGATAAAAGGTTTTGAACTTGAACTTTATTTACATTACAGCAGCTTTCGAAGTAACGTTTATAAGTAGACAAGGATCTTGAAAACAGGGCACTAATGGCTGTGGCCCTCATCAAAAGGAGAAGCAGTAATTTGACACACTTGAGAATTTAGAAATAGTGTAATAAGGTAACCCTTTGTATGAAAATATTGACCTTCTATGAAGTGATTCAGTGAAACAAGTAGGACAGCGTTACTATTTTTGGACATGAGATTTTTACATCAGCCACCCAGAACACAGTCTTAGTACAGAGGCAAGAAAAATCAGTCTTGGCTGAAGTGTCATTCATACGTCTCCACGTATACGATGTAGCTCATCTCCGGCTTTCATTTAGGAATCGTATACGACATAAAGGCACATATTAGAAGTAGCGAGGGAGGTCAGAAGAAAGCAAGGGGTGATTGATAAGAGTGATGGAAGTTATATTTTAATATCTATGAACTAATAAAAGAACTGTTTCAAACAGGGCAGTCTTGTTCCATTTAGTGTGAGGCTAGAGTTGTGTTTATCATTGTAATTTGTGAGAGAGCCGTGTAGCAGCCAGTCAGTATCTCAGTTGTTTAGAAGAGGTGACTTGAGGTCCCATCTGTGCTGTTCAGTAAAGTGGGGGTGTGTTACTTCTTTAATGGTTTCTGTTTTAAGTGGCTAAATATGTTAATGTTTACCAAAGCTTAAATTGGTAGGCTTTGGCTTTGTGAAAAACAGGTGTTTATAGAAGCCATGTCAGTGAAAATTTAGTATTTTAGTCTCAAGTAAGGCAGTATTTTACTTGCCTACCACCTTTACTTCTTGTTGGCAGAACCATTAAACATCTGGTTGTTTGGCAAGTGTGATCACTTAGGTGATGCAAAGAGGTAGCTGGTTGTAACAGAAGGAGCCCTGATATTGGAATTAAAAAGTTGCTGCATCTGCAACTTTTTGGTGACCTTGGGCAAATCACTGGACAGTTCTGAACCCCTGTTTCCTCATCTGTAAAATGAGGAAGCTCATGCCTCAGGGATTTGGGTGGGCTGTTCAAAGATTAAATTCACAAATACACGTAAAAACTATATGTGAATTTTGAGCACTATGTTAATACATAGCAGAATTACCACCAAAACTCAGAGCTGTTGCTTGTCTTAGGTTGGCAGGCTCTCCTTTTCTCTGTGACCTGATTGGTTAGTGGGCCATACCTGAGTTGCCTTCATGAGCTTCCTCACTGACATGGGAAGAATGCTGAAAGCTTGGTGGGGATAGTGGAAAGAAATTGTAAGCGTGGGTTGCTTTTGTCATCTCATGCTGCCTTTTAGAATTTGAAGAATTGAGCCAGTTTTTCTGAAAGCACTTATAAGTAAGTCACTTATTTTTTTCTGAGTAATGCTTCATTTTTCTCTACAGAATCCATTTTCTGAAATTTTACTTAAAATTTCTTAATATCTTAGCAGCTGCTAACTGTAGCTCAGTTCCTCAGCATCTCTAGGCAGTCTATCAGTTAACTATTGCTGCAAAACATGCTGCCCCTAAAACTTAGTGGCTTAAAACAACAAACATTTTATTTGCTCATAATTCTGGGGGTTAGCAGTTTGGGCTGGGCTCAGCTGATCCATTTTTCTGTTGGGCTCGCCTCCATTATGCATGTGTGTCACTGGGGTTGGGTAGTCTAAGATGGGGTACCTTGGCTCTTCCATATGGCTTCTCATCTTCAGAAGGCTAGTGGGGCTTCTTTACGTGGTGGCCTCAGGGCAGCATTCTAAAGGGGTGAGAGTGGAAGCTCACCTGAAAGCTCTCTTCTAGGCTTTAGAACTCAGGAAATGCGCTTCTGGTCCAGACAGTTCACAAATCAGCCCAAATTCAAGGTGTGAAGGAAAAGGAAGGGATTCTACAAAGGGTTTGTCACCATTAAAAAATCTACAATAAAATCGACAATAAGCAGTTGCTGTTCTTATTGCTGATGACAAGGAAGGAGTAGAGAAGTGGGTATTTTAGTCCCAACCTATCAAAATTTTAATGGCCTGGAGGGGTCCTTAGCAAGCGGGTGATTAGTATTCCTCTTTTGATTAACGTATATTCCAGCTAACACCTGAGGGCCACATTAGTTCAGTTTGGAGCTACCAGGCCGAGGTCTCCCAAATTGACCCTTCCTTAAGTTCTCCATGGAGGGAAAAACGTCCATTATGGTAGTGAATTTTCCAAAGGCTACCAAGATTCTTGAGTTGCCTTTGAATTACTCTGAAATCAGACATAGACCGGGGAAGGATATGCTCCTTCAGAGAGGAAAAGAACAAAGAGGTCTTCAGTATTATTATACTCCGTGTATTTTCATGCGAACCATACTTGATCTGTCTGGATTTGTTGAGAAACTAATACACTTTTGGTGTATTTGCAGTTGGCATCAAAATTTAATCTGCGTTCTAAATGAGGCCTTTGTAAAATGTACCACAGGCTTCTTGGCCTCATGCATTGTGTACTGTGTATCTCTCAGCCTTCCTTTATGTTGTCTTTAGGCCTTTCTAGAGGCCCTTCTCCACCTTTCTGATTTGCTGATTGTGTTCATTTTCATGGGTTTAAGTATCAGCTAACTAAGTTGGTTAAACTTGTGTATAAACTAAGGATAAGGATATTCTTAGTAAGGGTTGGACAGAGTCATGTATCTTTAGGAAATTACATGTATTTAATACTTGACCTTTGTCAAGTATTTGGCTACTTTCAGTTTTTTGCTTGCTGCCTTCCTTTTTCTCAGCTATGTTCAAAGAGAGGCTGGATAGCCGATTTATGTAGTTCTGATGTTATTCTTTGCTTTCTATAATATGAACACATACAATACAAATATATAAATAAACATATTTGGCCAGCTTATAAGATACATAAATTGCCACCATCCTCGGAAATAATTCTTTTTGAGAGACTGATTTTTCACCAGAAAGTTATGACTTACTTTTCTTGTTCTTTCTGAGCTTTTTATGTAAAGTGAATGTCGTTACCTTTGGTTTCTTAATTTTAAGTGTTCTTTGGAGTCATTCTATATACTTTTTTTTTTTTTTTTTTAATAGGGACAATTTGTTGGCGGATTGTTTGCAGGGTTGTTTTGTGGTGACGTGCACATTGTGTGCGTTCATCAGCCTGGTGTGGCTGCGAGAGCAGATAGTCCACGGGGGAGCCCCGATCTGGCTGGAGCACGCTGCTCCGCCCTTCAATGCTGCTGGGCATCACCAGAATGAGGTAACTCCCTCTAGCCCCAAATTCATTTTATTTGGGTAGGACATAAGAATTATTGTCACCCTCTAGGACCCAAACCCTTGACTCCCGTGTCCCTCATTGCAAAGCAGGACAGTGACAACGTTTGGGAGAAGATTAAAGGAGATGTGAAAAATCAAAAGAATGCTGTTGTTACCTTGCCTCTTAGTTTTCTAGCGAGACTGGGAGCAGTACTGGGGGTATACTGCACGCCCTTTCATTCCCTTTGCCTGGGTTAGCAGCGTGCTGCCGGCCTGGCAGTTAATAGACAAACCACCTGCATGGGCTTCTGACATGCTGCATAACATTCAGGAAGCCCCCTCACCCTCTTTGTTCATTAGTTTCTTCATGTGTAAAATGCCTCACCTTTGTTGCTTTTAGTAGAAACACTACCAAAAGTAGAAAAATTGGAGTACTGTTGATAGCAGTCTTGTACAGTTTTACTTTTTATTTATGAGATGACATGCTCAGATACAAGAGTGTCTGCTAGAGACATTAAGAAGAGGAAGATAGGATAAATGATTTTTATTATCTTGTTTACTGAGAAATTAATAGGGTTGAAAATGTAAAAAAAAAAAAAACAAAAAACCAAACTGGCTACTTACAATACAAAAACAATTTGCCCTTTGTAAAATTTTATTATGAAAAAATTGACTATAAAATTAATTCAAAATAATACTTAATGATACTTAAGGACTTAATTTTTCATTTAAGGACCTTTGGCTTTTTTTAGTGTGAAGATTGATTTCATCAAATTCTGCCATACCCTTTTTTCTACAGAATTAAGAGTACTTCGCCTTTGAAAACCACACATATGAAAAATGGGACTATTAAGCAAGTTTTTACCTAGTGTTAATACTTTCATCATTGTACCTCATATTTTGAAGCATTTTAACACAGTTCTTTTAGAATCTTCATTAACTCCATAGGAGTTCAGTGTTTTAATTAACTACAACTAGGTCTTTGCATTTGGTAGGTAGCAGAATTTAGGAAGAGCTAGAGAAGCGTGCTTGTGGAAACTGATAAAAGTTCATATGGACAGGCTTACCCTCCTGAGCAGAAATGAGAAACCTTTCCTCAAGTGTGAACTGATAACTGAGAATTAAGTTATATATCAGTATGTGTGTAAACAGATACATAAATATATTTTCATCCCTGAAGTGGTCAGTAAAGACAAGAGATGCCTTATAAAGAAGGATTATGGAATGATGTATTCAAGATAGCCAGATTTGTTAACCTATTTTCTGTAAAGCTTTGTGAAATGTTAATCTCTAAATTATATTGAATGAATATGTACACTGTTAAATGAGTTTATGTTCTTATATACCAAGTTGATCCAAATTCAGATACATTTAGAGGAAATGCCCTTGAGAGGTGGGTTTTTTTTGGAATTTTAATAAGAGTTTGTGTCTGTTTGCTAGTTTTTTTTTTTTTTTTTTTTAGAAGGGAGGGTGCTATTTGAAAGTAGAGCAGAACTGAGGCAAGTTAGCCAAATTTCTGGTCTCCTCTGTCATTTTAGGCTCCAGCAGGAGGAAATGGAGCTGAAAATGTTGCCCCCGACCAGCCTGCTAACCCACCAGCTGAGAACGCAGTGGTGGGGGAAAACCCTGCAGCCCAGGATGACCAGGCAGAAGAGGAGGAGGAGGAGAATGAGGAGGAAGACGACGCGGGCGGGGAAGATGCAGCTGATGCCAACAATGGGGCGCAAGGTAATGGCCGCCGGCATGTGCTCACCCTTCCTTTGTGACCATGAGTCCATTCCCAGCTCACCTTGGGGAGCATTGGAGTTTTCAAAATTTAATGGGTTTGAAGTTTGTTTCTAACCTGTTTTTACTTTATTTTGGCAGACTTGTATTTATGGATATACATATGCATACTTTTTTTTTTTCTATGAAGCAGGGCACATTTTGAGTTTTACAGTTGTACTTTAGGGACTCCCCTAGCGGTGCAGTGGTTAAGACTCTGAGCTTCCACTGCAGGGGGCACGGGTTCAATCCCTCTTTGGGGAACTAAGATCCCACAGTGCCACATGGTGCGGCCATAAAATAAGATAAGATTAGATGAGATAAAATAAAATTCTACTTTACACAGGACTTTTTATAGGATGGATAGGAAGAAATTATTTGTAAGTTGGAATAGATCCTGTTTTTGTTTGTTTGTTTGTTTGTTTTTTGCGGTACGCGGGCCTCTCACTGTTGTGGCGTCTCCCGTTGCGGAGCACGGGCTCTGGACGCGCAGGCTCAGCGGCCATGGCTCACGGGCCCAGCCGCTCCGCGGCATGTGGGATCTTCCCGGACTGGGGCACGAACCCGTGTCCCCTGCATCGGCAGGCGGACTCTCAGCTACTGCGCCACCAGGAAAGCCCTAGATCCTGTTTTTTTTAAAATGGAACTTGATACAGTTTTATCTTATTCCTTTGCCATTTTTATTGAGTCAGTACAACTTTTATTATCAAAGAAGAATTCTTAAAGTGTACTCTGCAGGCCAGATAGCACCCAAAGAAACCAGTTTCTCATTTTCTGACAGTGTAGCTCCAGAGTGGTAAAGAACTTCTGAGACCAGCCTGCCAGTCAGCTGTCAGTAGGTCACCACCTTCTTTTCTTTCCTCTGGCCCCAGAGTTTTCCTGTCAAGCACTGCACTGTCACTGGGTCCACTTATCACTGCTGATACCTGAGTGTTTCTTGTGTGCCAGGCACTCAAACACCAGGTCCCTGCCTTCATGGAGTTTCTGGTCTAGTGATGAAGTAGAAATATCCAAGTGAACAAGTTTGTTATTACACATTGTGGTAAATGTGCATGTTGCTCTGAGGATGCTACTGAGGAGAGACCTGTTTTAAATAAGGTTCCCCAGGTAGCTCAGAGGAAGTGATATTTGAGCTGAGACGTGAAGGATGAGAAGAAGCCAGTCGTGTGATGGCAGCAGGGGGCCTTTGCAGGGAGAGGTGGGTGTATGTTCAAAGGCTCTGAGACTGCGGCTCCTGTACCCTAGTGCTGGCCCCTGTTTCCTTCTGTTTGTCTAATGCAGTAGGTCCTGCCTGGTCTTCCTTCTTCCATTCTCACTCCACATAGTGTTTGTACTGCTCTCTTCCCTTAAAATCTGTCAGTTATCTCCCCATTATGTTAAAGAACAAAACAAAATTCAGGCTTCCCATTCCTCTTGTATGATCTGATCCCTGTCTGTCTGTCGTACTGCATCTTCTGCCACCCTCCTCCTCACCCAGAGAATTCTAGTCCCCTGACTTCTTTACTTTTCTCAAACCCACCATATTCATTCTTGATTCAGAGCTGTTGAATTCCTCAGTTTCACATAACCCTGCTTATTTCCTTTCTAGCACTTATCACAATCTAGAATCATCTTATTTTATATGTTGTATTTATTTATGTTTTTAAAAAATTGCCTAACAAGCAAATACTCAGTTTGGAAAAATTTTAAGTGTGGTTTACCTTCTCAACAACAGTTACAAAACACCAAATTAAAAGAGTATATTTATTTATAATTCAAGTTCTATCAGTAATCTCTAAACTACAATTATATTTCCAGACGACATGAACTGGAATGCTTTAGAGTGGGACCGAGCTGCAGAAGAGCTTACATGGGAGAGAGTGAGTGAGACTTCTTTCTGTCAAGTATCCTAGTGTTTTAATCCTAACATGTCTTAAAGTTGACCATATTTAGATGTATACACTAATTTTCCAGTTACATTTAATGAAAACAATTACCAGAACTTTGATTTCTAGGGAAAATTAAGTAATGTATTATTTGTGATGAAAATACTAAAAATATTATAATAAAGGTCTGTTGATACCTTTTTCTGTCTTCTGGCCTTTGATACAAACCTTGCTCCACTTACAAAATCTTTAACTTGAAATTGTGGACTTTTGAAAATGAAGTAACAATTTAAATTTAAGTATTATTCTGATGCTTCAGTTGACAAAGTAATACTGTTGTATCATGAAATCTTGACTGGCTCCATATCAATGAGTTGAAACCCAAGATGGAAAATTTTAACTTTATAATCATATGATTTGGATTAAAAGAAGATTCAAAATATAAAACTCGCATGAACAGAAGTTTTTCACTCTCTGAAAATGATAGGCTGTATTGGAAAGTAGTGGGTAAATATTATGTTTAAAAATATTGAAAGGAAAATGAGCTTTTTTCATAAATAGAATAAAAAATCCTGTTGCATCTTAAATTAATGTATATTATTTATTTTAGATGCTAGGACTTGATGGATCACTCGTTTTTCTAGTAAGTAAAGCTAATCTTTTTTTTTTCTAATTTATTTATTTTATTTATTTTTGGCTGCGTTGGATCTTCATTGCTGTGCGTGGGCTTTCTCTAGTTGCGGCGAGCAGGGGCTGCTCTTTGTTGCGGTGCGTGGACTTCTCACTGTGGTGGCTTCTCTGGTTGCGGAGCATGGGCTCTAGGCATGAGGACTTCAGTAGTTGTGGCACATGGGCTCAGTAGTTGTGGCTTATGGGCTCTAGAGCGCAGGCTCAGTAGTTGTGGTGCACGGGCTTAGTTGCTCCGCGGCATGTGGGATCTTCCCGGACCAGGGCTCGAACCTATGTCCCCTGCATTGGCAGGCGGATTCTTTTTTTTTTTTTTTTTTGCGGTATGCGGGCCTCTCACTGTTGTGGCCTCCCCCGTCGCGGAGCACAGGCTCCGGACACGCAGGCTCCGGACGCGCAGGCTTAGCGGCCATGGCTCACGGGCCCAGCCGCTCCGTGGCACATGGGATCCTCCCAGACCGGGGCACGAACCCGCATCCCCTGCATCGGCAGGCGGACTCTCAACCACTTGCGCCACCAGGGAGGCCCTGGCAGGCGGATTCTTAACCACTGCGCCACCAGGGAAGTCCAAGCTAATCTTTTTTAATAACAGAATTGCGACTTAATTATTTGTCTTAGTGATTCAGTGATTTCAGATTTACAATATGTTCTGGCTTTTTATATTAAAGGTCAAAATGCCCTGTGATTTTTGATTACTTAATATGTTGAAGAAAGCCTGTCTTGTACATTGAAAATAACTGGCAAAGCATAAAGGTAATATTATTTACAAAGGAAATTATTAAACATATTTGATTTTTAGAAAATGAAATTCAAAGTTGATGGTAGTTAAGAATACTTGGCCTTCTTTTAAAGTCCCACCTTGTGGGACTTCCCTGGTGGCGCCGTGGTTAAGAATCCACCTGCCATTGCAGGGGACACAGGTTCGAGCCCTGGTCCAGGAATATCCCACATGCCGTGGAGCAACTAAGCCCGTGCGCCACAACTACTGAGCCTGCGCTCTAGAGTCCATGAGCCACAACTACTGAGCCCGTGTGCCACAACTACTGAAGCCTGCACGCCTAGAGCCCATGCTCTGCAACAAGAGAAGCCTGTGCACCACAACGAAGAGTAGCCCCCGCTCGCCACAACTAGAGAAAGCCCTCACACAGCAACGAAGACCCAGTGCAGCCAAAAATAAATAAATAAAATAAATAATAAGAATTTTAAAAAAATGATTAAAAAAAAAAGAAAGTCCCACCTTGCAATGTTTAATGCCTGAACTGGTGAAAACAGCGCAGTTTTGCGTTGTTCACAGAGAGAGCCCCGTTTGTTGCGCCTCTCCTATCTTTACCTTAATAATAAAGAGTACAGCTGTATGGTGAAGAACAGTTCTTTAATGAACTTGTTCTTTAAGGAGAAATGATGCTCTTTTCAGGTTCTGTAATACAAAATCACTTGCCGTTTGGGAGTTTTAAATAGCTTTAAGAATCAAGATGACTTTGGCTGCAGGTAGCCAAACCGCAGCTGACCAAACCAGTAACACAGGAGGAAGTCCAGAGGAAGGATAGGCTTCAGGTGTGCTTGATCCGGGGGCTCAGCAATGTCATTGAAGAGTCAGATAATTTCCGTCTGTCTCCTCTGCTGTCCACAGTGTTGGCTTCCTCTTCAGGCTGGCTCCTCAGGCCAGAATAGGAAGTTGAGGTTAGCAGTGTTAGGATTTTGAGGAATGTATCTGATGATAATTCACAGATTAGTAAGAATGTGATATTAGTGAGCTCCTATTCAAGGCTTGAGTATAATCAGTATAGAAGGTATTATTTGGGTATATACTGATTTCTGTCCTTTATCAGTCCCTCATAGATGAGTGATAGAAGTCGTTGAGGCAGTGGTGTTAACTCAAATCCATTCTAATTTTTAGAAAAAAACCACAGGATGACTTCATGCATTTGTTGCAAATTATTTAATATGTACCATGTGCCAGCTGTGATAGTTACTGGATGATTCAGAAATGAATGAAATAGGGTACCTGTTCTCAAAGACTCTTTATAGTTTAGTAGAGAGAAATGAACATGTAAACAAGGAACTTTAGGTAAAGACTCTGACAAACAGTGTGTATAGGACACGAGAGACATAGAAGAGGGCTTAGGCCTTTCTTAGCAGAGGGGCGTTGTCAGCGGGGAATTTTTATGGAAGATAACTAGAGGTTGAGGCACAAAAGATATTGAGGATAAGGACAGTTTGGGAGCCCTTAAGGCAGAGAAGCTGAAAAATTCAAGTGATATGAGCCCACATGCTAAGTAGGAATGTACAGTAGTAGTCCTCTCTTAAACAAACCTATCATCCTCTTGCCACTTGGATTTGTGGCAAATTGGGAACCTGATTAGAATAACCTTTCTCAAAAGAAAATCTTACCATGTTAAGATTCGTGAAAATCTTTCTCCATGGCCCCCTTGGAAGGATCATTTAACTTGATTGTGGGGGGAGGTAGTGGGCCTGGGCAAACGGGCTTGGGTGTCCCGATGGTCAGCGTGGAGCGTGACTGAGCACACGTGGAGGAATAGATGGGTGGGCCTCATGTTGGAGGCGGTGGTACCTAAGTGTGGAGTGTGTCAGTGGCCAGGTGAGAGCGCATATTCTGAGACTCGAACAAAGAAAGCCATGGGGACAGAAGGGACCAGAGAAGATCAGGTGACCTTAAAGAAGGCATGAGAACACACTGGACACTGAAAGAAGTGCTGTGCAGTCTACATTGTTACGTTGTTCACAAATAATGTGGTTTTCAAATTTTTCTTTATTTAGAATTTTTTAGTGTCATATGACTTAAATGAAACCTGGCGATTATTTGTGAGAATCTGTGTAGTTTGTGGTAGATTATTAATTTCTGAAGAGGAAATGTTTATGGATTGATTTCTTTGTTTTTTTTTTCATGTGGACATGATGAACTTTAAGTTTCATTAGGTTTAGTTTTATGAGCTATCTAATGAAAAATGAAGTTACACATAATTTCTGAACAAAATCTCAAAATTATAGTAAAAATTTCAGTCTTATAACTAAATAAATGGATTAAACATAAATAGGAGATGAATATGTTTTATTAATGCTCTTTTTCTTTAGGAACATGTCTTCTGGGTGGTGTCTTTAAACACACTGTTCATTCTTGTTTTTGGTAAGTGGCGTTTATGCTTTTATTTATGGTATTATGGTAGGAGTTTAGCTTTCTAGGAATCTTGTTACAGGTTTTGTTTTGTTTTTCAACTTAGGAATATATGAAACAGTTTTAGACAGTCATCTGGTATAGGAAGACCCCAGGTATACAGTTACTTTCTTTCCTAAGCAACATTGACTATGGTTATTTACCAACTTTGCTTCTGTTGCGCATTTCTGTCTCTCTTTGTAGAAGCCAATTTTACACTGACTTGAGAATATATAATATTTCACATGTGGAATTCATTTTGTGCTGATTATCTGTGTGTTCTTCCCTATGGCAGAAGATCTTGTTTTCATCTGTTAAAATCCTGACCAAGGCCTTACCAGAGGCCTTGGCTCGGGATCTGTCACAGAGATGGATATAGGCTTGAGGAAACTGTAGTTCCCCTCAGAACCAGATTCCAGCAAAGTTTACTTCCAAACACCTTAACAGCTGTAGCTATGCGGATTCTGCGACAACACTAAGAGTCCCTCCCATTGGGAGTCATGAGAGTAAGGAAGGCAGGGTCGAGATGTAGCTGACAGGTTTTTCTGCTTTGGGGAAAGGTAAGGGAAACCGTTGAGTAAACCACGATTTTAGAATTCCGT
The DNA here is from genome assembly GCF_025265405.1 of Mesoplodon densirostris. Taxonomy (NCBI): domain Eukaryota; kingdom Metazoa; phylum Chordata; class Mammalia; order Artiodactyla; family Ziphiidae; genus Mesoplodon; species Mesoplodon densirostris. The sequence goes on from NC_082663.1 coordinate 9,003,175, forward strand.
TCCTCAAGGTGGAGTCGGGTAGAACTGGGTTATTGTTAGACTGTACTCTCGGTGCCTCATGGAGAGACCTCAGGCTGCAGATCTCTGTATAGGGAATATCTCTGAGAAATTCCTTCCTTAGTGCATATGAATTACTCCTAAGAAAGGGGAGTATTTTCCAAGTTTCTTCCACTAAATTCCAAGTTATTTGCTCTGTGTTAGGGACTAGAAAGCAGTGTTTTCATCAGGAAACAGTTGTCTTCAATAGGAAGCCATATGATCAAAGAAGACACTGAATAAGTAGATCAAAGATGAGACCAAAAAAAATGTTTTCTGAGTATTATCTATAAAAGAGCAAAAGAAATTTATCTGTATCTTGTTGAATGAAACACAATATCTTTTAAAAGTTCCATTCATTCTTAATTTTTAGTAGATATTTAAGATGGTGCAAATTAACAGGAAGCCCATTCTTTGTTGTTTTCCCTTGCATATGGGGGTGAAAATGTGTCTGCAGATTATTCTGCATTTATTTCTCATTATGTAAAATCATTGATATATAGAGTGTGAAACTCTTTTCATCTTGACCAAATTTTCCTTGAGAGGAAAAAATGATCTATATAGACTTTAGTCTTGGTTCTTGCAAGAAAAGCTTCGTGCTAAATTAATGTTTGAAGGAATAAGTCACCTTTAAAGCATGAATTATAGAAATAAGAACTCTTGTTTATATACAGCAAATCTCAACTAAGTACATTTTTTTCTAATCCAACTTCCTAAGCTTCTACTATGAAAAACATATTTTTTGTTTTAGTATGCACATTATCCTTAGGATCTTTTGAAATGAAACCAGAGGTTTTCCTCGTTTTAGGCATATGCTTTTCCTTTCAGATGAACGTAGTCATTGGGATTACGCAACGCTCGTGTCTCCTTCCTGCTTGGGTTGCTTTCCCGCAGTTTCCGCTGGCATTTGTGGACCCTTGTGGTCGTGTATTAACTTTGCAGAAAGAACACCTCACGGTGCTGCAGTCTTAGTGGAAGGGAACAATCCTAAGGAACCGACCTTAATGTCAGGGCACCTATCTAGTAGTTTCTGTGTAACGGGATAGAAATTGATTGTTTAACTTGGTGCTTCAGGTTAATATGTAGATATAGAAAGAGTTGAAATTTGAACATTTGCCTTTCCCAAGGGCCTCCCTGAGTCGTCCTCAGAGTTGGGTGTGAGAATAAAATAGGAAAAATTCTGCATATAGTTACCTCGCACACTTTAAAATTTTCTTGTGCTTCACAATACACATAATATGTTAATCAAATAGTATATGTGTATCATTTATAAAGAAATTCAAGTGTATTGGGAATACCTGTTAAAAACAATTTCTACTTACGAATACGTGGTCAAAAAGGTTCGGCAGCCAGATCCCTATAGATTCACTCTGACTTTGGTCTTGATGATGGAGTCTCCCTCTCCCCTTTCCTAATAATCTATACTGTTGAGTTATTTTTGCCATAAAAAAAGGTAATCAAATTTTATTACTGAGAATGAATTACAGTTATATTAACATGGAAAGAAAGACTTGAGGAAAAGAGACTATCAAAATTCTTCATATGAAAATTTTAAGGCTATTTTATTTTTTCTTTTAAACATCTTTATTGGAGTATAATTGGTTTACATTGTTGTGTTAGTTTCTGCTGTATAACAAAGTGAATCAGTTATACATATACATATATCCCCACACCTCCTCCCTCTTGCGTCTCCCTCCCACCCTCCCTATCCCACCCCTCTAGGTGGACACAAAGCACCGAGCTGATCTCCCTGTGCTATGTGGCTGCTTCCCACTAGCTCTCTGTTTTACATTTGGTAGTGTATATATGTCCATGCCACTCTCTCACTTTGTCCCAGCTTACTCTTCCCCCTCCCCGTGTCCTCAGGTCTGTTCTCTACATCTGCGTCTTTATTCCTGTCTTAAGGCTATTTTCTTGTTTAACCAGAATATCATCACACTTTACAAAATTACCAGAATTGAATATTACCTAATAATAGATCATATTAAAAATTCTAGATTGTCTCCTTAAATATCATTTTATAGTTGCTTTGTTTGAATGAGAATTCAAATAAGGTCTACCTGTTACCTTTTTTTTTCAGTTTTGGACAAAAAAAATTCATTAAATTGCACTAAAGTTCATCTACTTTTAAAACAGCTGAGAATAGTCGAGGAGATTTTGAAAGAAGTATATTGAGGGAGGTCTACCTTACCCAGATATTGAAATTTTTTTAAACCTACAGTAATTAAAACATTTTTTTTAATTGTTTTACAATTTTTAAAGGTTACTTTCCATTTACAGTTACTACAAAATATTGGCTGTATTCCCTTTGTTGTACGGTACATCCTTGAGCCTATCTTATACCTGGTAGTTTACTGTTACTTTTGGTTGTTAAATCTTAAGTTTTTCAGATCTAGAATATTTTTTATTTGCTCCCCTCATCTGCCCCTACCCTATTTTGCCATTGATTTGTTGATGACACTAGGTCAGCTGTCTTCTACGTGTCTCACTTTCTACTTTCTTCCGATGACTTCCTGTTGATTCTGCTACCTTGTTCCTTTGTCTCCGTATTTCCTTTAAACTGGAAGTTAAATCTGAGGCCTGATTAGATTCAGGTTCAGTACTTCTGGGACAGAATTTTCACTGGTCATGCTTTGCCTATTATTATGACATATCAGGAGGTACATGATATCTGGTTATCCACCTTTGTCTGTGGTTCAGGTGATAGTATCTTGAAGCCTCTATTGTTAGGTTTCATTTTTCCTTTTAAACATCAGAAAGTAATCTGTGGGAGGTGGTATTTTAGTATTATGCAAATATCTAGTGTGCCATCAACATTTTACCGAATGAATATGTTTATATTATCCATTGATACTTGCCTGAATTAATTTATTTTTATTAGGTATTACAAAATGGTGATTTTCAAATTCTGTCATCTTTATGCATTTATTGACTGGCTTTTCTGTAAAGAAGAGCTTGATCTTATCAGCTAGAACTATTTAGTTAACCTGAATTTGTTTGTTTGGAAGAAGCAGGACAGATTTGCAGTTCTTTTCCTTTAATTATTAGTTTTCAGGATAAGGAATTGATGTTCTAACTACTTCCCTTCGTGATGAAAGTGTTTTCTATTATGTTGCTTTTTTCCTTTTGTGGTTTTTGTTTTTGGCTTTCCCTTTTTTGAGTATTATGAACTCATGAATTTGTATGTATTCAGTGTGTTTTCATCAGTTTTCTTTTTGTTGTTGTTTTTTGGATGCTCATATCTTCTTCACTGTATGTATTCAGTGTGTTTTCATCAGTTTTGGGGTTTGTTTTGGGGTTTTTTTTTTGTATGCTCATATCTTCTTCTCTTTCCACAGGCCTGTGAGACTGTTTTCACAATAGTTCTTATGTCCTTTCACCATGAGTTTATTAGGAGCTTGGTAAATTTTTTGTTCTCTGGTTATAGAGAATGTCACAGACAGTACATTTTTGGTTCTGAGATCTTCCATTTCTCCAAGAAGCCTTTGTTCCTTTTAGTGGGGTTGGTACTAGGAGTGTTCATTGTCGTGATTTTGAAGTTTTCATTGAGGTTTTCCCCCCCTTTTAGCATTTTGCCCTTACCACATTGGCCACTTCTCCCTTGTTGGTTTGGGATTTGAAGAACACGTGAGTATGATACTTTTGCAAACTTAATTTTATTAATTACCCCAAATTTGATATATATTGACTAAGTAATAATATTGTAAAGAGTTACGTCATTTCTCAGTCTGCCTTATACGAAGGAATAGTTATCCAGCACCATCTCGTTCACCTCTTCTAAGCCAGAAGTGGCCTAAGACGTAGTAGGGCATGTTGTCAGCTGTGGAAGATGTTCTCTGAGCCCCACGATGCAGTCTTCCTTCCTGTTGGGCAGGCCAGAGACATACTGTGGGAAAGTTTTCTTACAGGCTGATTTTTGACCTGCTCCGTTAGCCTGTGTGCTCCTTTCTCTCCCTTTTCCCTAGTTGCCCCATAGTGAATTCAGACAGGTAATGATATATTAATCAATTTTTTAAAATGTTGATCTGTGTTGGAATGATGGACTGTGGTGTTTTCTAAAGAAATTTGCTTTAATTTTGACATGTTATTGCTGTTTTTCAGAATTAGATAAATATTTGGATGGACAACTACTACAATTTTGGGGGGTCCCCAGAAAGATTTAGTCTTTTAAGAAAAGATGACATAGCTGGAATATTCTGGTCAATTTGTATATGTGAATCCTGAGAGATCACATTCTGAAGTTTCTGAAATGGCAAAGAGACATGTTCTGATACTTAATACAGCTCTCCAAATTCTCACTAGTTGAATGCAAGAACTTGGAAAGTTCAGATAAATGCTTTGATAAATTTTGACTTTATAAACTGTCACCACTTGCTACCTGAAATTCAGGAACCAAAAGGTGATGGTATCTTGGGCAGTGTATGTCACTATCCAAACTGTTAACTCTTTGTAAGTTGATAATGACACAGATTTGGCGAGCAAGGGAAACTGAAACATTGTGGTTAGGAGATAGGGTGGCTAAGATGTACCTTGGCCAGAGGATGGCTTGGACTCTGTGCTGCTGTTTTCAGCGCTCAGCCTTTAGCGGGTCCGCTTCAGAATGGACTGAAGTGCAGGCGGTTACATCTTTTTTCTTACTTTTGTAAAATTTAATTCACTCTACTCTTATTATTTTGTCTGCTTGAGTAAAGTGTTATTCTTTAATTTTTCCTCATCTTTTCGTAATAAGTAGCAGCCCATGGGAGAATCTGCTTTGCAGAGGTGTCATCCAGAGGGGATTTTATAGTTGTTTTTTAGTTACGAATTCCTGAGATAGTTCACATTTAGTCTACTTGGATTGTTTAATAAACATTGTTAAACTGGGGTGTAGGCCATGTGGTGAAATTACATTTTGTTTATTTATTTTCTTATTTCTAGGTCCAAGCATCCCATTTTGAAGGCCTAATCACGACCATAGTTGGGTATATACTTCTAGCAATAACACTGATAATTTGTCATGTATCCTTTAATGAACCAGCTTAGTGTTCAGTAATGTTATTATGCTTACCCAAGGGTTGTTCTTATTAATGACAAAACTATTTCTCTCCACTTGTCCTTTTAGTAGAAGTTGAGGGTATTTGTAGTGAGGATGAGAGCAGAAAAAATATAGAATAAATAAATTCTGTCTGTCAGATAATATTAACTGTTACCTAAATAGTTACCTGTTTCACTGTATCTTTCTTTTTTTAATTAAATAAAATTTTTTATTGCAGTATAGTTGATTTATAATGTGTTCATTTCTGCTGTACAGCAAAGTGATTCAGTTATACAAATGTATACATTCTTTTCTTTAATATTCTTTTCCATTATGGTTTATCATAGGATATTGAATATGTTTCTCTGTGCTGTATACAGTAGGACCTTGTTGTTTTTCTGTATCTTTCTTTAAATGTTTAGGTTTTCCTTGACTACATGCTGTAGGGCTTGGCAACTCTTGTTAAATTTCATAGGTCTCGTCGCTTGCTGGGAGTCTGCTATATTGTTGTGAAGGTAATTCCTGTTATAACTTAAGACTGGAAACAATTTCTCCCCATTTGGGTGATATTGATGACCTTTGTTTTTACTTAAGGTCTCTTTGTTAGTGGTGGTAGAAATTGGAGTGTTCCCTCTCATTTGTGGCTGGTGGCTGGATATCTGTTCCCTGGTGAGTTTATTATTCATTGTCATACAATCTAATAATTTAAAGGCTTTTTAAAAAGTGGTCTTTAGGGTGGGTTCCTTTAATGTAAAGTCAATATTTGATAATAGTTTGTTTTTTTCTGAGAATGTATCATTGTAGAGTCTTAATGTTCCTAATTTTTCCTGAGTACCTGATTTGTGTGAGGCTCTGTGCACATTTCTGATGTTAGAGTATTTTGACTGGAACCTTCCTGATAACCAGTGGAGAGTTCTCTTCCTCGTTTAACTCTTTTGAGTTTTATGAAGATGCCAAGATGTTGTGTATAAAAAGAGTAATTCGAGGGAGGTCCTTGTGGTCTGTTGGTTAGGACTGGGTGCTTTCACTGCTGTGGCCTGAGTTCAGTCCTTGGTCGGGGAACTTCCGCAGGCAGCACCGTGTGGTGCAAAGGAAAAAAAAAACAAAACCGAAAAAGAGTAATCTGAAAAGAAGACTGCCTTTGTAGTAATTAATTCAATCTAACCATTTGTTTTAACTAAGGTGTTCAGTCTTGATTAAAATCTTTAATGACTGTCAGTGATCATCAGTTTTTTCTTTTCTTTTTTAATTAATTAATTTATTTTTGGCTGCATTGGGTCTTCATTGCTGCGTGTGGGCTTTCTCTAGTTGCAGAGAGCGGTGCTACTCTTGGTTGTGGTGCATGGGCTTCTCATTGCGGTGGCTTCTCTTGTTGCGCAGCACAAGAAGGTGGGCTTCAGTAGTTGCGGCACACGGGCTCAGTAGTTGCAGAGCGCAGTCTCCGTCCATAGTTGTGGCGCACGGGTTTAGTTACTCCGTGGCATGTGGGATCTTCCCGGACCAGGGATTGAACCCATGTCTCCTGCATTGGCAGGCGGATCCTTAACCACTGCGCCACCAGGGAAGTCCACTTTTTTTACTTTTCAATAAAATTCAAATGTAGAAAAGCTGCCTTTGGTTCTGAGATAACATTTTCTCCCATACCTTACTATTAAAACTTGTCATGAATTCATACCTGTAACCAAGAAAGGAAAGTATTATGTTAACCAAAAATGGTTCTTTCACAATAACAATATTGGTAAAGTTCTTATTCACCAACTGGTTTATCAGTATTGCCTCTGTAAAATTTCTGAAGTGTCATATACATCTTTGAAATGGTATCCAACCTATATCATTTGTATTTTCTGTGATACGATGAAATGGCTTTAAGAGAACTGTAATTCTAGAAACATCAGAATCTACATGCATTGTGATTCATTCACTTCCTAGAATATGAAGATATTAATTCAGCAGATGTAATCAGTACAAATCTCTCTCACGTGTACTGTTTTGATTTAGGAAATGTTTGATGCCACTCTGAAAGATCGAGAACTGAGCTTTCAGTCGGCTCCAGGTACTACCATGTTTCTGCATTGGCTGGTGGGAATGGTATATGTGTTCTACTTTGCCTCCTTCATTCTGTTACTGAGAGAGGTAAGTTCTACCGGGAAGTTCCAACACTGTACATTTATGAAAAGGACTTTTGCCTTAACCACAAGTCATGCCTTAAAGGCTATGATGATTTCCTAGCTAAATCATTTTCTCTGTTATTTTATTCTAAGAGGGAACAGCTAATAGCCTAGTTTGGCTCAATTGCTTTAAACTGTTTTTTAGTAATTTGTCTCAAAAATTGATAAGTTTTATTATTTCTGTCTAATTAGTTTTGAGTTTGAAAGATGAATAGACTGAGGGATAAAAATTAAATAAAAACACTTGTTTTACTTAGTATATATTTTAACCATCCTCAAATACATATTCTTGGAACTTTATGTGATGTGAGCCTGTCTTGGACTTCATCCAGGGACATTTAATGCTGGAAATAACCAAAGGGTATGGTTTTGCAGGATCAAATATGTAAAATGGTCTTGAAGCAGACACCTAAAGTATAGAATTGTAGTGAGGGTCCTTTACGATTCTGGTCCACTCACCAGATGGGTACTTCTACTACTAATCCTGTTTTCAGATTACAGTCCTTACTGATTCGGGGGCAGTGAAAACAGGGTCAGTATTTGACTAGTATACATCTCATGCTTAGTCATCTGCTGCAAAATGAAGTATAAAACTTGAGTACTTCTGATACGTGTACTTTCCTCTGTGCATCCCTTCCCCAGATAGTCCTGCACGCTCACTCTGTGCCAGACACTGTGCTGTATGCTGGGGTAATAGTGAGAAACAGAGACACAGTCTCCACTCTCCTTGATTTTTGCATCCTGGGAAGGGATACAGCCACGGAACAAGTCAGCTTACTCCATTGAGAGTGGTGATGGAGATGTGCAGGGCCCAAAGGAGCAGGCTGACGACTAATACAGTGTGAATGGGATACAGAAGCACAAAGGCTTAATGCAGTTCTTGGTTACTTTGCTCTTTGAGAGATTTGAGGAGTTGGGGATGAGCCTGGGGGCCAAAATATTCTCCTGAATCATACAGTATAAGTTCAGTAAATTCTGTTTGCAAACAAAGCTTGTATCCTTGTTTTGAAATTAGTGATTGAGACTACATTAATAATGTGTTTTTTAAATTGTAATTATACCTGACCTCTAAATTGCATTGTTCAGTGATTAAGTATTTTATACTGAATTTTTTCATTTTATCAATGTGGTGGTTTTTTGTTGATACAGAATCCTAGTATTTTAGAGTTAGATTGAACCTTAAAGCTCACATATAATAACCCCTTTGTTTGGAAGGTGGAGAAGTAGAATTTGAGCAGATGAGATGCTTTTTATACAGGGTAGCTCAGTGAGTGAGCCACCCAGAACTAATCCCCAGACCCATTCATTGCCCATCGCCCATAGCCTCTAGGGTTGATGCTTCCTACTGAGCAAGGGGAAAAGATGTCGATGGTAAAATGAAGATACTGAGAAACTGAAGGTTGTTTAATGAATATAACTCTTTTCAGGAAGTGTGAGACTGAAATCACATCTTCCGTTTAGGACACTTATAAATTGTAACCTAATCCTTTCCAGATTATACAATATAGTGATGATTTTTATAAAAATACTTACTTTTCGAGACTTCCCTGGCAGTCCAGTGGTTGAGACTCTGTGCCGCCACTGCAGGAGGCATAGGTTCGATCCCTGATGAGGGAACTAAGATCCCTCTTGCCCACGTGGCGAGGCCAAAAAACCAAACAAAACTTATTTTTCATCTTGGAGACTTAGATTTCTTGACAAATTGTACTTAAATTTTTCCACTGAATGATTAAAAGCATCAAAGGACATCAAACACAGGATAGTTTTTTTTTTTTTTTTTTTTGCGGTATGCGGGCCTCTCACTGTTGTGGCCTCCCCCGTTGCGGAGCACAGGCTCCGGACGCGCAGGCTCCGGACGCGCAGGCTCAGCGGCCATGGCTCACGGGCCCAGCCGCTCCGCGGCATATGGGATCCTCCCAGACCGGGGCACGAACCCGTATCCCCTGCATCGGCAGGCGGACTCTCAACCACTTGCGCCACCAGGGAGGCCCCGGGATAGTTTTAATAAAGATTCTGATTTAGGAACTTCTTTTCCCAGGAAAACTGTATGAATTTTCTAGGGCCCATTTTATAAGATGCCAAAATAATTTTAAGAGCTTATTTCTCTATTAATGTTTTAGCTCGTATATAGAGCCTGAAGACATTGGTAAGTATTTATAGCATTTAAAATATATTTGCAGGTACTTCGACCTGGTGTCTTATGGTTTCTAAGGAATTTGAATGATCCAGATTTTAATCCAGTACAAGAAATGATTCACTTGCCTATTTATAGGCATCTCCGAAGATTTATTTTGTCAGTGGTAAGCATACTTTTTTTGTTTTTGAAGTAAAATGGGCTACCCTTTAGATTTTTTTTTTTTTTTTTTTGGTCAGGAGGACTGGTAGAGTGGATTGAATTAAGTTTATCTAAGCCTGTAGAAGTTGGTTATCAGATAGCTGTTTTATTGGTTACTTTGATGAAAACAAAATGTAATAAACAAAAATGCCTTTTGGTTCTTTAGTAGTATAATTGATTGCCAAATTATGGGTCTCTGAATTACATTTAATTTGCATTGAAGCAATGGAGACTTGTTAATAGCTTCTAAATTAAACTCTTAACAGAAGCAACTCAAAGTTACTTCCCTGCCTGGAAGAAGAAATTACCTAGTTAAATCTAAGTTTTTCCAAGATAAACTTCTAAAAGCAGTGATGTGTGTTCTTTGGAAACTTTTGTAGTCATTAGTGTGAGTCATGTCTTATTGTTACAGGTGGTTTATTAAGATGCAGGCAATTTTGATCCTTCAGTATGAGTTTCTAGCTCTCTTTTCACATACCATGCAGTGATTATCCTTTGTGGCTCCTGTTTGAGCCTTCGTGTCCTAGAGAGAGAGGAGCAGCTGTCCCAGGTATGCAGTCTCCACATAGAGTAAGCCAAGTAGTGCTGAATGAGAACACTCAGCAGCCTGGGCGCATATAGACTTGGATTGTGTGTTGGATGTGTACGTCCAGAAGTCTGCCTGTCTCTCAGACTTACAGTGATTACAGTGGTCCCCTGCCCTTTTTCTTGCTGCAGATTGTCTTTGGCTCCATTGTACTCCTGATGCTTTGGCTACCTATACGGATAATTAAGAGTCTGCTGCCTAATTTTCTTCCATACAATGTCATGCTCTATAGGTAAGTTGTTGAAATTCGGAAGCTTTACTAATTTAACTCTGGTAGGGATTTGATATTCAGAGTACATTTATTTAAAACATGCATTTCTTACAGATATTAGAAATCATCTGATAACTAAATTTTACCATGTTCTAAATCACATAAATGTTAGTTTAGCAGTTACATGTTCCAAAGAAGGACTGACTTTTCTGCAAATGAAGTGTGCCTTTGTTTAGCATTGAAATGTTTAACATTCCTAATGAGAGATACCTGGTAGCATCATCTTTGTGTGAAAAGCACATCATAAGTAATGTAGCCATAGATATACATTTAATTGTAGATTAAAATAGGCTATATGGCTTATAAATGGAAAATCTTTTTTTGATTTAAAGACTTAAGTAACCTGGAAACCTAGTCTCCACCATTCCTCCTATAATCTCTTTTTCAGTGATTTGCCTCATCCCTTCCGTCACCTAAATATGCCAGGCAAATTGGATTTCTTCCTCAAATTTACTTGTAATTAGTCTTTAAATCTTGTCAGTTCTAATTCTTTTTACAGTCTCTTGTCTAAGTCAACATGATTTACCACTTAATACCTTAGTTTAGGCCTTCCTGTTTTTTTCCCATTTATAATCCATCCTTAACACACCTGCCTCTTCCTCCGTAATGTACACGATAATACCTGGGTCATTTAGAATGACATCCAAGGCTCGGCATCTCATACTGCCTCTCGAGCATCTTGTCCAGCGTTGTCTGACGTGAGTTCTCCTCTCCAGCCACGCTCAGCCTCCATTGAGCCTCCCCATAAATGCCTAGCTGCTCCTGGTCTTTCCCTCTCTCTTTGGAATGACCTTCTTCCCCGTGTTTGCCTGGCATGCTTCTGCTGTCTTTCGTCAAAATCCAAACCGAGGTTTTATTCTGAGTTTTTCCCTACCTAGAGAAAGTCGGTTCTCTCTCCTTATATATTTGGATCGTCACAGTGAGAACCAGGAAGCACAGTTTCTGGCTTTATATATTGTTGGAGTAGACCCATTTTTTGGTAGTTCTTTATACCTAGAATTTTAGCTGAGTTTTTGTAACAGTGTTTAGTCTGTTCTTCCATTCAGCAAAATTGAGGGCCCATTATATAACAGGTTCTTTTCTATGTACAAGGGATGTAACAGTGAACAAAACAATCAAGAAAAATCTGTGCCCTTGTGGAGCTTATATTTCAGTTGGGGAGACAGCCAATAAAATAGATAAAATACATAATATGTCAAAGGGTCATAAGTGCTATGGGAAAAAACGAAGCAAGGAAGTGATTAGTGAGGACCTGAGGAGGTGACAGGTGAGGAAGGCCCTGAAGGAGGAGGGCATGAGGGAGTGAGCTGTGTGAAGCCCTGAAGGCAGAGTGTCCTTGCAGGGGAGGCGGGCACATGCAGTGGCCTGAGGTCTGTTTGAGGAGCAGCAGGGAGACCAGTTTGGCTGCAGTAAAAGGAGGAGAGTAGTTGGCTGTGAGGTCAGAGCAGTCATGGAAAGCCAGGTCCTAGAGAGCCTTGTAAACCATTGTAAGTAAGCATTTTGGCTTTAACTTGAGTGATTTGGGGGGTTCTTGGAAAGGTTGAGCAGAGGAGTGGTCTGACAGAGGTTTCACAGGGATCACTCTGGAGGCTGTGACAAGAGCCAGGGTTGGGATGGCCAGGGCCGGAGCAGGAGGGCAGCTAGGGGTGATGCCGTGATCCCCGTGGGAGACGAGGGTGGCTGAGAGGGAGGAAGTGGCAGTGGAGGTCATGAGATGTGGTTAGATTCTGGGTATTAGGGTACAGTCAGTAGGATTCTCTGGCTTGTTTGAATGTCGGGTGAAGAAAGGCAGTCAAGGATCTCAGTATCTGTCCTGAGCACCTGGAAGGATGGAGTTGCCATTTACTAGGATGAGGAAGGTAGTGGAAGAGCAGGATTTAAAGGGAAGAGTGGGAATTGGATATTGAACACGATCAACTTAAGATGTCTCGTGTGTGCTGGGAGACGTTGAGTTGGCACTTGGGATGTATAAGTTAGGAATTAGGGAAGGTGTCTGAGCAGCATATAGAAATTTACAGAAAGGCGCTGTTTGAAGCCACAGGAGGTCGCATTCAGCGTGTCTTGGAAAGGTGTTCACGGAGAAAGTGTTCTGAGGAGCATGAGCGACCAGGTGTGTGATAGCTACTAAGACAGCATGCGAGGCGAGGACCAGGACCTGGCCGTCACCTTGACACCACCAAGGTCATGCAGCCCTTGTTGGGAGCAGTTCTGGTGATGTTTGAGGGATGTTCCTTGTTCTTCAAGGAAGAATGGAGATGAGGTGATAAAGACACTGAGTTCATGTGACTCTTCAAGGAGTTTTGCTGTCATTCCATTAAATGTCTAATATGATACAGTTATAAGGGAAAATCGAATTCACATCGTAAATTATGGCTTTTCGTAACTCTCAGTGATGCTCCAGTGAGTGAACTGTCCCTTGAGCTGCTTCTGCTTCAAGTTGTCTTACCAGCGTTACTTGAACAGGGACACACGCGGCAGTGGCTGAAGGGACTGGTGCGAGCGTGGACTGTTACTGCTGGATACTTGCTGTAAGTACAGGCAGGTGACTCGTACGTGTGTCATTTGTCTCAGTTTAATAACCTTTCTGAAAAAGTATGCCCTGCTCAGGAAAAGTTAGTTTTAATAAGAGACAATTTAGTGTTATCTGCAGGTGTATTGTTTAAAGCTTATTAAAGTTTTAAATTTTTCTGATTTTTCTAATCATTGTGTATCCTTTTATGGAGAAATGTGTACATGTTTTTTACCCTCTCACAGAGGGTTGCTGCTGGCCCAGGTTCTTTCATTTCATTACACAGGGTAAAAAATAAAATACTTCTCAGTGCATTAAAAACAAACCAACTTACCCTTATTTTAGAAATCCTAACCTGATAAGTGAGCTCTTCTCAGATTTGGTTTCTCAGTCATTTAGTCAGCATGATGCATTTATGTTTTTTCAAGCTTCATATATTATATACTTATTTAGAAGTTTAATCTCGGTAGTTTAAACATTTTTTCAGAAAATATGTGGCATCCTGTAGATACCTTAATGTGAAGTATAGGCATACTTTCTTTTATTGTGCTTCACAGATACTGTATTTTTTACAAATTGAAGGTTTGTGGCAACCTTGCATTGTCAGATAATTGTTAGCATTTTTTAGCAATAAAGTATTTTTAAATTAAGGCATATACCTTGTTTTTAAAGACATAATGCTACTGCACACTTAATAGATGACAGTATAGTATAAACATGACTTTTGTATGCACTCGGAAACCACAAAACTTGATTGCTTTACTGCAATACTCGCTTTATTGCAGTGGTCTGCAACTAGACCCACAGTATCTCCACGGGATGCCTGTATGCATTTGGTTGTATTTGAACATTCATCCTTCTCTAACAGCTCAGTGCCCTACCGTGAGCCCCCTCCTTCCCCCCCATCTCATTTGTGCCTTAACTGATTTGTGGCTTGATGTTTTAGTCGAGCTGCATGTTACAGTAGACACAGTAGTCATCTACAGAGAGAAAAAGGAGTTGATAGTTTTTTCCCTAAAATTCTTCACATAGAGTATCTTGGGCATTGCACACTTTTTTTTTTTCTTTTTCTTTTTCAGTTACTGATTCTTCTCAGATACTGGCTGAAGAACACATAAACTAGATTGAATGGGCATTCTGTCTGTTAATGAACTTTATGTTTGGGAAGGTCTAATTTGAAGCACGCAGCAACCTTTAGGGCTGATGGAGATAATAGTTGTGCTATGCATAGATCCCACTCGTACAGTTTCTCCCCTAAGTATAAGTATCAAGAAAGGAAGTCTCGCGTCTGCTGTTTTATTCTGATCTGAGGTGAGCATGTTCACTGATGCCATGTTTACACAGGGATCTTCATTCCTATTTGTTGGGAGACCAGGAGGACAACGAGAACAGTGCAAACCAGCAGGCTAACAATAACCAGCACGCTCGAAACAACAACGCCCTCCCCGTGGTGGGGGAAGGCCTGCATGCGGCCCACCAAGCCATCCTCCAGCAGGGCGGGCCTGTTGGCTTCCAGCCTTACCGCCGGCCCCCGCATTTCCCACTCAGGGTAGGTGCTGCCCCGACTTAGCAGGGGTCGAGCTTTCCAACGTCTGTTGAGGAGTTTTTCTGCTGTTATCGGCGCTGTTAGTATATGATCCTCTGTGTAGACGCATCTTGCAGTCTCCTGACAAGAACCCACATTTCAGGCCTCTCATTCTGCAACGCATAATATATGTAAATGTCGGATAAGCTGATCGAATTTTAGATGTGAGCCGTGGAGTTGGGGGTCCATGTGCTGTTGGTCCCTGCTGTTGGAAAGGAACAAGATAGAAGACCCTAGATCAAATGAGAAGTTGCCATTCCTGATTCATTTCACCTGTGTGTCAGGAACTGGAGGGGGCCTTTTAGTGTTTACCTCTCTTTAATCCTTGGAGTATTAATCCCAGTGCTTCAAGGTCTGAGTAATAATCTCTTGTTTACATCTGATCAAACTGAAGACCAGATTGGTTAAGGAAGTACCTGGCTCAGCAAGACTTACCCCCAAACTCCACCAAAACTGTTCCTGTCAAGGGTCACTAGTGACCTTCATGGGGTTAGATTCAATGGCCAGGTGTTAGTCCTCACCCCACTTACTATATTAGTAGCATGTCATATGATTGCTCACTTCTTGCTCCGCAAAACACGTTTTTGAAAGTTGTTCAGGAAGCTTTATGGAGGAGTTGATACCTTTAAGTCTTTAAAGTTTGGGGTCAGGCAGATTAAAAAATGGGAACTGGGAAGGGCATTCCAGGCCTGTGTCAGGACAAGAGGCAGGTTAGCCATGGTAGGTATGGAACTGCAGGGAGGTGAATGTGTGGAGTAGGGGGTGGGAGGTGCAGGCGAGCTGCAGGAGCTGGGGAGGGCGCTGTCAGAGATGGGGGTGGAGCTGTGAGACTTGAGGCTTTCGGATTGACAAAAGGTATTTTCTAAGCAGAAGGTACTTCTGGCCTAGCTTAGAGAGAGAATCACTAAGGGGTTTCTCAGGCGGCGAATGCTGACCAAGGCTCCAGCCCCCTCTTGGAGTGTTATCGTCAGTGCTTTCCAGTCTTCCTGCTGGAGCTCTGCCCTTTGGGCTTAGTCAGGTCAAGGCAAGCAGCACTTTGTCTTTCTGTCCAGGGTAGCCACTTCCCTCTTGTCTCAGTGTATTTCCTTTTTATCTGCACTTCTCAGTCTAGCAGCCACCAGCTCTAGCTACAACGGCTGTTTACTTTTAAACTTAATTAAAAATAAATACAGTTTGTAAATCTGTGGGGTGATGGATGTGTTAATCACCTTGATGGTGGAATCCCTTCACGGTGTTTACATGTATCAAATCACATTGAACACTTTACATGTATTTCAGTTTATTGGTCGTTTATACCTCAGTGAGACTGAACAAAGACGCGAAGGCCCATTCCCTGTAGACAACACGCACGCTCAAAGTAAACCGACTTTAAACCTCGTTTCCTCGTTCACGGTGACCCCAGGTCACTTGTGCCGGTGGCTCCTGCGTCGGGCAGCGCAGGAGTGGACATGTCCATTAGCACGGAAAGTTCTAATTGGATAGGGAGTAAGCTTTCCTTTCATGAGAAGTTGTTTTTGAGAATGTGATAAAAATAAGCAAATATTGTTAGTTTTAATTAATAGGGAAATTTGAAGCTGATTACGTTTTACTTTTGTGCCCTCTGATTGAAAATATATTGGTACTTGCTGATGTATCTGATGATACGAAAGTGGGCACGGTTTCCTTTCGGCCAAAATTATAGTTAATATTACCTAAAATGAAAATTTCCTTTTTATGTGAAATGGAAGGAATCCTTGAAATACAAATATAGGCAGATCATTTTTACTGGGAGAATAGTGTTGATTCTTTGAGGGGTGTCATAAAATGCATTGAGCACAGATGAATCCTGTTGACGCACGGCTGTGTTTTGCCTTCCAGATATTTTTGTTGATTGTCTTCATGTGTATAACCTTGCTGATCGCCAGCCTCATCTGCCTTACTCTACCAGGTACGAGGTTATCCTAGCTCTCGGCTAATGACATCGTGAAAAGGTGCTTTGTTTTAAAAGGGTATGTCTTGCTGACACGTGATCTTTCATCACACATAAACTTGAAGTAGTTATCCCCTCATTTTTATTGACTATGGGATACTGTTCTGTCTAGGGCTCTACACTTCATTGGACTCGTTTGTGTTGGAGCAGAGGGGGACAGAGTCAGTATACAATTTATGATTCATTTTTGGGAGTGAAGTACTTGTGGTCACTCACTGTATAGAGACATGTTCTTACCGCAGTCTGGGTCCTCAAAAAGTCATCTGTTGTCTGGGATTTGCTTCATAGCGTTCTGGGGGTGGGGAAGTAGGCAAAACTATAGAAGTGTGTTAAGATTGGCTATGAATTGATAATTTTTGAAACTGGGTGATTGAGTACAAAGGATTTTATTATAGGATTTTCTCTGCTTGGGTATATGTTGAAATTTTTCATGAACTTTTTTTTTATAAAAAATTTTTCAGCATTTTAAAATAAAAATGTATGCATTTAAAAAAAACTCATCTGGGTGGCTTAAGTCATTTTTTTCAAGCCAGTGTTTTGATGTTAATTATGTTTGCCTTCATTATGTAATTATCTTTCCAGTCCACTGCATGCTGTTGTTAGAGACCTTTATGAAGCCAGGCTGTTTCCCTTTATCACCTGTATCATAGTATCATTAGTATCATAGTATCATTAGTATCATAAATACTATCATAAATAGTATGATAAATACTATCATAAATACTGTCATAAATACTATCATAAATAATAGTATCATAAATACTATCATTAGTATCGTAAATACTAATCGCTAAATTTCAGCTAAACAGGGTTTCTTCATCTAACAAGTAAGAAGCTGTCGATGAATATAGTAGTTTGTCATCTTCTGCAGAGGTCAGGGGTAAATGGGGGTGGAGTCCAAAGCCAGTGACAAAGTGTCAGAAACAGCTTGCTGCCCCCCCATCCTCCTAGTTAGTGTTTATAGCAAGCCAGAAGATTCTCAATCATACCGATATGTGTTAGCCACTTAAATAATCATTAAGTGGAAGATAATTTTCAGGTCTTATCAAGCCTGTACATGCTATGGAGTTAGTGTCTTGATTATAGCACTAACTCAGTATAACTTTATAAATCAAATTTGTATTAAATACTTGAGTTTTCCCATGAGGGCTAAGGCTGGGGAAGAGCAGCTAGTTAATTTCAAGTGAGGTTTCTTAAAAAAAAATTTTTCTAATTCGTAAGAGTTGTGATTCACCTTAAACTGGTAAAAATAAAGTTGTTTTGTTTTTCACTCTTTCTGCACAATGATTTTTGACCGTGAGAACTTTGCTCTTAAGTTCACTACTCAGACCTCAGCTGTTAAAAAGACAAAGTCTAGTTAACCATTGGGTGCAGTGTAGTAAACATATTGTTGAGAAAACTCAGTTTTTGAACTTTGGACAGCTTTACATTTGTGCTTTTTATGATCCATTTTCATGTTTTTATCAGAAATATTAAAAAGTTAACAAAAGAGGGAAACCTAGTTTTTAGTGCTTGAATTTGGCAATACAGGTACATTAATTTCATTAAAGATTGTTAAGTAAATATTTCCCTGTTAATCCAGTCCCACCATCTAGTGGAAGGAATGCAGTTATGTTTAATCATAGAAATGCTTTTGTCATAGTACATATTTAAGGTGGTGAGGATGCTGTTTTCCCCATAGGTTACTTTCTTGTAGCTGCATTTTAGCTAATGTTAAGTTACTGCAAACTAGAAACTAGCCCTGACCTCTCAAAAACACTTTAGAAGTATGTGAAGTGCGGAATGAAAAGCAGCCTTTAAATTTTTTTTTTCTATTTTATTTTTGGCTGTGTTGCGTCGTCATTGCTGCACAGGCTTTTCATTGCGGTGGCCTCTTGTTGCAGAGCACGGGTTCCAGTAGTTGTGGCACATGGGCTCTAGAGCACAGGCTCAGTAGTTGTGGCTCACGGGCTTAGTTGCTCCATGGCATGTGGGATCTTCCCGGACCAGGGCTCGAACCCATGTCCCCTGCATTGGCAGGTGGATTTCCCAACCACTGTGCCACCAGGGAAGCCCTAAATTTTTTAAAACCAACCAAAAAAGAACAACAAAAAATCTTGGAGTAGAAATATGTATATACAGAATGCTAGACATTTTTACTGAATTATCAGTGGTATTTTTATATCTTTAACATGCACGTGTGTTTATTTCATGTAGATAAATACTTAACATGTATTTGTCTTCAAAAAATGAGTTATCTTCATATCCAAGCTGTCTGTGAGATGGCACAGAGGTGTGTAACGTTACCAGCTCTGTGGCCTGTAAACCTGACTGTTGGGTGGTTTAGCTTGACTGCAGGCAGTGTGGGTCCGCCATCAAGAGCATGAGCTCTGCCCTGTAGACAGGAGCTCACACTCAGCCTCCTCCCCTGTGTGACCTTCCTGGGCAAGGTTCTGTTGCTGAGCCTCGGTTTCTTAGTCTTCAGAGTGGAGGTCATTGCTGCTGGCAGGGTTGTTGGGAGGATTAATGAGAAAATGTATAGAACATGTTCAGCACAGCCACTGGTTCCTTGTAGACACTGAAAGGTAACAGATAAGTGCTGTATTAAGGAGAAGAAGACACTGGAAATGGGGTCTTCCTTTTCTCTCCAGCCTGATTAAGATAAGTAACCATGTAAAGAAAGTTACCATAGAAATGATCTTGCCTGATAGTTAGATTTTTGTGGGTACATTGTGGAGTTGATTTGTAATGACTCTTTGTGTGAGGCAATCCCTTAGACAACTTTCACATGTTTCCTAAGTTTCATTATATTTAGATCTTAATTTTTTTCCTAAGAAAAATTAGTGTGGTATTCTTTGTTAATGTGCCCACTTCTGATTAGTTTTCTATCTTAATGAATGACCCAATTGAAAGAAAGTTACTCTAAATTATTTGTAATGTTCCTAAATGTTAAAAGTATTGACAACACAAATAATAGAAAGTAAATTTTCCATTTTTGGCGTATTATGTGCATAATGATTTCATTTGATGATACAGACAATAAAAATAACACCCCCCTCAAGTCGTTTCAGTCCCCAAAGAACAAGTAATTGGCCTGGCAAGTCAGAATGCATGTCACAGGAGAGCTCATCCCCGGTGACTTCCTGTGGTCTGGTTGTATCTTAGTCAAATAATTACATTCTTTTGAATTTGGGGGGTTTTGTTTTTATTTTGTTTGTTTGCTTTTAACAAAGACACTGTTATATCAAAATGTGATGTGTTTTTAATAATCACTTAAAATGACTGAAATTTTTGAAACTACTAGTAGTACAACATTGACGTCAAGATTAGAGTTCTCTTTACGTGACTCCGTTTCTCATGTATCAGCTTTTCTATTTTCAGTATTTGCTGGCCGTTGGTTAATGTCATTTTGGACGGGGACTGCCAAAATCCATGAGCTCTACACAGCTGCTTGTGGTCTCTATGTTTGCTGGCTAACCATCAGGGCGGTGACAGTGCTGGTGGCGTGGATGCCACAGGGACGCAGAGTGATCTTCCAGAAGGTTAAGGAGTGGTCCCTTATGGTAGGTTTTCCTAATAAAGACTGATCTTGTCTGACAGGGGTCGTGAATATTTTTCCAGTAATTTCTTTTAATCTTCTTTCACTTTTGTTTCTTCACTGTGTCGATAGAGTCAAGAGAGTTGATTTTTTTGAATTAGAAAGAGTGTTCCTTTAAGACAGTAGTTTTCTGGTTCATTCTGAGAAACATAGTCAGATGTATTGGAGGGTTAAAAGGAAATCATGCTATTAACTGATCCGGTAAGTCCCTTGAGTAATAAGATATCCTGTAGAATTTAAAATCAATTTGTTTAAGTAGAAATTTCCTTTAATGATACTTTTTCTAAAATCTGGTTGAAAAAAAAAATTTTAATACAAAATCTTGACTTCAGGATTAAGTCAGTGTTTTTCACATAAATGGGAGTCCTTTAATTATAGTCTGTTGTTATTCAAGAATGTCTTGGCTAGTGTGAAAGTGTAGTAAGTAATGGGAATTATTACTCTCAATAAAGAACTTAATTGTCACAAAGGTGAGGAAAAATTGTCACTGCAAGATGATTGTCCAGGTGTGGTAATTTACTGATTGATCATAACGTTGGCTATGACTGGTAAATATGTTTACGTCACTGCTTTATGCCTTTTCATCTGTATAATCAACTCTGGTATCTGAATTTATATCTTGATTTCACTGAAAGTTTAATAGGTATTTAATATTAGTGTTGAAAGAAAAACATAGGAGATTAATTGTATATTAAGAATGGAGGGAGTTGATTGTTCTGTAATCCATGAGATGAGACACTTACCTGTATTTAAAATACAGAAACTAGCTAGTACCACTTTTCATTTGATATTCTTCCATATCATATTGCCATGTAAAGAAGTAGGTACTGCGACTTAATGCACACCATTTTAATCTCTTGCTGTTGAAATGGATGTACTCACTGAGGCTACCTTAAGAAAAAGGGACATCAAGGCCACTTAAAAAACTGATTTCTTTGTCAGGATTTCATAGTGGCTCTTGAATGTTATCTCTTCTCTTTGTGTCTACTTCATTTTCATTTTGCCACTTTGTCCAAATTCTAGAGCTGTGTTAATAGAGTAGCCCTGTGGCTAATGGCTACCATACTGCACAACACAGATGTAGGACATTTCTGTCATCATAGTAAGTTCTGTTGGACTGTACTGTTCTCAGGGGAGCTAATTTGATCAACTTGGTTAATTACCTTAACTGGGGTTATGCAGAGCCCTTCAACTATACCAGTCCACTTCAGGGGTCACAGGTCAGCCTGTGGGTGGACCACCACTGGATCAGGGGCCTGGGACAACCAGTAGTTTTTCATGGACAAACAGAAACCTACTCCTGAGACTGAGGTTGAGAAAAGCAGCAAAGCCACCTGATTAATATATGTAATAAAACGAATTTCCTATAATTTTGTAGCAACAATGCATAGTAATTTCATGTTTTCGTTACAGCTTGAGTTTTTATAGTTACACATTCAGATTTCATTTAAACATGTAACATAAAATGTAAGTTGTTTAAGGTATATATTCGTTCTGTTAGGCATCAGGTCAAAGAAGAGTAAATTTCCACATGAGATAAAGAGCTTGGCTTAAAAGTCATAGAGTCTCTAATGACAAGGCTTTTCATTCCCTGATAGATAATGAAGACCGTGATAGTTGCGGTGCTGCTGGCTGGAGTCGTCCCACTTCTTCTGGGGCTTCTGTTTGAGCTGGTTATTGTTGCCCCCCTGAGGGTCCCTTTGGATCAGACTCCTCTTTTTTACCCATGGCAGGTAAGTGTGTGTCTTTTGCTCATGATATTTCTTTATGTATTTGGAATCAGAAAAATTCTTAATTGTTTAAAAGTGATTTTAAGCAGTTTGTTTAAGAAGACTCCTTAATTTTTTCTATTGTAGGAACTCTTATAAAATCGATTAGATAATGCATTTTAGCTTTTGAAATATGCAGGTTATTCAACACCTTTAAAATACCTTACTTTAGGGCCTCCCTGGTGGCGCAAGTGGTTGAGAGTCCGCCTGCCGATGCAGGGGATACGGGTTCGTGCCCCGGTCTGGGAGGATCCCATATGCCGCGGAGCGGCTGGGCCCGTGAGCCATGGCCGCTGAGCCTGCGCGTCCGGAGCCTGTGCTCCGCAACGGGGGAGGCCACAACAGTGAGAGGCCCGCATACCGCAAAAAAAAAAAAAAAAAAAAAAAAAAAAAATACCTTACTTTATAGGTTTAAAATGTCACTATAGGCTTCACCAGTGTTTAAAGATACAAACTAACGTGTTGAACTTTTCACTTTTAGTTAGGGTGAGATATCTTGCTCCTTTTGGCTTTGAGACTTGAAGCAATAACTTACCCTTTTGAAAAACTGCAGGATTTTTTCCCACAAAGTCACAGGCTTATTAAAAAGAGCATTCTGAGGGAACCTATGCAGGTCACAGCGAAGGCCTTAAAATGCTCACGGAAAAAGAAAGTTAACTTTTCTGTCATACTTAGAGCCTGAAGTTAACATCATAGATCTCAAGTTTTTAAGAGGTATTAGGGGAAAGAGCTAGGTATTGACTTCAGTCATTCAAAGGCTTTTCAGCCTTGTTTTAAAAATCTCCTTTTAGTAGATTATGATGAATTTTTCAGCAATGAAAATTATCCTCTACTTTCCAGATGAAGAACCCCCATAAGCTTCATCTCACAGCAGATATTTACTTGAATGCTTTAATGTACATCCAAACCCTGCACCGTATAACTGAGATGGAAATGAGGCTAATGCAGGAACTTCTTGGGGACCTTAAAGGCTGGTGGGAAAGACGGTGACTGTGCTGTGATCGGGGCAAGCACAAGAAGCGCAGCATCGTGTGGGAGAGGCATCTGCCCAGCTTGGGGGCTTCAGGTGCCGTCTTCTGCAGGAGATAATGTCTAGGACAGCACGATAGAGTGCAGAGGAGTGGGTGAGAAAGGAAGAAGTGTATTCCAGGAGGGAGCTCGTGGGCAGCCCTTGGAGTGAGGCAGAGTGTACTATACCGGGGACCTCCTCTCATCCGGTGTGCTCACAGGTTAGAGTCGGAGTGAAAGGGAGCAAGGAAGGGGAGTCGTGAAGCAGAGACGACGCCGTTCTGCAGGAGCTGCAGTGCAGTGTAGGCTAATCGCATCAGTGATTGAAGTAAGGCTATTTTTCACAGAATAGTGCCAGCAATAAAGGTAGAAGAATTGACAATTAATTAGGAAATTTACTGTTTTGCAATAATTAACAAAATAATTGATTCTAAGGATTGTCAGTGGATTCTGAACCCCTCAGGTGAAAGTGGATGGGTCTTTAGCTACTGTGCTGCGATAGCAAGTTACCTTGCAGCTCCAGCTTACTGGCATAAAACAACCATGTATTTTGTCCACAGAATCTGTGGATCAGATATTAAGACAGGGTATATTGGCTTGTGTCTGTTTCATGTTATCTGGAGTCTCATCTGGGAAGGCTCCGTGGCTGAGTGTGATTTGACAGCCTTATTAGCTGGCATCATTTGGAGACGTCATCACTCCTGTGTGAGGGTTGGTGCTGGTTATTGGTTGCACCTTATCTGGGCTATTGGCTGGAGCCCCTGGATGTACTTGAGCTTTTTTACAGCTTGGTAGCCTCCAGGCGCTTGGGCTTCTTACAAACAAGGCAGACGCTGTATCACTTTTTATGACCTCTTCTCAGAAGTCCTGCAGCGTTGCTCTTCACTACATTCTGCTGGGTATGAGCAAGTCACTGGTTGGCCTGGATTTAAGGGAAGGGGATGTAGACCCCTACCACTCCATGGGAGAAGGATTTGCAGTCGTGTTGTTATGCCACTACAATGCAGAAGTGGTTGTTTGCATGGTGACAGAATGTCACCTTACAGATTACTTGCTACCTCAAAGGGAAACACAACTTTATAGGGGAGGGGTCAGGCAGATGCTACCGTAACCCAGGTGGTCACTGCAGATGCGGCAAACAGATGGTATACGCCTCCTGAGGCTGTGCAGTACGAGGCACTGAAAAAGAGCAAAACAGCCCCGGAGGTCCAGGAGCTAGGCCTCCTGCTGAGTGTGAACAATTGACAGAGCATCAGCATCACACAAGGCCACTCTGTGACCATGATGGATCGAGACAGACTCAAGACCCCTCCATAATCATGTCTGAACGCAGGCAAAACATGAGTATTGTCCAAACCACAAAAATGCCCCAACGTGCCAGTACCCTGGCTGACGTGATTGGCTGCTCCTTTGTTTCCAACTACAGTTGGATTAGCCCCAGCCTGTCCCTTCTTCTGGGTAAGATTGATTACGATACCCAGTTATAGGTTACCTGTACTTTCTAAGTAGCATCTGGAATAGAGCAAAGCCCTGCTCCCTTAAATCCTCCCCAAGTCACCTCACACGAGCCAGGGAACTGTAACAACCCTTTTCTAACACTCTTATAAGGGCTCCAACTTCCCCACGCTGTCTGTTCTCCCTCACTGCATTGAGCAGTGACGCAGCTTGTTCACTCACACTTGTGTTCCTGGTGGTCTGGACAGTGCCCAACATTGTGACCTTGGAGAATTATTTGAAATTATTCAGTTTTAAGAATGCTTATATGTTATGACCCATCAGTTTTCACTTTTCAGAATATCCTGCAAAGAAACATTTACATGTGTGCAGGAGACATGAACAGGGTTGTTCTGCTGTTATATAATTTTTTACCATGTCAAAAAATTAGAAGCAACCCAGATGTCCATCAATAGAGAATGACTAAATAAAATGTGATATATCTTTGCTTTTGAATCCAGTGCTGCAGTTAAAAAGAAGGAAGTAGAGCTGTGTGTTTCTTTGCTTGTTTGTATTTTTGTTTTGCTATATGTTTTGATATAGATAGCTCTCAGACGTGTTTTTTTGTTTGTTTGTTTGTTTGTTTCTTTTTTTTTTTTTTTTTTTGCGGTACGCGGGGCCTCTCACTGTTGTGGCCTCTCCCGTTGCGGAGCACAGGCTCTGGACGCGCAGGCTCAGCGGCCATGGCTCACCAGCCCAGCCGCTCCGCGGCATGTGGGATCTTCCTGGACCAGGGCACGAACCCGTGTCCCCTGCATCGGCAGGCAGACTCTCAACCACTGTGCCACCAGGGAAGCCCTGACGTGTTTTTGAGTAGGGGAAAAGCACAAGTTGCAAACAGAGTGTGCAGCATGGTATCCTTAATATTCTGGATAAAATCCCAAAGTTTGAGAGAACAGCTTGCTTTTTGTCCATCCCTGACTCCAAGCTGCTTGCCTTTCCTGCGTCAAGTGACTACAGACCTATGGGAGGCTGGACTCTTTTTTAATTCTAGCAGAGGAGCTAGTGTGGTATGTCTTTTTTTGTGGGAAAGGACTGGAAAGCAGTGGATCCTGAAAGAGCTGGAACCTCAGTGATCTGTGGACCTCCTCAGGTGAACATTAACCTCACTTGGGTACCTTCTGGACTCGCAGAGGCCAAGAGAAAGCGAGTTGTTGGGTTGAATCTTCCCTGCTTATGAGCCTGGAAGGATAGAGAAAAAGCAAGGAGGATTTCTCCATGTTCTTATTTGGGAATTGTTGGCTTGCTATCCCAGAGGTCTGACAGGCTAAAGATCCTTTTGCAGCCCTTTAGAATATTCTCAATCTGAGCCTCTGAACCACATTGAGTCAACAGAGAAAAATAACACGTTTTATGTAAGGGGGGCCCAGCAGCCACAGAAAGGAACGCCAGGCAGAGCCATCAGAACACATGCCCGGTGACGGAGAACTGCTTGCAGAGCCGTGAGCATTCAAATAGAAGAATAAAAACACAGGGGTATGTGGGCATGCACGCACAACAGCAGCCATAAAACAGAGTGAAATCGTCATGATGTTACATAGCGTGGATTTCAAACAAATTCAGTAAATGAATTAAAGATGTGGCTAGTCAGATTGGAGGCCTGGAAGACTGATGCACAGAGCAAAACTGAAGAATAGGAAATTGAGGGGAGAGGAAGAGTCTTGGAGGATACACCCAGGAGACTTAATATGGCCATAATAAGGGTTCTACAATGCAAAAATATGAAGTAACATTGAAACAAAAATAGGAGACAACATTGAAACAAAAATAGACATTTTTAACTGAATTGAAGAAAGAACTGATCTGTAGGTTGAAGGACCTCATCAGGTTTGGTGAAAAGAAAATTGATGAGAAAAACGCATTTGGGCACATCTTGGTAAAATTTCTGAATTAAATCACAAGCTTCAAAAAAAAAGCATACTGGCAGTGGACTTTATAGCACTGAAACCATAAGGCAGAAGGGCATTTAGAGACCACTGAGATAAAAGGGACAAAACCCAGCCTTCCTATACCTAGAAAAAATGTCATTCACCCATTCGTCTGTCAGGATGAAGAGTGATATTTGAGGTTATGCAAGAATTCAGTGCATGCATCAGCCTCCCACCCTATTTGAAGATGTTTTGGAAGACCAACCAACCAAACCAGAAAATCGGAACAGAACAGTATGAGCAAAATCCATATAAAACTGATACTACATATTTCCTATGGGACATACATGTATAGACATAGATTGGTACATAAGGAAACAAACTTGGAAGGTACATACCAAATGTTAGCAGTGGTTATTGCTGGGGAGGGATCAGGATTTGGGCTGGTGGTCACAGAGGACTCCAGCCTTCTCTGGAAAGGTTTCAGTTTAATGTAAGAATAGATTTAAATGTTACTTGATATTTTTAAAACATACATGTATATATATATTTTTAAGATAAACAGAACAGGTTATGAAGGACGCTGTGTGCTGTGTGCAGGGTTGTAAGCAGGGAGGTCTCAAATGATCTGACTTGCACTTTAAGAGATCACTTGGGCAGTGGGAGTGGTGATCCCTTGGCCGCCTGGTGGATAGTGGGGTGGGCAGGCCAGGGGCACAGCGGGGAGCTTGGTGTGACTGGGGAGGTCCTAGTAACAGCTCAGCAGAACTGCGAGCGCACCCGCTGGAAGCGCTCTGAGCCTTCAGGAGCCCAACCGGGAAAGCAGCCCAAGGATGATTTGATGAAGTAAAATCAGGGCACTGTTTTATTTATTTGCTTGTTCAGATGTCCATTAAACACTTTTCTTAGTTCTCTTGGGAAAATAATGTAGATTTTTTTTTTTTTTTTTTTTTTTTGAAAGACACAAGAATGAGTTTTGATAGAAACACTGAACTTGAGCTGCTGGGGGAAAAATTCCCTGGATTTTCCAGCATATTTATTCTTCTGTAAAATTGTTACTAATCCAACAGAATTTTTGTTTTGAAGTTAATAATGCAAGAAATAGCCTCTGTGCTGGGTTTATTGCTAAAAACAAACAAAAATCTGTTAAATGATTTTTATTATCCTAGGACTGGGCACTTGGAGTCCTGCATGCCAAAATCATTGCAGCTATAACATTGATGGGTCCTCAGTGGTGGCTGAAAACTGTAATTGAGCAGGTAAGCGAGTTCGGCTTATGGGACTCTTTATTTTCCACGTTCCCACTTTTCTAAGTTTTATACATTTTCTTTAATGAGCATATGTAACTTTTTTTTTTTAAGGAGAAAGTCAGTTTACTCTTATCACCATGAATTTTCATCAGCTACTCTTAACACTTCCCTTATCTGAAAGTTAACCAGTATCTTAAAGTACCTAGAACCCTGACTAAAGTAAAGGCAAAATTTAGCATATGTGCTGTTTTTTTAGAGCAGGAGTTCTGATGAAGGCTTGGTAGTCAGTTTTGTAAGCCTGTAGTAAGGAAAAGAGCTTATTGTTCAAGGCAATAAATAAAGAAAATGTCAGGAAAAAATAGATTTAGAAAAGCAGAGCTCTTTGGGAATATTTTAGCTACGTAACACCTAAGGCAGTTTTGTGTTGTGGAGCTATCACATAATTTGGTCACTGAGGTGATAACCTTGAAAAAAATAGATGGTACTTCTGTACTTTGATAATAAGGCTAGGAAGTAGGATAATTCATTTTAGGAAGATTTCTTCCAAAGTAACCAACATAGTAGACTTCGGTCCTTATTTCTTTTAAGTTTTAGTTACCTAACGAATGGACGTACGGACAACCCTCTTGTCCTTAGGGCAGCATCAAATTAATAAGGTGTTACAGTTTTGTAGCACTGAAGGTATACCTCCTTGATGTACAGGAAGTAAAGACAGTAGTTCTCAGCCCAGTACGCACAGGAAACTCATCCAAAAATTTCTGTACCTGGAGATTTGTGAGGGTGGGGAGAGCCAGGGAGTTGGTGTGTGTTTGCATGCATCTCTCAAGTGCGGGCTGATTCTGAAGTGAGATGGATTGCGGGCTGCGTGGCAGCATGTCCATGCCCGATAGGAGTACAGAGCCGTCCACTCCAGAGTTTCCAGGTAAGACTCTGACCCTTGTGGAGAATAAGCGTGTGGTTACAGCTGGGGGCTGTGAAACACTGTTGACCTCTATAATATTTTGCTCTCTGATGCGTTCTTTCTCATACACGTGTCTAAGTTTAAGTAAAATGATTGACAAACACCGGGATGCCTTGCTGCATTAATTTAAATGCATTCGGGTTAAAAGGGTTTGGGGGGGTCAGAAGGGGACCTGTGGAGCAGTAAGCCTGTTTGTCATTCACCTTGAAATTTCTGGCCCACTTCCGAGGGACCCGGGGATTGGAGTTGCACCACACTGTGTGACTGTGGGCCAGGAGAGGTTGAAGTGCTGGGGGAAAAACACAAACAACGCTCTGCTGTTTCGTCCCCTTCTGTATACCATCTTTATTTTCCATTATTCCCAAGATTTCCCCACTTCCATCCATTCTTTCCTCTGCAGTACTATCCCGTAGAATTTCCTAGATGAGATGAAATATTTTATTTTTTTTATTTTTTTTATTTTTTATTTTTTATTTTTTTTGCGGTATGCGGGCCTCTCACTGTTGTGGCCTCCCCCGTTGCGGAGCACAGGCTCCGGACGCGCAGGCTCCGGACGCGCAGGCTCAGCGGCCATGGCTCACGGGCCCAGCCGCTCCGCGGCATATGGGATCCTTCCCAGACCGGGGCACGAACCCGTATCCCCTGCATCGGCAGGCGGACTCTCAACCACTTGCGCCACCAGGGAGGCCCCGAGATGAAATATTTTAGAAATTCTTGAATTAAAAAAAAAAATTCACTGTAGAGTTCTTTCATACTAAATTGTTCCATTAAATACCTTTCGATTTGTTGAAATGTGATTTATACAGGCTTTTTAGAAACATGCTTCCTGTTTATAAGGTTTTCTTATAGTCAGATAAAATGAATGCAATCTTGAGTAGTAACACAGGTCACTCTTACACAATTTATGTATGAAGTTACTTCAAGTTACATAGTCTTCAACTAATATTATTGGATGCCGTCTGGTATCGTATAGCACAAGGCTAGTGTAATTATTAGCATCTTATTATTTTATCTCTTAGCAGAGTTAACTGCAAAGTGTAAGGAAGTAAATGCACTTCTTTAAAAACTTGTGGACACCATACTTATGTTTTTGTGTTCCAGAATTTGCCTTGACTTCTGAAAAAATAGCAAGTTTGAATCTTTTGGGCTGGTAGATCCAGCTCCCTGTGCTTGAATTCAGCAGAGATTGCTCTGTTAACCTGGAGGAATTTGTCTTGTATCCTTACTCTCATTTTTTACCCCTATGTTTCAGGTTTACGCAAATGGCATCCGGAACATTGACCTTCAGTATATCATTCGGAAACTGGCAGCACCAGTGATCTCTGTGCTCTTGCTTTCCCTTTGTGTACCTTATGTCATCGCGTCCGGCGTCGTTCCTTTACTTGGTGGGTAATGCTGGCTGAGAGCTTGAGAGAGCACCTTTATTCACATCATTCCATTCTTGTCACTTATGGTATCAGAGGTTGCCTGGCTCCAAATGCTTTATTGTAAATATAAATCCAGCTAAAACAATGATTTTAAAAGACTGTTTTTCTTAGATTTCACTAGTTAGGGCAAGACGAGGATCATAAAACACTTTGGTACAGTTTTTTCCCCTAGGCAGGTGAGAAAGTATTGACACCTAAAAAACGTCCTTTAGCATAAAAGAAAAACCAAAGAGGAGATGCTAATTTGTGCCACTTTAACATCTAGACATTATCAGCTATGTACTGAAGAATCCTCACACGACCTTAAAGCCAGCAATATGTTCAAAATTATAAGCACAAAGTTTTCCCCTCCAAATCTTTTGCTTCTATTGAATTCCCTCTGTCACTTACTAGCATTATCATCCAACAAGGTGTATAAGTCAGAAACCTTGAAGGTCACCCGTGTCACCTGAGGCTCTCTGCTCTTCATACTCAGCTGGGTTCCAGGTCCCTCTGATCTGACCTCTGGAACCCATTCTCTCATCTTTGGAGCCCTTGCCCGCAGCTCACGTTGAGGTGAACATCAGCTCTCACCTTAACCTCAACCTCAGCAGCCTCTTGTCTGGTTTCCTTGCTTTGAACTCTCCATCGCTAATTCATTCTCCACACTGCGGCCACGATGACCTTTCAGAAGAATAAATCTCAGTCACACCTTTTTGGTGGACATCCTTTTGTTGGTTCCTCTGTGCCTTTAGAACACAGTCCAGCTCCTCGGAGTGGTTCACAAGGCTCCTCCTCTAGCTGGGACTGGCTCCAGCTTGACGGCACTCCTTGCCTCCCTCCAGTTCATACAGGGAGAGTTTCAGTTAAGCGCCCCTCCCCTCTTCTTAGGAAAAGGACATACTTTCATTTCACTGTCATCCTTTATACACTTAGAGTTTTTCTTTTTTGGTTTTCCAGGTGTTACTGCAGAAATGCAAAATTTGGTCCACCGGCGGATTTATCCATTTTTACTGATGGTCGTGGTGTTGATGGGAATCTTGTCCTTCCAGGTCCGCCAGTTTAAGCGCCTTTATGAACATATTAAAAATGACAAGTAAGTCTAGACTTCGTTTGTCTAGCTGCTTTTTGTTAAGATGTCTCATTCCTTAATTATTGTGTCTGATGTGATAAATCACAGGAGGGAAAAGTGCTTAGATTCTGGACGTATTTTGAGGTAGAATTGACAGGATTTGCTAACAGATTGGATGTAGAATGTGAAAAAGGGGGTTATCAGGACTTGGTTGGGTCAAGCAACTGGAAATATGGAGTTGTCGTTTACAGAGATGAAAAGACTGGGAGAAACCGGTTTGGGGAGGAAGAGTTTTTAATGTCCATTTGAAATAATTTTCAGTCTGTTTTCAAATGTTTTGGTCTGACAGTATATTAAATAGTTTTAGATAAAAATAAGAAGCCTGCTTTAGTCATTAGCAGTGCCTGCCTAAGCCCTTCTTGCAGCCAAGGGCCATTGGGTTACTCTGACCATTGCTGAGAGAAGCTGTGAGGTTACTGCAGAAGCGTTGTGGCGCCCTCTGTTTTGAGGAAACTCTGCGACCTGACCTCTGAGAAATTGAGAACAGCCAAGGAAAACACCTTCTGGGGTAGCAGCCATTTGACCCTCCATGTCCTAATGGAAGGCTGAGGCCTCTTCTGCTTTAATGGCGCCTCACAGAGGAAGTAAGTTTGTAACTACCCATCCTGGTTTGCCCGGGAGAGTCCCAGTTTACACAGGCTGCCGGCGTGTCATTACTAACAGCGCCCCCTTTTACTCGTGAGTGCCGGCTTTGGGTGACAGACGATACGGTCACCTCGTTGACTCTGAGGGCTCTTTGAGAGTCATATGTTTAAGAATGAAATTTAGAGAGAGTTCAGGGCTTCTCCAAAGCACTTACTGATGGTAATAAACACTGGAACGCTCAGGCAGGCAGAGTGTTAACTTCTGTCAACCACGAAAGAATGGGGAGGGGCTTTCAGCGATGAAAGCCGGTTTTCCTCACTTCGGCACCGCGCACAAGAGACGCACCCTCGGGAGCTGCCTGCAGCCCAGGGCACGCTATTACCTTTCCCCACCGTTGCTTCGTGCAGAAAACCGTTGAACTCGGGCTTGACAGAGGGCATGTCTTGTTCACCATTATACATCCACAGAGTACCTGCCACAGGGCTTGATCCCGAGGAGGTGCCAAGTGTGCGTGTGTGCGTGTGCGCTGGGGGCACGAGAGGCTGCTGGGGTAGTAGAACTGGCTGTGGGGTCAGAGTCTCGTTTCCTGCCCCTGAGTTACTTTTCGGTCTGGGGCAAGTGCACCTTGCTTTTCTCTCTGTGCTCGCTGTCTTGATGTGGTTTGTCATCACATGTGTGTCAGGCAGTGCCGTGTGTAGTATCATGTCAGATCTTGCTCAGTTGTCATTGTTCAAAGCGTTCACAAATTCCTCACAAGTTGAAAAAACACCGGTTGGTTGGGGGACAGTGGGATAAGAATAAGGGATGATTAACTTCAGGAAGAGAATCGGGAGGACAAAAAGCAAAGGGATGAAACAGCGAGCTCGTGATGAAGAAGTAGGACTGGTGGAATGTTGTAAAAAGTGAAATGTTAAACTCCTTGGCGTAAACTGCCAGAGGACCTCATGAGACCTGTATGTCGACAGCAAAGTGATCGATGAAAGTCAGGGTGGAGGAAGTCACGGTGAAAAATAAAAGTTGCCGCACGGAGCCCCCCACACATGCCAGGCCTTTGTTACCGAGGCTTCTGCCTGCTTTCTGTTCCTTACAGCAATCAAAGGACTGTTGTTCTCACTTTATTGAGGAGCAAACTGAGCCTCAGAGACCCCGGCTCCCGGGCAGCCCTGCCACGTGCCGGCCTCACTCTCCTCCGCTTACACAGATGTGTAAAGTCCTGCCGGGCACGTCTTGGTCTGCACTGCCGCCTCCACGTGGGTCCCCGTGCCCGCTGGAAACCATCACCCACACCGCCCCCGCCCCCTGCAGCTTGTTGGCATCAGCGTTGTCACCCACTGTTCTCCCGGGTCAGCCTCCGGGCCCTTCCCCCACGGTCCGTGCAGCCCATCACCGCCGCTCCCCCCAGCTCCTGCTGGCATCATGGGGACGCCAGGTCCTGGTGGAGGGCCTCCAGCCCTGTCATCCCGTCCACAGGCACTTCTGTCTCCGTCTCTGCGGTCCTGCTCCCTTTGCCGTCACCTCTCCTAGGTTAGGAGCACTTGATACTCTTCCTTGGACCGTAACCTCCTCCCTCCCGTCAGTCACCTGCGTACAGTCACTTCTGTGCCATCTTCCTTCGACCTCCTTGAAATCTTTGTCCTTTGATTTCTCGTTTTCTTTATAACTAGAGCTTTTCAGGTTTTACTCTCCTCCCTACCCAGCTTTCTGATGATCATATTTCCAGTCCATTTCTTCAGATCTGTCCACTTACCTGTTTTGTAAGATATGATCCATAACAGATAAATCCCCTGAATAAGTTTACTCTACCGTACTTACCCCTGGCCTCCAAGAGTCAGTTTATGAGGGCCGCTCACCTATGGACCAGAGCCTGTACTCCGCTGCACAGCATCTGAGGCCTTCTGACCTGTGCTGCTCTCATGTCTTCCCATAAATCCATACCTTTGCTATGAGATGCCTGCTTTTGTGCTCTTTGCCAGTATTCATTCTAGACTCCCCTTCTACCTACCTAACTATTGAAGGGTTTTAAGTGGGAGTGAAGTGATCTGACTTACGTTTTAGAAAATGTATCACTGGCTGCTCTAACAAAGAATGTTTTAGTAAGTAAGATCACATAAGAGAGTAACCACCCTGTTTTTAACAACCTAGGTACCTTGTGGGCCAACGCCTCGTGAACTATGAACGGAAATCTGGCAAACAAGGCACATCTCCGCCACCTCCACAGTCGTCCCAAGAATAAAGTGGTTGTCTCAACTACCTTGACCTTCCCCTGCCTTTACGTGTCCTTTTTTGTGGACTTCTCTCTTTGGAGATTTTCCCCAGTGATCTCTCAGCGTTGTTTTTTAAGTTAAGGGTATGTGACTTGGGTTTTCAGCATTCAGCAAGCAGCAGTGCGAGGCTCTGCTGCCCTGCCTGCATCTCCTGACATCGTTGCTGTCTGAGGTCTGTATATGTGTAAATAGAAGTTCCTGGATACCCTAAAACCTTGGATTAAACAGAATGTGCATTGTACATCTTTAAACAAAATGTATATTAATTTATTAAATCTAGTTGTCACTTTATTTTGGACCTGCTGTGATCTTGACAGGAAATGTGCCACAGAGCCATAGTGCAGATGCAAGACTTTTTAATGACGTCTTTTGGAATGCAACGTCCCGGTGTTCCTAGCAGTTCTTATTGAGTGAACTGTACATTCTGTCTTGGCTGTTCAGACCTTACCAAGAACGTAAAAGGAAACAAGTAGAAATCAACAGTGGAGTGTCTGTGGTAAGAAAACATGAACTTGTGCTTCACTGTCAATCGTTTTTGGAAGTTATTTTGTATAACACCAAAGCTGTTGTACATTTTCTACTGCCTGATTTTTTTTCATATGTCTGTGTTTGTAATATTGTATAGTATCTTGTGCTAGGTGAGGAGATTATTTTTAATTTTGATAACTTAATATTCCTAGTGGTCAGCATTGGGAGTTGGGTTTTTGTGCTTGTTAGGGGCATGTCTGTACTTAGAGAAAAGAAAAAGTCCGAAAGAAGATTTTTCCTTAGATCCTCCAGCCCCCTCTTCCCACACACAGCTGTCATTTCGTCAGCAGTGGCCAAAAGTCATGCAAGATCGTAAATCTTATAGAATAACATCACCAGTGATACTGCATCTTCCTGGAATAAGGACATACTGAAATGTTTGTCAAATGTAGATGGGGTTTGTGGTCTTAGATTGACAGCATTAGAGAAGACGGGTTAGAACCCCTGGTCCTGCTGGTTAGTGCATCATTGGGTGAGGATTAGGGGCAGTGCATTTCTCCAAAGTTTCCAAAGCTTTTTGTTTACAGAATAAAACTATAAATAAAACCAACTTGATTTCATTTGACCAGAAGGAAGCTGGCTGAGCTGGCCTTTTAACATAGGAGTACAGAATGTATTTCATTGGAAACGTGCTGTAAAATCTCAGAAAGCAGAACACTTAGAAACTTGGTTTTCCTTTATAACCAAAGCTTCAAGTTAGAAGTTTAGAGAAATAGAATGGTTGGGCACGTGATCCACGTTTTTAATGGTGATGGTATATTGTAAGGGTAGTGTTTGTTTTTGAATGATAACTTAGTTCTCAGAGAAAATGGACAGCATAGATCTTAAGAAACCATAAAAGAATTTCCATAGAGTATTAAAACCCATAGGCTTAAATCTGAGAATTTTTAAAATATGAGAGTCAGCCAAACATAAGTTATGAAAATCAAAAGCAACACGTTCTGGTTGTTTTATATTTCAACAATTTTTCCTGAAGTGGTAAGTGATTACTTTAAAACATCAGTATCAAAAAAAAAAAAAAAGCTCGACATAGGATTCAGTGTTACAGTTTTTGGCACTTTGTAGTAGCCCTTTCTCATATTTGAAATAAGGTCTGTGCTAGCCCTACCTTTACTTAGAAATTTAGTCCTACTGTAAAAATTAGGAGCATTTTAAACATAATGCCACCTGTCATGGTGTATGTCTATATCAGTTCTCTTTGGGAGAAAAATATTATCAAATTGGGCATATAACTTGATTGTGTTAATTTAAGTTTCTTTTTTAATTTTTCAGAGAATTTGTAGATCTTGATATAAAGTTATTGGAACACACTTACCTGTTTTACCAGAAAGAGATCTAGGCAGATATCACAAAAGATTAAAAATTGTTATTCTACAAAATTTTAAGTGAATCTTACAGATATTTTGTAAGAAAATAAAAAACCCAAAAAACAACATATAATATACATATATATGTGTGTGTGTATATATATATATATATATATATATATATATATATATGAATGGCCAAAAAGTTGCCCTCCATTTCACTGGCAGATAACTTTATCTTGTCTTACTTAAGGATTTCCCCTGGTTTTTCAGTTGTGCTTTGTCCTGTTTTTTTCAATAAGGTGAATACTTTCATAAGGAAAGCATTTGCTGGCATACTATTTACTTGGGTAGCATCAAGATTTTATGATTAACCAACGGTCTTATAAATATTTAAAACTTCTAGTTCAGAAGGTACTGGTATTGCTGCCCTTCTTCAGGTAGAATTAAAAAAAAATAATAGTGTAGTTTTGCTTCATTTTACATTGGGCTAAGACTGTCTTCAAGGAATTTAATTAGGAAAGAAGACCTTTTTGCTTTATTTTTACTATTTATAAATTGAAGACAAATCAACATTTGGGGTTAGTTTTACATGACCAGTTATCAAATGGTCATAGTATGAAGTATGCAGTTGTTCATTATTAGCAAATTCTGTTTGATTTTTAAACGATTAAGTACTAACAGTTGAGATGAAAACTGAAGAAAAATGCCAATGTGAAGTTTGTGTATAGCTAGCCTTAAAAAAGCTCCATGTTTTTAGGTGGTTTTTTTTTCCTGTTCTCTGGAGAAACAGTGGAGATTGGACATCTCAATTCCAGATGTAAATGAAAAGTAATTTTTATTTCAACATTTAATATAACTGTTATTACTGTGGATTCTTGTCTTGTGTTTTTTCTTTCCCTTATTCAAGTAATAGAGAAGAACTTTTTCTCAAATGATTTGATCTTAGATGATATGTCCTTTCTGTATTGGCAAAATGCTACTATTAAAGTGTAATTCTTGAATTTAGGTTGAATTGATGACTTTTTAAAACAACAGTGAAGCACTGGACATTTCTACATTGTATTGCGTTTGCACACACACACACACACACACACACACACACACACACACACACTCCGAAGAATGTTGCAGCAGTATAAGAACACTGGCACTTTTTTAAATGTTGCAAGTGAGCTACTTACTCTCATTTTCAGGATTGAGTATTTTAAGCTCTCTACTTACTGTGATAAGTTTTTTATATAGTAAAATTAAATGATTATGTTTAAAATACTCCTTTAGAATGTTACCTATTCAGTTGCCATCAAGAAGAAACCAAATGTCTTACCACAAAGGTATTACTGGAAGCCTCACTTGTGGAGATTCTCTAACTTCCTTGTATTTACTTAATTAACATGCCCCTCAATCAGATGTTTTCCTTTCAGTCCATTACTGCCCTGTGTCATTTTTTTAATCTTATTAAAACAGCCATCACAAGTAAGGGCTTCTTTCAGGTAATCCCCAACAATATCTTTGGCATTTAATACAACATAAAGATAAGACAGGATACATCTGTTTTCATTCCCATCTATTTTGTATGAGTGCCTCATTTTGTAGTCATGAAATTAATATAGTACCTTAAATGAAAATGTAATGACCATAAGGCCTAGAAATGACTGTTGTAGAAGCTCAATGAATAGCACATTTACTTAGTTGGGATGTTAGTTTTCTATGAAATACCTTAGATACCCAGACCAACTTTATGTGTATATATTCTAAAGTGCTCCCTTTTTTATGTGGTTGTTTGTTGCCTTCTGAGTTGAGAGAAAAATTGAATAAAAACGTTAGTTGTAGCCTAGTTTTTTTGGTTTGTTTATTTTTGCTTTGTTGCAAGATTGCTTCAGAATTATGAAATGTGCATTATTAGTTGGCATAGGCAGATAATCCAGATTGTTAAAAGTATAATAATTATGGAAGAGAAAACTCAAGTTACATACGATTATAGCCCCTCCGTTCTAAATAGGAACTTGAAAGTGTAGTTGCAGAAGACGCACCTTCCCCCTCTCTCCCTCCTCTGTGGTTACAGCCCATCCTCACTGGGAAGAGCGAAGCCCTTCTTGTGCCACAGGCAGGATGCCACCCAGCTCTGCACCTCCACTGCAAGATCTGAGCGTAAAGTTTCCCCAGGTTGTCTTTTAGGTGGAGATCTGGATAGAGTAAAAGTCCACTTCACATACTCATCATATGTATCAGAGAAAAAGGAAAGGATTGCTTGAGGTTTTTAAAGTGCCCTTTGTGAAGAGATCCTTCTGTTTCTAATTTTTGTTTCTAGGTTCAAAACTTTTTCTATGATTTTTTAAAAATCAAGTGCATTTTTATTTATTTCAAATGCAGTGGTGGTAGGTGAAATGCTATTTGATCCATAGGGCACGTGTAATCTGTGAAGTTGAACTTTATAGCAAAGGAAATTGTACAGTGAAATCTCGGAAAGTGGCCACAAATTCCCTCCTCCCACCGTGCAGTCTGCACCCGCTCTTGTTGCGAACAGAGACAACATCACGAGTGAAATGAGGGTCTGAGGAGGTGAATTACCCCCAGCCCCACCCTCATTTTTTTTGGTGTCTCTTTTGTTTCCAGCACTGTACTTAGTACTGTAGTAGAATGAGGTATGGGGTCTGCCTTCAAGGAGCCCAGTTAGAATGGAAAAGAACAAAAAAATGAGCAAAAGTTTCCATTGTAGGTATGAGTAAAATGCCACAAGGAACACAGAGAAAGGACCCACCTTGGGTGAGTCTGTGATGACCTGGTGGTGCTCAAGTCCTGTTTTGTGTATACAGGCACCCCTCCCACACACCCACACCACAGTTCCTCTTTCACCCTCTTGCAGTCTACTTCTGCTCAGTCCCACATGGCACTACAACTGTCTGTATGTCAACAGCAGTAACCCACTTTACATTGTCTAATCATCTTTTTGAAATTTCTTCCTTTAGATATGTAACAGTGCCATGTCTTTCTGCTTCTCCATGTTTGTTCAGTAACTTTTCTTTAGGACAAGAAGCTTCATACCTGAGAACCCCACTCATTCCCTCCTTTCTTTGCTTAAATGGAGCAATCCCTTCTGCTAGCTGCACAAATCCAAAGGTGGTGTGATGGAGCAGAATAGTCCAGAAATAGACCTACACGTGTACAGAGAGCTGCTTTTTGACAAAGGTGCAAAAGTCAGACAAATAGTGCTGGGGTAACTGGACGTCCAGATACAAGATTAAAAACTGATCCGTATCTCAACAGTTGTAAAAATTAACTCATGGATTACAGTCCTAAATGTTAAAACCCCAAACTATATAACTTCTAGAAGAAGACCAGGGGGAACATATTCAACCTTGGGTTATAACCCCAAAAGCACAATCCATAGAAGAAAAATTTGATGAATTGGGCTTTATCAAAATTGAGACTGTCTGCTCTTTGAAATACAATGAGATACAATGAAATACGATGTTTAGAGAAGCCACGGAGTGGCAGAAAATATTTACAAAACATTTCTGATAAAATGCATTCGGAATAAAGAAGTCTCTAAACTCAGTAGTAAGAAAACCTATTTGCCCATTTTAAAAATGGGCAAAATATTTAACACACTTCACTGAAGAGGATATGGAGATACATATATATATGGCAAATTACATGAGAAGATGTTCAACACAGTTAGCCATAAGTAAAATGCAAATTAAAACCACAATGAGATACCCGTTCATACCCGTTAGAATGGCTAACACTAAAAATACCGTACCACGTGGTGTGAGGACGTGGAGGAGCTGGAACTCGCATACCCCGCTGGAGGGAATGTAAAATGGTACAACTACTTTGGGAAATAGCTGGGCAGCTCGTAAAAGGTTAAAACCTGTTTACTTACCACTCCTAGTTCTTCACCGAAAGAAAATGTGTACGTCCGTATGAAGACTTAAACACATGTGTGTTCATAGTAGCTTTATTTGTACTAACCCAAAGCTGGAAACAATCCTCGTGCCCATCAACTGATGAATGGATAAATGATTATCCATATAATGAGATACTGCTTAGCAACAGAAAGCAATTCACTATCTGTATATACAGCTTGGACAAATCTCCAAATGGTGATGCTCAGTGGAAGTAGACTCAAAGCGTACTGTGTGCTTTTCATGTATGTAGAATTCTAGAAAATACAGAGTAACCTACAGCAATCTAGAAAGCAGATCAGTGCGGTAGGGGTCGGCAAGGAGGGACGTGGGGGGATTCCTCAGGCATGTGAAGAGACGGGGCAGAGAGGACGCATGTGTGTGACGGATGTGTTCACTACCTTGATGGAGTTCTGGTTTGACATGTCAGGGTGTACCCAACTGTACAGTTTAAATTTGTGCAATTTACTGAATGTTAATTACACCTCAATTTTAAAAAGTATTGTATGTTCATACATTGTCTTTAACTGACCATTTCACACCTTCTCTTCCTCAAAGTGCCACCTTCTCCACCTTGCTGACTTTGGGCTGATGATTTTTATTCCTGTTTCACTTAGAAGATAGAAGCAGTCGGAACAGAACTTTTCACAAGTCCACACCCTCTGCCCAGCAGCCCCTGTGTTTACTGTGCTCCAGGCAGCCTCCCCTGTTCCACAACAGGTCAAACCTCAGGGCCTTTGCATTTGCTGTTTGCCATGCCTTAATATTCTTCCTCCAAGCTCTCCCCAATCTCCTCGTTTCTATACTAAAATGTCTTTTTTAGGGAGGCCTATCTGAAATTGTAGCTACTTCGGCATTCCTGTCTCTTGCTATATTTTTCTCTTTCATATTAACGTACTGTACAGTTTACCTATCTTGTTTATAATTGCATGGTTTTCCCTCACTTGAATGTAAGCTCCAGAGATTGAAAAAAAAAAAAAAAACTATTTGGGGATTACTACTGTATTCCAGGACAGTCCTGGGACATATTGGGCGTTCTATAAATATTGTTGGGTAAGTAAATAAATGAATGAATCAGAATCAAAATAATGTATATATGGTTAAAATAAAACCCGAAAGCCATCCTCCAGAGGTGAGGTAGCTTGGTGTTTGCTTCCAGACTGCTCTGCATAAGCATTCGTTCACTGATGCTCTTATCAACACGGGTGGTACGTGCCCAGGACTGCTCTGCAGGGGGCTTCTTTCACTTTATATTTCTGAGCTTTTTTTTTTTTTTTTTTTTTTTTTGCTGTACGCGGGCCTCTCACTGTTGTGGCCTCTCCCGTTGCGGAGCACAGGCTCCGGATGCACAGGCTCAGCGGCCATGGCTTACGGGCCTAGCCGCTCTGTGGCATGTGGTATCTTCCCGGACCGGGGTACGAACCCGTGTCTCCTGCATCAGCAGGCGGACTCTTAACCACTGCGCCACCAGGGAAGCCCCTGAGTATCTTTTTGTGTCAGTACATAAGTAGCTATCCCATTTAAAACTTTTAGCTGTATTGTATTCCATTGTGTGGATAAGATTATGATTTAAGTTTTCTGAAAGGCAATTGGTTAACCCATTTTATTACATGCTATAGTAAACATTTTGTCCATATTACTTTACTAGTATTTCTGTAGGATAAATTCCTAGAAGACTGCTAAATCATCAAACATATTTAAAGTGCCAAATTGCCCCCAAATGTAATAATGAACACTCATCAGTGTATGAGATTCCTCGTTTTCCCATATCGTCATCAACATTAAATAGTGCCTATTTTCAGTTTTGCTAATGCTGTTAATTTGGAAACGTGTGTGTCATTTGGTAGGTAAGTTGCCCAGTAGAGAAGTTGTGTTTGGGGCTTGATACTTCTAGGGAAGGAAGGAGGGCTTGTCACTGGCCCCTCCTGGAGACAGCTCATTCTAGTTCTTCACCTTCGTGTCGAGAGGTGAGCAAGGCGAGGTGGGTCTCAGGGCCTGTTTCATTCAGTGTGGGTGTTAAGGGCAGCTGCAGCAGCCAGCCAGGAGACCCCTAAACTAGATAGGATTCACACCTTGTACGCTGCGCTGGTCAGCATCCACCAGAATGGAACAGTTTCTCCTACCCTTGGACCCAAAACTATTGTATCGGAAAAGGTAGCTTATTTTCTCCTAGACCCGATTAGATTGGCTCAACCGTCCTATCTTAGGAAAACAAGTTAAATAGAATCTTCTTTTAGCTGGAAACTGCCCACTGTCTAAACTCTTAAGTGGCTCTTGAACTGCCAATGAGTTCACTAAGTGGTGCCGATTGGGCCACGGGAACAGCGCGTGCGAAGGCGTCGAGGTCAGACACGTCTAGGACAGACACGTCTAGGACAGACGGATAGGGGCGCGTGCAGGATAACGAAGCAGTCTGGGAAGGCAGGGGCCAGATTCCTTCAGGGAGGCCCGTGCTGCGCGCACACACCAGCCTCCAGGACTTTAATGGCTTCCTACCTTGGAGGACACGAGGCAATCTCGTTCCAGAGCTTCACGGAGGCCGTGCAAAGGAAAGGGGGGTGGGGTCGTTTGTGAATTCGCCGCTCACATTTGGCAGTGGGAAATCTATCAAAAGGCCCTTTCCTAAAGGAAATGTTCCGCTCGTGCAGCTGTGAGCTATCTGTTAAGGCAGAGGGGGCGCCGAAGCCACACTGCTCAGGCGCGTTCCGCCCCCGCCTCCAGCACTGGCCACGGGCCGGCTGCGGCTCGGGGTCTGTGCGCGTGCGCGACGCCAGAGGGGCAGGGCCCGCGCGTGTCTCGGTTGCCTGGATACCGCTACGAAGCAGTAGCGGCGGTTTGCGCTCCAGTTGCCAGGTCGCGGCCGTTGCTAGAACTGGCGGTCGGTCCTCATTTTCCAAGGAGCCCGAGGAGGAGCGGTAAGAGCCCTCGTCGGCCGTCCGCGCCTCACGAAGCCGGCCTGTCGGCCCGCCCCCAAACCTAAGATTCCGGCCGGGCCCTGGCCCCGGCCCCACCCGAAACCCGGGGAAAGGCGGGCGGCCAGGCCTGGCCCCGTTTAAACCCGGAACCCCGACCTGGTTCGGGATCCCGGACCTCGGTCCCGCCCCAGACCCCTGTCCCCCGCCAGGCTCCAAACTCCGGACCCGGGACCCCGGCCCCTGAGCTCCGTGGCCGTCGCGTCTCCCCCGCGCCTCAGGCTGACCAACCCGCCCTTTCTCGCTCCTCAGCCCACCTTGATTCTTCCCAGCTTGGTCCTGGTCTGCGGAGAGCGATGCCGCTTCCCGACACCATGTTCTGCGCGCAGCAGATCCACATTCCCCCGGAACTGCCAGACATCCTGAAGCAGTTCACCAAGGCTGCGATCCGCACCCAGCCCACCGACGTGCTACAGTGGTCCGCGGGGTAAGCGCCCCAGGGCCAGCGCCTGGGAGAGCCGGCCCGTCCCCGTGCCCAGTCGTGCCTAGTGAATCCTCCTTCCTGGACCAGTGGTCCAACGCTCGGGACACTTAGGGTACCGGCAAAACTTTCATTTTAGCATTGGTGGTATCTACACCGAAGTATCTATCTAGGAAACATCATGGTTTATTGACCACGAGACCAGAAATTACTGCAAAATGCTCACTTATCTACAAAGCAATGACAGCTCCATTGTTGGAGAGTGGTATTTATGCAGGTAGAGTAAAATTTATAAAGCAGTTACACTGGGTAAAATGTTTCTGCATTGTGTTACAAACTATCACAGTTTCTTTACTGGTGAAATGATTTTTACAAGGAGGAATCTTATGATTATGTTCCTTGCCTTCAGAGAATCCTCCAGGATTAGGTACCTATTGAGTTTACTGGAACCAGAAGGGCTGGTTCACGTTGGGGTAACCATCCCAAGGCTGCTATAAGGTCAAACTCTGCACAGCTTAATTCACAACACATGAGCCTTCGCAGTTTCTTGCAGCAAACATTCTAACCATTTCCAGGAACAGACATTAATAATTTAAAAGTCACAACTCAACAGACCTTAGAACCATTCAAATAAACCCTGTTGATTTTATAGGAAGGCTCTTTGTCCTTTTTCAGTAAACAAATTGACTCAGAAACTCAATTTTGTGGTCCCAAGAATCAGTATAAATTTAACTTAATATTTTTTAGTAACTAGCGTGTCAAATTTTGCTGACCCCTAAACCGTATGACCAAAGTGAATTTAGTTTCTTACGACTGCTGTTAACATATAACCACCAAACATGTTGGCTTAAAACAAGAAATATTTATTCTCTTACAGTTCTGGAAGTCAAAAGTCCAAAATCAGTTTCCCCAGGCTACAGTCAAGATATTGGTGGGACTTGGCTCTCTCTGGAGGTTCTAGGGAGAGTCTGACCCCTCCCCTTGCCTTTTCCAGCTTCTAGAGCTGCATTCCTTGCATTGTTTGGCTCGTGGCATACCTCCATCACCAATACTGTGGCATCCTCACATCTACCGCTGCCTCTCTCTTCTAGGGACACTTGTGATTGCATTTAGGAACCATCCAGATAATCCAGGATGATTTTCGCGTCTCAAAACCCTCACTCACATCTGCAAACTCCCTGTTACCGTGTAAAAGAAGATCCACAGCTTCCAGGATTAGGACCAGGATATCTTTGGGGCCCTTATTGCACCTACCACAAGAGGCTACTGGTTAATCCAGCCCTTTGCCTTCTGACAAATGCTTCTGTCTATTGCTTCTGAAAGACTCTCTCAAGGTTCTTGCCCAAAATTGTGGCCTCTAGTATTAACCGTTATTCAAGACTAAATAAGAGATACAACTGATTCATAAGAGTTTAT
This sequence comes from Mesoplodon densirostris, assembly GCF_025265405.1. Classification (NCBI taxonomy): domain Eukaryota; kingdom Metazoa; phylum Chordata; class Mammalia; order Artiodactyla; family Ziphiidae; genus Mesoplodon; species Mesoplodon densirostris. Next base: position 9,047,514 of record NC_082663.1, read on the forward strand.
TTGTTCTCTACCAAACATTCCAAGATTTAATCTTTTCTTTTTTTCTTGGAACATTATATTTGGTAACACTTTAGAGACAACTATTTTAAGCTTCACTTTAATTTAAAAGGCTTAATCAAGAAATTTCTGAATGTTCCGTGCAGCTAATTACTCTTAAGAGCAGTTTTGGAGTTTAGGAGGAAAAGCAAGCATTAGTCATGTGTCCCAACTCTCTCAGAACAGAATCTGTTAGGGAGAGATGTCGTTGAGAAGAGGGTGAATTGGTCTTTGAAAGATTTTGTAGCGATTGGGGTTAAGACAAGGCGGAAGAGGAAACAGCGTATAACACGAGGGCCACGACAGGAAGGGAAAAGCAGCAGAAGGCAAAGCAGAAAGCCAGGGTGCGTCTGGAAGTGACTGCTGTGGAAGGTTCCAGCAGGCATTCGGGGAGGGTGCTTCTCAGACGAGCCTCACCCCCAGCCTCTGCCACGACGCAGTGGCTAATTGGCTGTACATGATTATGTCATTGAGTCCTGAAGGCTTGTGCCCACGTGCACCTTATACTCGAGGGCATGTGACACAAGTTGGCCTGGCCGCTCAGGCAGGCTTCCTCCGCCTCGGCTCTATTGCTGCTTTGGAGCGACATCTCTTTGGGGGGTGTGGGGCTGTCCTGTGGATTAGAGGGTCCTTAGCGGCCTGCTGACCTGCCCCCACCAGGTGCCAGAAGCACCATCCACCCCAACTTGTGGCAACCAGAAGTGCTTCCAGACGCTGCCAGTGCCTTCCTGGGGAAGGGGCGCTGCTCTAGAAGCTGGGCCGAGCCTGGTGATTGGTTTGACGGGTGGTGAGGAGGAAAGTCCGCGAAATCGTTGAAAACCCTAATTAGGAACAACATGGCAAAGCGAAGCACCCCCTCAACCTGGCCCCTTAGGTCTTCAGGTCCACGTTTGTCTAACTGCCTGCCTTTTAGCTTTCTCTCAGACTATTAAATTCACGAAATATGACTGGACTTGTCCTAAAAGCATGAAAACAAAGTCGAATTTGAGGAATGGAGAGAGAAGAAAGGGATGAGATATAAAAACGTCTGTCAGCCTAACAAATACCTATTTATCTACATTTTGTTACATCAGAGATATCTCTATTTACTCATATCTTTTTTAAAAAGTTTATTGGAGTAGAACTGATTTACAGTGTTGTGTTAGTTTCTGCTGTACAGCAAAGTGATTCAGTTCTACGTATACATCCATCCATTCTTTTTCAGATTCTTTACCTGTATAGGTTATTACAGAATATTGAGCAGAGTTCCCTGTGCTCTACAGTAGGTCCTTGTTGGTTATCTGTTTTACATAGAGTAGTGTGTATGTTAATCCCAAGCTCCTAGTTTATCTCCCCCGCCCCACCATTTCCCCTTTGGTAACCATCATTACTCATATCTTTTAAATTATTACCTGTGGCCCTGGATGATTTAGTGTTTTGTTTTCCTGGATATGTCATTTCTTTGATGGAGGTAAAGTCATGGGGGCAGCAAATGATGTGGCTTCAGCCGCCGGCCCCGGCTGACACGTGCCCAAGGGGAGTGAGTTTTGCAGAAGGACCCTGCCTGGCACCCTGACCCCTCCAGCCAGAGCCCAGGTGTACACCCCCTCCTGACTTGTTGCCCCAAACTGTCTCTGTGCCCCAGCTTATTCCCAATTTAAGCAGTAATACCCATGTCCCAGAAAGGAACAATTAAGGGAAAAAATACTTAAAACAAACAAACAAACAAACAAAACCAGGCAGGAAAAGTGAAGGGTAGGGGGAGGTCCGCACCTGACTTAGCCAAACAGTGATTTCCCTGCTCCGGGTGCCTTAGAGCTGAATAGGCACAGAGATGCTTGAAATCAAGCCCCTCAAAAAGCAGGGCCAAGCCCCCCCAACTGTCAAAGTGGCATGACGGACCATGACCTTGCACTCCGGTCATGCGGGGCCCCGACCTCCACCTCCTCTGGCAGTCTCAGGACTGATGGCGTTCGCTGGATAAGTGTAGCACCTGTTATGGGGGCCCTGAGACCGGGGCTGCCATTGTCCATGCTGTGCAGACAGAGAAACTGAGGCACAGGTGGAGGTGAAGTCGGAGAGCTGAGCGGAGGAGCCGGGACAGGAGCTGGGCCAGGGGACCCAGCACTGTCCTCCCTCATCACTGTCGCCCTCTGGGTTCATTGACACAAGTGCATGAATTTAGTGGCTGGTTGTGTGCTGATGAGCCTTCAGAGATGTCTGTCGTTGTTAGGTATTTTTCAGCTTTGTCAAGAGGAGATCCACTTCCTGTAAAAGACAGAATCGAAATGCCCGTGGCCACTCAGAAAACAGACACAGGCCTGACTCAAGGACTTCTTAAAGTTTTGCACAAGCAGGTACAAGAGTTTGCTATCAGTCAGCTGAACTTGCGATAAAGCGCCGCAGAAAAAGCTCCACAGTCCATGCAAGCCCCGCTTTCCCTGCAGTAAACCTTCAAGGTTTATTCAAAGAAGGAATCTTGGATTCAGGGCCTTCCTCTGGTTTAAAGAACCCAAGATAGCTATTCATGATTATATAGAAATATAATTTCTTTTAAATACCAAATTAAGATGCAAGAGGCTGCTAGACTAAAAAAAAAGATCTGAAAATACGAAATTTTAGACATGGGAGTTGCAAGCTCCTTCTTGAAATATGTGTTTATAAAAACTATGCTAACGTGATAATCTGCCACCTTCTTCATCTGAAAGACAGATTGCCCTTGGGCGTCTGGCTTCCAGCCCTCCTGAGAGCCCTCGAGACCCACCATCTCACTTGGAAAGTTCATAGAAAGTGTATTTTATCTGAATGATTGGGCTGTGTTGCTAAAAACAGCATCAGTGGTATAACCCTGAGTTTTAAAGCGACTCGTCCCCGTTATACATCTCCAAGTCCTGTGTCCCTCTTCGGGGTGTGGTGACTTCTGGAAACGAGATTTTCCCATTTCTAGTTTTTCTAGATTTTCCCATGTCTAGTTTAAGGGAAAACGAATATCCACTGCAAGGGGTAGTTCAGGAAAAGACATGCTAAATTTGCTCAAACCTCTTTCACGCAGAATATTGCTAGCAGAGCACAGGAGTTACCAATTTTCATAAAGTTGTCTAAAAGAGTAGAAGGAATAAATTTATTTTCACTGTTGAGATTTACCTGTTAGCATGTTTCAGGGTTGGATTTTATTTGATTTATTGAAGTTTTATTTGTATTGTGAAGTATTTCAGGCAGACAATAGAGAATCATGTACGCCATGTCTGTGTGTCCATTTTATTAAGTCATAACATTATGCCATGTTTGTTTCCCAGTCCTTTTTTCTCTTGAGAAGTAACTTGTTGCCAGTCTCTAGTTCCCAGCCCCCCTCTCTGCCTGTGCACCCCCTGTCCCCAGACACACACATCCCCCGCTCCCCTCCCCAGGGCTAATGGTGCAGTGAATTCAGAGTTCATCTTTGAAAGGGGATGTGTGCTCTGTTTAAGTCTTCAAGAGCGTTATATTACTTCTTGGGGCTTTAAAACTTACGTAGATTGTGTCATGCTGTGTTTTCTAAACAGTGTAGCCACAAGGAATATGTGGAATTAGCAGATCTTGAGCAGAAATGGAAAAATCTGTGCCTGCCAGTAGAAAAATTCAGAGCTCTCTTGCAGTTGGATCCTTGCGAAAACAAGATCGAGGGGATAAAATTTTTAGCACTTGGATGCAGCATGCTTGGTGGGGTACGTACCTATAAATAGCATATTAATAATTCTGTGTGATCATAGGCCTGGCTTAAAAATAATTTAGGTGTTTCAGTAACTGAAGGAACACTTTCATTACTTTAGTAATCTTGTCTTAGAAAGGCAATTTTTTCCATATGTTTATTGTATTTTAGGCTTATAGTTACTTTAGTTTACAGAAGTTAAGTACTTATGAATGCCTCAATTTAAAAGATGTTTACAGTAGACAAACCATATAGATACTGTTAAAATGTGCTTAGTTTTTGGAAGAGAATGCATCAGTGACTTTTATTAAACTACATGTCACTTGGTAAATGATAATATGTTGCCCTCATCTGTGCAAAGAGGCATAAAATTACTTTCTATTTTAGTTAAAATCTGTTATTAGTAACTAATACTGTAGATACCTTGCTGATGTTAAAAAGTATAACTTAGGAATGAAGAATTCCCTGGTGGTCCAGTGGTTAAGAGTCCACACTTCCACTGCAGGGTGCATGGGTTTGATCCCTGGTTGGGGAATTATGATCATCCCACAAGCCAGGTGGCTCGGCCAAAAAAAAAAAAAAAGAAGACGAAAAAGAAAAAGGAATGAAGACACAGACGTTCCTTAAGGGAGGCGGGTGTGGTAGGGAGGGGTGGAAGTCTAGAATCTCTCTTTAGCCTTAGTATTTGAGTCACCCTGTGAGACACAGGGCTCAAGTGCAGGGAGAGTTACCACTTTAAGTTTGTGAAGAAAGGGGTTGAGAAAAGAGAGCTAGCTCCCTTTACTGCAGAGACCAGCAAAGTTTGCTACCCTCTCCCTTCCGTCTTTGGACCCCAGAGCACCTAACTGGCTAACTCTTAGTCCTCACTTCATGGGGTGCCCTCATCTCGGGTCCACGCATCAGCCTCCTTAATTCTGTTTAAACTTTCAAGAATTACTTTATGTAGCACTACCTCGCGTGACCACTGACACAACTAACCACCTGCAGCTAACCTCCACCCCGTCCCCCTGCTGCCCACACCTGAAGCATCAGCTCCCCTGGTCTCACGCTTCCCATGGATCCCAGATGGACCCCAAGAAATACATCATTTAATTTTAGTTGGTTTTAACTTTATGTTGTTACTAATCTTCTGGAACTCTTTTTCTTTCCCAAGTAGGTTTCTCTTTATTCATCTGTATCATTACAGACACTGTGGTTCATTCATCTCCTCTGCTGTGTGAATACAGTGCAATTTACTGGTTCTGTTAATGGTCCCAGCGAAAACCTCTGAAACACCAGTAAAGTCGGGTGTTAGGCTGGTCGCTCCCTTTTCCTGTGTACCTGCCCACAGGCAGTGTTTCCGGTCAGCCACAGAGAGAGCGGTCAGCCCTGGGCTGGACACCTCAGACCAAGTTCCCTCCTCTAGGCTCAGAGGCCACCAGGGAGAATCCCAGCGGGGTTTTATTGGAGGAAATTTTTTTTAAGATAAATTTATTTATTATTTATTTATTTTTGGCTACGTTGGGTCTTCGTTGCTGCGCGCGGGCTTCTCATGGTGGTGGCTTCTCTTGTTGCGGAGCACGGGCTCTAGGTGCGCGGGATTCAGTAGTTGAGGCACGCAGACTCAGTAGTTATGGCTCACGGGCTCAGTAGTTGTGGCACACAGGCTCAGTAGTTGTGACGCACAGGCTTAGCTGCTCTGCAGCATGTGGGACGTTCCCGGACCAGGGCTTGAACCCGTGTCCCCTGCACTGGCAGGCAGATTCTCAACCACTGTGCCACCAGGGAAGCCCCATTGGAGGAAATTTTATTTGGCTTTGTTCATCTGGAACTCTGGAAGCAAGATTTTAATAATATAAAATTAATAACTAATATTTGATTTTATGGTTTGCTCCTCTAAACTTAGTTGTGAAATTTAGATTTTTATAATGATGAGAAATTAGACTATTTCATATTTGGGGATCCACCTTTGTAATTTCTACCTCCCTAATCAGGAGAATCAGCCACTAGATTTCAAACCAAACCAAGCCTGTTTTGCAAGATAAGACCTCTTACCGTGTGTGGGGTGTGACACTAGATGGAGACATTTGTTAAGGATGGAGCTTCCTTTCTGAAGTGACTACTGGGGAAGGGACAGGGTGACAGCACGCACGCTTCTCTATTCTTCCTAGAACGTGTCACTTATCCCCGTCAGCCAGCGTGGGACCCTGCCCTGTCCCCTGCGTAAGCCACCTCTGCCAGGAGTCTTTGCTGTTGGCCTCTGACTCTCTCCTGGTGCCGTGGCCCCCTTCTCACTGTGCAAAGCAGGAACCTTTCATACTTTCATATCCAGGCGAAGTTCGCAGCCTGAGGTACCAGCTCTGCCCTGGCCTGCCCACCCCCCGTACCCCAAGTGCAGGGCTAACAGCCGTGCTCTGGGTCCACGGGGGCCAGGAGGAGCCAGGCCCAAGGCGACACTTGTTTTGTTGATGCACCGAGTGCCCGCGTTGGCGGGGTAGCTTGGAGATGCCCCCGGAGCGCAGTGCTGTGACTTCTGGGAGACGCTTCTTCATCTAGTTTGGCATCTTAGCATTTGTCTTTATGCTTAAAAAAGAAAACCTTCAAAAAGGAGCAGATGAAGAAGTGAAGCGAGATGAGGAGGAGGAAGTTCTCGTGGGTCACTGCCGTCCCCCTCGTCGCACACAGGACTGCTGTGAAATGGGACGCCGGTCGCTCTGCCTGGACGTGTCGTAGCGACTCCTGCTGCCCCGTCCACTCCATGGCGTCTCACGGCTTGTGGCTCTTCAGTTGCTCTTCAGAGCCACTCTACTCAGGTGAACCGAGTTCTCTGCAAAGACTGGAACCTCAGACGTCTGGGCCACACGCGTCGCTCACCCTTCCTTCCTTCCACGGACGTTTGTCAGTGTGGCCTTGTGTGGGCCTCACCCTGAGCGCCGAGCATCCTGACGCCCCCTGCCCGTGGAGGGACGTCCGGTACATCCTCGAAGCCCCGAGCGCCGCTCTGGTTCTCACATCGAAGCTTCCAACGGGGTGGGGGAGCGTCGGGGGCTGGCCGTGTCTGTGGGCACCTCTGCCTTGCCGAGCGAAGCGAAAACAAGTGTGTGTTGTGACCTTCACCTTAGGTCTCTGCAGCCCCATCAGTGATCCTAAGCGTTAAAGAGGTGGATCAACATTTTTCATCTGTTTTTTTAAGCATGGAGATCTTTTTTGGGATGTCAGAACGTTGTGCCCAAGTCCGCATTGCATCCACACGCGACTGACAAAGCCACAAAGCCCGTAATGACGAACTACCCGCCTGCCTCTGGTTCGGGTTTGAAAAGCCTTTGCACTTCATTCACGAGAGCGCCCCTCCGTGTGTACGGCTGCCCGCATACGCGCGTGTCACGTAATTTCCCATCAGAACGTACTGCTTACGAACGGCCAGCGTTTCTAGGGTTCTCACCAGGCACGGGAATGTTCGGAGCCCTTTGTCTGTTTTCTCTTTAGTCCTCCCAGCAGTCCTTGGAGGACAGTCCTGTTCTCCGAATCGCAGGGTGGCGAGCTGTGGGCAGAGGCTCGGCACCGCAGGTGGAGATGGTTGGGCAGGATCCGGACTCAGACCACGGGCTCCGGCGATGCCGCTACCGGTAGACGCGGGGGACGGAGGGGCCCCTGAGGATGCCCCTGTAGCCCAGGGAGCGCGCCGCCCTCAGGTTGGGACACCGTGTCAGAGGGTAACAACTCCTAGGCCTTCCCACTGATACCGTTTTTATATCCTCACGTGATCCGCACCCCAGAAATCTTTGTGTCAGCCTCCCAACAGCTCTGGCTCTGGACATCTCAGACCCGCACCTGCGCCCAGCTTCAGTCTGGTCACTCGGCCCGCACGCCCCACAGTGACTCCTGCTGCCCCGTCCACGCCACGGCGTCCACTCCGCCCGTTGAGTCCACTGTCTGTGACCCATCGAGATGCCCTGTGCGCTGCAGGCAGCACCTGGCTCGCTCCCGGCCGCTCTCCCCAGGGCCCCCCATTCGGGGTCCCGCTGGGCCTCTCGAGCCCATTCTGAGATGCCCACCCCTGCGGCTAGTGCAGAGATGTGGCCCTGACGTGAGTGCAGGCGTCCAGCCGCAGGCACGTTTAGGAGCTGCCTCTGCTGACGAGGCAGCTGATCGTGGGCGCCCGGGCTCACTGCCCCCCAGGCTGAGCGTCTCCTCTGTGGGGAAGGGGGGGTGGGGTCGGCGGTTGCTGGGCCTGGTAGCCCCTCCCTCCGTCCTTTCAGCCTGATGGACTGGCTTCACTCCAGCACCATGTCCGGCCAACCGGAGAATGTGTGTCTCCCTCCGGCACCGGCCATAAGCCCCAGGACAACGTTGTAAATTAGGAAAGCTGCGAGGATAAGGAAACGAAAAGGGTTGCAGGCTTTTTAATTTTTGTTTTTTTTAACATCTTGATTGGAGTATAATTGCTTTACATTGTTGTGTTAGTTTCTGCTGTATAACAAAGTGAATCAGCTATACGTATACATATATCGCCATATCCCCTCCCTCTTGCGTCTCCCTCCCTCCCACCCGCCCTATCCACCCCTCTAGGTGGTCACAAAGCACCGAGCTGATCTCCCTGTGCTATGCGGCTGCTTCCCACTAGCTATCTATTTTACATTTGGTAGTGTATATATGTCCATGCCACTCTCTCACTTTGTCCCAGCTTCCCCTTCCCCATATCCTCAAGTCCATTCTCTACGTCTGTGTCTTTATTCCTGTCCTACCCTAGGTTCTTCAGAACCATTTTTTTTTAAGATTCCATATGTATGTGTTAGCATACGGTATTTGTTTTTCCCTTTCTGACTTACTTCACTCTGTATGGCAGACTCTAGGTCCACCCACCTCACTAGAAATAACTTAATTTCGTTTCTTTTTATGGAGAGTAATATTCCATTGTATGTATGTGCCACATCTTCTTTATCCATTCATCTGTCGATGGACACTCAGGTTGCTTCCATGTCCTGGCTATTGTAAATAGAGCTGCTATGAACATTTTGGTACATGTCTCTTTTTGAATTATGGTTTTCTCAGGGTATATGCCCAGTAGTGGGATTGCTGGGTCATATGGTAGTTCTATTTTTAGTTCTTTAAGGAACCTCCATAGTGTTTTCCATAGTGGCTGTGTCAATTTACATTCCCACCAACAGTGCTAGGGGGTTCCCTTTTCTCCACACCCTCTCCAGCATTTATTGTTTGTAGATTTTTTGATGATGGCCATTCTGACTGGTGTGAGGTGATACCTCATTGTAGTTTTGATTTGCATTTCTCTAATGATTAGTGATGTTGAATGGCCTTTCATAAGTTTCTTGGCAATCTGTATATCTTCTTTAGAAAAATGTCTATTTAGGTCTTCTGCCCACTTTTGGATTGGGTTGTTTTTTTGATATTGAGCTCATGAGCTCCTTGTATATTTTGGAGATTAATCCTTTGTCAGTTGCTTAATTTGCAAATATTTTCTCCCATTCTGAGGGTTGTCTTTTCATCTTGCTTATGGTTTCCTTTGCTATGCAAAAACTTTTAAGTTTCCTTAGGTCCCATTTGTTTATTTTTGTTTTTATTTCCATTTCTCTAGGAGGTGGGTCAAAAAGGATCATGCTGTGATTTATGTCATAGTGTTCTGCCTATGTTTTCCTCTGAGAGCTTTATAGTGTCTGGCCTTACATTTAGGTGTTTAATCCATTTTGAGTTTATTTTTGTGTATGGTGTTAGGGAGTGTTCTAATTTCATTCTTTTACATGTAGCTGTCCAGTTTTCCCAGCACCACTTATTGAAGAGGCTGTCTTTTCTCCACTGTATATTCTTGCCTCCTTTATCAAAGGTAAGGTGACCATATGTGCATGGGTTTATCTCTGGGCTTTCTATCCTGTTCCATCAATCTATATTTCTGTTTTTGTGCCAGTACCATACTGTCTTGATTACTGTAGCTTTGTAGCATAGTTTGAAGTCAGGGAGCCTGATTCCTCCAGCTCCATTTTTCGTTCTCAAGATTGCTTTGGCTATTCGGGGTCTTTTGTGTTTCCATACAAATTGTGAAATTCTTTGTTCTAGTTCTGTGAAAAATGCCAGTGGTAGTTTGATAAGGATTGCATTGAATCTGTAGATTGCTTTGGGTAGTAGAGTCATTTTCACAATGTTGATTCTTCCAATCCAAGAACATGGTATATCTCTCCATCTGTTTGTATCATCTTTAATTTCTTTCATCAGTGTCTTATAGTTTTCTGCATACAGGTCTTTTGTCTCCCTAGGTAGATTTATTCCTAGGTATTTTATTCTTTTTGTTGCAGTGGTAAATGGGAGTGTTTCCTTAATTTCTCTTTCAGATTTTTCATCATTAGTGTATAGGAATGCAGGAGATTTCTGTGTATTAATTTTGTATCCTGCTACTTTACCAAATTCATTGATTAGCTCTAGTAGTTTTCTGGTAGCATCTTTAGGGTTCTCTATGTATAGCATCATGTCATCTGCAAACAGTGACAGCTTTACTTCTTTTCCGGTTTGGATTCCTTTTATTTCTTTTTATTCTCTGATTGCCGTGGCTAAAACTTCCAAAACTATGTTGAATCATAGTGGTGAGAGTGGGCAACCTTGTCTTGTTCCCGATCTTAGTGGAAATGATTTCAGTTTTTCACCATTGAGAACGATGTTGGCCCTGGGTTTGTCATAAAAGGCCTTTATTATGTTGAGGTCAGTTCCCTCTATGCCTCCTTTCTGGAGAGTTTTTATCATAAATGGGTGTTGAATTTTGTTGAAAGCTTTTTCTGCATCTATTGAGATGATCATATGGTTTTTCTCCTTCAGTTTGTTAATATGGTGTATCACGTTGATTGATTTGTGTATATTGAAGAATCCCTGCATTCCTGGGGTAAACCCCACTTGATCATGGTGTATGATCCTTTTAATGTGCTGCTGGATTCTGTTTGCTAGTATTTTGTTGAGGACTTTTGCATCTATGTTCATCAGTGATATTGGCCTGTAGTTTTCTTTTTTTTAACATCTTTGTCTGGTTTTGGTATCAGGGTGATGGTGGCCTCGTAGAATGAGTTTGGCAGTGTTCCTCCCTCTGCTATATTTTGGAAGATTTTGAGAAGGATAGGTGTTAGCTCTTCTCTAAATGTTTGATAGAAGTCGCCTGTGAAGCCATCTCGTCCTGGGCTTTTGTTTGTTGGAAGATTTTTTTTTTTTTTTTTTTTGCGGTACGCGGGCCTCCCACCGCTGTGGCCTCTCCCGCCACAGAGCACAGGCCCTGGACGCACAGGCCCAGCGGCCATGGCCCAGCAGCCGGGCCCAGCCGCTCTGCGGCATGTGGGATCCTCCCAGACCGGGGCACGAACCCAGGTCCCCTGCATCGGCAGGCGGACTCTCAACCACTGTGCCACCAGGGAAGCCCTGTTGGAAGATTTTTAATCACAGTTTCAATTTCAGTGCTTGTGATTAGTCTGTTTATATTTTCTATTTCTTCCTGGTTCAGTCTTGGAAGGTTGTGCTTTTCTAAGAATCTGTCCATTTCTTCTAGGTTGTCCATTTTATTGGCATAGAGTTGCTTCTGGTAATCTCTCATGATCCTGTGTATTTCTGCAGTGTCAGTTGTTACTTCTCCCTTTTCATTTTAATTCTGTGTCACAGGCTTTTTAAAACTGAGATTTGGAGTCAGTGCTGCTGTGTGACCCTGAGCTCAGGCCACAGGGCAGGAGAGAGACCCCCACGGTCCTGACTCTGTTCAAAGGGTCAGTCAGGGTATTGTCCACATTGCTATTTTCCTGCAGCTAAAAGGGGCGTGGTGGGAGCTGTGAGGTGGCTCATGGTGTCGTCACGAGAGCAGCTGTAATTCTGAAACTGGAAAAACCCACGGAACTGGTGCTGGAGATGCTCAGGAGGCTGCAGCGCCCATGTTTCTCACGCGTCTCCACTTGGATTTGAGATCCAGCTCAGGCGTGCACGCTGGGCTGCATACAGTGCAGCCACCTCCTCCTGGACGAATTTCCAACGAGAGAATAATGGGCAGGCGGTTGGAGAAGGGGGCGCTGGCCAGGGAGGGGTCCATCCTTGTGGCTGGTGAGCAAGTAGCCTGACAGCCCACAACCCTAGGAAGTGAGAAATCTGTTGTAGGAAACAAAGTCTCCAAACCAGGCAAGGTGCCTCATGAATCCTTTTGGGTGTAAAAATTGCTGCAAATCTTTTTGTCAGAAACGTCAACACTGGTAATGTCATCTCGCCTTTGCAGAGGGAAGTGATGCCAGAACACTTTGATGTGTTTTTTCCTTAAATAGCTCTTCCTCGGAAGTCCTGGAACCTCAGTCACCCAGCGCTCCTGTGCAGGCTCCTCGTCAGCCACCTCCTCCCACCGCCCCAGGCCCCACGGTCCCACCCTCGTGACGACTGCCCTCCGCTGTGTGGGCTAAAACAGCAGCATCTAATGTAGCAATGTGTCCCTGAGACGTTTCAAGCAAGGAGCCAGTAAAATACACAATTTCGTTTTCACCAAGTCTTCCCTCAGGACAGCCTTTCGGGGGCCCAGCGTGGGCGGTGGTCCTTGGAGAAATGAGTGCTGTCATTTTTCTAACTAGAGCATCGTTCTGCCCGCAGAGTTGGGCTAATGTCAGGGCTGCGCCATTGCCCCAACCCTGCCCCAGTGCATTCTGTCTCAGCAGGGCTGTTGGTCGGGGTGGGGCATGGCTGGTAGCTTTGCAGACACCCCGAGTCACCACTGATGGTGATGGGGGAGATGTGTTCCTATGGTCCAGCCGAATGCCTGGAATCCAGACACGTGTAAGCTCTGTCACTCGCTCCCCGAGCCAGCCTAGTGACTGTTGGCGGTGGTGGAATGTGCACGCCCGAGCTCAGGAGGTTGGCTGCCTGCGTCCCGTCCCAGCTGGCTTACCTGGGACAAGTTACTCAGCCTCTCTGGGCCCCCTTGGCCTCATCTCATGAGGTTACCATAACGAGTAAATGAGATGCCTAGTCAGGCTCTCAGAGCGTCCCTGGGACGTGGAGGGTGCCAGCCATTTGCAACTTCTGTGCAAGAACCTCATTTCAGTCCCCCTGCCTTTCCCCTCCTGCTGCCGGAAGCACAGATGATTTTTCTCTGATATTGACCATGAGAACCTGGTCCAGCTCCTGGCACTCGAAGAAGCAAGCTGCCGTGTTGTAAGAGGACCTCAGGGAGACCCCCTGTGTCGGGAACTGCAGGCAGCCTTTCAGAGCTGAGGGGGATCTCCGGCCAACAGCCAGCAAGAGGCCATCCCCCTTCCAGTCCTACAGCCCCAGGGAGTGAGTTCTGCCCTTCCCTAAGGGCAGCTGCAAGTGGATCCCTCACCAGTCGAGCCTCTGGATGAGAACCAAACCCTGGCTGCCACCTGATTGGAGCCTCACAGAGGGCCCGGCAAAGCAGTGCCGAGGCTCCTGACCCGCAGAAACTGAGAGAGAATGAATGTGTTGTTTAAAATTTACACAGAGCTGGCTCCAGCCCTTTGCGTGTCCCTGAGGCCATGGGATGTACTTCCCCCACAGTCACTGTTCTGGTCAAGCAGGTCTGCGTGCAACTTTCCCTAAACCTGCACCTTTCCCCTGGGGACTGTCATCTGTAGCCATCCCACTGGTTTTTTCTTGCTGTTTCTCCTTGTGAGTGCAGCCCAGATTCATTCCCACGGGAGCTTCTCTGGAGGGTTCTAGTCTGTCTCCTAGGCTTGCTGTCTGAGCTCTGTCCTCCCTGCAGTGGCAGTCGCTCAATGTTAGTGCCACCAGGGACGTCCCAAGTCATTCCCATTTAAAAAAATTTTTTTTAATTCTTTTATTTTTTTTCCCATTAGATTTTTTTCTATTAAGGTATAGTTGATTTACAGTGTTGTGTTAATTTCTGCTGTAAGGGTCATTCCCATTTAACATAAAATAAAATCTGGGGGCTTCCCTGGTAGCACAGTGGTTGAGAATCCGCCTGCCATTGCAGGAGACACGGGTTCAATCCTTGGTCCGGGAAGATCCCACATGCTGCAGAGCAACTAAACCCGTGCACCACAAGTACTGAGCCTGCACTCTAGAGCCCGTGAGCCACAACAACTGAGCCCACGTGCCACAACTACTGAAGCCCGCATGCCAAGAACCCATGCTTCGCAGTGAGAGAAGCCACTGCAATGAGAAGCCCACACACTGCAATGAAGAGTAGCCCCCGCTCGCCTCAACTAGAGAAGGCCTGCATGCAGCAACGAAGACCCAATGCAGACAAAAATAAATAAATAAAATAAATAGGGCTTCCCTGGTGGCGCAGTGGTTGAGAGTCCGCCTGCCAATGCAGGGGACACGGGTTCGTGCCCCAGTCCGGGAAGATCCCACATGCCATGGAGCGGCTGGGCCCGTGAGCCATGGCCGCTGAGCCTGCACGTCTGGAGCCTGTGCTCCGCAACGGGAGAGGCCACAACAGTGAGAGGCCCACGTACCGCAAAAAAAAAAAAACAACCAAACAAAAATAAATAAATAAATAAATAAATAACTCTATTTAATAAATAAATAAATAAATAAAATCTGGGAATCAAATTTTTTTTCAGGCCAATTACTATACATCTCGATCAACCCTTTTCTTTTTCTTTCTTAAGGCAATTATAAATTCCCCTAGTTCTTAATTCACACCGAGAACGTACTTTTGAGAGAGCTTCTGTAAAATGTACTCAGATGTTTATTCTGCTGCTGTCTTTCCTTTCAGTTTAGTGAATCCCCGTAGTAACCGTTTCTCCACCTGGTTTGTGGTGTTTCTAGTCATTGAACACTGCGATGAAGCACCTGTGTGAGATCCTGACCGCTGACCCCAAGGGGGGGCCTGCGCGCATCCCCTTTGAGACTTTCTCCTACGTCTACCGTTACCTGTCGGGACTCGACTGGGATATACCTGCATCAGACACGGAGTCCTACCTCTCCTCTCTGAAGGACAGCATGTAAGTGCTCGCAGGTGTCTCGGTGGCGGGACGACTTCTTTCTTCCCATTCTTCTCTGCTCTCAGATAAAGTGGTACCCGCGAATCCGGCCTTTTGTAGAAGGGAAGGTGGCACACGCTGTGCCCCGAGGTGTCACTTAGTGATGCCGAGGATACCCGGGCCTCCGGAGGCTGTGCCGGTCTCTGCAGACTTAAGAGGGAGACAACTTATCCCGTCCTTAAGAAACATGTATCCAAAACGCATCTTGATTCTTAAACACGGGATGTCACATGGTTTAAAACCGGGGCATGTTCAAAAGTAAGAATTCCATTTCTCAACAATGAAATACCGAATGGGTCCCTGCAGGTGGAGGGCGTGAGTGAGGAGCGACCCCGTGCCCCCTGCCCTCCCCCGCCCCGTGCTCTGCTGCCTGTGTATGGCGGGGGGGACGCGGGGGGAGGGCCACCCCTCTAAGTGGGGGGACGTGGGGGGAGGGCCGCTCCTCTAAGGGGGGGGACGCGGGGGAAGGGCCGCCCCTCTAAGGAGGGGGACACGGGGGAAAGGGCCACCCCTCTAAGTGGGGGGATGCGGGCGGAGGGCCGCCCCTCTGGGGGGGACGCGGGGGGAGGGCCACCCCTCTAAGGGGGGCGACGCGGGGGGAGGGCCGCCCCTCTAAGGGTGGCGGCGGTGCTGCTCCAGGCAAGCCAAGCGGGAGGAGGAGGCCCGTGAAGAGAGGGCAGCGCCCCAGGCTGCCAGGCCTCCCAGTGCTGCCTCTGTGCTGGGATGTAGTCGGGGGTTCAGATCACGAGAGAGCCAGCGCTGGGAGCTGGTGACGGTGACGGTGACAGCCCCGCCGCCTGACCCCTGAGAGCCCACGCCCAGCAGGCCCATCACCACCACCCAGGCCCGGCCCCCTCCACCGTCCCCAACCGCCCGCGTCTGGGGCGCCCCGGAGCTGACCTCTCAGCCCTCCCTGTCCCTCCCTCCAAAGCCCTTCCTCCCCTCCTCCCTTCAGAAGCGCACCCCCTTGAGGACCCGCCACCGGACTGGGCCTCCAGACCCCGTCCTCCCATTTTTTCCCCTCTGCTCCGTCGTCATCCACCGACTTGGCACCCTCTCCCCTCCCCCTCGAAGCTGCGGCGCCTCCGTCTCTCTCCGTCTCTCCACGCACCGCGGCCGGCCCCGCACAATGACCTCTCGGACCTCCGTCTGGCGGCCGCGGTTCCTTCCTCCTCCTGGGCCTCCCCGTCTCCCCAGACACCACGACTCCCTGGCCCTCTCCTCGGCCGTCCCAGCGGAATCTGCCCGCTGCCAGCGGTCGCCCCTCCCTGAGCCTCCTCTTTCCTGACCCCCCCACCCCGCCCCGTGCCGCCCGCTCGTGCCGCCCGCTCACCGAGGACGAGCCCGAGGGGGGGCCTGGCGTCCTGCTAAAGCCGCTGACCTGGGGG
Source organism: Mesoplodon densirostris (assembly GCF_025265405.1). NCBI lineage: Eukaryota > Metazoa > Chordata > Mammalia > Artiodactyla > Ziphiidae > Mesoplodon > Mesoplodon densirostris. The sequence continues at coordinate 9,063,566 of NC_082663.1, forward strand.
ACCCCCCCCCGCCCCTGCTGCCGTCCCCGACCAGGCCCCAGAGCGGCTCCCACTCGCGCACTGACCAGAGCTCTCCTGTCCCCCTCCCTGTGGCCGGCCTCCGAGCCCTGTCCCCTTCCCGCGGGGACCCCAGCCCCTCCTGGCACGCGGCCCCTGTCTGACCTCTGACCTCCACACTCGGATGTCACAGCGCCCGCTCGCCCTCTCCTCGGCCGTGTAGGTGGGTCAGCTGCACGCGTCCCAACAGAACTCCATGTCCCCCGGACCTTCCCCTCCGCAGTTCTGCTCCCCCGCTTGTGGACCGTCCCCCCACTAGGTCAGGACAAGACGTGGGGGACCCTCGACGGAAGACCCTTCCCCCCGACCCCTCCCCCGGGACCCGCTGCTGCCCCTGGTTCTGGCCCCACCGGCTCTCCCGCCTGCACCTCCCCAGCTCGGCCGTTCCCCAGACGGCGGCCACCGGCCCGGGAATGATGACTCGAGTCACGGCCCCGCCACGCCTTCCCGGCCTCTCTCCCCCAGGGGCTGATCCCTGCCCGACCCGCTCCGTTTGCCTGGTGAGCGCTGCCTGTGCGTCTCTCCCGCCCGCGGCACTTCAGCCACACGCCGCCCTGGGTTTGGAGAAGACAAAGCTCGCCCGACTCCAGGCCTCTGCCCTGGTCTCAGACACCCCGCCCATCTGCACGGCTGCCGAGGGTCCTCAGCTCAGCGAGGCCTCCCCTAAGGGGCTCTGCCCATGAGGCCGCACCTTCCGCCCTGGGTCCCTCCGTGAAGCCGTCTTCCGTGCTGTGCGTGGAGCACAGCCATGCGGGGGGTCCAGCAGCCTGGGGTGGTGTCTGCACGCGCAGCAGTGCTGGGGGGACAGGGGTGGATGCACCCCACGGATGGTGGAGATGGCGGGACACGGAAGCCTCTAAGGAGTTCGGGTCATGTCTGGTGGCACTAGGGAGCCATAGAAGGTCTTAGGGAGCGTGGCGGTGAATTTTGGTTAGAAGACCCCTTGAGCAGCCGGTGTAAGGGGACTAGCTAGGAGGCGTCTGCCAAGGTCTGGAAAAGAGCTGACAAAGAAGGGAGAGGCTTTTTAGTGCTGCCTGGATTTGGGTGGCTGACTGGAGGTGAGGAGTGAGGGGAGGGAGCCTTCCAGGATGCCCAAGTGGCCCCCGCCCGAGTGGATGTTTGTGTCTCTCCCAGGAAGGACCTGGGGGCGGCAGGACTTGTGAGTTGATGGGCCTGTGGCGGGGTCGGGGCGGGGGCTGCAGGGCGTGTCAGGGAGCTCAGACCCGGACTGGGGTCCTCCCAGGGGGACGCCGGGCGTCCCAGTGTGAGGAGAGCACCAAGGGTGGGGCAGCGGGAGTCCAGCCTTTTTGAGGCGGGGGCAGTGAGTAAGGAGGACCTGGAGCAGGAAGAGTGAAGCGGGGGAACGGACGCCAGGAGAGGCTTGGGGGAGGGGCGGGCAGTGAGGGGCCTCGTCCAGAGCGGCAGACCCCAAAGCTGTCCCTTACGCTGGCCACAGAGGTCACTGTGCCCCTGGCACCGGTGACTTCCGAGGAGTGATGGGGACAAAGGAGCTGAAGTGTGGCCTCCAGCTACCCACGCGGGTACAGCTCACACGCCCAGGAACGGGGAGGTAGGCTCGACCTCCACAGGGAGGGGCCGAAGGTAAATAGAAGGGCATTTAACTGCCGGCTGGGAGGTCGGGGTTTATAACCTGGTGGTTGAAAATACAGACAGTAACGGGATTCCCCGGCTCCGGCGCAGAGGCTGGTCCACTCCCCATCCTCCCCGGCCCGTCGCCAAGCGGCCACAGTGGGAAGCTCTCCCACAGGTGTGGCTCCCCTGGGCCCGTAAGAGGCGGTTCCTTTTTACGGTAAAATATATTTTAGAAACACTAACTTGTGTTCCTTTTACTTTTAAATATGAGCCCTCAAGACAGCTCTCATTTTCGCACTGACGTGGGAAATCAGCATTGTTACAGTTCAGTGTTTTTACATCCACTAAGTTGCTAGTAGAAATTTACTAATGTTCACCATCTTTTATCTATAGATAAAAAGTCAAAAGATATACTGTTTTCAGTGCCAAAGTTTCATAGACTTAAGACAGTCCTTTGAGTTTTACTGGACCAACGCTTAAAATAGAAATATACTTTTGTTATACTAGTGACTAAAATTTGAGTTGTCAATAAAGAAAAAACTACAAACATAGTACTGAGTTTTTCACCTAGAAAGATATGTTCATTTTTTGTAAAAGAGAATAGAGTGCTTTATTTTTAGAGGCAAGAATTACTGATTTGAGACCATAAATGATCAATTTTTTAAGGTAAAACTTATAAATTATACTGTATTCCATAAAAATTGTATTGTGTGCAGTAAGAAATTACTAATAAGTGTCTTTATCTGTTTCTAATTTAGAGACTCTAGAAAGAATGGCATGATAGGACTTTCAGATTTTCTTCGTTCTAAAGAGGAAAATGTAGAAAACCTCGAAAAGAAAACTCAGAAGACATAGGCCATTAATACAGAGAAGAACACATTTTAATGTCAAAATAGTGCTTTTTAAAACTTTGGCATCAAATACAACTTGTCATTAACCACATGCATATGTAGTGTGAGTTTTTCTTGTAATGGAATGTGACCAGTGCATCGTGGGGCCCTATTTAATGGTTATTCTTCACCGTGTTCTCCTAAGAACCTTAAATGCAAAACATTCATAGCAGTGAAATGATCTGAGTAAAACAGTGTTTGGATGCTGCAGAGTAGGAAGGGGAATGGGCAGTTTAAAATCAGCCGTATCTCTTCTTCTTTCAAAACTCCTGAGCATCAGGAAGGCAGATGCCCTCTGCTCCCTGGCAGCCACACCTAAGGCTCCCTGGGAGGAGAGTCTTCCGCCGAAGCTGGGTCTTCTCTGTGACAGGAGGGCCTGGAGGACTCACGGGCTGGAAGAGCATCCATGGCTGGGAAGCAAACTGGACCATCAACTTGGACCAGCACTTGGTCCACTGGACAGAGATAAGCATTGAGATCCTTTATTTGCTTTCTTGATATAAAGTCTTCAAAATGACAGTGTCAATGAATACATCTCAGATTATTTTTCTGAGAGCTTGGGACTGGTTTGGCTTGTCTCTCTGCAGATTTGTTACCATGCTAGTAAATTTTATCGGTGTTCAAAGACTTGTGAAAACCCAAAGTTAGGAGATGCAGTTGTTATCTAAAGAAGTGTGTCATTTTTTGCACTGAAAGGTGTGAAGTATATTTTTCATCTGGACACTAAGCTACTGTATTTGAGATGATCTTTTTCCTGGACTTACAGTCACCCTTGCAGTGAACAGACGATATAGAGAGACTATTCGTAAAATTACAAGAAACTTTTCAGAGTTGGAGTTTTAAGAGCTTTTGCAATTTTTGAGTTGCTTTAAACCTTCTCAAAGTTTGATTTCCCCAAAGAATTTAAGTATTTTTCTCCTTCTAATCATAAAGCCTCCATGCACGGGGATAAGTGGAAAGACACCTTAGGTTTTGTATGAGTGCAGTGGTAAGTCGTGTGGAGTGACCAGATATGTGCAGGGGAAGCACTGCAGCAGGAAGGGGCATGCAAAGGAAGGGGTGTGCAAAGGAAGGGGTGTGCAAAGGAAGACACACAGATTGTGTTTGGACATCCCGTGCACCTGACACAGACCCGACAAAGGCGCAGAGGGTTTTGTGGGTTTTTTGGGGTTTTTTTTCTCTTTTTTCCTTTTTTGTGGTACGTGGGCCTCTCACTGCTGTGGCCTCTCCCGTTGCGGAGCACAGACTCCAGACGCGCAGGCTCAGCGGCCATGGCTCACGCGCCCAGCCGCTCCGCGGCGTGTGGGATCTTCCCGGACCAGGGCACGAACCTGCGTCCCCTGCATCGGCAGGCGGACTGTCAACCACTGTGCCACCAGGGAAGCCCCGGTTTTGTGTTTTTTTAAGCCAGACAATCAGCCACCTCAGTAGGCACACGTGAGGCAGACAGCACAGGACATTTGCATGTGACAAAGAGAAGAGATGTTGGCCTGCTATCGGGACAGAAAAGGGGGTACCACGAATGGATGGAGGACTTGGGAGAGGCTCCCCACCCGAACTGGGGGCGGGGGGCAGCTCTGGAGAGTGACCTGCCTGCGGGGTTTGCAGGGACTGAGCTGCCTAGAGTGTCCCTGGACCCATTGGAGGTCGGCAGGGTACCTGGGTGAACAAACTGCTAGACTGCCATCCAAGTTGGGCGTGGAACTGACAAGGAAAGTTGAGGTATAAAGGCCACAAAGTGGCATCCTCAGGGAATATTTTTCCAATGAACCCTTCCTGAGGAAGCTGCTAGAGAGTTTCAGACAAAGAGATTGGAGAGGTCAACGTAAGGACCAGTGAATACGGAATGTATATTTCTCCATAGAACTGAGACTAAATGATGGTGATAAGGGATGTGCTATCGTGTATAATGGCTGTGCGTGCTGACAGAACAGGGACATAACATCTATCGAATATCGGAGACTGGGGGGGTCTATATGAAAAGAATCAGCTGATTGTCTGATTGTCATATAATTATTAACCAGAAGTAAACCAACATTCATATCAGGTATCTGGGGGATGGAGAGGGAAGAAGAGTTTTCTAGCCAATTTCAATACTGATCATTGTAGAGAACCAACACACAGAGACTGAAAAGAAAGACTAAGGATATTATCTAGAGATACATACGGTAATCATTACAGCAGAAATACAAGCCTTCCTAAATACCAATATAAATAGACAGGTAGGTAGGTAAAAAGAGAGAACCTATGAAAGGTGAACCAGGGCTTCCCTGGTGGCGCAGTAGTTGAGAGTCCGCCTGCCGATGCAGCGAACACGGGTTCGTGCCCCGGTCCAGGAACATCCCACATGCCGCAGAGCGGCTAGGCCCGTGAGCCATGGCTGCTGAGCCTGCGTGTCCGGAGCCTGTGCTCTGCAATGGGAGAGGCCACAACAGTGAGAGGCCCGCGTACCACAAAAAAAAAAAAAAAAAAAGAGCTGAACCAAAAAATAAAAAATGTTTACGTATAGGAGGGAGGCCGGGAGGGAACAGATGGAGGCGGCTTGAAGCTGGTCTTCTCTGAAAGTCCCTTTTTGTTGATTTTGGAATCCTGTACGTATTTTACATAATTATAAAACAAAATTACATTTTAAAAAATCCCTGAAAATTGAAAGTAAAATGAAACCAATGAACTTGGCTGTGTCTCAAGTCGGTGGTGTAACCTCAGGAACTATTCCAAGTGACTTTACAACAAGTCACTTGAACATTCCTAGTAGAATATACAGTAACAACAAAAGTTACAAAACAGTTAGAAATCCCAACTTGTTTTCAGTGATCAGTGTTGGTAGTAATGGGATAAGTGAGTATTTTGGTGTCAGTAAGAACCCGGATTTTTGTCCAGGAATGGAGGAATGAAGAAAGAAATATAAGGTTGTCAGAATCCTGTGGTCCTGAGTTAGAACTGGAGCATCTGTATGAAATCACCATCCCTGTCCATTGGAAAGGCCTAGAAGCAGCAATGCATCCAGTCATCGGGGAGTACACCTAACAGCCAGGTGTGGTCCTTAAATCCCTCTATCCACGGAAAGGAGCTGGGGCTCCTTGAAGCAGAACTGATCCGGGTCTTGGGTAGGGAATGTTCGAGGTGAAGCCCAGAACAAAGTGTCGTACTAGCAACAAGCTGTAATGGACTTTCGGGTTCGTGTCAAAAGTCAGGTTGAATGAACTTCCGCTTGCCCTGCTCTTCAGGGATCCACCCCTATGACCGTCCTCCAGCAGTGCAGAAGATTCCTTGCCACTCTGGCTGGCCCCCCGAGGTTACACCGTTTTCTCCATTTCCCTCTAAAAATGTGCTCTCTGGAGTGGACCGTGTGTCTCTAAACAGACTCCACGTCAGAGACTAGAGGGCCTCTCCTGTGCGGTTGCTCCCCAGGAGCCAGGCCTGCTGCTTCCCGGAGGACCCTGCCGCGTGGCCCAGCGGGAAGGCAGGTGCACAGCCATCAGAATGTCACCAAGTTGACCTCAGAGCTGCTTAAACAAGGTGCCCTTCTAGGGGCCTGAGGACCAAGAGTGGGCCCCTCCCAAGCTTACAGGGGCAGGGCCCATGACTACTTTGGGGCCTGTTTGCTAACAAGTGTCTGTCCATTGGGCAGAATTTGGGGTGAGACTTGCTTTCACTGTAACTGTCTAGTGGGGGTGGCTACCGGGGGACCTAGAGCCCGCACCTCCTCTTGTCGCTGGAGGCCACACCCCTTCACCAAGAGAGCCTCATCAGATTGCTGACCAGCCAAACTGGCTTAGGTCAAGAAGGTACATTTGGGTGGAATTTTATAAGACTGAGAATAGATGAATATTGCTGTAAATAAACTTGCTAATGGGGACATCTGAACTCAAAAAACATAAATCAGGGGGTACTGTTTCACTTTACCAAAAAATCATGTGTTAACACAACACTGTAAAGCAATTATACTCCAATAAAGATGTTAAAAAAAAATCATGTGTTTCAGTAATGAAAGAGAATGAAGTGGGTAAGTGGATAAACTCTGGTACATCCAGACAATGGAATATTATTCAGCTCTAAAAAGAAATGAGCTATTAAGCCATGAAAAGACATGAAGGAACATTAAGTGCATATCACTAAGTGAAAGAAGCCTATCTGCAAAGGCTATATGCTGTATGTGGGACGTTCTGGAAAAGGCAAACTATGAAGACACTAAAAACATCAGTAGCTGCCGGCGGGGCGGGGAGCAGGGGTGCGGCGATGAATCGGTGGAGCCCAGAGGATTTGCAGGGCAGTGAGAATCCTCTGTATGATACTATAATGATGGCTACACGTCCAAACCCATGGACTGTACACCACCAAGACTGACTGACTCTCAGGTGAGCTGTAGCCTCTGGGTGATAAGGATGTGTCAGTGGAAGAAACGGACCGTGGTGGGGATGTCAGTGGTGGAGGAGGCTCTGCGTGCATCTGTGCAGGGGGCACGCGGAATGAAGTACTGACTCCTGCTGCAGCGTGGGTGCCCATAAACCATCCTGCTGGCGAACAGGCTCTGGGGTTTGTCCCTGGTCTTAAGAAGCAGATCTTTCTTAAGAATGACTTTGTCGTGGAACGGGAAGTGGCGTTCCCTCAAAAAATGTTCAGTCCCCGAAATCGTTTTGGTCAGAGTTCAGGTTCTGTCAGGGTCCTAAAGTTCAAACAAAAAGAACTTGACCCAGAAATATGAACTTGCCTTTGTCTAGTTGATGCCACCTGAACGCATAGGTCATCTTCTGGGGGCGGGGGCGGGGGCGGGGCGGGGCGGGGGAAGCGGGTGTCGGGAGGGGAGATTTGCGACCAAAATGCAAGTTCTGTTTCTGAGGGTGAAGGCACATCTCAATAGCCAGACCCAAGCTGGGTTTCCAGAATGTTCTTTAGAGTTGACTCTGGATCAGCAGAGTTGAAGGTGGATATCCCTCTAACGATGGTCCACAGGATGTCCCAGCAAAGGATACTGAAGCCGATCCCACACCCGGACGATGGTGCTGTGTCCCTGTCCCTCCGCCATCAGGCTGTAGGGTCTTCCTCTGGGTCACTCTCAGCTTGGCTCCAGCCCCTCAGAGGCTGGGCCCCTCGGTTGCCTGCCACCGCTGGGGTCCCAAGTGCCCAGAAAGGCTGGGCCCCATCAAGGTGGAGGGTGAACTAACTTTGCAATTAACAAAGCATAAGGGGAAGCCACTTTTCTGTCGCATTTTTGCCGAGAGCCTCAAGTATCATGTTCCAGCACCTAATCCAGGCTCGTGCTGCTGGGCATCCGCTCCGGATGGTCTACTCCTCGGCGCCCAGCTTCCTGGCACCCAGACAGCAGGCCTCAGCCCATTTCCTGTCCTCGGGCTGATGTGGACTCTTAACTGTGACACAGCTAAATCATCGTTATTCTCCTTCATGCCCTGCAGTCATTTCTTTTTAAAAACAGCCTTAGGAAGGTTAGCTTTCAATCAGATTGTTAATGGTCTTTGGAGGACTCACTCAGATGGTTTAATTAATAACTACAAGCTTTGGTGCAAGTACCGTTACGTGTTGGATAAAATCAACTCGTCAAGCGACTGGAATTTTTTTTTTTTTTTTTCTTTTTGCGGTATGTGGGTCTCTCACTGTTGTGGCCTCTCCCGTTGCGGAGCACAGGCTCCGGACGCGCAGGCCCAGCGGCCATGGCTCACGGGCCCAGCCGCTCCGCGGCATATGGGATCCTCCCAGACCGGGGCACGAACCCGTATCCCCTGCATCGGCAGGCGGACTCTTAACCACTGCGCCACCAGGGAGGCCCCAGCGACTGGAATTTTTGAACTAAGGAGCTCTAGACAGAGAAGGAGCCTGGGCTGGGGTCCAGGAGGGCCCGGACCGTGAGGGGCTGAGGGATGAGGAGGCAGATGCTGGATTCAGCCCCTCGAGAGACAGAGAAGATGTTTCCTCTTAAAGTCGCTTAGAAAAGAGACTTGGACAATGATGGAGACGCAGCATTCCGAAAACAACAACAATCCCTGGCATTTGTGAGCTGTGGGTTTGCAAAAAATCTGCTCTCCCTGGATTTCAAGGGAGTGGCTTGGGGGAAAACAGGATTGGAAAAGCCTCAGATTCAAATCAGCCAAAGGTGACTCTGGCCTTAGGACTTCCAAACTGTCTGTCCCACTGAAATGCCTGTCCCTGTAGTGCAACTGGCGAACTACTTGGTTTTCAACCTATTTGTCAGCTTCTGTATTTTTCACCTTTAAAGAAACTGGGTTTGCTTTGGTTTGGTTTTCTTTCGGGTGGTCTTCATGACGTATAAGAAAGAGAAAAGGTGGAAGTAGAGATGATTCTGGAAATAGGCCGTCACCTGGCAGGATGGGAGTTCCCAGCCTGTTGGGCAGGACCAGTGATTTTGTTCTTAAAATGATTTAGCTTCAGGAGTCCCCTGATGGCCTAGTGGTTAGGACTCTGGGCTTTCACTGCCATGGCCTGGGTTCAATCCCCGGTCTCAGAACTGAGATTCTGCAAGCTGCGCAGCGTGGCCCAAAAAAAAAAAAAAGATTTAACTACAAATCACTCATTTAACTTACGATTAGCTGTTTATTTCCTGGCAGTCACTGACATACTTGTGAATTCTTGTAACGTGAGAAAATCTAGCTTTACAAATGGTTTTCAAATGTAGCGAGAATTTGATGTATACTCAATTTAACAATTAATGAAGAGTGAATATATAAATTAATCATTTGCTGAGTTTGATTTTTCTATTTCCATAATTGCAGCCTCTACCTTTTTTCAAGACTTAAATGTTTTCAAAGGTCCTTGAAACCCTGGTTACCTGAGGCTCTGTGCCTCAGCGTCTGGAATGAAAGCGGTTCAGACACTCCCTAAGGAAAATCCCAACTCCATTATGTCACTCTGCAGAATTCATTCTCCTTGGTAATCAAAGTGGATTCTCTCCAGAAGCCCATGAGGTGGGCTGCAAAAATATAATTAACCCCTTTTCTAGGGGACTGAGCCCTAGGAGTAAGAGGCCAGGGTCATCCCAGGTCCTCCTCCTGCCCCCCTCTCTCAGGCCCCTGTCTCTCTCAACTTTTCCCACATCAGCCAGCATTTCTAACATCTGCCCCATTTCCCTGGTGCTGGCTTTTCATGAGGTCAGAAGACCCAACAGGAAAAGTAAACTGAAAAATTTTCCCAGAATGGCTGGGTCCTCCCAGAAGCCTCGTGGACAGCTGGTATGTAACCCCATTGAGATGGGGCAGGGGTCCCTTACTTTCCTGCGCTGAGATGGAGGCACTGACCTGGGATGGAGAATGTCTCCCCTCTGGGCACACGTTCCACTCCGTTACCATCCCAAACCCAACGCGGGTTTGAATCAACATGACCAGGATGGCCAGACAGGATATGAAGAACCCTGGCAAAGGCTGTCCAGTGGGGCCTCGGGGACATTTGGGTTGGGGTAAAACCTGGCTTAGATGAGAAAGCATTTAACCAGCACCTACTAAGTGCTGGACCCTGTGCTAACGGGTTTTTTTCACAGCTCAGTGAATTCTCACACCAACTGCAGGAAGTGGGTACTTAGCATTGCCCGTGTTTTACAGGTGAGGACAGACAGTACCTTGCCCAGGGTGACTCAGGTAGAAAATGGCAGAGCTGTGACTAAACCCTGGCCGTCTGACTTCAGAGTCTGGGGAGCCCCTACTCTAAATAAAAGGTGAAGGGGAATGTGGCTCTTGGGGGGGGACAGTAATGGGGGGAGAATTCCTTTCTTGATTTTCTATTGGAAAAGTGTGTAGAGTGCGCCATCTGATAGGGTCACGCAAAGAGGGTTGGAGAGGAGGGCTTCACAGAAGACTGTTTACCAGTGCGGGAGGGTTTAGGGGAACCCACGGGGGAGGGTGCAGGGCCCTGGGCCAGCCATGGTGGCGGCTTTATGTGGTAGAGGGACAGCTGCCTCTGGGGCGCAGAGAGACGGCTGGAGCTGGGGAGAGGGCTCCTGGCAGGAGCTGTGGATACAGTAGAGGGGTAGCCATGCCTTGGGGCCCCACAGGGTGGCAGCTGGGGGAATAAATATCCCCTTCTCTATTTGCCTCCCACCCTCTGATCTTCTGCCAGGGCCTTAAGTTGGCCAAGCACAGCCAGAAACAGGGGCAAGGAAGGCCCCAGGCCACAGAAATCAGTGTCTCTGGCTCTGGAAAAGGGCAAAGCAAGGAGAGGAATGCTCAGGGTCAAAGAAGTGGAAAACGTCCAGCACACAATCATTCGTGTGAAAAACAGATGCGAGAGATTTGTATCTATATCTCTATGCATTCATATGCTTGCTTATAGACGCATGAATTATTTCTGGAATGTTAACACACACAAAAGGCATTGGTAGAAACTTCTGAGAAGAAGTGGCCTACTTTCCATGGTGTAACTTTATCTGCTGTTTGGTTTTTATCCTGTGTGTGTATTATATATGCAATCCATCCATCCACCAATCATTAACAAGAATTGATGTTTTGGGGCTTGGGATGCAGCCAATAGGGGCATGCCTGTGACCTATGCTAGACCAATCATAACACCTCACCAGGCTACGGTGATTCGTGGAAGGTGTTGGCACATGACCCAAGCTCAGCCAATCAGAGCCTCCCATGAGCTTTTCATCCTGCAGCTGGGCGGGAGAGGTCCTTCTCCTTTCCTGTGGTTGCAGAGTCATCAGGAGGGGGGTCTAGAGCTGTAGGTGGTAATAGTAGCTAACAGTTACATGATACTTACATTCCATTGAAACCTGCAAGTTACAGATGATAGACTCCATTTTTCATCCCCGAATGGCAGTTTCAGCTAGTTTAACCTAGTGCACGCCAGGCCCTCCAGGAGAGGGGTCTCTGCAGGGCAGTTTCACCAGTATAGTGGGAATTTTGGAGCCGATTAGAATTCTGCCTACTTTACCTACACTGACTCATGTAATCTTCATAACAACACCCGCAAAAAGTGGGTGTTACCGTTATTAACCTCCTCCTATGGGTGTGACGGCTGAGGAGGAGAGAGGCTGGACATTTCATGCGAGGCTGCAGTGGGCTCTGGTGCTTCCCTGCCTTCCCTCTGCCGGGCCCCAGTGTGGTGGAGCCTCTCTGCACTGGGGGCTGGGGTGCAGAGGACAGGCGGAGCGGCAGCTTCCCAAGCGGTTCGGATCCTGGCCCTGTGCCTCTCCAGGGGCACACCACCTCGGCTAGGCTCTCAGCTCCAGTAGACTCACCAATCAAGGCGCCTGCCATGCTCCAGCAAGACCAAGGGGGATATCTGGTCCTTGCAATGGACATAGCCAGACTTCTAAATCAGTTTCCCCATGCAATCGGTTGAATAGTGGCCCTCCAAAAAGATATGTCCATGTCTTAACCCTGGAAGGTGTGAATGTGGTCTCGTTTGGCAAAAGGGCCTTTGCACATGTAGCTAAGAATCTTGAGATGAGATCATCCCTGGTTTAGGGTGGGCCCTAAATCCAATGACTGGGGTTTTTATAAGAGAAAGACAGAGGGAGATTTGAGACACAGGAGAGAAAGACCTGTGAAGGTGGAGGCAGAGACTGGAGCGATGCAGCCACAAGCCAAGAACACCTGGGGTCACCAGGAGCTGGGAGAGGTGAGGACGGAACCCTTCCAGAGGCTTTAGAGGGAGCATGGTCCTGCCAGCACTTTGATTTTAGACCTCCAGCTTCCAGAACTGTGAGAGAATAAATTATTGTTGTTTTAAGCACCCCCAGGGTATGGTTATTTGATACAACAGCCTTGGGAAGCTGATATGCCCCATGACCTCTTTTCTGGCCAACTGTGTCCAGAGGGGGTGTCAGAAATGGAACAGAGCTCTGGAATGGTCCAAAGCGAGATCCGGACTTGGTTTCCTACTGACCCCTGAAGAAAGCGGTCAGTAGACCCCTTTGTTTCTGCTGAAGAAAGCCCTGTAAGGATTCCAGAGGTGGGGAGGGGTTGAGGATAGGGGAAGTTGAAGAGTAGTGAGGGAATCTTGGCTCATTTAGAAGATCAGAGAGGTTTCTAGAATGGGGAGAAGCTAGATTTGCTCTAGATAATTTTCTGATTTTCTCAGACTTGCTATGAGTCTCCATGGCAGGCAGAATTCTGAGACGGCTTCCAAGATTCCCACCCCCACCCCCGTATGTACTCGCCGTATAATCTATAATCTCTGTATAGTCTCATGTCCTTGAGTGTGGGTAGACCTGTGAATACAATCGGATACTTATTCCCTTGGTTCTCTTACATTATATAAGACTCAGAGGTAGCTGACTAGAGAGAGATTCCCCTGCTGGCTTTCAGATGTCAGCTGTCATTACGAGAGGGCCAGGTGTTCAGGAGGTGAGGGTGGCCTCTGGGAGTTGACAGCAACCTCCTGCTGACAGCCAGTAAAGAACTGGGGACCTCAGCCCTATGACCGCAAGGAACTGAATTCTGTCAATGATCCTGATGGTTTGGAAGGGAGCCCCGCGCATCAGACGAGACAGCGGCCTCAGCCCACACCTCGACGAGGTGTCTCTGCCAGGTGAGCAGAGACTCAGCCAGCCTGTGCTGGGACTCCCAACCCTCGAAACCAGCAAGATAATGAACGTGGACCGTTTGAAGCCACTGACTTTGCGACCATGGGTGATGCGCAATAGAAAACGAACGCAGTTTCTGACCAAAGTTCCTCCCAAATTATAAATGAATGAACACTGCTGAGCCTTGATTTTGTGGGTTTTTTAAATGATCTCATATTAAAAATGGATGTATATTTTTAAGCTGTATTTTTAGATGAATTACACATTCGTTAAAAAAAATTGAAAGTCTCTAAAGAAAATAGAAAAAAGATGAGCAAAAGATGATCCTTCCTTATTCATAAATGTGCTCTAAATGTCCATGGCAGTTGCCTGCTAATCATCCTCCGTGTGGCCGGCAGCTTCCCCCAAAGCCCCTCGGGTGGTTTCAGAGCAGGGAGATGTCTCCCATGAACAGCTTTCCCCGATTCCCCAGAGGGCTCGTTTCTGGCAGGTTCTTCCAGCACAGAACCACAGCCACTTTTCTGCCATTCCATCAGCCCTGGCCGACGAGACCCGGATCTCAGCCCTGGCGGTGGGAAGGGGAACGCTTTTCCTTGCGTGCCCCGTCCCTGTCCTGGGGGTCCTGAATGTCCCTTACATTTGCTATTCATATATTCTTTTTTTTTTTTTTTTTTTTTTTTTTTTGCGGTACGTGGGCCTCTCACTGTTGTGGCCTCTCCCGTCGCGGAGCACAGGCTCCGGACGCGCAGGCTCAGCGGCCATGGCTCACGGACCCAGCCGCTCCGCGGCATGTGGGATCTTCCCGGACCGGGGCACGAACCTGTGTCCCCTGCATTGGTAGGCGGACTCTCAACCACTGCACCACCAGGGAAGCCCCTCATATATTCTTTAGAGTTCTCTTTACTTCTCTCCAGCCAGTTCCTCACACCCAACCCTGTCATAGTGCCTGATTCTGCTATTGCACTTTACCTGTAGTTTGTAGATTCTTACACTGACTGACCCTGTCGTTTCTCTCTCTTGATTGGACCCAGACTGACGCACCGTTCCCCAGCAGCACGTGGGCACCAGGTGCTAACAACTGGGTGGATTCATTCAGAGGCCTGAGGTGACACGGTCCCATCTCCGAAGAGCAAACATCGTGCCCGTGTTAAGTGGACAGAGCACAGGGCTGCAGATTAAGAGACTGGTTCCAGACCTGGTTCTGCAGCGAAGTGTGGGGTTGGAGAAGGTGGGGGGATCATCCAGTCTCTCAGTTTCCTCCTCTGTCTCTGTAGCCTGAAGGTAGTGGGCTGCAGGGCCTTTGTGTTAGGGTAAAAGCTAAGCTGCTGTGACAAAGCGACTTAAAGAACACAGACATTTATTCTCACTCAAATAAGTCCTTCCATGAGAGGTCCAAGGTGATAGAGCTGCTCAGGGACCTGGGTTCTGTCCATCTTGTGGCTTCGTCACCACTTAGAGAACCATCCTCATCTGCGTGTGTGCAGTTCTTGGGATGGTGGAGAGCGTGGGGGAGCAGACTCAGAAGTGTGTTGTCACCTCCGTTTGCATCCCAGTGGGGTGCACTTGGTCACATGACCATGCTGACCTGCACAGGAGGTTGGGGAATGGAGCTTTCCAATGGAGCGGCCGTGGGTCCAGCCACAGCCCGATTACATGGAAGATGGGGGATGACCATCAATGCCCACCTCCTCTGTTCCAGCTGTTCCAGGCTCCTCCACGTGTCACCCAGCCACTGACAGTGAAAGAGGGAAAACATCCCGTCCACACGGGAAATCCATGCCTCATCATTCTGTGTTGCTAATAAAGTCAAGATTTGTAGAGCTTGCAAGAATGTCCTTTATTACTGAAGAGTAAGGAAGTGGCAGGTGTGCCTAACAAAACACTCCTGTGCATCTGCTGGGGAATCCTGATTCTTTTCCTCCAATGTAACAAATCAGAACCCAGCTGGTATTTGAGAAGTCTGAGCTAAGGTTTCCTGGATCTGTTTGCATATGGAGCAATAATGGAAAGTGAAGGAAATGAAGAAAAAGGAAGAAAATGATGAGTTCAAAGAACCTCCGTGTGTCAAGTAAAACAAAGGCTTGGGAATTTTTATTCATTTTACTCGGGTGTAGGATGGTATAGGATTTAGGGAGACTGAGGGTTAAAATGGAGACCTGAAAGTAACTTAAGCCATCTATAGCACTTCTCTGTGCCAGGCACTGTTCTAAGACCTTAGAGTGGTAGTTCATCTAATCCTCACAATAATATATATATATATATATATATATATATATATATACACACATATATATATATATATATATATATATATATATATATATATATATATATTCTTTTTTTTTTTTTTGAGGTACGCGGGCCTCTCACTGCTGTGGCCTCTCCCGTTGCGGAGGCACCGGAAGCTCAGGCTCAGCGGCCATGGCTCACGGGCCCAGCCGCTCTGCGGCATGTGGGATCTTCCTGGACTGGGGCACGAACCCGTGTCCCCTGCATCG
This sequence comes from Mesoplodon densirostris, assembly GCF_025265405.1. NCBI lineage: Eukaryota > Metazoa > Chordata > Mammalia > Artiodactyla > Ziphiidae > Mesoplodon > Mesoplodon densirostris. The sequence goes on from NC_082663.1 coordinate 9,079,099, forward strand.
GCAGGCGGACTCTCAACCACTGCGCCACCAGGGAAGCCCTCACAATAATATTTTGAAATAAGAACTTGTTGCCCATTTTAGAGATGTGGAAATGAGAGCAGAGAGAGGAGAAATAACTTGCCCCAAATCACACAGCTAGGAAACAGTGGAGCTAGGATTTAAAGTTAGATAATTTGGCTCCAGAGTCCATGCCAGGGACCAGCAAACTTCTTCTGTAAAGCATCAGCTAGTAAATATTTTAAGCCCTGCCAGTCACACAGTCTCTGTCACAACTATTCAAGTCTGCTGCTGACGAGTGAAGACTGCCACAGACACGTAGAGACACATAAGCGTGGCCCTGCTCCAATAAGACTTCACCTATGGACACTGTTGAATTTCATGTAATTTTCACATGTCACGAAATATTCTTCTTCTTTAATTTGCTTTCAGCTATTTATAAATGTAACAACGATTCTTAGCTCAGGCGCTGTTTTGCCCCCCACTGGCCTGTGCAATTGACCTTGACCTACTGAATCTTAAAGATGTGAAGCATTTCCTGAGTGCTGGCAGCACCAGGCACTGTGCAAAGGGCCTTCTGTGCCCTGTTCCCTGTTCCACGAACTTGCTGCCTTCAAGGCAGCAGTGAGGAAGGACCCATTACCATCTTTCATACTTTATACATGAAGAAAGCAGAGTCCCTAGATAAGGCGGAGGAGGATGTGCAGCCGCTGAGGACCAGTGTGGAGACCTGATCATGGAGCAGCAGGAAGGGCTTGGACTGGCAATTAAGGCACTCACAGGATCTGAAAACAATGGTGGAAAGTCCTCTTGATCAGTCTTGTTGGAGTGAGAGGAAAGGGAGAGCATACATGCAGAAGAACGGGCGGAAGGGACACGTGCCTAATCGTCTCCATCATCTCCTGTGGGAAGGAGGCGGTGGTCTGAAGTGAGCGCTGGAGAACACACGGGCCTTTCACTGATTGGTCAGATGAAGCTCCTCCTCCCACAGGTACAAGCAGAGATGTGTGTGCAAAGGTGGGCTGGCCGGACGGGATGGGCCGGCAGAGAGGACTGGCATCAAGCTGGCTTCGTGGCCGCATTTTCTTGGTCCCCATAGCATTTGTTTCCTGGATGGATCAGCGGGGACCAGAGGGGCCCTGAGCCTCCTCCAGGTGCCTGAGTGGCAGCCCCAGAGCATCCTCAAAGCCTCCATGAGCTCCCTTCTGGGCCTTCTGGCTCCCAGGTCCTGGTCCCCCTTCCTTGTTAGTTTCCTAGGGCTGATGTAACGCAGTACCACAGTCTGGAGGGCTTAAAACAAATACAAGCAAATGTACAAATACAAACAAAATGTGTTTTCTCACAGTTCTGGAGGCAGGAAGTTCTAATCAAGGTATTTGCAGGGCTGTGCTCCCAAGACTCTAGGGAAGAATCTTTCTTTGTCTCTTCCAGGGTCTGGTGGCTGCTGGCAGTCCCTAGGGTTCACTGGCTTTGCAGCCCTTCCCTCTGCACATGGCCTTCCCCTCTGTGTGTATTAGTGTGTCTCCTTCTGTTCCTATTAGGACAGCAGTCATTGGTCACTCCACTCAAGGATGACCTCATCTTAACTAATCGTCTCTGCAAGACCCTATTTCCATATAAGGTCACATTCAGAGCTTCTGGCTGGACATGCATTTTGGGAGGGGACATTATTCAATTCACTACATTTCCTTACCCCAATATTGCTGGATTCTCATGTCTAAAAAAAGTATTAGTTGGAGAAAATAAGAATAGTTTTTCCCCTTCTCGCAGGAGTGAGGAAAGATGGTAAAATGACTGTCAATTTTGGAAAGAATATGCAGTGCGTTGGAAAGATGTGTGATGATGACAATGACGATGCTTTCATATATTAGCAGCCTCCCGTCCTCACAGAGGCGTTAAGAAGACGAATGCCTTGGAAATCTCCTGTGTTCTAGTGCTGTATTATTACTGTTATTAATTATTATGATTATCCCACTGTCCCCATTTTTGAGGCGGCTGCTGTAATTATGGCAACCGGTTTGGATATTTTAGAAAGATATCACGCATGATTAAGCTATACATTAGTCACTTGGACTACGCAGTAGCTCTTCCAAGTTCCAGGAGTATAACTGGGTGGTGGTGAGGGATCTATAATTGTTATTCTCATGTCATTCACAGAGAAATTGAGACCCACAGAGTTCAAAGACTTGCCCAAGTCCTTGGTGTGGTCAGCGTTAGACAACTCTGTAGCCCAGCACCCCCGTTGCAATGACCATCCTCTTTCAAATATTTTTACAGGCTTAGAATGCGGGTTCAGGGACTTCCTTGGTGGTCCAGTGGTTAAGACTCCACGCTCCCAATGCAGTGGGCATTGGTTGGGAAACTAAGATCCCGCATGCTGCATGGCATGGCCAAAAAAATAAATAATAGAAGAGAATAAACAGGAGAAAAGTTAAAAAAAAAAGGAATTAAAAAAGTATTAGAAAAAGAATGGGGGTTCATCACGGCTCACACGCCCCAAATTTTTCAGGGAGTGGCTTATAAACAGCCATTTGGTCCAGGGCGCTTGGCAGAGATGCAATACAGGGAGGAGGCTCCAGAATTAACACCTTCTCTCTGGAAGTGGAAAGAGAACAGGCGGGGCGGAGGAGGGCCCTTTATACTTGACTCCCTGGAAGCTTCCGAGGGCAGAGAGTCCACAAAGGCGGAGCAGCTGGCACTTTGGCTGGAAGGCTGCTTTGGGGACAGCCCTGTGACACTTCCCGGCCACTTTTGTCCGCCTTTCTCGCCTTGTGAATGTTAAAAAAAAATTTTTTTTATTGAATGAAAGCTTCTTTAAATTCTCCAGTGCTTTACAATTTTCAGATGCCTTGTGAATATTTCCTGGGGGCTGGGGTGGACCTCATCCTGAGCTGCTGCCCTACTGTTTCCCCCTGTTGAATGCAGGCCAGGACTCTGCAGTTTACAGGCTGAGAGCTGTCAACTTTCTAAGAGAGCTCTAGGGAAAACGAAAAACCCACGCTTGTGCCCAGGAGGTGCTAAAAATAGGAGATGCCTAGCTTCCTGAAGAGCAGATCAATGAATAAATGGGCCATAAACAAATGTGGTTATTTCTACCGGAAGTTTTCTTTTCTTTCAATTGTTCCCTGGAGCTACACAAACACAGATTGATAGGTTTGTTTTCATTAATTCAAACAACGTTTCTTGGACCCCATCTATGTGCAGGGTGATGCAGCAGCCGGATTTCTGAGAGGCTGGAGGTTGCCTGAGGCGAATCCTCCTGGGGATGTTAGGAGCGGATGGAGGTCAGGGCCATGCTGAGAAGCCCCTCTTCTGTTCCAGAAAATTCCTAAGATCCTCTGGGAGTCCCAGCCTCCAGCGCCCCACTGTGGTTGCTGAATTAATCCACACTTCGGAATTGAGGCTGTGTGTGCTGGGGTGGGCTGGGGGATAGCAGGATTCAACAGGGGACAGGGTGGTGCAGGCGGTGGGCCTGAGAAAGTCCTCCGCGCCGCATCCTCCAGGCGCACCTGTAAACGTGGTCTTCGTGTTGGGTGTGTCCGTACAGCCCTGCCTCCAAGTGTGGTCCCAGCCTTGGCATACCTGGGAGCTTGCAGAATCTCGCGCCTCTGCCCAGACCTCTGGGACCAGAGCTGCATTGTCACAAGCCCCCCTGGGGGATTAGAGCCTGAGAGGACTTGCTCTGGAACTCCGCAGCGGGGACTGGAAAATCCCCTCTGGCCTCAAACCTCCCTCCACCTTCTGGAGGAGCTGGAGAAGCCGTCTCCTTTGCCTCCAGATCTTCTAGGTCTTCCTTCCAACGCCACAGCTCTTAGGAAACCCACGCAGTGCAGGCCTGGGTCTTGTCAGGACTGTGAAGGGTCTGAGATCTTGCCTACTTCCAGGCTCACAAGGCAGCCTGTCAGTTTCATGGAGGCTGCCAGATGCCAGATGCCAGATGCCGCAAGATTCCTGGGTCAGGGACAGAGGAATTTATTACCCGTCGCATAGCAAGGTGCACGAGACTGTAAAATAGAGGCTTTTAATAGAATATCTGAGAGAGAGCAAGGCCCACAGATTGGGAAACCACGGCCACTGAAAAGACAGTTTGTTACTCACAGGTCCCAAGAGGAGGGGGCACACACCACACCTTGGGGGCCACACGGGGAGGCACCGGGGTTGATCGGGGCAGAGGGAGTGAGGGGACCACGGGCAGAAGCCTTTCCTCCACAGGCAGGAACAAGTGAGGCAAGGTAGCAGCTTAGGATTGGCTGGTTTGAATAACTTCCATGGGCTCTGGGTGTAGGCGTGACCCTAGTGGTCTGGTACATGGCCCTGGGTGATTAGGGCAGGGGACAGTGGCCTGGTGCGTGAGGGCCCCATAAAAGAGGTGGTCAGGGTGTGGATTCTGGATTGGTTGGTTTGTATTTGGAAACCACACTCACAGGACAGTCACTTACCACATCTAGGAATTGGCTCTGCCTGGGAGGGCACAGTCCCTCCGGGGTCAGCAAGGCCCCGGATGTCAAAGCATTAGACTCCTGAAAATATAAGACACTGTTAGTACAAGCTTCGTGTTGGCACCGGTTCTTCGTGGGTCCCACAGGGGCGACGTGGAGGGCTCAGGGGGTGCTGCCATGCAGTGGGTCTGCACCACAGCTGGGGGCCCTGTGCTCAGGGAACGTGCATGTTTTATAATCGGCAGTAAAGAAACACACCCAGCCTGTGCCCCAGGGGTGACATTATTTTACTGGACAATAACCAAACCACCCTTTCCTCTGCAGGGAGACGCCTCCAGCCTCCTACCCCTCCTCCAAGGCCGTTTGCTGTACAAACATCCTTGACGGATAGCCTGCAACAAAAAAGCAGTTCGTGCCTCTGCTCACAGGATGCAGGTACGTGAGAAATACCCGCTACCAGCTTATGCTCTCACCCTCCTTCAGTTCATTTCTTGTCAGGAAATACCCACTGAGCACCTACGGTATGCGGTGCACTCTCTTACTGTTGGAAACACTGTTGTTGACAAGACAGATGAGGTCTCTGCTCTCAGGGGTTTACGTGAAGGAAGTGAAGGAAGATGAGGAGGGAAACAGGTGAACAGGAGACACAGAGCATTCGGAGAGTGATGCGTGCTGTGAAGGAAATGTGGCGAGGGTACAATCTAGATTGGGTGGTGGGGAAGGCCTCGCTGGTGACTGCGAGCTTTCCTGAAGTCCAGTGATTCTCAGAGAGTGGTCCCTGGACCCGCAGCATCGGCATCAACTGGAAATACTCTCAAAAGGTAAATTCCTGGGCTGCCCCAGACCTACTGAATCAGAGGCTCTGGGGGTGAGGCCAGCGCTCTGGCCTCCAGGCATTCTGGTTCGCATTCAAGTTGAGAACCACTGGTATAAGCCTTTCTCTACACGGTGGCCTGGTGACGGTTTAAAGGCCTCATTAAGCCCGGGGCCAGGCCTGACCCGCTCTGGCTCCTGCCCACCCTTCAGGCCTCTTTCCTGCTGGGCTGGCCCTTCCTGTGCTCCAGGAAGTCTGCCTCAGCCTCTGCCGTCACTCTCCCCCGAGGGATGCTCCCTCTCTGCAGCCAGGTCTCTCCGACCCTTTGGGCTTCAGCTCAAATGTCTCTCCCAGAGAGGCCCACCCCGACCCCCTCTACCTTGGACCCCACCGCCTCCCAGGCACTGTCCGCATCACTGTCCTGCCTGTTCCCTGTGCATCAGTTGCCAGGCCTCCCGCTTGCCTTGTTTACTTCCCAAGTACTGTCTTATTGGCCATCTCCGACAGGGTGGGGCAGATGTCTCCAGCACGGAAGTCAGCCCCTGAGATTTGATACAGGAACAAATGAATGATGCTTCATCCTCCCTGTGACGTCCACATCCTTCACCCGTGAGCAGTTCAGACGCTCTGAGTCTCCAGGTGAACACAACGAACGTGGGTGAGTTGAGGGCCGAGCACCAACCCCTGCTCTCTGGGGCAGGAGGACCAAATCCTGCCCACCATCTGCTGTTATGAATAAAGTTTTATTGACACACAGTCACAGCCACTCATTCACATCATCCTCTGGCGGCTTTCCTGCGGTGGCTGTGACAGAAATGGTATGGTTCTGGCAGCCAAAAATATTTGCTGTCTTTACAGAAAAAGTTTGCTGTCCCCTGTCCTGGGCCTTGGAGTGTCTTCTAGGGGAGCAAGGGTAGGGATGGAAGAGCAGGGATACCCACTTCCTCCCTGAGGGGGACCTACGTCACTTCCGCCCGCATTCCACAGGCCCCACCCCTCCGCAAGGGTTGCTGGGAAATGCAGCACCTGGCCGAAAGCGCCGTCTGGCAGCGTCCCCGCGCCGCGGACGAGAAAGTGTATTTGGAGCCACTCCTCTTCATCACGCTTCTGGTCCCTCCTTCCAAGACGAAAGGAACCGTCCCTCCGTTCTGAGCCCTCAGAGTAGACCTCACCCCCGCAGAGCTAGCCAGGTGGGTTTCAAGCGCATCCAGCGCCTCCTCGGTCTTTAGAGATGCAGAAGCAGAGAGTCAGAGCAGGGAGGGGGGGTGGGTCACCGAGGCCCCCCGGGAGCGTGGGTTGGAGGCCGCCGGGGGAGGCGAACGGAAACGCCAGCGATGAAAGTTGTGTTATTCATCCCTGTGGTAAATTGACACAAAACTGAGATTTTGCCCAACGTTTGCACGGCTCGGGAAAGACTTGGTTGCCAAAAATGTTTTGTCTGCTCATTCAGCAGTTCTTGGGCTCTGCCTGGGGGAGATGGGGCCTCCCTTTCCTCCAGAAATCTGGGCTTCACCGGAAGCGCAGGGGCATGGGCGGCTGGACTGTCCAGCCTGCTGTGGTTCTGGCCGGGGACCCACCAGGGCCACGCGGCATCCAGACTCCTGTGCTCGACAGCCTCCCGTGGACACGAGCACTGCTTACAACTGTCGACTCTTCTGCACCAAAAAAGGCTTAAGAGCTCTTCCAGTGAGCTTCCAGTTACCCCTGAAGTCAGTCGGAGTTTTGTCTTTCAACGTCTCCTTGATTGCTTTTGCCAGTAATTCTGTAAATTGCACATTTGCTATGTGTAGGGTTTTTTTCCCTTTTGTAAGATTTGAAACTGAGGCTTCACCTTTCCTTTAGTCAGATATTAAAATGAAAAGTTCTAGAATTCCCTGCCCACGGAGGTCAGCCTGGTATGGTAGTCAAGAGCACAGGTTTTAGAAGGTTAGAGCTGGATGTGAATCCAGGCTCCTGGGGAGAATTCACGGTTTAATTCTCCGAATGCTGTTCCTATGTCTACAGAACAGGAATACCTGCTACAGGGTTGTTGTGAGGACTGACTAGATAATGGGGGCTCCGCAGAAACTGCCACCCAGCAGCGGCCAGTGAAGAGTGGCTGTGGTTCCCCGCCCCCATCATGATGTCCTCCTCCCAGGCGCTGGTCTCCTGGCTCCACGACTGGGCAGCCCTCACTTCCTGGGGTTGTCTGTTACTTAAACCCCTGCCCAGGGGGACCATTCTCTCATCGCCCTGCATATTCCAAACGCTGAGTTCCCTGTGGGTTCTGTGAAATGCCACCTTCCCTGGATCCTGGTGAGAGGTCACTGCCAGCTCCCCAGGGCATCCAGAGACCAGTTTGTTCTCAGTGCAGGCTGCCCCATGCGGACCTGGAGCTTGGGCTGCAGGACTCACCATGCTGGCATCCCCGGAGCTCGAGGCACACAGAAGTGGGTGCCCCTCACACCTGTGAAGATGGCCACTGTGAAAAAAGCAGAAAATAAGTGATGACGAGGGTGCAGAGGAATTGGAACCCTTGGGCACTATTGGTGGGGATGTAAAATGGTGCAACCACTGTGGAAAATAGTTTCGTTGTTTCTCAAAAAAACAAACATAGAATTACTATAAGATCCAGCAGTCCCACATCTGGGTATATACCCAGAAGTACAGAAAGCAGGATCTCAAAGAGATCTTTATACACCCAAGTTCTTTGCAGCATTATTCACAACAGCCAGCAGGTGGAAGCAACCCAAGTGTGCATCAATGGATGAATGGTTAAACAAAATGTGGTCTCTCCAAACAATGGAATGTCAGCCTTAAAAAAAAAAAAGGACATTTTGACACAGGGTACAACATGGATGAACCTTGAGGACATTATACTAAGTGAAATAAGCCAGTCACAAAAGAGCAAATGAGATATGGTTCCACTTACATAAGGCCCCCTAGAGGAGTTCATAGAAACAGAAAGTATAATGCGGTTGCCAGGGGTTGGGTGGGGTTGGGGGAATGGGAAGTTATTGTTTCATGGGTATAGAATTTCGGTTTGGGACGATGAAAAAAAATTTCGGTTTTGGATAGTGGTGATGGCTATAAAGCAGTGTCCAGCATAAACTGGACACTTAAAAATGGTTAAAATGGTAAATTTTATGTGTATTTTACCACAATTAAAAATCAAAACAAAACAAAACCCCTAAAAGGCAGACCTTTTTAAATGCTTCTTTTCTTTACTATAAACAGTGACTCTTTCTGCTATATTAAAGACCCGCTTCAAAGGGGGGGGGGGAAAGCAGCAGGTGTCAGTTCCTAGACCTTTGGATAGCATCAGTATTATGTACACCTCTTTCCCATAAATTCTGGGAATTTTTAAGTAGTTTATAGGAGCCGTTGGAATAGGAGATCAGATGTTTGAGGCACAGTGACCCTGGACCTTACCGACTTGACTGCCGGGGCACTCAGGGCATGAAGACGAAGGCTGGGGATGGTGGGACCAGGATCCTGGGGGCACAGCAAGGAATGGGGCATTGTAGCGTTTGAATTGTTTCCCCTCAGAATTCAGGTTCACCTGGAAGCTGTGAATGAGACATTATTTGGAAATAGGGTCTTTGCAGATGTAATTAGTGACGGGTCTGGATTTGAACTCATGTTCCTATAAGAAGAGGAGAGAACAGAGAGAGGCACACAGGGGAGAAGGTGATGTGAAGACAGACACAGAGACTGGGGTGATGCGGCCACAAGCCAAGGTACGCCTGGAGCCACCAGGAAGAGGCAGGAAGGATTCTCCCTGGAGCCTTCAGAGGGAGTGTGGCCCTGCCGACCCTTGGAGTTTGCACTTCTGGCCTCCAGAACTGTGAGAGAATAGATTCCTGCTGTTTGAAGCCACCGGTCTATGGTAATTTGCTACGGCAGCCCGAGGAAGCTAACACAGACACGCAGGCAGGCTGGGATCCGGGGGGAATAGGAAGGAATGAAGAGGGGAAGGGATGTAGTTAGGGTCTCCTTGTTAGGAAATTCCAGCCTAACCCGTTGAGCAAAAAAAAAGAATTTATTGGTTCCTGTACTTGAAACAACCAGCAGGTGTCAGCTTCAGAAGTGGCTGGATCGGGTCATTCAGGAAAAGTCACCTAGAACCTTCCTTTCTCCATCTCTTGACTTGGTTGGAGATTTTGGCAAGCTCAGGGGACCTGCCCATCCAGGCTGATCACAGCAGCGGGGAGGTGGGCCTTCTGCATGTCCAGAGCTGGGTCCCACTCAACCCTTGGACCCACACAGGAACAGGGGGCCTCCCAAGGAAATTGGGGTGCAGAGAGGGATACAGACAGGCAAAAATAACAGAAACATGCGACCCCGAGGTCCTCTGCCTCTCTGCCGCTATGTCCCTCCTGATGGCAGCTCTTTCCTCCGTGAGTGACAGCACAGAGTGTGGTTATTTTTTTTTTTGCGGTACGCGGGCCTCTCACTGTTGGGGCCTCTCCCATTGCGGAGCACAGGCTCTGGACGCGCAGGCTCAGCGGCCATGGCTCACAGACCCAGCCGCTCCGCGGCATGTGGGATCTTCCCGGACCGAGGCACGAACCTGCGTCCCCTGCATCGGCAGGTGGACTCTCAACCACTGCGCCACCAGGGAAGCCCCAGAGTGTGGTTTTGAGTGCTCAGTCGGGCGGGATTCAGCTGAATGATCCAGCTGTGAAGAGGCGACATTCTGGATGTGCTGTCTGTTGCTGACTTTGGGGGTCCACCAGGGAAGGCCCCCTCCCTGCCTGATGCCCTGATTCTGGGGTCCAGGGCTGTCCACTCTGATGACAATTTAATGATCTGCCTGGCCTCTCAGAGAGTAAATCCACATGGTCGGCACTGACTACTCAAATGTTAAATTGACTAAGTGACTGGCTTGGGGGATACAATCATCGGAGAGAAAAGTTATTGTGCAGAAGAAAATGCATCTTTTCACTTTTCAAGGGATCTTCCTCGGGGGCCGGGAGAGCATCCTGGAACCAATGCCGATGGCTTCGGACATCGCGGCTGCCGCAGGTCTTAGGCCTGCTGAGCTCAGGAGATAAACCGAGGATTATGTCTGGGGGATGAGGACTTCGGCGCCCTGGGTCACCTGGCCGGAAGTAGGCTCTAAATTGGGGGTGGTGGTGGGGGATGGAATGAAGCAAACAGAATGGAGTCAGAGGGGTACTTTTTTCTATTTAGGGGACATCTCAGCAGATCTCAGCTGCTGGACAGCCAGCCCCAGGCATTTCCCATGTCAGGGGCGGGGGCCAGTGCTACCCAGTAACCCCTCTGCTGAGAGACAGGGAACAGGCGGTGAAGAAATGACAGGAGAAGACGAGGAGAAGGTGAGAGAAAGGAGGAGGAAGTGGGTGGGGAGAAGATGCAAATAATACAATTTAATCCTCTGAGATGCTGCCTGGAGGCCAGACACCATCCTAAATGCTTCATAGGCACCAGGATATAGGAGCTCCTGACAGGCCCATGATGTAGGAGCCATGATTTCCCCCTTTTTACAGATGCGGAGTCTGCAGCACAGGGGGAGTTTGTGGCCTTTCTGACTGTATGGTTGTCCCCCCTTATCCGCCGGGGTAAGTTCCAAGACTCCCAGTGGATGCCTGAACCTGTGGACAATCCCAAATCCTATAGGTACTAAGTTTTTTCCTATACATATGTATCTATGATAGAGTTTAATTTGTAAATGAGGCACAGTAAGAGATTAACAACAACAAGTAATAATAAAATAGAACAATTAAAATAATATGCTATAGTGAAAGTTATGTGAATATGGTTTTTCTTTCTCTCCCTCTCTCTCAAAATACCTTATCATCCAGATTTAATGCTTTTTCCATATTAACTAAGCATTTATGATGCACCGTGGCTGTAACTTTTGTAGCTTGAGATTCCACAGCAAAACTAGCAGGAATTTTTTTTTTCCTTCACAGTTTCACAGATGGAAGATACGCTCTTATCATAGATCTCAGCAACCTCAGAATATATTTTTTCTTTCCTAATTAAGTCAAGAACTTTCACCTCTTCACTTAAAGGAGGCACTTTATGGCATCTCTTTGGCATATCCAAATGGCAGCCTCACTACCCTCGTACTCTGGGGCCATTATGAAGTAAAATAAGGGCTACTTTGAACACAAGCACTGCGATACCACGACAGTTGATCTGATAACTGAGACGGCTACTAAGTGACTGACAGGCAGGACACAGTGGACAAAGGGGCACTTCATGTTCCGGGCAGGACAGAGTGGCATGGCTCGAGATTTCAACATGCTACTCAGACTGGTTCACAGTTTAAAACTTATGAATTGCTTATTTCTGGAATTTTCCATGTAATGTTTTTGGACTGTGGTTGACCACAGGTAACTGAAACTATGAGAAGTGAAACCTCGGATAAGGGGGAACTAACTCTGTTTATGAACGTTCACTGACACAGAGTTGAAAAGCCACATGGAGTGGAGTGGAGTTTGGATGTCTGTCCACAGTATTTGCTAAGTATGTTCTATGATTCTGGAATCCACTTATCCCAGGGCTGCAAGGCCGAGTGGACCTCTAGAATGCTCACAGCCTAACGAGGGGAAACACAGATGCAAATTATTGCAGTGCAGTGGGATGCTGCTGTTGTCTAGGTGCAGACACGGAAATATTGGGAGGAAGCAAAGGGCCTGGAATTTCCCTGCAGGTGCCCACACCTTTGAGGAGGTCCGAGTGCAGGGGCTGAGTATCTACGGGAGTGGGTGACGGACCCCGATTAGACGGGGAAGGTCTCTCCATGCCAATGTGAGGTGTGCGACCCTGTCCCCTGGCATGGCAGCCATGGAAAGCTTTCAGGATGGGAATGCGCTAGTTAGGACTTTTCAGTTGCAAAGGACAGAAACCAAATTCAAACGAGTTTAGGTGGGAAAAGGAACAGGGGGGGGTGTGGCTCTAATGTCCTCAGGACTAGAAGGGGGCTTTGGCGTGGAGCCAGGAACCCCTGTTCGCTTCGACTCTGATCTAGGCTTCTCTGTGCCTGACGCACTTCCTTCCACTGCAGGTGGGCATTCTCCATGTGGCAGGGAACCTCTGTAGGGCAGGGCACCACGAGGCAGGTGTATCCGTGTGGTTGGGTGCCATGAGACAGGTACAGTCAGCCCTCTGTATACATGGGTTCTGCATCCACCAAACTTGGATCAAAAACATTTTTTAAATTATTTTTAAATTAATTAATTAATTTGGTTTTGGCCATGCTGCGCAGCTTGCGGGATCTTAGCTCCCCGACCAGGGATTGAACCCTGGCCCCCAGCAGTGAAAGCACCGAGTCCTAACCACTGGACCGCCAGGAAATTCCCCAAAAATATTTTTTTTAAATTCCAGAAAGTTCCAAAAAGCAAAACTTGAATTTGCTGTGCACTGGCAACTATTTATCAATTCATAGCATGTACATTGTATTAAGTGTTATAAGTAATCTAGAGGGGATTTAAAGTATAAAGGAAGATGTGTGTAGGTTACATGCAAATACTACATCACTTTATACAAAGGACTTGAGCATCCCCTGATGTCGGTATCTGCGGTGGGTCCTGGCACCAGTCCCCTGCGGATACTGAGCGATGACTGTACCTCCGCGTGGCAGGCAGCTGTAAGGGAGTATCCTGGTGCAGTCGTACTCACTGACGTCATTCCAATTTAGAAATCCCTCAAGAACAGAGAGAGACTGTTTCCAAGCTTCAGTATGAAAAGCCCCCGGGAAGAACTGGTCTGATTTCAATCACATGACCAACATTGGACCAATTCTTGTGGCCAGAGGCACAGAGTACTTTACAGAGGCAGATATGAGTCATGTGATTACCATGTAACTTGGGTCATGTGACACGTGAAGGGAGGGAAGTGAGTCTGCCATGATTGGCCACCCTCTCCCACAGGAGGAGACCTTTGCTGAAGGAAAAGGAGAAGATGCTGGCGGACAGACAACAGATGTTCTCGGCAGGGAGGGCCTGAATCGGATTGGTTTTAGAGATTATTGGGCACGTGGCCATGGGAGGCGGAGCCTGCTGCTCTGAGAGCCTGGATGTGGGCTCGTCAGGAGAAATGTCTTTCAGCTTGGTTAAACACAAGAGCACCTGCCCCATCTCTCTATAAGAATAACAACCCGGGCTTCCCTGGTGGCTCAGTGGTTGAGAATCTGCCTGCTAATGCAGGGGACGTGGGTTCGAGCCCTGGTCTGGGAGGATCCCACATGCCACGGAGCAACTAGGCCCATGAGCCACAACTACTGAGCCTGAGCGTCTGGAGCCTGTGCTCCGCAACAAGAGAGGCTGCGATAGTGAGAGGCCTGCGCACCGCAATGAAGAGCGGCCCCCGCTTGCCACAACTAGAGAAAGCCCTCACACAGAAACAAAGACCCAACACAGCCATAAATAAATAGATAAATAAAATTAAAAAGAATAACAACCCAAGCCAAGCTGTAGGATGTTATTTGAAATTCAAAATAGATTCTCAGGAAGATAAATAAACCAAGTGCCCACTGTTGTGCTTCCCAGCCACTCCCCTTCCCTAGGGAGCCAGGCAGCCACACTGTCCTGCTAGGAAGGAAAAGGCAGGAACTTGAATGGGGACGAGATTTTGTGTTGGTGAGAAGGGACCATCCCAGAGGTGTTTAGACCCATGCTTCTCTCACTGTAATGAGCCCAGAAATCCCCTGGGGATCACGTTAAAATGCAGATTCTGATCCAGGAGGTCTGGGGCAGGGCCCGAGATCCTGCTTCTCCAACGAGCTCCCAGGTGATGGTGATGCTCTTGCTCCCACACCCCACTTAGAGCTGTGAGGACCAAAAGCGTAGACTGTTCGGGACAGGATGAGAATTGGATGAAGCTGTGAGTGGGCTGTCATGGAAACCACCAAGTCGGCCAGCTGGTGGTTCATCTCAGACAGGCAGAGTTGAGGTGCTGCGGCCATGCGGATGGACTGACCTTCTCTGCCTGCACCAGTCTGAGCTCCCTGGGCCACTCAGACCCGCTCCTGGACAGACGGAGAACTTGGGAGAGCCAGCAGGGAAGGAAGATGAGAGCCGCGGGGGGAGCCCCCTGTCTAGCCACAAGTCAGGACACCCCAGAGCCTCTTCCCAACAGCATGAAGGTGAGCCTTGGTTCGGAAGAGATGGAGGCGGAGAGGAGGGAGGGCTTTACCAGCCCCAGGGAGGCTGTGTTCATTTCCCACGGCTGCTGAACCAAGTACCACAAACTGAGTGGCTCATGACAACAGATACATGTTCTCTCACTGTTCGGGAGGCCAGAAATCTGAAATAAAGTGTCCGAGGGCCGATCTCTCTCCAGAGGCTCTGGGGGAGAGCCTGTCCTTGCCTGCTCCAGCTTCAGGTGGCCCCCTGCTTCCTGTTGGCCTGGCCCTCTGCCACCTGCCATCTGCCATGGCCAGGCCCCCAGCTGGTGACCCTCTTTCATCCTTGACACTCACAACACCCTTCCTGTCCTGTGTCTGAAAATGGGCAACCACTGTTGGAAATGGGGTGAAGGCAGGCATTGGACAAAGGGAACATGATGACTAGGAACCTGCTTTTTGACAGAACCACTATTTTTTTGTGTGAAGATTTTGATTTTATTATTTGATTTTATTATTTTATTTTATGGAGGTATAGTTGATTTACAATATTATATGTTTCAGGTGTACAACATAGTGATTCACAATTTTTAAAAGTTATACTCCATTTATAGTTATTATAAAATATTGGCTATATTCCCAGTGCTGTGCAATATATACAGAATACAATATAATACAATATATCCTTATAGCTTATTTATTTGATACATAATAGTTTGTACCTCTTAATCCCCTACCCCATCTTGCCCTCCCCACTGGTAACCACTAGTTTGTTCTCTATATCTGTGAGTCTGCTTCTTTTTGTTATATTCATTAGTTTGTTGTATTCTGTAGATTCCACATGTAAGTGATACCATACAGTGTTTGTCTTTCTCTGTCTGTTTCATGTCACTATGCATAATACCTCCCCAAGTCCATCCATGTTGTTTCAAATGGTGACATTTCCTTTTTTTCATGGCTGAGTAATATTCCATTGCATATCTGTATACCACATCTTCTTTATCCATTCATCTATTGATGAACACATAGGTTGCTTCCATATCTTGGAAATTGTAAATAATGCTGCTATGACTATTCGGGTGCATGTATCTTTTCAAATTAGCGTTTTTGTTTTCTTCAGATAAATACCTGGGAGTGAAATTGCTGGATCATATGGTAGTTCTGTTTTTAGTTTTTTGAGCACCCTCCATACTGTTTTCCACAGTGGCTGCACCAGTTACTTTCCCACCAACGGTGTAGGAGTGTTTCCTTTCTCTACATCCTCACCAGCATTAGTTATCTGTGGTCTTTTTGATGATGGATATTCTGACAGGTGTGAATGATGTCCCATTGTGGTTTTGATTTGCATTCCCCTGATGATTAGCAATGCTGAGCGTCTTTTCATGTGCCTGTTGGCCATCTGTATGTATCCTTTGGAAGAATATCTATTTAGTTCTTTTGCCTATCCTTTAATCAGGTTGGGTTATTTTTATGTTGAATTGTAAGAGCTATTTATATATTTTGGATTTTAACCACTTATGGGTCATTTCGTTCGCAAGTATTTTCTCCCATTCAGTAGGTCTGACAGAAGCACTTCTGAGCAGCTCCAGGCTCTCCCCCTTGCTGCTGTCCTTGCTTGAACCTGTGCTGGGACTGTCTTGGAACCATGTGACAATGCGCACGAGGAAGCCAGGAATGTCACGTGGTGGCCACAGTGTGGATTTACCTCCTAAAATGGAACTGAGTTTGGTCACCACCTCAATCACCTGACTTGGTTCTGATGGACTTTTGGCTGTTTCCAAAAATCAACTCCAGACTGGGAAGGTGAAGGCTTTCCTTTAAGAAGACATGTAGACAGCAGTCACATTCCTCTGATCGCTCACCTCAGGGCTACCGCTTCTGACTTATCAGCTTTGTCCTGCAGCAGCCTGTGGCTTAGAAATAGAGGAAATTGCATTTCCTTTTGGTTAATGCCTTTCTTTTATTTTATGGTCTCACCACGAGGCTGAAAGTAGCCCATCTTGAGAGAGGCAAAGGAAGTTTTATCCCCGGGCATGGGCTAAATTCCTGGTTCTTCTTCCAGCAGGAATGATCCAAAATTTCCTACCGAGCTTTCCCTCCACTGTGTTTCTTGAGTCGCCACACCTGCAGGTGCCCAGTTATTAGATCTTTTTCATCAAAGAGCCGGTGAAAAATGCACCTTGTTTCTGTCCTATTTTTGTATTTTACTAATCCCTACTTCTGCTCTCTTCTTTCTCCATTGTTGAGTTTTGTTTGGTTTTGTACCTGAATTAAATGTAAGAGGAGAGGGACATTTTGTACATTGCCTGAAATCATAATAAATGAAAAAAAAATAAATGGTCTTTACTGAGGTCATCCAATGATGGGAAGAAGACATTTGGATGGCAGCCCAGCACGGGCTCCTAGGACTTTTTGTATTAAGTAACTGTGGCGTCCCATGTCCTGCCCCTGTTCTCTCTAGACCTCATTTCCCCATCAGCAAATGAAGGCTTTAGGTTGGAGCAAACCGTCTCAAACTTGAACATGTACTTGACTCACCTGGGCCTGGTTAAAATGCAGATTCTGATCCATAGGTCCTGGGCGGGGCCTGAGATTCTGAAGGTCTAACCAGCTCCCAGGGGATAACCATGCAAGGACCACACTTTGCTCCAAGCCCTGGAACTTGCCCACTATGCAGACTCTCAGGCACACCCCAACCTCCTGACTCAGAACTTGCATTTTCCCCAGATCCCTGGACCATCTGAATGCACATGAGAACGAGGGGCACTGTGCTTCATCACAGAGTGGGGAGCTGGCTGAAAATCCTGGGGTCCTGATTTAATTGGTGGGAGTGGCCTGGTCATCAGGAACTGTCCCAGCTCCCAGGTGACTCTGATGCAAAGCACGGCTTGAGGACCACTGGATTGGAAAGTCCTTAGGTTCCAACCACGATGCCATCGATTTTATTCAGGTGATCCTGCTGAGCCACATGAGGCCAGGAAAGGCACCTGAGCAGCACAGAAGTGTCCATGGGCTGCTGCTCCTGAATTGTCCCGGCTCCCTCAAAACGGGACCTGGCTGATAGCCGATAAAGGGCCGACCCTTGGCAGCATGATGAGATACACACGCACTCAAACTCCCCCGTTTCCTCTGTCCGTGCTTCCCTTCAGCCTTCAGGGGTCCAGGAACCCCTACGCTGTGCTCTAGCCCGGCCTCAGGAAACCCCCCAGAAGGAAAGGCTCTCACATCATCTATTTATTTACACCAGAGTGAAAGTAAGTCAGTCGTTTTCTCTCCTCTGGGGCATCCGCATTTTATTGTCTCTAATTACAGAATGAAGGAGGGCAGACTCGAGCAAGTGGGCTCTGGAATCCAGGTGGGAGTCACAGCTCGGATGATGACGAGTTAAGTGGTCCTGAGTATGTCACATCACCCCAGCGAGAGTCAGTGTCCTTATAAATAATGCCAACCTCATGGCTTTGAGGAGGAGGGACTGAGCGGATAGTCGGTCCTCAGGAATATCTGCTTCCTTCAGTCCCCATCAGTGCTTTAGACTCGTTCTGGCTTCAAAGCACCAGAAGCGGGTGTCCTGGCAGGAAACAAGGTTTGCTGAAGCCATTTTTCTGAGAGAGGAACAAGGGCTTGATTGATTCCCAGCAGCAAACACATTAATCATGGGAATGAACTTTGAGGATGGGAGTGTCTTAATTCAGAAGGCTGGCTTCAACCTATAGCATCTTTTTTTTTTTTTTGGAAGAGTTTAATTTCTGGTGTTATAACCACGGTTTCCAAGCAAAACCTTTGCGGGTCCACAGTGAATGCTTTCCTTACTATGTTATAGAGCTACTGAGTGAGATGAGTCTGGAAACTTTGAGGGCAGTGGTACTCAACCCGGGTGATGTGGGTTTGTCTGGAGACATTTTTGGTTGCCTCACTGGAAGGAGAAGCAGTCCTGGCATCTGGTGGCTGGAGGCAGGGATGCTGTAAGGCACAGGACAGCCCCACCACGAGGAACTACCCAGTCCAAAAGGTCGACAGTGCTGAGAACCCTACTTTAGACCCAGGCAAGGTGCTTATATTTGTTTGTTTACATCTGCTCTTGTAGCCATTCAATCAGGAATTATTCAATCAGGATGGATCTCTGAGACTCCACAGGCCCGTGAAAGCCTAACAGAGGTGTACGGGGATGTCGACTGACCACGTGGGGGGGCCCCAGCAATGCCCTGGGTGACCAACAGCTCGTGCTCTCAGGCAGTGGTCTTCAGAAAGGGTGCACACACCCTAGAGGCTGGGCAACAGTCATGGTATAGAAGGAAAATATTAGAACTTTCCTTGACTAGGGTTCGAACAAGCTCTAGGCTCTCCCACCCCCTCCTGCCCAGTGCTGTCCCCCTAAGCGTTCAAGAGAAGGAGACCAGCTCAGAGGAGCTCCAGGAGGTCTTGTTGGCGGGGGAAGTGAGGTGCAGGACAGGGCCTGTGGGGCTCCCGCTGAGTAAGCACTGGGTGGGAGGAGCAGCAGAGTGTGTCCTTTCCAGGATGCCCAGGAAACTGGGATGGCAGGTGACTCCAGAGATAGAGGAGGGGCTTGGAAACAAGTCACAGGTAGACAGGAAGTGGAGGTGAATCTGCACTCAGAGTATGTGTGCGACAGAGAGAGGGAGAGAGGGAGAGAGAAAGAGAATGATGCCTCCATCATGACAGCCCCTGCCTGTCAGTCCAGCCCTGCAGGTCAGGAGATGGTCTTGCATCCTTCTCCAGGCCGGCGTTCTCCCCTCTTTGTCTAAGCAGATCGGTGAAGGTTGATTTTTTTTTTTTTTTGGTACGAGGGCCTCTCACTGTTGTGGCCTCTCCCGTTGCGGAGCACAGGCTCCGGACGCGCAGGCTCAGCGGCCATGGTTCACCGGCCCAGCCGCTCCGCGGCATGTGGGATCTTCCCGGACCGGGGCACAAACCCAAGTCCCCTGCATCGGCAGGCGGACTCTCAACCACTGCGCCACCAGGGAAGCCCGAAGGTTGATTTTTTTAACTGATGCCCCTGTCTTGAAGACACACCCACTGGAAGGTTGCTAGATAAGAGTACAGGACATGCAGTCAAATTTGAATTCTAGATAAACGATATTATGCTTAATATAAGTATATCTCAAATACTGTATGGGGCATACACAAAAGTTATTCATTGTTGATCTGAAATGCCCATTTAACAGGGCGTCCTGTATTTCTAGCTGCTAAATCTCCTCCACCTGCCTTACCCACAAGGCTTCCCCGCCAGGCTGCCAAAGCCCCAGACACGCAAACAAAGCAAGAGGGAAGACTGGTGCCTGGACGAGCGGCTGGTGGCTGGGCCGCCTCCGGGGGCCCTGGCATAGCAACGGTGTCAGATGTGCCCATGAAGCCGCAGGCGCGGGGGTGGCCTGTGGTCTGGTGGGAACCACGGCATCTGTTTAGTTGAATGCTGGAAGGCGCTTCCTATTTCCCTTCCAGTTTTCCAGTCTCTGTCGAGTGGGAAACATGACTTAATCCTGAAAAGGACAAGCCTGGAACACAAACGATCTGATCTCCAGCTGCAGAAAAAAGCACATGATGGTGATGACACAGGTGTCTAATCACTGACCCACAATTCTGAAATCCAAAAAGCCCTAAAAAGGCGTTTTTGGTGAGTTTGGAGACACAACCCGTATTTGGAGGCAAAACTGATCGGAACCAGTGTGGCGTCACGTTTAGCTTTTCTTTATCCCCCGTGGCGTGAATAGTGCCACTTGTTTATCGTCAGGCACGATCCCATCCCGCTGAGGGTGATAAATGAGATTCAGGGTACGCCCCATCGACCGAGGCCCCCCCAAAGCGAATGCTAAAAACCCCAAAGTACATGGTTGGATAAGGGATTGTACAACTGTAACAGCAGGTATATTCTGAGCATTCGGACTATGGGAGCAATGTGCTGACTGCTTTATACATCCTCTCTCATGTAATCCCTACCATCTACGAAATGGATACATTATTTTCATTTTTGGCAAAGTTTAAAAAAAAATTAAAGTATAATATCTGCACGAAAAGCACACACAGCAAGTGCACAGCTGGAAGAATTATCACAAAGTGAGCGCATGTCTGTAAAACCACTGCTCAGCTACATCCATCACCTGCCCCCCAGAGTCCTCCCATACCCCATCCTGCTTATAACCCAACAAAGGTGACAGCTATCCATCCATCATCAAAAATTCATTTGCCAAGTTAAAAAAAATGCTGTTATTTATCGAGCAATTACTA
Source organism: Mesoplodon densirostris (assembly GCF_025265405.1). NCBI lineage: Eukaryota > Metazoa > Chordata > Mammalia > Artiodactyla > Ziphiidae > Mesoplodon > Mesoplodon densirostris. Next base: position 9,099,668 of record NC_082663.1, read on the forward strand.
TGAGCCAGGGACTATACTTACACTAGTTCTCACATTGATTCTATCAGAGTTAGAGTAACTCCGATAATTTCATTTTACAAGTGAAAAGAAACCAGAGCTCAGGGCTTCCCTGGTGGCACAGTGGTTGAGAGCCCGCCTGCCGATGTAACAGACACGGGTTCGTGCCTTGGTCTGGGAAGATCCCACATGCCGTGGAGCGGCTGGTTCCGTGAGCCATGGCCGCTGAGCCTGCGCGTCCGGAGCCTGTGCTCCGCAAAGGGAGAGGCCACAATGGTGAGAGGCCTGCGTACCGCAAAATAAATAAATAAATAAATAAATAAAAAGAAACCGGAGCTCAGACATGTTTGTCCCTAAATAATTGTGCTGGTAGTTAATAGAGATGGGGTACATTTTTCTTAATTAAACTTTCCGTGGAGCATAATATTTTTACAGAAAATGTATGTCTTTAAAAAAGTCCATATCTTGTGAATTCAGCTCAATGAATTTCACAAACTGACCACACCCTTGCAACCAGCACCGAGATGGAGAAACAGAACATCATCAGAAACAGAAATAGCTCCCCCAGTCCCACGGGCCCCTGGTGCCCCCACCAAGGGTAACCACTCTCCTGACCCTGACATCTTTGCCTGGCTTTGAACTGTATGTAAATGGAATGAAACTGTATGTTCTCTGTGGCGTCTGAGTTTTCCTGCTGACATTAAGTTCATCAGGTCTCTCTGTATTGCTGTGTGGGGCTGGTGTGTACTGCTTTTTACTGCTGAGAATTCCATGGATTGAGGAACCACCATTTAGTCACCCACCCCCACTGGTGGTTACTGGGGACATTGTCAAGTCTTGGCAATTAGCAATAGTGCTGCTGTCTAAACCCCGGCACCTGTGTTTGGTGAACACACGCACACATTTCTGTTCAGCATGATCTTGGAGTGGGTTTGGGAATCACAGAGTGAGTCTGTATTTAGCCTTTTAAAAACTTTCAAAACAGTTTTCCAGGGCTTCCCTGGTGGCGCAGTGGTTGAGAGTCCGCCTGCCGATGCAGGGGACGTGGGTTCGTGCCCCGGTCCGGGAAGATCCCACATGCCGTGGAGCGGCTGGGCCCGTGAGCCATGGCCGCTGAGCCTGCGCGTCCAGAGCCTGTGCTCCGCAATGGGAGAGGCCACAGCAGTGAGAGGCCCGTGTACTGCAAAAACAAACAAACAAACAAAAAAATAGTTTTCCAAAATGGTACCAAGTATACCTTTATACCCCCCATTTTACCGTTACCTATATTACACCCCCTTAACGCAAACTCAATATGTTAAGGTACAGGTTTTAACAGAAATAATTCACATGGGGTGTTTGGGGTTGCACTGTGTTCCCTCCGCCCTGCTGCCCAATTCATATGTTGAAATCCTAACCCCCAGTACCTCAGTGTGACGTAATCAGTAGGGTCGCTGCAGATATAATTAGTGAATCTGAGTTCACACTGGATAGACTGGGCCTTAATGCAATACGGCTGGTGTCCTTATACAAAGTGGAAACTTGGACACAGATACACAGGCCATGAGAAGTTTGGGGTGATGCATCCACAAGCCAAGGAATGCCAAAGATCGCCAACAAGCCCCCTGAAGCCAGAAGAGAGGCCTGGAACAGATTCTCAGGAGGAATCAACACTGCCGACACCTTGATCTTGGCCTTGTAGCCTCAAGAACTGTGAGACACTAAATTTCTGTTGTTTCAGCCACTCAGTCTATAGTACTTTATTACTGCAGCCCTAGCAAACTAGTACATGGAGTGATTAGTCCCTTTTAGAAAGATGCCTGTTTGGTAAAGAATGCTCATCACAGCATCCTCGAGGTAGCCTGATTAGCTATTGTGCTTACAATATGCTTTGCCTTTTAATTTGATTCAGGAAGCCATGGAATGCATAATTTGTTATATTTCTGAATGCTTTCTGAAGTGAACATAAAACATGACTAGGATGATAATGGAAAGCGAGCTGATTCTGGTCAGCAAGCCTCGATACACGTGGCCTGGGCTGATAAATGGGCACCCACTCACTGGGTCAGGCTCTAGGAATAGCAGATGAGTGTGTCTGGCCTTTCAGGGTGTTCATCTACCAGGCCGCCTTCTCCCTCTCACCCCTCGGCACAGACCCCTTGGAGGATGGCCATCTTCAAGGGCGATTAGGCCTCTGCTGGTAGCCGTGTTTTCCCTTAGCAGAGAGCTTGTCTGCCCTGAAGTCTCCCAGCAACCCGACCCCCGGGGGTTTTCTCTGGAAGCTTGAGAGGAGGAGGGGGTCTCTTCCCTGGGGTCTGAGCTCACATCCTCCAGCTGGAAGCACAGGCTTGGGATGCTCTCTTCCTCAGAGCGCATGGCCCAGAACTGGGCTAAAAATAGTGCAATTTCTTAAAATCACGCAACGCTGTGATTACAGAGTATGTTAGTTTCCTGTGGCTGCCGTAACAAAGTGCCACAATCTGGGGGTCTTAAAACAGCAGACATTTTTTTCTGACACAGTTCTGGAGGTGAGAAGTCCCAAACTGACAGAGACACACTCCCTCTGCAGTCTCCTGGGAAGGATCCTCCCTTCCCTCTGCGAATCCTGGTGGCTGCCAGCAATCGCTGGTGCTCCTTGATTTAAGCCACATCGCTCCAATCTCTGCTCTTGTTCTCACAAGGCCTTCTCCTCTGTGCGTGTGTCTCTGTGTCCGAATTTTTCTTCTTTTCAGAAGGACACCACCCTCACCCAGGATGACATCAACTAACTGGACCCCATCTGCAAAGACCCTATTTCCAAATAAGGTCCCATTCAAGGTTCCGAGTAGGCCTGAATTTGGGGAGACACCATTCAACCCTGTACACAGAATACTCCCTGCTTTAAAGTAAACTTTTTGCTCAATTAAATGTGCTTTTTATTTTTTTTTGGCCAAGCCACACAGCTTGCAGAATCTTTCAGTTCCCTGACCAGGGGTTGAACCCGGGCCACAGTGAAAGCACCAAGGGAATTCCCGATATCTGCTACATTTAGGAATCTCTTGCTCCAGTGCCTTGAACTTGGACAGTTTAGAAATTCAGAGAACATTTGCGTATCAGAGTGACCACTGTCTGCTAGTGGCTTTACATCATGTAAGTCTATTTCTCACTCATGTGAAGTTCAGAACGAATGGCCCTGATGAACAGGTGGTGTCCGCCTGAGCAGGATTTGGGGACCCCAGGTCCTTCCGTTTCCACTTCGGTTCCAAGGTCCCCTTGCTTGTCTGCTTCCAGCCGCAGAGGGAAGGGCATGGGGACATGGGGGCTGTTACACGGGGCCAGGCCTGGGCGTGTTGCCCACCACGTCCCTGCCCATCCTGCGGGCACAGGCCACACGGAGGAGCACAGGAAGCCGGGAAGTGTCACGTGGCCATGGGCTGTGAGGAAGAGGGGAGGGCAGGGGAGGGCAGGGGAGGACCACGGCTGGACTGGCACCTCAGGGTGGCTCCTGAGGGCGGGTCCTCCCAGGCGGAAGTTTCCTTCCGCTTCTTCCCTTTGTTCTTCTCTCCATTTTGTGAAGCACCGGCTGGTCTCTAGTCAGAGTTCGAGTCTCCCTACTCTGTAGTACTAGCCCCTCGGACACCAAGATGCAAACAGCAAAGGAGCACCTCCCTTGTAAAGGGGGCTCTGGATGGATCAAGCCCTAAAGGAACATGTTCTGGACACGGCCTGAGTGACTCTGGACAGCCCAGACCGGCAGGCACCTGTGGGCCTGGAGATGATCTTCATGTGCTTCATGGTAACTCTGCCACCAGTGCTCACTGGGAGCTCCAGCACCCTGCGCCTCTGGAATTTCAGGGAGAAGCCGGTGTGAGGGAGCCGGGGCTCAGGTCACCCAGACAGAGTGCTCGGGACCACACCTGGGCAGGGCTGCTGTGAGTAAACTCACACTCACTTGCCTTGCTGGTGGACTTCAAACTGCCACGCAAGGCCAAGTTGAAACCAGCCCTTAAAAATGGAACAAAATAGGGGCTTCCCTGGTGGCGCAGTGGTTGAGAGTACGCCTGCCGATGCAGGGGACACGGGTTCGTGCCCCGGTCCGGGAGGATCCCACATGCCGCGGAGCGGCTGGGCCCGTGAGCCGTGGCCGCTGAGCCTGCGCATCCGGAGCCTGTGCTCCGCCACGGGAGGGGCCACAACAGTGAGAGGCCCGCATACCGAAAAAAAAAAAAAGCCTGATACAGTGGTTGGCACGTGGTAATGAACAAATTTTAATTTCCTTACTATTAATTTTGTTCTAAATGCTTTAAGGGATCCTTAAATATAGTCAGATGCACACGCTGATGGAAGGAAGTGTGAGATGCTGGCTAGAAGCTGCCAGAAAGCCGCTCTAAGAGGGCCCTGGAGGTGTGAGGTTAGACCTCCCTCTCCGTGAGGCATTTGAAACTACGGCTGCTGGGGCAGGAGGGCAGAGGGTCCCTGCCGCCCTGTTGGGAAACCTGACTTTTCATCATCAGAGGAACCGGATGGAGAGTTGGGAGGAGGGGGCCTCCCTTTTGCCCCTTAGGGGAAGACTCAGCAGTGACTCCTAGAAGGAAAGCTAATGATGAGCATGGCTGCCAAAAGACACTTTATTACAGGCTTTGGAAGATTAGAGACCCAGGAACCTCCAGCCCTACCCCGTACCCATCCCCTGAAATCCACACTGCCTCTAAGAAAAAGCTTGTGATACAAACGCAGCTGCAGAAGGCCCCGCCTCCCGCCCACATGGCCACCCCCTGCCCCTCCAGGGGACAGGAGAGTTGAGTCCCCCCTCGGGAGTCAGACAAGTCATTAGACCAAACTGCAAGAGGCAATTACATCTTTGTTTCTCAGAATCTGTAAACAGAGAGCTGCAGAGGGTTGCATCACACCGCCCTGGGGGCACTGGGACATTTGCTCTGAACACAAAAGCAGGGTGTATTAAGTTGGAGTGGAAATGCTTCATCCACAGTTACTGGTGGCGGTCGGGAAGAAGCCTCGCCCAGAGAGATGCTTCCACTCAGGCTGGCCCCTCCTGACCCTGGTCCAACACAGGCTTGTAGCAAACAATCCTTCTACATCGTCTTAATGACATAAGGTACTCATGCCATATTTTAGCACAGCACTTTGCATAGGAATTATCCATATCCATTATAGACCCCATGACTTGTTTTGATTTCATCAACAAAATGCAATCATTTACCCCTTGCACAGTGCCTGACACATACTGGGCATGAAATGAACATGGGATAAAAAGATAACTTTAATAACATACGCAATTATATAATAATAAAAATAATAAGGTCGGAGCTAAGTTGTTAGAGAGCTTTCTTCTGCTCCCTGTTTTGCCCGTGGAAACACCCCAGTGGGTGCTCCTGTCTTGAGAGGGCTGCCTTCCCAGTTGAGCTGGAAAGAGCATCACCACAAAGATTACACTCTGGTCCTCAGGGCAGGTGGGGGCAGAGGCTGGGTCAGAGGAGGAGAAATCAAGGACCCTCCTGCATGCACCCTGAGCCTGTATCCCAGGGAAGGGATGCTCCAACGTGCTGGACCCTGGGCCCCCATCTTCTCCCCACCCCAGCTGGAGCAGGCTTGCTCCTAGCCCAAATGCCCAGCTGGACTCAGCTGCAGCAGAACTGCAGCTCCAGAGCTCGTGGGTGGGTTTGGGGTTCAGGGTCCCCAGAATGTGGGGCGTCAGTGGACACACTTGTCTCTGAGGGGAGTGGGCAGGTCAGAGGGGCCCAGGCTGGGCTGAGGTTGCAGGGGAATCAGCTCTCCCTGACTGCTCACTGGGGGTGACACCCCCGTTCTGGCTGTGACCGTCCCCCAGCCTCAGCCCCATCTACCCTCAGATGGGAGAAGAGCCTGAGTGCCAAGAGCTCGTCCCACGACCTCACTCCCTGTTGAGAAGCCTGTGCACAGGAGGCCCCGTGTCTGGATGCAGATGGCTCCTCACATGCTATGGGCGGCGTTGCTGCAAGGCCAGTTCCCTAGATCCTCAGGGAGCAGGAGAAGAGCAAAGAATGAGGCTATGGGGCCAAGTGATAGTTGGGAGCTGTCTTTCTATCCATTTCAGGAGGCACTTTAGTTTGCTCGGGCTGCCAGAACAGAGTACCATAGACTGGGGAGTTTAAACAACAGAAATTTATTTCGCACAGTCTGGAGGCTGGCAGTCCAAGGTCAAGGTGTCGGCAGGGCTGGTTTCTCCAAAGGACTCTCTCCTTCACTTGCAGATGGCCACCTTCTCTCTGTGCCCTCCAGTGACCTTTCCTCTGGGCATGTGCACCCCTGGTGTCTCTTCCTCTTCTTATAAAGATTCCAGTCATGCTGGATCAGGGCCCCATCTTTATGACCTCATTTAATCTTAATTACTTCCTTAAAGGCACCATCTTCAAATGCAGTCCCATTGGTTTTAGGGCTTCAACACATGAATTTTGGGGGCACACAATTCAGTCCATAATGAGAGGAAAATAACTTCCAAGTGGCTCCCAAAGGCTTTGGGGCTGTCTTTGGGGTAAAGTGTCCAAACTCCATCGCATGCTACGTGGCACATGCATTTAAATCAGGATGTCTGGCAACAGCACATCTTTCCCAGTTCAGGCCTTTAGTAACCAAGAAAACGTCTCTCCTGGCACTGCTGCTTTCTTGACCAAATCAGCCTCTGCCTTACCCTGGGCTGGCGCTAGAGCTCACGGTGGTGGGCGCCGTGCCTGTTGCCCAGGGGCTCACTGCCAAGCCAGGCATGGTCCATGCTTGTCTTCCACCCGGGAGGGCTCTAGACAGGAGGGCAATGGGAGGCTGTGACCCCTGCATGCTGCTCACAACTCCCCGCTCAGACCTTCCCCCTCCATTCTTTCATACGGATAATTCCCATGGAAAGTGCTGTGCAGTCTCAGTTTCCAGCTTCTTCCAAAGGGACCACTGTGTTGGGGGTAGTCCCCAAGTCCACCCTTAGGTTCCATATTCACTATAGAAGGACTCACAGGAGTAAGCAAAGCTATTGTATTTATGCTTGTGGTTCATTACAGTGAAAATACAGATTAAAATCAGCAAAGGGAAAAGGCACATGGGACGGAATCCAGGAGAGAGCAGGGACATGCTTCCAGCCATCCTCTCCCTTGGATTTACATGCACAGTGCTTAATTCCCCCAGCAATGAAGCGTGACAACGCTCACCAAGCATTGTCCACCAGAGAAGCTCACCCGAGCCTTGGGCTCTTGGGTTTCTGTTGGGGTCAGTCACGTAGGCATGCTGTGCTCCATGACTGACCCAGCTCCTCAAACCCCAGCGCACCAGAGGTTAAACTGATACAGCATAGCCCACAGCCTCAGGCATAAAATAACCGGTGTTCACCGTTAAGTCATGCTGTTAGCATAAATCCTTTGGCAGGGCCCAGGGCCTCAGACATACACAGGCACTGTTATTGGGAAGGGTATTCTAAGGGCTCAGAGGTCATCTCCCAGGGGCCAATCAAGAACCACGTGCAGGGTTTGGGCAAGCCGGGTCTGCTGAGTCACGCCTTTACTGCAGGGGTCCCCAACCCCGGGGCAGTGGACCGTTAGCAGTCGCAGCCTGTTAGGAACAGGGCTGCACAGCAGGAGGGGAGCGGTGGACGAGCGAGCGAAGCTTCATCTGCATTTACAGCCACTCCCCGACGCTCTCACGGCTCGCATTACCGCCTGAACACCGTCTCCGCCCCGCGTCCGTGGAAAAATTGTCTTCCACAAAACCGGAAACTGGTGCCAAAAGTGTTGGGGACTTTTGCTTTACTGCACAGCCAGCACCCCTGACTCCCTCTGGCTGGGAGATTTAGGAGCTGGGGAAAATTACATGTTTTTATCCTAATTTTAATTTGTTTGATTATCAGTGAAGCAGGTCAACTCTCTACGCATTTCATTGCCATTCGGATTTCTTCTGTACTTTGCTTAGTTATTTAATTATTTATGTATGTGTTGGGTCATTTATATTTTTTCTTTATAGGAGCCCTGATGCATTGCGCACATTAGCTTTTAGTCACATGTTGAAAATAGTTTTCTTTTAACTTGTTTTTGGCGAACTACGTGGAACTATATAATTTTTAGGTAGTCAGTGGGTCAATCTTTTCTTTCATAATTTTAGACCTTAGTGGTAGGATGAGAAAGGCTTTCTTCTCCCTGCACTATTCACTCTCCATCATTTCTTCTCATGCTTTATTTTTAAACACTTAAAATATTTGACCTGGGTTTCCCTGGTGGTGCAGTGGTTGAGAGTCCATCTGCCGATGCAGGGGACGCGGGTTCGTGCCCCGGTCCGGGAAGATCCCACATGCCGCGGAGCGGCTGGGCCCGTGAGCCATGGCCGCTTAGCCTGTATGTCCGGAGCCTGTGCTCCGCAACGGGAGAGGCTACAACAGTGAGAGGCCCGCGTAACACACACACACACACACAAAAAAAAAATTGACCTTTGGGAATATTTTATTGTATATGGTGTTAATTTCCTACAGCTGCTGTAATAAATTACCACAAACTGGTTGGCTCAAAACAATAACAAACTTATTCTTTCACAGTTCTGGATGCTAGGAGGGTGACTCAAGGGGCTGGTCGGCAGGGCTGTGCTTTTTCGGAAGGCTCTGGGGTAGAATCTATTCCACACCACTTTCCCAGCTTCCAGTGTTGTGGGCAATCCTTGGCCTCCCTTGGCTTGTAGGCGCATCACTCCAATCTTTGCCTCCACCTTCCTGTGTGTTTCTGTCTGTGTCTCTTCTCTTCTTACAAGGACATTGGTTCTATTGGATTAGAGCTCACCCTAGTGATCTCATCTTAACTTGGTTCCATCTGCAAAGACCCTATTCCCAAATAAGATCGCACTCGCAAGTTCCAGGGGTTAGGACTTCAACGTATGATTTTAGGAAACACAATTCAAACCATAATATGGTGTCATATCAGGATCTAACTTCATTTCTTTTCCTAACACTTACCTAATTGTCCCAATGCCATTCATTGAACAATACATCCTTTCTCCATGGATCTATTTCAATCCCCTTTATTCTGCTCTAGCAATGTATTGGTCAATTTCTATTGGGTTCTTATACTGCTTAACAAGGCATTCGTGTATAACTACCCAGGATAAAGGATTTTAATTGTAAATTGGTTAAAAAAAAAAGCAGCAGTTAACCTCCCATTGTTAGTATATTGGGCTATCTTAGTCATTCAACCTGTAATGGGATATCTGTCTGAAGATACTTTCGCTTCTTCCAATTTACACACCCTTGTTTGGCCTTGGACAGCTATAGCTCCTGCTTTATAGCTGGTTGTGTTTGACACACACACAAAAAGCAACTTTTTTTTTTACCTCTTAGCCACTGCACTACTAATAGGATTTAAGTCTTAAAATATATTAAAAAAAATCTCCACAATGCATTCCTCCAACACAGGAGTTTATAAATTCTGACACACACTCCAGAGTTATAAGGAATCAGACCAATACAAGGACTTAATGGCCGAGAGATACTCATTCAGCCAGTCAACATGTATTTACCGAGTGCCAGGCACTGTTCTAGGCACAGGTGCTACAGCAACAAACAAGACAGACAGACTCTCTGTTTCCAATAAGCTTGTATTTCAGTGGGGAGTGGGAGGGGGGAGGCAACAATTAGAAAAGCAAGCCTAAAGAGGTACACAATGCCCGCTCTAAAAACAAAGGAAAGGCTCACCGACTTGAATTTCAGGGCAGAATCAAACACTCTGCTAAGCTTTATCTTTCTTGGTGAAAAATAGATTATTGGTGACATCCTCATTTTTCAGATAAGAAAACAGAGTCACAGAAGTGAAAAACATGGGCAAAATTGCACACACCAATAGTAGCAGAGCTGACACTTGAGTCAATAGACCTACTTAACAACAATCTCCCATTGGCAGCTTAGTTCATTAGTTTAAAAAATAGCTTCAGGGACTTCCCTGGTGGCACAGTGGTTAAGAATCCACCTGCCAGTGCAGGGGACATGGGTTTGAGCCCTGGTCCGGGAGGATCCCACATGTCATGGAGCAACTAAGCCCGTGTGCCACAACTACTGAGCCTGTGCTGTAGAGCCCGTGAGCCACAACTACTGAGCCCACGTGCCACAACTACTGAGTCCATGTGCCACACCTACTGAAGCCCGAGCGCCTAGAGTCCGTGCTCTGCAACAAGAGAAGCCACCGCAATGGGAAGCCCACGCACCACAACGAAGAGTAGCCCCTGTGCGCCGCAACTAGAGAAAGCCTATGCACAGCAATGAAGACCCAATGCAGCCAAAAATAAATAAATAAAAAATAAATAAATTTATATTTTAAAAAAAGGCTTCATTCCCATTTGTAAGAAGGGGAAACCAAGGCTCAGCAAGAGTACCTGATTATTTGGTTGTCTGCAAGGATAATGCTTATTTAGCAGTTCCTCAAGAAAGCCATCAGAGTCCTCAATATACAGCAGATGCACAATAAATGCTGAATTATGTTGTAAACACCTGAGTTGGTATCAATAACTGGTTGGGTCCCTCTGCATGGTACTATGAGGTGAAAGAGCTGGATACACACAGGTAACATATTTTTTGATTTCTTTCATTATTTGTGCCAAGAAATCTACATTCCCATGGATATTTTTAACATTTTATTTCAAAATAATTTTAGACAGGGAAATTTGCAAACAATAATACCCTTCCCTACTTCATGTAATGTTGTTAGTTTACATACTATGGTACAGTGCTCAACCCCAAGGAAATCAACCTTGGTACAAGACCATTAACTAAGCTACAGACTTATTTGAATTTCACCTGGATTTTCCCCTGCATAGTAGAGGGTTAGCTCCGCAGGCTTGGAGGTGTGCATGTCCTGAATATTCTGGAGAAGGGATGGGTGCTTGACCAGGATAAAATGGTCTTCAGTAGCCCCCATCCCACCCCTCTCACACACACCAAATCTTCCTACAAGCTAATACCCCCACTTCCCCAGGCTCTTCTTGGAGGACCAACTCTTCATCTCTCTTCACTACTCAGTTGAGCAGTCAGATCCTGGATGAAACCTTCTGGGTAGCCACTTGGGAGAGAGAAGCACTCATGCTTCCCATTAACAGAAGGCCTTGTGCACGTGGCTGTCTTGGCACTCCTCACATTGCATCCACTCTCCCCACGTAGGCTGAGAGGTTCCTGGAGCAGGGCTATGGTGGGTATTGCTCTTGGTCTGCTGAGGGTAGGATCCAACCTTCTTCTGGGATGTGTGCTTTCTCTCCACTGTAACCCCAAGGTACCATGATCTTACAGACCCCACCCACATGACCACCACTGATTGGTTGGAGTTGGGCACCCAACCCCAGCTGGGCCAATCAGAGCCCTTCCCTGAGATTCCTGAACTTGGGAGGGAGCAGCAGAGGAAGTCACCCTCTGGTGGTGAGCACCCAGCATCCTTGCTGGAGGAAGAGCCTGCCTTGGGGTAGGAGAAAGTGAAGTCAGAGGCTGAGATAAACCCTGGAGAGAGTCAGCTTAGTCCCAGACACCTCGGAGGCCCTGTGCCTTCCCTGGATGACATAAGCCTTCCCTCAGGTTTCTTTTACATTCAGCCAAAAGCGTTCACTAACATAAAGACCATATTTCATCCTTTCTGCATCGCCAACCGGTGGCAAAAGGCCAGGCACACACTACATCTCACATGATTATTGAGTGAATGAAATAGAGGTGTTCCAAGGTCTATGTTGTCTACATCACAGTGTTCCTCAGGGCCATTCCTGCCTTTCTGTTCCCATATACGGAACTTGATGGACCAGACCCAATCCCAGGCTCTTCCTTGTGGGACCTTACAAACACGTTGAATAGCATTCATTTTATGGGCACCTTCCAGAGACTGTCTAGGTGATTCGCAAAAACAGTCTGCTGGCCTAATGAAATCAGAAGAGCCAGTGTTTTCCATCCTAAACTTGGGGATTAAGAGGAAAAGCCGGTGTAAGCAGGGCGCAGGGGTTAGCACAGCTGTGAAGGCATGGAAAGCAGATTGCACAGCTTAGCATGGCCTGCGTCAGGGAAAGTCAGCCAGGACGCAACCCCAGGTGACAAAAAAAGAAGAAGAAAAGGAAGTCCAGATTTTATTTCCCAAACTCATCTTAATTTTATTCCCTAGCTCATCTTAAAATTGATGCATAATTCAAGACAGAATGAACTGGTTAGACAACAACGATATTTCTACTCGCTGGCTACGTCCACAGTAGGGGTAGAAAGAGGAAACTGGTGCATAGTTTGGATAAATAAGTATCTCTTTTCTGTTCATTTAAAATAAACTTTTTTTCCCACTTATAAAGCAGACAAGTCCATTTGCAGAGGAGTATAGAGTGCTCAGGGCTGGGGCAGGGGAGGAGGGTCAGTCTCGCACCCACCCCTGTGAGGGCCTGTCCGGGGGGCCTGGAAGGGTGGTCGGAGGGCTCCTGGGAAGGAACACACCCCAGGGAAAAGATCCTGGTCCTTAATTTCTCTGCCACTGGAGCAGGAGACGGGCCGAGTCTGCAGAGCACAGGGCAGCAAGACACCCCTCCTGGGGGGCAGTTTCTGCTCTGGGTGGTGGAGGGCGCTCTGCTGGGACCTCTCTCTGCTTTGGTGGGAGCCTGGGCTGCCCTCATGGTGGCAGTGGCCTCAGCGGAGAGAGCTGGGGCAGGAGTTGTTCTAGATGATCACCCAGCTTTGATACCTTGAGGCTCTGGCCTTGGCTTCCACAGCATCAGCCTTGGGGTCCCCGACTCTGGTGACCCTGAAAGGCAGGGTCTGTCCCAGGGGAATGGTTCTGTGGGGACACTGGAGGTGGTGGCTCTGGTGGGGCAGTTCTGTGCTGTGTGAAGCCCTCTGTTGGTTGTCAAGGCGTGATATTGTCACTGTCATTCTTGTCAAACTTACGAAAAACAATTCCTTTTAGTTTGCATTTTTCTTATAACTTGTCAGGTTGAACACCTTTTTATATACATTTATGTAGACGTTTGTAACTCTCCTTTGTGACTTGCCTCCTTACATCCTGCCCATTATTTTTACTTTTTTTTTTCACTTGACTTTAGGAACTCTGTATATATTCTGGATACTAATCTTTGTCAGTAATATAAGGTGCAAATTTTTTCCCAACACTATGTTGAAATTTTAACTTTATTTATGATTTATTTCATTTTAGGGAGGCTTTAGTTTGTATGAAATAAAATCTGTCGGTCTTTTCCTTTGGAAAAAAAAAAAGCCCTCTGTTGTATGCCTCACAGTCCTGACAATTCAAAAGAGTAATTAACTGTGAAATTCATTGTTTAGTATCTGTCTCAGCAGTAGGGTGACCAGTTGTCTGCTAAATAGGGTGACCAACCTGTCTAGTTCGTCCAGGATTTCCTCAATGTTAGCACTGAAAACGCTGCATCCCAGGAACCCCCCAGTCCTTTGCAAACCAGGACAGCTGGTCACCCTACTTAGCAGACAGATGGAAATCTCCACAAGCAGGGCCCCCGAGTCTGTAATCCACTGTATCTCCTATATCCCTACTCGGACACGGTGCCTTGCACAAAGTGTCCATCCTGTAAATAGTCACCGAACAAAAAGGATTATTATTACTGGAAATGCTCTGCAAATATTTGCTGAATAAATGCCCCCCGCTAGTAAACAAATTCTTTTCAATACTATAATATATTACCAATAAATGGGACACACTGGGTTTACAAACTTGTTTAAAAAGGAATAGAGATTTTTGTACAAGTAGAGAGTGCCAAGGGGGGTAAGTTTAGCAGAGCTAAATCCTCTAAAAACAGTTCAGCAAATGACCTCTAGAGGCTTGATTTCTTGAATCAGTCTTAAGTGGAGATTATGGATTTCCAGATCCTCTCAGATATGAGGGACCAAAGAAGGAAAGATAGATGCTGGACAAATGTGACAATTACGAAGAATAAGAACTTATTACTTGGAAGGTCACCTAATATAGCAATTTCACAAACATTGGATGGGACTCATAGGACTGTTGGCCTGGAGAGGTGACATGATTTGAAATCAGGCTGTCTGGTTTTACAGCATATTCTCGCACTTCACCTTGACCGGGGACACAGTGATGGAGCCAATGGCCCCGTGGTTTCCTGAGGCTGTCCAAGCCCCAAGCCTCTAGACGCATCTGTAACTGTAGGCTGATGACCATGTAACAATGTTAAAATGTTGGAAAAAACCCAGAACAACCAGCGCTGGTTGCTTGTTCCTTGCGTGTCTCCAAGGAAACCTGGAGGCATAACCAATCCTTGGCGCATCCTTGAGAACAAGGCTCTTGGGAGGTCTGTGATGTCAGTGATTGATGATGCTGTGTACACCCGGAACAGTGGACCATGTCCTGCCAGCATGTCAGGATGGCTTTGCACAAACACCAAGACTGCTGACGCACAACTGGTTTCACAACCAGAGTCCTGAGTTCTGGTTGCTGTGGCTGATTGATAGCAGGATGTGTCTATGGCACCGACCCCTCGATTAACACCTGGACCCTGAGACATGCATGGGTTTCCCTGGGTAGAGGGCTTGCACGCATGACCATGTAGTTCTCTGCTGGAGAAAAAGCACATCCCAAGTGGGCTCAGAGGAGGAGGCATGGCCAGGGAGCCTGTGCTGGACTTCTGGGGATTCCACCAACACCTAGCTTTTCCTGCTACTTCTGCTCTGCGTCCTCTGCCATAATAAATCTCAGCCCTGAGTACAAGTCACACTGTGGAGTCCTGTCAGTCTCTCTAGCAAGTTGTTAGCCATAAGGAGATGTAGGCCCCCCAGCACAGAACAGGAAACGGTGGAGCCCCGTTCCTCTTTATTCTGCTGGATGCTGCCCAACCCTGAGATCCAGGCCATGCACCTCTCACCCGGCCCTACCCCTTCCAGCTTTGAATGCGGGTGGTGAGAAACAAGGGGCAAAAGAGTTACAGGCAGAGCAGGAGCTCCAACCATAATCCCCCTGGAGGGGTCCTCTTTGGCTCAGAGCCCCAGCGTGCACCCACCTGGGAAGTGCAGGCGGAAACGTAAGGCCCAGGCAGAAGGGGTATGGAGGGTGGAGGTCCCTGGGAGGCAGATTTCAAGGTTCATTGCCTTTCGGAATCTCCGGGATTTTTGGACTCCAGTTAATTTACATAACTGGAGTCAAAGCCACAAGGGCTGCCCTGGACCTCTGTTACTTATTACAGTTCAGCCAGGCAAGCACTTTGGGTCAAAGTAACCTCCAGCCCTGCAAATCCCCCTCCATGTGTGCATATCTCTGTTTCACAGTCCAGAAGCACATAGCAAATCGATTCTCTCTCTCCTTTTATCTATCTATATCTATCTATGTATCTTTAGTATTTTTATATGTATAAACTGATGAAGCACATTTCAAATCCATTCTCTCTATTTTTATCTATTTATCTACCTATATCTATTTGTCTGCTTGTTTACCTATAATGTTTATATATATAAACTAATGAGCACAATCACAGATGCAAATATCAATTAAACATTTAAAGAGTAAGATAACTGAACAATTACAAAATACACTTGCTAGTCAAAAAATCCCAGCATTTATTTTGCATCCAAAATGAATGTTAATCCAGGATAGCCAAAATAACCTTGTAAAAGAAGAACAAAGTAGGAGGACTTATACTTCCTGATTACAAAACATACTTCAAAGCAATGGTAATCAAGACAGTGGTATTTGCATAGGAAAAACGTAGAGAACAATAAAATAGAATTATAGAGTTCAGAAATAGACCCATGTGTCAAATAATTTTCAACAAGGGTGCCAAGAGCATTCAATGGGAGAAAGAATGTCTTTTCAGCGACTGGAACAGCCACATGCAAAAGAATGAATTTTGACCTTTACCTCAGACCTATACGAAAATTAACTTAAAATGGACCAAAGGGCTTCCCTGGTGGCGCAGTGGTTGAGAGTCCGCCTGCCGATGCAGGGGACACGGGTTTGTGCCCCGGTCCGGGAAGATCCCACATGCCGCGGAGCGGCTGGGCCCGTGAGCCACGGCCGCTGAGCCTGCCCGTCCGGAGCCTGTGCTCCGCAACGGGAGAGGCCATGACAGTGAGAGGCCCACGTACCGCAAAAAAAAAAATAAATAAATAAAAAATAAATAAAAATAAAATAAAATAAAATGGACCAAAGATTTATATGTAAGAGCTAAAACTATAAAACTCAGAAGAAAACATATAAGAAAACCTTTATGATACGGGATTTGATAATAGTTTCTTAGATATGACACCAAAAGTACAAGCAACAAAGGAAAAACATAGATAAACTGCACTTGATCATGATGAAAACAACATCATCAAAACAAAAGTGAAAAGACCACCCACAGAATCGGAGAAAATATTTATAAACCGTATATCAGAGAAGAGTCCAGTATCCAGAATATATGAAGAACTCTTACAACTCAACAATAAGACAAACAACCCAATTTAAAAATGAGCAAAGGACTTGCATACACATTTTCTCAAAGACATATATATAAATAGCCAACAAGCACATTAAAAAATGAGGCTTAAACTTAAGTCAACATAATCAGTAAAGGGACACAATTTACATCATGTGCCTCCAGTTGGGAGGCACTGAGCAGGTCCCTTAAGCATATATTCTAGCCAAAAATACATCTGAAACCTCAGATAAACCCAAATTTCAAGGCATCTCGGTGAAGGGTATATGAGAGTTTTTTATACTAATCTCTTACATCTCTCCAGAACAACTTTTATGTCCTTTTATGTCCTTCAAAAATATCATTGTCATTCAAGACAAAAAGAAGGCTAACAAAAGATGTCAGATTAAAAGAGAACAAAGAGATTTGGCAACTAAATATAATGTGTGATCCTGGTTTGGATCCTGGACTGGGAGAAAAATGCTGTAGAGACATCATTGGGGCACTGCGTAATTAGGAATAATTTATCAGTGATAAATTTCCCCACTCTGATAACTGCACTGTGGGTACATGAGAGAACGCCATTGTTCCTCGGAGATATATGTGGGAATATTTAGGGGTGAAGGGGCATGATGTCTGCGACCTACTCTTAAATAGATCAGGGAAATTTTATATATATATATTTATCTACAAAAAGAGGGATGATGTGGGAAAATTGGGCAAAATGTTAATAATGGTTGTTCATCCGGGTGAAGGGTGTGTGGGAATTTTTTATACTGTTCTTGCAACTCTTCTGTAAGTTGACAATTATTTAAAGACAAAAAGTTAAAATAAGTTAATATATTAGAATCAAAATAAGTAAAAATCTTATCCGAAAAATATTTATAGGGACTTCCCTGGTGACGCAGTGGTTAAGAATCCACCTGTCAATGCAGGGGATGCGGGTTCGAGCCGTGGCCTGGGAAGATCCCACGTGCCGCGGAGTAACTAAGCCCGTGGGCCACAACTACTGAGCCTGTGCTCTAGAGCCCGCAAGCCACAACTACTGAGCCCATGTGCCCCAACTACTGGAGCCTGCGTGCCTAGAGCCTGAGCTCCACAACAAGAGAAGCCACCGCAGTGAGAAGCCTGCACACCGCAACGAAGAGTAGCCCCTGCTCGTCACAACTAGAGAAAGCCCGCGCGCAGCAATCAAGACCCAACGCAGCCAAAAAAAAATAAATAAATTTATTTTTAAAAAATATATATTTATAATACAAAGTTAGACAAACAGGCGTCTCTGCCGTAAAAACTCTGGGGATGAAATCACCTCCAGCCCCTAGGAGGCAGTGCAGCCCCCGCTGTCACTCAGCCCGGGCGGGCGGGCTGCGAACGGAGCAAACTTCCAACTTGGCACGGACACCAGCGGAGAGTCCCGGAGGCCTGGAGTTTGCCCTCGAGAGAAGAGCATCTTTTCCTGGCAGAAGGTGAGGAGGAGGAGAAAATCACTTCTGAGACTACAGGAGCTTCTAGAAGAATCCAAGAGTCCAGAGGCTTCACATCGTCCTTAGTGTTAGAGGCCAGGTGTGACTTTCCAAGGCTGCTCCTTCCTGCCCAGGCGATCAGAGTCACATTACCTCAAGCCAAGGTGCACGGGTTGAGCACCTACTGTGTGTGGAAGCCTGTGGGAGTGAGGACGCCACCAGGGGAGGTGTGTGTGCGTGCGCGTGTGTGTCTGTGTGTTTGTGTGTCTGTGTGTGTGTCTGTGTCTGTGTGTGTGTCTGTGTGTGTGTGTGTGTGGAAACCCGGCAGAGCTTTGCAGCAGTGCTGTGTACGGGTTATGACTAATCTGCGTGCTGTGCTCGCAAACTCATTCCGCTGTGGAAACCATGTCCCGGCCACGACCATTTCACCACAGCGGGAAGATGCTGAACACTTCACAGCGCTTACTCTGTGCCAGGGAATGTTTGACTATTTCACCTGCGTTAACTCCTAACCCTCGCAGCAACCCCAGAGGGCAAGGGTCACTATTGTCTCTTATTTTACAGATGAGAGGTCAAGTAACTTGCCCAAGGCCACTCCACCAGGGACAGCTGCTACCAAGACCTGAGGTTCTTAATCAAAACTGAGGTGGCCTTGGAACTTCCCAGGTGGTCCAGTGGCTAAGACTCCAAGCTCCCAATGCAGGGGGCCTGGATTCGATCCCTGGTCGGAGAACTAGATCCCACATGTGGCAACTAAGGATCCCTCGTGCCACAACGAAGATCCTACATGCCACAACTAAGATCTGGCACAGCTACACAAATAAATAAAAAATTTTAAAAAACACAAAAAACTGAGGTGGCCTCCCTAGCACGGGAACACACATCTCACTCTTTTTTGATCCCGTCCTGGGACATAAGTTGAAGTGCCTATAGGAAGCAGCTCTAAGGGGACACGAGGACATTCTCGCTCCAGGAGACAAGTCCACAGTTTTGCAATATGGCGTGTTTGTACACAGAAGGAGTCATTGCCCCAACCCTACTTGGGCAATGGGCTTCTCTTGGCATGGTTTTATTGCTCAGTTAGGAATAAATTGCTTAAATTGACCTTTGTGAGTTTCACACCAAATTGGAAAAAAAAAAGATTGGTTCAGCCAGTTGGCATTTTAGGAGTATGCAAAACAATGTACTAGCTCAAGGTTCTGTGCATTCCTATTAAAAAAAAAAAGTTTCCTGCCAAACATATTTTGAGCATCATTTGTGAAGTGACCCTGCCCGCACTGCCCCAGGCCAGGGAAAGGCAAGTTTATAGGGAGGCTCCTTCTGTCTCCCGCTGGAGGGTCATTTTTAAAGACAGGTAGTCCTTTGGGAAATGCTCTTGGCCTCTGTTCTTGACTTATGTTAAAGAATTATAGCCACACAGTGAGCCTGCATCTCAGTTCTTTGTCACCACAAAGGAACACAGTAGCTAAACAAGTTGAATCTGCACCATTTTTTTTCCAGCACAGATAGTGACGTGTCCTTGGTCAATTGGCAGGTGACAACCTGGGCACCCAACTTCTTTAAAAAGAGTATGTTGTGTCTATCAGCCAGTGAAGGTATCATGTACCCACTTGGCTTCTGGAGGTGGAAGGTGGTCTAGCCCAAAGGTCACAAAGGTCTTCATCTAATGCAGGTGTTTTCAGACTCGGGTGCACAATGGCCTTACCCGGGGACCCTGTAAAAAACCACCAATGCTACCTGATCCCAGACTATTTCAACCAGATCCTGTGGGTGGGCTCCTGGGTGGGAACTGTGTTCTCAACAAGCTCCTCAAGCAACAGAAATTGGAGGATGGATTTGGGTCAGAAATGCCCAGAGTTGATGAACCAGCAGTACTGTTGTCTTCTATCACCCAACTCTCAGGAAAAAGTCCAGGACACCACGAACAAGAGGCCGCTGTCAGGACCAGCTGGGTCTCCCTGATTGGGTCTCACTTTTTTTTTTTTTTTTTTTTTTTTTTTGCGGTACGCGGGCCTCTCACTGTTGTGGCCTCTCCCATTGCGGAGCACAGGCTCCGGACGCACAGACTCAGCGGCTATGGCTCACAGGCCCAGCCGCTCCGTGGCACGTGGGATCTTCCCAGACCAGGGCACGAACCCGTGTCCCCTGCATCGGCAGGCAGACTCTCAACCACTGCGCCACCAGGGAAGCCTGGGTCTCACTTTTGTTCCCAGTATTTCCCCTGGATAACCTAGTCCACCAAGAGATGCTACCCATCACTGCTGGTTTCCCATTCACAGGGACAACAAGAACACAGAAGTGGGAAGTTGGTAGCTTGGGACCAGATGGTGATCTATAATTGGGACAAAAAATTTTTGGAGGAGGGAAGCCTGGCCTAGGCAGGTGTGTGACAGGCTGTGTTTTCCAAAGATGGTCCCAATGTTCTCTCCCATCTCCCACATTCTTCTGCAATGTGACCTTGGCACTCTCCCATCAAGAAGCGGAGTCTCCTTCTCCATCCCCTGGGACCTGGGCCACCTGTGGCAGAATTGATGCTGTGTGACTCCAAGGCTAGGTCAGAACAGGTCTGAAGCTTCTGTCCAGTCCTCTTGGAAAGTTCCTCCTGGGAGGCTCCTGCTCAGATCCCAGCCGCCACGCTACAAGAAGCCCAAGCCTCATACAGAAGCCACATGCAGAAGCTGCTTGCAGGCGCCCATCCGCTGTGTCAGCTGAACCCTCTCTCAAGTCATCCCACCTCAGGTACTGAGTGTAAAGAAGCCTCCAGGGGACCCCAGCCCGAAACCATTCATGTCTTCCCTGCTGAGGCTTCAAACCATCCTGCCTCCACCTGTCCGAATTCCTGACCCACAGAATCCTTGAGCATGATAAAAATGGTTCTCGTCTGATGCCATTATATTTGGGATGCTTGTTACACAGCATGGATCGCTGGAACAGCAGTGCATATCCGGTGTCAGGGGATGATTATGTGATGGAGGCCTGAGGATGGGGACCCTCGGGGAGACAAGGCCCTCCAGGCTCTGGTTAAGAGGGTGGGCTCTAGGGCTGTCTGGGTTTGAATCCAGTTTCTGCCACTCACCAGCTCTGTGACCTCGAGACATTTACTTAACCTCTCTGGAGGGTGGAGATAGTAATAGTCCCCAGGTGAGCAGGTTGCTATGTGGATGAGACGTGTTACTGTATGAACAGCGCCTGGCTCACGGGAACACCCTGTTAAGTGTTGGCAATTCTTTCCAATTTGCACAGGCCTCGGTCCAAAAGCGATCACGGGAGGGTTTAGTTCTGGTCTAGAAGGCACTTATGCTTAGAAAGCAATTCTATCTCTGTCTCAGAGGCTGATGGGGGAAGAAAGACAGGCTAGCTGCTCTCATTGTCTGTGTTCTGGGAACTCGAGGCATAAAGAAAGAGACTGTGGTCTGAGCGGGAGGGCCTGGCGGGATCCTAGGGAAAAGCATGCTAGAACTGAGAATAAAGTCAGGCAGGAGGGAGGCAGGTGAAGAAACTGGAGAGAAAGAGAGCTGGGCCCGGGCCAGCAGGTGGTGGTGTTTTAGTGGTGTGTGTGCGTGTGTGTGTGTGTGTGTGTGTGTGTGTGTGTGTGTAGGGGGGTCACCCCAGGGAACAGTGGGAGAAGGCCCCGGGGATGTGATCCGAGTTGAGACAGTGAAGGGCCATGTAGGGCATGCTGCACGTTAGGGGTGCACTCTGGACTTGAGGAGGAAAGGGATTTTAAGTGAGCCTGTGGCTGGAATCATGATGCGAAGTCCCGCTAGGAAGGGTCTCTGGCAGCAGAGTCGGGGAGACCCGGGAAGGGCCTAGAACCCAGCAGAGGCAGGACACCCCAGCTGGTTCCACATCTTCTGCCCTCACTGGGAGAACCCTCTCCCATGTCCTCTAAGACGGAGCGACAGAATCCAATTCTCTGCACTTGAATATACACAGACAGGGGTTCCAGTTCCCGGGTTAGTTTTTCTCTTGGCCTCTCTCCTCCTTGGTGAGTGAGCCAGCTTCACTTTTCCTGGCTGCCAAATGGTAACAGTTTCCTCGTAGCCAGGTCCCCCTTTAACACCTGCTGAGGGCTGACTGCATTGGACGGAAAGCAAACGTTATTCAGGTGTGTGAAACACTGTCCCCAGGGGACCTGTTACAATAGTTTTAAAGACCTTGAAATTACTTTGATGAAAGTGGTGCTTAAACTCCTATCACGCCCGCAAATCCGTGTGTGCCATCTGCCTTTATTAAAGGCCATGATGTGACGATTTTCCCGTAAAGGATCCCAGCCGCTGCTCTTGGGCTCAGCCGAAGAAGGAGATTCGTGTTATAATCACTCTGGGTTCCCAAACGGTTGAGTGTCCTTGCGTCAGCAGTTGGCACATCGTGGGTACTTAATAAGTGTTTGTGGGATGAGAGTGAATGCGTAACTGAATAAAAGACACTGGCAGTGGTGATGACCGAATTAAAATCTTGCTAATTTAAAAATCCCAGCCCGGAGCAGCCGTGGTGGCTAATACCACCCATGCAAGGGGCATGCGTGCTCAGTGCCCGGGTTCTACAAACAGGACGGAAAAAACCAGAACAAGGTGCAGAGGCTGCCTCCTGCCCCCTCAGCAACGGGACCGGCCTGTCCTGGCAGCCTCTGCCCCCCAGGCCCTGCTCACTGTCCTTACTGCCAGGCCCCCCACACGTGGGCCAAGGGCTCCCACGTCTCAGAATGTGATAGTGGAACAGCTCGTTCCCCTGGAAACAGCACAAAAGTGGCTGAGTTGGCCTGTTGGGGACAATTCTGAGGTTGACCTTACCCTGGCAGCTCCCGACACCAGATGTGCCCCAGCGCCCAGCCAGGGATGGCTTGTCCAGTGTAGCGGGTTAGTACACCATTCTCCACCTCAGCACCTTTCAGGACTCAGCCTGCCCCTCACTTCTTTCGATTTGCATTTGGGAATTCTTTTGAGCCTCAAGACACCGGTTCGTCCTCTGAGTGCTTCTCCCGTGGGAGTGCAGACTCCATAGGACGGCCAGCCCCGGGCAGGTGCATAGAGTCTCCTCCGCAGCCCAGGAGGATGCATCATGGTCACGCAGCAGATTCCTCCCCACCCTGCAGAAGCAGGGACCTTAACAGGAGTCACCTTGAGAAGTGACAGGCATACTTCAGTGTCTCTAACACTTGAACTGCTTTCAAATCTTGTGGCAAATTGTGTAAAATATATTCTTATTAAAAACAACCACACAACTTCAAAGGCTGAGGGTTGATCTGAGTTCTAGAAAAAGGTGAGTCATTCAGAGCAGAGCCTGGGGAGCAAGGGGAGTGATCAAATTTGGATAAATAAGGCATTTTAGGTGAAAAATGAGGACTGCTTTTAAAGCAATCAAACTGGTTTTTCATATGTGACTCTTAACCTGGAGTTTACAAGCATCAGGTAGATGTCTTGTCAAAGGTAGCTGTATTATTTAAAAGTATCATGGAGCCCATGACAACCGCCATTTAGATGGGCAAATCTAAGCATGTTTTTCAAAAGCTAGTCTTATTCATTTATTGGGACAAGCACTGTTTACAAAACAGATATGAATATACCAGAATGATCAAGGAAATGCCTCCCCGCAAAACATTAGACCATATTGTAAAAATGTCCTTGCTTTAAAAAGTAATAGATTTTAGTGTGTGTGTGTATGCTGATCATTTCCCACTTTCTTTTCTTTCCGTCTTCACAAAAATAACAGGGGCCCCTGAGTAACAAGGCTTCTAGTACGGGACTAGCCTTAGTTCCTGTCATCCCAGAAAGGCACCCAGTTAGGTTGTTTACCAGCCTCTCTCCTAAATGGCTGCAGTCAGAACATTCTGAGTTTCTATGGCAGACCCATTAGCAATCCATCCAAAATTCAACCCTCTCCTCTGCCTTGTTAGCAGAGAACCACCGCTTGACCCAGCTAAATACATGCCCTTGTAGGGGGAGCGCCACTGAACAAAAGCAGAAGTCACCCGGCTTTTGCAAAATCTTTGGGTTTCCTGATAAAAGACACAGACATGGCCAGACCCTCCTCTTCTCCTGCTTCTTGCTGTCTTGAAGGAAGACATGATGTCTAGAGCTGCAGCAGCCCTTCTGAAACCAAGAGGCAACAAGACTGAGGATGAAAAGCGAACCAGACAAGACAAGGATAAGCCTGGGTCCCTGATGGCCTCGGCCGATAGCAGGAGCAAGACCAGCAGCCTTAGACATCTGGGCTTCTCAGCACACGGCAACAACAAGGCCGTCTGCTTCGGTGGTCAGGCTCTCTGCTCCCAGCAGCAGACACAGCCCGATCTCCACACCGGCCACTCCTTTACTTAAGGAACACATGGCAAGCACAGCTGTGTGGCCGGCAGGGAGGTAGGAAGGCATGGGCATCAGAAGCATTGCCAAGCCTGAGCTGAGTCTGTTTGTTTATAGGAAGGGTGAGAAGAACCACAGATCTTCAAGGCTGATAATTCTTGTCTTGACAGAATTCTGGAATCAATAGTTCTAACATAATTATGAGGTTCTCATTTAAAATGCATTATAGCAGTTGTACATTAACATTTTATATTTGCAAGTGACTCATGTGCTTGGGAGGCCATACTTTTCTTGTGGGTAACAGGGAGGGGATCGGATGCTGGTTAAGACCCCTGCTCAGGGGAGGGGCAAACAAAAGGGATCTGGTGTTTAGAGCGTGCCGGTTTTCTGCCCACATTGCCATGCAAGAGACTCCACCTATACCACTTCATTTAATTCCCACACCCACCATGGCAAGGAGGTCTTATTCCCTCTTTTTTATACATGCTGAACACAAGTCTCAGAGAGGTTGAGTAATTTGCCCAAAGTCACACAGCTGGTGGAACAGATCTCTTCCACAGCCCCAACCTCATGCCTCATGCCCAGCTAGATTTGAGTCACAAGTTTTTGATGGAAATCTATCAGAGAAGAGCCCAGTCTCAACCTCAGAAGCATATGATTTCTCTGCGGGGGGCGGGTGGGGAGCAGGGGGCAAAATTGATAACTTTAGAGGCTCCTGAATTTCTCCTTTGGTGTATTAGCTTAAGAAAATTACTGTGTTGCTCTTGGAATATTTATGGAGAATGTGAATTAGGAACTGTTGAAAGAGACATTAATAGATGTGAGATTTTTATCATGATTAAACTAATGTTATGTTCATAAGGAACAGACTGAAGGGGCCATCTGTCTAATCCTCCTCTCTTCTTGAGAGGATTTAGCAGAATTAGGATTAAGTAACCCCAAACACAGTTACAGCATAGTCTTTCTCAGGTCAGATGTGTGGAAAGATAGCTCAAGGTTGGAGTCTCAAGTATGGTATAGAAATATCCATTACCTTAAAGTTTTTAAAATTAGCTTCATTTCTACCAAAAGAATCATGAAAGGGCTTCCCTGGTGGCACAGTGGTTGGGAATCTGCCTGCCAATGCAGGGGACATGGGTTTGAGCCCTGGTCTGTGAGGACCCCACATGCTGTGGAGCAACTAAGCCCGTGCCACAACTACTGAGCCTGTGCTCTGGAGCCCGAGAGCCACAACTGCTGAGCCTGCATATTACAACTACGGAGGCCCGCGAGCCTAGAGCCTGTGCTCCGCAACTGAGAGAAGCCACCGCAATGAGAGGCCCATGCACCGCAGCGAGGAGTGGCCCCCGCTCACTGCAACTAGAGAGAGCTGACATGCAGCAACGAAGACCCAATGCAGCCAAAAGAAAAAAAAAAAAAAGAATCATGAAAGCTGTACTGTGGCCCAGTGAATGGATTTAGGGTATTTGTAGGAAAGTTGGTGAACAGATAAGAGGTGAGCAAGTCTACACACGTGTCTTCTGTGCTACTGTCTCAAATGGCCCAGCCAGGAGGGAACAGCAGAGGAGAAAGAAGGTGAGATGCTCCATGCTATGGGCTGAATTGTGTCCCCCGTCCCAAATTCATACGTTGAAGTCCTAACATCCAGTACCTGAGAATGTGACTTTGTTCAGAGATAGGGCTGCTGCAGATGTGATTAGTTAAGATGAGGTGATACTGGAGTAGGGTGGGTCCCTAATCTAATAAGACCGGTGCCCTTACGAAAAGGGGAAATCTAGACACAGACACACACATGGGGAGAATGTCATGTCAACGTGAAGACAGATATTGGGGCGAAGTGTCTACAAACCAAGCAACACCAAAATGGCCAGCAAACCTCCAGAAGCCAGGAGAGAGACATGGACCAGATTCTCCCTCACAGCCTCAGAAGGAACCAGCCCTGCCCACTGCTGGATCTTGGACTTCTGTCTCTAGACCTGGAAGATGATACATTTCTGTTGTTCAAGTCATCCGATCTCTGGTGTTTTGTTACAGCAGCACAAGTTAACTAACACACCCCACAAGGAAACAGGTCTTGATAACTAAGATGTCACAAGGAGTTTTCTAAGTCTGAGATATGTTTGCTCATTTCTTCACCTTCATCGAAGAACAGTCATTGGGCCCTTTGTGCAAGTCGGGCACCTTGCTGAGACCTTGAGGAAACTGATCACGGCTTCCCTGCCCCCAGAAGTCCTTATTCTTGGGGAGAGAAAGAGCCCCCAGACCCGATGTGCCATTAAGGCTGCTCCATGCTGATTTTTGGGTGATTGGAGAAGTGTGTGTGTGTGTGTGTGTGTGTCTATGAGTATACATGTGCAAGTGTGTATGGGGGAGAAGATGAGTATATGCAGGTGTATAAGTGTGTGTCCGTGTGTGCACATATGTGTGACTGTGTGTGAGCAGTGGGAATGGTGTGTGAGTGTGCGAATATGTGTTAGCATGTGTGTGTGTGAGAGCATGAGAGTGTCATGTGTGTGAATACGTGTGCCTGTGGGAATGTGTATGTGTGTGTGTGTGGGAATGTGTGCCAGTGAGTCGAGTGGCGGCTCTCACACGGAATCTGTTGCAGGTTTTGTCCCTGTCACTCTAGAAATAGAGGCTGAATTCACCACTGAAGAAAAAGAAACTCGCTGAAGGGTCTCTGGGCTACGCTCAGCCGGGGCTGGGGTCTTGTTCTCTCTGGAGAAGGTCTGGGTCTGCAGAGGGGTGGAGTGTTTCTGAGGCCTCTGCAGCCTGACCCCAGGGGCCTGCCGACGAGGGTGGTCCTTGGGGACAGACCCCCCAGGACTTGCACCGTGAAGGAAGAAGAGAGGCTGGTTAATGCATTTCTGTAAGAAAAACATCGAAAATGACCTCATTGTTCCACAATTGGGGATAATTTAATTAACTGCTGTATGTCCATATAACGGAATATTATGCAGCAACTGGAAGTTCCATTCTGAAGAATATTTTTTCTTTTTTTTTTTTGCGGTACGTGGACCTCTCACTGCTGTGGCCTCTCCCGTTGCGGAGCACAGGCTCCGGACGCGCAGGCTCAGCGACCATGGCTCATGGGCCCGGCCGCTCCACAGAATGTGGGATCTTCCCGGACCGGGTCATGAACCCGCGTCCCCTGCATCAGCAGGCGGACTCTCAACCACTGCACCACCAGGGAAGCCCATTCTGAGGAATTTTTAACGCCTGGGGAAGCTGCCTGTGATGGGTGGGAGACACCAGGGTGCAAACAGTGGCTGTGGTGTCGTGAGGCTTGGCTGCCTTCTTGGGGTTAAATTCAGGCTCACTATTTGCTGGCTGTATGACCTTTGCAGGCACCTCGGTTTCTTCCTCTGTAACATGGGAACAGCAGATCACCAACCCCACCGGCAGTGGCGTGAGGTTAAGGGCTCTTGATACAAGGAGCCCTGATCTGTGGCATTTGCTGATTCCCATGGAGGTAAATACTTCTGTGATGACCAATTTCAAGCTCCCGTCAGTTTAATAACTGACACAAAATTCCTGAGAACTTAACGATCACCCTCACGAGCCAGTTGGTGTGACAGGGTGCTGGTCGAACATACCATGGCCGGGGTTACCATGGGGATTACATGAATATGTGCACAAAACACTTGGAGCAATGCCCAACACAAAAGACAAACATTAGCAATCATTGCCATGCTGTTATATTTTGAGACACATGGCAAAAATAAAGTAGCAAAAACAATGCATGATGACGATGTGTGATGAACCAAGGGTGATGATTAACTCAAATCTGTACATTCAAGGCCCCCAAAATAATCTTTTTATTTTTAATTTTTTTTTTTAAGAAGATGTTGGGGTAGGAGTTTTTATTAATTAATTAATTTATTTTTGCTGTGTTGCGTCTTCATTTCTGTGTGAGGGCTTTCTCTAGTTGTGGCAAGCGGGGGCCACTCTTCATCGCGGTGCGCGGGCCTCTCACTATCGCGGCCTCTTGTTGCGGAGCACAGGCTCCAGACGTGCAGGCTCAGTAGTCGTGGCTCACGGGCCTAGTTGCTCCGCGGCATGTGGGATCCTCCTAGACCAGGGCTCGAACCTGTGTCCCCTGCATTAGCAGGTAGATTCTCAACCACTGCGCCACCAGGGAAGCCCTATTTTTAATTTTTATATTTTATTGAAGTATAGTTGATTTATAATGTCCTGTTAATTTCTGTTGTACAGCAAAGTGATTCAGTTATACATATATATATATTTTAATTTATTTATTTAATTTATTTATTTTTGGCTGCATTGGGTCTTCATTGCTGCGTACAGGCTTTCTCTAGCTGTGGCGAGCGGGGGTTACTCTTTCTTGTGGTGCACGGGCTTCTCATTGCAGTGGCTTCTCTTGTTGTGGAGCATGGGCTCTAGGTGCACAGGCTTCAGTAGTTGTGGCTCACGGGCTCAGTAGTTGCGGCGCACGGGCTCAGTAGCTGTGGAGCGCGGGCTCTAGAGCACAGGCTCTGTCCATAGTTGTGGCGCACGGGCTTAGTTGCTCCACGGCATGTGGGATCTTCCCAAACCAGGGCTCAAACCCATGTGCCCTGCATTGGCAGGCAGATTCCCAACCACTGCACTGCCAGGGAAGCCCCCATATATATATTCTTTTTCATGTTCTTTTCCATTATGGCTCATCCCAGGATACTGAATATAGTTCCCTGTGCTCTACAGTAGGACCCTGTCATTTATCCATTCTATGTATACGAGCTTGCATCTGCCAATCCCAAACTCCCACTCCTTCCCTCCCCTCCCCCCCTTGGCAGCCACAAGTCTGTCTTCTATGTCTGTGAGTCTGTTTCTGTTTTGTAGATAGGTTCATTTGCGTCGTACCAAAAAATAATTTAAAAATATGTATGTGGCTAAAATGGAGCTCACCAAAATGCTGAGTGGTGGCTGTGTGTGGAGGTTTGAGAATTTCTGCAAGCTTTGCCCAATGAGCACATAGAATGATGTAATCATTTCACTTAATTTAAAGGTGGGAGGAGTTCTGAAGATACGGATGCCATCTCTTGGGAGGGGGGACAGGGAATAGAGCCCTGAGGGTGTTGGGGAGGCCCAGTCAGAGGAGGGAGGGCTGCCCAAGGTGAGGGACCTTGGCGGCTGGAGCGTCCGGCCCCTGACACTGGCCTTAGGCGGCTCAGCTTTCGTGACACCTCCATCTCCTCGGATCTCAAGGGGAGACTTTCTCTGGGCACATCCTGCCTCTGGGACACATCCTGAAAAAGGAAAACAGCCACCTTTCTGTCTGGGGCTGTGGGTGTTCTGTTGGGTGTATGGAGTTGAATAATGTCCTCCCTACCCGAATTCATGTCCACTTGGAACCTCAGAATGTTACCTTATTTGGAAATAGAGTCTTTGCAGATGTAATTAGGTTGAGATAGTAGGAGGTCATGCTGAATTAGGGAGGGCCCCTCACCCAATATGACCAGTGTCTTTGTAAGAAGATGGCCATGTGAAGACAGAGCCACACAGAAGAGAAGCCCATGTGATGATGGAGGCTGAGATTGGGGTGATGCAGCTGCAAGCCCGGGAACCCCAAGGATTGCCGGCAGCCACCAGAGGCCAGGAAAGAGTCAGGGAACAGGCTCTCCCTCAGAGCCTCCGAAGGGAATCAGCCCTGCCGACATCTTCATCTTGGGCTTCTGGCCTCTAGAACTATGAGAATTCACTTCTGTTCTTTTAAGCCACCCGGTTTGTGGCACTTTGTTACAGCGCTCGGGAAACAAATACACTGGGCCAAGGCCGAGGAAGCTCCCATGTGGGTGCTGGTCCTGGCCTGGCCACCAGGGCAGCGCTAGAGAGCAGCGGCCCTAGCTCCAGGCTGCTCTGAAGCAGCCCTATGAGTGCACCCGAGGCCCGGGCAGGGGTGGACCACAGCTTTCTGAGAACATTGTCACTTTCTTCAGAAACCTTCTGATCTGCATGGAAAATGAATCCTTCGTGACCAACGCGCGATGCCCTGCCTGCTTGATCCTAGGTGATCTGCCAACGATGCAGAAAAGAGAAAGGTGCCTCAGGAAGGAAAGAAAGGAAGGAAAGATGCCTCAGCGTGAGGACCACGATGCTGACTCAGCAGGTCTTTCCCTGGAACAGTGAGGGGTTGGGGCGCAGGGTATGCTGGAGCCCGGGCTGGTGGCTGGCAGTGCCTGGCCCAGGTCACCCCCTTCGGCTGCGCCTTTCCGGGCTCCCATGGGCTCCTCAGAGGCTGGGTGGCTCCTCCCTAAGCTCCGCCCATACCCCACGCCTTCCCTTCCTCCCCCTGCTCATCAGGGATGATCGTCCTAGCACAGCAGCTTAATAGTCACTTCAGAACTAGACCGGTGGAAGATTAAGGGTTGCTAAGTTGGAACCAGGGACTGATGTTCTATAAAAAGCAGAGGCTTTGGGATCTGTTTAGTTTTTTAAAAGTAAGCCATTTTAGAAACTCTTCCTACACAAAAATGATGAAGTCAGTGGAATTTGTCCCTTTCCACACCCGCTTCTTCTTCTGTGCACCCGCCTCTTTCCAGCTTCTCCAACCCCTTTACATCCCCCCTAGGCCCCTGCCCCAAGCCCTGCCCTCCACACACACCCAGGCCCCTCCAAACAGGGTCAGCGCCTTTAAAGAGATGTGCCACATCCTTCCAGGAGTCTAGGGTCAGAGAGGAAGAGATGGGAGGAGGGGACCCCCGACCGTGCTGGGGTAGGGGGACAGTTGACAGAGGGGATGACTGTCCCAAGGGTGGTGTGACTCATGAAGGCCCTGCCAGGAGTGGCTGCATTTCAGAAAAGTGCTGCAGGGAGAGGAACCCTGGGGAAAGAGTTGCTCCTGTTGAGCCCAGATGAACCGTGCGGGGAAGGGGCGGCCTTCCCTGACCCCCTGGATTAGATGTAGGTCCTGGGAAATCGCCCTGAGTACTCAGGGCTGGCACGAGTCATATCTGTCTTCATGCTGATGCCGGGGTGAGCGGGGACAGGGATCCATCACAGCCTCTCGTCTCTCTGCCTGCCACCCGAATCTAAAGACGAGGCGGCTCTGTGTTGCAAAAATGAAGAATGTTGAGGCTGGCTAGGAAAAGGAACTTGACTTACTTTTTTATCTCTATGCATTAGAGAGCAACTGGGCAAGCAAAGTAACTGCAAAGCAGCTGTGTGAACACACACACACACACACACACACACACCCTGAACAGAAAATTTCTGGTTTTCTCAGCTCCACAGTGAGCAAGTTATATAGAATCTGGGAGTCTTGAGTGAACCAATTTCAGCTCCACTCTAGGGGCAGAAAATATGTAGTTCTTTTTTTTTTTTTGGCTGCGCTGTGTGACATACAGGATCTTAGTGGATCTTAGTTCCCCAGAGAAGGATCAACCCCGCGCCCCGTGCAGTGGAAGCTCGGAGTCTTAACCACTGGACTACCAGGGAAGACCGGCTTTCTTTTTTTATTTTTTATTTTTTTGCGGTACGCGGGCCTCTCACTGTTGTGGCCTCTCCCGTTGAGGAGCACAGGCTCCGGACGCGCAGGCTCAGCAGCCATGGCTCACGGGCCCAGCCACTCCGCGGCATGTGGGATCTTCCCGGACCGGGGCACGAACCCGCGTCCCCTGCATCGGCAGGCGGACTCTCAACCACTGGGCCTCCAGGGAGGCCCCAGCTTTTTATTTTTGAGATTCACCCCCAGCTTGTTTTTCTGCCCCATCATAAGCCTTTTAATGCATCAGCCAAGCCGGTCCTCCCTGGAAAGCTCACTCACTGCCCGGAGGCCTCCACTTTCTCCGTGGTAAATTCCAGGACTTTCATTTGGGGGCATAACATCTGCTGTGTAGCTGCTGAGTAAAATTATGATGTTATGAAAAGCCCCTAGGGCAGGAGGAAACAGTGACAGGGCGAGGGAGGCGGAGGCACAGAATTGCCCACAGGTCTGGCAATGATGAGCCGGCCACATCGTAATTAGGAGCTGGGACCCCTGGGCTGGGGGAGCGTCTTTGCCTGAAGACCTCCTTGTGGAGGAAACGCAGCCTCGGGACAGCCCTGCCCCTGCTCAGCGGAGACTTGAGGCCGCTCTGTCCTCTCAGACACAGGCCGGGGAGGGTCCCCAGCCAGGGGAGAACAGGAGGGGACGGAACCAGATGGACACCTTGGCCAGGGAGACACTGGAGGGTATGGTTTTATTCCAACTGGGGGGCGGGTCAAGTTGTCCAGAGGCAAGTCCAGGGCTAACGCAGATCGTGTGGGTGGGTAGACGGGCGGCCGCTCCACCTTGAGCGACCCTCCCTCTGCTTCTGATGTTTTCTAAGGCAGTTCGTTGAAGTGTAAAGCCATTTCTCCTTTACAGAATATAATTTATAGAATTATATAATATTATAATTGTTTTGTCTATGCTGTCATAATTATCTAGTATAATTTATAAATACATAATACATATCTATATATAGTACTTTACAGAGTAAAATGTAATTTATAATATTAGGTCATTTATACAACATACTGGTCAATGATTTTTGATGAACGTGTAAAATTATGTGACGACCGTCACAGTTAAGATACAGCACAGACCCCTCACTCCCTGCATAATGATGCCCCTTTGGAGGGTGGCCTTCCCTGACCCTCAGGACCTCACAACTCCCATCTGTCTTCTTCCCCACCCTGACGTCCTCCCAAGCCTGGCTTCCCTCGGAGCCATTGTTGCAGGCACTGAGTCACTGGAACTCCGTGTGCAGGTTTCTCAGGGATCCTATCACCCCCCTCCACTGTTGGTTTTTGAAGCTTAAATATATTATTTATACCCAAACCAGACTTTATTTTAATTTTGCTTTCCAGACTTTAAGGGAAGCAAATGCAGCCATAATATTTGAAAATATACTTCTTAACTTATCTCGTTTTTGTCTGGGAGAATTGCCATGTTTGAAACCCAGTCAAGACCTAGTGATGATCTTGAATCGTTTTTAGTTCACTTCAGCTTTCTGAAATGTGCTTTGCCGGACCTCGCTGTGGCTGGCATGGTTAAAAACAAAACAAACACAAAATAAATGAGTAAACACAACATAAAACAAAACAAAACAAAAATATCCACGTCCACTTCCAAATTTAGACCCGATCACCCTAAGCCAAATTCCTGCAGTGTCTATTGTCTTTTCATCCTACAGCTGACCTGGAACCAGCACTATTACTGAACGGCTCACCTCCCCGGAGAAGGGCCCGCGGGCCCCTCAGCCACGTGCCCGATGCTCGGAGTCTGAAAGGAATGAGGCTCTCATTACTGCTAATTAAAGATTTCACATGTTCCACCGAACTGTAGCCGGAAAGCCTGGCACATCCATCCCTGCCGGTGCCTCTCTCCTTGACTTTTTTAAGCAAACGCTTACATAACACAGCGCTGGCTCTGTGCCCGCTCTGCTCACACACAGCCCCCATCAGAGGAGCCGGGTGACGGCTCCCTGGGGCTCCATGAGTGACAGAGGAAGGCAAACATCTCTGGAAGGAGGCCTGGCCACCAGCCACTGCGGTCCCCTACAACGGTCCCAGCAGGAAGTTCTCCTTTTAGTCCAGTGGAATTCTCCTCCTGGGCACCCCGCTTCCCGCTGCCCCCAGGCCTGGGGGAGTTAACAGTTTTAGGGTGAAGCCAAGTCTCTCCCCTTAAGGAGACCCCAGCCCGGGCTATATTTGCAGGGGTGCTGGAGCCAGCAGGGTGCAGAGGGGTTCCTGGGGGACCCCGGTCTCCGGCTCTGTGCTGCTGCTCTAGGTGAGGACAGCCGCCTCCTGGGGACTGTCCCTGAGCCCCTCCCACAGCGCCACCCCCATCCCTCCTAGAGGTCCTACTGTCCTTCTCAATGAAACACGTGCAAAGCTGGGCTCAGCTTCCTCTGCCGCCTCGGCGCCCGCCCTGGGCGGTGTGGTCTGGGCTCAGAGGAGGGTGGAGTTCGGGGCAGCCGAGCCTAGAAGGAGAAAAGTCAAGGTGAGAGGAAGGACACACACCGGGGCGGGAAGAAGAGAGACACGAGGCGTTCAGATGCTTGTGACTCAGGAAGCTTGGCTGCCGCAGCATCAGCATCGTGAGGAGAAGGAAGTGGGGGCGAGGGAGTGAGGGGAGAGGTGGGGAGAGGAGGGAGGGAGGGGGAGGGGAGGGGTGAATGGGGAGGGGAGGGGAGAGAGGGGAGGGGTGAGAGGGGAGAGGTGGGAGGGAGGGGGAGGGGAGGGGTGAATGGGGAGGGGGAGGGGCGGCAGGCCTGGTAGCTGGGCCAGGTTCGAGGAGGTCTGAGGTCCAGCTGAGGCGCTGGTGGGGGTGACCCCGTGTGTCCCCGCCTCCCGTCCCTTCCTTGGAACCTGGCCGCCTGAGGACTAGATGAAGATTTCAGGAGGGGGAGGGGGAGGGGTGGAGGGAGTACGGACTCGCAGCCCCGCCCACGAGGAAGCGCTGGTTCTAAGACGGGCATAAAGTACTTTCTCGAAGAACGCGCTGTGCGAGTGGAAAGGAGCAAACCGGCGCTCCCACGCGGCCGCCCGCGCCCCGGGGCTGCTGGCAGCGAAAGGGGCTGAGGCCGCGCCGGCCCGGCTGGGGAAGGCGGTCCCGCACGGCCCTGCATGCTCTTCATCAATGTGGCTGCTTATTACTGTTTGCGTCGTGCTGGTTCCAAGGAGTCTCTGTAAACATTAGCTTCAGGATTGCTTGTGTGCCCCGCCCCCCCCCCCCAACACACACAAACATGCCAAGCGGCTCCTTTAAAAACAGACTGAGAAAATCCGGTCTGGAGGAGCACGAGGCTGACAGCTTAGGTGGATTGTATAAAAGCAGGTTCTGGTGAAATAGGTTGAACCCAGGCTAACTCTGCACGGGGAGGGTGAGGGAGCATGGTGCCCAGAGTGGAGGCGTTCGTGGGCAGGGCCTCCTCCTGGACCGCCGTGCTGGTTGCCCCCCGACCCTTCCAACTTCTCTGGATGAGTCTGAAACCTTCCTGGTTTCAGCTGCAAATTAGGCCAGGCTGTTTCCAGGTCTTTGGATGACATGTAAGCCCGGCTGCTGGGCAGCCCCCAGCCCTGTCTTGGGGAACTTGCCCACCTCCCAAGCCCTGCTGGCCGCCTTCTGGGCCTCAGCTGAGTTGGCCAAGGATGAGTGGGCAAGAGGAATCCCTACGGTAGCCTGCAAAAGGGGAGCCCTGGGCCCATCAGCTTCCTGGTTTCTGGAATCCATCGGGCAGGAGCTAAAGGTCAAGCTGAAGGCATCATGGGCTGGTAGAGCAGGGGCCACGGTGGTCCCAGGCCCATCAGAGTGCTGTGAGTGGGGCGATGGGATGAGCAGAGAAGGATGTGGGTGCAGGGTAAGGAAGCCAGCACTGCGGACAGCGATGGGGAGACGGGGCAGAGGTGGCCTGACCTGTGGCAGACACCCCCCAAGTCCAGTTCCAGTGAAGCCAAGGCCCAGCCCAGCACAGGTCCTGGCCTTGGACTTTCAGAAGATCCTATTGACATAGAACCTCTATGACAATAAACTCCAACCCCTGACATGAGGAGCCTGAGAGAGCCTCCACCCCTTGGGGAAAGAAAATAAGTAAAACCCATGTACCTAAATCAGCCTCTTCCAAGTAGGTTGTTTAAATGCAGAATGGAACGGGGTCAGTCAAGATCAGAGCCCCGGCACCTGGCCACTCCCGTGCAAGCGTATTCACCGGCCAAGCTGATCTCAGCTCCTGCAGCTCTTACCCTCACACGCCTACCAGCACCCCCTGAGTGGTTTTTCTTAACTCTCAGTGAAATGCAATTCTATTCCAAGCCTTGGAAGATTCATCAAGCACCTACTGTGTGCAGGGCACTGGGCGGGGCCTGTGAGGGCTGCACGGGTGATGGAGCTCTGGTGCTAACCTTGCATCGGGAGAAGCGCAGGAAGGAGGCTGCAGGGGACGCAGGCAGCCGGGGGTTCCTGAAGGCTGTGTTCGCGATCACGGCACGTTATCGCTGACAGTTCTCTATCTCTGGAAGCAGAACCTCTGAATAAGAACCCTGTGGTGCAGAGTGGAAAGGGGGACGGGGAAGAGTAACATTGCAGCAGAAAAACTTGACAGAGGCTTCCTTGGCCAAACAAACAACCAAGGTCCACATCAACAGGGATAAATCATGTTGAGAGTGTGGACCTTTGGATGTAATGAAAATGGAATTTACCTCTACGGCCTTCTTCCGCAAACCCATCCTCCCTGTCTAATCATGAGGAAAACATCAGGCAAATGCTGATAGGAGAGCATCCTCCAGTGTGCCTGATGAATTCCTCAAAACTGTCAAGGTCATCAACAACAAGGAAAGTCTGAGAAACTGTCAGACCCAAGAGGAGCCTGAGGAGACGTGACAACTCAATGCAATGTGGGATCCCGGATGGGATTTTTCATTTTTTTTTCAGGTAGTTTTTATTTTTAAATTTTATTTATTTTTTGGCTGCATTGGGTCTTCCTTGCTGTGCGTGGGCTTTCTCTAGTTGCAGCAAGCCGGAGCTACTCTTTGTTGCGGTGGGCGGGCTTCTCATCGTGATGGCTTCTCTTGTTGCGGAGCACGGGCTCTAGTCACACGGGCTTCAGCAGTTGCAACACGTGGACTCAGTAGTTGTGGCGCATGGGCTTTGTTGCTCCACGGCATGTGGGACCTTCCTGGACCAGGGATCAAACCCGTGTCCCCTACATTGGCAGGTGGATTCTTAATCACTGTGCCAACAGAAAGTGAATATTAGGTAAAAACTTCAGAAATCTGAATAATCTACAGTCATCAGTTAATAATAAGGTATCAATATCGGTTCATTATTTGTAACAAATGTACCACATTAATGTTAGATTTTATTAATAGGGGAAATGGTGCAGGGCTTATTGGAACTCTATACTTTCTGCTCAGCATTTCTATAGATATAAAACTGTTCTAAAAAATAAAGTCTAGGGCTTCCCTGGTGGCGCAGTGGTTGAGAGTCCGCCTGCCGATGCAGGGGACGTGGGTTCGTGCCCCGGTCCGGGAAGATCCCACATGCCGCGGAGTGGCTGGGCCCGTGAGCCGTGGCCACTGAGCCTGCGCGTCTGGATCCTGTGCTCCGCAACGGGAGAGGCCACAACAGTGAGAGGCCCGCATACCGCAAAAAAAAAAAAAAAGAAAAAAAAAAGAAAAAGAAATAAAGTCAATTAAAAAGAACCCTGCAGGAATGAGGTTTGGGATGGCCAGTTTGTGAACCAGGATCTCTGCTGTCCAGGCATTTTGGTGAGCTATTCAGTATCTTTTAATAAAGCCCTTTTCTGCTTAAACTAGCTGCAGTGGGAGTTTGGTTGTTTGCAACCAACAGCCTAGAATAATACACATGTTTACCTACTTATGGCATTTAAGAAAAGAGCTGCAGGAGATTTGGTGTCATTTTCCATTTTGAGTTTGACAGTCATTTTACAGAGGCAGGTTAATGTGCATAAAGTGTCTGGGGATAGAATCGGGACTGAGATCATATTTGCAAGATGCTTTGAGCTCCCTGGAGCTACTGAAAGGCAAGGTACAGGTATTATCATTATGAGAAAAAACAAGCTTTGAGAACTTTGGCAGGGAGGCGGCTATAAGTGGAAATCAGTTCAATTACGCTCTCCTTTTAAAATAGACAAGTTCTATAAAAGTTAAAGATAAGTGATTTTTTTTTTTTTTTTGTAAATCAAGTTCCTCCTGACTTCTTCAGTCAAACATTGCTGCCTGTTCTCTGATCTTTCAATTATCTTTGGTTCTGGGCTCCCTCTGACAATATATGCAAGCAGCTTGAGTTTCTCTGCTTCTAGATTCTCTAGCAGAATATTTTCAAACTTCAAAACCTAGCTCTGTTTTGAGGGGAAAAAATCATATGCTTTCCTTTAATGTTATTGGAAATTTCAGGACAAATAACATGCTAAAAAAAAACAACCAATACCAATGGTAATAGTAGAAGAAAATGATATATTTTTAAAAAATTTATTTTTATTTATTTATTTTTGGCTGCGTTGGGTCTTTGTTGCTGCGCGTAGGCTTTCTCTAGTTGTGGCGAGTGGTGGCTTCTCTTGTTGCAGAGCACGGGCTGTAGGCACGTGGGCTTCAGTAATTGTGGCACGCAGGCTCAGTAGTTGTGGCGCACGGGCTTAGTTGCTCCGTGGCGTGTGGGATCTTCCCAGACCAGGGCTTGAACCCGTGTCCCCTGCATTGGCAGGCAGATTCTTAACCACTGCGTCCCCAGGGAAGCCGAAAATGATATTTTTGTCTCTAAAGATACATTTTAAAAATTGTCGGCTCTTATAAACATTGCAGTTTTTGTGCCTCATACAGAGGAGGAGCCCAGGGCTCAGCATGGCCCTTTCGACATCAGGTCTGTTGTGTTGTTTTGTTTTTAAAGTCCATAGTAAGAAAAAAAATCAGACACATGTGGGTAAAAAATGAGATCTCAATAGGAATGTTTTCTCCCTTTTTTTTTTTTTTTTTCAGTACGCGGGCCTCTCCCTGTTGTGGCCTCTCCCGTTGCGGAGCACAGGCTCCGCGGCCATGGCTCATGGGCCCAGCCGCTCCGCAGCATGTGGGATCCTTTCAGACCGGGGCACGAACCCGTGTCCCCTGCATCGGACGGCGGACTCTCAACCACTGCACCACGAGGGAAGCCCTCTCCCTTTTTTTAAGGAGAGGTATTTTACCTCCAATTGTTCAAAGTCATCATGTCAGTGAAGACTGTCATGATTAACAGGGATTACTGGCTCTCATTCCTCCTCGGCCGCCTTCAACCCAAGCTGTGTTTCTTGTTTTTGTTTTTCCTTTTAAAACCTTACAGGAGGCTACGAAAATTGGCCAACACATTCCAGAACATTCCCTACCAAGTTCCCTGATACTATCTTGGTGGACACGTGGCCTGTTTCCCAAGATGTAAATGAAGACAGTTTAACCATTTTGCAAACAGGTAGCAAGAGCTGCTGGTTTCACAACTGGGCAACAGACCGCTGCACCCTTCTCCAGGCAGGTTCGGTGTCTTAGGGTTTCTTGATTTGCCTGCCTCCTGGCACGAGATTCAGATTTAGCAAAGATTCCTCATGTGACAAGGAATTAGAAATCCAACTCAAGCGACAAAGGGGATGCTGTGGCTCCCATACTGGAAGTCCGGAGGTGGACAGATTTCCCTGAAGGTTGATGTGGTGACTCAGATATGTGATGTGGGAACCCCAGCTGTCTTCCTCTCGTAGAGACAGTTTTATGCTGAGGCCTGTCCCCCTTGTGGACCTGTAGAAGTCAAAGCCAGCTACTTTCTCCTTCATGTCCAGTAGGAGACAGGGTGGGTCTGTCTGCAAACCACCAAGAAGTCAGAGGGTCACGTGATCGGACAGTTTCCATTATGTGATCATCGATGGACCCATGATGTGACCAGGATGCTGTGCTGTGCTGATGGGCAGAAGTCCACCACAGCCCAAGCCCTGGAACTAGAAATGGTACCCACACCCCACTCCCCAACACTGGGTTCCCCCAGGGCAGAGGGCGTGCACCTGAATGAAATCTGTTGCCCTTAGAAAGGAGGAAAGGTCAACGGCTGCTCTCAGCAGGCCCCCTGCAAGGACCTCTGTTGTGATTTTCTGGAAATTACCTTTGGCAAAAGCCGGAACCTCAAAATTTCTTCTTGGAGATGTTGTCCAGCACAGATGGTATATTAGGGGAAAAGGGAGTTTCTTGATAAGCTCTGAAATGAGATTTTTCAGCCATGACATCTAGAAAGCAGATCCTGAATTCAGCATATATACTAGATACACATTTAGTTTTTTCATGGAATACTTTTCAATAACCTTGTCTTTGAAAGTTTTAGGTTGAAAAAGTATAAAAAGACAGTTTTAGCAATGATTCTCAACATCCATGACTTGGTTTGGGCGCTAAGTGTTTTCATAAGGGGAAGTTTATATTCAAACGTTCAAGTATAATTGTCAAATAGGACAAGATTTGCTGAAAGATAATCATTTTAAGAAGTTTACAGCTGTATGTGTTTACCCTAGTATTCCACAAATACGACACCTCCCCCTCCAGCACGTAAAAGTGTTTATTTCCCTTTGCCAATCATCAAACCCCAGTGGAGAACTTTCTGACTGACATTCAGATCTTCATACAGAGCAAAGTGAATCATCTGAGGCAACCCTCAGATGCATAGCTTTTCATGTAGTTGATTACCGTTGGTTGAGGTTTTCTTATCAATTCCTGGGCAGAATTTTGAAAGGTGACACTGATGATGCATGATACAGCACATTCCAGAAATGAGTGTTTTCCTTTGATTTTTGCTTGGTATCTGCAAATCCCAGCATTTCAGGAGCACCACCAGGGCAGAACACCATTAATGTTTTTGTTCTATTTGACTAATTTACTTTGAAGAATTTTCACATGGCTTCAAAACTGTCATCAGCTTTCATGACTACCTGTAAGACCTGAGAAAACCACATTTCTTTTCCAACAGTATCTTGAGCCATTGTGCCTAATGAAATTATCAAGCTCAATTTCCTCTATTGGTTTATTAAGCACACATAGGGAAAATAGGGCATTAAATCAGTCTTTTGCAAAACTTGAAGTTTGATGTCCTAAGCTACTTCAGTTAATGATTACTTGATTGAAAAATTGGACTGGCTTGAACAGCAATCGGAATTTTTTTCTTAGATTCTTCTCCAAAGGAAACTTGAGCAGCTGTCAGAATGCAAATTTTCACGTGAGTTTCTCCACTATGAAAGGCTGGCTTTTGTTGTTATTGTTGCTTTAATCTTAGTAATGGAAAAAGCTGAATCATACAAAACCTTCTGCACTTTGTTGATTCCTGATACTATGTTCTAGTTCCATCCAATCTTATGTGCAGCCGAAAATTCTCCTTCTCAGGAAAAGCAAATGTATAAACATAAATGTCCTCTTAAAATGTTTTGGCTGAAATATCATTTAAATCAATAATTTCTGTCAGGGACTTTCCTGGTGGCACAGTGGTTAAGACTCTGCCTGCCAATGCAGGGGACACGGGTTCGAGCCCTGGTCTGGGGAGATCCCGCATGCCGCGGAGCAACTAAGGCCATGAGCCACAGCTACAGAGCCTGTGCCCTAGAGCCCGTGAGCCACAACTACTGAAGCCCACGTGCCTAGAGCCCGTGCTCTGCAACAAGAGAAGCCACAGCAATAAGCCCGCGCACCGCAACAAAGAGTAGCCTCCGCTCGCCACAACTAGAGAAAGCCCACGTGCAGCAACGAAGACCCAATGCAGCCAAAAATAAATAAATTAAATAAATAAAATTTAAAAAATATTAAATGTTTTGGCATCTCTTTAAAAAAAAAGGAATTTCTGTCATAGTTACACAACAATTCTGGAACTCCAACATACTGGAAAAAAAGTACTCCATCCTGCGTGAATCCATATATGACAATAAACATTGCCACAAATTGTTGATGCCATCTTCAGCCACCCAAAGAAAAAAGAAGAGTAAGCAAAAATGAAAGGTTTGATGGAAATACCTGGTCCCATACTTGTAGAGTGATGAGGGGTGTCCAGTGGTGGCCAGTCCAGACACCCAGGCATGTCTGAAGTTTGGAATGCCGAGACCACTTTCAGGTTCCAAGACTGTGTCCTTGGTCTAAGCCCGCCACATTTAATGGTTCCATGGCAAGATTTAAATAATCTTTCTGGACAGTCGTCTAACATTGCCAACTCAAGTTCACAGATAAGCGCTAACTTATACAAACAAAAGACGGTTCCAGAATCTACTTTTATACTTTATTACAGTATCTATAAAATCCAATGTTATTTTAAACATATATGCATACTTATATTTAAACAGCAAGCTCACATACTGTGCAGTAGGAAACAGCAGAAAAAATTGGATTTTATAATCCAGGTGAATAGGACACATTGTGTTAACACGTGAGCTTTCTCTAAAGCCTTTCTTGCTTTATTTTCTGCCTATACGCACCATTCAGGGGACTTATTTGTTCTCTGTAGTTTGTATTATAAAATAAATATATGTTTTTAATTTTCCAAGTATAACATTAAAATGCTTAATATGTTTACCCAAATTTCCCATACCTGCCAGCCATATTCTGCCGGACCCCACTCCTACTAAATACTTCCAAAGAAAGAGTGCTTGGGAATTCCCCGGCCATCCAGTGGTTAGGACTCTGTGCCTCCATTGCCGGGGGCCGGGTTCGATCCCTAGTCGGGGAGCTAAGATCCCATGAGCCTTATGGCGAAGCTGAAAAAAAGAGTGCTTAACATGGAATGACGCAACAATGAATCCCAGAGAAGCAAGAGTTATTTTGTGAGTCTCAACTACTCTGATTTTTTAATATGGACATAAAACCAAATTTTAAAGTAGGCAGCCCTCAGGTTAGGAACAGAGATGTGTATTAAAATGCTATTTGTCAGGCTTTTTGTTTGGCATGGAGAATTATGTCTCCATTAAACAAAATGTTATAAAGGGTGCCTCACCAGTGTCCTATGTCCATGTGAAATGAATTATAATAATCAAGGACTTAGGACATATATGGACTCAGGTGGATTGAAAGCGGGCCCTCCACAGGTTTGGATGCTGAGAGCAAGGAGATTTAATGAGGTGTAGGAAAACATCGTCTACCAAGAGTACAACTTTCCAGGTTGTCTGATTCTAGTCTTTCATTGTCTTTGAGCTGTTTTCTGTCTCAGTAAGTCATAGGTACCTGTGTTAGTTTCTTAGGGCTATCGTAACAAAGTGCCACCAGCTAAGTGGTTTAAAACAGAAATGGATTGTTTCACAGCTCTGGAGCCTAAAGTCTGAAGTCAAGGTGTGAGCAGGTCCATTCTCTCTCTGAAGGCTCTGGGGGATCCCTCCCCACCTCTTCCAACTTCTCATTCCCGCCGCTAGCCACGCTTGGGCTTCTTGGTTCATAGACGCATCACTACAATCTCCACTCTTGTCTTCATATGATGTTCTCCCCGTGTGTGTGTCTGTGTCCAAACTTCCACCTTCTTCTAAGGACATCAGTCGTATTGGATTTGGGGCTCACCCTCATCCAGGATGACCTCATCTTAACTTGATTACATTGCAAAGACCGTATTTCCAAACAAGGTCCCATTCACAGGTTCTCGGATGGATGTGAATTTTCAGTGGGCGTTATTCAACCAGGTACGGTAACTAATAGCAATGCAAAGGATTCATGTTTACAGACATGCACAGTCTGTCCTGTTCAGGAGAGGGGTAATTGCCTTCCCTCTCTCCCGGCACCTGGAACAACCAGTGTTTCCTTCATCTGCTCGTTCATTTAAATATTCCTGATCTGTAAGTGGGTCTGCTGCTTGGAGTCTCTTTTAAACAGACTGGCATGTGTGCCTGGTTCCTTCATTTGTTGAATAAAATCTTTAACAAGCATTTATTTTTATATGTATGTGAGAGTCATGATTTTACCTTTTTTAAAAATCTACTTTTTTTTTTTTTGGTACGCGGGCCTCTCACTGCTGTGGCCTCTCCCGTCGCGGAGCACAGGCTCCGGACGCACAGGCTCAGCGGCCATGGCTCACGGGCCCAGCCGCTCCGTGGCATGCGGGATCCTCCCGGACCGGGGCATGAACCCGTGTCCGCTGCATCGGCAGGTGGACTCTCAACCACTGCGCCACCAGGGAAGCCCTAAAAAACTACTTTTTAACAGTGAAAAGAGGAGGAAAAAGAAAGCACAAGGGAATTCCCTTCCCCTTCCATGGACCCTACTCTAGCCCTGAGCCAAACGCTGAAGTAGGTCAAGGCTGCCTTGGACCCCCTCTATCTTCCACTCAGCACCTGCTCCAGCCTCCCAGAGACGTCTCCTCAAGTTCTCTGTCCTGCATCCCAAGTGGGTGGAGCCCTCACCTGGAGCCCGAGCGCCTGATACCAATGCTTCCTCCTGAATCCAACCCACCTTGCCCCATCCAAAGGCCCTGTCCTCAGCGGTTCCCTTGTGAATTGCAACTGGGAGAAGCTGACCCCCTTTCCCCACTGAACTCCCACCTTTTAAAAAGACAGTGCTTGTTGGCCCATTTTCACCAATATTCGGCCTGATTTCAAAGAATGTAATTGAGATTCTGATCCTACTTTTCCCAGTTTCTTCTTCTTTTGCCTCTGAATTCACAAAACGTCTAAATCTGCTGCTTTTTAAAATTTTCAATTGCATCCTATGGCATAGCAATGAGTAGATAGCTAGCAAATCGGCTGTTATAAATTGAGGAAGTTTTCAGATACGTTTATTTTTATTTTTAAATTGTTATTTTGGGGGAAACGGGCAGTTTGTTTAGAATTGTTCTTATTTATACATTTTTCTGTTTACCTCTTTGGGAGGTGATTTTGTCTAAATATATTTATGGTTGGAGCCAGAGAGGTGGATTTGGGGTCTGGAAGGTTACAAAGATGTAAATACTCACTAGAGACTGGGGAATATCTGTGGTTGTACCTTGGGTGGCTTTTCCATCTTCAGGGTTGAGGAGCAGCCCCTCTGGCGGGAAAGATGAGGTCTGCCCCAGGAAGGGATTGGCGGGGTTGTGGAGGAAGGTTCTAGGAGACCAACGTGCCCCACTAAAAGCCAAGAGTAAGAATTCAGTGGGCCTTCTGGGTTTCACGGTTGAAGGGAGCTGGTAACTCCAGATCAGGCCTGTGGTTGCAGAAGTCTGTAAGGTTCTGGAAGCTTCTCCATGTTATTT
Organism: Mesoplodon densirostris; assembly: GCF_025265405.1. Classification (NCBI taxonomy): domain Eukaryota; kingdom Metazoa; phylum Chordata; class Mammalia; order Artiodactyla; family Ziphiidae; genus Mesoplodon; species Mesoplodon densirostris. Next base: position 9,144,442 of record NC_082663.1, read on the forward strand.
CTGGGCTCCTGTCCTGGGCCACAAGGAGAGAAGGCAGGAAGACTGGAGGTGACTGTGTCCCACTGCACAGCTGTGGAAGGGCAGCTAGGGTTGTGTTAAAGAGGGAACTGCTTAAAGAAGGTGACGCTGCTGCCGCAGGTGCTGGGATGCTGGGTGGTGGCCACGGGCTCCCTGGAGATGTAATAGGGAAGAACCTTTGGATTTGGGGTTTTTTTTTGGCTGCTCCACGCAGCTTGTGGAATCTTAGTTCCCCAACCGAGGATTGAACCCATGCCTTCGGCAGTGAAAGCACAGAGTCCTAACCGCTGGACCACCAGGGAATTCCTGGGAAGAACCTTTGTATTCTATTACAAGTTAATCACTACAGGGATATTACCTGTAAGCTTAAGTTATACATAACGGCCTATCTCTGGGAACCCTGCCTCCCAGGTAATGAGTGTTAAGCTAAAATACCTTTGTTTAGCTCACAGGAAACCACATGACCAGGCCCACCTGTGAATGACTGCAGGAAGGAAGAAATGAACACTTCCCCTCTGGAGGCTGACCAGAACCAGGAAATGTTTGACTTTGTTCCCTCCCCTTTTTGTATAAAAGAAGCCTGGATTCTAACTCAGGGAAGATGGTTCTTTGGGACATCAGTCCACCATCTTCTTGGTTTCCTAGCTTTCCTAATAAAGTCACTATGCCTTGCCCCAATGACTTGTTTACTGGCCTGTTGTGCAGCAAGCAGTACAAGCTTGGACTCAGTAACAGAGATGGCCCAAGGTGGGTCCACCTCGATTTTGTGGCCCCTGATGGCACTGGAGGTTTGGAGAGTATGACAATGACATCCCTGCCTAATCTGTTTACCATCTTTCACTGCTTCCATTTTCAATCTTCCCTAATTATACCTGGGTCTCAGGTGGCTGGTACCCTCGGTGAGCTCCACTCTGCTTCTCCAATTCCTTCTTCTGGAATCTGGTATAACTGGAGGTATTTGGAACAGAGGAAGACCCCAGCTCTCCCTTCAGGATCATTAAACTGGAGGAACCATGTGCTTGTGTTCTAAAGAACAACAACAGTAATCCCAGTCCTAACATATGTAAAGCTTATTATGTGCCAGGTACTGTTTTAAGCATTTTACATAAATTAGCTCATTTACTCCTCATCAACAAAACTAGGAGGAGGGTGCTATTACTATTCCCATCTTTACAGACAGAGAAACTGAAGCATAAAGTGGTTAAACAGTAGCTGAAAGACTATCCTAGTTGCCAAGGGAAGCTCATTGCCGCCTTAGGTCAGGTGTTAATAATATCCCCCTAACAAGGCTGATCTTGAAGAACAGTGTTTGTTTCTAGTGGGCTTGTTGGGGATTGGTACCTACTGGGCACATTCTTCATCCTCAGTGTTAGTTTGGGGTTAAAACAAGCAGCAGTAGGTCCAAGGGACACACAGAGTGAGCATCCCCCCATCGCTGATCTGGCCATGGGGAGTTGGGGGTAAACAATGATATGAGTAATGGTTAAGCTTCCAAGCCAAAGAGAAATGCCTGAACCATGAGTAGTACTAGAAGCAGTCCTGAATTCCAGATCCCCAGAAGATCTGGAGCTGGGAGCGCCCCTCCTCACACCACAGAGTGGGGTGGAAGCAGGAATTCCATTATCAGCGGGGGGGCTCTGGGCTCTACCCCAGAGGGTTCCTAGGAGGCCTTCTGTAGGGACACAGCCACCAGCTACAGGGACAAAAGGAATTTCTGGGGTGGGGAGAGAGCTGGGGCTCTGGGTTTATCCTTCCTTTCACAAACCTTTACTGAGTGCTAATAATAAGAATATTAGCTAATATTAATGCAGTGCTCATTCAATTGAACTTTCCATGTTAAACCTTTCCCATGTATTGCTTTTCTCAACCTCCTCTTACAACTTTGTAAGGGAGGTGTTACTACCTGTACAGAGGGATATTTAGCCCTACAGCGTTTAAATAACTTGCCCAAGCCAAAAAGAGCTGAGCTTTTAGAAAATTTATTGAGATATAGCACTTAGGAAAAACCCTAAGTGTATAGATTGATGAATTATCTCAAAGTGGACCCATCTGTTCAGCCACCTCTCAGGATCACAAATAGGACATGACATTCCAAGGGCCCCAATTACCTCTCTGTACCCTTCCCAGCCACTACCCCTCCTCCTCCCCAAAGGTAAACACTATCCACATTTCATACAACAGAGATTAGTTTTGCCTGATTTTAAGCTTTCTATAAATGGAATCATATGGCATGTGCTCTTTTTTTGTGTTTGCCTTCTTTTGGCCAACATCATGTCGGTGATATTCACCCACGTTGCTGAGAGCAGCAGAGTTCATCCATGTTCACTGCAGTATAGTGTTCCATTGTATGAATACACCACAACAAGTGTATCCAGTCTCCTGGTGGTGAACATTTGTTTTCTTCTAATTCTTGTTGTTTTGTTTCTCGCCTCCTTCTCCTCCTTCCTCCTCTTTCCCATGATGAAGGAAGCTACCTTGAAGAGCCCAGTCCTTGTCTTATTGGAAATATGTACACATTTGTGCTGGGTACGTAACCAGAAGTGGAATTACTGAGTCACAGGGTTGATGCTAAGTAGGATTTTGAACACTGATGTGCCAAATCTCAAAGTAACAACCATGCCATATGCCCGCATGTGCAATGGACAGTACCAGGCTGGGGATATGGACCTAAAACCCCAGACAGGCGTCCTGAGGAGACATCTGATGTGGCAGGGGACACAGAGAGAAGGGTGGGGAGCACAAGCAATGCTAGGAGAGGTCTGGAAGTCAGGAGGAGGATTGAGGCACTGGCTTGGGTTTCTGGGCAGGTGGTGGTGTCATTAAACATAAGAATGTCAGAAGGAGAGCCAATTTGTGGGAGAAGAGTGTGAATTCAGTCTGGCCCAGGAAGAGCCCTAAGGTGCCTAAGGGACCTCCAGGAGGTGGTACCCAGAGTACATCAGGCTCTGTGTGTTCGTAAAGCTTACCTCAGGAGCCCTGTGTATGGGGGAAAGCCAGGGAGAAGGTGTGATTGTCCGGGGAAGTTGGGCATGGAGTGAAGAGCTTTGTGGACCACTGATGCTGGAGAGTCAGGGTGCCTGGTAAGACCAAGCCAGGGAGAAAGTGGTGAGTGTCTAGAGTGGCAAGAACCAAGAATGCACACAGAATTGTTGAGGGGCTCGAAGACTGGCCCCCACTCAGTGTGCAGACCACACCCACGTTGTCAGGACCCCTGATGGGTGCGGTACTCAACAGCCTCGGTGATGTTCCAGCAGGGGGGTTGTAGGCATGACCCCAGGGAAGGGGTTCTCTTGTCGTGGGTGGTGGAAGGTCAAGGGTAAGTTCTGGAGGCAGAGTCTGATAGGAGAAGAATTGAGGTGAGGCCTTGTAGAATTAACCTGCAACAGGGAAAGAAGAAAGAGCAGGAATGAGGGTGTGGTGCTGAGTGATCGAAGAAGACGTTGGCGGGTTCTGGGATGTGGCAAGGCCTAGCAACAAGGTCAAGTGAGGCACCAAGAGTGGGGTTAGAGGCGGGGTGGGAAGTGAGGCTGCCAGAGGGTCCGCAGCTAGAACAAAACAGAGGCAGTCTCTCCCAGATTCGCAGAAAATGAATTCCGCTCGATGTGTAGAGTTCTACCATCTCAGTGTCAAGGGTCTTTTACACAACATTTTAACTCTGCTCTCCAGTGTCTGCTTCTGCTGAGGGGCAAGTGTTCACAGATGACCCCACGGCAGAACCCGTGGAAGTAAATGTTACTAGAAGTGTTTGCAACAGGGCGATCCCGCTTCATCTGAGAGCTCTGAGACCCGAGCACTCGTTGGCTGCGGCGAGGGACGCGTTCTGATTTTCTGTTGTGTGGGTACAGCCCGATTTCCTGCTGCCAAGAGGGATCCCAGGTCATGTGCTGGGATTCAGTGGATGCTTCATCAACAGTGTCCCAGTGAGCACACCTGAAGTCTGGAGAGTCAGAGACATAAAGACAGGAGGTAGGGCAGGGGCACCGAGAGGACGCCCAGAGCAAAGAGCCCGAGGGGGGCTGGTGTGGGGCAAACAGAAACAAAGTTCAGTTCGAGAAATTTGGGAGATTTTAGGGAAAACTTTTTTTTTTTTTTCCGGTACGCGGGCCTCTCATTGTTGTGGCCTCTCCCGTTGCAGAGCACAGGCTCCGGACGCGCAGGCTCAGCGGCCATGGCTCACGGGCCCAGCCGCTCTGCGGCATGTGGGATCTTCCCAGACCGGGGCACAAACCCGTGTCCCCTGCATCGGCAGGCGGACTTTCAACCATTGCGCCACCAGGGAAGCCCCAGGGAAAACATTTTTAAAAATAGACTGGGAACTTCCCTGGTGATCCTGTGGTTAGGACTCCGCGCTTTCACTGCAGGGGGCATGGGTTCAATCTCTGGTTGGGGAACTAAGATCCCACAAGCTGCACGGTGCAGCCAAAACTAAAAATAAAAATAAATTAAAAAATAGACTGATATAGTTCAGACATCTTCAAAGGCTAGAATATCTGAGATTCTCCAGATGGAGAGCAATTTGGTTTCATTCCTCTGACAATCTAGTGAAGGGCAATCTGGGTCCAAGAACTGGGGCTCAAAGAGAGAGTGGAGGTTGACATGATGAGCAGTGACAAATCATCCACAACAGAGAGCAAGAGAAGCATGAAGTCAAAACCGCTGTGATCTGTCCTTTACGGTGCGTGTGTTACCGCCAGTTCAGCGCCAAAGCTCTTCTGGTTGAGACTGGAGGGTTTGGGGCAGGGAGTGCGGGGACAACCGGAGCCCGTCAGCCTACAAGACAAAAAGGAGCCAGGTTCCCTTTAGCGCACCCAGCACCCAGACACACACACGGTAAGGCTCCACTGAGGTTGAAGTGAGATGACGTATTGACTTTTTTACATTATTCCGGGTCTAATGCCTGCACATTCAATCAACTGGCAAGGCAGCCACTGTCTGTCTACTCTACCTCGGGTTGGGGTCACAAAGACTCTGGTCGGGCTGCTCCCCTCCAGACAAGTATCCACTGGGCCCCACTATCGGAATCCAAGACGGTCTGCGTGAGATTTGCCATGATGTCCTTCTTCAGTAGTGGTTGGAGCATCTGGCCCTCCTCCCCAACCCCAGCCGGCCCCTCAGAGCCAGATCTCCACCACCTGCTCCCCGGGCCCTCAGACCCCCCAGGCCTCGCTGCCACCTCCAGGACACCTGCATCCCCCCGGCAAAGCCAGCAGGACTCCGGGTAGCCATCAACCTCCAGATCAACCTGGAGCTCTGTGCCTCGACCTATCTGTGCCTTGACGACCTTGACCCGATGATGTTGCTTTGAAGAACTTTGCAAAGTCTTTTCTTCACTGATCTCGTGAGGAGAGTGTGAAACTGATGAAGTTGCAGAACCAACGAGGTGGCTGAATCTTCCTTGAGGAGATCAAGTAACTGGGCTGTGACACCTGGGAGAACAGGCTGAATCTGCCAGAGTGTGCATTTTACTTGGAAAAAAACATGAATCTGTTATTACCAGAACTGCACAAACTGGCCACTGACAAAATGACCCCCATTTGGGTGACTTCATTGAGACCCATGACCTGAATGAGCAGGTGAAATCCATCAAAGAACTGGGCGACCACATAACCAACTTGTGCAAGATGGGGGTCCCAACTCTGGCCGGCAGACTGCCACTTTGACAAGCGCATCCTGGGAGACAGTGACGATAAGAGCTAAGCCTCAGGCTGGCTTCCACAGCCACGGGGGTGATGTCCTGGTCACCAAGGAAGTGCATTCATGCTGGGGTTACCTTTACCTTTTCTAGAATTTGCACCAAAACAATCTTCTTAAGTTCCTTTCTTATACCATTCCTTCAAATAAAGTTATTTGGTACCTCCCCCTGCCAAAAAAAAATAATAAATTCGAGAACTTTATTAAGGTCCTGCTCTCTTCGTGAGATTGTTCAGTCCTTCCAATCTGAGTCATCTACAGCCCCAGCTGTTGGTAGCTGTCAGGGGACCCTAGCTGCATATGTCGTGAGCACACGGGCAGGTACAGACATCTCATCGTCCAGAGCAATTGCAAGCTTGCAGAGCAGGACCCTGCTGAGATGTTTTCTGTTCCACCCATTCCATCAATGCTAACTTAAGAAATTCTGTCAAGGAGAATGTTTGTGAGGGGTGGGAGGGGAAGAGAGAGGACTGTGCTAACAGAGAAGAAACCAGAAACCAGGTCTCAAAGGGGAGCTGATCCCTAAAGCATCCTTGCAGTCTGGTAAGGGGGACTCAGAAGCCAACTGCTCCTGCTGGGAATGTGGGCGTGAGTCACCAGCAGGGAGGATTCTGTGGAGGATTCTGTGGTCCAATGTGCAAATTGAGATGCGGATAGTGCATCTGCTTCCTCCAGGAAACCAGGTGACTGAATAACTGCAGATTAGGAGAGGGAAGAACAGACTTTGGGGATTTTTATCATCGTAAACTGGGGATGTTTCTGGTCCAAGAATAAAATGCCAGAATGTTCTGGTGAGTTCTTGAGACAATCTATACCATGGGACCAGAGGCAATCGTAGTCAAGCGTAAAAATGTGCCAAAAAAACTCATAACTGTCGGCTCCACCACCGTTAATGTTGTAAGGGGTGGGTGTAGCTCTCACAATCGTTGTACCCGGCTTGTTTGTCTTTGGGATTGATGAGCTAATGTCTTCCGGGTTGGGTAGGATACTGCAGGTTGGGCAGGTTGAGTGAGTTGCTTTAGGTTTAGGATCTCGAGAAAGCTGGGATTGCTCAGCCATCTCTTCTATTTACTCAGTCAGGAACGTTTCCTGAGCATCGTCTGGGCCACGTGCTGCTTTAGGATACAGCTGGACTGGTCTCTGTCCTTGAAATTCACAATCTGGTTCACACCCCTTGAGCCTTGCCCCTCTGCAGTCCCACATGGGCAAAACTCCCACCTCCTTCCCATTCCCGGAGCCTCAGGAAGGACAGGGGTTTTGGAATATGGTGCAGGGGAGGCTTCTCACTTCCCAGCTTTGGACTGGAGAGCTGGGTGACTACCGTGCGAGCAGCCAGAGTGCGTCCAAGCGATGGCGTCTGTGTCTGCTGTAGATGGTCACTGTTCAGGCAGAGTATGGGGCTCGTGCTGATGTCAGATTTGGGTGAGGCTGGGAATGTCCATTGAATTTAAAAGAAAAGAAGCCCCTGCAGGACCCTTAGAGAAGGAGAGGAAGGGCAGAAGCACATGACAGTGATTCAAATAGTAACAGGGACGGGAGACATTGTCTTTACTTTATACACCCAGAGTGTTGGGGCTGGAGGCGTGCAGTGTTTCCAGAAAGCACATACTACTTTTGCAATTTGCAGAGAAACATATATATATATTTTAATGAGTAAATAAAAGATGGACAGTGGAGCTTGTTGAAGGAGATCTTTCTTGCAGAAGGCTTGGCTGGGACGGTGAGGCAGGTGGGACTGAAGTGGGTGGAGAAGGGTTGGGGGAAGAAGCAGAGTCTGGTTTAAGATGCAGAGCTGAGCGGGGTTGTGGATTGCAGAGGACAGTTGCCACAGGATGACATGAAGACCGTCGGGGGTGGGTGGTGGTAGTATCCAGAATCCCCAGGGAGGAAGGCTCCAGGTTTAGCTGTAGGGGAGAGGTCTTTTCCACTGGAAACTGAGAAGTGACCAAGGTCAGGGATGCAGATAAATCTCAGCTGGGAGAGGGGGGGTCTGGGGCGCTCCGTCTGGAAGAGATTGCTCCCGTTTCTCTGTAGAGCAGGAGGTGAAAGATTTGGAGGAGGGTCGTGGCTTAGGCTTGGGGGAAGTCGGGGGAGATCTGAGGTCACCGTGGGGACTGAAGGAAGGATAGGATGGCGGGTCCAGCACCCTGGGGAGCCCGAATTGCTGGAGCCAGGATTCGGGCGGGGAGAGGACGAGGCTCGAAGCTCCTGGAGCAGGTAGGACAGGGATTACAGGGCCCTCCCCGAGGGGAAGGACATGCAGACAGGAGACAGGGATGCATGGGGACCCCACCACCTGCATGGCTCACTCCCCCACTTCCTTTAAGTCTTAGTTCCAAAGCCCCTTCCTCAGCAGGACCTTCTCTAGCCCCCTCAACTAAAACTCTAACCTCAGGATCCTTCCCATTCTCTTTCCCTGCTTTATCTTTGTTTCTTGACATGTAATACTATTTCACATGCAGTGCATTTCATGTATTTGAATCCCCAATAGAATGGAAGCCCTCCAAGAGCAGGGGTTATGGATTGAAATGTGTACCCCTAAAATTCATATGTTGAAGTCCTAATCCCCCAGAACCTCAGAATGTGACCTTACTTAAAAATATTGTTGTGGCAGATGTAATTAGTTAAGATGAGGTCATTAGGGTGGGCCCTAATCCAGTATGACTGCTGTCCTAAAAAAAAGAGGAGATTTGGATACAGAGACACACACAGATGGAGGTAGAGATGGGGTGATGCTTCTACAAGCCAAAGAAAGCCAAAGATGTCCAGCAAATCAACAGAAGACAGGGGAAAGAGCATGGACAAGAATCTTTCTCACAGCCCCAAAAGAAACTAACCCTGCTGACACCTTGATCTCAGACCTGTAGCCTCCTGAATTGTGAGAGTACACATTCCTAGTGTTTAAGCCACCCACTTTGTGATGTTTTGTTACAACAGTACTAGTAAACTAATATGGCAGGGAATTAATTTTTACTTCATTTAAAAAAAATTTGCCCAGTGATTCTCTCCTCATGCATGGCATGTTCAGCCCAAATTCTCTCTGCCCTTAGCTTTGACCCCCTGAGAACATTTTGGCATGAAATCCAGCCAAGAGAATTAGGCCAAGAATAGGTGTAAGCCAAACTGAAAGATTCATCATAGTAATTTTAAAATTCTGATTTAGACTTTGCTTTGATTACTGAATTTATGCTCAGTTAGGGAGAGTGAGGGGGCCTGAAGGCCTGCCCTGAGGACACGTGGGTCCAGGCTCAGGGCCGTGTGTGTTGCCCCATCCGTCCTGTTTCACAAGATGCCCCTCTAGAAGCAGGACCACCAGCACGGGGTGAGACTCGAGTCTCCTTAGTGTGTGCCCCCAGCTGTCTGATTGGTGGTTACACATGGCAAGATATTAATCCGGCTTTATAGGGAACCGTTGATGGTCAGAAGCTGGTACAGAATGCAGACATCCCCAGGGTCCTATGTCTTCCTACCTTTGATAATGTGGGGTTTTTTTTTCTTTTCTTTTGTTTGTTTTTAATTCCTGAAGATCCAAAGACTTAGACGTGCAAGTGGCTAAAGAAAATTCAGTTTCCTGATCTGTGCTTGATCTTGTCAAAACTCAGAAGGTCCTGACAGACAGCTGGGGCCTGGTTTAGGATGCCATATCTTCTCTTTCATTTAATAGGGATCTACTGAGCATCAATCAAGATGGTGAGACACCCTCTTAGATGCTGGAGATTAAATAAACTAATAATAAAGAACAAGGTCCTACTGTATAGCACAGGGAGCTATATTCAATATCCTGTGATAAACCATAATGGAAAATAATATGAAAAATAATGTATATATATATATATATGTATAACTGAATCACTTTGTAGTACAGTAGAAATTAACACAACACTGCAAATCAACTATATCTCAATTAAAAAAAGAAAAATCCAAACCCAATAAGACCTGGTCCTTGAATTTAGTGAATTCTCAGTTTATGAGAAGGAAAATAGTTTTGCAAAAATTCGTTGGAAAACAGGGTAATAGGAACTATTATAGGTGCATGAACAAAGGGGCGGTGATGGGGAAAAAGAGTGTTTGCCCTGTACCAGGGTGGGAGGCCAGGGTGGTTTGTGGAGAAACCTTCTGTTCAGTAGGTCCTTTAATAGCTTTTCACATCACATATGACTTCCTAAATTGACCTTAAAAATCCAACCACTTTTATTCAGATGAGGATCCAAGGCCTTTTGTCCTTGGAGTAAACATGGCTTCCCTAGTGATACTCTTTTATCGCTAATTCCCATCAAGAGCAGGAAAAAGGCAGAAGAACTGGCAGTTAGGTGCACACATGCATATACTTCTTCCAAATATTTAACCACAAAGGCAGAAATCCTCCCTAAAAGAAAATGAAGTTCTTAAATGGTTACTCCAATCCAGATTACGATGGAAGGGATCTCGTAGCTGTCCACTGAATCGAGTTAGCACTGAAGGGCAGCTAATCTCTTTAACAGGGAGACCCAGAAATACACAGGGGAATTTTTCTTGTATTTCTAAGTAGGTCAGAGGGGTAATCTGGCCCAGCCATTCTGTAGATGGACTTCAGGACGCTCTTAATTTACTTCTCTTTTCTACAAAAAACTCAAGGAAATTTGCAAAAATTCCTAACCAAAAAAGTTTGGTTTGCTTAAATTGTTTTTTTTAAAAAGAGTGACTAAGAAAAGTCCCATCCCCCAGGCACTTCTACTTCTCACGTGGGCAGGGGGAGAGCTGGAGGAGCCTGCTGCCAACTTCAGGAGGTGATGAGCTTCTCTGAAGTCCATCCTTGAAGATGATTTATGAGAGGAAGGTGAGAGCAAGAAAGTAGAGTGTCTCAGCCTTCAAGCTTAGGGTCTCCCCAAGACCCCATCTTCTTCCTTGACACCAACCCCAGGCACTGAGTTAGTTTTCTTTGCTTTTAACTGCAGCCGTCACTCAGTCCAGACCCCAAGCCTGCCTGGGGTGCCCTCGTCCACAGCCACTGAAACCGAGCAGGACCCTGTGGGGTTCCTGTGTACGGAAGTCTTTCTGTCCCGTTTCTCGTTTATAGGAAACGGACCCCAACCTCCATGACCTTCCGTGAGTTCCAAAGGGCAGACTCAACAGGTGCTAATCAAGGGAAGAGCAGCCAAGAAACCCACTGAGGCTACATTAAAAGAACCAGAGAAGCTCATCAAGAAGATTACCTGAGACCAGGTAATTAGAGGAGTGCAGGCCCTGCACACACCTTAACCTTATCAGCAACCCCACCCTTGAACCTTTGCTATAAAACTCCTCATCAAATCCTTCTGGGTTGGGACACATAGCTTTTTCGGGGCAGGAGCCTGCTGTGTCCTCCTTTGCCTGGCAAAGCTATTCTTTTCTACTTCACCCAAAATTCTGTCTCTGAGATTTGATTCGGCACCGCTGCACAGAGGCCCAGCTTTCAGCATCACCACCCAAAGCAAGAAACAGCCTTTTTCATTTTGGCAAGCTATATTGCCACTCACCAGAGGACAACGGGGTTAACAGAATGGATAGATATGCCAAGTGCTTTCTTCTTGATTTGCAGGCAGTCTCCCTATAGTCCAGCCATCCACCACTTGTAACAGGTGGCACAATGAATGTTTTTCCTACAGTTAATTTTTTGCCCCATTTGACGTTTTTTGTTGTTTTATTTTTATTTTTTTTAATTGAAGTACAGTTGATTTACAGTATTGTGTTTGTTTCAGGTGTACAGCAAAGTGATTCAGTTATACATACATATATATCTATTCTTTTTCAGATTCTTTTCCCTCATAGGTTATTACAAAATATTGAGCAGAGTTCCCTGTGCTATACAGTAGGTCCTTGTTGGTAATCTACTTTATATATAGTAGTGTGTATATGTCAGTCCCAAACTCCTCGTTTATCTCTCGCCCCTGTTTTTCTTTCTAAATAGGCTTTATTAATTTATTTTTGCAGAATTAAAGTGCTTTTAGTTGTTGTTATGGAAACCAGCTCTGGAAGCTTAAACAACAACAAAGGAAATTATTAGATGTGTATTATCTCATGAGATCTGCTTTAATTTTGTTGTGTCTGCACCACCCCCAGCCCATGAATTTCCACTGGAATTTGGTCGTTTCTAGAACAGTAGGAGACAAGCAGGTCCTGAAACCAAGCAGGACCCTGTGAGGCTCCCAGGCACAAATCCTTTTCTGTGTCCCCCATTTCTTGTTTGTAGGAAATAGGCTTCATTCAGCCTCCCTGACTTTCCCTGAGTCCCAAAGGGCGGGTTCGGACAGTTGCTAATTAGGGAAGGGAGGGGATGCAGAGACAACGGGGAGCCGTCAAGAAACAACAGTGCAGCTTTGGAGCAGGGTCCTAGGAACTCCTCAAGGAATGTATGTAACAACACCTCTGAGTTCTTCTGCAGAACAAGGCCCTCACCCAGGCGCAGGATGGCAACTTCAGGCTGAGCGCAAGATTCCTGGATAATTGCTCTGTTACCTCACCACCAGCTGATCAGAGAAAGTCACATACCCTTCAGCCCTCACCCCAAGTTTTGCCTATAAAAACTTTTCCTCCAAAACCATCAGGCAGTTCAGGTTTTTGGAGCACGTGCCACCCATTCTCCTTGCTTGGCCCTGCCATAAACCTCTCTATGCTCCAAACTCTGACATTTTGGTGTACTTGGCCCCACTCTGTGCTGGGCACACGAACTTTGTTCAGTAACAATTTTCTTTTCATTCGAGATTTCCCATCTAAGATCATGGTATGGCTCTCCCTTGAGTCATGTCTCTTTCCTTGAGAACAGTTTTTATACATTTCTTGAATTTTTTCCCCAGTAGTCTAGACTTTGGGTTACCATTTTGAACACAGCAGTTAAGAAAATATTGAAGTTTAAGATGTTCAAGCTACCTGATGTGGGAGGTTCTCTCAAGAAAATACCAGGTAAGGATGCATTTGGATGTGTTGACTGAAATAAAAACACACAACATAAAAGTTGCAAGTGAAGTTTTATTCGGGGACCTTACTGAGGACTATAGTCTGGGAAACAGCCTCTTAGATAGCTCCAAGGTACTGCTTTGAAAGAGGTAAGGGGGGAGCCTGAATATATACGAATTTTTCGCTGGAAAAAGAAATGGAGTTGAACATCAAAAGATCACTGCTAATCACAAAGAACGCCTCCTAAAATTAATGATTTTAGTGCTTTTCTCTGTATGGGAAGGTGCAAGAATCTGGGACCATTGAAAATTTTCCTTAGATGTGTATTTTAACTATCTAGGGGCAGGTATCCAAAGCACAGAATGCTTCCTCTTTTTTTCCCCCCCATCCTGAATTTCCCTGTCAGTGGGTGACTGCAGTGGCTTATGACTTGATTTTTGTAGAACTGGAATGGCAAGCAACATTTTTTTTCTTTACAGATACAGTAAGAAAATGCTGGGAATGTCCTAAATATCAAGACTAGGAGATTGGTCAAATACACACTGGTATACCCAGTAATAGTCAAAATTTAGAACTATTATGGTTGCAACTCAGCAGTGGAGGAGACGGAATTGGAAGACAGTTCTGTCTGATATCACAATCTGCTCTTTATCCCCAGCTACACTGCCTTCCAAAAGAAAAAATAAAAAGCATTACTCATTCACCTCACGTGAGCTACTTCTCTGGCAAACAGGGCAACACATTTGGAGAAGCAGCTCCTGCAGAGCAGTTTATATGATAAGTCGGATGGATACTTTAAATTTAATAATAATGAAAGTTAACAGTCATTTTTGTGCTAAATTCCAGACAATGTGAAGTGTTTAAAATCACTCTGCCATTGGATCTGGGGGTGGGGTGTTATTTGGTGAGCAGTGGGGAGGGTTTGAGTTTGCTCCACCGTTAGGTCCCCCATCCTGCCCCCCAGCACTTTGCCTTCTAAACATAGTTGCGGGAGGAGGCCATTACAGGTGCATTTGGTTTTCAAGCTTTAAATACACTGCTTGTAATTTTGAAAGATCTTCCTGGTGTTACAGATGTTACAGTTAGGTGGCCTCTTTGAGAACTATAACTAAAGTAGTGAATCTTTTTTTTAATGGCTCAAAGACAAATTATTCAACTAAAGGAATAAGTTGCTTAATTGCCATACATATACAACACTTAAAAATCATAAATTAAAATAGTTCATTGAAATTGAACAGGTCTGGATAAAATACCGTTTTGCACAATGTTACTCATTTAAGAGTTATTCCAAAAATAAAAAGTTATCCTGAGTGTGTTGGCAGTTTTGATAAGCTACTTTCACCTTCTTATATAGATTTTGTACATATAATATGCAACATTGACTTTACAAAAAAATCTAAATGCCTAATTTTATGTTCTTTTACAACACTGAGAATCTCTTGTCTTCGTGGTAAAAGGGGTACATTTTTAAAAATTGTATTTATTTATTTATTTTTGGCTGCATTGTGTCTTCGTTGCTGCGCACAGGCTTTCTCTAGTTGCGGCGAGCGGGGGCTTCTCTTTGTTGTGGTGAGCGGGCTTCTCATTGCGGTGGCTTCTCATTGTGGCGCACATGCGGGCTTCAGTAGTTGTGGCATGCGGGCTCAGTAGTTGTGGCTCACAGGTTCTAGAGTGCAGGCTCAGTAGCTGTGGCACAAGGGCTTAGTTGCTCCGCGGCTTGTGGGATCTTCCCGGACCAGGGATGAACCCGTGTCCTCTGCATTGGTAGGCGGATTCTCAACCACTGCGCCACCAGGGAAGCCCCAAGGGGTGCATTTTTGAAAGAGAAAATAATCAGTTTAGATTTGGAGTCCGATCACTCACAAATGACGAGTCCTTGTTTGGAGCAGGCTGTTTCAGAAGTTTACCTTTAAAGGCTAAACCATTTAGTGCTATTTGCACCCAAATTTCTGAGGAAGGAAAGGAGGAAGTGGTGAACTCTAAAGATAGAGCTTGAATTTTGTTGCTAAGTGACCAGGGATGAGGACCTAGGGGCTGCCCACTCCAGAAGAGGGTGCCCGGTCCTCCATTCCAGGACTGCAGCCAGGAAGGCCACTGCGCCAACTCCACCAGGACCCTGTCACAGGCCACTGGGGTCCTTTCTTTAATACCACATGGTACCCTGCACTGGCTGGGGGGAGAGGAGGGCCAGCAAACCCAACCCGCCTTGGGGGTGAGGGGGTGTTGGTCACTTCAATTTGTAAATCCCCTGACTTCATTTAACAGGCCTCTGGAAACACCAAAACAGCCATCAACTTTGAAAGGGGGAAATTCCGAGTGGGAATGTACGTAAATACGGCTAGTTACAGAAAAAGGTAAAAAGCAAACAACGATCTGGGGTATTTTGGGCTTCGGAGAGAAAGCCCCGGACTACAGAAGGAGGCCAGTGCACGCAAGTTCACTTCTGGCTCAGGGCTCGCTCAGGCGTCCAACTGTCTTCACCAGAAGTCGCTGTCCTCCGGCCGCGGCCCTCCCTGCCTCAGGAAGCCACGTTAGCCGGCCCCGAGGACACCGGAGGTCGGCGTGATCACCACCGCAGTTCCGGCCCAGCGCAGGGTAACACCAGGGGCTCAAGATCAATCGGCCTTCGACGGGCAGTTCAAACCTCACTCTGGCCTCCACCGCCCATCCCGGGGATTTCTGACCGCGTTCCTCACTGTGGCCCTCAGCTTGCCCGCCCGGGGCCTGGGGTCTTCTAGTTTGTGCCCAGTGAGTGCCTGCGGCGGCCCGGTTTGGTTCACCTTTGCACCCCGAGGGCCTCTCACGCGCTGGCACCTGGCAGGCACGCTGTCAAGAGCGGTGAAAAGAAAAGAAGGAAGGGAGGGAGAGGGGACAGAGAGAAAGAGGTGGTGTTCGCCTTGTGGTCTCCGCATCCGCCCCTGGATCTGCGATGCTTTCTGTCAAAAGATGCAACACCTTCAACCCAGGCTCGGCGCGCCCTCACACCGCGCCTCCACGCAAAGCCTTTTCCACGAGGATTTGGCCCACGGTGCATCCTCCTCCAGGAGGTCAGGGGCTCCGCGCAGCTAATCCTCAACCCCTAAACCGGGACCGACGGGGAGAGGCCAAGCGCCAGCCAGGGAGAGTCCGGGGATGGGATCACGGCTGTCGCCTGCGGGCCTGCTCTCTGGGTTTGGCGGCCAGCCGCGGAGTCAGCGCCCCGTCTCGGCTTCACGCAGTTAATCCGTCTCGACTCCGCAGATCCAGGGCACGGTGACATTGGCCAGGGGTGAAGGAGGAGGGAACCCTTCTGGCCTGGAGCCGCCCTTTCGCACCCAAATGTTACCCCCTGAGGATCCTGGACACCTGCCCAGGGACGCTCTTTTAGGAGTAACCTGAAAGCCACAGCTGGTCCGGGTTCTGAGTGACCTGGGGACTCCGCGAATCCTCCCCCCGCGCCTCACGCCCCGCCCCGGGTTGGGACAACCCCGTGGCAGCACGGAGCTCCCAGTTCAGAGGGGCACCAGGGTGGACACCACCTCCCACGCATCCACTTGTCCTCCGTGCCCAGTGCGCCCCGGGGATGCCCGGGTCTGAAGCCGGGAGTGAAGTTGGCCCCGGAGCCCAGACTCCTGGGAAGATGCAAAAACGGGCTCCATGCCTCGGACGCTGAGAAACTTCCCCCACCCCAGCCCGGAGGCCTGACGCCCTGGGCGGCTCCGGGCCTCGGGGATCTGGGCGTTCCCGACGTCAGAGAAGGCTCAGCCCGCGGCGTCCTCCGACTCCTACCTTCGCCCTCATCCCCGGGGCCGCCGGAGTGGAGGGGCGGGGCCGCCCGCCACAAGGGCGTTCGGGTTCTGTAGTTATTGCTTCTGGTGCTCCCGCGCGTGCATTTCTCCGCACCCCGTCAAAGCAGCCGGGTGCGCTGTACCCGCGGGGCCGAGAAGCCGCTGCTTCGCTCTTAACTTTTGCCAGGATCGGGCCTGCGGGCGCGGGACACGGGGCGCGCGCCTCCTCCGCCGGGTCCGCCCCGCCCGCCCCCCGCCGGGTCCGCCCCGCCCGCACCCCGCCGGGTCCGCCCCGCCCGCACCCCGCCGGGTCCGCCCCGCCCGCACCCCGCCGGGTCCCCGCCCCTCCGCACCCCCCCGCCAGCCGGCCGCGCTCAGAAAGCCCCCGCGGCTCCGCCCACCCCCTAGGGGCTTTCTCCAGCCTCCAGCGACTGGAGTCCTGGAGCTCAGCCGCCGGGCGCGCGTTTCCGCCGAGCTGGGGCGCGCAGAGCCTTGCTTTTCTGGGGCCGCAAGAGACAAGAGGCGGTGACCTCGGTGCGCGCCCCGCGTCCCCGGCTCCCGGCCAGCTCCCCGGCCCCCGGCCCGCGCCCCGGCCGCCAGCATGGTGCTGCTGGCCGGGCCCGGGCCGGAGGGCGGTGGGGCGCGCCGCGTGTCCCCGCAGTCGCCGTCCCCACCCCGGGACGCGCAGGCCGGGGAGGACCCAGCTGACTTCGAGGAGTACGAGGACTTCTCGAGTCTGCCCGACACCCGCAGCATCGCCTCGGACGACTCCTTCTACCCTTTTGGAGGCGAGGAGGAGTACAGCTCCGTGAGCGCGGAGAGCGTCCCGGAGGCCGTCCCGGAGGCGGCGACCCTCCTGCGCGCCGCCTGCGCCAACGATGTGGGGCTGCTGAGGGCGCTGGTGCGGCGGGGGCCCAGCGCCGAGGAGGTGCAGGAGACCGACCGCAACGGCCGGGTAAGCGGGCGTCCCTGCAGGTTTCGGGTGCCCTCCGCGTTCCTCCTATTGGCCCTCGCCACCCGGATCCTGACTCTGTTCAGCGCCCGCGGTGAACCCTTTTCCTCGCTCTCTGGGCGTGGGGCACGTGTGGAGCCCTGGGTGGCCTGCCCATCCCGGGCTGGGGTGGGGCGGCACGATTGATCTGCCCGAGGTCACAGCGCCGCGGGGGCCGCCGCTAGTCCCGCGTGCTCGCCGCAGCCCCCTCGTTTCCCGCCCCCGGAGTCCTCTTACTCCCGCCTGGGGCCCGCGCCGGGATCCGGTTTGGAAGCCCCTCGCCGGTTCCCTTCACCCTCGGTCCCCTCTGACCGTCACCCTTGCTCGCCTGCCGGGGAGAGCTCTTCTGCCCAGAGCCCCACTTGCCCCCAGTCCTCGGCCCGCGCGCTGCCCCCTGCACTTTCCCTTCCACGCCCGAGCGCGGATCGGCTTGTTCCCGCCCCCCGGGTTCGGAGTTTCCTCTGGGACCCCCTGCTTACCCGTACCCCTCCCCCCTCCCACGCCCGGCCGCTCCTGGTGACCCACGCGGTGACCTGCCAGCGTGATGTCCGACTTGGCTGTCTGCACGGTCACCGCGGAGAGCCAGGCCCCGGGGAGGGCCGCGGAGGGGCGCACGCCCAGCAGGTAAGGCAGGCGGGCGTGGAGGTCGGGAGAGGCACGGGGTACGCATCAGTCAGGGCGAGACCCAGAGACGATGAGAAACACTTAGAAAAAGTTGGCTTGAGAGGAACTGGCTCTCAGAACACAACCCACCAAAGCAGCTGGAGGGAAAAACCGCAGGGTGACCACGGTGACCAAGTACCCGTGGTCTGTGCTGCGTGCATAGTGGCAGAGATCTCACCTGATTGTCACATTCCCCGGTCCCCGGGGGTTCCGCAGCCTCAGCCTGGCACACAAATCGGGAGGGAAAGTGCTTTTGCTCGGGAGCCCACGCCTGATAAGAAAGAGGTGCATTTCCTTGGGAACTGGTGGGACCCTGTACCTTTGGTTTATCTCAGGGGGCCGGCTGGTTCGCCCCTGACTGTGGTCTGGGCCCGGCTTAGGCAGACAGGAGCCCTTAGGCAGACAGGAGCCCGGGGGAGGGTCATTTTCTGCTGCTACACGTATGGCCTAACTTGACACAGCATTTGAACTTGGGGAAGGTTCTACACTTGGCGTAATGTGTCAGGTGGTGCCGGCCCTGAGGCCCCTAGGGCTGGGGGACCTAACCTGGGGTCCTCGTGGGCAGATCACCCTGGTGGCGCTGGGACACCCGGCAATGACTGCATCTCAGCCCTCCCTCTGGTGGCCAGGCAATGGGTGCTGTTTCTGCAGGCTCTGCTTTCACTTTTACTAAGGTGACTTTTCACAAACAGATGCTTATGTGAGACCTCACTTTCCTGAAGCAGGTAACCAGGGCTGCTTTAAAGGAAGCCCGATAAGCATCAGGAAAAACACAGGTAGGGTAGGTCTCTCCCGGGTTTCGGGCAGCCTGGGTTCTCCAGTGGGCAGGGGTGGGCCTGGCTCACCAGCCCCGACTCTGAGGCTCCACTGGGCTGGGCTTTGTTGTTTCCTTTGGGGCCAAAAAATAAAAATTGGAAAACAGCTTCATTGGAGACCACTGAGAACAGCGTAAACCATCCCCAAGGGGCTTGGGTCTGACGGACTGAGTTTCTGGGCCATTTTCAAAGCCCCTCCCTCAGTGCAGAGTCAGAGGAGGCTGGCTCCATCCTCTGAGCACCCCTCTGCCTCAGTTTACCCGTTGTGATGTAGGGCTGACAGCAGCTCCAACCTCCCGGGGTTGTGAGCATGAGACGCCCTAACACACAGCACTCTGACATGGCCGTGTTTACTGTCTTGTCCTGTTTTTCACTCACCTACCTTCTCCTTGCTCGGAAGAGCCGTCCTCCAGCTTTTTATCTTTTTTCCTTCGGCCAGGCAAAGCTCTTTTTCTCTCTGCTTTTGCCCTTGATTAAAGAGCCTCCCTTTGTTTTTCTGCTTTGAGTCTCCTCTCTGCTCCCCACCAAATCAGGATGGAGAAATGGCACTCGGCCCACCAACAGCAAGACCCCCGGTTCTTTTATCTTCTGATCAGAAGGAGAGCGTCCTGGGTTCTGGGCTTTGAAGGGGTGAGGCGAGAGCTTCTGTTCTTCCCAGTGTCTTCTTGATGCTATTATCAAACAGCCTCTGTCTATTCTGGAACACTTCGAAAGAATAAAGTGTCTCAAGGTCCAAAACATGACCCTGTAGCGAATGGGAAAATGAGTCACCGTTGAGTGGTTATTGCAGACCTACTGTGTACAAAGCACGGTTTGGCACTGCAGGAGACTCCAAGGTGAATCAAACAGTCTCTGCCTTTTAGTTGAGGAAGAACTCAGAGTAATAGTACCCAGTGCTTAGAGAGTAATAGTACTCAGTGCTTATAGCCAAAGGCAGGATGTGAAAGGGGCCCTATAAAAATGCAGAGCAAACATCTTGGAAGCAGGGAGCTGAGGACCATTCTGGAATCCCAGCAAGGGGAGCCTTTTGGAGATGGTGGTGGGAAGACATTCTAGCCAGACAGATGGAACGAAGCGGGTGGTGGCAAGTGCCGTGTGGTTGGTCGCAGTGCGGGACGATGTGGGTGCTAAAGCCGGAGAGGCCTCCCAGGGCTAGCTGATGAGAGGCTGGCCTGGAGCAGCCGGCTAAGAAACAGGAAATCGGGAAACAATGTGGTTTCAGCGTGCCAGGGTCCGGCCTTAGGGCTGTGGTGTGCCTCCCCAGATGGCCATTCAACTCATTCACTCACTGCCTTCAGGTTCTGGTCTTAAGGGCATCTCCTCAGGGAGACCTTTCCTCCCATGCCTAGCTAAGCCAGTGGAGTGGCACTGGGAGCTGGGGAGGGCAATCCAGGTGTTCAGAGACTAAGGTCTGAAATTGTATATAGGTAGGGTGGTCATCTGAGAGGACATGTGACATTCAAGTAAAGATGTAGAGAAGATAACTCGGGAAGAGCACTCCAGACAGAGGGCACAGCATGTGCAAAGGCCCTGAGGCAGGAGCCCTTTGGGACTGGTCTATGATTAGTAGCAGTAAAAAAGCTTACAGAGAGCCCAAGAGCTTCTGCTGGAGGAGCGGGCTAATTGCATTAACTATCGAATTACAGGTGCTGCCTGCAGCAGCTTCGCAAAAGAAAAATGTCTCTAAAGGTTTTTTTTTGGGGGGGTTGTTTTTGTTGAGCTGTTGATCTCTGGTCAGTTAAGAAGAGAGTTTTCCTGAGCTGACAGAGGTTTCATTTGGTTGGAGTAACTAAGGATCATGTTTGTTTTAAGGTATGTTCTTTCCTGGCTCCTGAGGTTCACAGAATTTCGGGTGTGGCTCAGCACAGTCTTCTAAAATAGTTATTGCTCTAAAAGGATGGTGTAATTGAATATGCAACCTATAAATATCTGTCAAACAATTATTCAGCAACATTCAAAGTGTGCTCTGCTGTCCTGTACATTTATGCGTGTTTTGTTCCCACTGACGCTGGGACAATGGAAGCTACCACACTTCTTCTTAATTCTTCACTTCTCTCTCAAGGTTCAGCCTTACAGCCCTGACAGCCCTGCAGACAGTACTGAAACCAAAGGAAGTGTTTGTGCTGTGTTCACTGTTACAGAGCGGCAGTTTGAATGTCAGACAGCTCTTGAACCAAATTAGGCCCAATTATGCTAAATTTAAAATATTGTACTCCTTTCTTTTACTTTTTATTTATTTTTATTTATTTGTTTTTGGCCATGCCCCGCGGCTTGCAGGATTTTAGTTTCCCCGACCAGGGATTGAACCTTGGCCCCCGGCAGTGGAAGCACGGAGTCCTAACCACTGGACCGCCAGGGAATTCCCACTCCTTTCTTGATATAATTCTTCTCATGCATGTTTAAATTCCAGGGTCTCTTGCTGAAGTTTTTCGAAGGCCTCTCCAGCCATTTGCTCTATGGTTCAGGAAGGTCCACACTGCAGACCCAGTATGGGGGTGTCTCCCTTTGCTCCTGGGGGGCTTAAATGTTTCATAGATTTGTAGCAGTGATTGGGACCTTTATCTTGACATATACGTGAGAAATGTTTTGTTTCTGTTTTTGTTGGTTTTTTGAATACCATAGTAAGATTTATAAACTTTGGAATCACCTTTCCCTAAAATGAGAATCAAGTTTGAACTCACACCCCCTTCTGCATTTACCAGGCCTCAGTATTCATGGGCCTGCATGTGCTTAGAACTGGCTGGTTGGTACTGAAAGTGAATTCTGGCCTCAGGCCTCCACATGTCTGTCGAGGGTCATCCAGCAGAGCAGGAGCCAGGCTTTGCTGTTTGGGGATGTATCAATATGTTAGTGTGTTATGTGCACATTTTGAAGTGTGGGAAAGGGGGTGAGAAGGGAGAAGGAGCAGATTAGACTGGGAGCCCAGGGGGCCAGACCAGAGAAGCTGAAGAGAGCCTGGGAAAGCCTGGGCTTGGGACGGGCAGGCTGACAGGTGTTGGCCTCTTCCTTTCTCCACTGACCAAGATGGGGGCCGCTCTGGGCCCAGAAGCAGTTGAGAGGCTCATTTGTTTTATTTTTTTTCATTTTTTTAAAAAAAAGGACACAGTTTTTTAAAGAGCAGTTTTAGATTCACAGCAAAATTGAGGGGAGGGCACAGAGATTTCCCATATACCCCCTACCCAACCCCCCAGGCACATTCTGCCCCGTGCCCCCATTGTCAACATCCCCCATCAGAGTGGTACATTTGTTATAACTGATGAACCTACACTGACACATCCTAATCAGCCAAAGTCCACAGTTTACATTAGGGTTCACCTTTGGTGTTGGACATTCTGTGGGTTTGGACCAATGCGTAATGATGCTTATGCATCACTGTAGTATCATATATTGCCCCATTGTGTTCTTCATGTAAGTGTTATCAGTTACCTATGGCCACAGCAATGCTGCATAACAAATAACTGTGAAACCTCATGGGTGTATACACCAGTCACATTTTGCTAAGGGTGGCCCAGCTCAGCCAGTCTCAGCTGGATTTGCTTTTAGCTGGGGTTGGCTGCAGATGGCAGGACTGGGAAGGTCTTGGCTGGGGTGGCTGGTCTCTGCTCCATGTGATTTCTTGTTCTCCAGCAGGCTGGCCCAGGCTTGTTCTTCATGGCAGGGCCAGGGCTCCCAGGAAGCAAGCAGAGCAAATAAGGTTCAGCTTCAGTTCTGCTGAAGGAAGTTAACAAAGCCAAGCCCAGATTTACCCTCTAAGTGTGAATTTGCTCTTGTTTGTAATGAATGCTAGTCACTAACCCTAAGCATTTCTGTTTATCTAAAATTTATTTTTATTGAAAAACATTTCAGATAGGTGCCCAAGAAGAGGGTATCAAGACCCTCCCATGTCCTAATCATTCAGCATCAACAAGTGTCAGCCCCTGAAGGCCAGTTTTAATTTTGATGGAAAGGATTATAGGATTTAATGCCGCTTTGGGGGTGTTTGTGTGTGTAGGAAGATTTCAGAAACCTAGGAGGACCATTGTCAGGGGGTTTTGAAGCTGGAATGGATTTTAGAGGCTAGTGGTCCCCATCATTTTGTAGTAGAAGAAAGTGGGGCTCAGAGAAGAGGGCAGCTAGATGTATCAGGAGAGCTGGGTTCTAGAATGACCCGGAAGCTCTTCATGATCCTCCTTTTGACCCCCGCCATGGGCCTTTCCAAGGGACTTCTGAACCTCCCCCCCTTTGCCTCCTGGCTGCCCATGAAGAATGGGCTACCTAGAAATTCTGTGGAGTGGTTTGGGTGATTTTGAACATTTGATTTCTTTTCCACCCTATGCTTGTAAAGGAAGACTAATGCAGGTATTATAAAAATCTAAAACAATAAGAGAGCTTAGGGACTCTTTTGGAATCTCATTTATTCATTTAACATTCATATCAATATAATATGTGAGCTGTTATTCAAAGCTATTTTGAATGACAACTTCTAGTAGATATGGCTACAGTATAGGAAAAGCTTTAAATGTTATTTAGTTCATTGTAAGTTACTAAAATTCAATTCCTCCAATCAGACCTTTAGGTCAGTAACTAATGGTTATAGGATTGTTCAGATTTTCTCTTTCTTCCTGAATCCACTATGGTAACCTCTATTTTTCTAGGAAACTGTTCCATTTTTTTTCCCCTAAGTTTTAAAGGTTAATAGTATGAAGTTTTTACAGAGTTCTCTTTTTAATCTCTGCTATAACATTATTATATCCTGTTTTTCTACATTTTTGAATTTATGCTGTTTCTCTTTTGTGACATATTATCAAAAATATTTTATTAGTCTTTTCAGAGAATCAACTTTTGTTCTGGATCTGTTTCCTCCCTCACTATTTCATCAATTTCTGCTTTTCTTTTTATTCCTTCCTTCAGGTTTCTTCTGCATTATAACTTTCAAAGTATCACTTTTGTTTTTTTCCCCACAAGTTTTGATATGTAATATTTTATTATTGTTGTGTTCTCATTTATGTTATGATTTCCTCTTTTTCTGACCTAGAAGTTATTTAGAATGGTGTTTAAAGTTTTTAAATACATATTGTTAAGCTTTATTAAAATATTTATTTATTTTGGCTGTGTTGGGTCTTTGTTGCTGTACGTGGGCTTTCTTTAGTTGTGGCAAGCGGGAGCTACTCTTTGTTGTGGTGTGCGGGCTTCTCATCGTGGTGGCTTCTCTTGTTGTGGAGCACGGGCTCTAGGCATGCTGGCTTCAGTAGTTGTGGTGCGTGGACTCAGTAGTTTTGGTTCTTGGGCCCTAGAGTGCAGGTTCAGTAGTTGTGACGCACGGGCTTAGTTGCTCCGTGGCATGTGGGATCTTCCTGGACCAGGGATCGAACCCGTGTCGCCTGCAATGGCAGACAGATTCTTAACCACTGCGCCACTAGGGAGGTCCCTAAAATAATTTTAAAAACCTGATTCAGAGACTATGGTCTGCATGATATTTTGAAATTTCTTGAGACTGGCTTTACAGACTATTGGGCCAGTAATTCTAAATCATAACCATGTGACATTTTATGATTTCTCCAGATTAACTCAAAACAGTTCCATACGTAAAACAATATGTAATTCTCTTTAATCAAAGGAAATAAGAAGGATGTAGAGAAGTTGTTAAAATATGTGAACAAAGGAAATATGCTTCATTCCAGATGGTTGGGAAGTAATTCCTTTAGACAGCTGGTCGAATGAAGGTGTATATATGGCTCTGTGTGTGTGTGTGTGTGTGTGTGTGTGTGTGTTCTTATGAGGTCAGATTTTATGATGAAGTAGGAAGTTAAGAATCCTTTCTGTCACTCAGTGTCTGTGTACCAAAAGAATAGAGACTGTTTTCAATGGTGTTCCTGAATTTGAAAGACAGTTGAAGGTGGCATTTACTTATTTATTTCTTCTAAGTCAGAGACACAGAAATTCAGGTAGACGTGAAATCCCGAGTGACAGTTGGCTTGGTGGCAAAATTGGATTGGAGTGGTGGGATTTGAGAGCAATTTCAAAGTAACGGAAAAGCAACGTATGCTTACAAAGGCACATCTACGTCAGCTCCCAGGAAGTTCACATCCAAAGTAGGCATGTGATACGGCGGAGAACCAAGCATTTCCCTCTGGCTTCTGTTTCTGAAATTTAATTGACTCTTGGGTTAGAGGCCACCCCTGGTGAGGGACATCCAGCGGAGCGGGGTGTGGAGATGAGGCTGCCGAAGAGGCACGAGCCCTGCTCAGGGGCAGTGCCTGCCCAGTAAAGGGTGTTATATTCACAGTAGCACATTTTCCGGAATAAGGGAAGACACATGAAGTCAGTTTAAAAGTAAAGGAAGGTGGAGAAATTAGGCTGAGTGAAAAAAAGTCCATCTCTAAGGATTATATGCTGTAGGGTTCCATTTATGTAACTTTCGCAACGTAATGCAGTTGGAGGAATGGAGAACGGATGAGAGGTTGCTGAGGTAAAGCTTTGGGGAGAGGAGTGGGTGCTACTCTAACTGGGACAGGCCTGCTTCTAGATTGTGTTCGTGGTGGTTATGGGGAGCTGCACGAGGGTTAAAATGGCAGAGAACCCCCGCCCCAACACACACACACGTGACTGGGGACACCTGAACAAGCTCTGTGGATTGCAGCCACGGCCATTTCATGATGTTCTTGTACTGCAGTTATGAAAGATGTAGGTATTGGGGAAGAATGCCCAAGGGGGCAACTTCCTGCCTGTCTATCACTATTTCAAAATCAAAAGTTTAGTAAAAATGAAGGAGGGCATGCATTACCTTTAATCTGCAGCCCTATCACATGAATAGACTGGATTTTGGAAACTAAAGCAGGATCAGAGCTGGTTAGTACAGGGGAAGTGGGACCGACTGGGAATATTGAGTGTTTGAACCACTGCTACTCGAGTGTGGTAAAACAAGTTAGCAGCATGGCTTCCTCTGGGCGTTTTTCCCAAATGCAGGATCCCAGGCCCTCCCTAGACTTACAGAACCAGAATCGACACTCACTTTAAACTGGTCTTGGTGATGGGTATGTACACTTGTTGGAAGAGCTCTAGAACTTTATTCTGAGAGTAGAAAACAAGTGTGGTGGCCAAAGATAGCAGGCTTAGGTTGGTCACATGATCCTGGACAAGTCACATGATCTTTCTATCCTCAGTTTCCTCTAGATCCCCATCTAGAAAACGGGGATGCTTTTTATGAGGCTGACAACACCTCACAGAGGTTCTAGGGCCTAAAAAAGTGACTTACACGTACAGTGGGTACCACATCATAGGCGCCTAGTGAGTGCGGCTGTTGTTTCTATGGGTGAGTTAACCTCAAGATGAGTTTCCAGTCCTGCTGTTTCAATTTCAGCCAAGGGAAGAGATGGGAGCAAATTAAACGTCTAACCAAAGAGGAGTGGTCGAGAAAATGGTGTGTCCTCTGGGTAAGGACCCTTTTGTAAATGTAGGCATTAGTTAAGAGGGTCGATCTCCTGTTACGTGTTCGTACCACAAGGAAAGTGGCAATTGGAGCCATGGGTGCAGGTGAAGCAGGGCGGTGGGGGGAGGAGGGGCAGGACAGGGGCTGGGGCCACATCTGGGCACATCTGGGGAGCACCTTTGATTACGGGTGGGTGGAGGCAGAGGCCTGGAGGAGCATGAGCGGGCTGCAGACTGATGACCAATGAGGAAGGAGAACATCCCAAGGACGGCAGAGATAACCATTGTGCCAGGGACGGTCACGAGCCCTTTTCCTTTCTTCAGCATTTCCCGTGAGTTCAAGTTAGGGCAGAGCCCCGGATGGGAGCCCTCGTGCATCCCGGGACTTTCAGGGCCTGATTCCGTCGTGATGTCCTGCCGTGAGCAAGCAGCTGCTGTGGGTCCCCAAAGTGTCCTTCCATTTCTGCTTCTCCTCCACTTTGTCAAGCCAGGCATCCCCAAGGGGCTGGCCCTGCCCACTCCGATCCGGAGGGCCAGGCTGCATCGCTGCCTTCTAGACCTTCCAGCTCTTGTATCTGGAGACACAGTAGTTGTGCGCTAAAAATAGCTGTGGTGACAGAGCTGCCGGGAAGGTTTTGCGGAGCTGTGAGTCAGGCCTTCTTTCCTTGGTCATAGGAAATGGGTGGGTTTCTAGGAAATGAATTCCATGTACAGTGGCGCTGGGATGGCCCGATGGCCAGCTGGGGGTGAGGAGTCCTTGTGTCACCTGGCGACGCTTCTCCCTGCTGACCGTCATGCTTCAGATGCTCCAGTTCTTTGGGGAGCCAGTTCATCCGCAGTGAAAAGGGACACAGGAGACACTGCGGAGCAGGGGAGAGAGTGACTCAGGTGTGTCTTGTCACCTACACGACCTCCTCTTTTGAGGCCCGCAGGCTCACCCTCCATGTGCTGTGGCTGGTGGGAGGCATCCACTGGCCCTACAGAGGGATCAACTTGCTCTGATCAACTTGCCCAGGATTTTCTCATGTTGGCACAGAAAGTCCCACATCCTGGGAAACCCCTGTGCCCCTGGCTAGCTGGGGTGGTTGGTCACCCTACCTAGGAAAGCCACTCCCGTGTTGGGGCCACACACAGTGTTACCTCAGAGAAGCTGAAAGGCCCACCGACTGCAGAATTCCTCCTTTAGCGGAATCTGCAAACCCTACTTTGGAGGAAAGCTGCTACATTAAGTTATGGTGTCTGGGGCACGCCCACTGGGAGGGAAGCTTTTGTGTAAGTGCAGTCGCTTAGACTGGGTTCTTTGATCACAGGCTAGACCTGTCTCCCAACGGGGACATTATCTTGGGAGGCTTTTGGGAGAGAGCACAACCCTTGATCGGGGGGGCCCATGGCGGGGGGGCCCATGGCGGGAGGGCCCATGGCGGGGGGGCCCATGGCGGGGGGGGCCCATGGCGGGGGGGCCATGGCGGGGGGGGCCCATGGCGGGGGGGCCCATGGCGGGGGGGGCCCATGGCGGGGGGGCCCATGGCGGGGGGAGGCCCATGGCGGGAGGGCCTGGAGCGGGGTTAAGTCTCCACTGCCATACATGAAAAGTAGAATAAATACATTTTCCTAAGAAATTCAGCTACTTAAAATGCACCAGGGAATCTCTGGTGAATTTGTTTTTAATAGAAATAATTATTTTAAAATGTTTGGTGTAGGGCTTCCCTGGTGGCGCAGTGGTTGAGAGTCCGCCTGCCGATGCAGGGGACACGGGTTCGTGCCCCAGTCCGGGAAGATCCCACATGAGGCCCATGACCCATGGCCGCTGAGCCTGTGTGTCCTGAGCCTGTGCTCCGCAACAGGAGAGGCCACAGCAGTGAGAGGCCCGCGTACCGCAAACAAAAATAAAATAAAATAAATAAAAAGTTTGGTGTAAGCAAATCTAAATCCTTTGGGTTTGTTTAGAATGAGGTACAAGTGTATGGAGTTAACTCATTTCATTTGTGAAAGGCAGTGACTTACAGTGATTCTGCTAATAATACCATTGGGTCCAAGAATACTTAAGATACTGTTACATTGTTTTTTTTTAAATAACCTAAGGTTAATTTGGTTGAGGGGCCTTTGAAAATAACTGAAAACTCATCCACATTCTGTTTGCATCTGGCAAGTTCCATCTATCCATCTGAAAATGGCTTGATTTCAGCATAAGTGTTTTAGCAAATGCGTGGAGTCTGTCTTTCCTTATCAATAGCATGCATACTTTAGAAAAAAGTCAAAGTAAGAAGAAAAAAGACTTGTTTTTCAAAGAAGTGGATATTCCTGAATGTTGAGTATTAAAACAGGTTTTAGTCCATTTGGGCTGCTGTGACAGAATACCACAGACAAGGGGGCTTAGGAAAATCAGACATTTATTTCTCACAGTTCTGGAGGCCGAAGTCAAAGATCAGGGCCCTGCGGATTCGGTGTCTGGTGAGGGCCCGATTCCTGATTCGTAGACGGCCATCTTCTCTCTGTGTCCTCACCTGACAGAGCAGGGGAAGGAGGTCTGGGGGGTCTCTGGAGGGACAGTCATCCACCCTCCTGACCTAATCACCTCCCAAAGGCCCCATCTCCTAGGACCATCACACCTGGGGGTTAGGATTTCAGCATATGAATTTTGGGGGGACACAAACATTCAGTCGATAGCAAAACACATCAAATTCTGAAGGAATCAGTAAAAAAAAAAAAAAAGCATTTAAAGTGTCTTTCCACTTGCAGAAGAGGTACATAATTTTTCAAAATTTGCTATGCGTATGACTTTTGTTCAGAAAATGCCAGACTCTCTGTGGAAAATTGGATGGCTTTACATATAGAGAATCTCCATATCTAAAAATAGGGAATCCTGCTATTCTGTGATTTAAAACAAGAGTTCAGATGAATAAAATGAAATCATTGAAAATTAAGTAGTCACAAGATGCTTAGAAATAGAAAAAAAATTCGCAAAGAAGACAGAGCCTTTGAAGTTCTAAGTGATGGGAAATCCCCAAAATGCAAAATAAAAGGAAGTAATCTAAAAAGGAAAGTGAAGAAAATGGATTGTTTTTTAAAAAAGCAGTATTGATA
This sequence comes from Mesoplodon densirostris, assembly GCF_025265405.1. Lineage (NCBI taxonomy): Eukaryota > Metazoa > Chordata > Mammalia > Artiodactyla > Ziphiidae > Mesoplodon > Mesoplodon densirostris. The sequence goes on from NC_082663.1 coordinate 9,173,790, forward strand.
TATAATTCACATACTATACAATTCACCCATTTAAAACCGTACAATTCAGTGATTTTTTTAGTATATTCACAGATACGGGCAGGTATCACTGCAGTCCATTTTAGGACATTTTCATCACTTCAAAAAGAAACCTTGTACCCTTCGGCAGTCACTCCTCTATTCCAAATTCCCTGCAGCCCTAAGCAACCACTAGCTCCTTTCTTTGTTTACATTACTTCTAAAAGGGTTTTTATGAAAGATGAACTATATGCCAACGTATCTTGACAGTTTTCTCAGCAAAGGAATACAACGCACTTCACCACAAGAGGTGCCTGCCAGACAGGGTGACGTGTGTGGGTTCTGCCTTCAGGGTCTTAACTGTAAGTTTCCTATAAATTACAGTGTATGATAAAAAATTACGTTTTTTACAAAGTATGCAAAGCCGCAAACTTGAACCATTTCACGGTGAGCCTTGGGCCGAGCTGTCCTTTTGTTCACCTCTACTTGGGCTTGCTGACCTGTCGCTGAGGTCCTCAGTGTGGCCTCCGTTCAGCAGTGTCGGTAGCAGCTGGGGCCTCGTGACTCAGGAACTGGGGTGGCGTCAGCACTCTGTTCAGCAACCTCCCAGGGGATTCTGATGTGCACTTTGGGTACCACTGGTCGACTGCGTTACCATCTTCTGTTTAATGTGTCTGCCAGCGCTGCCTAGGAGGCTCTCTCTCCACCTGGGCATGGCCTGGCTGTCTATCTAGTTTGATGAGAGGATGGAGGGCCAGCCTGGCTTTGCCCTTGATGGGGTTTCCGGGGCAGGGGACTGGGGAAGTGCCCAGTGAAGGCCGTGGATGGACTGTCACCGCCATCCCTGCCCCTCTGTGTGCAAACCCCTCCCCCAGTGGGCTTGGTCCCCACTTGCCCCTGACCCGGCCACTGTCCACCGCCGCCTCTCATGGCCTCTTCCATCTCTTTCCCTTCTTACATCTTCGGATCTCTTGTGTCATAAAAAAGAACACACACGCACAAACTCCACATCAAACAAGCCCAAGCCTCACTTGCCTGCAGGCTCCTGAAGTCCTGTGCTTCCCAAGGCCAAGGGTGTGCGGGGCTGGCGGGTGCCTGCCCGGTGCCCAGCCTGGACCCGGGGGCTGGGGGGGCTCTCCTGCCCCAGCTTGCTCTGTTCCGACACCTCCTCTGGCAGCCCCTGCAGCTCAGTCTTCAGCTTCATTGTTGGGTGTTGTGCAAGTGTCCCTTCCTGGGTCCCAGCCTCACCCTCTTGAGCTCTGATTTCTTCCCTCCCAACCCACCCCCTGGAACTGCTCATGGCCATGGCAGGGCTGCCTGCCTTCCCTGCCCCCCAGCATTTTGGGCACTGTTGTCTGCATGATCTTGACCGTGGCCTGACTGGGGGTGAAAGCATCCGTTCCCCGCAGCTGGGATCACGCCTCCAGAAGCCACTTGCTGGGACTCCTTAGGTCTTCCACACATTGCCCACTTCCGGTTTCCCCTGGGCCTTCTGGTTGCCACTTCTTTGCCCTGAGGCTCTCTTAACCCGCTTCTCTCTTTACTCCCTGTGGTGGTTATTTTTAAGTGTCAGCTTGGTTAAGCTATAACACCTAGTTATTCAACCAGACTAGTGCCATGAAAGTATTCTGTGCATGTGGTTAACAGCCATAATCAGTTGACTTGAACTTAAGATGACCACAGACAGCCTGGGTGGGCCTCATCCAATCAGTTGAAGGCCTTAAGAGCAAAAGCAGGTTTCTTGGGAAGAAGGAATTCTGCCTCCAGACAGCGGCGTCAGCTCCTGCCTGAGTTTCCAGCCTGCCAACCCCACCATCGTGTGAGCCAGTTCCTTAAGTGTCTGTATCCGCTGTCGGCTCTGTGTCTGCAGAACGCTGACTTGCGTATTCCTTGGGAATCTCACCTGCTTGGCAGAGCCCCCCGGGCTTGTACAGCTGATGCCAGCTCTCAGCCCTCGACTGCTCTCCCAAGAGCCACACTTGCATTCAAGGTCAACTGCAGGGTTTCTCCCGCCAACCTCCCAGCATCTTGTACTTTTCTGTGAACTCATCCCAACGCCCCAGCCCCAACTTTTAGGCACCATTTCTGTTGCCAAGACTTTGTGGGGATGTGACCTGTGCAGCTCCAGCACTCTGTGTTTGAGAGGGCCTGTGTTTGGTGTGCTGCTCTGCTGTTGCTGTCTTGAAATTCTTAATGATTTTGAACCTGGGGTCCCCTGTTTTCACTTTGCACTGGGGCTACAAATTACGTAGCTGACTCTGATTGCCCCATGCTGCTGGCTGCTTCTATTTGCAACCCTGGAGGTGACCCAGCCTTGCCCTGCTCCCATTTCCAGTCATGTTCTAAGCACTGCACAGTTTCCAGTGATGGTCCCCACTTTTCACTGGAGTCTCACCACCTCTCTAACTTGAGGCTTTGAGACATCTCACTTTAACAAATGTGGGACTTCCTCTCCAGTCTCCCCACTGCATCTCACCACTTTCTGGTCTGTTCTGCGACTACTGGTTTTATTTTCATTTGTATGGCTCGTGTTACAACAGCATCCTCTTCAGAAGCCCTTCCTTGAAGGCCCCTGACAATAGTGTTTCAAATGCCTGCCTGATTTTCCACGGTTTCCTTTTGTGTCACAGAAGTGGGTGACTTTCTGTCCCCACAGCCATGGTAGATCCTTATTCTCTCTGGGACACACATCGTTCCCTTCTCTCTACTGCAAGGCAGTGTCACCTTCCCCGTGAACTCCCGTGCCCCTTGCTGGATGGTTTCTCTCTGACTTGGGAATCTCATCACAATTTGCAATTTGTTTATGAAACTCCTTTCTTTCTGCTTTGTTTTATGACTGTTTGTTGATAATTGCTGTCTCTGAGCTTGATGAACTCCATGAGGGAAAGTCCTCAGCATCATTCATTCAGCTTGTGTTCTCTTCAGTCAAACAGAGTTTGTTGCACATAGTAGGTGATTTGTATCTGCTTATTGGATAAAATTGGGCTACTGTGTCTTGCTGCCAGTTATATAACCTTGATTTGAAAATACTTAAAAAGATAGTTTCAGGTCTTACATTTAAGCCATTAATCATTTTGAGTCGATTTTTTTGGTTGGTGTAAGATAAGGGTCCAATTTCATTCTTTTGCAAATGGATACAGTTTTTCCAACACCATTTACTGAAGAGATTATCCTTTTTCCATTGTGTGTTCTTGGTGTCTTTGTCTAAAATTAGTTGACCATACATGGTTGGGTTTATTTCTGGGCTCTGTCTTCTGTTCCATTCATCTATGTGTTTGTTTTTGTGCCAATACTATACTGTTTTGATTACTATAGCTTTGTAATATAATTTGAAATCAGGAAGTGTGATGCTTTCAACTTTGTTCTTCTTTCTCAAGATTGCTTTGGCTAGTTGGGGTCTTTTGTGGTTCCATATGGATTTTAGGATTCTTTTTCCTATTTCTGTGAAAAATGCCATTAGAATTTTGATGGGGATTGTGTTGAATCTGTATACCTCTTTGGATAGCATGGACATTTTAATAATATTAATTCTTCTATATCTTTCCATTTATTTGTGTCTTCTTCAATTTCTTTCACCAATGTTTTATAGTTTTCAGTGTAAAGATCTTCACCCCCTTGGTTAAATTTATTCCTAGGTATTCTTTTTGATGCCATTGTAAATGGGGTTGTTTTCTTGATGTCCTTTTTTGGATAGATCTTGGTTGGTGTAAAGAAATGCAATTGATTTTTGCGTGTAGATTTTGTATCCTGCAACTTTACTGGACTTGTTTATTCTAACAGTTTTTTTTTGGTGGTGTCTTTAGGGTTTTCTCTATATAGCATCATACCATTTGCAAACAGGTAATTTAACTTCTTCCTTTCTTATTTGGATGCCTTTTATTTCTTTTTCTTGTCTGATAGCTCTGGCTAGTACTTCCAGTACTGTGTTGAATAGATGTGAGAGTGGTCACCCTTGCCTTGTATCAGAAGTTAGAGGAAAGACTTTCAGTTTTACCTCATTGATTATGATGTTAGCGGTGGGCTTGCTATAACTGGCCTTTATTGTGTTGAGACTTCTCAACCTTGGCACTGCTGACATTTGGGGCTGAATAATTCTTTGTTGTGGGAGCTGTCCCATGCATTGTAGGACGTTGAGCAGCTGCCCTGGCCTCCACCCACTACATGCCAGTAGCACACCCGCCCTGCCCCAGTGTGACAACCAAAAATGTCCCCAGACATTGCCAAATGTCCCTGAGTGGGTGGGGGGAGCAAAACCACTCCCTGCTTGAAAATTACTGAAATAGAGAATAAAGGCAGTAAAACTGTTTGAGTTGTGGACAAGAGTGCCTTTTACATGGAGAAATTCCCGAGTTTGTAGAAGGATCTAGAGTATTTGTCAAGCCTGGTTGCTCTCTCCTCCCTCTTCTCAGTGAAAGTTTGGTCAGGTGTTGTTTAAAGTGAAAGAATTTACATGGCTTTAGCGGAAAAATTATATCCACCAGCTCCTCCGAGTCCACAAAATGAGAGAAACCTATGATTAGAATTGCCAGCACTTGTAAACACTCCTCAGTTTCTTATTTGGAGTATTTCTGGTTAGAATCTTAACATTTGACTGTTTTTTCCTTTTGAAAAATACTCATAATTGGACAAGTTGTGCTTTTAAAAATGTAATACGAGGAGATTAGCCCCAGGAGGCATGACACATCCACTCCAAATTTCATTGAGTCCGCCTTTCACGATGATCACTCCATCTTTATCCAGACCCAGGAGGACCTTGGAGGCGGCCACCACATGCTCAGTGGACATTTAATTGATAATGAAGCTTATGAGGAGCCAGAGGTGACCATTTCATGCCTAGCAAGATGGTGTGCGGTGCATTCTACCAGGAAAACTATCAAACACTGTGCAGCAGTTCCTCCTTTAAAAAGAAATATCACAAAAAAGTGTGTACCCTGCACCAGGCACTGTTCTAGGGAAGAGAGCTCTGAGCAAAGGGGGAAATTCTCATTCAAATGGGACTCACATGCTTTTGGGGAGGAGGAGAGGTAGACCAGGCAGGGCACGGGTTATGCAGTGTTGGGTGGATGCTGAAATTCTCCCTGAGGAGAGAACCTTCGAGTAAAGACACTGTGGAGGGGAGAGTCTCCCTGCATGGTTGTAGAGGAAGATTGGTCCAGGCAGATGGAGCAGCAAGAACAAAGGCTGTGAGGTGGAATGTTCTGGAGCAGCCAGGAGGCCAGAGGGACTAGTGTAGAATGAAGTGGGGGAGCCGGCAGGAGCAGTGGTCTAGTGATACTACTCAGAGACAGACTTGGGCAACTAGTTAGAGCAGAAGAAAAAAGACCCACTTCCACTCAGACGTGAACGTTTTAGTAATGTCTCACTGAGATTTGGTGCTCTTTCAGTAGGACAGAGTGTTCCAGGCCAGAGGTTTTTTAGGACTGTGTGGTGAGCTTGCCTCTTGCCTCATAGCTAACTGGACTGATGCCTTTTCAATATTCATGTAATTAGATCATCAACTATTTCACGGATGCACATGGCATTTGAAACTGAGCTCCCCAAACACTGTCCTTAGATGGACAGATCTGTTTTTGGGCTTGTCATCCGGTGTCCTTAAGCTTTGCTTTTAATTATTTGTTTGTTTGTTTATTTATTTATATTTTTTGGCCGTACCGCGCAGCATGCAGGATCTTAGTTCCCAGACCAGAGATTGAACCTGTGTTCCTTACAGTGGAAGTGCAGTGTCTTAACCACTGGACTGCCAGCAAAGTCCCAAGCTTTGGCTTTTTAGATCTGACTTCAAGTCTGGGGGATCATTTCTTTCTTTCTTTTTTTTTTTTTTCGGTATGCCGGACCTCTCACTGTTGTGGCCTCTCCCGTTGTGCAGACTGGGGCACGAACCCGTGTCCCCTGCATCGGCAGGCGGACTCTCAACCACTGCGCCACCAGGGAAGCCCTGGGGGATCATTTCTTGAACAGGAAATGTAAGAATGTGATTATGTGAGTCTGTGGAGCACGAGGCTTCCCTCTTACGAAAGGAAACCCCGAGAAAAACCCCTAAAACTAAAAAACACTTCCTGGGGGCTTGTGGCTTCCCCTGTTGGTCTCTGGCCTGGCTTCCCAGAGGCCTGTCTGTCTGAGAGGTGTGCTGGGTGCCCAGTCGGAAGAGGAGGTGTTGGGCCGTGAGGTTTGTCGGGTTTCCACCCCGGTTTGAGAACACCACATGGGGCATGCATCAAACAGAGAGATGCGAGGTTCTGGGGTCAGAGATTCAGGACGGCACCTCTGAATGATCACACCACCCTCTGACCCTTGCTCCTTTACTCTGATATTTAACAGTAATATTTATTAGATATTTCTTTCTGCTTCCAATAGAAATATTTAGGTGTGGAAAATGGAAAAAAAAAAGTACAAAGGAGAAAATAAAAACAAGTGACCTGTACCTGGAGATAATGAAGTTAACATTTGATATGATCTGCTCATCTGCTAGGCCCCTCCCACCTCCTTCCTCACCTGCATGGAGGCACCCATCCATCCTCCACCCTTTCCAGGTCTTCCCTGATGCCTTCTCAGTGCCCAGGGATGATGCCTTCAGCATGCCAGGCCCTGGGCAGGAGCCTGGAGGCCCAGAGAGCTACAAGTCCTGGGGCCCCGTCCGCAAGGAGCCGACAAACGGCAACATGGTCTTGAGAGTTTCTCCATGAGCTCAGTGCCACGCTGAGTAGTACAGCTGACCGTTGAACAATGGGGGATTAGGGGCTCCACCCTCCTGTGCAGTGGAAAACCCACACAACTGCCATCTCTGCCTGAAAAACAAAGGAATTGATAAGTGACTCACCCAGGGGCAGGAAGCGGAAACAGTTTGGACAGTCCGGACTCAAACCCTAGTTGTTTTGCTTTCATATGTTGTGATCTCTAATCGGACAGAAACTTTCCCTCACACTTAGTTGATTTCAAGATCTGTAAAATGAAAATACATACTATATTTATTGAAAAAAGTACATGTGTAAGTGGACCTGTACAGTTCAGACCCATGGTGTTAGAGGGTCGGCTGTATTTCTTTTTTCCGTTATGTGATAATAGGAAATCATGCAACTCTACAGGAAGGAGAAAGAGCCAGAGGGTCTTTACCTGGGTGGAAGTCATTGTTTGAATCTGATACACTGTGAAAACACCATGTGTATGGGTTCCTGTAATTCACTGTGTTTGTGTGTTTACATATGTGTATAATGTTTTCTTATCTCTATTTTCCATCTAGTTCATTACAACATTAGACCAACAGAATGGTTCTTGTCTGGTCTTTTCATGCTTAATTTTTTGGTGTGCTCTCTTTTGTGTGCGTGTGTGTCTGTGCTCTCTTAATGCGTAATTGAGGAAATTACTGTTGGTCTCCTGTAGTCAGAGCTGATTCAAACGGAAAAAGATTTTTCAAGTGCAAATGTGAGCCGTTTCCACTACATTTACATTTCTCTGGTCATTATCATGTGTTTTATGGCTCTCAACAGCAGTATGTTCTTGGCTAAGAGGTTGGGAGACTCTCTTGCTTGCTGAATTTCAAGGGGCAATGAAGTTGGGGTACATGAAGGTTTCATTGGGCAGACATTTCTGATGTTAGTGATTTGTGAAACTCTTCTGGTTAGAGCTTGATTTTTTGCTGTGAATGAATGATCACACCACCCTCTGATCCTTGCTCCTTTACTCTGACATTTAACAGTAATATTTATTAGATATTTCTGCTTCCAATAGAAATATTTAGGTATGGAAAATGGAAAAAAAAAAGTACAAAGGAGACAATAAAAACAAGTGACCAGTACCTGGAGATAATGAAGTTAACATTTGATATGATCTGTTCATCTCTTTATCTGTCTCTAAAGTTTATCTTATAAATATAATTTTGGATCCTGCTTTTTTCACTTATAAGCATACTCTGAGCTCATTTCTATATTAAAAGTGCTTTAGAATCTTGATTTTTTCAAAACCCATTTCTGTACACATCATAGTTTAGTTAATCATTTTTGGGCATTTTGGTTGCTTCTGAGATTTTGCTCTGTGAATAATGCTCTGATGAATGGCTGTCTTAGTATATCTTTTGCTGGCACTTGGAGCATTCCTTTTCAGATCAATTCTTAGAACGTATATTATTAGCTTTACGAGTATGAGCCTTTTAAAGGCCATTTTACTTTCTAGGAAGATTGTACTAATTTCTCCTTCCACCAGCAGGCAATAAAACTGCCTGTTTTGCTGTATCCTCATCATGTAGCACATTAATTATTAAAAATGTTGAAATGGCTTATTGGTCTTTGCAACATTAAAGTTCATGCATGCTTATTTTAAATATTCAGATAACATAGATAGGTAAAATGCCAAATATGAAAATCACTGATCTAGAGATAATTAAATTTTTTCGATAAAAGTTGAGTCATTTCTTATGCTACATGTAATCTACTTTTTTCCTTAGCAACTTATTGAGGCAATGTTTCCATTTCTGCACATACACATCATTATTTTTAATTACTGCAATACATTCTGTATTTTGGATAGTTTCATTTTTTAAACTTTTGACTTCCTGATGGACACTGAGGTTATTTCGAGTTTGTCACTTATGAGCACTACAGCAATTTGCATATACCTTTGCACATTGATCTAATTATTTTTAAGGAATTGTTGGGTCTTGAGTGTGGATCCATGTGGTGGGTCCTATTATTTTCACAAAGACTTCTGCCTCTCCCTGGAGCAGTAGACTTCTCTCTCTGTAGCGTCATGTTTGGCTGGGCCTCTTGCTCTGGCAGATTCAGTGTGAGAAGTGACTTGAGTAACTTTGCTCATGATTTTTAAGACCCAGCATATGATCTGCCATACCCTCTTTTCCCTCAATGATGAAACTCGTGATATTCCAGGTGGAGGGAAAACAACATGGGAAAGAGCTGCAGCCCACTTATAGTGGACATGTCATGTGGGGAAAGTAGACTTTTGTCATAAGCCATTGAAATTTGGGGGTTGCTTGTTACTGCCACATGACCTGCTTATCCTGACTGACTATAATACATGGTAACAAATTGCCCTTTAGGAAGAGTGAACCTGCTTGTGCTCACCACCAGCAAGAAAAGAGAGTGCCTTTCCTTCCACTTTGCCAAAGCTAGTTATTTTAACTCTTTTTAATCTTTTCTAACTCATGGTCAAAAAATGATAACTCACTTTAACATGTGTGTCTTTGATGACTAGTGAGGTTAAAACATGTTTCCTATAACATGTTTACTAGCCGTTTAGCTTTCTTCTTTCTTTGATTTACTTCTTCATATCCCTTGCTCTCTTTATATGGGGGGGGTTAATCTGTCTTTTCTTCCTGAGTTCTAAGAACTTAAAAAAATATGCTTAAGATATTATTCTTTGTCTAGCACATGTTCCACATTGTTTTTCCAGTTGGCATGTATTTTTTAAATCTTATTTGGGGTTTGGAGAATTTCTTGAATTTTTGGCTTGATATCTTTTGTCAGTTTGGGAAGATTCTTTGCTATAATGTTGTCAAATATTGTTTTGTCTCATTCTTTCCGCCCCCCACCCCCATTCTATGACACCACATTCCCATACATTAGACCTTTCTAACCATGCTCCATGTATCTCTTACGGGTTTTTTTCCCCCCTATCTTTTCCATCCTTTTTTTCCCTGTCTGGGCATTTTTGGTTAACTCATCTTTCAGTTTACTAATTCTCTCTTTAGTTTAATCTGCTTCTTAATTCCTTTTAAAATTCTTAGTTTTAGTTATTATATACTTTATTTCTAAAACTTTTATTTGATTCTTCTTTAGATTTCAGTTCTCTGCTAAAATTCTCCTTTTGTCATTACGTGTGAATTATAGTCTCATACCTTCAGTATCTGTGTCTCTTGGAGATGTTTTCTATTGTCTGTCTGTTTTTCTCTTGGTCCTTTCTCCTGATAATTTGTTTTTCTTTTTAATGATAGACACTGTATGTGAAAAATTGAAGTAGTTCTAGATAGTGTTATCTTTCGCCAGAGAAGATTTAATTTGCTTTTGGCAGCCAGAGTGGGGCAGATGATAGTAGATAGACTACATAGGTCTTTGTAAGGTCTGTCCTGTCTCTGGCTTGCCTTACTTGTGGGCCTAGCCCTTTGGGCTTCCCACAGAAAACGTGGGGTGTTCGACAGGCCTGTCATCCTTGGCAGGGCATGAACTCCCATGCTGTCTCCTTAACCCTTGAGACGGTGGTAGACTCTGCCTGAGGCCTCTGATCATTGCTGCTGCTCTCTGCTTGGTTTCTCAGTCTCAGCCTTTATGAATCAGCAAATACCATGATGGGAAAAGAGATGAGAGTGGAAGCTTATCTCAGGGCGTTCACCTTCTTTCTTGGACATTGGGCCCTCAAGTTCTGGTTGTCTGGGAAGTCTGATGCCTCCAAATAGTTTTAAAAACAAATGGTTCAGTCTTACTCACTGTTCTCAGTGGGAGAATGGATCAATCAAAGCTGGTTTTTCATGGATGAACGTGGAAGTTCCTATCATTTCCCATTTTACTTTCTTTATACTATTTTGCTGAGAAGGAATAGATTTTTGTTTAGTCAGATTTATCTGTCTTTTTCTTTATGGTTTCTGGCTTTGCCATCATGCTTCGAAATGCTTTTTTAAAGCAAATTTAATAGTTATCTAAATTTTCTTGCAGCATTTTTATTGTTGTATGTTACTTAATTATTCATTTTGGCATAACACGTGAGGTAAAGATCCAACCTTATTGCTTCCCAAATGGCTAGAGCATTTGTCCAACACCGTTAACTGAGTAATCCATCTTCTGTGAATATCTGAAATACAATCTTTTTTGTTAAGTATGTGGTGTCTCATTACTATTTTAATTTGTTTACTAGTGATTTTTCTGTTATTTATCCATTTAAAATATTGTACTCTTAGTATATTTATGCTGATATTTAATATATTTCTGTGATTACTTAAATGATCCTGTATATGTCATTAATTTTGGTTGCTGCTTTTAAATTTCCTTTTAATTTTTCTTATGATTTTTTATATAAATGGAAATTATGTTTTCATGTACAGTGAAATTTTTATTTGTTATTTTATTCATTGTTATTACACTATTGAAACCCTTCCTTGTCTCATGATCAGTTAACTGTTTTAGGATGTAAATATGTATGTATATATTTATTTTTGCTCTTAATTTTCTTTGATCTGTATTTTGATACATGGAATGTGTGTGTGTGTGTGTATTTTTCCTGCATAATTGTCAACTTTTCAACAAGGTTGGTTAAGTAACCCATCCGTTTTCCAGATTCTTCCTTAAACACACCTTGACCTTTAATGACAAGGGTCTTATTTTGGGCCATTTGCTTAATTTTTTCCCATTTAATATACTTTTTTATCCTTCTTAGTATTTTGCTCTCCTCTTCCCATTTTTAAAAAACTGAGGTATAATTGACATATTTTATTAGTTTCAGGTGTACAAGATAATGATTAAATATTTGTATATACAGTCACCCTTCTGTATCCACGGGTTCAGCACCTGCAGATCTGCATCCATAGATCAAAAATATTTGGAAAAAAAAATTCTGGAAAGTTCCCAAAAGCAAAACTTGAACTTGTTGCCAGCTGGCAACTATTTCCATAGCATTTACACTGTATTTATAGCTATTTCCATAGCATTTACATTGTATTTATAGCTATTAACATAGCATTTACGTTGTATTAGATATTATAAGGAATCTAGAGATGATTTAAAGTATATAGGACAACGTGTGTGGGTTATGTGCAAATACCATGCCATTTTATATAAGGGACTTGAGAGTCTGCTGATTTTAGTATCCGTGGGTGTCTTGGAACCGATTCCCTGGGGATACCAAGGGCCGACTGTCTTGTGAAATGACCACCACAACAAGTCCAGTTAACATCCATCACCACACATTAGCACATTTTTTTTCCTTCTGATGATAATGTTTAAGATCTTCTCTCTTAGCAACTTTCAAATATAAAATACAGTATTGTTAACTATAGTAACCGTGCTGTACATTACATCCTCGCAGCTCATTTATTTCATAACTGGACGTTTGTACCTTTGAACATCTTCCTCCTTTTCAGTTAAAGTCACGCACATACATGGTAGAAAAGAGGCTCTTACAGATGGGCTCGTATGAACAGCCGCAGCTACTCACCCCAGACCGTTCCCTCTCCTGTCTGCTTCCCAGAACTGATAACCATCCCCACTTCCATTTCTTTTGGCAGCCACTCCCTGCTGATGTACAGCTTGCTCATAATGGGCATATTGACTTATCCATTTGGGAGAATACCACTGACTCCCTGCAGTGACAGATGGAGTTTTTGCTGAACTGCACTCCTACCTCCCCCTCTCTCTAATCAGACACACCCACCCAGAATTCTTCATATTTATGGTTCTAATGCCTTGTTGTTTTGTGTGTTCTCAGCCTATTGACAGTGTTGCTGTAGGCTAGGCGCGCCTGGGGCACTCGCCTGGGCCCACTCTACCTGTGGCATCCTCCACAGACATTTCCCCACCAGAGCCAGGGTCATGCCTGGACCAGCCCTTGTGGTTCTTAATAGGACTGCAAGACACACACGTCAGCCACAACCAGCAGCAAACTTGGAAAGAACAAGTTTTATTACTTCCAGGACCTATAGGGCACATGGCGTGCTTGGGACCACACAGTAGAGGGGGTGAGGGTCTTCCGGGGGGGCAGAGAGAGAGAGAGGGAAAACGAACACCTGGGGTTCTGCCTGGTGAGGGCCTAGGGTTCACTCTTTATGGGTGAATTTAAAACAAAAGAGTGGGAGTTAAAGGGCAGGAAGGGAAGCTGTCTGTCCACAGCTATCTAGATCACCTGGAGGTTTCTAAAAAGAGGAACATTATGTGCGGGGCCACCTGCCTCTTTGTAGTCTAATAGCTGGCGATGTGTTTGTTCGAGATGGGTGTCTTTTTTTTTTTTTTAAGAGGTAGATTGGAGTCGCCTTTATTTTATTTATTATTTTTTTACAACTTTATTGGAGTATAATTGCTTCACAACGGTGTGTTAGTTTCTGCTTTATGACAAAGTGAATCAGTTATACATATACATCTGTTCCCATATCCCTTCCCTCTTGCGTCTCCCTCCCTCCAACTCTCCCTATCCCACCCCTCTAGGTGGTCACAAAGCACCGATCTGATCTCCCTGTGCTATGTGGCTGCTTCCCGCTGTGATAAAGCGAGAGAGAGGCATGGACGTATGTACACTACCAAACGTAAGGTAGATAGCTAGTGGAGATGGGTGCCTGTGAAGTGGATGCCTCAGCAATCAAAAGCTTAATGTCGGGCACTTACATTACACATCACAAAAGCTAATCGGCAGGCACCTACACATGTATTTTATTTCACCCTTGATTTCCTTTCCATCAGCTCTAGTCAGTATTTCTGGATTTCTCCTTTAGGGAAGGACATTCCTGGCCTTTCCCTACCTCCTCTGTTCCCATCACCTCTTGTTGTGCCCTCCTTATCTTTCTACTGACGAGATTAATAACATTTTTTTCCTTTAATCTGTAATTAAGCTATGTACACCTCGATTTTATCTGTTGATTGATTCTAACAGTTGGAAACAAGTAACTTTTATATTACTATTATAACAATGAAACTCGTGTTAATTGAAGAATTGAGTGTGCTCAGACCACCTTTCCTTGTCTATGCAATCACCCATTTTAAACTACGGCATGTATTTACTCTATATTTCTTTTTCATTTCTTTTTTTGTAAAGCTTTAGTGTTAACCTGTTACGCTCTTAGAAAAATAATAATAATATAAATAAAAGGCCAGTCTTAGCTTTTATAGCTGCACTGTTGAAATTTGAATGTAGCATAGGACTTCCTTTGCTCTGAACATCATTTCAGGTATCAAAACTTTATAGTCAGGGAGGGCTTCCCTGGTGGCGCAGTGGTTGAGAGTCTGCCTGCCAATGCAGGGGACACGGGTTCGAGCCCTGGTCTGGGAGGATCCCACATGCCTTGGAGCAGCTGGGCCCGTGAGCCACAACTACTGAGCCTGCACACCTAAAGCCCATGCTCTGCAGCAGGAGAAGCTACCGCAACAGGAGGCCCACGCACCACAATGAAGAGTAGCCCCTGCTCTCTGCAACTGGAGGGAGCCCGCGTGCAGCAGTGAAGACCCAATGCATTTAAGAATGAATAATAAGATAAATAAATTTATTTAAAAAACCAACCAAACAAAAAACAAACATTATAGACAGGGAAATCTTTGCACCTTCCATCCAGTTTTGCTGTGAACCTAAAACTGCTCTATTTTTATTTCTTTGGCCATGCGGCATGGCCTGTGGGATTTTAGTTCTCTGACCAGAGATGGAACCCAGTCCCTTGGCAGTGAGATGATGGAGTCCTAACCATTTGACCGCCAGGGAATTCCCTAAAACTGCTCTAAAAAATAAAGTCTGTTGCAACATCAGCGACAAAATGTTGAGGGTGTGTGTTTGGAGCATTTGATCAACTTACATGCTGATTTTGGAAGGACCCAAGGCACATGTCACTCTAAGTAGGAGACCGGAAACCAGAATGAATTAGAGGCGGCAGGGGAGCATCAGTGTTAGCTGTTCATTAGTCTGTGACTTACAGGTGTGTTCCATGCCAGGGCACCATCTTCCCGTGGGTAAATAATTCTTGTGAATGTAAAATTCTCCTTACTTGGGAATTAGGAACTTGGTGTAGTAAGTGGGCTGAAAGCTGACGGGCTCTGCTCACAACTCGTGTTCCAGAGAACCGTAAGCTCAGGCGAGGCCTGGGGTCTCCCTGCTGTCGATGTGGGATGATGCGCTTTGATGGTGCCAGTGGCCCAGGTGGTTTGTTTTCTTTGCATTCAGCCACTTTGAAGGAACAGCATTCATATCACAGGGCTCTATTTACAGAGTATTCGTTCGTTCATTTCCCTAATCAGCCATATTTTTCCGTTTATTAAAAGTTGAGGTTACCAGTGGCTGGAGGAATAAAAAAACTGAGCAAATTATCAGGCATTTTGAGTATTTTACTGCACAGCATGGTTGGATCTTATTTTTTGCAAATGCACCAAACAATACTTGCCTCTACCACAAAGGTGTCTCCCACATTCATGGTGCCCGTTCAGGCTGGGGACGGGGGCAGGGGCCAACCTGGGCTTTTCTTCCTGAGGGTAACCAGGGATTTGCAGGAATTGACTTTTTTTTTTTTTTTTTTTTTTTTTTTGCGGTACACAGGCCTCTCACTGCTGTGGCCTCTCCCGTTGCGGAGCACAGGCTCTGGACGCGCAGGCTCAGCGGCCATGGCTCACGGGCCCAGCTACTCCGCAGCATGTGGGATCTTCCCAGACCGGGGCACGAACCCATGTCCCCTGCATTGGCAGGTGGACTCTCAACCACTGTGCCACCAGGGAAGCCCAGGAATTGACTTTTTTGAGCTGGGAAAACACAGGAGTGTAGAGGGTGGAGGAGAGTGAGGCAGGTGATCTGATGGGGGCTTCTTGCTGCCATTGCAGGTGGGTGAGGCTGTACCCACGGGTGTCATCCTGAGCGGGAGAGGAGGGGGAAGATCAGGTGGAAGAGATGCTCCGAGGATGCAGGGTGATTGTGGTGCTGGAGCATCGATGTGTCAGTTTCCTAGGGCTGTCGTAACAACTTACCACAAATTGGGTGCTTTAAACAACAGAAATTCATCCTCTCCCAGATCCGAAGGCTAGAAATCCAGAATCAAGGTGCCAGCAGGTCTGTGCTCCCTCCGAAGGCTCCAGGGGAGGATCCTTCCTCACCTCTTCCAGCCTCTGATGGCCCCAGGCATTCTTGGCCTGTAGCTGCATCACTCCTATCTCTGGCCATCTTCACATGGCCTCTCTCTTCTGTGTGTCTGTGTCTCAAATCTCCAGAATGATCTCATCTCAAGATTCTTAATCTAATTCCATCTGCAAAGACTCTATTTCCAAATGAGGTCGCATTCACAGGTCCCAGGGGATATACTTGGGACCTGTGATATACTTGGTATATCTTGGGTATACTTGGGTATATCTTTTCCAGGGGGACACAATTCAACCCAGGGCAGGCGGTTAGTGAGTAGGTGAAGGAGAGAGGTCATGGCTCAGACGCCTGAGGGGAGGGAGGTGCCTCAGAAGAGGGCTCTGGGAGGCAGGATGCACCAAGGGCGGGGGCGTCCTGACGGGCCCCTCTGCAGGTGAAAGGGATCCTCAGAGCTTCATCATTGTCTGCGATGCCGTCCTTCTGGGCTCATCCCTGTACCCCCAGTGGATATTTTGTCCCGTTTTTTCGAGCTGCCACCATCCGGATGATTAGGACGCTGGAAATCTGCCCATTGTTCATTTTTTCCCCTTCTTACTGGACGCGCAGGTATGAGGTATGGAACAAGGACAGAGGTGGTGGAGGATAACAGGGCAGGGACGAGGGTCCCGAGATCTGTTCCTTGGTATAGAAGAAACTGTGTTCACTGACTCATGGGAGAGTTTGCGGTGATCCTATTTCACATGTACCTGGGGAACACATTGTAGCATAAGTCAGGCCACTTGTTCCTGGGCAGAAAAAAACAAATTGAAACAGCCAACAAAACGACTTCATAGGCACCAGTACCCTTGGAAATTATACTTTCTACTAGGAACCTCTGATTCAAGTTCAATGTATCTTGTGTGTCCCTGTGATGCTTCTTTTAGTTGGCTGCAGATTTCTGGGCCTTCATTTGTTTACCAACAGTCCTGGATTTTCTTGCTGTGTTTCTTTTCTTGGCAGATGACTGACCTTTTCTTAGGGCCCCAAGTCAGAAGCCCTTCCCCTGTCCTTTCGTCCCCTCCCACATCCACGCGTCTGTTCTGCCTCATGAGTTCGGGGTTGGCTTCCCTCTCAGCCTCCCGAGGCCCTCACCTTACTCAGTGGAGCCATGTCTACCTGGGGGACTGAGAGGATGTTTGTAATTGGTTTCCCACCTCTGGCCCTGCTTTTCCTTTGCTACACCCTTCCCAGCGCTACCAATGCCTTATTGCTTTTTAACCATATTTTGTGGTCATAGCTGTTTAGTGAGGTACAGTTTGCGTACAGTAAAGTGCATAATAGATTCTAAATGGACCCCTGGATGATTTTTGACAAATTCATGCACTTGTGCAATCATCCCCCAGCTCAAGATAAAAAGCATCTGTATCACCATGGTTAAATTTCCTCTTAGTCCTTTCTCCCCAGGCCCCACCCTTCAGATTTCTATCACCATGAACTAGTTTAATGTGTAAAGTATACAACGTAAAATCCCTGTTTTAACCATTGTAACCCGCTTACTAGTCAGTGGCATGAATTATATCCATGATCTTGTGCAATCGTCACTGCTATCTATTTCTAAAGCTTGGTCATCACCCCAAGCAGAAACTGTATAACCATTAAGCAGGAACTCCCCATGCCCTCCTCCCTCTAGTTTTGGTAGCCTCTAATCTACTTTCTGTCTTTATGAATTTGCCTAATCTAGATATTTCACACAAATGGACTTATACAATATTCGTCCTTTCATATCTGGCTTCTTTCGCTTAGCATAATGTCTTCAAGGTTCATCTGTGTTGTAGCATGTTTCAGAATTTCATTACTTAATTTAAAGGAATAATAGTCCATTATATGGATGTGCCACATGTTGTTTATCCATTCATCTGTTAGTGGACACTTGGGTTGTTTCTGACTTTTGGCTATTGTGAATAATGTTGCCATGAACACAGGTGTACAAATATCTGTTTGAGCCCCTGCTTTAAATTCCTTTGGGTGTACACCTAGGAGTGGAATTGCTGGATCATATGATAATTCTATGTTTAGCTTTCTGAGTATTGACCAAACTGTTTTCCACAGTGACTGCACTGTTTTACATTCCTATCAGCAGTGCCCAAGGGTTCCAATTTCTCCACGGCTTTCCCTTTGGATAAATAACACTTGCTATTTTCTGTTTGTTGTTGTTTTATTTTTAATTGTAGCCATCCTAGTAGGCTTCTAGGATGTAAAGTGGTATCTCATGGTGGTTTTGGCCATTTGTATATCTTTGGCTAAGTAGTGTTTTATGAGATACAGTTTACACATGGAGAAATGCATAACTCTTAAGGGTACGGCTCAATGAATTTTGACAGGTGAATATAAACATATAAATATTACCCAGATCAATATATATGATGTTTCCATTACCCTAGAAATTTCTCACCTATAGTAATCCCCCTCACTGGCTTTTTTTTTTTTTTTATTGCCATAGATCAATTTTGTCCGTCATTGGATTTCATTAAATGGAATCAAATAGCATGTACTTTTTTGTGTCTGGCTTATTTTGTCCCATGTAATGAGTTTGAGATCTGTTTGTATTGTTGCTTGTATCAGGATTTTGTTCTTTTTGGTTGCTGAGTGGTATTTCTAAGTTTGAATATAGCAGAGTTTGCTTATCCGGTCTCTTGATGACGAATATTTGGGTTGTTTGCAATTCAAAGCTTCCCTAAACATTCTTGTACACACCTTTATGTGGATATAGACTTTATCTGTCTTGGGAATATACCTGTGAGTGGAATTGCTGGATTGTAAGGTAGGTGTGTGGTACGTTTTATTAGAAACTGCCAGTTTTCCAATATGGTTGTTCCATTTTACACTCCCACCTGCGGGGAGCCCCGAACCATCACCAGCATTGGGTATTGTCAGTCTTTTTAATTCTAGTCATTTTGGTGGGTGTATCTCAGTGTGGGTTTAACTTGCATCTCCCTGATGACTAATGATATCAAGAACCTTCACATTTGGAAAGGTTATAAGTTAAATTTTTACATTAAAAAGAAAATCAAGTTGCAAGACATTAAGGAACACCTGGAGCACAGACATCCCTAAGCCCAGAATGTTCTGTTGAAGCTGTCCACCCTGACAGCCATGAGTCAGACAGACAGATGTCAGTTTCAATTACATCTTAAATCACAAAGGAGTTGCCAAATCAGTTTAAAAAGGCGAGTGGGGGGGGCACATATTTAATGACTCTTTTGGAAATAGAAAGAAGAAAATGGGGAGGCTCCCCCTTCCACCTCTCCTCTTACCTGAGAAGCAGGATTTTAGAAGGAAAGTCTGCTCATGACACATCTTGCTTAAGACCTTGAGTGGTTCTCCATTAGCTTCAGGTGCAATTCAGACTCCTTAGCCCGTGTCAACCCTTAGGACTTCATGAGCTACCTTTCCCTCCTGTGGGGGCAGCCAGGTGAATCTACTTGTAACTTCCCCAATTCCCCACGAGCTGTCAGCTCCCAGCCTTTGCTTGTCTGACACTTGAACCACCGTCGCCATCCTCCCTGGCACCCTGGGATTCCTGCCTTTGTTTGGCTAACCAGGCCCAGCTGGGTGGGTGCCTTCCCCCAGCCTGGAACTGTTTCCAGTTCGCTGTCCTCTGTCCCCTGGGGCAAGGCTTGTCATCACTGTTGACTTTCCTGTCTCCTCAAGCTGAATTTCCTAAGGGGTAGGACTGTCTGATTCCAAAGTTCATCTTTGTCTTCTCAACACCCAGCCCAGGTACCTGTGGACCATCAGTACTAGCTTGTTGGATGGGGACCAAATGCTCCTGGTTGGGGGAGAGGGAGTTCCGGAAGCAGTGCCACCCCCCTCCCCTGGGAACCTGCTTTCCATTGCGTTCGTTCTATTACATACATTGTAGGGCTAAGAGTCAATCTATAAGGCAAGTTACAAACCACAAAATCTTGCTCTCTCACATTCTCTCTGTGACTTCTCCATCCCAACCCAGACAAGAGGATGTGATTCGCCCTGGTGAGACCAGGGGTGACTCAGGGTGAGGGATCAGGGAGCAGGTGGCAGACAGGACCACTCAGGGGGCATCTGAAAGGGTACTGTTGGCACCTGGGCCAGGACCAGGTGAGCATTTGATACATGTATGACAGGGACTGGGCATGACAAGAAAGTGGACACACCTCCCTGTGAAAAGAAAAACCAATCAAAATTAAAATTAACAGGAAAAACAAGCTGAGCTCTGTTTCTGAGATCCCGAAAGATGTGACCGAGAAGTCTGTACCCTAGGCTTCCCGGTGTAGTGATAGCAACCATCACTGTCCATCTGAGAGCCCCAGCCTGGGCCCCAGGGGCCCTCCTACTTTATGTCCTATAGACCAGCCGTGGGCTTGTGAAAATGTAGGCTCTGATTCACTAGGTCTGGGCTGGGGCCCAAAGGTCTGCATTCCTAACAAGCTCCCAGGCGATGCTGCTACTGCTGGTCCAGCGACCCCCACTTTGAGTGGCCAGGGTCGACCCTGAACCAATCAGAACACAGTAGGTAGATTGTTTGGGGGAATAATTACCCAGGTTGTTTATCCTCCATTGATTGTATTGGATTGTACTAAGTGATGCCACCTTCTATGTGACCCAACCCAGTATCTGTGCATTACAGACCTAATATTTGAGGAAGAAATGGCCTTGAAAAACAGTTGTAGAGTTTTATTATCATGAGTAGAATGTACCGTTGTCTGAGAAGCACTTGGAGTAAGTTAAACATCAACAAGGGTTTCAATTCTTTGAGGCCAACATAATAGACAACTTGGATTTCTTTCTTGAAACTTTATGGAGGGTTTTTGTAAGAAATTCATAAAGCGGATCATAACCTACAGATCCTGAAAGGTCCAATTTGTTTTTCATTTATTGATTGCTTGCTGGACGGTCAATTTATTTAAACCCTCCCCAGTTCTTTCCGGAGGAGATTAAGCAGCAGCTTTCTCTTGTTTGTACTGTTTCCTCCCAGCCTACGAACTTGCCATTTACTGCAAGCAGGAGATTGGGAAGCTTTATCAGAACTTTCCTTCCTTAAAAATTTAAAATTTTCTGATTTTTAAATAGAAGTAAGTTCATGATAGGAAAAATGGGACTTTTTACTACAGAAAAGTATAAAGAAAAAGATGTCACCTATATGTCATCAGCCAGAATCAATCACTACTGAAATCTTGGTGCATTTCTTACTAGGTTTTTTTTTTTTTTCATGCATTGTTGATGCAGAATTTTGCAGCCTAGTTTATTTAAGTATATATATTTTTCATTTTTTAAGTTAAGCTTTTCCTCATGACTGAAATTCTTTATATACCTCATTTTTACTAATGTTTGATAACATAAGATTATATAATAAAAACATGTTCTTTAACTTTTTTAAATTTCAAAAGGAGAACATTTTTGAAAGAAGGAAAAAATAGCATTGTTCTCATGTCTTCTGAGAATGTAATGAGTCTTGATTTAAGCCCAAAAGGAAAATTTTCTTAGCTGGTTTGTAGCACTAATTATATCTCTCTTGTAACTAGAATAATATCTAGTAGTAGCTCTTCAATGGCTGATTATTAATGAAATACTAGTACATTTTATTTAATTATGTATTTCTTTATATAAGCATATATTCAACCTGAATCCAAGGATCCAGTTCTCAGGATGAATTTATTAACATAAATTGTCGCAGACCTACTAGAGAATGGACTTGAGGATATGGGGAGGGGGAAGGGTAAGCTGGGACAAAGTGAGGGAGTGGCATGGACATGTATACACTACCAAACGTAAGGTAGATAGCTAGTGGGAAGTAGCCACATAGCACAGGGAGATCAGCTCGGTGCTTTGTGACCACCTGGAGGGGTGGGGTAGGGAGGGAGGGAGGGAGGGAGATGCAAGAGGGAAGAGATATGGGGACATACTTATATGTATAACTGATACACTTTGTTATAAAGCAGAAACTAACACACCATTGTAAAGCAAGTATACTCCAATAAAGATGTTAAATAAATAAATAAATAAATTGTCTTAGAACCTGTGGGCTTCAGAAGACTGTGATTGGATTTTGGATAGTCTATCCTTAGGACTTGCTGGTGTTTGTATTAACTTATCTAATGCAGCATGGCATCACCCCAAAATATAGTGGCTTAAAAGAACAGTTAGCATTTATTTTCACTCACAGTTCCCGAGGCTCAGGAATTCAGGGGCAGCTTGGTTGGGCAGTTTTGACCCAAGGTCTCTATGTGAGGTTGCTGTCAGATGTTGGCTGGGGCTGTATGTGCTGAAGGCTTGACTAGGGTTGGAAGACCAGGCCCCTGGTGTGTGGATAGGTGCTAGGGCAGCACACCCCGTGGGAGCTCGTTCTCATTGGGGAGGGCGGTTTCTGCTCCATCTGGTTTTCTATATTTTGCTCTTCCAACTGTTCTCTCTCTTTAAAGGTCTCTGTTGAGCTTTGTGTATCCATTGTAAAAATTCCAAGGCTAACTTCAAAAAAATTAAGTAAATAAATGGTGAGAGGAACATGTTATTATTGATGACAGTTGACCTGCCTTCAGGTCAGCTGTTAGTCAACAGGTATGGTTTTCCAGCAGTGAATACTTGTAAGGGGACTATCTGAAACTCACAGTCATTATTGGGAAAATTAGACAATCTTCTGAGATATATACCCTTTGCATTAGAAGTATATAAATGAATTATAATTAGATGTATTTGGAGATATGTGTGTGTGTGTGTATATATATATAAAAAACTGGATTTGAAAAGAGACTATAGTTGAACAAAGTAGTTTCCTAAAATCACTAACAATCTAAGATTATAAATCCAGTGATAGTAAAATTCATATTTTATGAAAAATTTAATCCATAGGGAAATTATTTTGAATTATGACAACCTTGAATTTATCCACTTCTAATCTAAAGGTAAGCCCTGCTTCTGAAAGAATTCTGCTGATATAATTGTATATGTTTTATCTTTAGTAACGTTTGTTCTTTCTTTACTTAAAACAGTTTATTAGGCATCTCTTTATTTAAAGCAGGAAAGCATGAATAAAAATTAAATATCCCCTGTAACCTCACTGCCAATATTACTTTATTTATATAATGGAAAAAAGTGAGTGCCTCGAAAGGACATTGAAACAGATCCCAAATACATAATACAGCTTTGAAGGCTCCTGTCTCACACTTTGTGGATTGAAGGTGGCCAGTTATATTTCTTATATCCTCTTTCAGAAAAATAAAAGATCTTTTATGAACAGTGCCATTGCAGGAGCCATGCACACATTTTAGAAGTTCACACAAAAAGAGGTCATATCATACACAGTTGTCCCTTGGTATCCGAGGGGTATTGGTTCCAGGGCTGCCCTGCCATACCAAAATCCATGGATGCTCAAGTCCCTTATATGAAATCATGTAGTATTTGCATAGAACCTACACAATCCTCCTATATACTTTATTATTTTTTTAAATTAATTAATTAATTAATTTACTTATGGCTGCGTCGGGTCATCGTTGCTGAGCGCGGGCTTTCTCTAGTTGCGGCAAGCGGGGGCTACTCTTCATTGCGGTGCTCGGGCTTCTCATTGTGGTGGCTTCTCTTGTGGAGCACGGGCTCTAGGCACGTGGGCTTCAGTAGTTGTGGTATGCGGGCTCTGTAGTTGTGGCTCGCGGGCTCTAGAGCACAGGCTCAGTAATTGTGGTGCACGGGCTTAGTTGCTCCACGGCATGTGGGATCTTCCTGGACCAGGGCTCGAACCTGTGTCCCCTGCCTTGGCAGGCGGATTCTTAACCACTGTCCCACCAGGGAAGTCCCCCTCCTATATACTTTAAGTCATCTCTAGATTATGTATAATATCTAATTCAACATAAATGCTATGTAAATAGTTGCCAGAACACAGCAATTCAAGTTTTCCTTTTGGAACTTTCTGGAATTTTTTCCCCAAATATTTTCCATCTGCAGTTGGTTGAATCCAAGGATGTGGAACCCGTGGATATGAAGGGCTGAATGTACACTGTTCTGACCTGTGGTTATTATTATTTTTACTTAATGCTACCCTGTGAAGATCTTTCCACATCAGCTCATTCATTTTAGCCTCATTTCTATTGGGGGTGACATAGTGCCACATAGAGTGTGTGTTTCATTAGCCCGTCACCTCCATGTATAATATATTTGGGTTGTTTTCAGGCTTTTGCAGGTACAGATCCCCTGACGTACTTTTGATGTCCCTACAATGAATCCTTCCGACCGCTTTCATTTTCTTTGAATGTGGCTGTTGTTTTCATGCCTATATTATTCAGTCCCGAATCAAAAGCACCAGCTTAGAGCGATACTTACCACACTAAAGGCAAGTGTCTTCTTTGAGGTTTTCTTGGGACCTCAGATCATTTCCTTACTTGAAGGTGGAAGTAAGATAAAAAGCCCGGAGCTCATGTCATCATGTGTCAGCACCTTGGTTCAGAGTAAGTTGAATACTTGCTCGAGGTGGGAGGTTCTTACACACCTCAGGGGCATTTCATTCATTCAGTAAATGCTTATTGAGTGTCTTGCAGACATGGGGCGCTGGGGAAAAGTTAAAAGGATGCGGTCTTTCTCCACTTGGAGCTTACCTCCCAGTGAGGAGTGGAATGTGCATGGCAGCCCAATGAGAGCATCAGAAGATGGGTAGAAAAGGGCTGAACCAAGATGTGGAGGAGAATCGGACGTGCAACAGGCAGGCTGGGGGATGGGGGCTGGAGGGCGGGAGGAAGGGCACCCCAGGCAGAGGTGCCTGCACCACCTGCAGAGGCTCGGAGGCAAGGAAACTGAGGTAGGGGTAGGGACAAGGGATGGCTCTGGGGAGAACCCAACCATGGGGACTTAGTTCAGAAGCCCTGGGTGGCACCACGCTCAGGCACTAAATGGTACCCACGGAACAGTGGTTCCCCGGTTGGTAGACTGGCCTCATGTAAGATGTTTTTGGAATATGTGGCATGACATGGTTACCAAATTTTTATTTTTCAAGCTAACAAAGAAATTAAAAAGATAACCCTAAACTTCCTATCCCTGTCATTTTTATAAAGGAAAGTAAGTTTTATGCCCAATCAAGTAGCAAAGACATAATCTTAAAGAACAGTTCTTTCCAAGGAAAAAATAAAGAGTAACTATTGACGCATTTATAAATATACACTACTATGCATATGATATAATAAGTTATGTTTGGATAGGGTATGTTTACTGTGATAACATACAGCCCCAAATCTCTGGCGTTTAAAATAACCAAGTCCTGCTTCTTGTTCATTCACGCTCTTGCGGGTTGGCTGGAGGTGATGGTGAGGCTCTGGGCTCCGTGCCTGCACACACCCAGGCTCAGAGAGAGACATTCCGGCTCTCAGCTTCAGGGAGAGTCAAGGCAGAAAAAGAAAAGGGAATGTGGCAGGTCCTGCACTGTCCCTTAAAACTTCTGCCTGGAACTGACACATGCCATTTTGCTTGCATTTCACCAGCCAATCAGAGAGTCCAGTCGGAGGTTAAAAATGAGTGATAAACGCAATTCTACCAGGTGGCGGGAGGAGTAGATAACGTGGGAACAGTTAGCGACGACCACAACCAATTGTCCTTGTGTTTTTGTTGTGTGCCTTCACCAGCTCCATCCTGGCCCAGCACATACTTGGGTGAGTATGCACCCTCTACATGCCAACGATAGCATAAGTGAAAGAGAATGGAGAATGTCCATAACGACATTTTGGAAGAATCCTAAGGCTTACTCAGGACAGCAAAACACACTAGGTGGTGAGCTTCCAACTATTTATTTTTCTGCTAGACTCTGAGTTCATTTATTATTTATAGCTTGACATTATTGAGGCCACAACTCTCCACAGCAGTTCCCTTTGCCCCTTTCTAGGCGACAAAAGCCTATTCCTGGCAATTTAAGCACGTCTTAGGGCATCTTCTTAGGACCTATTGTTTCATTAATGTCTCATGAAAAATTTTAATGTCGATTACATGTTAAAATCATAATATTTTGGCCATGTTGGGTTAAATAAAATATTACATTATTAAAATAAATTTCACCCATTTCTTTTTGCTTTTCTTAACATGGCCACCAGAAAATTTTAAATACGTGGCTTACATTTGTGGCTCCCGTTATATTTCTGTTGGATAGTGCTGACTGCGAATATATAAAGAACTCAGGCTGATCAATAAGGAAAAGAAGCCAATAGGAACTGGGCAGAGGACATAAATTATTCACTGAAGAGGAAGTGAGGATGGCCAATACACATATTGATTAGATCTGCAATCTGACTGCCAGTCAGGAGAATGCAAGTTAAAAACACAATAACAGGGCTTCCCTGGTGGCGCAGTGGTTGAGAGTCCACCTGCCGATGCAGGGGACACGGGTTCGTGCCCCGGTCCGGGAGGATCCCACATGCCGCGGAGCGGCTGGGCCCATGAGCTGTGGCCACCGAGCCTGCGCGTCCGGAGCCTGTGCTCTGCGACGGGAGAGGCCACAGCAGTGAGAGGCCCGCGTACCGTAAAGAATTCTAATGGTACTGAAATGGAGTGAAAAGTGAAATTAGTTCTCTGAAGTGTTCCTTCCCCAACTACCCTGTATTAATCAAGGTTCTCCAGAGAGCTAGAACCAGTAGAGAGTGTGTGTGTGGTGTGTGTGTATCTATAGACATATAGAGAGATACATGGTTAGATAGATACATATATACATATATTGATTTTTAGAGAGACACAGCTATATAGTTAGATTTATCCATGGTTGTCCATTTATATCTGTATCTCTGTATATGGGGGGATAGAGACATTTATTTTAAGGAATTGGTTCACACAATTGTGGAAGCTTGGGTGAGTCCAAAATCGGCAGGGTGGCTGGCAGGCTGGAGACCCTTGAGTCCAAGGGCAGTCTGCCAGGAGAATTCCTTCCTGCTTGCGGGCGCGGGGGGGGGGGGTCATTCTTTTTCAGTTCAGACCTTCAACTGAGTGGATGAGGCCCACCCACGTCATGGAGGGTAATCTGCTTTAGTCAGCATCGACTGATATAAATGTTAATATCATCCAAAAAATAGTGTCACAGAAACACCTAGAGTAACGTTTGACCAAATATCTGGGTACACATAAAACTAACAGACCTCTATTCCCCTTTCTTCTACAGAAGATGCTAATTCAGTATTTTGGTGCAATCCTTCCAGATGTTTTCTGTGCATTTGCTAGTGTGTGTGTCTGTGTGAGTGTGTATTGAGAGGTTTAACACACTTAGAGGATGATCTTCCTTCTTCCCCCTCCCCTTTAATCTGTTAATGTAATAAATGATGTTGTTAGAATCCTATTGTTATATCATCCTTTCTTCCTACAAGGAATGGGGTTTCGGTTTGTTTATCTTTGGCTTTTCATGTACAAATGCTTACAATTTTTAAGCAGAAACATCTCAACTTTATTCTGTTATCATTGCTCTGACTTTTCCACTGTATGTAGGCTTTGAAAATTAAGGCTGTATTTCGAGGGCTTAGAGTTTCTAGCTGACCTCTAAATGGGGGCTTCCTCTTGTAGGTAGCTGACTTTTTTCCCCCTTAATAATAATATTTTATTCTCATGAATGCTTTGTTTGTAATTTAAAAAATAAGCTGTCTGTGGCTTCAGGGAACCACGTGCCAGTGGCCTTCTGATGATTCGGCGGTGGACAGTACTTTCCTTTGTGACAGGTCCTTTGTTGAATGGTCTTGGGAGGCCATGGTCAGGGGTTGCTAAAGATTGTAGTTCCCCTCCCAGCTTCCTGTCGGGGGCACCAAGATGACCCAGCAAAACAGAGTTTAAGTTATAGCTAAACACTAGTTTTAAAAATGGAAATGTCAGCCGTTTGGAATAGATTCCCAGAAAATAGGTGATAAAGGTAATGATTTTTAGTAGTAATGGAAGTCTCTGTGGAGACTAGAGCTACTCCTTCTGTGTTCACTACCATTTTATCCTGAGCCCTTAAATTGCATTATCTATTTTTTTTCCTGATAATCTTCATTTCTGACCTAAGGTTATGCTAAGATTTCCAAGGCCACCATCAGAAGGGGCTTACTTCACATTTAGGGAAGGCTTACCTTAGGGGCTGGAAGGGGCTGTGGTTCTAGAACAGACCCCCTTTTGATTGGGGTAGGAAGAAGTGGATGAGAAGCTGATTCCAAAAGAACCAGGAACTTCAGGAGCCCTGGAGAGCATCCCTTTATTTATTACCTGCCAAAGGGAAGTCTTCCTTTCAACCAGAATCCTTTTTTTTTTTTTTTGGCTACACCACGTAGCTTGCAGAACCTTAGTTCTCTGACCAGGCATTGAACCTGGGCCCTCAGCAGTGAAAGTGCAGAGTCCTAACCACTGGACTGCCAGAGAATTCCCTGGAATCCGTAACTAATGGTTGGGTTGGCAGGATTGGTGAAAGTAGATGTCCTTTGAGATGTTTCTTTATTTTTTATATCTTTATTGGAGTATAATTGCTTTACAATGGTGTGTTAGTTTCTGCTTTATAAGGAAGTGAATCAGTTATACATATACATATGTTCCCATATCTCTTCCCTCTTGCGTCTCCCTCCCTCCCACCCTCCCTATTCCACCCCTCCAGGTGGTCACAAAGCACGGAGCTGCTCTCCCTGTGCTATGCGGCTGCTTCCCACTATCTATCTACCTTACGTTTGGTACTGTATATATGTCCATGCCTCTCTCTCGCTTTGTCACAGCTTACCCTTCCCCCTCCCCATATCCTCAAGTCCATTCTCTAGTAGGTCTGTGTCTTTATTCCTCTCTTACCCCTAGGTTCTTCATGACATTTTTTTCTTAAATTCCATATATATGTGTTAGCATACGGTATTTGTCTTTCTCTTTCTGACTTACTTCACTCTGTATGACAGACTCTAAGTCTATCCACCTCATTACAAATAGCTCAATTTCGTTTCTTTTTATGGCTGAGTAATATTCCATTGTATATATGTGCCACATCTTCTTTATCCATTCATCCGATGATGGACACTTAGGTTGTTTCCATGTCCTGGCTATTGTAAATAGAGCTGCAATGAACATTTTGGTACATGACTCTTTTTGAATTATGGTTTTCCTTTGAGACGTTTCTGAAGGGTGGGTTTGAAATATGTGTTAAAAAACTTTCAGAATAACTCTTTCCTTTAATCCAGAAATACAGCTTCTAAGAATGTCCTCTGAGAAAATAAGAAATGATATGCACACAGCCTCAGCTCTAGGAATTTTCATTGCAGGTTTGACTCATAATAGAGAAAAACAGGAAAAAAATCTCAGAGTCCAAGAATAGGGATCCATTAAATAACTAAGATTCTGCAATATGTATGATACCCCCCAGCCGCTGGAAATGTTGACACAGAATTACTTTTATTGGTAGATGTTGCTGTATATTCCTGACAAACATATAGGAAATAATCCTGTGTTTTGGTTTAAAAATTTTTTTTAAAGTGTGAGCGTGTGTGTGTGTGTGTGTGTGTGTGAGATTGTGTGTCTGGACTGAAAAATTTTTTTCTAATCTATGTTTCTGGAGTTTTTTTCTGTAGTAAATATGAGCTCCTTGTGGAATTATATAAAAAGGAAGTGGCTATATTTTGTACAACATGCCTCGTTTATAAGTCAGGAGATGGTTGTAGAATATTTGAGAAATACTGTCATCCAAAGAAACTCAAAGTGAGTTTGCAGCATTTACGATGTGGGGAATCCCAAGTTTTCTGGACCATTTATGAAACAGTGAGCTGACAAGTTAGCTGGGAGGATGCAGGTGTCGGTGGCAGTGACCTCTGGTTACCAGAGACACTGAAAGCTTAGAAGTAGAGCCTGCCTGGGCTGACTCCATGCTTGTTTCTCCTTAAAATTAAATTATTGTGAAACATTTCATTCTGTAGATAGAATGACCTATTTCAAAGAATGCACAAGCAGGAAGGTATTAGATAGCCTTTACTATAGTCACAGAATTATAGAGTTCATTTTGCTGAAGTATGCATGTCAGTGTTAAAAAATGAATGGTATTCTCTAAAACTTTAAAAATTCTAATATTTGACATTTAATATATAGGGCGGGCAACTAGGAGCCTTACTGAGATAAACGTGAGGGGTTGCCCATGCCCTCTCCTCGTTCCATGAACAATTACATTCTTATTAAAAATCTGGTAAAAATAGAGCTGGGCCACTGTGGGATTGCCCTAAACTTAAGGTTTGCGTCCCCAAGCGCTGTTGGGTGCAGCTGGCAGGGCTCAGAGTCACTTGATTAACTCTGGATCTTGAATTCTTACTCTGGGTTGAATTTTAGGATCTCACTGAATCCTTTGTTACAAGGTGATTTAATCAGCTTGGGATGCTATAAGAAAATACCGTAAAATGGGTAGCTTAACAACAGAAATTTATTTCTCACAGTTCTGGAGGCTAGAAATCTGTGGTCAGGGTGCCAGCACGTCGGGTTCTCGTCCTGCTTCCTGGTGCATGATGACCACTGTCATCACCTGTCCAGCATCTGCAGAAAAAAACACCCTGTGGTGTTTTTTTTTCCTGATGTCAAGCGTTGGGGTTTTCTCTGACACCAAATCCATGTCATTTTTCCACACCAGTTCTCCAGTTCTCTGACACCAGCAGGGTGTCTAACAATTCAGTTCAATTCTGACACTATCTAGAGTCAGCAAGGACCCCATGGGTTAAGGGCTCAGTCCCCCAAGACTGCCCCCAGCTCAGATGCCAGTCGCAGGACCCACGGACCACCTTCTGCCTGACTGGCTATAAATTTGTGGTTTCCCACAGCCCCTCCTCGGGTTCAGTAATTTGCTAGAACGACTCACAGAACTTGGGAAGGTGCTTTACATCCTGCTGCCGCTTTATTATAAAGTCTGTAACTCAGGAACAGCCAGATGGAAGAGAAGCACGGGACCAGGCATGGGGGAGGGGTGCAGGGCTTCCATGCTCTCTCCCGGCACTTCTGTGTGTTCACCAGCCCAGCAGCTTTCTGAACCCCATTGTTTAGGATGTTATGGGGTTTCGTTAAGTAGGCATGATTTGCTCAGCTATTAAATCATTGGCCATTAGTCCTTGGACTCAGTTTTTCACCCTCTCCTCCCCACCCCAGAGGTAGGAGTAGGGGTGGGAGGGGCAGTGGAGCTGAAAGATCTAACCTTCTAATAAGCTCTCCTAGAGACCAGCCCCCATCCTGAAGCCACCCAGCACCCGCCCTCACCAAGAGTCATCTCGTTAGCACCCAAAATGCAAACTCCTGAGGGTTTTAGGGGCTGTGTGCCAGGAAAGAGGGTCACCACAGCCCCACCTGGTCTCCCTGCTCCCACTCACTCTTAGAGTCTGTTTTCCACGCAGCAGCCAGAGTTGATGCAGACTGTTGACAGTGGACCGCCCCACATGTTCCCCATCTCGCTCAGAGCAAACTCCAGTCCTGCCCTGGCCACTGAGGCCGCCTGTGGGCACCAGCCTCCAGGCTGGTCCCTGGGCAGCGAGCCCTTGGCCTTCTGCCCGCCCCTCCCCCTCCAGGTCCCCTTGACGTCTTCCCCCAGCTCCTCGGTCTGTGCCCAGCGCCCCATCTCAGTGAACCCGCCCCAGCACCTGTTCCAGACTGAGCCGTGTGGCCACGGGGCTCACAACTGCCCTGACCCAGTCTACTTCATAACACATTTACATCTTAGGTCTGTAGTTGATGCCTCTTCCCCTCCTTAGAGTGGAATGCGAACACCCCGAGGGCGGGGTCTTTGTCCCTGAAGTTTCCAAGCACAGCACCTCTCGCCCTTCTCAGCGCTCAGCATACACCTGTGAATGGACCATGGCCAGCTGCTCTAACCTGGTGCTGAGAACCGGCACTGGGTCCTCACCTCCCTCCTGCCCGTCGTGCCCAGCAGGGCAGGGGACGCACACTGGTGTGGGGTGGTGCTGCGCGCTCTTGCCCTCTGACCTGCTTCCCTCTTCATTTCTAGACCGGCCTCATCGTCGCCTGCTACCACGGCTTTGTGGATACTGTGGTGGTCCTAGCAGACTGCCCCCACGTGGACGTCAACTGGCAGGACAGCGAAGGCAACACGGCCCTCATCACGGCTGCACAGGCGGGTAAGACCCAGCTTCCCTCCCCTCCCAGGCAGTGGTGCTGGGGGCTGCACTTGACCTCGCTCCCGAGATTGACGGCAGATGGATGTCGTTGATCAGAGGTTGTGCTTTACTGCTAAGAGGGACAAGGAAAGGGCTGAAGGTGGGTGACATTCTCTTTGTGTGTTTGGGACAGTGTGTTGCTGAGTCCAAGCTCCTACTGCCCTCTGCATGACAGGCCAGTCAACCCAGAGGTGAGGTGTTAGGGTGAGGAACAGTGACTTTATTCAGAAACCCAGCAAACCAAGAGGATGGTGGAGGTGGACTCCCGTCCCAAAGAACCGCGAGTAAGAATTCAGGCTTCTTTTATACTAAAAGGGGAGAGAGTGTGGCTGGTTGTTGGAAACTTCTTCCTGCCAGAATCCTTTGTTCTTGTAGCTGTCTGAGCAGGTCTGGTCACAATGTTCCTATAAACCTCCAACCAGACAGTTGTTGTTTTCTGTTTTGCAACTTTTTATCTCTATGTGGATGGAAAGGTGTTACACCTGTAAAGGTCAGGGTCTGGAGAATGAGCTGTCCCGTATATTTCAGGCTGTAGGCAACCTTCTTTGACAAGAGGTGCACAGCCAGCATGACTCAGCACAGGCGACAGAGCACAAAGGTGAGAACAAAAGGAACAGACCTAAGTAGGGCGTCAGGTCTGCTGTCTGTTCCAAGTGCAGTTTACACCCTAGTGCAGGACTCAGTGTGGCGCAGAGCTAGCTCTGAAACTGCCCGAAGTCTTTGAACATGAAGCTGCACCAGAAAGCCAGCTCCACGTCCCCTACCCCAGAGCACTGCACCCCACCCTGTGCTCCCGGGATCCGGGAGATGCTGGTGAACTCATGAGTAGGAGAAGCACTAGTGACAGTGAATGTATACACGTGGACACGTTTACGTGGTAACCTTGCACTCGGCCTGGGGATGTAAAGGAAACCAGGGGCTTCTGGCGGAGAGTGTATCAGTGTAACAAGGTGGGGCTGGTGGTGAGAGCGCCTTGTAAAGGGTAAGTGAACTTCGTCCTGGGATGTTCATCTCCAGAGGGGGTCTTTACACCAGCATTGACTAGTGCCCTGTGCACAGCTCACCCCTTCTGGAATTGTACTCGGACATTTTGGGGACAAACATGAAACTGTACTTGTCCCTTCAGAACTGCACTTCCTTTGTAACCGTGGTACTAACCGGGTTTGTGATAGACCACTTTCAAAATTCTTGGCCATCAGGATTACGTCTATTGCATCCCTCAGGTTCTCAGTTTCCAGCAGAGAAGCTACTTCTGGCTGAGTTAGGAAGAAAAGGCGTTTGTTTATTAAAGAATGTGGGTCACCGTTGCTGAGAGTTGTTGAGAACT
Organism: Mesoplodon densirostris; assembly: GCF_025265405.1. Taxonomy (NCBI): domain Eukaryota; kingdom Metazoa; phylum Chordata; class Mammalia; order Artiodactyla; family Ziphiidae; genus Mesoplodon; species Mesoplodon densirostris. The sequence continues at coordinate 9,206,967 of NC_082663.1, forward strand.
GGACTCAGGGCTGGGGCGCTGTAGAAAATGCCCCAGACCACACAGCACGTTGATTCTGGAAGGGGAATTTCTGCCGTTACCACCCAAGGGGGACTTCCCTGTCCTGTCTTGCATCACAGGTCCCTGTGTCTGATCCAGCGTGGGTGACTGATTGCGGAGCCCAGGGGAAGCAGAGACTCAGCATCTTGCAGTTTTGTCCCCATAACGGGAAGTAGTCTGTGCTCACCTGCTTTTCAATCGAGAAGCCTAAGGCAGAAAACCCCCTAAACTTAGCCAGGTGTCAGGGCTGTGCTCACACACGTCCACCTCATCAGGTGTCAGGGCGTGAAGCTTTCCCTCCACAGAGGCTCTCCAGACTTTGAAAGCCCAGGTACACAACGTCCTGAACAGCAAAAGAGTAAAAGGATATTGTGAGAGGCGGTCAGTGACCATGACCTTATCACTCATTACCCCCACTGGCCAAGAACCTGGGCAGGGACCAGGGGTGGTGAAGTGAAGGGCACTTCTGCCCTTGAGTAATTGTCCAGCTAAATAGCCATCTGATGGGGCTCTGATGAACGGGTGCGCTGAGAGCCTTGGCGTGAGAACACCCTGTCTAGCCTGGTGGTTTGGGACAGGGGTCGTGGAGGGGGTGGGCATTGAGCTGGGCATTGCAGAGGTCAGAGGGAGGCCATGCCAGCCAATGCACCACAGAGCCTCAGGACCAATAGGGAGCCAGGCATGTCTTAGGAATAGCCAAGGACCATGTGCGTCTAGGATGGGGGAGGGGTGGCCCCATGAGGAGGCAGGGGACCAGGTTATCTAGGGTCTAGATACAATGCAAGGGAATGCATTTGAGTGGCGTGAGGCTGGGTGTGTGGTGACGGGGCAAGATGATCCTGGTGGGCACAGAGGCTGTTTCAGAGAGCAGAGAAGGAGCACAGCCGAGTGGCAGAAGGCTCAGGCCCTGGTGGTTGTGACGGTGGGCCATAGGGGAGAGGTGGGTCTGGGCTGGCTTTCAGCCTTCGAAACGCCAACTCAGAGGGGTGTACATGAAAGGAGTGGTGGTTGGAGAAACGTTGCCTCCACTCGGTCCCCAGGCCTTTGAAATGCTGAGCCATCTAAGTAAGAGGTCTTCATGGCAGGAGGAAAGTGTGGAGCGCCAGACTCCAGTCCCTGCCGGAACACAGAAGGGTGGCCAGGCATTCCTGAGCAGTAGGGCCAAGGCATGGACGAGAGCACGAGTCTCATCCCAGAGTATGAGAAAGTACAGGAAGGCAAGGTTACTTATTGATTTGCGAGAGCTCTTTATGTGTGTAGGGGTATTAGTGGTGGTTTAATACCCATGAGGCACTTTCTGAATTCTTGCCTATTTGAAAATGTTTTTATTTTGTTTTCACTCAGAAAATAACAACTTGTCTTTTGCTTTTAAAAAAATTTTTTTTTGTGTTGCAGAGGAATAGTCTAAATCCAGCCTGATTTTTGTCTTTGTTCATACCCTGTTTCTCAGCCTATAAAGATCTCCTGCCCCCCATCCTTGAGAAGAACCCAACCAACCACCACCCACAAAAAACCCCCCCAACTGTCACTATCATATATTTCCATTCCTGCTCTCTGTGTTTGACTTATATTAGGCATATTTTTACTTTAGGCAACACTTTTCTGTTATCTCTTTGAACACTGCATCTACCTTGCTTTGTTTTTGCTTTCTGGGGTTCCCTCTTAGGTGTAAGTTAGGTCCTCACGTCACAGCTTTCTCTCATCATTGTTTTTTTCTTTTCTATCTTTTACTCCAGGATCTGTGGAAATGCTTCATATTTCTTCATTAGTTTGTTTTTATGCTATTCATTGGGTTACATTTATTTTTTTCTTCATGAGCATACTAACGTCTTAGCCCGTTTGGGCTGCTATTACCAAAATACCATAAATTGGGAGCTTAAACAACAGAAATTTATTTCTTACAGTTTTGGAGGCTGGAAGTCCAAGGTCAAGGTGCTGGGCCATTTGGTTCCTGGCATGCATGTGGCATCTTCCTGCTGTGTCCTTGTACGGTGGAGAGAGCAAGATCCAGGTCTCTCGTGTCTCCTCTTATAAGGACACCAGTCCTGTTGGATCAGGCACCACTCTTCTGACCTCATTTAACCTTAAGTTACCCGCACAAAGGCTCCATCTCCAAGTATAGTCACGTTGGGGGCTCGGGGCTTCAACATAGGAATTTGGAGGAATACAACGGTTAGTCCATAATGCTTATCTTTAAGCAGAGCCTGTGCTTCCCTGAACTGGTTTATTTAAGTCAAGGATGACACAGGTCCTTTCAAGGTTAGAGAGAGGCCCAGCAAAGGGAGAAGGAAAGGGCTCCATGTGCTTTCCAGGCTCCGGGTCTGAGGCCTCGGGTGCAGAGGGAGAAATCCAGGCGGGGCTGAGGGCAGTCACAGCAGCGGCTCCCGTCCCTGGGCTGCAGGCGTGCGGTGGGGCAGTGGTCTGTGCCGGCCAAGTTGAGCACCACACACCCCTACCTGGTGTCGTTTCTGCTGGCCGCAGGAGCTGGGCATGGGAGCACCTCAGGTCTCCTGCTTGGCTTGTGTGCCTGGGCGTTGGATATGGCATCAGTGGGTCGCCGTGCATCCCCGCAGCCCCCCTTTTTCCCTGGGGCACCACTGGAGTTGCCCCAGGTCTACTCAAACACATGTAATGCACAGACTCATAGACTTAGAGAACGAATTTACAGCTACCAGGGGGGAAGGGTGGGGAGAAGGGATAGTTAGGGAGTTTGGGATTGACACGTACACACTGCTATATTTAAGATGGATAACCAACAAGGACCTACTGTACAGCACAGGGAGCTCTGCTCAATGCTATGTGGTAGCTTGGGTGGGAGGGGAGTTTGGGAGAGAATGGATACATGTATATGTATGGCTGAGTCACCTGAAACTCTCACAACATTGTTAATCAGCTATACCCTAATATAAAATTAAAAGTTAAAAACAAAAACAAAACCTTGTAATGCCCCATCCTTCCCTACAGCTGGCTCCTGTCTCCACTGCCTCCAACAGAAATTCCTTTCTGGAATTCTGGCCAGTAGATGGTGTCCTTCTGTGGTTTCTAGTACCGATAAGGCTTCTCCCTATTGCTTTGGTCATGGGCAGGAAACTGGGACGGGGACAAGACTCCTGTGTTCATGGCCCTCCTGCTGTGACCTCAAGAGCGCTGGTGGTCCCCGGTGGAGCCTCCCCTCCAGACAGAGTTAGACTGGAGGGCAGTTGGCAGGACTCACATGGCTGGGGTGTGTTTAAGTATATGGTACCAGAGGTGAGGGTGTGGCAGGGGGGCGGGGAGGTGACCCAGACCGGGTCGTGCAGGAGGCTGGCAACGTGGTGGCCGTCCTGGGTGCTTTCTCCACTCAGCCCTGCTGATGTTCTTATAAGCTGATTGTAAAAAACGATACACAATGTTTGGAGAAAAACAACACATAAGCAATTAAACACATAAAGCAATTAAACTTAAGGGTGAAGATCTCTTAGCTCCACGCTCTTAGTTCGTTCCCATTTTACTTTCTAGACATAGTAACCATTGTTAACGACTGGATTCGTAGATAAGTTCTTTTCCATCTTCTTTTATAGAAACAAAATATTGTAACGTATTTTCTCTTTTTCCTGGCTTCCATGATCCTCGGCCTATTGACTGATTTGTCCAAGTTCTGTCTGTAGTGTCTGTTTCTTAACCACTCTCACCTCTGCGTGGCCTCCGCTCCCCCCACGGGGCCTCTGAGCCCTGGGACACCCACCCAGGCCTTCGGTGGTGGGGGAGGCTTCCTGGTTCTGCCCACCAAAGCTTTAGGATTGAATTGTTTAGGGGTGGGGAAGGAGGGAGAGTATGGTTCTTGTGCTACTTTAAAAGAAGTCCAATTAAAAAGCATTTCCTTCTTTCTCTTAATTGCTTCCATGTAAGGAAGCGATTTTTCCCTAATTTATTGCCGCAGGTGGAGGTCATGACCGCACAGGGCTGCTTCCCTCTCTGAGAGCACCATGACCTTAGAACACAGCCTGGTCCTCAGCCTTGAGCTTGTTACTGAACCAAACATGGGTCCACTCGCCCGCAGGCAGTAAAGCCAGTGTCCTGACACCAGGTGTGGTGGAGGAGCGGGCAGTGTTTATTGCAGGCACCAAGCAAGGAGTCCGGGCAGCTAGTGTTTAAAAGGCCCGAACTCCCCAGAGGCCTTCAGGGAGAGGTTTTTAAAGGCAGGGTGAGGGAAGGGGCTGTGGGGTGTGTGATCAGCTCGTGGACGCTCTTCTGATTGGCTGGTGGGAAGTAACTGGGAGTGAGCATCATCAACCTTCTGGTTCCGACCCGTCTGGGGGTCTACATGCCTGTGGGCAGCATACAGTTAACTTCTCCCACCTGGTGGGGGACTTCGGTATCTGCAAAACAGCTTAAAGGACATGGCTCAGATTCTGTCGTCTATAGCCCTTGAGGAGGAACTCAAGGGCCTTGAGTTTGTTTAATGGCTAAACCATTATTAATTTGTCTTGCTTGCCTGTTTGCTTTGTTTCTGCATTTTCTCACTTCTCTGATTAAATTTGTTCTTTGGAACTTGGGGGAAGCCTACGAGGCTAAAGTTTTTCTACCAACAAGAGGCAGGCAGAGGACACGGGGGGTGGTGGTCCTGTCCTGTGAAGGCCTCATAGGGTCCTGCTCGGTTACAAGCGGGATCGCTGTCACCCACAGGTGGGTAATCTATGTTTTAACCCAGATCTGGTTAAAACACAGATTTCTGGGCCCCGCTTCTGGAGTTCTGGATTGTGTAGGTCTGGGGTGGGGCTCGAGACTGTGCCTTTCAGTGAGTTCCCCGGTGATGCTGATGCCGCTGGTCTGGGGACCTCACTCTGAGAACTGGGGCTTTAAATGTTCCTATACCAAATGGTGACCCAGGGTGCCTGTCAGTGGGTATAAGAGCCAGGGGTGGGGTGGGGTGGGGTAGTTCATGGACCCGGGTGAGATGTCGGAGGGACACAGAGCTGTCACTAAATCAAAGGGAGAATAAAGGAAAGCAACTGAGCATCTGCTCATGACTTTCATGTACTGTTTGACCAAAGAGAGGCTGTTTGGGCTTTCAGCTGATAGAATCAAATGATGTCCCGTTTTAATCCAATTCCATAACCAGCTTTATTTATTTGATGATGTCTTAATTCCAAAAGATGTCTAGTAATACATGCTTACAGTGAAAAATCACCACAGAAGTATTATTATATAAAAAAAAGAAGTCCATTTTCACTCTCCCCAATTCTCTCATTGACTGACCACGTTCCAGCTGGTTACATTTCCAGAACTCACTCTCTCTCCCTTTAAACACAAAGGGTGTGCACGCACCTTTTATTTACGTGAATGGGGTAATTCTGTAGAGACTGTGATTTTAATTTTTTTCACTCAGTCTATCTAGGAGATCTTTCCGTGTAGACTTGTGCACACGAGATTTCCCTGCCTCTTACAGCAGCACACCCGAGTGATGGTGTGTTCGGGGCCGTGTCCCCCGAGTCCAGTAACTGAGACAGTTCAGTAAGCCATGGGTCATCCATTCTATACAAGATCCTCTTTTAAAACAAATATTTATTCAGCAGTCACTTCATGTCCAAGGGCTGTGCTAAGTGCTGGGTCTACAGGGCGGGCAAGGGCACACGTAACCCCATCTCCCAAATTTAAAGTCTAGTGTGCACGGGTTTCTGAATGAGGCTGTTTCAGACCACGCTGGAATGGAGCCCTTTGTGTTGACGGGGTGGGGAGGAGGGGCGCATCTCTGAGGAGGGCGTACCTGTCAGCATCCCGGCCGGAAACAGGTGGAGCGGCAGGTGTGCTCAGAGTCTAAGCTGAGGAATGGGTAAGGGAACTGTGAGTAGAGGTGGCGGCAGAGCTCAGGGGCAGAGGCAGACAGAGCCCGGGCGGGCTGCCCCCAGGAGCTGGGACCTGGGACACCTGAGCCCCTAGAGGAGGGAGGTGGGCAGGGGACAGGGGCTCATACCCGCCCTCCTTCCACCGGGCCCCTGCTCAGTCACTGAGACTTCAGGGTTAAGAAACCCGGCAGTTGTGGTCTGTGGCGGTCAGAGCAGGGCAGAGAAGGAAAGAGAAATGCACGGATAGATTCTTAGAACCCAACCTCTTCATCAAAGGACGCACACCTTTTAAATGTGCACATTTATGTTGCCCCTGCCGAGTGGCCTTTAGGAAAAGCTGTACCAATTTATATTTCCCACCACGTTCCCAAGGATCGAGAGTTTGTCAACTCAAAATGGACTTCGCTTGCTGTTTGTGTTTCCTTGATTCCTATTGGAGCCTAGGATCTGCTATGGTGCTTTTGGGTGCAATCTACTGAATAATCAACAAAACAAACTTCAACGATGAGGAAACAGTCTTCTCTTGCAACATGATGTGTTTGAAGTCAACAGTTGGGGGGTTGCTTCATTGCATGGCTTCCTGATATCAGGACCTTCTCAGAAATGCTCTTGACGTTTTGTCTCGTGGTCCCAAGATGGCCTGGCAGCTCCAAGCAGCGTGGCTTCACGTTACAACACAGGAGGCTTCAGGAAGGAGGAACAAATCCCTGTCCATGTTCTGTTCTCTAAGACAGGAAAACATCTCCAGAAGCCGCCAGCACAGCTTCAGTTACATCTGCCAGGGTTGCATCACACACCCTGCCCCAGGCAGAACAAATCGCTGGCCAGGGCGGTGGAGTGACCTCAGTCAACTTTGGCCACCGCAGAATCTGTGTGGTTAAGGAAAACTGTAAAGCGACCACATGTTTCTATTATTTGATATTGCAGCTGTGTAGCTCGTCTGAGAGTCTGGAGTGTAAATGAGGGCGCGAATGCCTGGGTCTGCCTGGCCGTGTTCTCTGCGAAGTCTCGCCTCCTCAGGTCCTTATGCAGAATAAAGATACAGCTGAATCTAAATTAGGCCTTTACCTAATATATATATGAAAATAAAGCCTCAAATAATCCCTAAATCTCATTCAGCCAGTAATTTCAACTTCTACCTTACTTCCCCTAACAAAAGTATAAAGTAGCATATAACCAAAGAAATGAATTACACGCCGGGGGGGGGGGTGGCGTTAGGTGTTTACTTTCTCCCTTTCTTCTTCCTTTCTTGAACAGAAGAGCAGAAGTAAGATGAAGTGAGAAAACTGCAGGGGTCCTTCTGAACTGGTGATATCAAGCTGGTTCAGTACAAGTAACCTCTGGTGCATCCTTAAAACTTGTTATTCCTTGAACTTATCTTTAAGATTTTGGAGGAAAGGCACTGAGAGCCAGCCTGGCATTATTCATGTCACTTGTTTGCTGAGGACAGGCTGGCAGGCTCAGGCTGCCTGTGTGTGTTCTGACTTGTGAACTGGATTTGGGGAGTGTCCCACTTCAGAGGAGAATGTATGACTTGGACTGAGGCAGGCCAACGCCTCTTCATTGTATTTATCTTATTATCACTATAGATGATCACGATGTCTAGTCTGACTTCATTGTGATTTTTATGGATTTTTGAAATGTTTTCCTTTTACTCGGTTTCTACTGTTTTAAGTACATTAGAACTTGGCACGTCTCTGAGGTTTCCTAGCATCGCCTCGCCTTTTCCCATAAACTCCATTTTTTGGAGCCTTTCTGATTGAGCACAGCAACGCCACCTCCTTCGCAGCAGCTGGCCCTGCTCCTCAGTCAGACAAGAGGAAAGCCTGTCTGTGCTGCCCGCCCCCCTGCTCCCCTTGTGCATTTTCCCCTCCTCTGGATGGGGACGAGAAATCTGTTCTCTTCCTCAGTGCTGCTGGGACCTGATATTTCCAATCAACAGTTCCCTCTACTGGCCCGGTTTGGAAAAGTATATTTTGAGTACCTGGTGTCAGACCAATCAATATCTAGACAACCCTAATTCCATTTTTAGGTCTGCACAGGTTTATTGTCTGTTTCCTTTCCTTGAATAAAGGAATAAACAAGACGTTTAGCCCATCATTGGTACCCAATTGCATGTTGAATTAATAATTGTGATGGCCATGTAATCTTAGTTAATGTGGGTTATGGCTTGAAAATTAGCAACCTTTTTGATAAGTGAATTTTTTCAAGGGAGAAGTAGGAATCCTTTCGCCTTTTTACGTACTAAGTATTGATGGAGCTTGCAGTCAGTTGGAAGTTTTGAACTTATGAGCAAGAGCGGTGGCTGTGGGAATCCACGGCCACATGGAAATGTGGACCATGAGGCATCATGGTTCAGGTGCCTAATCCAGGCTTGGGGGACCAGGGCAGAGCTTCCAGTGGAAGGGAAGGCTCATCAGGTAATTGGGTAGAAAGCAAAGAAAGAGTATACCGGCGGGGTGGGGGAGCTAGCCTGGTGCAAAGGCCACCAGATTAGAGAAAGTGTGGTACACGGCTGAATTAAAAAGAGAGTTATGATTAAAGTGTCAAGGAGAAGGGCATTGGTGCAAGAGCTGAGGATGAAGAGGGGATATAGGGGAGGAAAAATAACCTTCTCTTTACCCTTCTGGGTTCCCACCTGAGACCCCTGTAATAAAAGACTAACAAGAGAGGACCAGACATCTATAAACACACATGTATAAATGGGGGACACCCAGGGAAAAATGAATGACTCAAGGAAGTGGCTTAGAACTCTGGCTTATATATCATCTCCCATAAAGAGCAATACGTTTGTGGAGAAATGACAGGACAAGGGAAAGCAGTTTTTGAAGAGTTCTCATCACAAAGAAGAAAAACCATCCCCCCTTTTTGGTACCTATATGAGATGATGGATGTTAACTAAACTTACTATGGTAATGTTTCACAATATATGTAAATCAAATCATTATGCTGTACACCTTATTTAACACAGTGATATATGTTAATTATATCTCAGTAAAACTGGGGAAACATAAAGGAATAAAATAAGAAAAGTTATGTCCTGCTTTTAGGCAAATGGGGGAGGGCAGGGAACTTTTCTTGTAATTGCTTCTTCTCTGTTGCCTCCAGCTCAAAATAAATGTCAAAGTTGCATGTTTTGAGGTGGCATATTCTGCTGCCCTTCAGAGAGCAGGGTCAGATAAAAAAGGAGCTAGCTGGTTAAAGAGTTGAGACTTCATCTAAAGAGTAGAAACCATGAAGGGTTTTAAGTAGTAGTTGTGTTGGTCAGAAGAGTTTCTTGCTGATAGTGTGGAGAATGGGGCAGAAATCGGACCAGGAGGTCCAGGTAGGAGAGGGGTGGACCCCAGGAAGGATGTGGTGGCCCTCATCCAGGTTAGAAGTGGGGATGGAGAAACACGGACAGGTTTGGAAGATGTTTAAGAGGTGGCATTGGCAAGATTCCATGATACTTGGATGGGGAAGGGGTAGGGGAGGGCTGAAGAGAAAGCCCAGGTTTCTGTCTTGGGCACCTCTGCCAGTTACTGGTGGTATTCATCATTGACTAAGGAATGTGGGTGGGAGGAGCGGGTTTGGAAGGAACATGTTTTGGGTTTGATGTGTCGAGTTTGCTTTGTTGGTGGGATGCCCAAGCTGAAATATCCAGTAGACAGATATTTAGGTAAGAAACTCAGAAAGAAAGATTAGCTAGCAATAAGTGATCCGGAAGTTTTAGGATGATAACTTGATCCATGGGAGGGGATAGGATCACCAAGGGAGAGTGTAGGGGATGAGAAAAGGGCTTAGTCATACATCTGAGGAACAGTGGCATTTCAGAAAGCAGAGAGCAGAAGAATTCACAAAGAAAATTGAGTGGCTGGAGAGACAGGAAGAAAAGCAGAAGGGTGAACTATCAGGATATTTGCAGAAAGTGTTTCAAAAGGATGGAACCAGCAAGTGGTAAATGCTACAGAGATGCCTAGTAAGATGGGAACTGACTAGTAACCATTGGATATTGCTACAAGACAGTCATTGGGGAATGATGGAAGACGGTTTCAGGAGAATTGGTGGGGGGTATAAGTAGCAAGAGTGAGAGTAGAGGTCTCTGGAAGTTAGACTGAAAAGGAGTCAGATGATTGGTGGTGGGTGGCGGAAATACAAAGACAGGTCCATGGGGATTATTGTTGGTCACGGCAATGAACTGGATGTTTATGTCTTCCCTCCAAATTAATATGTTGAATCCTAATCCCCAAGTGATGGTAATAGGAGGTGGGGCTTTGGGGAGGTAATTAGGTCCTGAGGGTGGAGCCCTCATGAATAGAGTTAGTGCTTTAATACAAGAGACTCCAGAGAGCTCCCTCACCCTCCTTCCATGTGAGGACACAGCGAGAAGACACCCTATGAACCAGGAAGCGGGCTCTCACCAGACACTGCATCTGCTGGCATCTTGACCTTGAACTTCCCAGCCTCCAGAACTGTGAGAAATAAATGTTTGTTGTTTAAGCCACTCAGCCAATGGCAGTTTCTTACAGCAGCTTGAATGGACTAAGACAGTCATATATATTTTAAGATAGGAGATCCTTGAGCATGTATACCAGCTTACTGCTGCGTGACAACCCCCAGACTCTAGTTTAAAATATGTTTAGAGTTGATGCATCTGCAGATGGGCTGGGGATCAGCTGATCTAGCCTTTGCTGTGTGTCTGTGGGTGAGCTGGACCATTCAGCCGGGTCCACTCTGCTCCGTGCATTTCTCATCCTCTGCCTGGGACCATTGTATCAGCCTGGCACGTTCTTCTTAGGGAGATAGCTGAGGCACAAGTGTAGAAGGAGTCCCATCAGTGAGTGTGTGTCAAGCTTCTGTGGGCATCATGCCTGTAGATGTCCTGTGAGCCAACGTTCTTCTTGACAGAAGAACTTTGAAGCCACGTGGCAGAAGGCAAGGTGAGGAATTTAGGCCATTAATACAATCTGGTGGGAATGAATTTGCAAGGCGGGAGGGGTTGAAGAGAAAGAGGAAGTAGTTTGTAGCACAAATATATTCCCCAGAAGTAGATGGGGAATCTTTAAAGCACTGCAAGGGGAGGAGAGATTGGCATCTTTAAATAGGAGAAGAAACACCCTCCTTTCCACTAAGAGGGATGTGGGGAAGTTCTGGGGGTGGTGGGGGAAAGTTGAGGGGGTTCCCTTGTGGTTTCCGTTCCCTCTATGAAGTAGGTGTGTCATCTCCTGGGAGAGGGGTTTTCTGTGAGGTAGGTGACTTAAGAGTGGGAAAGTTTAAAATTCCCCCTTTGGGGTTTGGGGGATTGTTGCTCAGTGGAAATCAAAAGTGGATATGACGCTTCTAAGAACACGTAAATATTAACCTTTTTTCTTTAAAACCATGACAATGAACCAAAGGGAGCTTTCCTTTTCTTTGGTAACATAGATAGCTTGAAAGATAGTCCAGCTTGGCTACCATGGACTTCTATCCCCCGTACACTTTCAGAGAAAATGCCATTGGCCATCCAAAGCGAAGCCAGAACCCTGGGGCTGGGGTGGTACCAGGAATCATCTTTGACTTTTCTCTTTCTGTTACTTGGCTCAGCCCAATAATCACCAAGACCTGTCCATTCACTTCGCTCTGAGTCAACAACTCCTCTCTACCCTCCGGCTCTCCCCGGGGGCTGGCCACCATCTCCTCTGTCCATTGCACACCCACTCAGTGACCACCCCGCCTCCCCCACCACTGGTGACGCTTGTGGACAGTGTGGATGGGATCCACACCCGGCAGCCAGTCAAGAACCATCGTCTCTACCTTGCAGTCTTACCGAGTGGCCCTAGTCTAGATCTCCCTTTCATAAGATGAACTTTTGATTTTAGAATAGTTCAGACTTACAGAAAAACTGTAAAGATTGTGCAGAGAATTCCCGTATACCCCACATCTGGTTTCCCCTGTTGTTAGGCTCTTACACTAGGATGATACCTTGCACAAAACAAATAAACCCATATCGATGCATTTATTTGAATTTTATTTTATTTATACAGCAGGTTCTAATTAGTTATCTGTTTTATACATATTAGCGTATACATGTCAATCTCAATCTCCCAATTCATCACACCCCCACCCCAACCCCTGCTTCCCCCCTTGGTGTCCATACATTTGTTCTCTACATCTGTGTCTCTATTTCTGCCTTGCAAACTGGTTCATCTGTACCTTTTTTCTAGATTCCACATATATGTGTTAATATACGATATTTGTTTTTCTCTTTCTGACTGACTTCATTCTGTATGACAGTCTCTAGGTCCATCCACGTCTCTACAAATGACCCAATTTCGTTCCCTTTTATGGCTGAGTAATATTCCATTGTATATGTGTACCACATCTTCTTTGCTCATTCATCTGTTGATGGGCATTAAGGTGGCTTCCATGACCTGGCTATTGTAAATAATGCTGCAACAAACATTGGGGTGCATGTGTCATCTGGAATTATGGTTTTCTCTGGGTCTATGCCTAGTAGTGGGATTGCTGGGTCATATGGTAGTTCTGTTTTTAGATTTTTAAGGAACCTCCATACTGTTCTCCATAGTGGCTGTATCAATTTACATTCCCACCAACAGTGCAAGAGGGTTCCCTTTTCTCCACACCTTCTCCAACATCTGTTGTTTGTAGATTTTCTGGTGATGCCCATTCTAACTGGTGTGAGGTGATACCTCATTGTAGTTTTGATTTGAATTTTTCTAATAATTAGTGATGTTGAGCAGCTTTTCATGTGCCTCTTGGCCATCTGTAGGTCTTCTTTGGAGAAATGTCTATTTAGGTCCTCTGCCCATTTTTGGATTGGGCTGTTTGTTTTTTTAATATTGAGCTGCATGAGCTGTTTATATTTTTTGGAGATTAATCCTTTATCCATTGATTGGTTTGCAAATATTTTCTCCCATTCTGAAGGTTGTCTTTTCATCTTGTTTATAGTTTCCTTTGCTGTGCAAAAGCTTTTAAGTTTCATTAGGTCCTATTTGTTTATTTTTGTTTTTATTTCCATTATTCTAGGAGGTGGATCAAAAAAGATCTTGCTGTGATTTATGTCAAAGAGTGTTCTTCCTATGTTTTCCTCTAAGAGTTTTATAGTGTCCGGTCTTAAATTTAGGTCTCTAGTCCATTTTGAGTTTTTTTTTTTTGTATGGTGTTAGGGAGTGTTCTAATTTCATTCTTTTACATGTAGCTCTCCAGTTTTCCCAGCATCACTTATTGAAGAGGCTGTCTTTTCTCCATTGTATATTCTTGCCTCCTTTATCAAAGATAAGTTGACCATAGGTGTGTGGGTTTATCTCTGGGCTTTCTATCCTGTTCCATTGATCTATATTTCTGTTTTGGTGCCAGTACCATACTGTGTTGATTACTGTAGCTTTGTAGTATAGTCTGAAGTCAGGGAGCCTGACTCCTCCAGCTCCGTCTTTCGTTCTCAAGACTGCTTTGGCTATTCGGGGTCTTTTGTGTTTCTACACAAATTGTAAAATTTTTTGTTCTAGTTCTGTGAAAAATGCCATTGGTAATTTGATAGTGATTGCATTGAATCTGTAGATTGCTTTGGGTAGTATAGTCATTTTCACAATATTGATTATTCCAATCCAAGAATGTGGTATATCTCTCCATCTGTTTGTGTCATCTTTGATTTCTTTCATCAGTGTCTTATAGTTTTCTGAGAGCAGGTCTTTTACCTCCTTAGGTAGGTTTATTCCTAGATATTTTATTCTTTTTGTTGCAATGGTGAATGGGATTCTTTCCCTAATTTCTCTTTCTGATCTTTTGTTGTTAGTGTATAGGAATGCCAGAGATTTCTGTGCATTAATTTTGTATCCTGCAACTTTACCAAATTCATTGATTAGCTCTAGTAGCTTTCTGGTGGCATCTTTAGGATTCTCTATGTATAGTACCATGTCAAACAGTGACAGCTTTAATTCTTCTTTTCCAATTTGTATTCCTTTTATTTCGTTTTCTTCTCTGATTGCCATGGCTAGGACTTCCAAAACTATGTTGAATAATAGTGGTGATAGTGGACATCCTTGTCTTGTTCCTGATCTTAGAGGAAATGCTTTCAGTTTTTCACCCTTGAGAATGATGTTTGCTGTGGGTTTGTCATATATAGCCTTTATTATGCTGAGTTAGGTTCCCTCTATGCCCACTTTCTGGAGAGTTTTGATTATAAATGGGTGTTGAATTTTGTCAAAAGCTTTTTCTCCATCTACTGAGATGATCATATGGTTTTTCTTCTTCAATTTGTTAATATGGTGTATCACATTGATTGATTTGCATATATTGAAGAATCCTTGCATCCCTGGGATAAATCCCACTTGATCATGGTGTATGATCCTTTTAATGTGTTGTTGGATTCTGCTTGCTAGTATTTTGTTGAGGATTTTTGCGTCTATATTCATCAGTGATATTGGTCTGTAATTTTCTTCTTTTGTAGTATCTTTGTCTGGTTTTGGTATCAGGGTGATGGTGGCCTTGTAGAATGAGTTTGGGAGTGTTCCTTCCTCTGCAATTTTTTGGAAGAGTTTGAGAAGGATGGGTGTTAGCTCTTCTCTAAATGTTTCATAGAATACTCCTGTGAAGCCATCTGGTCCTGGACTTTTGTTTGCTGGAAGGTTTTTAACCACAGGTTCAATCTTATTAGTTGTGATTGGTCTGTTCATGTTTTCTATTTCATCCCGGTTCAGTCTTGGCAGGTTATAGCTTTCTAAGAATTTGTCCATTTCTTCCAGGTTGTCCACTTTATTGGCATAGAGTTGCTTTTAGTAGTCTCTTAGGATGCTTTGTATTTGTGCGGTGTGTGTTGTAACTTCTCCTGTTTCATTTCTAATTTTATTGACTTGAGTCTTCTCCCTCTTTTTCTTGATGAGTGTGGCTAATGGTTTATCAATTTTGTTTATCTTCTCAAGGAACCAGGTTTTAGTTTTATTGATCTTTGCTATTTTCTTTGTTTCTATTTCATTTATTTCTTCTCTGATCTTTATGATTTCTTTTTTTTTTTTTTTTTTTTTTTTGCGGTATGCGGGCCTCTCACTGTTGTGGCCTCCCCCATTGCGGAGCACAGGCTCCGGACGCACAGGCTCCGGATGCGCAGGCTCAGCGGCCATGGCTCACGGGCCCAGCCGCTCCGCGGCATATGGGATCCTCCCAGACCGGGGCACGAACCTGTATCCCCTGCATCGGCAGGCGGACTCTCAACCACTTGCGCCACCAGGGAGGCCCTTTATGATTTCTTTCCTTCTACTAACTTTGGGTTTTGTTTGTTCTACCTTCTCTAGTTCCATTAGGTGTAATGTTAGATTGTTTATTTGAAATTTTTCTTGTTTCTTGAGATAGGATTGTATTGCTATAAACTTCCTTCTTAGAACGGCTTTTGATGCATCCCATAGGTTTTGGATTGTCGTGTTTTCATTGTCATTTGTCTCTAGGTATTTTTTGATTTCCTCTTTGATTTCTTCAGTGATCTCTTGGTTATTTAGTAATGTGTTGTTTAGCCTCCATGTGTTCGTGTTTTTTTTTTTTTTTTTTTTTTTTACTTTTTTCCCCCCTGTAATTGATTTCTAATCTCATAGCGTTGTGGTCGGAAAAGATGCTTGATATGATTTCAATTTTCTTAAATTTACTGAGGCTTGATTTGTGACCCAAGATGTGATCTATTCTGGAGAATGTTCCATGTGCACTTGAGAAGAAAATGTAATCTGTTGTTTTCGGATGGAATGTCCTATAAATATCAATAAAATCTGTCTGGTCTATTGTGTCATTTAAAGCCTGTGTTTCCTTATTAATTTTCTGTCTGGATGATCTGTGCATTGGTGCAAGTGAGGTATTAAAGTTCCCCACTATTGTGTTACTGTCCATTTCCTCCTTCATAGCTGTTAGCATTTGCCTTATGTACTGAGGTGCTCCTATGTTGGGTGCATATGTATTTATTACTGTTATATCTTCTTCTTGGACTGATCCCTTGATCATGACGTAGTGTCCTTCCTTGTCTCTTGTAACATTCTTTATTTTAATGTCTATTTTATCTGATATGCGAATTGCTACTCCAGCTTTCTTTTGATTTCCATTTGCATGGAATATGTTTTTCCATCCCCTCACTTTCAGTCTGTATGTGTACCTAGGTTTGAAGTGGGTGTCTTGTAGACAGCATATATATGGGTCTTGTTTTTGTATCCATTCAGCAAGCCTGTGTCTTTTGGCTGAAGCATTTAATCTGTTCACGTTTAAGGTAATTATCGATATGTATGTTCCTATTACCATTTTCTTAATTATTTTGGGTTTGTTTTTGTAGGTCTTCTTCTTTTCTTGTGTTTCCTGCCTAGAGAAGTTCCTTTAGCATTTGTTGTAGAGCTGGTTTGGTGGTGCTGAATTCTATTAGCTTTTGCTCATCTGTAAAGCTTTTGATTTCTCCGTCAAATCTGAATGAGATCCTTGCTGGGTAGAGTGATCTTGGTTGTAGGTTCTTCCCTTTCATTACTTTAAATATATTGTGCCAGTCCCTTCTGGCTTGTAGAGTTTCTGTTGAGAAATCAATCAGCTGTTAACCTTATGGGAGTTCCCTTGCATGTTATTTGTTGTTTTTCCCTTGTTGCTTTTAATAATTTTTCTTTGTCTTTAATTTTTGTCAATTTGGCTACTATGTGTCTTGGCATGTTTCTCCTTGGGTTTATCCTGCCTGTGACTCTGTGCTTCCTGTACTTGAGTGGCTATGTCTTTTCCCATGCTAGGGAAATTTTCGACTATAATCTCTAAATATTTTCTTGGGGCCTTTCTCTGTCTCTTCTCCTTCTGGGACCCCTATAATGCGAATGTCGCTGTGTTTAATGTTATCCTAGAGGTCTCTTAGGCTGTCTTCATTTCTTTTCTTTCTTTTTTCTTTATTCTGTTTTGTGGCAGTGAATTCCACCATTCTGTCTTCCAGGTCACTTATCCGTTCTTCTGCCTCAGTTATTCTGCTATTGATTCCTTCTAGTGTATTTTTGATTTCAGTTACTGTATTGTTCATCTGTGTTTGTTTGTCCTTTAATTCTTCTAGGTGTTTGTCCTTTAATTCTTGTAAGTCTTTGTTCAACATTTCTTGCATCTTCTCAATCTTTGTCTCCATTTTTTTTCTGAGGTCCTGGATCATTTTCACTATCATTATTCTGACTTCTTTTTCTGGAAGGTTGCCTATCTCCACTTCATTTAGTTGTTTTTCTGGGGTTTTATCTTGTTCCTTCATCTGGTACATAGCCCTCTGCCTTTTTATTTTGTCTGTCTTTCTGTGAATGTGGTTTTCATTCCACAGGCTGCAGGATTGTAGTTCTTCTTGCTTCTGCTGTCTGCCCTCTGGTGGATGAGGCTATCTAAGAGGCTTGTGCAAGCTTCCTGATGGGAGGGACTGGTGGTGGGTAGAGCTGAGTGTTGCTCTGGTGGGCAGGGCTCAGTAAAACTTTAATCTGCTTGTCTGCTGATTCGTGGGGCTGAGTTCCCTCCCTGTTGGTTGTTTGGCCTGAGGTGATCCAGCACTGGAGCCTACCTGGCTCTTTGGTGGGGCTAATCGTGGACTTTGGGAGAGCTCACACCAAGGAGTAATTCCCAGAACTTCTGCTGCCAGTGTCCTTGTCCCCATGGTGAGCCACAGCCACCCCTTGCCTCTTCAGGAGACCCTCCAACACTAGCAGGTAGGTCTGGTTCAGTCTCCTATGGGGTCACTCTCCTTCCCCTGCATCGTGATGCGCACACTACTTTGTGTGTGCCCTCCAAGAGTGGAGTCTCTGTTTCCCCCAGTCCTGTCGAAGTCCTGCAATCAAATCCCACTAGTCTTCAAAGTCTGATTCTCTAGGTATTCCTCCTCCCGTTGCTGGACCCCCAGGTTGGGAAGCCTGCTGTGGGGCTCAGAACCTTCACTCCAGTGGGTGGGCTTCTGTGGTATAAGTGTTCTCCGGTCTGTGAGTCACCCACCCAGTGGTTATGGGATTTGATTTTATTGTGATTGTGCCCCTCCTGCCATCTCATTGTGGCTTCTCCTTTGTCTTTGGATGTGGGTTATCTTTTTTGGTGAGTTCCAGTGTCTCCCTGTCGATGATTGTTGAGCAGTTGTGACTCCAGTGCTCTCGCAAGAGGGAGTGAGTGCATGTCCTTGTACTCTGCCATCTTGAACCAATCTCCTCAATGCATTTTTGTTATTAACTCAAGTCCATTTTTTTATTCAGACTTCCTCAGTTTCCCCCTAATGTCCTTTTTCTGTTCCAAGATCCCAGCTAGGATCGCATGTGACATTTTTTTGTCATGTCCCCTCGTGCTCCTTTTGGTTGTGACAGTTTCTCAGACTTTATGACTTTGACAGTCTGGGGAGTGCTTGTCAGGTACTTGTCAGGTAGAGTGTCCCTCAGTTTGTATGTGTCTAGTGTTTTTTTGTTTGTTTGTTTGTTTGTTTTGCGGTAGGCAGGCCTCTCACTGTTGTGGCCTCTCCCGTTGCGGAGCACAGGCTCCAGATGCGCAGGCCCAGCAGCCACGGCTCATGGGCCTAGCTGCTCTGCGGCATGTGGGATCCTCCCAGACCAGGGCACGAACCCGTGTCCCCTGCATCGGCAGGCGGACTCTCAACCACTGCTCCACCAGGGAAGCCCCAAGTGTCTGGTGTTTTCTGCGTGATTAGAGTGGAGTTGCGGGTTTTTCAAAGGAGGACTACAGAGGAAAGTGCCATTTGCATGACATCATATGAAGGGGTTTGTTAAAGAAAAAGAAATGTTCAATGACACCTGTTAGAGATGGTCAGGCAGACTTTATTCAAAAATCATCTCAATAGGTATGAGGACCATCACAATGGCATTTTGCACCAGGGGAGAGGGTAGGCTCAACTCCGATTGCAGCATGGATATGTGGGTGTTTATAGCCAAGGAGCAGGGGTCGGGGTTTGGGGACGGGAAATGACTAACAGGAAACATCAGGGAGATTCCGGCCAAACCTACCTAACAAGATCCTTGCTGAAGACAGGCCAGGGTGATCGGATATCACCTGGGGGCTGGTGGAGGATGAGGAATGACCAGATAGCATGGTGGGGATGAGGGTGGTTCTCGTTAAACTGACTTATTAGCAGGGTTATTGCTAAAATGAGATTTTACAAGGAAGGGCACAGATGGGCCTGGGGAGAAGTTTCAGGGGCCTGAGTGAAGTTTGATCTGGCAAAGAATCTTTGTCGGCACAGGCTCTGGACGTGACCGTTGACCCTGATCACCGGGCTGAGGTCATGTTGGCCACACTTCTCTCTTGTGAGATTACCGCTCCACCGCCATCCCCAACATAGTCTACTCTTTGGAGGGGAGTCTCTGTGCACAGCCCACAAGAGAACGAGTGGGTGCTTATGTATCACCTCCTTGGGAGTGGAGCAAATGCATAAGTTTTTTGGAGTTTTCTGCCCAGAAATTTGTCTGTTAGGCCCTTCTTATACAACACCTTATCTCCTGTCATTTTCACAATTGTGAGGTTGATATTATCTCGCATTTTCCAGATGTGGAAACAGAGACTCAGTGAAGTTGACCTACCTCCTCAGGCTCACTCACCCAGATTTTAAGTGGCAGGCTGGGAGCTTGAATTGGAATGTTCTCAGAGCCAGCTCTCTTAAGTACTCCGTTCTCTGTCTGCATGGCCATTTAGTTACTCCACTGAAGCTATGTCATCAAGAATTAATTTATTCCCTGGGCCGCTTAAGCCCTTCTCTTAGGCAGGGTAAGGCTCATGGGGTCAGTGGAGGATGTTCTTTAGCTCTGTGTGGTCAGCCCACTCGTTAAGTCCACTCTGAGGACTTCAGGAACCAAATCCTATTCCATACGGTCAAAGTTGGACTAGGCTCAAACTAGATTTCCATATGGGGCACATTCTGTTATGCAAGGAAGGCTGTGTTCTTCCTATCATCTATCTATCTATCATCTATCTATCTATCTTACTGAAGACAAAGAAAAAAGCTCCTTTTGGTTAATTGTCATGATTTAAAGAAGAAAGGTTAATATCTATTCAGGTTAATATCTATTCATTCTTAGCAGCACTGGGTCCATCCTTGATTTCAGTTGAGCGAGGTTGTCTCGTGATAACAGGTATTGTTCTGGCATCCTGGGAAAGCCAGTGGGGAGCTGAGAGTGATTTCACTGACAGCTCGAGCCTGTAGTCAGTAGTCAGAACGAGTGGACTGCACGTTGGTTTTTCTGATCTCTACATAACATGCAGAACAGACCTGTATAATGGGTCGTTTGTTTTGTGGATTGTCAGTTTTTTCTCTCCCCACCTGTTCAGAGTGTTTAGGATATATCGGTGCAAAGGACATCGTGCTGAAAATACGGTGGCCACGCTCTTTCACGTTTTTAAAGAAACGTTTCCAAACGAATTGCAATTCGTTTCGCTATGACCCTGGCTAAATCTAACTGACAGGTGCTGCAAAGTGTTTAGCTGGACGACAAACCCAACTGAGATCAAAGGACTCCCCTCCCCCGCCCCTGCTCCAACAGTTGAGAGCAGTTAAGCTGCTCTGGGCACCTGACAGCCAGCATCGTCCCCTGGCGGGGGTGTGCTCTGTGAAGGAGAGCAGAAAGCAAAGTGGTGTGAATGACTCAAAAAGTGTCAGCTGCTGGTTGGAACCTGTGAATCACAGAGCGGGAAGGTCCCACCCATTTGCTTCTGGCTTGTTAACCCCCTGACGCGATCATATTAGTCAGTGCTTATCTCAGAAAGTCAGAAAGCTACATGATTTTTGCGATGAGTTCAGGAGGTGGGCTGAGGTCCATGGTGAGGGGACAACACTACTTCTGGAGGAGCCCACACTCTAGTTTCTGTTGCTTGTTTCGTTTTTAACTTGGAAGTTGAGGAGAAGGATGTACTGTTGCTTGGCCAGCAGCCTGCAGTGTCTGGGTGCCATTCAAGGAGGGTAACTGGGTCCCCGCCCGCACTCTGTCTGTCTCAGTCGGCGTGCGATGGGGTGACGGAGCTCCCGCCGTGGGAGGAGTTACTGGTGGGCGTGCACAGCACTGGCAGGACCCGGATGGAGGCCCAGGAGACACAGGAGACAGTCGCTGTGGCAGGCGAGGGGTGGGGTCTCCATGCTGCTGTGCTGGGGGCCTCCTCCGCTCCCTCGGCCTCCCAGTCTGCAGGGCAAGGGGGGCTGCATCTCAGGAGCACCTTGTGTCCCATGGCTGCCCGCCCTCCGGAGGAGGCCTCACCTCCTCTGCCATGTGTCCAGTCTCACCCGTTGCGCTTCCTGATAGCAGCCCGGGGCGGAGCCTCAGGGGTCCTGGCTTCTCCGTGGTGCAGAGGCCTCCCTGCGAGGAGCTAGTGGTGCCCAGTTAGCAGCAGAAGTCGCAGTGCAGTGTCCACCAGGCGTCACACCTGCAGCCCCGACAGTGGGGCTTCCGGGGGGCATGTGTGGGGTGGGGATGATGGCGGGATTTCTGAGCCAGTCCTCGGCGTGTAAGGATGGAGGCTGGGTCCCCAGGCCCTCCATCCAGGCTCAGGTGAGAGCTTCTGCAGACTGCCCACCCTCCCGAGGTGTGTTAGCCGTCACGATTAGGGCCAGGATGGAAATGGCAACCAAGGGGCAGGCTGGCGGGTCAGGGGTCAGGGAGAAGGTGAACAGGAGAGGAAGCCATCTCTCACCTTGGTCCTGAAATCTGAGCCTCTAGGACAGTGGCCCTCAACAGGGGTGATTTTGCCCCCATAGGGGATATCTGACAACGTCTGGACACATTTTTGGTTGTCCTACCTGGGAGGGAGGAGGGGTATGGTAGCTACTGGCGTCTAGTGGGTGGAGCCCAGGGATGCTGCTACCCATCCCACACTGCACAGAACAGCCTTACAACAAAGAATAATCCGGCCCCAGGGGTCAATAGTGCCAAGGTTGACACCCTGCTCTAAGGGACTAAAGAGTCTTCCGGGGGGGAGAGTGGCGTGTCATTTCACTCGAGGACTTAATAAATGTGGTCAGTGGGCTTCGGGCAGCATGGGCATTTGACTCCAGAGCCTCTTTATGTGGCACAAGAGTCGTTTGAGGATCTTTCTCTGGGTGAGCCAGGAGCATCCTGGGAACACTGCTTGTTACGTGATGTTCTCCTTATTCACCGCTATCCAAGAGTGCGTGGGCTTTTTGAAAACCCTCTGGGAGTGAGCAGAAAATCAGGCCCTTTTTTGGAAGTGCGAGACGATAAAGGGGAGAAATCTATATTCTGAAATGAATATTTTTACCTGCTTGGGTTTATGGATAAGGGTCTGGTTAGCAATACTCCCTGGGTTCCCTGCCTCTGTGTGTATGTGTGTGTGTGAGAGAGAGAGAGTGTGTGTGTGTGTGAGAGAGAGAGAGAGAGAGAGAGACAGCCCCCTGAGCGGTGATAGGGTGGCAGTGTGCACTGGCATATCCTGTTGTTCTGATGATGAGATGAAGACTTTCTCCTCCCTGAGGCTCTGGAGTTCTGGGAAATGGCTCCGAGGTTCATCTTCTGTTTTACCTCGGCGTCTCCTGCCGGGCGCCGACAGCGTGCAGGGCCTCCCCGCTGACCAGCCGGCGTCTGCGTCAGGCCAGCTCGGGTTTGCCCACGCCACCCCCGCAGTGTCCCTGCTCCCCACATTCCCTCCTCAATAGGTTGATGGGACAGCTGGGCTTCCAAGTGGCGTGGCAGGAGGGCGTAATGAACCAGAGCAGCAACGGCATGGCCAGGGCAGGGCCCACTGTCTTCTCGTTTCCTGGACTCCTGAGAATTACTTTTTGCGGCCTGAGAAGCAAACACACCCACCCACACACAAACACACACACACCCACACACACACACACCCAGAGCGGTGGACCATTCCACGTTTCCCTCTGTCTGTGTAGGAAGGCCGCTGGAATGCCCGCTCTTTGTGGATTGTGGTCCATACATGTGTGCATTTCTCTTTGCAGGACACGTCACCATCACCAACTACTTGTTGAACTATTTCCCTGGTCTTGACCTTGAAAGGAGGAACGTGTTTGGGTTCACGGCCCTGATGAAAGCCGCCATGCAGGGCCGAACGGAGTGCATCCGAGCCCTGATGCTAGCAGGTACGTCCCCACCTGTGCCCATGCAGTCCCAGGGTCCCGGGAAATGCTGAGTTGGCTCCTTTAAAGAATATGTGTTGAAGGGATGAATTCCCCCCTCCCCATAGAAACCAAGCCTAGTGGATGCAGCAAAGTAACGTTTCTTTGTTGAGAGGTATGGCTGTCATCATCCGAGTTGAAACAAAAACAAAAGCTCCGGCCCGCTCCGCGGCGCGCATGCTCCGTGCGGGGCTGCTCCAGCTACACGGGATATGAGCGCGGGGCGGGGGGGCTGGGCGAGCCGCGCTGGCTGGGGCCCGGCGCTTGGCGGCGGCCCGGGGGCGCTGTGCGCGGCTGCTGAAGGGGCGGCGGCGGCGGCGGCGAGCACTGTGCACGCCAGTGTGGCTCTCTCGCCCGACGCGCGCTCCCGGCCTGTCTCCAGGGCCCTCTGGAGGTGACTCGGGTGGGCCGGGCAGGGCGGCGTTGCCGGTTGGGAGGGCGGAGATGAGGCGATGAGGAGACAGGCCGCCGCCGCCGCCGCCTCCGCTCCCTTCCTGCCCCGGCCGTAGCGGGAGTCCGAGCAGGGGAGAGGCCAGCTGTACCCCCGCCGGGTTGCGAACCCAGACAGAGGAGGAGGAGCCGCCCGAGAAGCAGGCCAGCGCCGCGGGGAAAGGAGGCCGCAGCTTCGGTCGCAGCCGGGGGCCGTCCGGGTTCACGGGCCGCCGCGCTTCCTCTGCGGACGCTGCACTAGGCGAGGCCGCGGGGCCGAGGAAGCCGCCCCCGGAGCCCCCGCCCGCCGGCGCCGCCTCCGAGCCGCCTCGGCCGTAGCCGCGGCCCGGGCAGGAGGCGGCGGCGGCCGGCGAGGCGAGGCGGCCCGCGCCCTGCCTGTCAGGCCACCGGCCCGGCCCTTTTCGGCCCGCGGGCCGCCCCCGATGCGGAGGCGCTGCCGCCGGGGCCATGCCGCAGGCGCCGCAGCCCTACGAGTTCGTCAGCGAAGAGAACAGTCCGAAATGGCGGGGACTGTTGGTCTCGGCTGTGCGGAAGGTTCAGGAGCAAGTACATCCCAATCTCTCAGCCAATGAAGAGTCTATTATGCTGAAGAGCTGATTTTTCAGCTGCTTAATAAATTATGCATGGCCCAACCAAGGGCTGTTCAAGATGTGGAGGAACGAGTTCAAAAGACCTTTCCTCATCCAATGGATAAATGGGCTGTTGCTGATGCACAGTCTGCCGTAGAGAAACGAAAACGAAGAAATCCTCTCTTACTGCCTGTGGACAAAATCCATCCTTCATTGAAGGAAGTTTTAGGGTACAAAGTGGACTACCATGTGTCCCTATATATTGTGGCTGTACTAGAGTATATCTCAGCTGATATTTTGAAATTGGCTGGTAATTATGTATTTAATATCCGACATTATGAAATATCCCAACAGGACATTAAAGTGTCAATGTATGCAGATAAGGTTTTTTTGTTGTTGTTGTTGTTTTTTGCGGTACACGGGCCTCTCACTGTTGTGGCCTCTCCCGTTGCGGAGCACAGGCTCCGGACGCGCAGGCTCAGAGGACATGGCTCACGGGCCCAGCTGCTCCGCGGCATGTGGGATCTTCCCGGACTGGGGCACGAACCCGTGTCCCCTGCATCGGCAGGCGGACTCTCAACCACTGCGCCACCAGGGAAGCCCTGCAGATAAGGTTTTGATGGACATGTTTGATCAGGATGCTATAGGCTTGGTTTCTCTTTGTGAAGATGAACCTAGTTCTTCAGGTGAATTAAACTACTATGACCTTGTCAGAACTGAAATTGCAGAAGAAAGACCAGTATCTACAGGAACTAAATATGATCATAAAAGTGTTTTGAGAAGCTTTTCTTTCTGACAGAAAGCTGTTTAAACCTTCTGATATTGAAAAGATTTTCAGTAACATTTTAAATGTACATGAATTGACCGTGAAACTTTTAGGTTTAATTGAAGACACAATTGAAATGACTGATGAAAGCAGCCCTCATCCGTTAGCTGGAAGCTGTTTTGAAGATTTGGCAGAGGAACAAGCATTTGATCCTTATGAAACATTATCACAGGATATTCTTTCACCAAAATTTAATGAACGTTTCAGTAAGTTGATGGCCAGACCTGCAGTGGCTCTACACTTTCAGTCCATTGCTGATGGTTTTAAAGAGGCAGTTTGTTATGTCCTTCCACGCCTTATGCTGGTGCCAGTATATCATTGTTGGCACTAATTTGAATTATTAAAGCAATTGAAAGCATGTAGTGAAGAGCATGAAGACAGAGAATGTTTGAACCAAGCTATTACTGCTCTCATGAATCTCCAAGGTAGTGTGGACTGAATTTACAAGCAGTATTCACCTAGATGCTGACCTGGGGATCCTGTTTGCCCTTTTTATAATCGTCAATTAAGAAGCAAGCACCTGGCTATTAAAAAAAATGAATGAAATTCAGAAAAACATAGATGAATGGGAAGGCAAAAATATTGGACAGTGTTGTAATGAATTTATTATGGAGGGCCCATTGACAAGAATTGGTGCTAAACACGAATGGCATATTTTTCTCTTTGATGGCTTAGTGATTAGCTGCAAACCCAATCATAGCCAGTCACACCTTCCTGGATACAGTAGTACAGAATACAGATTAAAAGAAAAATTTGTCATGAGGAAAATACAAATCTGTGATAAAGAAGATACTTGTGAGTGCAAACATGCTTTTGAATTAGTATCCAAAGATGAAAACAGCATAATATTTGCTGCTAAGTCTGATGAAGAGAAAAATAATTGGGCGGCAGCACTTATTTCTCTTCATTATCATAGTACTCTAGATCGAATGCTAGATTCAGTATTATTGAAGGAAGAAAATGAGCAACCACTTAGATTACCGAGTCCTGAAGTGTATCGTTTTGTGGTAAAAGACTCTGAGGAAAACATTGTTTTTGAAGACAACTTGCAAAGTAGAAGTGGAATCCCCATTATTAAAGGAGGAGCTGTGGTGAAATTAATTGAAAGGTTAACATGTCACATGTATGCAGATCCCAGTTTTGTTCACACTTTCTTACTACATATCATTCATTTTGTAAACCACAAGAATTGCTAAGCTTACTGATTGAACGATTTGAAATTCCAGAGCCAGAACCTACTGAAGCAGATAAATTGGCAGTAGAGAAAGGCAAGCAGCCAATCAGTGCAGACCTTAAAATGTTTCGCAAGGAATACGTCTAGCCAGTACAATTTAGGATCTTAAATGTGTTTCGGCACTGGGTTGAACACCATTTTTATGACTTTGAAAGAGACTTGGAGTTGCTTGAAAGACTAGAATCCTTCATTTCTAGCGTAAGAGGGAAAGCTATGAAGAAATGGGTAGAGTCAATTGCTAAGATAATCAAGAGGAAGAAACAAGCTCAGGCAAATGGAATAAGCCATAATATTACCTTTGAAAGTCCACCTCCACCAATTGAATGGCATGTCAGCAGACCAGGACAGTTTGAAACGTTTGATCTCATGACCCTTCATCCAATAGAAACTGCACATCAGCTGACACTTTTGGAATCTGATCTCTACAGGAAAGTTCAACCTTCTGAACTTGTAGGGAGTGTATGGACCAAAGAAGATAAAGAAATAAATTCTCCAAATTTATTAAAAATGATTCGCCACACCACAAATCTCACTCTCTGGTTTGAAAAGTGCATTGTGGGAGCAGAAAATTTTGAGGAACGGGTGGCAGTACTAAGTAGAATTATAGAAATTCTGCAAGTTTTTCAAGATTTGATTAATTTCAGTGGTGTATTAGAGATCGTCAGTGCAGTAAATTCAGTATCAGTCTATAGACTAGATCATACCTTTGAGGAAAGAAAAAGGAAAATTTTGGATGAAGCTACGGAATTAAGTCAAGATCATTAAAAACATATCTAGTGAAACTTAAGTCAATCAATCCACCTTGTGTGCCTTTTTTGGGAATATATTTAACAAATATTCTGAAGACTGAAGAAGGGAATAATGTTTTAAAAAAGAAAGGGAAAGATTTAATCAATTTCAGTAAGAGGAGGAAAATAGCTGAAATTACTGGAGAAATTCAGCAATATCAGAATCAACCTTACTGTTTATGGATAGAACCGGAAATGAGGAGGTTCTTTGAAAACCTTAACCCCACGGGAAATGCTTCTGAAAAAGAGTTCACAGATTATTTGTTCAACAGGTCACTAGAAATTGAACCCTGAAACTGCAAACAGCCACCTCGATTTCCTAGGAAATCAACTTTCTCTTTAAATTCTCCTGGAATAAGGCCTAATACAGGCCGACATGGCTCTACCTCAGGGACTTTATGAGGTCATCCAGCACCGTTAGAAAGAGAACCATGTAAAACAAGCTTTAGTCGGGTTGCTGAAACAGAGCTTGAATCAACAGTGTCAGCACTAACCTCTCCAAATACAGCATCTACTCCACCAGTATCTGCTTCTTCAGACCTTAGTGTGTTTTTAGATGTGGATCTCAACGGTGCCTGTGGAAGCAATAGCATCTTTGCTCCAGTCTTCTTGCCTCCTTCTAAGTCTTTCTTTAGTTCGTGTGGTAGTTTACATAAGCTAAGTGAAGAGCCACTGATTCCTCCTCGAAAAAAATTTGATCATGGTGCTTCAAATTCCAAGGGAACTATGAAATCTGATGATGACCCCCTGCTATTCGGCCAAGACAGCCTCCTCCTCCAAAGGTAAAACCCAGAGTTCCTGCTCCTACTGGTGCATTTGACAGGCCTCTGCATAGTCCACCGCCGCCGCCGCTGAGAGCTCCTCTTCCCGATACCCCTCTACCAGTTCCCCTTTGGCCTCCAGAACACTTTATAAGCTGTCCATTTATTCTTCAGCCACCTCCACTGGGACATCTTCACAGAGATCCAGACTGGTTCAGAGACGTTAGTACGTGTCCAAATTCTCCAAACACTCCTCCTAGCACACCACCTCCAAGGGTACCACGTCGATGCTACGTGCTCAGTTCTAGTCAAAATAATCTTGCTCATCCTCAAGCTCCCCCTGTTCCACCAAGGCAGAATTCAAGCCCTCACCTACCAAAACTGCCACCAAACACTTACAAACGGGAGCTTTCGTACCCCCCATTGTAGAGACCTTTGCTAGAAAATGCAGAAACTCCTCAGTGACCCTAGCCATATGTAGTAGTCATTGACACTGGAATGGTATTTGTACAGTTTTTTTAAATTTTATTCAAAAAAGTCATAGTATTTTAGTACTTTTTAAAAATAATGTTCTTACAAAAATGCTACTGATCAAATAAGCTTTTAAAAATTGGAAAAATAAAAATACAGAAGTCCTTTATCCTCAGGTGATCAGTAACATTGCCTTGTCTTGGATCCTCAGTGCTGCCCAAAGGCCAGTATAAAGAATTTATATTGCACTGTAGACTCTGCTAAAATATGGTTTAAAGTGACATTGATTGCATTGAAAGTGGATAGTGCATTTGTGGAATTTTTCAAATTTGAGTAACATGACTTTTTAAGGCAGTGAATTTATACACATATAGGGGGTGTGTGGTGATACTGATTTTTAAGCCTCTTTGACTATCTTCTAGTTTTTACGTCTAGTTTTTACATTTAGGAAGATCGTGAATAACACCCACTGTTCTTAAACTCCTTAATGCCATGTCTTAAAAGCCAGAATTTGCTGCTGAAGAAAAAAGTGAAAAATAGAACGAAAATAATAGAATGCACTATGTTTATTGTTTTGTCGAAGTGTAAACAGACTACCTAACCCAATCATAGAGGAAAAAAGGGCATATATCTTATACACACGTGCCTTTTTGTTTTTGCAGACTATGGTGTCTTTAGCTAATGAGTTGCCTATTGTTTTGGAAAACAAAGTTGATATGCCAAACATGTACAGTTTTGTTTATATTGTACATTTAAAGATAATGCTAATAACCTATATAAATTTATGTGACTCAAGGCCTGTAGTACAGTCTGCTACTTTACTAATTCATAAAGCCAGAGGATACGTTTCTTATGACATAGGAACCAACTGCATTGCCTTCAAAACCAAGTAACTTTCTCTATAAATCTCATGTTAACTAAAAATTTTTAAAGTATTTTTTTAGGTTGGTAATATTTAAACCAGCAGACACTTAAAGCTTTATTAAACTTTTTAATCAGAGATGTGATTAAAACATTTATTTCCCATTTGTATTCCTTCATTCTAAGTGATGAAAAAGCGTGTTTTCCTCTTAGTGCTGTAGAAGCAGTTGTAAAGTAGCCAAAAGCCACATTGTTTATTTACTGGTCTGTGGCCTTTTACTGTGCTTTGTATCAGAGTTCCTAACAAGATTAATAAATCACCCCAGTCTTAATTTTTAAAAGAAAGAAAAAAAATAAGCTCCTGCTTTCAGGGTGGGTGGGAGGTCACAGCACTGGTCACCCCGTAGGCCAGCCCTCCTGTTTCCTCACCCCCTAGCCTCCTCCTGCCTGCATTTTTCTTCACAAATGTGTGCTCTGGTCTTGACACCGGCAAGATGGTCCTATTGAAGGTGGGCAAAGGGATGGCAGGGTCTACCCAGCAGCCTTCCCGGGTGTCTGCTTGCTGGTGGGTGGAGTCACGTGGTCATATGATGTTGTAACTGAGCAAGGGCTTGTGTTCCTGCAGTGCAGAAAGCCATACTCTGATGGTGGGTGTTCACAGCAAAGTTAGGGTTTATTTGCAGGGCACCAAGCAAGGAGTACTGGCAGCTTATGCTCAGAAGACCTGAACCTCCTGATGGCTTTTAGGCAATGGTTTTTAAAGACAGTGTTAGGGGAGAGGGTTGTAGGTTGCCTGACCAGCTTGTTGACCTTCTGATCAGCTGGTGGTGAGGTAACAGGGTGACGCTTCAGGAGTCTCAATCATCAACCTTAGGGTTCCAGCCGGTCTGGGATCTAGTGCTTGTGGTCAGCATAGAGTCACTGTCCTCCGCTGGGAGGGGGTCTTAGTTTCTGCAGAACAACTCAAAGATATGCACCAGATTGTCACCTATATCCCTTCAGGAGGAACTAGGAGTCCTGTGACTCTGTTGTCCTGGTCATTAACTGCTTAAGTCTGCTCTCTGGAACTTGAGGAAGGCCTAGGAGACTAAAGCTTTTTTTCTACAAACAAGAAACAGGGGACATGGATGGGCTTTTGCACCCGGGAAGGCCTCACAGGGTCCTGCTCGGTTTCAATCCCCCCTTTTCTTTGATGTGCATCGATCCTGAGAAGAATAGGAGTGGGACAAGAAAGGGATTAAAGTTTTGGGTAGAGAGGTTCATCATACATTGCGGGAGTGGGAGTTGGTTTTAGGGGTCTTGGTCTCCGTGTGGGGCAGTTTCTTTCTACCTGGCATCACACTGGAATGTTCTCAGGCTGGGCCAGCACGGCAGGCCCCCCTTTGCCCTTTTGGCCTCATCATCTTGAGGGAAGCCCCTCCTCTGAGCCTCTCTGTCCTCATCTGTGAAATGGGAGTAATGACTTCTTCCCCACCTCCCTGAGGATGAAATACATCACTTTGTAAATTCTCTGGGGCTATACATATTTAAGGAACTACTGAGCTGAGTTCCTTGTGACTAATCTCTAGTTGTTTTCCCCCTCACTCTAAAATGGAATTAATGATCATTGTTAGGGCACAACCTCATTGGGTTATTCTGACAATAAAATGAGAAAATGTATGTGAAGCACACACCCAGGGTCAGGCGCAGAGGGAGCATCTCAAACAGTGGAAGATGCTGTTGTCACCGTTATTTAATTTCATTATCTTAGTTTATTTTGTTTTTGTTCTTGGCACTGGGTTCAGCCGGTCTTGCTTGGCCCTACGAGCTCCCAGAGAGGTGGCATCCCCTCCAGTCTCAGTATCTTGAGGACCACGTTAAAATTCTTCCAGGCATCAGCCTGGGCTAGTAGCTCTGTTTAGACAACTTGCTTCTTTTTGTAAATAAACCTTCATTTGGGGATAATTTTAGGTGTATGGAAAAGCGACAGAGATAGTAGAGAGAGCACCCACAGAGCCTCGACTCAGCACCGCCCCCCCCCGACCATGTTAGCCTCTTCCCGAGAGGCAGAAACTGCACAATACAAGTCACTAAAGTGCAGACTTTATCCAGATGTCACCAGTTCTTCCACAGATGGCCCCTGTCTGTTCCAGCATCCCAGCCAGGCTCCCACACTGAGTTGTCACATGTCCCCAGTCTGTTCTGGTCCCCGGAAGTTGCTCAGTCTTCATGCCTTGTCCATGACTTGGTCTTGACACTGGCCAATGAACACTGGTCCCCCAACCTGAGCCCATCTGTCTTTTTCCTTGTGATTAGATTGGGGTTACAGGATTTGTTACAAACCTACTTTGGATTGTTTTTTTCTCCTGCTTTGACTGAAGTGTTTTAGGGGATGCTGTAAGAAAAATAAATTCAGTAAGCAAAGACAGAGGCTTCGAAGATGAAAACCTTCTTGGAATTAAAAAATATCCTAATTAAAATTAATCTCATTGGTTGTGCTTTTGACTCAGTGACAGTTTCATTTTTTTAAAGTGAGATAGCCGTTTCCACAGGGTTTATCAATGACATCAGGGAGGGATGGTTCCTCCTAATTTAATGGTGATTAGGATACTTTTGTGTTTTGGGGGGAGCTTCATCTGCTTTTACTGCTTCTGGATCTAGTTATAATTGAGTGTAAATTAGCAATTCACTTTTACAACCAAAAACTTTCGATGTCAATCCAGGCATTTTCCCCAATGAATTAATTTGAATTACAAACCCTCTTGTTTTCAGATTAATTGCCTTCTAATCAGTCTGGACCGTGCATGGAATTTGCTGTCATTTTTTCCCCTGAGTCTGGTAGAGGTTTCAGGCATTTACAGATCACAGAACCTTTCAGATCTCGCGAGAGATGGGCCTGCTTAAGGGCAGTGTGTTCAATGCTAATGTGTTTTTTTCTTTTCCCTTAGTTATTTGGATAATACATTTGGCATTGAGTTTTATATACCCTACCTTTTCTGTTCCTGTCAACGTGAGCACAACCCCATCAAAGTCTAGAATAATCCACACGAGTGCAGACCTCTAGTGCCTCTGTTCCTGAACTGTACCTGGTCAGAGCAGAAGGGCCAATAGAACCAACTTGGAAATCAGGACCCCTGGTTTCAAATTCCAGCCCCACCATTCAGCCCCTCTATACCCAGGGCCAGTCACCTCCTGCTATGGGCCTGTTTCGTCTATAAATTTCAGTGAATGTCAGTAGTTACTGCAGGAGGTCATGGTGTGGATTGAGTGAGTTCACACTTGACAGCTCTCGGGGGCTCACCTGGCATGGAGGAAGCTGTCCGTTATTGTTGGCTGTCATGGTTATTGGTGACTTTATGTGTTCACTATTATGTGTTAAATGAATGAAAAACTATGGTATATTTTTCCCTTTGAAAATATCCTTGTGATCAGACACTTAAACTTTCTTATGGAGGGTAACTCAGGTTTCTTAATCTTGGCACTGTTGATGTTTGGGGCCAGATAATTCTTCGTGGTCGGGCTGTCCTGTGGGTTGTAGGATGTTTAGCAGCATCCCTGGCCTGTGCCCACTAGGTGACTGTAGCACCCCCCAGTTTTGATGACCAAAAATATCTCTAGACATTGCCAAACGTCCCCTAGTGGGAAAGTGGCCTCTTGTTGAAAACCACTGATATAACTAATGTAAATGGGAAATGAAGGGAAAAGTGAAAAGAAAATCTGACACCTTTTTCAGGGAGCTTTTGAGCTGCCCTCTAAGGCTTTTATTGTTTAACTTACAGAATATTTTCATTTTTTACTATTGCCACTAAGTTACCTTATACTTTTTCCCAGGAAAGTGGGTCACATTTTCTTCTTACAGATGAGTGTGTATGTTTTAAAAGAAAAAACAATACGTGATTGAATGCCTTTCCTGGGTTTGGTACATAGCGATAGAATACTTGTTGAAATGTTTAAACACTTTGCAACAGTATTTTAAAGTCTTCTTACTTCCGTTTGAATTCATCAATACTAAGAAAAACTAAGCCTGTAAAGATCCTAAAATCTGGGTATTTCTTTTGGATTGATGTTTACAGAATCAGGTCATCCTGTGATCATTTTAAAAGCGAAAGGCCATGAGCATTACTACATGTTAATAGTTAGGATAAAACTGTGTATCTCATTCTCATTTTTTCAAGTGCCGTGTTCTTCTGAACCTGAGTGTCTTTCTGCACCTGGGTTGAATTTCCGAGTTGCAGTTTCATAATATTCAATAAGAACTATTTCCTTTTGGAAATAATGAATTATTGAATTGAGTGCCCCCCTAGACTGTTTAGATTTTCCAATAGTTCATAAACTATAGGTGCATATCAGCTCTTATCTTACCTCGTTGGGCCGAACGAAATAGTGTCAGAATTACCAGAACTCAGGCTTTTGATAAAAATATAACCAAGTTCTCGGGCTTCCCTGGTGGCGCAGTGGTTAAGAATCCACCTGCCAATGCAGGGGACCCGGGTTCGAGCCCTGGTCCTGGAGGATCCCACATGCTGCGGAGCAACTAAGCCTGTGGGCCACAACTACTGAGCCTGTGCTCTAGAGCCCACGAGCCACAACTACTGAGCCCACGTGCCACAACTACTGAAGACCACGCGCCTAGAGCCCGTGCTCCTCAACAAGAGAAGCCATTGCAACGAGCAGCCCGCACACCGCAAGGAAGAGTAGCCCCCACTAGCCGCAACTAGAGAAAGCCCGCGCGCAGCAATGAAGACCCAATGCAGCCAAGAATAAATAAATAAAATAAATAAATTAAAAAATATATATATAACCAAGTTCTGAACAGCTGATATATTGGCTCTTTGGTTTTTGGCGTCCCAAGGAGTAACATCAGCTCTGCTGCTGAGATCCCAGGGGTTGGGGATAGGGCTGCAGAACCTTGTTAATTCAGTGGAATATTAATGCCCCCAAGAGACAGGTGTATTGAATAAATGGCTCTTAGAAGCCATATGAGGGAAGCCCTGATTGTCTCTGAAGAGAAGCAGAAGCCGGTGGGGGTGGGCAGGTTCCAGACTGGCTTAAGAGAGCTGGCTTTCATACCTGAGGTGTTGGTGTCATTGATGCAGCACTTGGGTAGCAAAAACAAGCAAACAGAAGCCTTGGATCTCCCTGGGATTCCGGGCAGCAAAGCAGACGGAAAGGAAGGTGGAGGAGGCTCGTTTAATGAACAGAGAGCAGAGGCACTCCCGCTGTACCTCGTGTGCTCACCCTTGTCTGAGGCAAGACCTGACGATGTGTGTCTGGAAAGCCGAAGGATATGACATCACCAGAGAGGTGTCTTTCTGTTTATAGAGGAAAACATGCATTTTCTGTGACTAAGTTGGAGTAGTGTCAAGTTCTTAGGCAGAGACAGGGCTAAAAATCGGGCATTTCATGTCACCAAGGGCGCTGTCTTAGCCTGGGCACCCACGAGAGCCAACCGTGAGACAAGGGGGCAAGTGGTTGTTCTGGAAGCCGGTCAGGCTTACGGAAGCCAGATTGGGAAGACTGGAAAACGTACCAGTGTGAGCTCGTTAGCTGGCTACCCTGCAGGCTGTGGGCTTGAGCCCTGCTGAGACCCTCTGAAAGACTGAAATGCCGGAGGGTAGGGTGGGATCACCCGCCCCACCCCCTTCAAGGGCTCTTCCCTGTGACCCTGCATCCTGAGTATACCCCAAGTGCCCAAGATACAGGCCACAGATAGCACAGGAGGAGGCCTGTAAGGACCGGTCCACAGTGGTCTTGTGTGGCTGTCACCGGCGGAAAATGGCGATTCCGTCGGTCCTCGTCCTCTCGAAGAGAAAGAATTCAGTCCAGAGACATAGAGCAGTTTTAAGTAGCAAGAGTTTTTTATTAAGCAAAGCAAAAGTACACTCCGGAGAGAGAGAAGGGACGCGGGGTTGTTTGGAAACTGGAAGCAGCCCCGTGGTAGGGCTGGGGTTGGTTTTTCAGAGCGGTGGAAAGCCCCTCAGGTCCTGGATCATTTGACCGCTGAGCTGATTGACAGCTTTAGGTAATATAACTTCTTCCTTCTGCGCAGGTGCTTACCCACAGGCACCCGAGCAAAACCCACAGAAGGGTGACGGGTGCAGAAACAGCAATGCTAATTTATTACAAACACAGCGTAATGAACCCCGGGGTACTCTGAGTCACCTTGTAGGTCTTGGTATGCCTGCACCAACCTGTGCTGGCGGTTTTATCTTGTTTGGTCTTGATAAGGCTGGAGACTTTAACGGTCCTTGACCACAAAAGGGAGGCTCTCTGGGCATGTTCTAATCACCGGTGTCCAGGTGGGGGAGGGAAAGATGACCCTGTCCAGGATGGGGCAGGGACCTGCTCACCTCTAACTATCTAACATGACCAGAAGGGTCTCTCTGCAGGAGGGGGACCAGATTGGGGCTCTGAAGGGTAGATAACATGGGGATGGGGGCTTATAGATAAGAAAACATGGGGATGGGGGCTTATAGATAAGAAAACATGGGGATAGGGGCTTATAGATAAGAAAACATGGGGATGGGGGCTTATAGATAAATAGGAAAGGAAGTGACGCACCCTGGGCTCTGCCTGCCTCCTGCTGGTCCCATGTACCTGGCCTTGACTGTTGGGGGAAAGCATCCTAAGAATGAGCAACGGAAGGTAGATTGTTTTCCTTTAGTCCCTTTTACAATGCTTTCTGCTTCCAGTAACAGAAATCCTGACTTGACAGTGGCTTAAAGAAAGCAAGTGTCTGTCTGTCTCACCTACTGGAAGTCACCATGCAGAGCATGGCCCTGGACTTCGTGAGGGCATCACAGACCCAGGTTTCTTCCTCTTGTCCACTCAGCTCCACACGGCCCCCCAGCCACCTGCCAGTGTGTCGACTGGTCACCTCATGATTGCACGAGGGTCACCAGAGCTCCAGGCCTCAGATTCATCGGTCCCTTCGATCAGGGTGCAACAGCCTTCTCTTTGGGGCTCACTGACCAGCTGTAAGGGAGACTGGGAGAATGGGGAACAAGATGGCAGGTCATCGAGGTTAGAACTATAATCCTCAGTGGGGTGGGGATGTGTGTGATCCCCCAGGGGACATTTTTGGTTGTCACAACTGGTGGAGTGCTACTGGCATCTAGTGCACAGAGAACAGGGATGCTGTTAAAAGCCCTACAGTCCCCAAAACAAATAGTCATCTGGCCCCAAATGTCAGTATTGCCAAATTTTGGAACTCAGAGATAGACCAGTCATGATGCATTGTCTAGAACTGAGTAGTTGCTGCCTTTAATGAAATAGAGGATTCTGTATAGACAGCTCACAGCACTCAACGTGGCAGCAAATGGACTCATTGGCAGGAGGCCAGCCTTTGCACGGCTGGAGCCCTGGGCGAAACAACATGGGGTGGGGGATGAGGATGCCGATCGCCTCTTGGGCAGGCGATGGGTACTTAGGCCTTTCAGAGGTGCTCTGTATTCTCTGAAAGATATAACGTGCTAATCGTCAGTACTTGCCTTTCATGATTTAATGACTATGCCCAGGCCTTTAATATTACCCTTAATAGTACTTTCTTAAGGAAGTGAATCCCTCATTTATAGCATGACGCAGATTCTTGAGCTGCATTACAGTCAGAATGGCCTCTGTTCTTTACAGTGTTTGTATTTTCCAAGATGATTTTGAAAAGGAAGAGGTGCACTCAACTTTTGACAGCTGTTCCTTTCGTTTTCCATTAGCATTTGAAAAATGTCTCTTTCAAGCAGCGTTCATTAAGATTTTAATTTTTCAGTTTGCTCCTTTTTTAAGTAACGTGCAACGAATTAAGGTTTAATATGTCATCTGTTTTTTGCAATGACATTTTTACTGCCCTCTTTTCATTTGAGTCCGTTTATAAATTGTACTGTAGCTAATGAGTTCCATCCTGATTTCCAGTTCCCAGTAATTACCACTCTTCTGATATGTTCTTTAACGTGTCACAGAATTAAGAGCATTACCGGGCGAGCTCAGGTGAGTTGGGTCTGCCTCAGCCATGGGGCCACTGAGGGCTACGGGGGCGGGGAAGTCGCTGAGACCCCCTGCTGCTCTCGTTCGTATTCACCAGCCATCGCATGTCGGACACCCCGGTCTCTGTGGGATGTAAATGCAGAAGGCTCTGCCGGGCCTGGTCCCTGGGTAGACTAGATAATTGCCCTATTCCCACATTGCTTTGCCAGTGGAAATATGACTAATGGGACTTGAAATCCTGAATGATTTTTAACTGTATGTTTGGCTGAGATTGGACCAAGATTAATTGAACAGCAATCCCTGATTAATTTCTATTTTACTACCAAGCTGAAACTTATGAACATTTTATCAAGTTGAGCTGAAGTTTAACTTTGCAATATTGAGGGGGCAGTGGCTGGTATGGAGGAGACTTATTAAGGAAGTGACCAGTGTGAGGGAGACCGTGAGGATGTAGGAGATGCAGCCTCTGTCCTGCAGAAAGACAGAACCGATGGGAGATATATATTAAGAGATTTATTTCAGGGAATTGGCTCACGCGATCTGGGGGGTTGGTAAGCCTGGAATCTGTAGGACAGGCCAGCGGGCTGGAGACTTGGGCAGGAGTGGATGCTGCAGTCTTCAGGCTGAATTCTTTCTTCTCCAGGAAACTTCAGCTTTTGCTCCTAAGACCTTGGACGAGGCTCACCCACATTTTGGGTGGTAATCTGGACTTAAAGTCAACCAGTTGTGGATGCTAACCGCACCTACAAAACACCTTCACAGCGCACCTAGATTAGTGTTGGATTAAGTCCCTGAGTACTAGACCCTGGCCCTGTTGACACAGAAAAGTGTCACCGAGGAAGAGCCCCCCAGCAGGGTGGTGGGAAGTGCAGGCAGCTGAGGGTCAGGACCCAGGTCTGAGCACTTCTCTCTTACCAGCTTCGAGGTCACCAGCAGTGCCCTCAGCCACTGGGACCACCATCCATTCTGTAAGAAACGTTTATTAAATGCATGCCTCCTACCAGCCAGAACTATATGTGTTAAGGAAGCAAAAATGACTACGCTTTTGCTTAAACTGCCTCTGTCCTGGAGAAGCCCACGACCCACAACCAGCTAACCACCGGCACAAAAAGTGAAGGACCACACGTTTCCTGTAAGATAAGAACCATAATCGTCCCCACAAAAGATCTTGGAGGAAAAAGGGAGATGATAAATAAATAGGACACTGAATGCTTTGCCCGTGAGTTACTGTTAGTATTTTTAGAACATTCTAGTATCATCTGCCAAGTGTTACAAAGCACCTTTGTGGTCTGATTGTGTGTCCATTGCTGGAAAGCCATGAAATCTTATTTCTATAAAAAAATTCCACGATTTAGGTGCTGAGTTTAGGGGGTTTTATTTAGGAAAGATAAACCATTAAGTGGAGCACTTAAAGGTCGGTTGTGTTACAATAGTAAACGCAAGAGGTGACGGTCAGGTGTGGGTTCATCCCGGTGGCCCAGCTCCAGGGTAGAGTCTGTTAGAAGGTTTTGGAAGTTTCGCCTTTGATCCATTTCACTGTCTTTCCGTTTTCTGCCTGTGGAAGGGAGGTCTTATGGCATCCACCCATTCCTGTTTCTACTTTGCGGTTTTCAGGGGCAGATGTCCACGCCAGGGACCCTCACCGCGGGATGTCGTCTCAGGAGTGGGCTACTTACACGGGACGGTTTGAAGCGGTCCACGCCATCCAGAGGCTGCTGGAGCGACCCTGCCCAGAGCAGTTTGGGGAAAAGTACAAGCCAGAGTTGCCGCTGGCCCCCGAGGGGGGTCCGAAGACTGCGGGCTCCAAGAACTGCTTGCAGAGGCTCACCGAGTTTGTGCGGTCCATGCTGGCCTCCCGCTTGCGCCAAGGCCTGGAGGATGGGGGCGTCCTGGACCACATGGTCAGGATGACCACGAGCCTCTACAGCCCTGCCGTGGCCGTCGTCTGCCAGACCATGTGCCCCGAGAACCCCCCCTGTGTGGGGAAGAGGCGGCTAGCGGTGCAGGAAATCCTGGCGGCACGGGGGCACCCGGACACGCAAGCCCAAGAGAGGGACAAAGCGGAGGGCACCGAGCGGCGATTCTGGACCTGCCAGGCCGCGGGGGTCTCCAGAGAGGGGGCCCCCAGAGCCAACTGCACGTCTTCTTCCCAGCTGCCAGCCGCCCCGCGGAAGGCCAGCCTCCTGTCCCTGCAGCTGCTGCGGCGGAGCAGCGTGCGGCCGGGCGTGGTCATCCCCAAGGTGCGCATCAGCAAGGCGCCCGCGCCCACCTTCCAGCCCGAGCGGGTGGCGAAGGGTAGCACCAAGGACAGCACCCACCTGCAGCTCCCCAAGTGGCGGTACAAGGAGGCCAAGGAGGAAAGAAGGAAGGCGGAAGAGGCGGAGAAGCAGCGGCTGGCTCGGGCGCGCAAGGAGAAGCGGGCGCCGTCCTGGAGGAAAAGGACGTGAGGGGGCGTGGCGGGGAGGCTTGGTCGGGGGGCGGCTCCTCCCTGGGAAGGAGGCGCCTCCGCCTGGCCCTTGCCTTTTACGCACCACACGTCCCCGTGCCCGCAGGCTCCTTGGCCCTAGAAAACGTTTGTGTTTGTTCAGGCTGCACCCAAGAGTGAACTGGGCATAGCACTAATCGATTAGTGGGAGTTTTACCTAAAAGTTTATCTTTAGAACCTCAGTTAGGAAATTTTTAAGACCAATTTATCAGAAGGGCGTTTTCTGTATAATTCTGTCTTTTTAATCACAATCAAATGTGCAGCACTTTACCAGCCCCATACAAAGATGGGGCTCTTTGTAGTTAGAATGTTTTTAATGCATTTGTCTGAAGACCCTTTGTTTAAAGTACCGTTTCTAGCAATGATTACTTGTGATATCTCTATGATTCCACACAGAATTTATGGCATTCTCCCCCCTTTTGCTGTTTGTTTGGGTCTTTGCCTTTCCATCTCATGTGGGTGCCCATGAGCACTGCATGTTCTTAATTGGATTAAGTGATGCAGAATATTTCTTTCCATTTGATGGAGGCATTTACTTTACAGCAAAATGATCAAGTAAGACAGAGGAATCAGATTTCCTTGTATCGTACTTTTTAAGCTCTCTTGTCCATCCAGTGCTAAAAAATGATGAAAACCCAGTTGTCAAAGTATGAGACT
Organism: Mesoplodon densirostris; assembly: GCF_025265405.1. Taxonomy (NCBI): domain Eukaryota; kingdom Metazoa; phylum Chordata; class Mammalia; order Artiodactyla; family Ziphiidae; genus Mesoplodon; species Mesoplodon densirostris. Next base: position 9,246,954 of record NC_082663.1, read on the forward strand.
GCGTAGAGAAGCACGTATTTATTGCTAGAACTAAACTCATTTTAAGCAAGGAATTTTAGATAAAATGTATACAAGGTCTTGAACATATTCAAAAATAGATATTGACATAAGAAAAAAAGTATTTAAGAAAATAGGGGCAAATCTAATAAATTATTACTAGAAATACAAAAGTAAGTTATGTGCTCTTAGATACATTGAATTCAGTTCTCCTTAAAATGTAAAAAAGATGCAAAAAGCCTAAGGCACCCAGAGTTCTGCAGACTGCTGAAATGGGGGCAGGCGTAAATTTTTAGAGAAATAGGGATTACAATTGAATACTTAGGCAAACGTGTTTTAGGCAAATTTGCCTGGAGTGAGCTGGGTTGCTTCCTCCTCCTGACTCAATCCCAAGGAATCCCTGGTGTGGAATTACTTTCATTTTTTCTTTGATGACTGCGCCTGATCTTCAGTTTACCCTTATGCCGACTTTGTAGAATTTCCAAGATGTTGGGACTTTGGCAGAGCATGTATGTGATTTGCCCCGGGCCCTGAGCTCTCCGAGGGAGTTATCTCCAAAGCACTGAGAAATTCTAATGAATCTCTGGCCATCTGGGTTGCAGAGTCTCTGTCACATATGCACGACCAACAGCACTTTATTTACATATTATTCTGCTCAGAAGCCATAGATTTAAACTATTACAGACCAGTTTGGAAGCTCTTTATTATAACTCTAGATTCGCAGGGGAAATCGTGCTCCCTGGCTGTGCGGTAATGAGCACCTGTCTGTCTCATTATGCGGGTGGGGTAGCGCCAGCTCCCCCTCTTCTCCCCCATCCTTCAGAGTTGAGCATCTCACACTCACCTTCCCCAAAATCTCAATAAACAGACCATCAGGCTGCACCCAGACTGGTGGGAGACAGGCGTGATGATAATCCAGCTCTTAAAGTCAGATTTTAGTGAGTTCCTCCCTCATCCCAGAAGGGCACAAGAAGAATGGCACAGAGGTCTGGACCCACTTTGAGCATCACTGATATAGTTGGCTGTTGGGTCACTTTTGTACCTAAGAGCTGAGGTTGGCCAAGTCCCCTTGGATGAGATGGAGGCTGGTCCCCGACGTGGAGAGAAACACCCGTTTCCCTGACAGTCCAGTCCATATCCTTTGAGATCATTTTCGTGTTTACGTATTTTTGTTGCTTTGAATGGTTGGCTGCATTTTTCTCACCAAGGGGTCAGCCCTCCTCCCTCCCTTCCAGTGTCGGTCAGGGATGGGGCACTGATGAGCAGTGTCCCCCCCCCAGCTCTGTCACCACATACATTCCCTGCTGACCCCTTTGCCTCCTTTTTTCCTTTTTCTTTGTTTTGCCTGTTTTCTGCTCCAGATTTAGCTAAATGCCTTGATCATCCCTGGCACCACTACTCTGAGATCTAAAAAGGGCGGAAAAGCAAGGCAATGCTGAGAGATCAACAGTGTCCCTGTGGAATTATCATGTCGTGCCCTCCAAACACCCGAGTGTGAATGAACGGCACATTCCGCCAGCTGCTTCTGTGCAGAATGTTGGCACAATTCTCCCACCTCCACCCCGCACCTTCCCCCTTTTTTTTTTCTTTAAGGAGAGAGACTTGGTTTGCTCTCCTGGCAGGTGATAGCACCGCCCTGCCGTAGGTCCGCTGTCTGCTCGCACTCCTCATGTCTATTAACTGTAAATAGTGAATTTCAAGTTGACAGGTACCCTCTCAGGGATTTATATATAAATACAGTTAGGGGAAAAGTTGAAGTATATTTTAATACTTTTTAATATTTGAGTGAGTTATGATTAAACTAGTAGAAGAAATATTCCTAAGACAATGTCAGTGCTGCTGTTTTCTGGGGAGATGCCTGGGAATCACCCCTCGTGTTGAGATTTCTTGATTATTAGAAACTCGGGACTCTGGCAGCTGAAATGGCTTTGGAGTGGATGTGAGGTCACTTCAGTGCCTCTCACGTGCCTCTTGTGGATGTGAACCCTTGTATTAAAAAAAAAAATCAGGGCCTCCCTGGTGGCGCAGTGGTTGAGAGTCCGCCTGCCGATGCAGGGGACACGGGTTCGTGCCCCGATCCCGGAGGATCCCACATGCCGCGGAGCGGCTGGGCCCGCGAGCCATGGCCGCGGGGCCTGTGTGTCCGGAGCCTGTGCTCCGCAACGGGAGAGGCCACAGCAGTGAGAGGCCCGCGTACAGCAAAAAAAAAAAAAAAAAAAAAAAAAAAAAAAAAAAAAAAATCAGCCTTTATGTACGCAGAGATGGCTGTAACAACACAGATGGACCATTCATCGCTTTTACCTCTACAACTGTTTCCTCCCCATCTGACCCAGGGGTGTGTGATGTGACAGTGACAGTGTTTTCTCTCTGCTTATGTGAATTCGTGTTCTACAGTCAGCCGAGCGCCAGGCTCATCGCTGGGAGTGGGGAGGGAAAAGCTGGAATGACCACGGCGTTCAGAGACTTTGCATGTCTTTGGCTACCTTTGAGAACTGCAACACGTGACATTATGGACCTTCGTGACTTTTTCTGCAGCACCTCCCCACGAGCTCCTGGTGGCACTAGATGCCTCAGAAATAGGATCGGAAATTGCATCTCAACTTCGGGCACCACTGCTACTCACTCATCCTGCACTGGAGGATAGAGTTCGTGATGTCAGTTGGAAAGTGGGATTCGTGGATGCAGGGTGGCCAGTCCAGGCTGCTTCTGCCTGCTTCCTTCCGTGCTGTGGGCGACCAGGTCTCTGGAAGTCCACTGAGTGGAGATGAGGCTGGGAAACAATCCCGTGAGGTGGGCCACACCCCAGTCCTGAAGTGGATGCAAAGCCTGCTGTGTCCAGGGAAGAATCATGGGTACCGAGTTATTATGAAGAAAAGCACCCCTGAGGGGTCAATAAATGAGCTAAGGCTAAGAAGTAGGGACGATTTGGCTCTTGCAGCCTCTGGCAGGACCACTGTATTCCCCCCTTATCCATGCTGCATTAAGGCGGAAGACTGTCTTTTCATCATTCACTTGAGCTTGCTCCGCGAAATGAGTTCTAGCCCTAACGGATGTCAGGTGCAGTGCTTACCCCCAGGTTCACTTGGAGACCTGTGCTCAGTCATTTCCCATCCTGATACAATGCAGGGATTCCCTGCAGTGCTAAGATTTATCAGGAACTATTGTAAGCTGCTAGTCACAATCCATCTTTTTTATAGGATGAAGTGCTGACACTTTTTCTTTTTCACAGTATTTGGCGAAATCCTAACGCACTACCCAAGTATTCCCTTGTGAGCCTTTTCGTTCCACGTGGGTAACTGTTTGGATTCTGCATTTGGCTGTGGGTGCCCGGCTTGCAGGATCCCTCAGGGCCCTGGTCTGTGTCTGGTCCTCGGTCTCCTTGGCAGCAGGCTCACGTGGGGTCCCTTTTAGCTGGGCCTGGTGGACAGTGGTCTTCTAGGGAAGGAATGGCAGAAGACCCATCACGACTGATCCTTATAAAACAAAGTCCCTTTTGCGACAACAACTGGCATTGGGTACATAATCATGGCAGCGGGAGGGAGGGCTGTTGCCATGGAGAACTTACAACAAAACAGCCCTTCCTGAAAACGCTGGTTTTTGTCCTCTCCATGCATTTAGACTTTGTTTCAAACGTCCGTGTAACTCTTGAATCAGCTACTCATGCTGTGCCCTTGAATTCACATGTTACTTCATTAACATTTAAAATAAGCGGCTAAAACAATTCCTCTGGAGGTTTTTTTTTGTTTTCTTTTAAAGAAATAGAAAAAAACAAAAAACCACTGCTGCCTGGTTTGACTTAGCTCATTTTTTAGGGACTCAGTTGAATGCCAGGGCTGCGTGCAAAATCTCTCTTTAGCCCTGACCCAGCCTGATATAAGGCTCATGTGAAAGGCACAGCCCTGCAGTGCTCTGATGGCCCTCAGCTGCAAGTGGAGGTGTGTGATGTGATGTGATGTGATGTGAGTGCGCGCACACACACACAGGAAGGGTCCGGGTTTTGTGTTCACAAAGGGGACTGCCCTTGTGGCTCCCAGGTAATGTCTGGTGTGACCTGATTTGATGGCATGTAGCGGAGGATGGGACAGCCCAAGACCCTCACTGGGAGCACTCCAGTGTGTCCACTGTGGCACAGAACACAGCCAGTGTGTCATAAAGCAGGTCTTCTTGTCGAAAGGTGGTGTTGGCCTGGGCGGCTCATATAGGAGCTCCTGGGCGAGGCTGTGTAGCTGGGCCTGGGCCGTCGCTCTGCTGTTGGCTGCATCCTTGGCATGGAAGGGCAGAATCCAGAGGGGATGCTTGGGGAGCTCCACCAGGCATTCACCCCATGGCACCAGGCTAACCACAGAATCAGCATCTTACCCTGCGGAGGCACTGAGATGTTCCCAAGTCTGCCCAAGCATCAGTGCTCTAATTAATCAACGCTAACATGGTTTGGTTTTTGAGAGAATCATTTCATCATAATGGGACACCTTTATATTGTTTTTGAAGAAAATGAAGACGAGAAACAAAATGAAGCCAGCGGTTGCAGGCACGGCAGTGGCCTGTGTAGATTTGATGCTTTGTGAAATGTTGGGAGGTCGCATTGAAGCACTTTAACACCAGTTTTTGAGCAGAAGTTCTAGAAGCTGGTTTGGAACCTTACAGCTCTGTCAAACGGGATGAAAACCAGAAAAGGATGCTATAAACCTGGCCATGTAACCAGCAGCCCTGTGAGCCTCTCCGCCATCCTAAGGAATTTGCATAATAGACCCCATTCAGACAAACAGGCAAAGCTAATCTCATTGGAATTCTCTTCATTCAAATCCTTGTTCTGACTCACATGTATTGGGTGTCTGCGAATGTGTGTTTTTAACAAGGGTGACTTAAGAACTGTATGGACTCTGCACAGGTGCCAGGTTTTAGGTTATGTCATGTTGGTATAAGCTTTGTTTTCTGAATGTAAAACTATTTTCACTGTCATTTCTAAAAATCCCATAGATTTCCGGATATTGCAAAAATATTGAATAAGGATATAGTTGTGTAAATTTCATAGTGTTTTATTTTGAGGTGAGAGTTTTGTTACAGTTTATAAAAGATATTTTTCTATTTAGACCTCAGGGCTATTTGGGGACCTACAAATAAATGTGACCCCAGAAGTTTCAATTCTTGATATCCAAAAGGCTAATAATCATCTTTAAGTTGAATAGGATTTATTATTCAGCAGAAAGAATGTGTCTTTCCCTCTTAGCTTCTCTTTTAACAAACTCTGTATCTAAAGTTTAAAACATAGCAAAAAGGATGTGGGTCATGTAAAAATGTGGGGAAGTTGTGGCTACGGAATTTAAAATCACTTGTGCAATAAAGTCTTATGGTACAACGGTGTGATACTTGGATAAACCTAAGTGTGTGTAAATTAGAAAATGATACAATGATACCAGTGTTTTTAATGTTACTTATTTTGATCAAAATAGGTGTGCACTTCCTTCGTCTGACACACTTTTATTTTTCACATTTCAGAAGTAAGACTTTTAAACTCATGAGCTATCTGTGAATACCTCTGCACGTGTTAAAATAATCTCTTTACATTCGGCCTCTTCTCAGAAGTACCCACTGGTAGGGAGGCATCCTTCAGCTGTGTTTTTGTGGATTTATTTACGTGTGTACATAGAAACAAATTTAGTTTTGTTATTTATTTATTATTATTATATATATTATATAATATGCTATATAATATATAATGTTATATAATCTATAATATAATATACATTATATAATATAATATAATTTTTTTGTTCATTTAGTTTATCTTTTATTAGTTGATTTACAATGTTGTATTAGTTTCAGGTGTACAGCAAAGTGATTCAGATATAGATATACTTTTTCAGTATAAAGTATATATATGTATACATATACTTTTTCAGATTCTTTTCCCTTATAGGTTATTACAAGATAACTGAGTACAGTTCCCTGGGCTCTACAGTAGGTCCTGGTTGTTCATCTGTTTTATATGTAGCAGTTTGTATCCGTTAATCCCAAGCTCCTAACTTCTCCCTCTGCCTCCTTCCCCTTTAGTAACCATACGTTTGTCTTCCATGTCTGTGGGTCCATTTCTGTTCTGTAAATAAGTTCATTTGTATCATTTATTTTAGGCTCCATATATAAGTGATATCATGATATTTGTCTTTTCTCTGTTTGACATAGAAATATATTGTTAATGTTTTCTCCCTTTGTGTGATGAAATATATTGTTAATGTTCTCTCCTCTTCGTGTGAGGTACAGTGTGGTATATACAGTCTCACCCAGTGTTCTTGTTGATTGCTGTGTAGTGTTCCTCAGGAGAGCTGCACTGTGGTACATTTAACCATGACCTCATGACGGACTATGACAGTATTTTCAGTTCTCACCACTTGTACGTAATGAAGAGCCTTCATCTGACTTACCTATTTGTATACACAAGTGAATGTTTCTCTAAGACAAGCGTGTAGAAGTGGGACTTGCCGCTAGAAGGGAAGACGAATTTTATTTCAGTAGTCACTGCTGTGTTGCCCTTTTCAAACCTGCTGAATATTCACCTGTCGGCAATGGACAAAAGAGGCCCCTTTCCGCCTGCAGCAGCACTTGCTGTTTGCCAGTCTGATGGTTAAGAAATTGTATCTCGTTTTAATTGCCTGAGTTACTGGTGAAGTGACCATTTTTATTTCCTGTTTTAAAAATTTGCTATATATATCTGTTTCTCATTTTAAAAAATTACCCTTTGGTGTCATTTTTGCTGATTTACAGGAGTTTGCTATAAATTTTGAGTCAGTTCTTTGACACATACTGCATTTTTTTCTCCCATTTTATCACTTATCTTTAAGGTATCATGTGTAAAAGTCTTAAATTTTGATTTAGTCAAACTTGCCAAACTTTAGTTTATATTTGCATTTCTTATTTAAGAAGGCCTTTCCTACCCCAAATCAACGTTTTTCTTCTATAGTTTTATGTAATGATTTGTAGCTACTTTTTAAAAAGACATTCATACACAATTCATCTTTTCAGTAATTTTTGATGGGACTGAAGACAAACAGCTCCTATTTATTTGGGAAGTTTTGTTCAGCATTTGAAAAATCTGAAGTCTGACACGTTAAAAACCATAATTTTAGTCATTAAACTCTACTCATCTAGAATCATAATTATTAAGGACCTACATAGGATGTCAAATTTTAAATAAAGTTTTGTTCTAGGCCAAGATTGGAGATTATTTGTATTTATTGTTGTGAAAGACAAATGATGTGAAGGTAATATACAAGGAACTGTCCTTATTAGAAAATCGGAGAACTAGGGACGTCCCTGTCGGTCCAGTGGTTAGGACTCTGCGCTTCCACAGCAGTAGGCCCAGGTTCGATCCCTGGTTGGGGAGCTAAGATCCTGCAGTCCAAGAGGCACGGCCAAAAAAAAAGAAAGAAAATCTGAGCATTGACATGAAAAGTGAGGGAGGTGGTCTTTATTCCCCCGACTGGACCTGCATGGAGAGCCCTGAGACTCTGAGGAGCGCAGATGGATGGATGCTCTTCCCGTCCGGCGGCCCAGCCCCAAGAGCAGTGCATCTGCACTGGGCAGTCGTGTGGTCAAGAGCGTTGCCCTTGAGGACCTCGAGGGCTTCTGCAAGCAGCCCTTCACGTGGTCACTGGCTCGCAACAGGTCACTCCGGCTGTCTCCCTTGATGATAACCTAGCTGGTTTCCAGCCAGGGACGTGAAAGGTGGTCCGAAAACCCCCAGTCTGCCGGCAAAACCAACTTTGATGTGCAGATCGCTCAGGTAAATTGTTAGCTCAACCGCAGCTCCCAGTGCCAGGGGCAGCCGATCACAAGTGTGGGGCAGCCCCCCTGCCCACTCGACGTCATCTGCCTGGTCATCCTGCCCAAGCTCATTACTGCTCTCTCTCAACCCCCAAACCTAACAAGATGTTAATACATTTTCCTGGATAAAAGAAATTGTAAGTATATAAATGAAACTCAAATCCACCTTGCTATTTCAAAAGCATGACACAAAATCAAGAAGTCAGGTAGCTGCAAGGGCATGACATCAATTTTTCATGAGCTCTTAGAAGCTTTATTAGGGCCAAGAGCTGAGTGGAGAAGCTGGACCAGGAAGGCCCCTCTCTGGGCCATCAGAGACAAGAGGGTTCGGGCACATGGGTTGTGATGGGGAAGCTGTCACCCTACAGTGAGAAAGGTTGCAGAATGTCCCCGTTCCCCAGCAAAAGAGTCCCTTAGCCATCCCATGGCCCTTTCACGCCCTGCCCCTGGGGGTTGGGGCACCAGTTTTTACCTTCTAACCTGAGTGATCATTGAAAGGTGCAGACTCGATGTCCTTCCTGACCAAACTCCATTGGAATGGGCCTCCTCTGGTTGAAGTGCCTGATGCCCTCTGTAGGGTGAAAGGTCATAGGTTGGGGGTCGAAAAAGCCACCCCTGCCTGCCTTCCCTCCCACTGCTGTGCAGGCGCTGGGCCCGTCCTGAGCCCCAGCCCGTGGTTCTCTAACTCTATACATTCCTAGTCCTGGACTCCGGCCAGGTGACTCGAGAGAGATTTGGGCAACCCTCGTGTCCTCCCTGAGCTGGCAGATGGCCCTCTGCGGTTGCATAAAGCAATGGTGCTTGAAGGGCCTGGGTTCCCGGGACAGGCAGCATCAGCAGCACTTGGAACATTTTCAGAAATACACCTTCTCAGGCCGAACCTGTATTAGTTTCGTGTGACTGCTGTAACAAATTGCCCGGATGGCTTCAAGCAACTGACATGTATTCCCTGGCAGTTCCGGTGGCCAGACCTTTGAAATCGCTGTGTCAGCAAGGCCACGCCCCCTCCGAAGCCTCCGGGGGAGGGTGCAGGGCCACGCCCCCTCTGAAGCCTCCAGGGGAGGGTGCTTCCTCACCTCTCCCAGCTCCTGGTGGTTGCCAGCAATCCTTGGCGTTCCTTGGCTTGTGGCAGCCTCCCTCCGTCTGCCTCTGTCACCACATGGCCGGCTTCCTTCTGTGTGTCTGTGTCCACACTTCCCACTTTTTAAAAGGCCACCGGTCATTGGATTAGTGCCCACCCGTCACTGGATCAGCACCCGCCCACCCTAACCGAGTCTGGCCTTGTTTTAACTTAATTACATCTGCAAAGACCCTGTTTCCAAATCAGGTCACATTCACAGGGACTTAGAGTAAAACCTTTTGGGGGACACAATTCCACCTACAACACCACGCCAAGCTACTGAGCCAGAGACGCTGCGAGTCTGGGAGTGCGCCCTCCCTAACTCTGCATGCCCGCCGGGCTCCCACCTTGCTGACCATGGGGGTCATGTCATGACCATCCCTCCCCCTCACCCAGGCCCCACCCTACCCCTGAAGGCCAGAAGCTGGTTCCATCCTGGGGACCCTTCTCTGCCCCCCTGCCTGGGCCATCTCTACAGCTCACGGCTTTAAATGCCAGCTAGAGGCTGCCGACCTTCAGCTGTGCCCTTGACCACCACCTCTAGACCAGGGGCCCACAGCCCACAGTTCAAATCCAGCCACTGCCTCTTTCTGTCAATGCAATTGTATTGAAACACAGCCCTGCTCACTCAATGACATACTGTCTATGGTGGTTTTCACTCTCCAGGGCACAGTGGAGTAGCTGTAACAGAGGCTGTATGCTCACAAAGCCTCAAGTACTGACTGTCTGAACCTTTACAGAGAAAGCTTACTGACACCTGTCCAGACAGTCCCACAGGTGGTGGATGTTTCAATCTGGTGTGGAATAGGCACTGAAGACCTAATGTGCCCAGACAGCTCTTTTTTTTTTCTTTTTTAATAATTGAGATATAATAGACATAAAACATTATATTGGTTTCAGGTGTACAACATAATGATTTGCTGTTTGTAGGTATTGCAAAACAATGTCCACAATGTCTAGTTCACATCCATCACTACACATAGTTATAATGTTTTCTCTTGTGATGAGAATTTTTAAGATCTACTCTCCTTAGCAACTTTCAAATACGCAGCACAGGATTATTAAGTCCCCATGCTGTCCATTACACCCCATGACTTATTATTTTATAACGGGAAGTTTGTGGCTTTGGACCCCTTCACCTGTTTCACAGCCCGCTCCACGTCTTGCCTCTGGTAACCACCAGGCTGTTCTCTGTACCTGTGAGCTGGGTTTTTTGCTCTTCATTGGTTTTCTTAGATTCCTCATACAAGTGAGATGATACAGTATTGGTTTTTCTCTGACTTACTTCATTTAGCGTAATGGGTGGAATTCCCAAGTAAGCGAGTGGAGCTCTGAACACTGCCCCTTTCCCCGCCCCATCTCCGCACCCACCCAGTTGCTTCCCGTCAGCTCTGAAATCTCCTTAACTTTACAGAGGCCACACTCATGACCTGCCAGACCTTTTCATCCTGAGACTGAAAGTATGGTTACAGCTGGTTCCTGCACCAACTGTACTTAGTGTCCTCCAGACCAAAGCTCCTACACCCCATGGAGGCAGGACCAGAGAGAGAAGAGCCTCCCTTCACTCTCCGTTTCTGCCCCGGAACAGCCTTGAGGGCTGAAGATGAGCCTCCATCCATGGGTCATCCAGGGTATCAAGGGCCTCCCCATTGGGGCTGTGCTGCCTTCTGAGCTGCTCTCTGTGTGTCTCTGGAGGTCATTCCCAGGCCCGAGCTCTGTTCCTGGGAGATGAGCAGGGGCTGGAGGAAGCTTGAAACACACCTGGGGCATCTGTCCGGCCCTCACTTCATCTGCCGGGGAGTCACGGAACTGACCGGCCATCAGCTGCTTCCCACTGGCTGCGGGGGGCGATGGTGGCTGTTCTGCTACCAGATGCCTCTTGGGACATTGCTGCTTAGATCCTGTTGATGAGGGCACTGGTGTTTAACTAGGAGAACGTTAAATGACAGCGGAAACAAGCTAACTCGGCTCGGTAGAAGCAGCAATGTGGAAAATACTCTGCTTTATCAGACTCAGCCTGTCTCTCCTGCCAGAAAAGCATACGGGGAAGAAGATGCTCGGCTTGCTTAATTAAACCAAATGACAGGAGGCATATTCAAAGCAGTGTGGGGAAGTGTCTCTGGAGACAGACAGACAAAGGTCTGGTCCTGGCTTTGCTACATGTTTTCTTTGCGATCCTGGCAGGGTAGTCATTTCCTTACAGAAGAATGGTTCTCTATGTGAATGCTACACACCCTGCCTGGTGCCCATCCTGGGCAGAGGGATGCTGGGGGCCATTCTGAGCACAGACTCTGTGCTCACGACCTTGATTGACAGTGCTCAAGGGTTCTCCATCTCTTCTCTGTCTCCATGCCCAGCAGGTGATCAGGAATGTCTCTCAAGAACCCCAGTGACTCCCTATGGAAGGTAGATCTGCATAATATGGCCTGCAGTGGGGATGAGGTGAGATGCCTGTTTGAAAGGCCTTCTGAGCGCTAGTATCCTCCCCAGGGAGAATCAGGCCAGAGCCCCTCAGCCCCAGGCCCTGTGTAAGCCCCAGTCCTGCTGAGGTGCCTCAGACCACACATGGTCTCCAAGCAGGTGGAGAGGTGATCTCAGCTCAGACTGCAATCGTGGTCTAGTGGACGCTATGGCTTGTGCTTGACTTTGGTGCTGTGGTGTCCTCAGTGCCCAGAACAGTGTCCCAGACTGTCTGGGTCAAGATCTTTCCAACCACGGTGAGAAGGATGAAGGGTAGCCCCAAGGATATATAGTGGATTTCTCCCCAGAGCATAAGTGAAGCCTGGCTAAGAGGTCCATCCTCAGCAGGAGAACTTAGAGCTGGATTTCCATGCAGTGAAAGTGAAAGCTAGTCTTGCAAGCTATTTACCCTTTCCTAATCTGGCCCAGTGAAGACCTTCAAAAGGAATGGGTTTCACATTTCTCCTAGGGTTACCCATCCTGAGAGCAACCCCTAGACGTCTCTGAGGTGCCAATCAGGGCTTGACAACCAGAGCGCCTTACTGTTCCTCCAACTCGGGGGCCCTACAGTCACCTGGGGTGACATTTGCTGGTCGATGGGAACTGTGTAAGCAGAGGGACATCTGAACTCTTCTGTAAGGAGACAGGGAACACCAGAGATGGCCTGGTGGCCAGAGGGTGGCGATGGAAATCAGATGGGTGGGGGGTGGATTAAGTGTGGAAATGACAGTGGAGTGTTCTGGTCTTTAAAGACTGGTGGTGGAAAGCATAGGAGTTGGTGTCAGATTGATCTTAGCTTTGCCATCTACTACTTATATAAATTATTTTTACCACACTAGGCCTTAGTTTCCTCATCTGTATAATAGCGATAATAACAATGTCTACTAAGTAGAGTTGCTATGAGTTCCTGGTACCTAGTAAATGCTCAATAAGGTGAGAAGGATGGCAGTGGTGGTGATGATGATGATGGTGGTGATATGATGATGTTGGTGGTCATGATGATGGTGATAGTGGTGGTGGTGATGACGGTGGAGGTGGTGAAAGCGATGAGGATTATGATGATGACGGTGATGATGATGATGATGGTGGTGATAGTGATGATGACGGTGGTCATGATGATGGTGGGGGGGGGTAGTGAAGGTGATGAGGATGAGGATGATGGTGATGGTGGTGGTGATGATGGTGATTTAGGCTCAGAATCTCTTCCTGTGGGTAATCTGTCTACTTGGATGCTTCTGTGATTCATGAAAATAGTCACTCTGGTTAAGTTTATATAGTTTAAACAAAGTGTTAATTAGTAAATGCCCATTTATCATGTCTTCTTATGTTCAGGTTATTTAATTGTCCTTGAAAGCTACCTGTTTATCAAACTAATGCCAGTTCTCATTCTTAGATGTTGCAGTTTTATGCCTGCAAATTAATAATCTTTGGTTTTGTTATTGTTTCATAGGAAAACACTTTTTGGGAGATCCTTTTGATATGTGAAGAGCCTTTATGAGGATAGTTAAATGACTTACCCTATTAAGTTGAAAAAAATTAGTATTAAGTCAGAAAAAGCTTTAGCTGTGAAACCCAAACAATAAATATATGAGGGACTTTATTACTTATTTTAACTGGCATGGTGGGCTAAGGGCTGTTAAGTACACATGATGTGACACTATATGTCATTTGAGGGGGTTTCCTTATTATGCTGTATGGAAACCTCACTATGGTTACCCCAAACACTGTTTCTTAGGTTTTGTTTATGGTTTTGGAGGGTTTTTTTTTGGTTATTGTTGTTTTTGTTCAGAGATCCTTTCTACTCTTAAACTCTCCCTTCTTAGGTCTAGTGTGTATTTGGCTGAGAGGTGGCACTTGTCAGGATGTGGGTTTCTCACACTGGTTCCATTAGGTGAGGATGGATGTTCACCCACAGCACTCTGGTTTCCAGTTTTCAGATAGACTGAGAAGGTCCGGGAACCACAAACACTTTAATAGCCTTTCTGGTTCTGAAATGATACATCTGATACTTGTTAACTTTGGTGACCGGGATTGAGATGAGTCTTCCCCTAACTGACAGTCCTGCTCATTTACACTAAATGACTTGGGTAGTTCCACACGGCTTCCCCCACTAGTAATGGCACCCTGACAAATCATGCTTTTGGGAAGTGACTGAACCTGACAGTTGCTAGCCAACTGATGTACAGAGGCGTCAGCATCCTTGGCACCCAAGGTAGAGAATTTTGTGACAAAGCATGTGACTTTTGCAAACTTTTGTTCCATGAAATTTGTTTTTTATATGCCTTGTGATGTAATCTAGTGGTACATGGTGCAGCTAAAAGTAGAACCAAGTCATTGAACATTTTCAGTACCGAGGGATGTCAGCCTCCCAGGTCTACAATCTAGATAGTGTGGAGTTATGGGTAAGTTCCAGGGGTAAGAAATGGCCACATTCCCAAGAGTTCACAGCTAGCCTCAGTCCTTCTGAGATAGAAACAAGGATTTGAGGAGGGGCAGCGGAGGGGTGGGAGTGGGAGCTATGCTAGGAGACAGGGATACAGGATGAGGACACAGACCCGGGCTGAAGGCAAGCTTCACCCACGCAAGGTTCCCCTCCTCCCAGTCAGGCTTAGCTGCTCGCTCTGCAGAGACTCATTTTCCTCTTCTGCTTCCTGCTCTGCCACGCTTACTGATAGCTCTGAGGTTAATCAGCTTGAGACACACTCGGTCCATTTTGGAAAATAGGCTGCAATTGTTTGGAGTGGAGTTTCTATATAAATCTTCTCTGGAGAACATTAAAGTAGCTGAGCCAAAAGGCTGAGTGTCTGTCCCGCCTGTCCTGGGTGAGTGAAGCCACCCAGGGAAACTCATCTCTGCTCCTCTTTGTATCGGTGTCTGAGAAAACAATCATTATGCTGTAGAGCTGTTGCACGCTCTCCCTGGAGGAAAAGGCTTGCTTTATCTAGAATTTTCCATTGCATCCAGGAGCAAACCTGCATCATAGCAATTTGTTGTTTTCTGCTCCAGGGACTGAAAATCATACACAAGCTTGAGCTACTTTAGCTGCTTCCACGAAATGTGCCCTTGTCACTGACACACATGTAAAACTTTTTTCAAGATTCAAGGATGAGGGGAATTTGTGCTTAATTGTTTAATTGCATTACTATAAGAACAGGACCAATAGAGTTCCTCAACTTCGGTACTGCTGACGTTTTGGTCTGGACACTTCTTTGTTGCGGGGGCAACATGCACATGGTAGGATTTTTATGAGCATCCCTGGCCTCCACTCACTAGATGCTACCTGCTAGCATCCCCTTCCTCTCTAATCCCCAGTTGTGACAATCAAAGATGTCTTCAGACATCACCCAGTGTTCTCTGGGGCTAACATTGCCCACGCACCCCACCCTTCTGGTGGAAATCACTGCCCTCGAGATAATGAAGATTCTTACTATTACTACAAGCACATCATATGCTCTCAATGCATCTCTATTTAAAGAATGACACAAATGGGTTTCTGGTTAATTTGCACAGAAGCTGAGCCCTTGTGTTATAAAATGTTGAACTCTCTTTTTTAGGTGATCCTCAGCAGCACAGAATGACAAAGCTGAAATGTAATCAAAAAGCTCGTTCAAGGCTCCTGTGTAGAGTCCCAAATCCTCCAGATTATATGAGTTCATTATATTAGATCATGTTGGGTCTTTTCTAGTGGTCAAATTGGATTTTTTTTAAAGCATGGCAGTTGGACTTATAATAATATTTAGGATTAAAAGGGAGGATGAGGGAAAAATTATTTTCTCTTGTCATGAATGCCCTTAATCGAATTTTAGAATGTCTGTTTGGAAGAGCAAGTTAAATGTTGCTCAGACAGAATGTAGTAAAGATGAGGACTTCCCCAGTGGTGCAGTGGTTAAGAACCCACCTGCCAATGCTGGGGACATGGGTTTGAGCCCTGGTCTGGGAAGATTCCACATGCCGCAGAGCAACCAAGCCTGTGCGCCACAACTACTGAGCCTGCACTCTAGAGCCTGTGCGCCACAACTACTGAAGCCCGTGCACCTAGAGCCCGTGCTTCACAACAAGAGAAGCCACCACAATGAGAAGCCTGTGCACTGCAATGAAGAGTAGCCCCCGCTCACCACAACTAGAGAAAGCCCACTTGCAGCAACGAAGACCCAACACAGCCAAAAATTTAAAAAGATTTAAAAAAAAATTAAAAAAGAGTGTAGTGAACATGTGCAGATGCTTCCACATGGTCAAAGTAAAAACAGATCCAAGATGCTCAAGGATCCCAAGAAAAATGAGCTACAGTGAACTCCTGTGATGGTTCATTTTATGTGTCAACTTGGCTGGGCCATGATGCCTAGATATTTGGTCAAACACTATTCTGGATGTTTCTGTGAGGGTGTTTTTGGTTGAGATTCACATTTAAATCAGTGAACTCTGAGTGAAGCAGTTTACCTTCCATAATGTAGGTGGGCCTCATCCAATCACTTGAAGGCCTGAAGAGAACACAAGACTGTCTTCCTCAGAGAAGAGTGAATGCTGCCAGCAGAATGTCTTTGGATTTGAGCTGCACTGGCTCTTCTCCCCGCTGGTCCACCCTGAAGATTTTGGACTTGTGAGCCTCCATAATCACATGAACCAATTCTTTAATCTCTTTATCTATCTATCCATCTATCTATTATCTACCTGTTTCTTTATATCTATTCTATCTATCCATCTATCATCTACCTGTTTCTTTATATCTATTCTATCTATCCATCTATCTATCATCTACCTAGTATTTTATATCTATCTATATCTATCATCTATCATCTGTCCATCTATCCATCTATCATCTATCTATATCTATCTATCATCTATCTATGTATCTATCTCTCATCTATCACCTCTCTATCTATCATCTATCTATCCATCTATCCATTTATCTATCCATCTATCTATTATCCATCTATCATCTATCCATCTATCTATCCATCTATCACCTATCTACCTATCATCTATCCATCTATCTATCTACCTATCATCTATCCATCTGTCTATCCATCTATCTATCCATCTATCTATCTATCTGTCCATCTATCATCTATCCATCTATCTATCCATCCTTCACCTATCTACCTATCATCTATCCATCTATCTATCCATCTATCACCTCTCTATCTACCTATCATCTATCCATCTATCTACCTATCATCTATCTATCTGTCCATCTATCATCTATCCATCTATCTATCCATCCTTCACCTATCTACCTATCATCTATCCATCCATCTATCCATCTATCATCTATCCATCTATCTATCTACCTATCATCTATCCATCTGTCTATCCATCTATCCATCCATCCATCTATCCATCTATCTATCTATCCATCCATCTATCCATCCTTCACCTATCTACCTATCATCTATCCATCTATCCATCTATCCATCCATCTATCACCCATCCCCTGTTGCTCTGTCTCTCTGGAGAACCCCGGCTAATACAACTGCTGAGGCTATTTCCAGTGCCAAGCATTTCCTGTTAACCGCCACCATCCCCTCACCTTCTCTCTGTTCTTCAGGAGCATAAGGCTGTAGACGCCTCCTGGGAGGGTTATGAAATGCTTGGTTTTTTGTTTTGTTTTTGTTTTTATACCGCAGAGGCAGCAGGATGCCAAGTCTTGGGGAAGAAAAGTTTACTTTGGGGTTTGTAGAGGGAAGCATTTAACCAGCATGGCAGCTGTGAAGTTAGAAAAAGCTGCAGGACCACAGAAGAACCCCACAGACCGCAGAGGCAACAGGCAGTTTCAAAAGAATTCATTGATTAAAAACCCTCTGGGTCTGGCAGTATCTCCCCCCCCAACCCCAGGCCCTCCCCACTGCCCTGCCCTTTCTCGGGGCGCCCAAGCCCTCTGCCCATTGGGGTCGGGCAGTCCCTCTACGTCACGTGGGCCTGTCACACCTGCAGCCTTGCTCCTGAGCACACACGGGCTCACTGTATCCACACCCGGCTTGTGGAAGAGCCAGGACCAGGTCCGGGAGCAGGCTCGTTTCGGCTGGCATGCGCTGGTGCATGCTTGAGTCAGCATAACCTGTTGGTGTGTGCAAAACGCTCATCTCAGGGCCACGTTTCCTTTGCACCTGCCCCTCAGCCTCCTGGCGTGTGCTTTAATCGGGTGGAGTCTCATGGTGTCTCTGGTGCTACATCATAAACGAACAACAACCACAATAATGATGGTAAGTTAACATCAACTGAATGCTCGTGCAGCCCCATCAGGGAGGCTCTGGAGGGTTCCTCTTGCTGGTGACGAAGCTGAGTGTCGAGAAGACACCCAGCTGCCCAGGTCCTGCAGGTACCGAGTGGGGACGTGGGACATGGACTCTGAGGGCGCATGCTTGCTCCCAGGCTGTGCCGCCGGCTAGCGCAGCTCCATCAGGGGCTGACTCCAGTTTGAGGATGCAGCTGAGGGGTCCTCTGTAGCCAGCAGGCATCAATGCCACAGGCGTGGACCTGAAGACCAGCACATGTTCCTTCTCCCTGGACCCGGGGAGGAAATGTCCCAGGGCTTCTCAGGCCCCCAGCAGGGCACATGCCAAGAAGGGAGCAGTGGGCCTCACACACAGCCCACCGGGGGCTTGGCAAGGGGGTGTCTGCTTCCCGGGTGACCGTGGGTGGGCACGGGGCTCTGGGACCCAGGGGTGGCGGCCAGGTGAGGCGGTGGCACGGGGAAGACGACGTGCTCTGCTCAATAACTTCTCAAGGCTGGACTTGATCCGGTAACGCTTGTAAGCCGTGAGGGGACTTCTTGCTGAAACCATTCAAGGACTGAGCTTTGTACCGGGGTGACATGAGCCCAGATATGAGGGTCACAGCATGTAGGAGCCGGGGCAAAATCCAGCCTTGTCGACCTCTGGGTCACACGGGGTCCGCAGAGGGTCCTTTGGTCCTCAGGATGCCCGTCCCCGCTCCACTGACCACTAACTGGGCCTCTGGCCTCCTCTGTGCTCCCTTGCTGCTGTTCCTGCACACAGTCTAGACTGGCACTGATCCAACCATCCCCTTCTGGAATCTTCTCTCTATGCTAACCCACAGTCTCTGCACCATCCCAGCATGTTGTCCATGTTGGAAGCCCTGTTCTACTGATACTGGTTTCCATGTCAACCAGGAGGTTAATGTCCCCAATTTTATTTTCATGTTTACAAGACGCTGCGTACAAAATGGCCCATTTGGACAGGCAGAGAACTGAGGTCCAGAGATGCTCACTGAGGAACTTCTCGCTCCAGCAGGGGCCAGGTGTGAACCAGGCAGGTGTGAGGCTGCCGCAGTGCAAAGCCCACCACCCCACACCCTTCCTCAAGCCCTCTCTCATCACTTTACAGTTACCGGTGCCTTCCTTACGGCTCGCATAAGGAGGTGTACGATTCCACGGGTCTAGCATATTAACAGATGTGTGCGAGCATCCTCTCAGCTGATTTTAGAACATTTCCATGACCTGGAAAAGAAACCCTGTTTCCTTTAGCTCTCACCCCCTGTATCCTCCCTGTCCCCTCACCAGGTCTGAGCAGCCGCTGTCTCTAGATATTTCCCTATTCTGGACATTTCACATAAATGGAATCACATAATACGTGGTCTTCTGCGGCTGGCTTCTTTCACCGAGCATAATGTTTTCAAGGTTCACTCGTATTGCACTGTATATCAGTACTGCATTCCTTTGTATGGCCAAATAATGGAATAATATTTTACAGTGGAATAATATTCCATTTGTGTGTGTGTGTGTGTATGTATGTATGTATGTATATATATAGCATTTTGTTTATTCATTTCTCAGTTGATGGACCTATTTGGGTTGTTTCTACCTTTTGGCTGTTATATATAATGCTGTCCTAAACATCTGTGTACAAGTTTCTGCGTAGACATTTGTTTTCATTTCTTTCAGCTATATACCTAGGAATAGATATTCTGGGTCACATGGTAACTCTATGTTTAATCGTTTGCAGAACTGCCAGACTGTTTTCCCAAGGGCTGCACCATTTTACATTCTCTGTATGAGGCACGGTATGAGGGTTCTGATTTCTTCACACCTTCATCAACGCTTGTTACTATTTGGATTTTTGATCCTAGCTATCTTCGTGGGTGTGAAGTGGTATCTCACTGTGATTTCGATTTGCATCTCGCTGGTGACTCATGATATCGAGCATCTTTCAGGTATTTATTGGCCATCTGTGTATCTTCCCTGGACAAATGTTGGCTAACAATGACTCTGGACCCTGGGCACCGAGCTTCAGTCTTCCCATCTGTAAAATGGGATGACCAATGCCCATGCAGCACTGTTACAAAAGACAAGATGTAGGCTGTAGAAACACTGTGACTCTGATCTGAGGACACGTGCAGTTGAGAGCTGCAGTCTCAGGAGCTACTGAAACCGGGGTTAGACAGCCCCCCGTAACCTGGGGGCACCCATCCCTTGGCACCTGTGCCCTGCTCTCCTCCCCTTACCCCTGCACACAGGCTTTGACTGCTCCGTGGCCAGCAACACTGTAACAAAATCTGTGGCGGGTGAAGCCTTCTCATGGTAAAGCTCATTCAGGAAAGCAATTTACCAAATGAACAGCTGTTCAAATGGTGTGAGCTGCGAGCTAGGTTTCTGGCTTTTCAGCATATGGTTGGCATCCTGAGTTGAACAGTGTCTCTCCCAGAAGACATTTCGGGTCTTAATCCCCAGTGTCTGTGAATACGGCCTTATTTGGAAACAGGGTCCTTGCAGATCTAATTTGTTAAGATGAGGTCACACTGGATCAGGGTGGGCACTGGTCCAGTGACCGTTGTCCTTAGAAGAGGAAGGAAATTTGGAGACAGATACACAAGAAGACGTCCATGTGACAACAGAAGCAGAGATTGGATTTATGCTCCGACAAGTCGATGATCGCCAAGCATCGCCAGCAGCTGCCAGAAGCGGAAAGGGCCGAGATCTGGGGGAATATGGCCCCGCCCACACCTTGATTGCAAACTTCTAGCATCCAGAGCTGTGAAGTAACACATTTCCATTGTTTTAAGCCACCCAGTGTGTGGTACCTTGTTATGGCGGCAATGGGGAACTAACACAGGTGACAATGGCGTTAGTAACAATGTGCAAAAGCCCTGGGGTGGAGGGGGGATTCTGCTCCACGGTGAGTGTGTGTTTGGAATTTCTATTCATATGTATGTACCGAGAACCACTCTGTACCCAGTGGCACTAAATGCGTAAGACCCTTGTATTCCATCCTCAAGTTAGTGGATTGGCCAAAAAGTTCGTTCGGGTTCGCCTGTAAGATGTTACAGGACAAAACCTGAACGAACTTCTTGGCCAAGCCAACAGTAAGGGAGATGGACACGTGAATACAAACTGCAGGGCCCAGGGGTGACCCTAAGGGCTAAGGAGAGGTGAGCGTTGTTGGGAGATGCGGACTCTGGCCATACCTGCCATCCCCAGGCTCAGGGTTGCCAGGCTGCCCCCAACCCCAGGTCCTCATCAGGTGAAAAACACCTCAAAGTCTCTCCCAACTCAAATCTGTAGTCTAATTCTGGATCTTGAGGTTTAGTGATTGTGATTATTTTCTCATCCTGCTCATAAAGGTTCCAGAAGGCCTTTGGATAAATTAGCTTATTTATCAAAAGCTGCTCACAGCCATCCCCAGGCTTAGTACTAATCATTCCTTCTAAGTCTGTTCCCAAAGGGCCTTCCCAGCACCGGGCCAGCTGCTGAACCCGAGGAATGCGTTTTAATCAACTGCGTTAAGCTTTTCCATTTTATGACATTTCAAAGTAGATGATTAGACTCAAGGTGCCTACTGTCCAATAGTTTGGCTTTGTGTCTGGGAAACAATTTGTGAAAATACCCCTCATTTTTGCATGTTCGTATTTCTATTGAAACCATCTTGCAACTCCAGTAAAATGAAAAGTCTCTGAGATGTAAGAAAAAACAAACCATGAGAAGAAATGCAGGAGCTTTATTGTAATCATTATTATTCTTGAGGTTAACCATTGATAAACTCACTCAGAAGAACATTTTGTTTTCAGTGATCTACAGATACATGCCAGATGTAGCTAAAAAGACAAGAAAAATGCACCTTGGGAAACAGCACGGCAGTCCTGGCTGCCACACTAAAAAGTATCAAGGATGTGTCTGCATTTCTGCAGCGGGGGGTGCAGTGGTCCACAGACTGACCTAGTGCTGCCTGCTCTCAGCAGCCTTCTGAGATGCCGGCTCCAGGAGACGGCCGGAAGGAGGCTGCTCACCTGCATCTCTAAAAGCCAGCCTCAGTTTTTAGCAACATCTCAGCGATTAAGGAATATGAGAGGTGACTACACGGTGCCTTGAGGGTGAGACCCCGGCTGCCGCAAGTCAGTGAGATGGGAAACCAAATGTTGCCTTTAGGATGTGAAGCAGGGCTGGCTTTTTCCTTAGGGAAGGGTGAGAGCTGGGTCTGCTCGGTCTGTGTCACCTTTACCAGTCGTGGATGTGGAGCTGAAAAGGGCATCAGAAAGGCTGTGGTGTGCCCACTGCCGACCCCATGGCAAACACCATGCTGGCAAGCGTGCCAGTTGGGCTGCACCCTCTCCCAAAGCATCTGCTCCGGGAGATTTGAACATCTGAGTAAACGAGCCCATTGGCTTTTCAGAAAAGCAGGGCACCCAATAGCCATCAGCCAGCGAGCAGTCTAAGGCAGCTCTGGGTAGGAAACCCGGGCAGAAAGCGTAGGATAATTTGGGAGGCCCAAGTGAACATGGGCCCAGGTACATGTGCCCTTGGGCAGAGGGAGTTCCTGACACTTCGACTGTTGGACAAACAGGCTTTTCTAGCTCAAATGGCACGTGGTAGTTCTACTTTTCCCTAGGGAGACAAAGGGCAGGTTCTCATCTGGTCTTCCCACGTGGTCAATGCTTTTGCTCATGTTCCAGAAATAGCTATGCATCTATTCCTCCACCTGGTCAGTGATCACTCCCAGAACTCAAGAGCAGCTCTAGAGGTGATGACTGAAAAATTGAAGGTTTGCCTTGATTTCGTGGCAAGCCTGTCTGGATGGTGGGGCAATGCAGGACTTGGGACCCACACTGAGAAACCTCATTCTGGAAGTATTCCCTTTGGGCAAGTTTTTCGGCAAGATGACTCCTGGAATGAAACAGCCATTTCAAAGCTGTAAGCTTTTCCCTGGTTTTCCTGGGAGTGCTTGGTGTCGCCCTGTGCTGGGATCCCCCATCACACAAAGGAGAGCAATGCAGTGATGCTGTTGCCTGTTTCACAAGTCTCCCCTGCTCAGTGTTTCTGTAATTAACGCTCTCATCTATTTCTCTCCCCACTAGGTATTAAGACTTTATTGTCCTCTTACGGAAAAGCATGAAATGATTGAGTTTTCCCCTGACCTGATCTAACCCTCCCAAATTTGTGCCCACTTGTTTTTAAGACCAGGGCAATTAAGGAACCGGAACTGAAGCGAAACTCTGAACAATTCCACTTCCCTCAAGTCTTAGCAAGTTCTGCTAATGGCACTTGTAGTGCCACAGTGATTCGCAGACAGCACCTGCCAGGACACTCTGGAAACAAGTTTTGGGGTCTGATTCTAGCTTTCGATATGGAAATTCAAGGCAAAGGAAGGGGCACTTTGCTCTGTCTTAAATTTCCCAATGGAGCAGTGTCTTGAAGAAAATGCCAGTTCTCTTTCTGGGGAAATACCAAGTGTCGGGGAACTGCGGCACAGCTGGTGAGGGCGCCGGGTCCTCGCCAGTCACTTGCGAGGCTGCTGGATGTGCTGTGTCCTCGGGGAAGAGTGCTTGTCCATGGAGGCGTGGGGCTTCTGGTGGGCCACCTGGGCGGCTGCCGGGGGGAAGTCCTTGTCACCCTGGCGGGAGACACGGAAAGCACTGGCTCATCAACTGTGAATAGCTGAGTGAGTACGTGAGCAAGACCCAAACCCAGCATCTTCTGGCTTCCCTCTGGGGACGGGGCGGGTGGGTGATGGAGTGGGGAACCTGTCGGCAGGTAGAAGCCTGTCTCCTGGGACTGCTGGGGGTCCTGAAGCTCTCTGGAGAGCCCAAGCAGGCACCAAGGCCCGTGTCCCTTCCAGAAGGTGAGAAAGCTCGCTGTCTCTGCCGCCACACCATGGGATCGGGTACCATATGACCCACTCAGAACTAAGCTGGGTGTTGGATGGCTTTCTTCTGCTGGAACAGTTCTTGTGATTTTTTTGAATTGAGAGGCAAGACAGAACCAAATCCAGGGTCTTACGTTCAGATTTGCTGCCACAGCTGCGAGCTGGGCCCGGAGCACTTGTTGGGAAGGAAACACATAGGGCAGGGCTGGAAGCTGTGGGATAAGTCAGATTCAACCAGCCGGGTCTCAGAGAAGGTACCCGGCTGTTTTTCAGGGAGGAATTCCCTTCTTGTGCATTTGTGACAGGGGCTGGGGTCCAGCCCACCCCGGGCAGGATAGAGCCATAGTGAGCTCTTGGCTGAGCTGTGGGGTGACCTCAGATTTGTGTGGGCATTTAATTTCCTCGCATGTAGTAGATGTGCCATCCGTCTGTCCCAGGGTCCGTGGAGGGCTGTGCTGAGCTGTCCCCAACAGTGGCATTTTCTTTACACATCTTACGCTAAGGGCTCGAATGGGCTGTGAGCCGCAGATCGATGGATGGAATTGGTGCACTGTCCCCCAAATGGGGTTTTGCTGGGGGGAGGTCTGCAGTTACAAAAACGTTAGGCCTCACGAGAAGAGGGGGCTCTTGAAAGGCAAAGCAAGTGACCAAAACCCATCAGCTTGGTTCAGAGGGCAGCAACTATCTTCTGTAATGGGCCAGATAGTAAATATTTTAGGCTTTTCAGGTCATACTCTCTGAACTCTTCCAGTGCAGCATGAAAAGGCCGTAGATGATATACATCCATGAACAGCAAGGCTGTGTGCCACTAAAACTTTATCCATGGACACAGAAATTTAAAGCCCATGTAACTTTCACATCACGCCATATAGTTCTTATTTCAAATTTTCAACCATTTAAAATGTAAAAACAGTCTCAGCTCACAGATCACCCTGAAACCCTTTGCCGACCCTGGTTGAGTCTAAAGAGAAGGGAGACGGGCGAGGATAGAGGAGGGGCAGCTGCACCCGCTCAGGCTGTGGGCTCCGCGTCACCACCGTCCCATCCGCCCCTGACGGGCGGGTGCACAGAAGCACGCTCCATGGACAGGGGGCGATGGATTAAGTGACCTCCGGACCTGGGTGGACAAGCGGGGTTGAGTAAGGACAGGAGGAATCAGGACATCGCGGGCCGAGGCCCTGATCTGATGAAAAAAGGGCTCTTACCCGGGCGATAACACCGGAGATGAACACGGTCGGTTTGGGTGGACTGGAAGACAAGAAGGAAAACACATGGACCATCACGACTCACAAAAGAGGGACACTCAGGTGATGCGAATGTGGAGACTGGTTTCAGGGCCGTGGGACAAACAAGGACCCTCGGGAGGGCGCGGGAAGCGGGAGGCACACCTCTTCCTGTTATTTCACCACATGGACCCGCTGGCTGCTGTACTCAGGACACTTGCGGGTCCTCCCCCTCCGGAGGCTGAGCTCAGGCAGAGAGCAGAGAACGATCGTAGCAGACAGCGGGCACCTCACCAAAGAGCCCTCTTTCGGGTTTTGGTTAATCCTTAAACTGTAACCGTGGGCAAGTGCAGTAGTTTTGGTCTCAGGAGATATGGACCTGGGCGCTCCCCGGAGCAGGGCAGGAGCAGGGTCATGCTGGATAAATGGGAGACTCCAACCACGGAGCTTCCTGTCCTATGGGCTGAGGGGCTACCCTTTCAGAGTCCTCGCAGAGTCCACGGCTTCCGGAAGCTTCTAACGGGTGAGATCACAGAGCCGATGCAAAGCTCCTGGCCCCTACAGGACCCCAAGTGTTAAAAACATTTGGTCCTTTGTATATATGTACCACATTTTCTTTATCCAATCCTCCACTGATGGACATTTAGGTTGCCTCTATGTCCTGGCTATTGTAAATAGTACTGCAGTGAACATTGCGGTGCATGTGTCTTTTTGAATTATGGTTTTCTCCAGGTATATATACAATGGAATATTACTCAGCCATAAAAAAGAATGAAATAATGCCATTTGCAGCAGCATAGAGGGACTTGGAGATTGTCATCCTGAGTGAAGTCAGAGAAAGACAAATATCATGTGATATCACTTATATGTGGAATCTAAAAAAAGGGTACAAATGAACTTATCTACAAAATAGAAATAGAGTCACAGATGTAGAAAACAAACTTATGGTTAGAAGCAGGTAAGGGGAGCTAGGGATAAATTGGGAGACTGGGATTGACATATACACACTACTATATATAAAATATAAAATAGATAACTAATAAGGACCTACTGTAGAGCACAGGGAACTCTACTCAATACTCTGTAATGACCTACATGGGAAAAGAATCTAAAAAAGAGTGGGTATATGTATTTGTAAAATTGATTCACCTTGCTGTGTACCTGAAACAAACACAACATTGTAAATCAACTATAATCCAATATAAATTTTTAAAAAAGTAAGGTCCTTGTGAAGCTCTCTTGCCATTTCTTAACCTCTTTCATGGTACTAAGCTGGCCCACCCTGTCACCAATACTCAGGGGACGGAACATAGGACCAAAGCAGTACATGTTTATCATTGAAAAGCAACAAGCCAAGCACGTTAAAACCACTTGTAGTTCGACCACCTGGAGATAACCACTGTTAACACGTGGGATGTGCTTCCAGCCTTTCTTTCCACGGATAGTCAGATGCACTTGTTTTCTTCTTAAATTTCCATTTTTCTTACCAAAAGAATCACCTTGTTTTGTAGTCTGCTTTCTGCACTTAGTATCTGGCGAGCTTACTTCTATGGTATTATAGACTCTTCTATGCCTTTAAAAAAATAACTGCATGTGTCGTAGTTTAAAAGCATCAGAACACAGTTCCAGGTAGTACATAGGTGTGCACACCTCTGAAATGCCTCAGTCAGAGGTAAGGGGACCCGGGAGCCGCAGATGAATGCAAGGCCAGCCAGTGGGGAAAGTGAGATGCTCCCAGAAGTGGCCCGTTTTGCTTAAGGCTGGTCTTGTGGGCAGGCAGAGCGGAATCCATCCCTGATGTGCCCAGCTCGCCTTCCACCAGCTCTGTTGTTCCACCCTGCCACAGGGGTCCTTGTTTTAGCTTTCTTTTGCTGCAGGCAAAAGTCTCAGGATTCAGAAAGTTCACTGTTTACATCCCAAAGAGTTTAACAAAAATACCCTAAATTCCCCCAAGTAATTTCTGTTACTCCATGAGACTAAGAAACTTCAAGTCTTACTAAGCAGCACAGAAATGTTCCCTATATGACGTTGGTTTTGTTTTATTTAGCTTTCGTTGTGTGGTTAACTGGGTTGGGTTTTTTTTTCTCTTATTACAAATATGATTTGGCTATGGGATCAATAGTAAGCCAGGGATGAGTAAGTTTGGCTCAAGTGTTAAGTCCCTGATGTAGTATGTTTGGATTTGTTTGGAATCCAAGGAATCCTGCTTTGACTGGTCCAAATCACCCACAGGCTCTGTCTCCAGGGATTTCACGACCAAGGGTTTTGCATCTGAAGCTTGAGAACCATGCTCTAGATTCTAATATTGTAAAGGAACCAAGAAACGGCATTCCATAGCATTTCCACCAATTTATATTCCCACCAGCAATGCATAAGGGTTCAATTTCTCCACATCCTCACCACTTATTATTTTCTGGGTTTTTTTTTGGCCGGGGGATAGTAGCCATCCTAATGGGTGTGAAGTGGTATCTCACTGGGATTAAATTTAGCAACTAATTTTAAGGGTAAGCTTTTTGCAGCAAGGAATAATAAATATCAATCTGTATTGATCATTCAAGGTCTTTAGGACATAACCCCCACCACCACCACCCCGCGGCAACAAAGTTCTCTCTCCACTAAAAAACTGAAAAGGCCATAATTGACCATAAGGACATATGGCAGCTGCCTGTGAAAAGATGACAGAAGCCTGGCCTCTCGTGCCATACTTAAGAGCGGTATCTGTTTTCACACAGCTCTTTGTCAGAGTGTGCAATGCTGGTTTTCATCAGGCTTGGCCAAAGAGCCCCAACCTCAATGCTTTTTCCATCTACAATTAATAGCATCTCAAATTGGTAAATGATTGTCTATTACATTTATGCAGTAAAAACACTTTCTAAACTCTTTGAGACATGGTAGCTTAAATTCACAAACCCCAGTAAAGAGTCTGCTCTCGAAGCTGTGTTTGCAAAAACACACATATTTTAAATTCCATTAGGCTTCCACGCAAAGCATAACCTACGCTTCCAAGATTCTATAAACTGTGATAGCGGCTTTGAGGATTTATTTAATCTGATGAAAATCATTCTGACAGATGTTGTTTTGAAGCAGCAACAGTACTTTCTCCCAGGAAACAGAGACAGTGAAAAATATCAGTCCTGTCCTCCCCACATCCTCAGGCTTTTCCACTTTTTGAAACCCATATTTATTTAAATTTAGAGAAACTGCGAACCTGACGCAATTAGCGGGGATTAGAGCGCCGGTAACCCTCCTACACATCAACAGAAACTGCAACTTCACCACACCTGGCCTGTGCACACTACAAATGTTTGATGCACGTAGGTTTCCAGTATTCACCTGTCAAGGACCACATCAAATTCTTAACGGGGTCGTTTGTCCTTAACAAAAGTTTCCTATTCTTTATTTTATAAATTTCCTTGATGAATAAGGTTTATGCCTTATTGACATTCTCAGAAAAGGCAGAAGGCAGGACAAAAATGCCAGAAATGTTTAGTGAATTCATGACCCTGTGGAAAGCAGACGCCTTCAGGACTGAGTTTTCATGGTCTCATCTTTAAATGAAAGTCCCCAGGGCTCAGAAACCTGAGTTCATATCTTAAAAACTCTGCTGAACTCTGAAAGAGAGAATACAGAAATAAATTTCAATATATTTTATTTCACTCATATCCAAAACACCACGTAGAAAAATAATTGAGATCACATTCTTTTTTCTGTCCTAAGACTTCACAACCTGGACTGTCAGCGCAGACCCGGGCGATGTGGACGTTTTCTGTACAGCCCTGAGAGGTGTGAATCCACTGGCTGGTGAGGTGGGGCTGGAAGGGGCCTAATGGTGACCTTGTCCAGCTTCCCGCCCAAGAGGAGCGCGGCCACAGCTGAGGCCTTCATGCCTCTGCAGATGAGGAACTTGTGGCCCTCGGGGTGGCCTCATGGGGACACGGTCTCTGGCTCCCTGCCCTTCGCCTAGTGGCCCCAACCAAGTCCATGACCTCCTCCGTGGGACAGGCCCTGCATGTTTGAGGAAGGTTAGCAGGGCTCTTTCCCAGACTCACAGGCATGACTGCAAACTCCTTCACAACCTCAGGCCCCTCCCCACCTCCATTCTGCTGCGGCTTCTAGGGTTTTGCCCGAGACTGCAGCGGACACTGAAGATAAGCTCCTCTGGCAGCCCAGCCTTCTGCAGGACACCCGTGTGCCTGGTCCAGGCACATTGAGGCTACCCTTCTCGGGGATGACGGAGAGGAGTTCAGCCTGGGGAAGCAATTCTGGGCACCTGATGAGAATCACAATGCTGACCGTCTTCCCTGGATTGCTGTTGATAAGCAATGTGGTCAGAGTGACTAGTGCCCACTCCCCTCCACGGGCCCACTTTCCCAGCTAGTGATATGGAGTCATTTCCCTTCCTCCCTGGAACCCCAGGGGGTTAAGCCCTTAGAAATCCTTTTTACAGGGGGATTCCACCCTCAGAAAAGTGCAGGCCCTCTTCTTCATCTAAAAATAGGCTTCCATGAAGTGGGACGGTCGGGTGTGGGTAGGATTCCTGCCTGGCTGGTCAGCCTATGTCTTCCCAAGCATCCTGACAAAGACTGGGGTCACCGAGTTGCCATGCAGGAGTGTTTTGGGATGGGGACGTGCACACACACACACACACACACACACAGAGTAATCAGTAAGACTGAGAACCCAGGCAAGTCACTAATCCCATTGCAAATAGTCAAAAGGGCAGCAAAAGCATTGCCAAGAGTTCTATTTCACAGAATCCTTTTCATGTTAGCAGTTTTGATCTGGGTTCAAGGCAGTCCACCAAGTCATCCTCTGCAAATGCTTTCGCCTCTTCATGTAAATACGCTCTGAAAGAATCAGTGGGCATTGTTTACAGGAGATGGGGACACATAGCTTTTTTTTTTTTTTTTTTTTTTGCGGTACGCAGGCCTCTCACTGTCGTGGCCTCTCCCGTTGCGGAGCACAGGCTCCGGACGCGCAGGCTCAGCGGCCATGGCTCACGGGCCCAGCTTGCTCCACGGCATGTGGGATCTTCCCGGACCGGGTCACGAACCCGTGTCCCCTGCATCGGCAGGGAGACTCTCAACCACTGCGCCACCAGGGAAGCCCGGGGACACATAGCTTTGAAAGAGTTGTTTGTTCTCTATTTTCTCTACAGGATGGGAATGATCTTAGCTGGTAACAGCTACTACTTATTGATTACTTACCGTGGGCCAGGCACTGAGTTAAGGGCTTTACACAGAATTGTGATATCTAACCTTTCAACCGTACAAAGTAGAAACTATGATCTGCGTTTTACAGGTGAGGGAACAGTAAATCAGAGAGATCCAGTAACTTGCCGGACAGCTGCACAGTAGATAAGTGCTCCAGGCCAGACTTGGAGCAAGGGCAGCCCAGGGCATTAGCCTGATGCCCTCATTTTAGGGCTGAGAACTGGGTCATGGAGCAGCCTCTCTTTTTAGGTTCTGGCTTCTATACATGATTTAGAGATGCAGATTTTTAAAGTAAGTAATCTAAATGCAATCAGAGGATCCCTTATTCAACCAGACAGTACAAGGTATTCAAATCTGCCTAAGCATTTACTTTCTGACTTGATAATGGATTTTTTTTCTTGAACACTATCATTTATGCCTGTAGCACTTAACTAGGGTACAGACTGCTTCCACATAAATTATTAATGCAACTGATTCTCTTCAGCAGGTGTTCTCCCAATTTTATGGGTGGCTGGAGGAGGCTGAACCTTGTTCGTGGTCCCAGAGGCACAGCCTGGAGGAAGCGGGTCTGGAGCTCTCAGCTTCGTGTTCTTTGTTGCGTCATGGGTCCCACCATCACCCACATCTCAGCTCCCGAGCTTCAGGACCAAAGCCCAGTGAAGGCTTCAAACTATCCAAGTCAAGATGCAGTCAACACAGTCTAAGAAGGAGGCCCAGAGGAAAGGTGGCAGGTGGACGTCAGCTGAGTGTGGGTTCTGATGTCAGACCATCCTGGCTCTGCCAGTGATTGGCTGGTAGGCTGGCATTTGACCTTCTGAGGCTCAGTCTCCTCATCTGTGAAACGGGAGGCAGGGACCCTCCCTCGCCAGGTGACTCTATGTACACATGCTCCTAGGCACGTCGCAAGCACTCAGCAAATGGTAGGTGTTGGGATGAGGATGACACACCTCCAGCCCCTGCTTATGTCTCCGCTGCTAATTCACCACTGGATCAGCTCTGCGCAGAATAACCCTGCTTGTCTGGGACAGAAAAACTCCCAAGTAAGCAAAAGGAGGGTCTGGGATACCCAAAACAGATGTCACCAAACCATGGACTGGAAGAAAAACTCTCCGGGCCCTCGATCTATTTGAGTCCTATTTTGACCTGATGGGAACGCCCTGGGCTTGGTTGTTAGTTTCCCAGCCCACTGAAGACAGGAAGAAAGACTTAAAGTGATGAGGCCACTCGAGCTCACAGCGAGGCTGCTGCCCTGCGGCGACAGGCTCCATCCAGACCACTAGTCCTCCTCCACCCACAGCTCCTGGTCTCAGCACAGGAAGCAAGCACGGAAGGAAGCTGGCGGGGACACTGTCAGTGGTGGTGGGAGCACCGCGCCATCCAGGCTACATCAGGACCTGGGAGCGGTCATCACGTGACGCTCCCTCCCTTCCTGGTGAGAAAGCACATGGGCGCTCAGAAAGGGATTTTCCCCTGAGAATCTCCCTAAAAGTCAAAGCCCCCTGGTGAGTCAGAAGCACTGTTCTCATGAACACTCAAGCCCAGAAAACTGCGTCAGGGCTTCAATTTCATTTTCTGACAAGCAGCTAACACACTGGGGGCGGGGTGGGGCGGGGCGGGGGAGGTACGTCGGAGAGGGGAGTCTGGGCGGAGCCTGAAAAGGCGGAGTTTAGGCTGAGATCCGTGTGTGTGAGTGTGCATGCGCATGTGTAACGGGAAGGACACGATGCCACAGCACAGTGAGCTGAAGGAAGGGGCACAGTTTAATCTGCTGCTGTCAGCAGAGCGAATGGGGTCTAAGGCCCCTCTTAGTGGTGGAGGTGGGCTGGTCTGGGTCCTGCTCCCATGACAGATTCCTGGGAAAAGGCACCTCCTTGGTGACCCTCCTCATGAAAGGACAGAGCCTTGAGGTGATCTAGAAGCAGATTCCGCGGCTATATTTGGACTTTAATACCTATGGCTTTGTGTTTTCATAGAGTTTACGGAAAAATATATTCCCACCAGGGGTGATTTTAAATACATTTCCTAGTAAATAGAAGGAAAACAAAATCCTTCCTAGCCACTGTAGTTCTTGAAATATCTTTCTGCCTTGGTGTTCATTTATTTGGGTTATTAATTTTATGGACACCAAAATAATAATTAGCATGGCTGGTGACCAGAGGGGACCATCTCACTTGACTGCACCCATACATTTCTTCGTGTGTCATTCTTCAAAGCGTGACAGTCAAGGTCGTCTCCCGCCTTCCACCTGATTTTAGGAGCTTCGAGAACTGCCACAAGATGGCACTGCTGGTCCTCTGAGCTGGTGGCTCTTGGGCCAGCAAGGCCTTGGCCGGCTCAGCCAGGACCAGGGTAACAGGGAGCCGGGGGACCGCGGTGGGCAGGGGCTACGGGCACCTTAGGACAAGTGTGTTCCCTTCTCCCTATGGGTTAGGTCACTGTCCAGGAAGCCTCACTAAAGGGAAATGAAACACGACTCAAGGGCTTTAGGCGAAATTCTAAATCTAGAGAAAATAATCAAGGACCCAATTCCTTGTAGGATTTGGCATGCAGAGTTTGTAATATCTTTTTAAAGCGCATGAGCAAAGGTGCTCTTCTGGGGGACAATGTCTGAGCTCGTGTTTGATCTTTGTTTCAACGAGAAGGCCAAGGTTCAGCCTTGGCTGCGGTGCCTCTAGTTCCCTGACTCAGGCCTGCTGATCCCAGGATGCCATGACTCTGGGACAAAGCCCAACCCAGCCTGTGCCTCTGAGTCTGTCCTAGAGATGCATGGGGTCCGGTCTCCAGGCTGGAGGATGCTCTTCCTTGGGATTCTACAAAGACTGCTCTGCACATGACACTCCACCCACAGATGCTTGGCTGATTGTCAATCCAGATGCCAACACTTCACCACCTGCTTGTTTCAAGAAGGCTGCCACCCCAAGTACTGAGTGTGTAGGGCGAGGATGGCCTACGTGTGAACGCTGTGTCCCACAGACACAAGGGTACAGTGACAGCTACCTTACCAGGGCCTGGGAAGCCCCACCTTCCCTCTAGACACGTATTTCCAGAAAGGCACTCTCAGTTTCGTACCAATGCCCTTTACACACAAGACCGTCTCATCGTGTGACCTATGGCTTTCCCTCCTCTGTCTTCCCTCTGCTCTTACCTTATTCTCTCTCCTGTGCTGGATGCAAAGAAGATAAGGTAAATACAGTCATGATTCTCATCGTTAGCTTGCATCTTATGGATTTCATACAGGGGGGCCTTTCTGGACCAGTAGGTGTGTCTGCATTCATCACAATACAGAGTGGTCACCATATCTGATGAGAGAAACCCGGCCAGGCCTCCCGACAGTGCGGGGGTAAGCTGAGCATCTGCTTGGAAATTCACCGCATGCTGCCCCTGTCTCTACAGAGCTCAGAGGGGACTCAGCATCACAGAGGAAAGCTGTGATATGCAGCGTTTGAGGACTGGGCTTTGGAGACAGATGGCTCCCGGTTCATATCTTACTACAGATGAGTAGGCTCCTTGGGCCTCAATGTCCATCTGTGAAATGGGAACAATCCCTATGTTATGGAACAGTTGTGAATTCAAATGAAATAATGTAGATAAACTGTGCTTAGAATAGCATACTGCCTCCACTGGCAAAATCAGCTCATTACAACAGGGACATGCTCTGGGCATAACCGGAGAATACTTTGTATAACTATCAGATAATCTGTGTAACTATCACACATATGTATTAAATGTTCTAATGTGATGTCATTTCAGTAAGTAGCACTTACACTTAAAACCATCCCATCTTTGATTCTGAATACATCTGTTTCAGTGTCATTCTTCTGAATTCCAATATAGGGAAGTACCAGTGAATAGTTAATGCTGACTAGACAGGTGCTAAGAACCAGGGTATTTATTGTCTATAGCTTAAAATGAGATCTTGTCGGCTGTCTTCAGGGTCAAGGTCATGTTTTATAATGGTACGATTTGGGGGAGGACAGTATCCATGGTTCAAAGTACAAAGCATGTATTTTCTAGAGGACAGCTATTATGGCTTTAAAAAGGAAAATGATCATGTAAGTAAGATGTGTAACAGTAAAATGACTGTTAATAGAATTCCTGTTAGAAAGAAGTACACGCTGATATTAAATAAAATACAGACACCGAGAGACTCGTCTGGTCTGGGTCTACTCCCATCTTGGGAGGTGAAGGGGGCTGGCTTTACGTGGGACCAGCTCTCACTAGGCTGGTTCTGGAAGACCCTAGCAAGGAAAGAGGAGACCCAGATTAACTTGCTCTCAGGAGACTGCCAAGCAGGTCCCTCTTGGCCGTGGGAGCTTCGCCTCTTGCAAAAGTCAAGACATGGCCTGGGCGGACGGAACACAGCTCAGGTTAAAGGCAAGTACCTGGAATGATGGACAAGAGCATTTAGATTTCTCGGCTGCTGGATTCACCAGTAATTACATCCTTAATCCACCCTCCAAACTCATGGCGCGGAGGGATTTGGTGAGCTGCTAGCGGCCGTCACTCCCTCCCTGGGCATCCGGGTACACCTGGTAAGTGACAAGCTGCGGTCCTCAGTGGTCTCTGGCTTCGCACATTCAGCTGCGGCCTGATGAAAATGCTGCCTCTGTGGACCCTCTTCAGATCATACCACGCCCTCGTGCCTTTATCCACAACTAACAGAAAAAGAGCAGGTACGCAGAAAAGTAAACCCACCGCCAATTCTGCTTACTTTAAAAAAAGCCAGCTAGTGAGTGAGGACAACTTCCATTCAATCCAGTAGCTCCCACCCTCGCCCCCGGGTTTAGAGCAAGTGCGTGAGAATATTCTAACAGCCCAGAGCGCAGCCGGACAGACCTTGTCAAGGTCACTAAATGTGTGGGGCGCGCACGCGGGGCGCTGATCGGTCTTCCTTCTCTGCCTGACGGCGAATAGTCTGGGAAGCTCTGATCGCCTCCCCTGCCCAGGTTCCCCCCTGGGAAATCACTGCTCAGGGCCCTAAGGTTTGTTTTTGATCCATCCGTTTCATTTGTTGGGTTATTTGTTGATTCATCGGTGTCATTTATTTATCCACTCAACAGAAATATACATACGTATACACGCTGAGTACCCAACGTGCCTCAGAATTAGGAGGCGCGGACGCTGCTTCAGGCCTGCCTCCCGCCTCCTGCCTGTGTAGTAGCTGGAGGACCTGCCCCTGCTCTCGTGGCGGCCCTCCTCTTCCTGCTGCATGGCGGGGCTCTGAGTTAGGGGCCAGGTGAAGGCGGAAGTCCTCAGAGAGCTGGTCCTAGAGGCCCCCCGAATGCCATCAGGAGGCCGACGCAGCACACCTGTGAGGTTTACCAGATGCTACACTGGAAAACAGGTCGTCGTGATTTTCCAGAAATGGGTTTTCCTTATCTCAGTGTGGCCAGTCTCCATGACAACCACAAGAAAACCAAGCTTGTGCTTATCGACAGGAAGAACTTGCATGGCGGATCCTCCCTCGGATGGGGGTGGAGGCGCATTCCCCAGGGCCGCTCCCGAGTACGTGTGGGGAAGCAGAGACTCTCTCCGAACTCGGCAAATACGGGCTCCAAGTGGAGATGAAGGGCAGAAGCAGGCGTGCTGCGCGGCGCCCCACCCCGAACCTCTCATCAGCACCCTCCCTGCCAAATGAAGCATTAACAATCCAGGCGGATGCGTGGGGCTGGGAGAGATGGGCCGGCAGACAGAAAACATTCTCAGTGATGGCCAGGTGGCCAGGGGCACCTGAGCCTCAGCTTCCTCATCCGAGGTGAGGGGCTAATTACCCCTGGATGTCACGGGGGTTTGGGGAAGCTCAGGGGAGCACCATGCGTTAGGCACGTTGCACGCAAGGCGTGACTCCAGGAGAGAGCTGTCGTGAGCTTAGCATGTAAACAGAAGCAGGTTTATCCCCACGTTACAGTGGGGAGGGGGGACTGGAGGATGGTCATCGTGCTTGGAAAAATTAAAGCAGAGAAGCACACCCTCGTGTCTGGAGGACAGCGCCAATCCGAAACCCGAGGCAACACTCGGGGACCACAACGTGGATCGTGCCGGGGCTTTGGGGGAAGAACTGAACAAGCCGTAATCTGGAGTTTCCTAGAGAGCCCAGTCACACCTGGAGAGTCGGTCCCACGGCCACAACGAGGGCAGCTGGGATGAGGCACCCCGGGCTAACCTCTTAGGAGGCCGGTCATGATGAGCTCCTAAGGGTATTAGGGCTAAATGTAAACTCAGTGTTTAATAAGAGATCAGAGGAGAACCTGTATGTTACACTGAGATGGCGGCATGAACACACCCTACCCCACAGCCCGCCTGCCATCATCGTTGGGCAAGTAAATCCACACCGAAGGCCCACCTATTCCGAGGGAGTGAGGGAAAGCGTGATAACAGCAGGGCCACATTTCAGAGGTGCCTAAGGACACCCTCAGTCAAGGAGTGATGGATCACTGCCACGAAGGTAAAGGATTTGAGATGCAAACTAAGGTGGGGGGAGAGGAAGAGCTGGCAGCCTTTTTCACTTTTCTCCTTTCTAACACCCACGGGCCCTGCAAGAAGGGGCGTTTTATTAGGGCCGGGAGAGGAGGATGTTTCCGCCGAAGAGCAGGTTCTGGCTGGGGAGCTCCACCCGGCACTGCTGGGATCCAGGGCGGCACGGATGCCCAAGGCACGGCGGGTCCACGGATGTGTCTGTTCACCACCACCTGTGCCTGGGCCCGTGCGCTAAGTAAACACTGAGCAACTGCCCGTGCAGCCACAGGGCTGGGTGCTGGAGACCCAGTGGCACCAGCACAGCCTAACTGTGCCAGGCTCTGAGCCCCTCAGGATGGACTGGGGCTCAAGACAGACTACGTGCAAGTGGACCCAGGGCCCTGCTTCCTCTGGGTTTCTCTGGGTCACATGCCACAGGTAATAGAACCCCATTGTTTTGCATTTTGTTATCACAAATTAGAACACACTGCCTGACAAGTAGAAGCCCTTATGTGGACAATGGAAGATGGTATTTGAAACAAGAGCCCTTCCAGGGAATCTGGGCCACGTGGTCTCTGGAGTAGAGGGTATAAGTCGCCTGGGTTTGCACAGCCTCGGTTGATACATCCGATGGCGGAGCTGTCACCTTGGAAACCAGAGGGGAGGACCCTAAGGAACGGTGACACCCAAGAGACAACCTGGAAAGGCGTGGAGCGCGGAGTCTGCTGGGCAGTGGGTGCCTGCCTGAGACTGGCCCGGAGGCTTGCCCGGGGAATCAGAGGGCAGTGTTCCACGTGAGACACGTGACCAAGCACCCGGATGAAAATCACCTGCATCTATCTGTGCTGCTTGTTTCATGCAGGCAGGTGAGGATGGAATGGGAGTACCAACTTGAAACACTGTTTTAAAAGAAGTAATTTCTATCCCCTTCAGAGAACCCCAGTCAAAGTAGAATTCTGAAGCTCAAGATGCCATGTGTTGCTTTTCCTCAGCATTTGCTTCAAAAAGGTGCTGCTCTGAATATAGAGAAAAAAGCAACATCTTTATGGTTCAGTAACAGGGCTGTGAGATCCTAAAACAATTATTGGTGACATAAGTACAAACATTTTCTGCATTGCAGTCTTCAAAAACGATCGTAAGGGCAGATGGCATTATATTTGTCTTCCTATCCTTTTCTGGAAGAAAAAAAAAAGCAGCCAACCCCCTCCTGCCCGATAGAGGTAAGACGGAATTGGCCCAGGTGTCCCTGACTCTCTGGGACAGTCCGGCGGCTTTAGGCCTCGGTCACGGTGTCATTACTCATCGTGCCTCTTTTCACTCCCCAAAACATACCAGTCTAAACATGTTGCACAGCCACTCCAAGCCGAGACAGAGAATTCTAAAAAGATCTGGGGCTCTTAGGAGTTTCATCACGCGTGTTAGAAATGCTGGAACTCCTGGGCTTCCCTGGTGGCGCAGTGGTTGAGAGTCCGCCTGCCGATGCAGGGGACATGGGTTCGTGCCCCGGTCCGGGAAGATCCCACATGCCGCGGAGCGGCTGGGCCCGTGAGCCATGGCCGCTGAGTCTGCGCGTCCGGAGCCTGTGCTCCGCAGTGGGAGAGGCCACAACAGTGAGAGGCCCGAGTACCACAAAAAAAAAAAAAAAGAAATGCTGGAACTCCTGACTGTATGACCTGGAAACCTGAGCCAGCTTCAAAGGCGGCTCACATGTTATCTTTCCATTGCTTTCCCTGAGCTGACCCTTGCCCAGCTGTGTTCCCACGAGGACTTCCCATATATCACGATGTAGTGGAGGCTCTTGCACGCCTAACACTGCTTCAAGGTCAAGGTCAACGGTTCCATTTATTGTGTCCCCAGCACCTGACAGTGCTTGGTGCACACAGAGGCTCAACGTATGCCGTATGCCGTCAGCACCAAATGAGCGGCAGGTCCTGTAGCAGCTGCAGGGAGAGAATGAACCAGGGTGACTCCCTGGGGGCTGTTTGTGGCTCACGTCTTAGGAACACATGAAACTCCTCTTGCACCAGAGCCTCAAAGGCTTGCAAAGGAGCGATTCAAAATGTGGATGTTTTTGTTACCTACCAGTCTGGCTGGGCCAGATCCGCTGGCGATGGGGGCCTAACCTGGAGTGTGTTCCCAAGCAAATGGGCTCTTCCTCCAGCTTTTGCCAGAATGATCTTGAAGAATAGTAAAGAGTCTCTCTCCCTATTAAGAGAGGGCTCAGGCTAAGAGGTACGTTTTTGAATCATCTCAAGTCAAACCGAGAGAGTGCTGATGGAACCATGCGTCGAGTCCTGGATGATAAGAACAGGGGCAGATGGAAGAGAGAGAAGGGGGAGTGCCTTACTGAGACCACTTTCAAGAGTCTGAATTAAATTTAACAGGAGAAAAGTCCATCAGCTTTCTATATGGCAATTCCTGGCAGATGCCAACAAGGGCTGGGTTTCTTTGCAGGACTCTTGCCATATTTCCCTAAAAGTCTCAAAAAATACAGGTGACCAGACTAAGGCCCAGGCTTAAAGGCAGCCAACCTTATAAAGAAACCGGAGTCTTTTTTATAAAGTGTGACTTCACTTAATGCAAGAGGGACCAGAATATCCAACGCATTTTCTCCGGAGCTTGGAGAAGATAAAAACGGGCAGCTGCTATTCCGACCCTCGACATGGACAGTTTTTAAGCTCGCTTTGCCTCTTCAGCTGGATTCTCAATATGTGTGTCAGGAAGAGTTGACCGGGCTTCTATTTTGGAATTCTGGAAGCATCAGCAAGGGAGTCACCCCATAAAGTAGCTCTAAAAGGACTCCTTCCTCTAACAACTACAACAAATATACCAAAGGACCCATAAGGGATGAGTAAATCATTAAACTATTAAGAAGTTGCTATAAATAGGCAGTGTTCATTTGATAATTCAGAACGGACTGGTACAACAAGATTTCCAAGGCTCATAAAGTACTGCTGGCTTGTGGCGGTAGCTGGCACCTGGGGTGCATGTTAACTGCTTCTTTACCTGGCCGCCCGGGTGCGGGGGTACCCGGGAGCCTCCTCCTTGGCTGGTCTCCCAAGGCGCCCTGGTGGAGCAGAGAGCAGGGGCCTTCGGCGTGGTGTGCCTCCCCTTCTGTGGCTTTCAGAGGGGGGAAGGGAGGAAGGAGAGAGGGAGGGGCTTCCAAAGCACTGATGAGGCTTCTCCCCGCCAGGTGCCCAGGTGCATGACGGTGAAGAGCAGCCACAAGGGGGCGGCAACCTCTCTCCTGAACCCGTACCTGGGCAGCCTGCTCCGCCCGCCCTGGAGCCACGTGGATGATATTCATCTCCACGTGTGCCTCTGTGCCTCAGTTTCCATTATGGTCCCTGATCTCGTACCCCAAATCCTTGGGGCCAGATAGGTTTCAGAATTCATATTTTTTGCAAATATTATAAAGGCGCCACGTTGCATAAATCACATACAATGAATATTCCTGAAGGGGTCCAGGGCAGCACCCCACAGTCAAAACCATTACTATTTTCTACAGCAAAACGTATAGAGATTACACTAAGTAGGATAAATAAAGTGTATAAATAGCTGCACATCGGTTCAGTTTCTGCCACCATATGAGTTTTAGTGTGAAAATA
Source organism: Mesoplodon densirostris (assembly GCF_025265405.1). Lineage (NCBI taxonomy): Eukaryota > Metazoa > Chordata > Mammalia > Artiodactyla > Ziphiidae > Mesoplodon > Mesoplodon densirostris. The sequence goes on from NC_082663.1 coordinate 9,286,941, forward strand.
CGAAAACCTTTGCAGTTTTCTGAACCCTCCGGACTGTGCGTTTTGCTTGCTCTGGGGATGCTGCAGCACTTTCTGCTCACTACCTCCTACGAGGCCCTGGCTACATCACTCCCTCCACCACCGAGCAAGAGAAATGGATTTGGAATAAAGAAGACAGTATAGCTGTCAAGGGGTAAAAAGAATCGTTGGTATTAGTCTGGGATTACACAGAGAAGCTGCGGTCAGTTCTGTACATATATCTATAGAGAGTAAAATTGGATTCATGCATTTAAGTAAAACCTCTGGCAAGGCAGGATAAAACGACTGCAACCAGGGAATTCCTCCCAAATCGGCAGCCTGCTTCAGCCTTTTCTGGGTTCAGAGAACTTGTACTCATAACCCTGTCTCACATGTGCAGCTGTGCTCTGAGCCCACTTTCTCACGTTCCAGTCACCTCACTGTGAGGTGTGCAGGGCGGCTGGCACACGGGGAGCTCGGCCTCCTTTTGTACAGATGAGGAAGCCACTTGTGACAGAGGAGGCCATGTCGCCTGTGGTCACTGATCTGGGAGGGAGTGGAGCCCCGACAAGAACCTGGGTCCTCAGATTCTCTGGCAAACTGTCCCCCTTATACCGGTCACATGCATAGCCCTCAGGACTGTGGCCCCAAATACGTTCCAACCAACTGCAGTCCTGCGGCGTGATTTGAGTAACCTTGCTCGACTCATTTTCGGAAACACCGCTGACTGTCTCCTCCTCTCAGAGATTTAAATGCCCCTGGCACATGAGGGCCCTGAGACGTCCTAAGGAAACCAGGTAAACTTCATTTAACCCATGTTTCCTACGTGCATTTGAACGTGGAACCCTTTGGGGCAGAACTCCTGTGAGCACTGACACGCTCAGACTCTGATTAAAGGCAGTTTCAGTTGTGTTCCTGACTGTGCATAGAGTTGAAAGTGGCTGATCCACTTGGAAAGTCTTTTACCTCCAAGGCTGGAAGAGAAACTACAGCGATTTACCTGGAGACCCAAGTCTAGGGCATCCATTTTTCCATCCTCTGCCTTTTCCTCCCCATGGCCAGTTACCTCCAGTCATGTGCTGCTGGGGTCGCTGGATGGACAAGCCTGGCCCGTCGCACTGCTGACGGTGAGCAAGGCTGTGAACGTGGCTCACAGACGCAGGGGCACCTTGTCACCTGTGGTGAAACAAAGCGCCCCCATCGAGGGCTGAATGCCCTCACCGGCACATGCCGTCCGTGCAAAACCTGGTGGACAATGGGCATTTTTAATGGAGGAAGGGGAAACCATCTTCGGTCTAAGACTCTGCCCTCCTCCGGTCTTCCTTTCCATGCCAGCATACCCTTTCCTGAGCAAGGTGACGAGGGGACGGCAGCAGATTTAAAAGTAAAGTGAAGTCATACCTTTGAGCTTTGATTTCTCCCTTGGAACTTATTCGATATATCCACATGTTGGGAAATTTTAGAAATTATGCAGTCAGGTGGGAAAGCTGGACCAAGTATCGTTGGTGGAACATTTGTTCCTGGGGCCATAACAAAGTGACATTCATTTGGGCAATAAGAATTTTGCCTTCCTTTGGGTAATAGTAAAATTGCCCTCGAAATCATGTGAGATCCCTAGAAACAAAGCATTTTTCAAACATGTGTTATTAGGTCCAGGTCCAAACTCTGGACGGGGAAATTTGAGCTTCACTCAGCATCGACACTTGTATCAAACAGTGGGACACTGAAAAGATGCCCCCAAACCTGAGAGGCAGGTGGCCTCCTGAGTGCCCTGTGGCTTCAATGGTCAAGAACAACCAGAGTGAGTGATCCACTTAGAGTATGAGGGTTGCTTTCAGCTCATTAGGATTTTGACTGTAAAATGATGGCGGTGAAGAGTCCGTTATGGACATACTGCTAATAAGAGCTAATATTTCTCTTGCTCTGTGCCAGGAACTAATCCAGGTGCTGGAGATGCATTAACTCATGTAATCTTCACAAGGGCCTGATCAGGTAAGATCTGTCATCAACCACAACTTATTTACAGACGAGGACATTGAGGCACAGAGAGGTTTAGTAAGCTGCCCAAGGCTACACAGCTAGTAAGAGGAGGAGCCAGGATCCAAACCCACAAGCCTGAGTCCCTAACGGTAGCCAGTGCTTTTCAAAGTCCAAACCTCAAAATACTTTAAGGTCTTCTGTAGCTGCGGCGCAATTTTGTGAATTTACCCAAATGTCCCTTATTTTACAAGAAAATCAGACAGTGACAGACTAGTTAAGACTAACTCACTTTACTAATCAATGACCAGGCAGCTGACAAATATTTTAATAGGAGGAATTTCTTGCAACAGTTTCTGAGAGAAAAATTATCATGGGATTTGATCAAGGATGCACATTTTCCTAACTTCAAAACAGGACCTGAGGTCAGAAGATGCTTATCCAAATTTAATACATTAAATTACACTTAGGTCGTCCGACGGGTTTATGTAAACCTACACTGTAGGTCAGAGAATGGCCGTGGAGAAAGCAGGTAAGGCTCTGACTGCTCAGAGGTCAGCATGCCCGGTGCACGTGGACTATTCTGTTCCTGCTTCAGGAACAACGCAAACCACGCCTGTCTCTCCCTAACCTCGGGCAAGTGAGTTCTCCTTTCTGGATCTGGATTCCCACGACTGTGAGACACCAGGTGGACAGCTAGTTCCAAAACCCACACGGAGAAGTCAGAGGGGAGCGGCTTTAAAGGGAAGCCGGTGATCTGCCTCCGAGGCAGTCGGCCAGGCTGCACGAGTCTGAGGCCGGTAAAATGAGTAATGAGAAATTCATCGAGGGTGTATATTTAGGCAAAGAGCGGTTATGGAGGAGCCAAGGCGTGATGGGAGCGCATGCAGCAGGGGATTTGGTTTGCAGGACCCGTGAGGTTTCAGCTGCGCCCTGAAGGTGAGCGGTGCTGAGCACGGATGACACCTGTCCAGCAGAGGCTCTGAAACAGACAAGCGCCTGCCCCGCGATGGGGCGGGGGACCGGGGAGAAAGGACCAGGGGCGGTTCCCATAGTTTCTCAACCGCAGGACGCTGGTTATCCCTGAATAAAGTTTCATATTCACCGTCCTTCACAACATAGCAGCCGGCACTGATCCAGGGGTGGGGGACAGTGGTGGCACGAGGGCTGCTAACAGTCCCGTTCTCGCTTTAATTCTCCATGATCACACCAGTTTGGTGCCTCACCGTGGTGTCATCCCTTCTTCCGAGGGGCTCCAACCCTTAGTCAGCGCTAAGAGCTGGACGGTACCCCAAGGAGCTGAATCGTCCTTCAACAACGCAAAGGACCCACCAGCGATACAAACTTGCGCTTCGCTGCAACTCCATTTAGCAGGCAGCTTCTAGAAGGTGTAGGCTGCCAGAGCACGGAAATGACTTGGGGGCACATACGACCAAATTATAACTGTAAGGAGAAAAAGTTTAATCTTCAGTTACTTCTTCTCTAGTCTGGAACTGCTTTAACGATTCTCTATCAGATGGCTCTGATCATGACCCACAATAAAAACTTGGGTCATTAACACTTGTGACCCAGTGTGCGCACACGGACACACCTAAAACAAGCAATTCTGACTCTTACAGCCTGGGATACACTCTCATATTTTCTGCTTGATCTTATTCCATTTAAGAAAAAAAAAAAATGCTGGTCTGTCTCCAGCTGAACGGACTTCAGGATCTACCAACGGACCACAGCCTACGGTCTACTCTGAGGAAACGCATAAAATGATAAACTTTCCTGAGCCTCCATTTTTCTCCGTAATGATAATAATGCATGAAAGTTACTGTAGGGTTTTGCAGGTAAACTCCTGCACCACAGGGCGATTACAGGAACGGATGTGGAGACTAACAGCTAAGGCTCTGATCAAGACACAACGTCCTTGGCCCAGATGGCAAGGCACTGGCGGGCGGCTTGAGTGTGTTATCAGGTGAATGATTTTTCCATTAGAGTAAAACCTCATTTAGTCAGATTTTACTATGAAGTTTATATCCCTCAGGAGAAAGGTTGGACAAGTAGGCAACATAAATAGAAGAACAGGAAGAATATTAAAACCCCTTAAGAAAATAAGGTTTGGGGAAGAAACCCCAAAACCCTATGGTGAAAATATTATTTGTGTATTATCTGTAGACACAAATAGTTGATATGTTTATTACAAAGAATTCTTACTCATGCATGAAATCACATCTCCTCTGTGAGGAATTTTACTGGCAACATTCTAATTAGACAAGTCTGAGTTACGGTAGGATCACAAAAGCGACAATACCACATTTCTTTATATTTTCTAACTTGGAATTCCAGAAAGTACATCACACTGTTATTGAGGAGAATTAACACGAATTAGTAAAGTTCTACCGCATGAGGTTATACTTTACAAGAGCTGTCAAGTTTGCTATTCAGAATATATACACACATATATAAAGAGTCGGGCAAATTACTCGGGATGGCGGATAACAAATGAAAGTCCAATTAATTCCATGCGATCCCCCATCAGTCTACTTGAGGCAGCGTAGCTGTTGCCCAGGGTACCAGAGCCAAACAGAACGGGCCCGAGAGGAATGAGCTCAACAGGTCCAATGCTAAAGACATTCCACCGTCGGAGAAGGTTTCCTATCCCACCTCACTGTGAACTCCCCGCTGCGCTTTGCGGAGGGCTGCAGACGGGTCTGGCAAATGCTGGGTTGCATGGGATTTGTGGGTTTCTCTGTGGCTGGGCCTCCCCAGCTAGGTCATAGGCTCAGGTGTGCTGGGAATTCCCAAGAGGGGATCACCAGAGATGTTGGCGAGACTTCTCCAACTATGGGACTCTTAACATTTTTCTTTTAAATTTTAACTTTTTATTTAAAATTTGCAAACACAAGCAAGAGTAGAAAGCGTAGTGTATGCTGGCACCCAGCTCCAGCAACTAACATACTGACATTCCTCTTTCATCTGTTCCTCCCACCTCTACTTTGTTTTGTTGGTGGCTTTTAAAGCAAATTCCTGATGTCACATCATTTCATCCATAAACATGTGAGCAGGTATCTCTAACAGATAAGGACCTTTGACAGAACAAAATAATACCATTTTAGCACACCCAGTACAATTAACAGTCATTTTAAAAAATATCACATAATTAATCATGTGTTCAATTTTCCTCGTTGACTGAAAATTAAATCCTTTTTCCCTTGGTTTGTTTGAAGCAGTAAAAGAATACTCGGAGCTTTAACAAATATATTTTTTTAATATTTTAAAAATACTTAAAAAAAATGCTGTCCTGATTGTAGGCCCTGAGTTGTGCTGCCTGAAGGTCATTTCCCGGGCCTGCCTTGCCCTGTGCGGTGCCCACTGGCTGGTGGGCGATCCGTGGATGTGGAACCTGAGGCCACACAGCGGCTACCTGGTTCCCAGCCGGCGGCCTCTTGGGAGGGGCCGCACAGGAACCCCGAGGCCACAGCAAGACAAAGGGGGTGGGGAATTGGGGCCACAGGACTCTTTTTTATCAGGGTATTTTACAGGGCTGAACTGCTGGGAAGCAGGCTTTGAAAAATGCTACAGAAGGAAGGCACCCACATCTCACGATGTCATCGAAAAATGTGACTATTGTACAATTAGCTGACATTTAGCTCCTTGTAACATGTCCCAGGGCAGGTCCTCAAAAGGAAAGGATGGTTGTTAGTACTCAACCAGATTTATCACCTTTCTCTCATGTTCTTCAGGGCAGTGGCTCAAAATGTGGTCCCCGCACGGCAGCATCAATTCATCGGGAACCGGTTGGAAGAGCACATCCTTGGCCCCGGCCCCCCGAGACATGCTCAACCAGAAACTTGGGGGCTGGGCTGGCGATCTGTGCTTCATCCACTCCTAGGAGATGCTGCCATGACTCAGGCTGAGAACCAAGCTGTCCCCAAGGTCACCGTGCTCGCGGGGAGAGGGGAGGTCCTGGAGGTCCAGTTACCTCCACCTTCACAAACAACTAGGGTAAACTTCGCTACCGCGTGTCCCAGCAATGATACAGACCAGGAACAGCTTTTAATCTGTATTAACACACACACACACACACACGCACACGCACACAACAAACACACAAACAAAATGTAAAAACTATCCCCCCCCTTGCCCATCCAGAGTAATTCCATCCTCAGGCCTTAGGTGAAGGAGTAAACTGAGGCTCAGGGCACTGCAGGCAGGCACGTGGCCAAAGCACACAGCAGCTGCGGCAGAACCGGGTTTAACTAGCACCCTCCCATCCTGCGCCCATGGCACCAAGATGCCTGCAGGAAACGTCGCCACAGCACAGACACAGCACGGAGAGTCACGGAGGTCCGCAAAGCGGTCAGAGGGGAAGTCAGGTGCAACGGGTCTTGAAGCCTAGGAGGGGCGGGGATGCTCGGAAGGGGAAAGGGAAGCAAGGACCAGACCCAGCGGTGGGCGCAGTGGAAAGGGCATCATGTAGGGATGTGGGCGGAGGAGGCACACCTGGGCTGAGGAAGGTGCACTGCTAGGTGCCTCCTGTAGGTGATGGGGAGAAATCTCCCTGGGAATGTCCTCCAGCCCCGGCAGCTGAGAGCTCTGCGCCTGGCTGGTGAGAGCCGGGCGACTGTGCCCTCCCATGGGCCTCCCTCGGGCCGCCTCTGTACAGCCGCTCAACCTGTCCCTCCCGGGGGCTGGCACTCGGGGCTGCTGATGGGCTGCCTACAAGGTGGCTCCAGTGCTCTCGGGCTGGCCTGTGCCCAAGGTGTCATGCCATGCCTACTCCAGAGCCCGGCATGCGGCGAGAGTTCCAAGGAGGCAGGAGAAAGTTTTTTAAAATACAACTTTAACCCACGGTGCCCTTACGGCATTTAAGCAGAGTTCCACGGAGCCCAGATGGGCCAGCTGAGCCCCAGGTGGAGCCTGAGGATGAGTAGGAGTCAGCCAGGTGAAGGGGCGGCTCCTGGCCTCTATCATCTGGTCCACAGAGCCACAGGGCCCAGGATGGGAGAACGCACAGGCGAGCAAGGCCTGGACGTCCTCAGGGAGCCCTCACCCTCCTGGGCCTCAGAGAGAGAGTGCAGGGTAGAGAGGAGTTGAGATGGGCAGTCATCTCTGGAAGCGGAGCGCGAACGGCCCAGAGTCCCGCCCTGAGAGTCAGAGTCCAGCCCGGCAGAGTCCTGGGGCCCGGGCCTGGAGGGTGGTGTGTGTGTGTCTGTGGTGATGGTGGGGCTATAGATGTTCCTGTTAGGGCTGTAAGGTATGAGGGGGTGGGGTGAAAGAGATGCGGGCACAAAGGGCGGGGCAAGTGGGACTCAGCTCGCCTTGGACACGCAGACGGAGAGGCCTGGCAGGCGGTCAGCCGTTCCAGCCTGAACTGGAGAAGTGGTGAGGGCTGGCGACATGGCCCTGGGGTTATCTACACCCGCAGACCATGGCTAAGGGGCTATCTGCACGTGCATGGTGTGAAAACTGTAGTGGAACTGAGATTACCCCGGGAGGACACTCAGTGGGAGAAGAAGGGATGGAGAAAACCCGTAATGTAGCTAAACAATGACAGCTGAGGGCTTTATCTGAAACCCGAGTGAATGTAAAACCTGAGCTCCTGAAATATTTGAAATTGTCAAACGTGACACAAATCCTGCCCTGGGGCACCTGCTTCCCGGTTTGGGTGCCAGGGGAGACAGCGCAAGGGGAAGGTAAGGGCAAGCAGGACCGGGGGATCAGCATGGCCAGCAGAGACTGGCAGCTCCCAGCTGGCTGCACGGCCGGCCTCCACGGGTGTGGGCCTGACCCTTTCCCTTCATCAGAAACCATTAGCGTTTCACCTGACAAGCCAAAGCTCTAGCGAGGGCCAGCCCCAGACGGGGTGGGGCTGGGGACATGATTACCATGGTTTGAGAAAAGCATCCTCCTGGGATCCTCCCCACTGGTGCTCTGGGGACACACGGGCCCCTTGAGTGTCACTCTTGTGGCTTTAAAATCCTCTGAGCTCCTACAGTGCTTTGTCTCTTGTTTCACTCAGTTGGTGTTTCTCACTGTCCTGTGCACAGGTGTATTCACCCTGTGTCCCTGACTAGACCATGACCAGCTGATTCAGGCAGAGGTCCTTAAATCACACTGCCCTCCGAGTGAGTCCTCAAGCACCGCAGGGGTTCGGAGGGACAGCAGACGGTGCTTCCCCCCAAACGGAGACAATCTCGGTGCAAACACAGCTCACGGGCAGCCCGGGAAGGACTCCAGCAGGTGGTGACCCTGTGCTAAGTGAGGGGCTGTTACGGGCTGAATGGTGTCCTCCAAGTTCCTATGTTGAAGTCCTAACCCCCAGCACCTCAGAATGTGACCTTATTTGGAGACAGGGTCCTAAAGAAGTCATTACATTAAAATGAGGTGATTAGGGTGGGCCCTAATCCAATATGGCTGGTGTGTCCACAAGGAGAGAGAATTCGAACACAGATGCACACAGAGGGAAGATCATGTGAAGACACAGGAGAAGATGGCCGTCTACAAGGCCAGGAAAGAGGCCTCAGAAATCCACCCTGACGACACCTTGACCTTGGACTTCCGGCTCCCAGAATTGTGAGAAAACACATTTCCATGGTCTACGCCGCCCAGTCCGTGGCACTTTGCTCCAGCAGCCCCAGCAAAGTGATACAGGGGCACGTGCAGCTGCACGTGTAGAAGGAATTCAGAGGGGAGAAGTCCCCGGGGGCTGCAGGAGTACGGGAGCAGCTTATGGGGGGCCCTGAGGTGAGCTGAGAGAACCTTCCAGATGGGAGGAGAGGCAGTGCGCACGTGTTGAGGAGGGCTGGGCGCTGCGTGCTCTCTGCTCAGGCCTGGATTCGTGGAAAAGCGTGGGACCTCAGGTCTGCAGCAAAGGTTGGATGGAGTGACGCTGGGTAGGGCCTTCAATGACAGGTTACAAAGAGCAGGGGCTCCAGAGACCGACGTGGCACAGTGGGAAATTGTGGTCCAGCGCCGGGCGAGTGTGCGGTCTGTAAAGAAGCCCTGAAGCCCTGGCTGAGCAAGTCCTTGGCTTCCCAATGAGCAGTATCTTGTACAAAGCTGGTGTCTTTTCACTCTGAGGGGTTATTATTTTACCCCCATTTTATACCCCCCAAAGCCCAGGCTCTAAGAATTACGATATATTCCTACCAACACACAGGCAGCAGGTCACAAAGCTGAGACTGACACCCAAGTTTTCTGCCCCTAACTCCTTTCCACTGCAGAGGTCGAGAGGAGGCCAGACCCCCCCACCCCAGGATGCTATCCCTGCAACCGCGGGCAAGCTTGTTGTGCCCTGAGGAACCACAGAGCTGGGCAAGCAGTTGGCACCCACCGCACACCCGAGGTGAGGACTAAGAGCAGGAAGACACGCAGGCTCTGGATTGGACGCTGAAGGGCAAACAGCACAGAGGCGTCTGAGGGCTGAGCTGAGGGAACAGGCACGGTGTGAGAGGAAGTCTCGACAGTCTGCCTGGGGGTGTTTTTGTGATATTTGAAAATGGAGAAGGTGCTTAGGGCCGGCAGGGATGCAGACTTGCTGTCCAGTCACTTACACTAAGCTGGGGGCCCTTCCCACACTGAATGAAGGTACATGTGGGGTGTAGAATCCTGAAAATCATGCCGGAATCTAGACCTTTGAAAAGCTGTCTGATGTGATGGAAAATTAGAGGAAACCTGTCATACAAGTTTAGACATATATATATATATATATATATATATATATATATATATATATTTTTTTTTTTTCAGTATGTGGGCCTCTCACTGTTGTGGCCTCTCCTGTTGCGAAGCACAGGCTCCGGACGCGCAGGCTCAGCGGCCATGGCTCACGGGCCCAGCTGCTCCGCGGCATGTGGGATCCTCCCAGACCGGGGCACGAACCCGTGTCCCCTGCATCGGCAGGCGGACTCTCAACCACTGTGCCACCAGGGAAGCCCTAAATATATATGTTTTGATACAATATGGCTCGAAGAGGACAAGGGCTCTTAACCCAAGGGGCCCAGAACTAAAAATCAGGGCCCCCATGAACTAGGGCTAGGGGAAATCAAAACCCAAACCCTGTATCTTTATTTTCATTCTCTTTTGTTATGAACTCAGGCAACAAGCTGCGGTAGTATCAGCGGAACCTGTAACTCTTATGTCACGCTCCTGCTGTTGCAGATACCTCAGAGTACTGTTTACATTCATCACCACTACAAAGTGATAGCAGTGATCATGAAATCTTGTGATGAAATCTCTAAATAAGTATAGCATAGTTTAAAGTACTCTTTTGATAACTGCATTTCATACCTCTTATGGTGAGAAAACCTGTGTTACAAGGAGTAAACAAAAACAAAATCAGGAAAAATATACAGGAAAAAATTCAAAAGCATTTGAAGAACGAGGAAACACAGATGGGCAGAGTGTAGGCTCTCCTGTTAGGAGAGAAGGGATTCCCTATGTAGGTCCTTCCTATAGTTTGAGCCTCAAATGTGGCTGTAAACTTCCCAGCACCCACCGTGGAGGGAAGTACAGTTGCTGAGCTGCTACTTTTAGAGGCAAGAGAAGGGAGGACCCACCCACGGGTGGAATGCTGCAAAGCTTTAGATATTGTAGCCTGATGTCCTGGGTTTGCTCCTTGGAGGGGTGTTGCTGCATCTGATACTATAGATTATTCGCGACATGATGGGAATCGCTCTAAAGAACTTGGGGAGTAACTTCCCAGCCCACAGGCTGCTGATGCTCCCGCCCACCTGCAGGTGTCACTCAGGCAGCTGAGTCTAAGGGCTGTGCCCCGCCCCCTCCCCGAGGGACTTCAGTAGCAGCCTGCCCCTGAGGGTTCTCACAGCAGCATCCTCCAACCTGGAGAAACCCAGGCGAGTGGCAGTCATCTGCCTGTCCTTTGGGCCACTTAACAGGCAGTTCCTGAGGACCCCGCTAGGGGTCTCATAAAATAGTTGCTGGGTCACTTCTAGGGAGTGAAGAGCCCCCCAGCAAAGGGATTCACAAGGGTTTATCTGGGGAGGAAGCATAAGACGAAGGCAAAGAATTAACACAGTTTGGGAAAGGAGTGGGTTAATGAGGGTTTTTAGGCCCACGGGGGCATTTTCCTGATGCCGTGGAGAGGGGTGAGTAGCCACTGGAGCAAGGGGAGCTCTCCTGCCTCATCCATCATCTGGGCCCCGGGGCCATGAAACCTCACCGTGGAATTTTCACAGGTAGGCTGCACCAAGGCATTTATCACTTTCTTTACATGTCAGCTTGTCACATGTAACAGTTAATTTGATGATCCCAAATTGGACCTGACAAGAAGCCTCTTGATGATACGGCACGCCTGGATTTGGCAGAGATGAACACCGTTTTTTAATTTCGCCGGCAGAGATGCAAGGATCAGCGGGGACGCGTTTCTAATTCCCACAGCACTCAACTCGGCACGCAGCTCACAGCCAAGTAGCCCCTTTTCCTCTAACAGCTGTGGCCGATTTTAGGAAGCGTGGTGTCCCAGGGTTGCTCACCGATCATTTACAGTTTTCAGAGGTGAACAGGATGTGAGGAGGAGAAGCAGAAAGTGACTGCCATCAATGGAGCCTCAGTGGGAAAACAAGTGTGAATAAACTCTGAAATTATGTCAGGAAGAAATGAACATTTGATTGGGGAAACTGATTTATGATGACTTTCTCAGGAACACATTAACGGTGCCAAGCAAACTCCCTTTGGACTAGACATTGTGAGCAGCCAGAAGAAATCTTCTCATCTCTACCCCTCCACCCCTCCTACAAGCAGCTGCTAAGTAAACCTTGTACCCGTGGCACAGGAGGCAGCTGCTGGCTGCCACCCACCCCTCCCGACCCCCACCAGGTCCACATGTCCTGGAACGGCCCGGTCATCCTAAGGAAAACCATCTGGGGGAAAATGTTGGCATCTAAATGGAGACGCTTAGCCACTGACAGCGAGATCCTCCCAGCTCACACCCACCACCCAGCAACAGACCCTCACACAGAGTCTTTCTGGAAATTACTATTCCCGACCACCCTTTAAGGGACGCGGTTGGGAAGCAGCCCACAGAATATCAATCAAAGAAGCTGCACAGCGAGACATTCAGTGTTCGAGGTAGCGAAAAATCCTCTTTACACGTCTTTATGCTCCTGGCTGCTGCAGCTGCAAAGTCCTGGTCATGAGAAGAGACAGCCATCCTTCAGAGCCACGTCCCTTGGTGAAATGTCAACACCAAAGAAATAGAGACAGACATGCCTTACGTATCCGTGGCCTCACCTTCTTCTTGCTATCATGCTCTCCTCTAAAGAGTAAGCAGTTTACGAAAGAAAAAAAGGGAACCGCTTCCTCCTTCTAAAACAGTACTTATGAAAACAAACTTTTAAGCTGATAGAAGAGGGAAGATACCATATTAATAGCCCATTTGAGGGACTTCCCTAGCGGTCCAGTGGTTAAGACTTCGCCTTCCAATGCAAAGGGTATGGGTTCAATTTCTGGTCGGGGAGCTAAGATCCCACGTGCCTCATGCCCAAAAAACCAAAAAAAAAAAAAAACCAAAAACCCCAAAACAGAAGCAACATTGTAACAAATCCAATAAAGACTTAAAAAAAATAATCCATTAGATAAAAAATAGGTGAATGTAAAAAACCATGGAAATTAATTCAATTCCCCATATGTGTGTGTGTGTATCTATCCTATAAATATAATTCGAGTTGCATGAGATAGTGGTACAGCTGGCCCAACTCAGGTCTTCCAGGTGAGTCGTTCTACTCCACCTTGATGCTTTATAAGGACAATACAGTGGCTGCAGAGCTGTGGAAACAGTACTAACCTCCTCGGGCTCATCCTAACATGCTTCTTTTTTTTTCTTTTTTTTTTTTTTTTTTTGCGGTACGCAGGCTTCTCACTGCTGTGGCCTCTCCCGTTGCGGAGCACGGGCTCCGGACGCGCAGGCTCAGCGGCCATGACCCACGGGCCCAGCCGCTCCGCAGCACGTGGGATCTTCCCGGACCGGGGCACGAACCCGTGTCCCCTGCATCGGCAGGCGGACTCTCAACCACTGCGCCACCAGGGAAGCTCTAACATGCCTATTGTTAAGCCCACTTCCTTGGGACACTTGGGGAGACATAACAGATGAGAAACGGAGGCACACATAGGAACGATCATTAAGAATACCCAGGCAAGAGAGAAAACAAAAGAGTTTTGGGCATTTTTAGTAAAGGAAAAGACAGCATGCTAAGTCACTAATTACCACATGGCACTTTGTGAGGAGAGATTATTTTGTAGGCTCTGGGCCAGATACTAGAGCAAAAGAAGAAACGTGTGAAACCAAGCTCCCGCCTTATTAAAAATCCTGGTCTGAGTCGGCTGTACATTTTATTATATGTCATTACCTTCATTCTCATTATGCTGAGTCATGACACCTGCAGTGTGGACAGGGCTCCTAAGGATATAAGAAAAGGAGGCTCGTCCATCTTGCTTTGCATCTTAAGGGGCCTGGGCGCCATCGAGTGCATCTGCCAGGCGTCCCTTTGGAAGATTATTGAAGAAATGCTAAAATACAGATGGTGCATCATGCGGGTGCAGAAAGACACATATAACACAAAAGTAAACCTGAGAGATTTGCTCCATGAGCCACTGAACACAGAGTCCATTTCACCTGTGCTACGCTAAAAATGTCATACAATAATTTTTAGTAAAACCTTTAAAAAGATTTAAGAACACAGCACGCTTCATCCTGTTTAAGCCTGACATGGTTTATAAACACCTACCAGGAACTACTCTACTACTGAAGAAATGCAGACGAGCTCCGTGAGGACTGAGCCGTCTCCCCAAGTTTCTGGAGGACAAACTTGTGTTTCCTCATCTCCTCCTGAGTCTAGGGGAGTGCCCGCCACCCAGCGGAATCTCCATAACCAGGTGAGACTGTTGTCAGTTCACGCTGTGCTGTTAGTCCTCTTCAAAGCTTGCAGATATTCATTGCCCTCATTCTGTTTTCACTATAAAAGTTCTGTAAGAGAAATAGACTGGTCTACAAATCTTGTGCTACAGATGAGGAGACAGGCCCCAAAGGTTAGCATTCTACCTGGGACCACCCAGGGGCCACGGGCCAGGACTCATGGAGCCGGCTCCGTCCCCCAGCCTGGGCCTTTCCCAGGCCAAGCTGCTTTACGCACACTTCCGGCAGACACGGAAAGCTGGTTCTTGAGGATGACGTATACCTAAGTTGCTTGATTTCATGGTCATAAGGGTGGCCTAGGATTAAAAAGGAAGCTGAGAAGACCAACAGATAAACTAACAGATGAAAGGACTGAGTGGGTCAGACTCACGCTTCAAGGAGAAACATTTCTCTTTTCTGGTTCTGTGTCCCCCTAAGGAGCCCTTGTGTTCACCCCCAGGCCTGGGTTTTCAGTGCCTCTCATCCAGGACGATAGCCATCTGGGGACGAAGCCATAAGCTCTGAATGCCCCGGGATGCTCGGGGTAGAATTCCCTCATCTTCCCTGGAGGAGAGGAGGGGGTCAATATGAGACAAGAGGGGGCAGAGCACAAACTTTAAAAGAATGACAGCCATTGAGGACATGACATAAACTAGTTAGACCCAACTAGGTCCAAGATGGCGGACGAGCTGACTTCCACTAGACCTTGAGCCTCAGTATACGCTTCACTGTAGCACATTAACATGCTAAATGACACACCACGGGTGCCATGACAGTTCCAAGGCTGACCATAAAGGTCAAAAAGTGGGTGTTGGCCCAATTCCTGGAAATCCCCACCCCTTCCCCAAAATAGTTGGAATAATTCTCCCGCTCATTAGCCTATGAAATTACCCACCCCTATAAAAACTGACAACCCCATTATCCCCGGGCCTCTCGCCTTCTGAGGTGGCCCACACTCTGTCTATGGAGTGTGTATCTCCCTGCATAAACCTTCTTTCACTTTACTATGGCTCGCTCTTGAATTCTTTCCTGCGTGAAGCCAAGAACCCACACTCGGCAGCTGTCCCAGGGACTCACCTGAGACATGGGATGTGACCATCCTTTCGCGCTCCGCTCCGCTCTCTTTCCTGCAATACATCGACCCTGCGAACCTGAGCCTCCCTCCCCCTCAGGCTCCTCCCTGACCCAACAAAGGCAACAAAGGCATTTCTCGTAGAAATCCACCCCTCACCCTTGCTGAAGGTGGGAAGGGTTTGCATTCGTTTACATATAATCACATTTGGAACCTCTGGCAAAATGAAAACAGAGGCTTCCCTTCTTTAGCAGTATTTGTCTTGGGTCCACGTGGCACCACCCTTCCAATTTAAGCCCTTCCTTCTTTTTTTTCCCTTAAAGTCATAACGAATTTAGTAGCCGTGAGGCATCGGTTTTACCTTGCTGCCAACTTCCTCTTATTTGCACTTTCCTGCTCTGATTTCCTTTCCTTGCAGTCGACTTTGGGGACCTCAGAGCTTCTTAAATTGAGTCTTGGGCCCCGTGTCCCCCATATTCGGGGCTGGCGCTTCCTAAGGGGATGGTCGGTTTCCGGGCTTTGGGGCTCTGGCTGGAGCAGCAGCTGACATCACTCAGGCCGAGGGGGCGTGTCTGGGGTGGGGTGGGGGAACGTGCCCTCGTGGGAGGGGCCCGGGTCACTGCAGGGCTCCTTCAGCAGAACCCTGTGGAACAGCACAGTCTGTTGACAACTGGGGTGGAAGGAAAATCACAGAATCTCCTCCATCTTAAATGAGCTTAGCTGGAAACCAGTATCTATTAATACAATCCGAGTGCTGAAAATAGGTCTCCGGACTTTGAAAAGTAGAGTTTTAGGCTCTCTTTTCAATAATTTCTCTCTAACTCCTTGTGAAAAGAGTGCTGGTCGCCAGAATACAAGGGCCGGGCAGCAGAGCAGCAAGTCTCTGCTGTTGCTTTTAATAATAGTAAAGGACTTTTTTTTTTTTAAAAAAAGGACATTTTTAAAAAACTTTTTCATTTTATATTGGAGGATAGTTGATTAACAATGTTGTGATAGTTTCAGGTGTACAGCAAAACGATTCAGTTATACATATACATGTATGTATTCTTTTTCAAATTCTTTTCCCATTTAGACGGTTACATAATATTGAGCAGAGTTCCCTGTGCTATCCAGTAGGTCCTTGTTGGTTATCCATTTTAAATATAGCAGTGTGTGTTTGGAATCATAGATTTGGGTTCAAATCCTACTTCAGTCAGTTCCTATCAGAATGACCTTGGGCATGTCATTAGCCTTTCTGAGCAAATTTCCTTACTCGTAAAATAAGCATCCACCACCTTCCTTGCAGACTGGGAAGACATAATAAGATTAAGTATATAAAGCACCAAGTCTATCAGTGGCTTGGATTTGTCATTATCTGGTATTAGACTTCTGAATGATGCTGAATTGCTTGTTTGATAGCTGGGACAATCTAAACTTCTCATTCCCCGAGGCACAATTAAGATGAGACACAATCATAAACTCAACCAGCTGAGTGATAGATACTTTCTCAAAAGATTCAAGTCCCATAGAAAAAAGGTTCAATCCTGCTCAATGGACAGTTCTCACAGTGTCTGCCTCCTTCTCTCTGGAGTGCTTATAAATATGTTGGTTAATTAGGAAGTTACAATTACTAACGAACAGCTAAAAGGTAAATTATTCATATACCATTTTCTACCTTTTACATAGTGTCGATACATTTCTGAAAAGCACACGGACTTTGTCAGCATTAGCGAGAACGGGATGGAGTCTCACTGCTCAAAGTGTGGTGGGAACATGCAGCACCATGCCCACCTCCCCTTGCTGCACCCCCCAAGCCCCAAGCCTCACCCCCCGGAACCGAGGAGAAATGCAGTCTCAGGCCCCACCCCAGACCACGGCATTTTGGCAAGATTCCCAGGTGAGGTGCAAGTGCATTGAAATTTGAGAGGCTCGGCCACTCAGAGGAGAGTGGTTGGCCAAGCTGCTTGGCTGAGCACCACTGGTCAAGTCACACACTGTCCACGACTTCTCCCTCTATCCCTCCTGTTAAACTGGCATCTGTGAAGGGTCTGGGTTTTACCTTACTTGTCAGCTAACCAGTCATTCAGCCACAGTGTGTGTATGTGTGCACGCGCGCGTGTGTGTGTGTGTGTGTATGCTTGCATGTCTGTATGGACAGAAAACACAGATCTTTGGGACAAACCCACAACTAATATTATACTCAATGATGAAAAGTTGAAAACTTTCCCACTAAGATCAGGAACAAGGCAAGGACACCCATTCTCAAAGCCTCTGTTCAACATAGGCTGGAAGCCCTAGCCTGAACAATTAGGCCAGAGAAAGAAATAACAGGCATCTAAATCAGAAAGGAAGAAGTAAAACAGTTTAGAGATATGATCTTAGTGAATCCTAAAGGCTCCACCAAGAAACGATTAGAACTTAGAAAGTAATTCAGTAAAGATGCAGGATACAAAACCAGCACACCCAGAAATCAGCTACATTTTAATACAATAACAGTGAACTATTTGAAAAAGAAATAAAAGAAACAATCTCATTTACAATAGAATTGAAAATAATAAAATACTTAGGCATAACTTTAACCAAGTAGGTAAAAGATCTGTGCACTGAAAACTATAAAATATTGATGAAAGAAATGGAAGAAGACATAAATAATAAAAAGATACCCTGTGTTCACGGATTGGATGAATTAACATTGTCAAAATGTTCCTACTACCCTAAGTCATCCATAGATTCAATGCAATCACTATCAAAAGTCCAATGACACTTTTCACTTTGCTGCACAGCAGAAATTAACACAACGCTGTAAATCAACTACATTTAAGTTAAAAAAAAAACCAACTGTCAAAAGTACTCCATCTGGTCAGCTTTCTACTGAATCCATGTGTGGCAAAGTTAACTTTAGCTGCAAAGGTCAAGCTCTTCCGTAGGAAGGAATGTTGTTAAAGAAAGGGAACGAATTAGCGCTCCTATAATCAAACTTAAACTATTATCCTCGACTGCTATTTTCGAAAATGGGCACCCAAACCACAACTTGGCTGTTTCTACTCTGTCATCTTGGCTTTTGGTCCCTTCATTTTCATGCTTCCCATGACTCCACCCAAAAGGGTAAACAGCAATTACTTCTCTAAATTTAGTTAGCCTGGCCAAAGATGCTCTAAATCTCATTAGCATCACACTGAGGGACCTGGCTACAAAGGAACTCGTAACAGATGTCATTTAGAACCTTCACCGCCCCCCCCCACCAGTTTTCATCTTTAAGTCTTGACTTACATAAGTTCAAAGTTAGTCAGAATAAAAAGTTCGTGGAAGAGCTTCCCCGGTGGTGCAGTGGTTGAGAGTCCGCCTGCCGATGCAGGGGACATGGGTTCGTGCCCCGGTCTGGGAAGATCCCACATGCCGCGGAGCGGCTGGGCCCGTGAGCCATGGCCGCTGAGCCTGCGCGTCCGGAGCCTGTGCTCCGCAACGGGAGAGGCCACAGCAGTGAGAAGCCTGCGTACCGCAAAAAAAAAAAAAAAAAAAGAAAAAAAAGTTCCAGACAAATTCATGGGGGCCCATGGGCACAGCCTTCTCTAGTGCTCTGGGGTACCCTCACCAGGCTCTGCTCACCTCCAACGCCCGGGAAGCAAAGCAGCTGCCAACCATCTCCCACCAGCAGACCAACCAGCCCATAATTATTGTACTCTATTTGCGAAATCCTTAGCCTCAGGCTTGACCACTATTCTTGAAGCCATTTCCCCCAAGATCCTATTCTCACTTCCCCTTAGCAGAAAACTCACCTTTGCAGTGACCCCACGTCAACGGTGGAGCAAAGGTGGTCGGTGATCCTGGTGATCAGCTAATGTGTGACACTCGTGGGCTCAGGAGGACACTGACAGCCGTGTCCTAGGACAGTGGCACCAGCAGCCATCCTCATTTCCTCTCTACCCCACCCCCTCCGTGACTGCCTCAGGCCACCTCATTCCCAGGGGCTTTGGCTGTATTCACAGAGGTGAAGAACATTCGGCTGGCTTCCTCCATGTGTAGTTCTCCTGGGAGATGAAGAACCTTCCCACTACCTGCCGCACATATATCCAAGTGTCTACCTGTGAATCTGGGGCCCACACGTGATCGTAAGCTCAGTGAGAAGAGGGGTTTCATTTTGTTCACTAACATGTCCCGGCTGTAGAGCATGGGGCCAGCACACAGTAGGTGCTTGCAGAGGCGGGGGGAGTAAATGAAAGGCCTCGAGCAGGGAGGACATGGATGTGTGCACCCTGGGAAATCACTAAAGGTTGCCATGTGGAAAAACACTGAGGCACAAAAACGCTTTGTCCCATAAAGATGGAGAAGAACTGGGCAATTCTAGTAACTGAACCAGTGGTCTTTGGTCAGTTTTGATGGTGTCAACAGGGGATAACCTTTAAGAGGATTTGGCCTAACTCACAAATCCCTCAGTTTTTCATCCTAAATGGGTATGGGTTCAAACATACACTCTGTGGGGAGTCTGTGAGTGCCCTTGGGAGGGGAACCTTTCTGTAGCGTTGGCTAGGTGCCAGCTCTTAATTCAGATCCTGGTCTGAATTGAGACCCTGCGGTTCCCAAACCTTGTTCCCTAGGCTGTAGGCTGAGGTGCCGACCTCTGCTTCCACTGCCCTCCCTGGACTTCCCTCCTCTCCTGTGTAGACCTGAGGGCTGTCAAATCCCCCTCCCACGCCCCTCCCCCAGCTCCAGGAACCCTCCATGGACGACGCGCATGACCCAGGGTACTGGTCTTTGCGTTTGACTTTTCGACATCCACAACATGCACGTTACTGCAAACCACAGGGTACGAGTTAGGAAGAGTCCCGGGACCCAGTTCTGGCCAATGAGTTTGCTAGGGGGCTTCTGGCAAAGCTTTTCTTGCTCCTAAAAAGGATGCAAGAAGAGATGCCCGTTTCCTCCTCTGGGTACCATACACTGGTATGTGAAGACGGGACCTGCTGTGGCTAACCCACCACCGGAGAAAGCTGCTCCGGTGGGGCAGGGCCGTCCTGGAAGAAAGACCCACCTCCCCTGCAGCCAGACCTACTCTGGGCCTTCTGCATGGGAGACAGCGCATGTCCCTGATGCCTGGGCCCATGTGTGCTGGGGTCATCCGCTGTTGGCAGTGGATGGCAGCCAACTAATGTCTCTCTCCTCACCTCCCCGAGTGGTCCTGCTGTCCTCAAGTACTGCAGCCATGGCCCTCCAGAAAGTCATTTCAGTGTGCATATGCTTCCCCAGCTATGAAAATGCGGGGGCTGGATTACAGCCATGGTTCCCAAGCTTTCGTGCCTGAGGACTTCTTTTTTTTTTCTTTAGCCTGAGGTAACATTCACACATCATAAAATTCACCATTTTAACCACTTAAAAATACAATTTGGTGGCTCTTTTAACATTGACTTTGTTATACAACCATCACCTCTATCTAATTTCAGAATACTTCCCTCGTCCCAAAACAAGAGCCCAGACCCAGTAAGCAGTCACCCCCTATTCTGCCCAGCTGCTTGGCAACCAGGAATCTGCTGTATGTAATCTGCATGTAATGCTGTATGGAATCTTCTCTTTGGATTTGCTTATTCTGGACATGTCATATACATGACATCATATCATGTGTGGTCTTTTGTGTCTGGCTTCTTACACTTGGCATCATGCTTTCAAGGTTCATCCAATGTCGTAACATGCATCTGCACTTCATTTTTTAATGGCTGAATAATATTGCACTATATGGGTATACCATATGGTGTATATGGCAGTGTTTGGTTGTTTCCACTTTTTGGCTATTGTGAATAACGATGTGATAAATTCACATACAAGTTTTTGTATGAACTTCTGTATTCAATTCTCTTAGATACACACCTGGGAGTAGAACTGCTGGGGTTCACGGTAATGCCGTGTTTACCTTTTGAGGAGCCAGAAACAACTTTCCTCAGCAGCAGGGCTTCTTCTGTTTGTTTCTTAAAATTTTTTTTATTGTGGTAAAAAACACATATCATAAAATTTAGCATCATAACCATTTTAAAGTGTACAGTTCAGTAGTGTTAAGTATATTTATGTGTATAAGTAGAATCATAAAATATTTGTCCTTTTGTGACTGGCTTATTTCACTTAGCATAACGTTCATCCATGTTGTAGCAGTGACAGAATTTCCTTCCTTTCTAAGGCTGCATAGTATTCCACTATATGTATATACCACAAGCATTGTGTTTATCCATTCATCCATCAATGGACATTTAGGTTGCTTCCACCTCTTGGCTGTTGTAAATAATGCTGCCATAAACATGGGTGTGCAAATAACTCTTGGAGACACTGCTTTCAGTCCTTTTGGATATATACCTATAAGTGGGCAAGGGCTTCTTCTTTTTTTTTTTTTTTTTTTTTTTTTGCGGTACGCAGGCCTCTCACTGCCGTGGCCTCTCCCATTGTGGAGCACAGGCTCTGGATGCGCAGGCTCAGCAGCCATTGCTCACGGGTCCAGCCGCTCTGCAGCATGTGGGATCCTCCCAGACCGGGGCATGAACCCGTGTCCCCTGCATCGGCAGGCGGACTCTCAACCACTGCGCCACCAGGGAAGCCCAAGGGGCTTCTTTTTATGTAAAAATCTCTGTTGATCTCTACCTAATAGGTGTTTTGCTCATGGTATCTAGACCCTTCCAGATCTTGAGTGAAATCTGCCATCTTACTTCTCAAGAGCTCCACCTGGGAACACCTGGATTAGGGGACCTCTCAAGTATGTCCAGCTCTAAATCCAATAATTCTGTGAGGATTTCTTGAGTATAATAACATCCTCATGACTCTAGTCCACATTGAGTATATCTCTTCCCCTAAGGATGTGCACAACCAGAAATCAAAGTCAATATCTTCCCTAGAGAGAGCTAAGGGCTCAACAGAATACGCCCACAAGGATGAAGAATTTTCGTCCTCAACACTGACCTTACCTAGCTCACCTCTTTCACCAGCTGGAAAATAAGAAGTAATCAAGTTAATAAGTTAATTAGCTACATACCTTTAAAGAATCAAATTCTAAGCAAAGTATTACTGATTCACTAAGTATTTTCTGAGCGCTATGCATTCTGACCCAGTTTAAGTCAAGGGAGTTTATTTAAATAGAGGGTTTAAAAATTTCAGGAATAGTCATTGTAATGTAATAAACTCAATAAAGGGCTCTTGTTTCTATGCAGTTATTCTTCTATGCAGCATTATTCTATGTAGTTATTCTTACATATTGCATCCTATAAAATCCAACTGCTGGAGAGTCAATTTAAATTCAGTTTCTATGTTTATGTAATAAGGAAACAACCTCCTGATAAACAGCACAACCCTTTGAGGAACACCATAAACACAAAAGAGTTATCTGTTCCAAGAGGCTGACTCCAGTACAGATGAACAGGGCTGTGTCTGGAGAGGAAAACTGACTGCTCCATTTCCTTTCTTCCCTCTTTCTACCTGATAAAAGGTAGAGGGGAGCGTGGCAGTCTCATAAGGAGGCTGGACGTCTGTGGAGGGAGAGGGACCGGGAGCGGGGTGCTCAGAAGCTCATCAATCACACCTCATTTCCACATCCGTTACAGAACCAGATGTTGGGTGAATACTGCCTCTGTGCCCACGACCAACAGCACCAGGCGCTGGAGGGCAGCCGAGCCTTCCGTACTTTCCTTCTCATCCTCACCCTGGTGGGGTCCAGCCAGGCTCCCGTAACACGGGGTGCCCATATTCTCCCTCCCTCTGTGGCATGGTGAGGTTTTGATTCACTACCTACCAGACCCGAGTCTTCCTTGGGGCCCATCTACGTGAAAGGGGAGCTCAGACACCGAGTTCCTGGCAACGCCATTGCCCACGACTCCTGGGACACAAATTATCTGCGTCCCACACCAGCTGCTCTATGTTCATTGGACAATTCTGGGCAAAACTTCTTAATGTACACAGTTGCACTGCTATTGATCATACTAAAATACAGATAGCCACAGGTTTTGGAAGACACGTTTAATTTACACTACATACAACCACAGAACTGGTATTGGAGCCACCACCAATCAATCAGCGAGGAAGGCAGTCCTTGTGCTTCAGAAGGCCACAGCGTCACTGGGAAAGTGAGATAAATGTGCAAATTTTTCTATTTGCATTTATCTTTTACTTAAAGAGCCAAAACACAACAAACTAAGCTTTACCACTATTTACTACAGTCTGCAGGCTGACTGTCCATCACCCAGCCTCATGGCCCTTAAGGCTTTGGAGGAAGGAGGGGGGTCACCACCCACAGGTCCCTGAGCCTCTTCCTTTGCTTCCTATGTCTGGCAACATATACAGGACACTGTCTGGTTAATGGGCTAATGAATTAAATTCTCTAGTTCTATCTCTGATATATCCCAAGCACCTAGATCTGAGCTCAAATGTATAGTGAATGAATTTAAACTAACTGTGACAAAATGAACATGTGGCTTCAAAAGATTCCTGCAAAAAAAAATCCTCCAGAGGCTGAAGTTAACACCAATACAAGCACAAGTGAACAATAATAAAAGAGTAGAACTCTCGCTTCTTGCCCTGGCACAAGTATTTCATGAACCACATTACAAACACCAAAGATCTAATCAGACGTGACAGGAAGCCACCCTTCTCCATAAAACCTGAAATCACCAGGAAAGACATTAGAAATTTAGATTTACATTGGAATCATTAATGAGAAACACTACCTCGAGGGTATTTGGACCTTCAGACGTTAGCTAATGATAATAAAAAGTCATAATGGTTAGCAAGACATTTAAAATATTGCTTATTTCACCTTGATCTAATACATTAATATCCATTTTGTATACCTTTTACAATGTATATAATGGTAGCAAAATACGCATGTATAATTTAAAAATGAATATATACATATGGAGAGTGCTGGCAAAAAGGGTTTTTTTTAATTGATGGAGTGCATGATCAAAGTTTGGGGCCACACCCCTGGTACAAGGCATCCACCTGGACGGGAAGGCAGGCTGCCGCAGTGCTCAGCCTGGGCAACCGTAACGGATCGCACAGAAGCAAGAGTCATTTGCCACGTAGGTCTCACGGTTCATAAGTTATTGAGCCACCATTGCTGTTGGGATGTCATTGGAGCTGGGCACCACCCACCGATGCCTCGTGGCACTGAGGTGCTGCCTGATTGTTAGGGCTTGAATTGTGTCCCCACCCTTCACCCAAGTTTCTTATGTTAAAGCCCTAACTTCCAGTACCTCAGAACATGACCTTATTTGGAAACAGAGTTGTTGCATAATTAGTTAAGGTGAGGTCATTAGGGTGGGCCCTGATCCCATACGACCGGCGTCCTTATGAAAAGGGGACATTGGACACAGACACGCACACAGCAAGAATGCCATGTGAACACTGGAGTTACGTCACCACCAGCCAAGGAACCAGGGAACTGGAACAGATCCTTCCCTACTGCTTTCAGAGAGGGCAGGGTCCTGCTGAAACCTTCATCTCAAACATCCAGCCCCTATGTGGGCAAACCTGACAATGAGAGCTGCCGAACAGCAACTAGACTCTCCCCGTTTTCCGCACCGAGGCAGACAGGGCTGTCCATTACTATTTCACGCTGCTATGACATCCCTCCTCCTGTGCTTTCTATTCTGAGGATCTTGCTGTACCTTTAAGATGGCTTTTGCCTGGAGGGAGACTCTCAGTCCACAAGCAGGTGACACCAGCTACCCCCATCACAAGGACATCCCATGTCACTCAGTGTCCCCACCACATCGAGACTCTGCCTTCAGCCGAGGGCAGGGGTCTGTGGCCCACGGCACTCCAGCACCCGGGTCAACTGCCGCTGCCACGTCATGGGTCCTGCCTGCCAACACAGGCCACCCAAACAGCACAGGAGTTGGGAGCTGGCTGGCACTCAGCACTCCTAGTCCAATGGCATCTCCACACATCATAGGGAGAAAGATACAACCCTTTGAAAAGGCAGCTGACAACTAGCTCGGATCTAAAAGATGATATTGTTGCAAAGTAAGGATGATGTTGAAATTGGCTCGCAAGCCACATGGTTTAGGTCAAGTTCAAACACGCAGATAATGGCTTAGATAAAAATTCCCAGGCATACAGGCTGTGCCGTCTTTTAACTTCAGCGTTTTCAATTTTCTGTTTCTTATCTTCAGGATTAACTTTAACTGAGAGAACCACTGAAAATGGCCATAGATTACTATTTGACATCTGTTAGACACTGAATTGTTCCCCGCCCCCAAATATACGAAATCCTTAGCCTCAGTACTTCAGAATTTAACCTTTTATGGAAATAGGGTCTTACAGAAGTAACTGAGTTAAAACGAAGCTTTTAGGGTGGGTCCTAATCACATATGACTGATGTCCTTACAAAAAGGGGACATTTGGACACAGAGACAGACATATACAGAGGGAAGGTGAAGTGCACAGGGAGAAGACCACGTGAAGATAGAGATCAAGGTGATACATCTACAAGCCAAGGGATGCCAAAGATTGCCGGTTAAGGAACCAATTCTGGGGACCCCTGGATCTTGGACTTGCAGTCTCCCGATCTGGGAGACCATACAGTTCAGTTATTTTAAGCCACCCATGTGCGGTGTTTGTGACGGCAGCCCCAGGGTAACAGAGCCTGCATCTGGTAATAACTGTTTCAGGCAGGAGTTATCAGTGACAGCTAAAAGCAGGGGAGAGTTGGATGAGAAACAAATACTCGCGGCACTTTCACGGTCATTCACAGACGTGCACAGAGCAACAAAAATGATCGTCATGGATACGCAGGTGCCCATGTGAGGCCCAACAGGATGACTCTCTGCCTTCTTATTTCAGTGCTTATGCTGTGAAAGAGCGTCCTTTTCATGGTCTCCACGTAAAGACATTCCTTGTTTTGCAATTAATAAATACATTGGAGGAAACTGACACTGTAAAATTATCCTGTTTCTCCTTAAATGTTTGCCCACTAATCGTAGCGTCCGCCAGTGGATCCTGCTGACAACCACTGTGCTGTTTGCCTATTGGTGATATTCTAGTTCCCGCCTTCCTTCTACCAATATTAATTGGAATTCTTCTATAAAGAAGAGCTGTCCCTTGTCATTTATGTATTCAACTTATTTATATCAGTATGGACTCACGGATATCTATTTTACTCTATGGGTTATATTCCAATACTATCGTTATTTATTTTCTCACAAATTGTTCCATCTTTGCCATTAGGTGTGCCTTCCGGTTGGCTTCTGTGTTGTTTCGACATGTCCCATCCTTTTTGGAATTTTCCTTATGTTCTGGCACTACAAGTTGTTACAGGCTCATCTGGTATTTTTCCAGCCCTGGTCCTGGAATTAACTACTTCTCCAAAACATGCTAGTTCACTTGATTGGGGAATGGTGTTTAGAAACCAGGATCCTGGTCCTAAGGATGCTCATGGCTACATGGTGCCGTTCTTTTATGCCCCGTCAGTGAACACAGCTGGGAAGTACAGGTGTGTACACAGATCCTCCCCCATGTATATTTATTTATATATGTATGTACATGTCTGTATGTATCTACTATCCATCCAACCATCCATCCATTTAAAACTATGAGTTCATACTAATACCTCCAATTCCAATTAAACACCACAAAGCCATTTTAGTCTTCCCCCTTTCCTATTTGTAAGCTTCTTTCTCTAACAGTGAGAAATTTGACTCTTCATCAGCCACAAGATATTTACTTATTTGTTCAATTGTAATAAACACATAAAGCAATTTCAGAATTGCTAACCTAAACCCCTGAAGACATATTTACTAACTGGAGTGTAGCATTTATGCAGTTTTTTGCAGTTTCCCAAAATACTATTATTGTACTTAGGTTAGGTCACTCTCCCACCCACGCCTTTCAGCTGGTAATAGTAGCCTTTGTATTACAATTAGGTCCATCTGTTACTGTGTGTGTTCCATCTTGGATCTCTCCCACATTCTGGATGATTGGAATTGTTTGCTTATTTTGGGGGTACGTGAACACAAAACAGCACCACAGCCCCGAGTCAGAGCTGTACAAATTGCCGAGCTCAGAGCAGGGCTGCTCCCTTCCTACCCTTGTTGCCCCATCCCCACTTCCCTCTTCCTTCCACCCCTTTCCCACCCACCCCCAGTCCACACACAAGCCCTTCCACTTCTACTTTACTCTTCCTGTCACCTACCTTTTAAAATATTTTTTTTACCAAGCTCGATTCATGGTAGGACCTCAGTACATGTTCACCACTACACTGTTTTTTAGTGAATCCTACTGATTATTGAAGTCCATTCTATGCTGCAATTTCTCTTTCACATAATGAAACTGGGCACTTCATCTTAATATGCTCAACAGAAGGCTTTGAGGAAGATCAGAGCTTTCCGTGATTGGGTCAGTTCTGAGACAGAATCTAGCAGCCACTCAGGAAAGTATTAGCTCATAACAATGAAGTCTCTTACTCTGCCTGGATATGAAGAGCCACAGGTAACTAGAACTCAGCTTGATGGAATTCTTGGGAAACATTTTCAAATTTGTGCTACTTTATTATTTTTTCTTTTTTTAAATGGAGCATTTCAAAACAATTTGGTGGCAGAAGAAATTATTTTATTCTTATATCTGAAAAATTACAAGATTATGGGGAGTAAGAGTATCATAAAGACTTGCAAAAGAAGATTACAAGTAAAAGTGTTTGGGGGTTTTTTGGGTCACATAATAACCTCTTTAACACTCCAGTTGTTCATTTTCTCTGTAATCAGTACTTGATTTACTGATTGTGGAAGGAAGCCACCAGAGATGAGTCAGTAAATACAAAGCCAGTTTTAAATATCTGGGAAGGAAAGCAAAGAGTTTTGCAAATGCACATCTAAGGAGGAAATTGGCATCTGAGACTGTGCACTTATTTTCATATCTGGAGAACACTTGGATCAAAACATGAAAAAATATAGAACATTAGGATTAGGGTAATATGAATGTTGAAGTCACATGCCATGACCTTTCCAAGGGAAATTAAATTAATGTAAAACATTAAATGTCTGACAAATTCTGGAAATAAAGAGGTCTTTCCACATGTGAAGTAAAACCAGCCCAGTGCCCTGAAACCGTGTTGTTAGCTGGAATTAGGCCATCTACTGATGGTAGGGCTGCATGGGTGAGATTATGGGCTTGAGAAATATGGAATAGGTTATGGGCAACCCCAGAATTAATAAGTTTATTTTATAGAGGGACTTGGATTTACAGTCTGTTGATCCTAAAACTATTTTGTCAGTTCAGGGGGCTTCTGTAGCCTATTAAGGACATAGGCTTCCAAGTCAAGACAGGGTCAGGACTGAATCCTGGCCAGACCATTGACTGGCTACATATCATTGGGTCAGATAACCTCACTGGGCCTTGGTTTCTTCCTCTGTGTAATGGGCACAGTAATTCCAACTTTTGGGTGGTGTGCACATTAAACCCAATGGGAAGCACTTAGTAAGTGCCCAGCACAAAACAGGCGCTCCGTTGGTACACGCACCCCAGGGGCTAAGAGTGGGGGACTATGGACCCAGCTGCCACTCTGGAATGCTGGCTCTGCCACTCACTCACTATGTGCCCTTGGAAAAGTCACTTAACCGCTCTGAGCCATTGAAGTGGGAGTAGTAATCTGGAATGAGGATACTAATCAAGAACCAACTCTCAAAGAGGGCTGAGAATAGAGCAGTTGCAAGTTGTTCACATGAATGAACATGGGCAGAGAACTTAGAACAGGGCCGGGTGCGCTGCATTCTGTAACATCATCAATGACCGCTATGAACTATGACTAGTCAATTAGCCCACCAGAAAAACGGG
This sequence comes from Mesoplodon densirostris, assembly GCF_025265405.1. Lineage (NCBI taxonomy): Eukaryota > Metazoa > Chordata > Mammalia > Artiodactyla > Ziphiidae > Mesoplodon > Mesoplodon densirostris. The sequence goes on from NC_082663.1 coordinate 9,315,659, forward strand.
GAGTGCCTGGTGAGGGAAATGACCCATGATACAGAGTACCAGGTCTGGTGTAGGGGTTTGGAAGAAATTGTATTGGCCACATATGCCAAGAGCTTCAGAGTCTGCAGGGGCTTACCCCTTCTGTCAATGGTGTGTCCGGGGGTTTAACCCACAGCGGTAAAGAGAGAAGCCAAAGTCCAGAGGACAAGAGCTAACACGCCCCTGAGGAACACAGTACAACAGTTGGACTGCAGGGGACAAACATACTCTTTTGCTCATAGGCAAACCCTGCCCTGCAGTCTGCCAGCTTCAAAACACTTCATTCCAACCAACCTTCAAAGTGGATAAGATGATAAAGTCTAGAGAGCTGGGTGCTCTCTCCTTTCTCATGCAATCCTTCATCCTCTGGCACATATATTTAAATCGTGCATCTTCCATAAATGCTGTATTTCACCTCATGAGACGAAAATCAATAGAAAGAAAACTAATGGGCCGTTCTGTCTTTATTTCTAAACACGCTAGTAAATTATCATCTGTCACTGTACTGACACTGTGTTATGCAGAGAAATAGCTATTTGTCCCTTATTCCACTTAAACTCATGCAGAAAAGCACATTTCATTAACTTTCCAGGATTTTTTTCCAAGCATGGCTCTCTGTCTCGTCCTCTCTTCCTTCTTAGGGAACCAGTGGGTATTAGGGGAAGTGACATCCTGGGTTTCCTAGAGGAGGAAATGACTACAGGCCACATGCTCTTATCTTCGGTTCCAAATCCAAGAATGTTCTCACACGCCCAACTAAAGTTTTGTTACAACTCTTATGCAGGCGAAACTTCACCTGGCCTGATCCAAGTCTGTAAATTTTTAAAATACATCTTTGCTGATGTGAACATCATACACAGATTAGGCTGCCCGAGACCCCACTACGGGTGCTGTATGATATGTGTATGGTCCTATACTCCTAAAACCTGCTTCCTCTCCTAAAACATCAGAATTTCTCAATTTTGAAAGAAATTAGGCTCCATGGTTTTCAGATACAGGACTGTGGACCTGTAGGAGAATTCCTGATGTTGTTACATGCCAAACACAGCTTTGTGAAGATAGCCAGTGGAAAGAAAATTCTAGAATTTTCTTTAAACAACCTTCTTCTTTTATAAAACCAGAACTTAGGCAGAACCTTCCCGTTGCTGATCTCATGATTTAAAATGGGCAATAATCACTCCGAAACTTCACCTCAAACTTTGTCCTCCCCTCAGTGACTGCCCGGTAAGTCATATCACATGAGGTTTTAAAGAAAATACCCAGCGGTGCAGCACATATGTAAGCAGACATGTGGGATCACCAAGCACATGCACGTCCTTCTTAGGGGGTGCGTGCTGTCAGCAGCTACTCTTATGGAAGCCTGCCCTGCTCTGGACCCCAGACTTGGGTTTAGCTCCTGCTCGGCATGGCAAGCGTATGGCCTCTGTGGGCTTCAGTCTCCCACGTGTAACCCAGGGAGCATTCCACCCGCTATTCAGGGCTGTTGGAATGAAGTACAGAAACACAGGCTGGCTGCCCTCCACACTGCCTTTTCCTCTGGCTGAGACTTGTCTGGGGGTGAGTTATAAGGCAGAAAGCGTAGTGCCCACTTTCCTTTACATGGACAAGCTCACAGACAGGTGGGTCTTGGTGGTGCATGTTTGTATGTTACAAGGTGGAAGGAAGTGGACTTGTATCAAGGTCGTTGGACCAAACTTGACATCAGAATCACCAAGGAAGACAGGTGTAAACAGAGATGGTGGTGCTGTAGGAAGATGAGCTGTCGGGGAGCCGGGAAGCCGGGGGCAGAGATGTTGTTTAAGGGCACTCGCTCACTCATGAGGGTGTGGCCTCAGTGATTCTGCTTGGCTGAAACTGGCAAAGCCCTAATGTTTGTAAACTTTATTTAAATCAGTAGTTCTCTGCCCTCACTGCACAGAATGCCAGGCCCAGCCCAGAGATTCAACTAGTATGGCATTTTCAAAGGTCTGTGGGCGACTTCAGTATGGTAGTGGAGGTTCAGGGCTTCTGCCCACATACAGATGCACCCGCTCGGATGCAGGCAGAGGGCATGCCCTCGATGCCCTGTTTCTCCCATCTGGGAACACAAGCCCCACCTCACTGCTCAGGAGAGGAAAAGCACACAGCACGGGGCCCACGAAGCCCAGGGGTTTATCAGAAGCACGGAGCAGAGAACAAATGTTAATGTTTAACTGAATAACGGTGATTTGTGAGACATCTCAAGGTTCGCTAGAACTCTCCTACCTGGGGCTTTCCCACTCCTGGTCGTCTTTTTCCTTCTCGTCTCTGGTGTCTCCAGAATGCGGGTGTTTCTGCACAATTCGCATCCCACCGGCTTTCACTGCAGTGAAGACAAAGAGGGTATGATCAGGGTGGACACGGAACCACCGGACGGCAGGGGAACTAGCTCGAGAGAGTGTGTTTGTCCCATGGTCCCCGGTTAGTCCAGATCAGCCAGCGGCGACAGTGATTAACCACAGAGGTTAAGGCTGTCACAGGGAGATTCAATATGATGTGACACTCAATGCTGTCTCTTACTTCAGATCCACGTAAGAAAGTTTCCAAGCCTCCTTTGTTTGTCTGGTCTCCTTTCAAGTATTTGGTAGGAGCGGTAGTGCAACCAGAGTACAAACCGTGTGGACACAGTGGCTGCTTGCTTTCGGTTATACTCCGCTTCTCGATGCAAAAAAATCCCCCACTTAATCCCTGCCTGTAGTATTTTCTCAAATGCCGATGGTGCTTTCAAAGGGGCGATACAGCCACAGGGGACACAGGACAGCTGCTGTGCACACAGCCAGAGTCCACTCCGGTGGCAACCTTTCCCAAACTGTGCTGTGAAACCCTAGAGTCGGCAGAAGTTTATTTGGTTTTTAAAAACAGCCTTAGTGACATATAATTCACATACAGTATAATCCACCCATTTAGAGCGTACAGTTCTCTCGTTGGCAGTGTTTTCAGAGTTGCACGCGATCCTTTTCAAACACGTTCATCACCCTAAACAGAAATCCGTCGCCGGTAACTCTCCAATCCCTCCTCTCCCCCAGCTCCTAGCAACCAGTCACCTGCATCTGCCTCTCCTGGACATTTGACATAAACAGAATCATAAAATACAGAGTCTTTGGTGCCAGGCTTTTTCACTCAGCATAATGTTTCCAAGGTCCATCCATGTCACAGCCCGTGTCTGTGCCTCACTCGTTTTCAGGGCTAAATCACACTCCACGGCACGCATGGTGGACCACATTTTGTCATCTATTCATCTGTGGTGGTCATTTGCATTGTTTCCACTTTTTGGCTACTGTGAATAATGCAGATATAAACAACCGTGTATGTACAAGTTTTTGTGTGGACACATGGACATGTACCTTCATTTCCTTGGTACATATGTAGGAATGGAATAGCTGGGTCACGTGGTAACCCCATATTTACCCTTTTGAAGGATCCCCAAATGCTTTCCAAAGCCACGGAACTGTTTACATTCCAACCAGTAGGGGTTCCAATTTCTCCACATGCTTGCCAACTCTTGTTATTGTCTATCTTTTTATAGTTATTCTAGTGGGTGTGAAGTGGTGTCTTATTGTAGTCTGATTTGTATTCCCTTAATGGCTAATATGTTAATGATGTTTTGCAAGAGAAAAACATGACAACAGAAGTGGGGATTCTAGGATCTATTAAGTGTGGGAAATGCGAGGTTGAACAAATTAAATGTGTTTCCTCAAGACAGATTTTCTGCCTTTAGTGTGCACTGTAAGCTTTATATGGGGCATATAATGTGCCATCTTTCCCAAGTGTATTTCACCACAGAACTCCTCTCCCAGGTAATGCTGGTTATCATTCTTCAGGACCCTGGTGTTCCATGGGATAAAGTCTGGAAATGCTGGCCTTATATCCAAAAAGCCAGCCCCACATGGCAGTCGCCTGTGCGTGTCTTAGGGTCAGCAAGTCCCTCCATGTCCTCAGCTGCATGGTCTTAGATTAGTCAGCCACTCAAAGCCTCAATGCTTCATCTCCAGAAAGGGGATAAGAGCCACGTCCTAAGATGGAGAAGTTTAGATGAGAAGAGAGGCTGTTGAATCCTAACTCCCAAAGTGATGCTGTTTGGAGGTGGGGACTTTGGAAGGTGCTTAGGTCATGAGGGTGGAGCCCTCATGAATGGGATTAGTGCCCTTACAAAGAGACCCCAGAGAGCTCTCTCACCCTTTCTGCCAGGTGAGGACAGAGCATACAGCCGTCTGTGAACTAGGAAGCAGGACATCACCAGACACCGAATCTGCTGGTGCCCTGACCTTGGACTTCTAGCCTTCAGAACAGCGAGAATGTCTGTTGTTTACAAGCCCCCCAGCCTGTGGTACTCAGTTATAGCAGCCCAAGAGGACGAAGACAGAGGTGTTCAGCTGCTTCCTGGCACGTGATAGAAAGTAGAGTGTATTAACTGAGCTCCTTGGCCCCACGCTTGGGTGTGGGGCTCAGGGTGTTCACCCTCCCTCCTCAGGATAGCCACTCCGTGTTCTTCCACAGCCCTGCTCTGACCACACAGTACAACCAGCTTGCCAGGCCACATCCTCCGGTGTTTCAAATTACGTTGGACCCTGCTGAATTATGAAAGCCCAGGACTGGTTTCTTTACGATGCTGCGAACAGGAAGGAGAATGTGAAACACCCTGAGGCTTATACACTTCGGGTTTATTAGTTTTCAATTGCCCTGGGAGGATTCAGGAAGCTAACAATGCCTGTTGCACGGCCAGCGGTACCCAGCTGCAGTCCGTCAGAGGAGGGCAAAGCAGAGGGCATGTGAAATAAAGGACCGTGTTCAATGATGCGTCTGCTGGTCTGGTTTTGGAACGAGAATCTCCCTGCTGCCACCATCACTTCTTTTCAGCGGGGGGGGGGGGGGGGGGACATTTACTGTGTTAAGAAGGAAATATAGCCCTGTCCAGTAATTCTCTCAAAAATCTGCTTTTATCCCGACCAATTTTTATTCCAATCGTTTTTATTTTTCATTTCAAAAGCTTTTCCCCCCTCAAATCTGTCTGGTCTTTACTTGATAGTGCATTACTCATATCTCGTGTTTTTAATTCTTTTATGTATTTAATTATTTTAGGCATACTTGTGCTATGGTTGTATATCTAATTATTTTATTATCTGAGGTCCTTGGGAGTCTCATTCACTGTTCATTTTTCTCTGATTCTGGCTCTTGTTTGGGGTGAGTGTGGGCCATGGGCTTGTCTTCAGTAAGCCTTTATCTGTGGGGATCCTCTGGGGTGTGGGGTGCAGGCAGCATCCCTTTGGAGAGATGCTGTACATGCTTCTGTCAAACCTGGAAATCCTTTTTACATTAACTGAGAACAGGAATGGCCAAACAGTGTAAATTTGAACTCATCGCCCATGTAAAGGCAGACCTGCAGTTTCAAATTCTCCAGGAGCCTTTGTTTGCCATCCAGAGGCCAGGCTGAAACACACCAGCTTCCCCACCACCCCACTGTGTTGCTGGACACAGTTTTTTCCTGCACCCTTTCTCCATGAGTTTGGCCTCTGAGCACCAGCTTTCAGCTGGGGTCTTGGGTTAAATGAGGCCATAGGGGTGGGGCCCTAATCCAGTATGACTGGTGCTCTTATAAAAAGAGGAAGAGACACCAGGTCACTTCCTGCCTCACATGGGCCCAAGGTTCAGGTTAACTGTTCTGAATTTAGCTACTTTTTTGGCTGTGATTCCTACAGATTTCCCTCACTTTGGGTTCAAATTAAAAAAAAAATAAGAAAACAAAAATACCATTTGCAGGTGGCTTATCAAGATTTCCCAGGTTATGTAGCCTGCCAAACCTTAAGAAATGGAGACTGAAAATAAAATTCTGTAATATATTTAAGATAATTATCTACTCACTCTCTTGAAATATAAGCTTATGAATGTTTTTGGCCAAAAGAGGAGGCTAGAAGAACTGTCCCACTGAATTTTTTTTTAAATTCATTTTCCTCCCCCATTTATCCCACCCCTATCCCATGCCCATGAGAAAGTGATTAAAGGTGCTGTTAGGAGCTGAACTGTGATCTCCCTAAATTCACAGGTTGGAGCCCTAAACTCCAGAACTTCAGAGCTGACTGGATTTGGAGACAGGGCCTCTAAGGAGGCAATTAAGTTAAAATTAGGCTGTTATGGTGGGGCCCTAATCTGATAGGACTGATGCTCTTATCAGAAGAGGAAGAGACACCAGGGATGCACGTGTTCAGAGGAAAGGCCATGTGAGGACGCAGTGAGAAGGCAGCCATGTGCAAGCCAAGGAGAGAGGCCTCAGGAGAAACGACACCTGCCGGCACCTTGATCTTGGACTTCTGGCCTCCAGAACTGTGAGAAAATAAATTTCTGTTGTTGAAACCACCCAGTCTCTGGTATTTTGTTATAGCAGCCTTAGCAAACTAATACAGATGCCCATTAAAAAATAATCTCTGAATCATTTCAACCTGGTAGACACAAAAACCTTAAAACTATAAATCCCAGATGTATATGTATGACTGATTCACTTTGTTGTAAAGCAGAAACTAATAAAAAAAAACCCTATAAATCCCAGGTGTGTTCTATAAACTGGCTAACAGTAAAAAGAGTGTACAACTCACTACAGAAGGAATGGAGGATGAATGTCAAGGTGACGTTTGAAATAATCACGTCTCAGGAAGCTCGCAGGGAGCCTGTCCACTTCTCTGTTGACGTAAGTACACACGTCCAAACCCAGTCACCCCACATTAGCACTTCATTTAATCTAGTTTATAAAAACAATTAAGTTCATCAATCTCTCACAGTATGTGTGGTGATTAATGCAGCAATATAAAGTGGCAATAATAATAACTCAAGGCTGCGACAGATTCTAACTTGCACGACTGCCAAAAAATACAACAACACATATTTATCGAATGTTTTATTACTGACTCTAGGACTCTTTGTTGGTAAAAAATGTAAAGGCAGAGCTTGTTCTGCAGAAATCTTTGTGAATGTAAGTATTTTTCTGAGACATTAGTAAAAAAAAACAACTCAGATTTTTGTTGTTGTGCTTGTTATTCAAATGTGAGCTTCAACTTTCAAGAATAACAAGCTGCGCAGTGGTTAAGAATCCACCTGCCAGGGCCTCCCTGGTGGCGCAAGTGGTTGAGAGTCCGCCTGCCGATGCAGGGGATACGGGTTCGTGCCCCGGTCTGGGAGGATCCCATATGCCGCGGAGCGGCTGGGCCCGTGAGCCATGGCCGCTGAGCCTGCGCGTCCGGAGCCTGCGCGTCCGGAGCCTGTGCTCCGCAACGGGGGAGGCCACAACAGTGAGAGGCCCGCATACCGCAAAAAAAAAAAAAAAAAAAAAAAAAAAAAGAATCCACCTGCCAATGCAGGGGACATGGGTTCACTCCCCAGTCCAGGAAGATCCTACAGGCCGTGGAGCAACTAAACCCGTGCACCACACTACTGAGCCTGTGCTCTAGAGCCTGCGAGCCACAACTACTGAGCCCACGTGCTGCAACTACTAAAGCCCGGGTGCCTAGAGCCCATGCTCCTCAACGAAGAGTAGCCCTTGCTCGCTGCAACTAGAGAAAGCCGGTGTGCAGCAACGAAGACCCAACGCAGCCATAAATAAATAAATTTAAGGCGGGGGGGAGAATAACAAGCTTCCTCTTAACAGGAGTGCCAAGCTGAAGTTAAGGGCATGGATACTGGAGCTAGATCCCTGGGCTCAAATCCCAGCTTTGCCTGTGTGTGTGTGTGTGTGTGTGTGTGTGTGTGTGTGAGTGTGTGTTGGCAAGTCGCTGGCACTGTCTCAGGGTCCTGCCTGTGAAGGAAGGGTGGCAGTGCTCTCCCCGCAGGGGTTCTCTGAGGACTGAAGGAGTGAGCCCATGTGAAACACCTCCGCCAGGGCCTGGTTCCCATGAACGCTCAACTCTCAGCTACTCTTAGGCGACGGGTTTTCACGACTAGCATCTAGCACTTAGAGAACCCTCCAGTGTGCGAGTCCTTGGTGGTTTATCACCTCCTCCCCACAGCTTCCTCACGTGTCAAGTGGGGATGGCAGGACCGATGTACCGGGTTGTTGGGGAGTGAGTGACACACCCTGCAAAGTGCTCACCCACCATGGGGCGCTCCACTGCCCTGGTCAGCTGACCACCTCCAGGGCTGTCGTCAGTAACTCACCACGTCTAAGTAAGTTCTGGAGACCTGCAGATCCTGGAGAATCCTTCCACTCTTCATGCCACCACGTGCCAGGCCCTGTTGTAACCACTGGCCAAGCACCCCCCTACCCCCTGACTTTCCAATCACCCTATGGGGTAGACCCCCCCCACACCACGAGGAGGGGAAGCCAGTGGCCCCGGTTGCACAGGTAGCAAGCTTCTGACCCCGGCAGCCTGCGCCCTGAATCACAGCCCGCAGGCCTTGCCCTGCTTGAACATTCCAGGAAACAGAGCAACACTCCTCCTCAGAGAGACAAGAGAGATGGCCTATGGAGAGGGTCTAGGCCAGGAAAGAAAGTGTGTTTGATGTTGAAAGCTCTCTGCAGAGCAGCTTCCTACCCAAGGAGCAAAGAGGGAAGAGGAAGCATCCTCCAGGTCAGACTTTGTCAGGTGGGCAAATATTGAGGAAGCGGCTGATGACATATCCCTCCAGGGCTGGGCATCCCCTCAGGCATCTGGGTGCCTGACTATGAGATGGTCCCCGACAGCTGGCTCTGGGCCCACACTCAACAGCAGGTTAGGAAGACCCCCCCAGCTGCATGCCGGGCAGGGGGATGAGAAGGGTGTCCCTAGATGGACAGTAAAAGCACCCTGCACCAGGGAGCAGCCCCAGCCCTGGCTGCCGTGCTGAGCAGGACTTGTGAGCGGATGCTTTCTTTGTTCTTGCCCAAGAAGAGCCACTGAAATGTGATTCAAAGGAAACCAAATCCACACACAAAAAAAGAGATGAAAGGCTCTGAGAATTGCTCCGGTGAGAACAAAAGGAAGCAAACCAGAAACACCCAGAGCTGCAGGTTAGCCGAGAACGTAACCATCTCAGGTAGAGCAGCACTGTGGCCGGAAAGCAAAGCGGACACGGGACCAGACAGCCCCCGGGATGGGGGACAGTGGGGGGATCAGGGCAAAGGAATGTGGTCCCTCTTGGTTGAGAGGAAGGGCTCCACCAGGAGAGGAGGCTCCTTGGCCAGCAGGAGAGCCACGACCGTCTGGGGAGGTTGGTGGCCCCGAGGTGGGGAGCCCCGTGAAGGGAGAGTGGAGGATAAAGGGTGAAAGCAGTGAGTCATGGGGACCCCGGAAGCCCCGGCACCCCTCACCCCCGAGGGCAAGTACAGTTCCCCCCACGGGAGCTTTCCGGCCTGAGGCAGCGGGGGAAAGTGATGCTTGTGCTAAAAAGCGAGTCCCAGATAAATTGCTGAACCTGCAGCCCTGACGGTTTCCTCTCTAAGAAAACTGAGGACCAAACAAGGGAAACTGCTATTCTGCGCTCAGAGTCGGAAGGTGTTAAGGTGGGAAGGCCCTTCGATGACACGGCGGCAACCCCGCTCACCCCGCAGGGGAGGAGACGTGGCGTTCAGAGGCGTGGAGCGTGGGACAGGGCCATGGGGCTGTGGACCGGGACTGGACAGGCCAGCCTGTCTTCCACGCAGGGCCCGCTCCATCCCCTGACAGGCCGCCCCAGAGGACAGACTGCGTGGTGAGCAGGCCAAGACAAGGACCAGCCGGAGGGCGACTGGGCCAAACCCGAGGAGGGTGTGGGCAGCCGCGGGGGAAAACCTTGCGTTCAGGGTGGCGGATTTCAGAAACTCCACGGAGAAGTAGCATCCCTGCCTGGAGGTACCTGGGGACAGGCAGTGAGGCAGCTTCGTCAACCCTAACCCCAGCCTCCCTTGCAGCTGGGTTGGGGCCATTTACCTGGGTCGTGGCCCTAATACAGCAGAAAGAGGCAAAGTAATGAGCCCTCCCCAGACGGCCACGCCCTAGACCCTGGAACCCGTTTATGTGTTGGGCTGCATGGCAAAGGGGAAGGAATGTCGCAGATGGAAGTGAGGTTGTGGATGGCCTCTGGAAGCTGGAAGAGGCAAGAAAATGGATTCTCCCCTAGAGCTTCCAGAAGGAAGCTGCAAACACCATGATTTCTGCCCAGTGAGACCCATTTTGCACTTCTCACCTCCAGAACTGGAAGATAATAAAGTTGTGTTGTTTTAAGCCATTAAATGTATGGCGCTTTGCTACAGTGGCCACAGGAAACTAACGCAGTGACACATGCCGCTCCCAGACGGAAGCACCACAAGGCCCTGGCACCACGGCCTGCACTCAGTACCCTCCACAAAGGCGGAGTCGCTGGGCAGGAGGGACCTGGGCCTCTGCATTTCTCCTGGTAGGAGGGCCACCGGGAGAGAAATAAACCTTGGCTTGCTCAGCCACTGAGATTTGGGGTTGTCTGTTACAATTAGTGAGTACAATATAAAACTGTAACTAATACAGTACTTTATACAAAAGTGAATAGTCCCTATCCAAACAAAATAATTTCTGAAGCTGGGAAGGGGAAACTACTCGCAAAACCAAGGAAGAGTGCACAGGCATCGTGTGAAATAAACAGGACACTCACAGAAAAGAGGAGGACGCGTCTGTCCCCCAAAGTCCTAGAGCACAGAGGGGAAATTGAAAACACGTCTTAGAGGTGCTCGGTCCACCCTGACAGGAAGCTTTTTTAAAAAAGGCAGTGGGCTTCCCTGGTGGCGCAGTGGTTGAGAGTCCACCTGCCGATGCAGGGGACACGGGTTCGTGCCCCGGTCCGGGAAGATCTCACGTGCCACGGAGCGGCTGGGCCCGTGAGCCATGGCCGCTGAGCCTGCGCGTCTGGAGCCTGTGCTCCGCAACAGGAGAGGCCACAACAGTGAGAGGCCCGCGTACCGCAAAAAAAAAAAAAAAAAAGAAACAGCACACAAGGAAAAGCCGTATACCATACCGAGAAGTCACCCTTGTTAGGAACATTTACATTTATAAGAGAAATCTCCACTTGTAAGTGTCTCTCTCTCTGTACCAGGAAGAAAAGGATGACTAAATTATAGGAGAATCTTAACATCTGCATAACTGTCTTCCTTCCCCTGGTGCATTTCCTGGTTCCCTCCCCTAACGGGGCCTCCCCTTCTCCCTGGCATTTTTCATCTTTACTATTTAAGGTGGTGGTTGGGGGTTACTCATTTTTCTTGAGTATCTCCCATGTATACAGGAGACATACATGTTATTAAACGTCTGTTTTTCTCTTGTTAATCTGCCCTTTATCTTAAGGGGGATCTCAGCTAAGAACCTAGAAGGGTAAAGGGAAAATTCTTCTTCTTCCCCATACCCCACGCGTTGTAACGCTCAGCAAATGTTAGTTACAGTTTCCGCTGTGATGCTGCTGCCGAAGCTGGCTAAAAGTCCAACCTGCACCCCCAGTACCCGCTGGAGACAGCTCAGCAGTGGAGGGAAGTTGTGGGCCGCACATGCTACAGAGGAAGGCAGAGGCAGTAAGAGGTTCTGGAGAAACTCGGGAGCTATTTATTGAGTATTCTGAACCAGGCACTGAGCATCAGTGGGACCCAGCCCTGGAAGCAAGAAGAACAGGCGGACAGGTGGAGGCTATGCAGATGCACAGGAGCGTCCCCGGTTCAGACAGCAATAACGAGAAAACACAAAAGAAAAAGAAGAGAGTCATGGAGGAGAGTTTTATTTTTTCAATTTCAGATTTAAATTTAGTTTTCAATTGCAGATTTAAATTTAAATTTAGTTTTCAATTGCAGATTTAAGCACAAGCTCCTGTTATCCAACTTAAGCCCTTAATGAAAGTTTTCCCAGTGTTTTTAAGGCTGTTATTTTGATTTATGAGCTAGGCTCTCGGCTGTACTTGATGATTATCCTTTATTATAGTGGTTGCCTTTTTTTTGTTTGTTTTAAACATCTAATCTGCAGAACTGTCTAACCTCTGATCATACCGGAGTAAACAAGGCCACCCAGAACTTTCTGCCAAAACAGGCTTCCACACAGGGGCCTCTGTACCACAGGGAGAAAAAGCACCTGAGCGGTACTACCTGGGAGGCAATATACCACAAGGGATGAAAGGTCTCTTTCTAACCTGCACCCCCGGCCAAGTGTGACCGGCCTTGGGAAATGCAGGATGACAGTGACAGCTTCCTTAGCAGCTCCTGCTGGAAGGGGGCCTCAAAGGCTTAAGGGAGCTGCCCTGAAGTCACTTGAGGAGTTTACCTGTGGGGCTAACTGCCCCTGGGCTCCAATCCTGATGGATGGCGACAGGAACAGCACAAAGGAAGCCCTGCCCTGCTACTTTCTCAGGGACCATCTGGCCCGAACCTCCCATTTCATGGATTAGGAAAACTGAACCCTAGAGAAGTGACAGGCCTCAAAACTTAAAACCCAAGTGCACTGCTACAGCAGCACAAATACACTGGCTCCCCTCTCCTTGGGCATAAATAAGATGTTTAACTTGTAACTCACACAGTCTAGCTGTTTACAATCCAAAGAAAATCAGAGTCCCTCATGAAGTTTCTCCCAGGGAGTTAATAGAGACAGTTTATACCTCTGATCTTAAAACTCTCCATATGGCTCTCTCTATATGCAATTTCATTACTGCTACTTTGCTTTGGTATCATTCCAACACATACATCTAATGCCACTCATTGCCCGGGGACAGGGGAGCCCTGTGCAGACTGCTGCCGCGTGGTCCATGGCCACGAATGTAAATGCAGGTGTTCCCTCCTGCCGTGCTGCACAGGTCATCAGTCAGGAATGATGCACATGAACCCCCAGCGGCAGGAATTAAACGTCAGAGTCATCATGAAAGGAAATGCCTTTGAAGTTCTTTTTTAATTTTAAACTAATTCAACACAGAGACCCCCAAAGTCTACTTTCCATTTCAGTGGAACTATTTTCTAAAATCCCATGCTCTTACACCCCCACGCATCAGTTAGCCATTTTTCTTTCCTAGTGCCAGTCAGTCTTCTTGTTGTTCAGAGCTTGCTTCACTAGTGAAAAGCATTCCCTACTCTGGAATGCAACATGTGGAAAGAACTTCTCTATTCACCGTGTTGAGGCAGAGAATTAGTGCCCTATCGTGGGGGGCGGCAGACAGAAATTAGGGGAATCTTTCCTCTAACAAGAAGATGGCACAAATGTTCCATAAAAAGCAGCCATGTTTGGCTAAGGCTTCTGTTATTAGCAAACTGAGTTGATACTTTAACTAACGGGTGGAACTAAGACCCTAAAAACCCCACACACCGAAGTGACCCGTATCCTGGGACCCAGTCACCTCTGATTCCCTCCCAGTGTCCTTCTATATGGATCGATCGTCATTCCAAAGGAGAGGAGAAAAAGCAATCCACCAGTTTGGGCAGATTCGAAAGAGCAAACAGGAACTGGGCTCAGAAAGGGGAAGAGACGGTTTGAACGTGAAGGTTGGTTAGAGACACATTTTCTAAGAAAGATGACTCTTTCCTGCATTTAACCTCCTTGGCTCGGAAGTTTAGGATGTGCAAAAGCAAAAAGCAAAAAACAAAACCACTTCTGAGGAAAAGCAGAATGCGACAGAAACTGGAGGGGGAAAAAAAGTCATATTGAGTGATTAATGATAAAAATGATTTCCGCTCCTTTGGTTCCTTTGTAATGCTGTCAGTCTACGATTTATCATCATGACGTTAAAAACACTGATTTGTCGTTGCTTCGGCTACTCGTTTTGCTAAAACATCTGTACATTCTACGTAAGTATTCACCGCCCAAACTTCTGGGAGCAAGTTGTGCATCTGGGCTTGCTCAAGTCACTCTAATTTGCATGCAACTCGCACAGGCTTGCGATGTTTCGCATAAAGAAACACGTCTCACCAGCGCGGGGCTGAGTTTAACTTAGACCCCAGGAGCGGACACGGCCCAGGCTGGCCGGCTGCCTCCCCCGCCCGGCGCCCCGCTCCGCGCCCCGTGCCCGCGGGTTCGAGCCCTCCCTCCGGGCCCGCGAGAGGAGAGAAAGTGGGAACGAGTCAGTACCGGCGGGCGGGTGTCCAGCTTTCGTCTCTAGCTTCCCCTCAGGAGGCGAAGACATGGTGCGACCGGGTTTCAGAGGGACCTGGACGGCGGTCGTCGAGTGCTCGCGGGCCTGGAGAGAAGTGCGCGCGGGCCTGGAGAAAAGTGCGCGCGGGCCTGGAGAAAAGTGCGCGCGAGCGTGAGCGCCGGGAGCGAGGGAGGCGCGTGCGTGGGGCGGCGGGGCCGCGCGCAGGCGGACCGGCCGCGGCCGCCTGGAGGGGGCGCGGCCGCCGCGCGCCTACGTGGAGCGGCCCCGCCAGCCCGCGGCTGCGCGGTGGCGTCACTGCTCCCGCCCGTCCCGCCCCGCCCCGCCGGCGCCCGCGCGCCCCGGGTACTGAGCATGCGCAGTCGGCGGCGCCACGTTGGAAGCCTCGGCCAAGGGCGGAGGAGGAAGAAGGGGAGCGGGGGTGGGGTGTTAGCGGTTAGAAGAGACGGGAGTTGGTGCCGGCGGGGACAGTCGCCCGCGGTTGAAGAGGTCCCAGCAGGAGGGTGGCACCCCCGTGCACGGTGCTCCACCAACCCTCCAGATAGACGGTGACGGTGGTGGGGAAACAGCTTCAACAGTGGGGCGCCCAGGGGTGCTGTGTGCCGTCGGGGAACCGGCCCGTCTGCCACATGGCCTCACCCGGCTCACTCTCGGAGCGACCGGTGAAGTACGGAAATGAGACCCCAGGTGGGACCGACCGGGGGCCCAAGAATAGCGGGGATTTGTTAAAAGATGCAGCAAATGGGAGAGCCTTCCCCCGGGAGAGAAAGGCAGAGCTGTGAAGCCTGGAAACCTGGACAGAGATCTTGCAAGGTTGCGTCCGTGTCCCCTGTCTCTGCCGTCTTCCTGTTGCCTTGGGTCTTGATTCTGTCCAAAGCTCACCCGTTGGCCTTGTGCCTCGGATTGCAACCTTCTCGCCTTCTCAAGCGCTTTGTAACTGCAGGTATCCTCTACTGACCATCAATCCCGCCTTGCTAAGTTAGCGTTCAGACATGTCCAGTGTCTTTAGAAAAGGAAACACCATCGGCTCTCTTGGCTGTATGTCTCCCTTTGACAGCACAGCTGCTCGAAGAGCATCTCAACCCCGCCACCCCACCCCACCCCTGTCTCCTCAACCCAGTCCAGTCCATCTGGTTGTCATAAGTGCCCCAAAGGCTGCCGCCAGCCAGGAAAGTCCTTTTATCATGGTCACTCGTGACCTCCACGCTGCCCAATCCAGTGTTCACTCTTCTGCTCTCATCCTGCTTGACCTGTCAGCAGCACGTGACCTAGCTGACCGTCACCTTCCTCCTTAGCTTCAGGGTTGCCACATCGTGGCGCTGACATCCAGTGCTTGGGCTGGAGGCTTGGCTGCTAACTCTCAGTTGGGTTGGCTGGCTCCTCTTCTAGATTTCTGAACACTTGACTCTCTCAAGGCTCAACACCAGCCCTCTTCCGTGTCTAGACTTGGCTTCAGTGGTCACATGAGGCCCACTATCATCCATATGCTTATGGATCCCAAATCTGCAAACCCATTTCTCTATGCCTGCCTCTCCATTAAGCTCCAGACTCACAGTCTGCTGTGCCCTTGACCTCCCTTACCCAGATGTCTAACTCAGCGCTGCCCAGCTCTTTGCATCAGGGCACGCAGAGAAATGCACATACTCTACGTTGATCTGGGACTTTCCCCCGACGTTTCAGTAACACTACCAGCGGGACAGCTGTTGGCCAGGCAGCAGTCATGATATAGTTGTCTTTGTCTTGCATTCACATCAAAACTTGCAGACAGGGCTTCCCTGGTGGCGCAGTGGTTGAGAGTCTGCCTGCCGATGCAGGGGACACGGGTTCGTGCCCTGGTCCGGGAGGATCCCACATGCTGCGGAGCGGCTGGGCCCGTGAGCCATGGCTGCTGAGCCTGCGCGTCTGGAGCCTGTGCTCCGCAACGGGAGAGGCCACAGCAGTGAGAGGCCCGCGTACCGCAAAAAAAGAAAACAAAACAAAAAACTTGCAGACAGGTGTCAGCCACTTAAAAGAAAATCTGAAATCAGTAGTGGAACACTCTTTTAGGAGATGCTCCATCACTAACAGTATTCATAGAACAGAGTGAGGAAATCCACAGACACTGATGATTTGATTCTAAATAGAAAGAAGCTTTAAGGATACCTAACCAAATTAATTGTATGAATATTTTCTTCTTTATGTGTGTTCAAGAGTGCTATATGGTTAAAAACTCATGCCTTAAGTCTAAAAGAACCATTTCTAAGAAGTATGAAATAAAAGTTCTAGGTTCGAAAACATTGTGCTATAGTTTAGTTGGCAGCGTTGTTTCCTCTTAGTGGTACCTAAAGTCATATGTTAAGAGCAATGGCATCTTCGATTCAATGACCCATGGTATTGCTAGGGAACCCTGGGGGTAAAAGAAGGAGCATGCTGAGGAAGGAAGGAAGCTCCCCAAGGGCTCTGGAGGCTCCGGTCACCACTGGGCTGCACCAAGGCCTGAGAGGATCCATATCTTTGCCTGAGACCTGTTCTGGGACCACACTGATCAAGACACTCTAGTGTTAACAGCCATGCCTAGTTTTACATGTGGAAGCAGAACTCCTGACTCACCCACCTACCCATAGCTACCTTCCCATCTAGAAGAGAATCCAAACTAGAGTACCTGCCTAATCCATAGCGTTCCTACTGAAGAAAATACCGTTGTTTAAGGAATTTAGCTTGAACAAAACCACCCATATTTCCCAGCCTCCCTGACAGCTAGGGGTGGCCAAGAGCCAGTTCTGGCCACTGAAATGTAAGTGGAAGTCGACTGGGGTTTTCTGGGGAAGTTTCCGCATTCTTGATATGAGGACCACCCTTCCTCCTGGTGACTTCATTGTTCACACTGCCTTGAATTCAGACAGAAGGTGGAAGGCAGAGCAATCGTATCGCAACCACGAGGCGACCAAAGGCATGAAAGCCGTATGCTAAAGGTGGCGGAACAGGAAGACCAAAGGAAGCGGGACTTTGAGGTTCTGTGGTGTCTCTGCAGAGCAGTGGACCCTGCCTTCAGACTGTTTTGTTGTGTGGAAACAAACCCCTAGTAGATGCAGTCCCTGTGGTTGGTGTCTTTACATGCAGCCAAATGCAACCCCTACCAGGCCCTGGGTGATGGGGGCCCTGCCTGCTTCTAGGAGCTCATCTCTCACAGCTCCTCTGGCCACACTGGCCTTGCTGATGCTCCTCAGATGTGACAAACCAACCCTTCCCTTTGGGCCTTAGCATTAGCTGTTCCCTCCACCTGGGACTGTCTCCCCCCCAGATTTGTGCATGGCTAACTCCTTTGCATTCTGGAATCAGCTTTTGAAAGGGCCTATTCCTGAGCACCGGATCTGAAGAAGGCAGTCCAGGCACTCGACTCTCATAACTTTGTCTTCTTTGTCATCCATCGTTATCTCCCTGGGCATTACTGTCTTTCTCCTCCGACTTGCTTGGTCGACCGGCAGCGCCCTGAGGAGAGAGATCTTGTCCATCTTGCTCACTATTTCCACCACCCAGAACCGGGGTGGGCACAGAAGAAGCATTCGATAGATATTATCCCACATAATTCTGGAGCATAGATACATTTAATTTCTCACAACTATTACGTAAATGAAGAACAGCAAATGAGGTCTACACAGAGAATGAAAAATATACACAGTAGGTATTATAGATAATTAATACAGATTGGCCACTAATACATTAATACAGATGACCACTAATCTTTTCTGATACTTACTTTCATAAGTATATTCGTGTGTGTGTGTGTGTGTGTGTCTGTGTGTCCAGCCCCACAAGTCCTAGTTGCTGAGGATATATGTCAGACACCACCCTTTGGAAGCTTTTTATGTGGACATGCACATTCCATAGATATTATTAGAATTCTGTGTGAATAATCTTATAAGCTCACTATAACTCTGGGAGTAAGGCAGGTTGACCCATTTTTACCAAGAAAGACAAAAGCAAACAGACAAAAAGGAGAAGAAAGGATGGTTGAACTTATGTGGGACACAACCCTGTTGAGTGCATGCTGGAACCAGAAGCCAGGTCTTTAAGCCCCAATCCCATTTCTCCTCACCGTTGGCTGCCTTCTAAAGTAGAGTTTTGGGAGCCGTTTCCCCTTCTTTAAGCAGGCTCTTTTGTAATCCCAAGTGGTACCGGGAAAAATGGCACTGAGTCTAAGACACTACTTAATGCGAATGCTGTAAACACTGGAAACTGTATTCAAAGAAGAAACAAAATGCAGATTCTCTCCACCATGTGTATATTTTGGAACCTTGACTATGTCACTGAAATATTCTGAGTCCCAGTTTCTTATCTGCAAGTTGGAGATGTGAACACTGACCTCCTGCAGGACTGGCGTGAGAATCCAGGGCCGTCTCAGTGCCGCCTCCAAGCCTCTATAGCTCAGCATTGTCCCATCTGCTCTCCATAAGATCCTGAGACATGAGGGCTTCTCTGCCCTCATTTTTGGAGGAACCGAGCTTGTGAAAGGCCAAGCACAGGGGTCGGTAGCTAATGTGGGGAAACCCGGGAGAGCCCGCTCTCACCACCATCCTGGTTGCACGTTTGGAAGTGCTTTGTAAGCCATAATATACTACAGAACATACTGTTATTATTGCAGACGGAGTTTTCATTAGCATTCATGAAATACAAGAATTGTCCCACGGTGTACTAAAATAACCCCGCCTATCAATCAGTTTGATGAGCATTGCTTTCTTATTCCCAGCTGGCCCATATGTTCTGTCTCCTTGTGCTGTTGTCTGATGGATGAGAATTCTTATTCACTTCACAGGATTTCTCTTCCATTGTTGATATTGCTGGGAAGGGGAGGGCGGCAGCCATTCTCAACTTTGCTTTGTAACATCCAGGATGTTTCTCATTGTATTATGTTATGGGGGTTTTAAATAATGTTTATTTAAATATAATTTCTTTGACACCCACAAGTACACATACAATACTTGAAGAAGATAGGCATGTCCCAGAATAAAAATGATGGACTACCCCTCTCTCTGTCTCTGTCTCTCTCTCACGTACACACACACACGGGGAATCCTTCAGGGTTTCATTGGGCTCCAACTTGTCAGTCAGTCACAGGCTAATTGAGAAACATTTTGAGGCATTTTGCAAAAGTGATTCAACCGCTGGTGAAGGCCGTGGAGGTCACTTTTCATCACATCTGAGGTCATCCTTTAGCTAAGGATATTTGAAGGAAAAAATAACCAGCCTGAATCTTAGCAAAACATTCCTCTTATCTTTATTTGGAAGTTAGAAAATAGAAACTGCAAAAAAGATGGGAGTACTACAACCATGAATACTGATTTCCCACAGAATTGCAAATGCTATGTAAGTTATTTATGAAAAATGTGTTTTAGCAGAGAAATGGGGGTGGAGGGTAGGGATCATTTTATTTCTGGCTCTTTCACTGAGTCATTGTTTGACCTTGTGCAAGTTACTTCCACATTCTGTGATCATAGTTCCATAGCAGAGGCAGTAATACCCATCTTACACAAGGATTCAAATAGTTATTCAATATTATGTCTTAGCATTTATCTCCCTGTATAAAATTTCTTACAAGGGTATACGAATTGCTATAAGTACAAAAAATAAACATGACAAAGACATCAAGAATAAAGAGGATTTTTGAAGGCAAGATAAAATCATCTCAAGGGAGTCAAATCTGAAATTGAAGAACATGTACTTTTGTTAGTTGTTTTTTTTTTTTAAACCATCTATCCAGGATTCAGTGATACTAGGACCTTAGGACATTATTTGACCCTTTTCTCCTTAAATTTCTTTTTTATGGGTGTGAAAGGCTATGAGTATATCCTTTTCAGAGAGCTTAAGTGACAGATGAATAGCCATAGTACATTGAGGCTTTACTCCTGTCTTTTCAGGCCCATGAGCCTCTACTCAGCTTTCCATGTGGAATCAGTCTGAGCAGGAGAATCTATAAATGACTGAGCACGGGTCCTGGTGTCCCTAGACTGAGGTTTGAGACTCAGCCTGATCACACATTAAATGTGCAACATCAGAGAAACTCCACAGCATCAGAAGCTCTCCATCAGAGAGCTCTGAGTCTCAGCACCCTCACCTAAAAGTGGGGAACATAACACACCCCTCTACAATATTCACAGGAAGTATATGTGATAGCATATTGGAAATGCTTGGTAAACATTAAATGACTAAACACAAGTCTACCCAAAGCACATTATTTCTTAGAGATTTTAGAGCAACAGCAAAGTAAACATTTATTTTAAAATACAAAATCAGACGATGAATGTTATAGGACAGAGAGGAGATTCCCGCTCGTTTGTGGGTGGGTAGGCATGGTGATAATGAACAGGTTTCAAGGGGCGGGGTGTGGAACTGAACGCTTCTGGCTTACAGGAGGCAGGAGGAGGGCGTTCCACCAGGGAAAGGGCGGAGGAGAAGTGCGGAGCTGGTGCAGCAGTTCACGTGCCCAAGACGGTGATTGGTCCAGTCTGACCTGAGGGTGGGATGAGCGTGGAAAGGTAACAGCGGACCAGAAGGTTCTGGTTTAAGGTCTGGTTGAAGAAAGACAGCTGGATTCTCATCTCTGTCTCTGCATTCAGTCTCTTGCAATATCATGTCATGTAGCCTCTGGAAAACTTCCTTGTACGCGTGAGAGGGAATAAGACTGGAAAAAAGCAAGTAACATTTCAGTATTATTAAAAAAAATTAGTTTCGACCTCACAGACCACCTGGATGGGTCTAGAAAACCTCCAGGGGTCACTGGACCACACTCTGAGAATTGCTGTTCTTGATCATTCTTTAGACACTTATTGATCTAAGAATAAGAAAAATATATGCTTGGATTCAAATACAACCACCACACTGTGGTCAGTGGTGATGTCAGCCCTACAATTGGCTAGGACTACAATGCCAGGTGTCATCGCCCCAGCAGTGGCTGAGGCAGCAGGGGGACTCTCAGGGGCTCCCCTGTTCTAGGCTGACTCACTGGCGCTGGGCCAGCTGGGTCAGCTGGGATGGAGGTGTGAGGCTGGCCTCCAGAAGGACAGCATCAGTCCCCACTGTCTGGACTTCCCCACTCACCACAGCTGTTTCTGGATCCACAAAATCCACCTGCTGTGCTGTTTGCCTTTGAAAAGGCGGTTTGAGCAATCTTAGAGTTTTGATAACGTTGTTGACATCATTTTTCAAAAGCTCTGCTTTCACAGGCTTAAAAAATTGAGATATGATTGACATATCACATGGTGTAAGTTTAACATGTACAGTGTATTGATTTCATACATTTATATATTGCAATATGATTACCACCTTAGCATTAACTAACACCTCTATCATGTCACATAGTTATAATTTCATTTTTGTGGTGAGAACAATTAAAATGTAGTCTCTTAGCAGCTCTGAAGTTTCTAATATGGTATTGTTGACTATAATCACTATCTTGTGCATTATATCTCCAGGAATTATTTATCTATTAGTTCCAAATTTATACATTAAACAACAGCTCTCCCATTCCCCACACCCCCGACCCTCACCATTCTAGTCTTTGTTTTTATGATTGTTTTTATGAGTTCAGCTCTTTTAGATTCCACATGTAAGCAATTTCATACAATATTTATCTTTCTCTGTTTGACTTACCTCACTTAGTATAATAACCTTAAGGTCCATCCCGTTCACAATACCATCAAAAACAATAAAATAGTTAGGAATAAGTGTAACCAAAGAAGTGAAAGATCTGAACTATGAGAACTACAAGACTTGGATGAAAGAAATTGAAGAAGAAACAAACAAATGGAAAGATATCCCATGTTCATGGATTGGAACAATCAATATTGTTAAAATGTCCATACTGCCCAAAGCCATCTTTGGATTCAGTGCAATCCATATCAAAATTCTAATGAACTAGAAAAAACAATTCACAGGTTTTTAAGTGAGGAAAGGCGGAAGTCTCAGACATGAAGCTCTTGGCCATATTTTTCCCTCCAAAGCTGCATGTTGTGCTTTCCCTCAATAGGCCATATGAATGTTTTGACTACTTTCAAGAAATACTTTCTATGAATACATTTTGAAAAAATACAAAAGCAGTATACTTTGGAAAACCTAAATAACGGTATTCTTTATGTCCAAAGGAGAAAGCAAGTCACTGATTCTCAAAAATCCTACCAGCATCAAAGTCTACCACTTTTACTTTGTATGTCCCTCTAGGCTTCCAGAAAAAAATATATATAAGGATTCTTTTTAATTATCTCATCTTGTAGATTGTCCCTCAATTTATGTCTGTCTGATGTTTCTCTCATTTTTTTGGCTGCACCATGTGGCTTGCAAGATCTTAGTTCCCCGACCAGGGATTGAACCCCCACCTATGGCAGTGAAAGCACTGAGTCCTAACCACTGGACCACCAGAGAATTCCCATCTCATTGTTAAACAGGGGTTATGGGTTTTGGAAAGGAAGGCCATATAAGTGAAGTGCCATTTTCATCACATGGTATCAAGGGTACCTGTTATCAATATGACTTACCATTGATAATTTTCACCTAGATCACCTCTCTGATAGAAAGTGTTTTAAATATGGTTGTTTTATAGATTTAGATTAATTTATTCATGAATTAAGCTGTCTACTAGGAATCAGTGTGAACACAGGCTAAATTTTTTATATCATAACCTTGAAGTTGCCTAATAATTGATAAGAGTCTATATATTGGGCTTAAGTCCTCAGTTTTGGCCATCAGATAAACATAATTCTCAAATTTTAGGCTATGGATTTTTTTCAGTCGACAGTTCTCAAAGTGTGGTCCCCATGTTACCCAGTACAAGCTCGCTCTGTTTGCTACTCGACAGACCAGTAAGTCAGAGACGAGGTGTTGAGGCAGGGAGTACGCCTCTATTCGGAAAGCTTGCAGACCAAGAAGATGGCAGACTAAAGCCTCAAAATGACTATCTTATCAGGGTTTGGATGCCAGTTTCTTCTTCTTCTTGTTTTTTTTTTTAAACATCTTTACTGGAGTATAACTGCTTTACAGTGCTGTTTTTAGTTTTTTAAGGAACTCCATACTGTTCTCCATAGAGGCTGTACCAATTTACATTCCCACCAACAGTGCAAGAGGGTTCCCCTTTCTCCACACCCCCTCCAGCATTTATTGTTTGTAGATATTTTGATGACGGCCATTCTGACTGGTGTGATGTGATACCACATTGTAGTTTCTTTATTTTTTAACAGCTTTATTGGAGTATAATTGCTTTACAATGTTGTGTTAGTTTCTGCTGTATAACAAAGTGAATCAGCTGTACATATACATATATCCCCATATCTCCTTCATCTTGCATCTCCCTCCCACCCTCCCTATCCCAGCCCTCTAGGTGGTCACGAAGCACCAAGCTGATCTCCCTGTGCTATGTGGCTGCTTCCCACTAGCTATCTATTTGACATTTGGTAGTGTATATATGTCCATGCCACTCTCTCACTTTGTCCCAGCTTACACTTCCCCCTCCCCGTATCCTCAAGTCCATTCTCTACGTCTGTGTCTTTATCCCTGTCCTGTCCCTAGGCTCTTCAGAACCATTTTTGTTTGTTTGTTTGTTTAGATTCCATATATGTGTGTTAGCATACAGTATTTGTTTTCCTCTTTCTGACTTACTTCACTCTGTATGACAGTCTCTGGGTCCATCCACCTCACTACAAATAACTCAATTTCGTTTCTTTCTTTTTTTTGCAGTACACGGGCCTCTCACTGTTGTGGCCTCTCCCGTTGCGGAGCACAGGCTCCGGATGCGCAGGCTCAGCGACCATGGCTCACGGGCCCAGCCACTCCGCAGCATGTGGGATCTTCCTGGACCGGGGCACGAACCTGTGTCCCCTGTATCGGCAGGCGGACTCTCAACCACTGCGCCACCAGGGAAGCCCAATTTCGTTTCTTTTTATGGCTGAGTAATATTCTATTGTATATATGTGCCACATCTTCTTTATCCATTCATCTGTTGCTGGACACTTAGGTTGCTTCCATGTCCTGGCTATTGTAAATAGTGCTGCAATGAACATTGTGGTACATGACTCTTGAATTACGGTTTCCTCCGGGTATATGCCCAGAAGTGGGATTGCTGGGTCGTATGGTGGTTCTATTTTTAGTTTTTTAAGGAACCTCCATACTATTCTCCATAGTATCTGTATCAATTTACATTCCCACCAACAGTGCAAGAGTGTTCCCTTTTCTCCACACCCTCTCCAGCATTTATTGTTTGTAGATTTTTTGATGATGGCCATTCTGACTGGTGTGAGGTTATGCCTCATTGTAGTTTTGATTTGCATTTCTCTAATGATTAGTGACGTTGAACATCCTTTCACATGTTTGTTGGCAATCTGTACATCTTCTTTGGAGAAATATCTGTTTAGCTCTTCTGCCTATTTTTGGATTGGGTTGTTTGTTTTTTTTGATATTGAGCTGCATGAGCTGCTTGTAAATTTTGGAGATTAATCCTTTATCAGTTGCTTTGTTTGCAAATATTTTCTCCCATTCTGAAGGTAGACTTTTCGTCTTGTTTATGTTTTCCTTTGCTGTGCAAAAGTTTTTAAGTTTCATTAGGTCCTATTTGTTTATTTTCTTTTTATTTCCATTTCTCTATGAGGTAGGTCACAAAGGATCTTGCTGTGATTTATGTCATAGAGTGTTCTGCCTATGTTTTCCTCTAAGAGTTTTATAATGTCTGGCCTTACTTTTAGGTCTTTAATCCATTTTGAGCTTATTTTTGTGTATGGTATTAGGGAGTGTTCTAATTTCATTCTTTTACATGTAGCTGTCCAGTTTTCCCAGCGCCACTTATTGAAGAGGCTGTCTTTTGTTCATTGTATACTCTTGCCTCCTTTATCAAAGACAAGGCGACCATATGTGCGTGGGTTTATCTCTGACCTTTCTATCCTGTTCATTGATCTATATTTCTGTTTTTGTGCCACTACGATACTGTCTTGATTACTGTAGCTTTGTAGTATGGTCTGAAGTCTGGAAGCCTGATGCCTCCAGCTCTGTTTTTCTTTCTCAAGCTTTTTTTGGCTATTCGGGGTCTTTTGTGTTTCCATACAAATTGTGCAACTTTTTTTGTTCTAGTTCTGTGAAAAATGCCATTGGTATTTTGATAGGGATTGCATTAAATCTGCAGATTGCTTTCGGTAGTATAGTCATTTTCACAATGTTGATTCTTCCAGTCCAAGAACATGGTATATCTCTCAATCTGTTTGTATCTTCTTTAATTTCTTTCATCAGTGTCATAGTTTTCTGCATACAGGTCTTTTGTCTCCTTAGGTAGGTTTATTCATAGGCATTTTATTCTTGTTGTTGCAATGGTAAATGGGAGTGTTTCCTCAATTTCTCTTTCAGATTTTTCATCGTTGGTGTACAGGAATGCAAGAGATTTCCATGCGTTAATTCTGTATTCTGCTACTCTACCAAATTCATTGATTAGCTCTAGTAGTTTTCTGGTAGCATCTTTAGGATTCTATAAGTATAGTATTATGCCATTGGCAAAGAGTGAGAGCTTTACTTCTTCTTTTCCAATTTGAATTCATTTTATTTCTTTTTCTTCTCTGACTGCTGTGGCTAAAACTTCCAAAACTATGTTGAATAATAGTGGTGAGAGTGGGCAACCTTGTCTTGTTCCTGATCTTAGTGAAAATGGTTTCAGTTTTTCACCGTTGAGGACGATGTTGGCTGTGGGTTTGTCATATATGGCCTTTATTACGTTGAGGAAAGTTCCCTCTATGCCTACTTCCTGGAGGGATTTTTTTATCATAAATGTGTGTTGAATTTTGACGAAAGCTTTCTCTGCATCTATTGAGTTGATAATATGGTTTTTCTCCTTAAATTTCTTAATATGGTGTATCACATTGATTGATTTCCGTATATTGAAGAATCCTTGCATTCCTGGGATAAACCCCACTTGATCATGGTGTATGATCCTTTTAATGTGCTGTTGGATTCTGTTTGCTAGTATTTTGTTGAGGATTTTTGCATCTATGTTCATCAGTGATATTGGCCTGTAGTCTTCTTTCTTTGTGACATCTTTGTCTGGTTTTGGTATCAGGGTGATGGTGGCCTCATAGGATGAGTTTGGGATTGTTCTTCCCTCTGCTATATTTTGGAAGAGTTTGAGAAGGATGGGTGTTAGCTCTTCTCTAAATGGTTGATGGAATTCTCCTGTGAAGCCATCTGGTCCTGGACTTTTGTTCGTTGGAAGATTTTTAATCACAGTTTCAATTTCAGTGCTTGTGATTGGTCTGTTCATATTTTCTATTTCTTCCTGGTTCAGTCTCGGAAGGTTGTGCATTTCTAAGCATGTGTCCATTTCTTCCAGGTTGTCCATTTTATTGGCATATAGTTGCCTGTAGTAATCTCTCATGATCCTTTGTATTTCTGCAGTGTCAGTTGTTACTTCTCCTTTTTCATTTCTAATTCTTTTGATTTGACACTTCTCCCTTTTTTTCTTGATGAGTCTGGCTAATGGTTTATCAATTTTGTTTATCTTCTCAAAGAACCAGCTTTTAGTTTTATTGATCTGTGCTATCATTTCCTTCATTTCTTTTTCATTTATTTCTGATCTGATCTTTATGATTTCTTTCCTTCTGCTAACTTTGGGGTTTTTTTGTTCTTCTTTCTCTAATTGCTTTAGGTGTAAGGTTAGGTTGTTTATTTGAGATATTTCCTGTTTCTTAAGGTAGGATTGTATTGCTATAAACTTCCCTCTTAGAACTGATTTTGCTGCATCCCATAGGTTTTGGGTCATCATGTTTTCATTGTCATTTGTTTCCAGATATTTTTTGATTTCCTCTTTGATTTCTTCAGTGATCTCTTGGTTATTAAGTAGTATATTGTTTAGCCTCCATGTGTTTGTATTTTTTACAGATTTTTTCCTGTAATTGAGATCTAGTCTCATAGCATTGTGGTCGGAAAAGCGACTTGATACGATTTCAATTTTCTTAAATTTACCAAGGCTTGATTTGTGACCCAAGATATTATCTATCCTGGAGAATGTTCCATGAGCACTTGAGAAGAATGTTTATTCTATTGTTTTGGGATAGAATGTCCTATAAATATCAATTAAGTCCATCTTGTTTAATGTATCATTTAAAGCTTGTGTTTCCTTATTTATTTTCATTTTGGATGATCTGTCCATTGGTGAAAGTGGGGTGTTAAAGTCCTGTACTATGATTGTGTTACTGTTGATTTCCCCTTTTATGACTGTTAGTATTTGCCTTATGTATTGAGGTGCTCCTATGTTGGGTGCATAAATATTTACAATTGTTATATCTTCTTCTTGCATTGATCCCTTGATCATTATGTAGTGTCCTTCCTTGTCTCTTCTCATATTCTTTATTATTCTTTATTCTTCTCCTTCAAATCTGAATAAGATCCTTGCTGGGTAGAGTAATCTTGGTTGTACGTTATTCCCTTTCATCACTTTAAGTATGTCCTGCCACTCCCTTCTGGTTTGCAGAGTTTCTGCTGACGCTCAGCCTTTAATCTTATGGGGATTCCCTTGTATGTTATTTGTTGCTTTTCCCTTGCTGCTTTCAATATTTTTTCTTTGTATTTAATTTTTGATAGTTTGATTAATATGTTTCTCGGCGTGTTTCTCTTTGGGTTTATCCTGTATGGTACTCTTTGTGCTTCCTGGACTTGATTGACTATTTCCTTTCCCGTGTTAGGTTAGTTTTCGACTATAATCTCTTCAAGTATTTTCTCAGATCCTTTCTTTTTCTCTTCTTCTTCTGGGACCCCTGTAATTTGAATGTTGGTGTGTTTAATGTTTTGAGACCCAGAGGTCTCTGAGATTGTCATCAATTCTTTTCATTCCTTTTTCTTTATTCTGCTCCCTGGCAGTTATTTCCATAATTTTATCTTCCAGCCCACTTATCCATTCTTCTGCCTCAGTTATTCTGTTATTGATTCCTTCTAGAGTATTTTTAATTGCAGTCATTGTGTTGTTCATCACTGTTTGTTTGTGCTTTAGTTCTTCTAGATCCTTGTTAAATGTTTCTTGTATTTTCTGCATTCTCTTTCCGAGATTTTGGATCATCTTTACTATCATTACTCTGAATTCTTTTTCAGGTAGGTTGCCTATTTTGTCTTCATTTATTTGTTCTTGTAGGTTTTTACCTTGCTCCATTATTTGTTAAATATTTTTGTCATTTCATTTCTTTTTTTTGGATGGGTGTTGCTGTATTCCTGTCTTACTGATTGTCTGGCCTGAGGTGTCCAGCAGTGGAGTTTGCAGGCTGTTGGATAGAGCTGGGTCTTGGTGCTGAGATGAAGACCTCCGGGAGGCCTCACTCCAATTGATATTCACTGGGGTCTGAGGTTCTCTGTTAGTCCAGCTGTTTGGACTCGGAGTTCCCACTCCGGCCCGACCTCCAGCCTGGGAATGAAGATACTGCCAGCTTCATGGTGTGGTTAAAAAATAAAAATCTTAAAAAAAAGGAATAAAGAAAGAAAAAAGGAGCAGTACAATATCAAAGAATAAAAAACAAAATGAAATCAGAAAGATAAAATATATATTAGGAAAAATAAAGCTATAACTGAAACAACAGCCACAGAGTAAAATAAAACCACAACAGAAAACAAAAAAAGGGGGGGGGGGATGGGCAAACAAACCAAAAGGAGAGATCACTGGCAAAGTATAAAGAATAAAATAAATTAAAATTAGAAAAATAAAAGATTTTTCAGGGAAAATAAATATATAAAAGAATCAACAACAATGAATCAACAAGGTAAAACAGAACCTCAATCTATTACAGCCACTATGGAGAACAGTATGGAGGTTCCTTTAAAAACTAAAAATAGAATTACCATATGATCCAGCAATCCCACTACTGGGCATACACCCAGAGAAAACCATAATTCAAAAAGAAACATGCACCCCAATGTTCATTGTAGCAGTATTTACAATAGCCAGGTCATGGAAGCAACCTAAATACCCATTGACAGATGAATGGATAAAGAAGTTGTGGTACATATATACAATAGTATATTACTCAGCCATAAAAAGGAATGAAATTGGGTCATTTGTTGAGATGTGGATGGATCTAGAGACTGTCATACAGAGTGAAGTAAGTCAGAAAGAGAAAAACAAATATTGTCTATTAACACATGTTTGTGGAACCTAGAAAAATGGTACAGATGAACCGGTTTGCAGGGCAGAAGTTCAGACACAGATGTAGAGAACAAACGTACGGATACCAAGGGGGGAAAGACGTGGGGGGGTGGGGGGGTCCTGTGATGAATTGGGCGAATGGAATTGACATGTATACACTGATGTGTGTAAAACTGGTAACCAATAAGAACCTGCTGCATAAAAAAATAAATAAAATAAAATTTGAAACTTAAAAAAAAAAACCTTGGCTAAGGGGCGGAGTTTAGGCGGGGGTGGAACTTAGACAGGGGTGGGGTTTTGGGTGGGGCAGGACCAAGGAGGGTGGGGGGGTGATGTTTGAGTGTGGGGCGGGGCCTAGGCTCAGGACCCACGTAGTCGGAAAAGGCCCTGGGGGCGGGGTCTAGGCGGGGCCACGTTCAAGTGTGGGGCAGGGCCTCTGTTTAGGACCTACACGGAAGGGGAGAGGCAGCTCGTGGAAAGGAGCGCCTCTGGAGTGTGGAGTTCTGGAGTTTGGAGGAAAGGCCCTGGGTCGGGGTGTGTGGGTGGGGTTTAGGCCCAGCCCGTTGGACGGGGTATCAGAGGGGGTCTCCGAGTGTAGAGGTGGGGCCCTGGGTGGGGGCTTAGGGGCGGGGATTGGGCTCTGTGCGGCAGGAGGGAGGCTCCGAGGGCAGAGGATTAGGCCCCGGAACCCAACAGGCTCCCTGGTGCCTAAGTGGACAAGGAAAGCGCTGGCCCCGTTCCCTTCTGTTCCTTCGCGCCCCTCCCCCACCATCTCCCCCAGGGTCTCCCCCGTTGCTGCTGGACCCTAACCGTGGGTGGGTCGCACTGGGTGTAAGGACTCCTCGCCTCCCCTAGCCGCTCCTCAGGGGTGCCGGTCCCCGAGGTCCGAAGTTTACTTTTGCTCCCCCTTCCCTCCCTCCCTCTCCCTCAGGACCCTCGTGGCTGGAGGGGGCCTCAGTGGGCAGACGATCAGGCTTGGGATCTCAGCAGGTTCCTGGGGGCCCAAGTGGGCAGCGGAAACCTGGCCAAGCTCCCTTCTGATCCTCTGACCTCCCAGTGGCTCCCCAATTTCCCCCTTCGGGCATGGGATCCCTTCCCCTCCCCCAGCCGCCCCTCAGGGGCACCAGTCCCGTCCCGCCTCCACTTCTCCTCACCCCTCACTCCCTCCACGCCCCACATCCTACCCAGTCCCTGGGGGCTCCTCCCGTCCCCTTAGGTGTCCGTGGTACCCCACCAGTGCCTGGTAGGTGCCCTAGTTGTGAGGAAACACAAATTCCGCGTCCTCCTAGTACGCCATCTCTATTCAGAAAGCCGGCAGGCTAAGAAGATGGCAGACTAAAGTCTCAAAATAACCACCTTATTGGGGTTTGGATGCCAGTTTCTTTAATAGCACAGAGAGGGGCAGGAGATGAGGAAGTAAAGTAGGAAGGCCATAAGTTTTGCAAATGTCCCCTGGAATGGCCAGCCTTGGGGAGGAGGTGTGTTCATTCCTTCTTTCTTGTAGCCGTCCACAGGTGGACAGGGTCCGGATGCTTCCCTGAACAAAGGCACTTCGGTTTAACATTCAGGGAGAGGGGCAGGGTTCCCCGAGGCAGGCCATTATCTATAGACAGTATCCTTTTAGTGAACCAAAGCAACAGAAAGCAAAGGTTAAAGTAAAAGAAACAGATCCAACTTGTAGCCAGATTTGGCTCTTCCCTGTTACACCTAGACCAGTAGCACCTGCATCAACTGAGACCTTGTGAAGAAATGGAAGTTCTCTCCCTACCCTAGATCTGCTCCATCAGGAACTCTGGGGTGGGGCCTGGCAACCTGTAGTTTAGTAAGCCTTCCAGGTGATGCTGTTTCATGGTAAAGTTTGAGAAACACCGAAGATATGATTTTTTTCCTATAATATTTAGGGACCTACCAGGAAGTCAAAACCCCGAAGCAGCTTTTGAATTCCTGATATATCCTTATTTTTTCACATGATTGCTAAGAAAGTGAATGTTGCATGTTGAGATGCATTGGCTGAGACATTTTAAGAGAGGCATTACATATAGCAGTGGCATTAATGATTAAGAACTGTATTCACCGCAGAAGGGATCATTAACTGATTTTATAACACTTATGAAGGCTAATATTTAGCTCATTGATTTATGACCATCACATCAATGTCCCTTTTAAAAATTAAATCTCTTTAAATTAATTTTTGATCACAGTTGAGGAGAAGACATTGACTGATTACACGTATTAGTGCTCTGTGAGTACAAACAACTCCCTTGCTGTCCCAGGAGGCTGTGAACGAGTCTGATTTACGGATTCCCGTGTAAGGTACGAGGAAGGGAGGGAGATGGCTGTGCCCTTCCTGCCCGGGGTACATGTCATGTTGCCTCCGAGGTTGCTGACTCTTGCCCACTATTGCCCTCCTCGAAAGAGGAAAAAAATCTATACTTGGGAACACTGAGTTTCAATGTGTGGGATTTCCAAAATGCAGTCTCCATGATGAAATTGAAGGGTAAGCACTGGGAGACTTTAGTGCATTGTTTGGAATATGTTTCCCTGGTTACGTGGATGAATGATGAGTGAAAATATTGCAGGAAGGGGGACCCCTTCCAGGGCCCGAGAGTGAGCTCTTGTCTAACACTTGGAAATGAATCGTCCGAGGAGACGCACGTGCTGACAAAGCAAGAGACTTTACTGGGAAGGGGCGGCCGGGCAGAGAGCAGCAGGGTGAGGGAACCCAGGAGAACCGCTCTCCACGTGGCTCGCAGTCCCGGGTTTTATGGTGATGGGGTTAGTCTCCAGGTTGTCTCTGGCCAATCATTCCGACTCAGGGTCCTTCCTGGTGGCATGCGCATTGGTCAGCCAAGATGGATTCCAGTGAGAAGGATTCTGGGAGGTTGGTGGGATATGTGGACTGGCACCTCTTCTCTCCTTTTGACCTTTCTCGAATTCTTGCAGTTGGTGGTAGCTTGTTAGTTCCATATTCCTTACCAGGACCTCCTGTCGTAAGATAACTCATGCAAGTGGTTACTATAGTGCCTGGCCAGGGTGGGCGGTTTCGGTCAGTGGTTCCCCTAACAAAAAGATTCCATCAAACTTCCTTGATATTGTGATGATGGGCCTGACTACTGTTTCCAGGTGCTCAGACTTAAAAAATCTCCATGACCAAGCCTCTTCCTCTATCTTCACTTTAGGCTTAGTACTGTAATTATTATCATGAACTTTTTCTTTCATTTACATGTCCTGTATCCTCCAATCAGATGGGATTTTCACAGTCAGCACAGTGTTTCTTTTGTTGTATCATCAACTAAAAGAAATGAATGGTACTCCTGTTCTAGTTGATTAGGTAGAAATTCATTATTAGGGTGGCAAAGGGAAAATATCAGGTAATTTCAGGCCTTCCTACGCTCACCCCATTGATTCAGTTGTCACACAACTTCTAACGTGATTGCAGGCAACAACAATTCACAGGTCATATGTCCGCTACTTGGCTGGTGTTTATCAATACAGACTCAATATAATTTGCACGTGTTTGTGATGAAATATTTTATACATGTGACCCTTCAGGTCACATGTAGAAATAGTAACATACTAGTGCTACTATACCTTTATTGCTAATTTTTATTTTATTCACAAATAGAATACAGGCTATTCTCAATGTGGGTTTGGCAAACTACACCTGTGAATGAAATTTTGGCTGATGCCTGTTGTATAAATAAAGTTTTATTGGAACATGGCCATATCTGTTCTTTTACGTATTAATGCTGCTTTTGTGCTGTCATGGTAATGATGAATAGTTGTGACAGAGCCTTTAAAGTGAAAAATATTTACTGTCTGATCCTGTGTAAGAAGTTTGCCCACACCTGTTGACTGCATCACTTGATGGCACCAAAAGAGGCAACATCTCAGGGGTGGGCACAGACTGACTTCCTTATGACACTAAATCAGGTAAAGGATGTTTTTTTTCCACATTTCAGCTCTGCTGTAGGTACTGGGGGAAAAAAGTGGAAGCAAAGCATTTTGTACTCAGTAAATATTTTGATAATCGACCGCTTTAGGATTTTCCGTGACTTAATTTTAACCCTTTCTTTTCTTTTCTTTTAATTTTTATTGGAGTATAGTTGGTTTACAATGTTGTGGGAACCCCTTATTTCTTACGTGTATTCCAACAGACATCAGTAGATCCTTCCCAAGTGCACCACCTTTCCTATCTGCGACATGGGTTGTGAAGAACAGTTTTTGGTAGAATGTCCTAGGGAGACATGACGATGTTTATGTTGATGTCATGTTTCACGACATGAAACTTTACTTTGATTCAGAATGTAGGAGGCAGCCTGGCAGGTTACTCCCCCAAATCCCCTTCTCCTCCTCATCATGTCCTTGAATCAGCCCCTCTCCCTGTGTGTGGGCTGGATCTAGTGACTGGCTTCTAATGGGCAGAATATGGTAAATTGATGGATGTTGCTTCTGAGATTCAGCTGTAAGAAGACTGTGACTTCTGTCCTGGGTTCTCTCTCACTCTCTCATGCTCTCCTGGGTCGCCTGCCCTGGGGGACATCAGCCTGTGAAGCAGCCCTGTGAAGAGATGTGTGTGCCAATAGACCAAGCCCCACCAACAACCATGTGAGTGAACTTGGAAGCGGATCCATGACCCCAGCCCCCGAAGTCAGCTTTAAGATGAGATCCCAGCCTTGACTGATGATTTGACTGAAATCTCCTGAGAAACTACAAGACAGAGGCTCCCAGCTAAGCGCCCCTGCATTCCCAACCCACAGAGACTGTGAGATAATACGTGTGTCATTTTATTATTTTATTTTATTGAAGTACAGTTGATTTACAATGTTGCATTAGTTTCAGGTGTACAACGTAGTGATTCAGTTATACATATACATATGTTCATTCTTTTTCTGATTCTTTTCCCATATAGGTTATTACAGAGGATTGAGTAGAGTTCCCTGTGTTATACAGTATGTCCTTATTAGTTATCTATTTTATATATAGTAGTGAGTGTATGTTAATCCCAAGCTCTTAATTTATCCCTCCCTCTCATGTTTCCCCTTTGGTAACCATAAATTTGTTTTCAAAATCTGTAGTCTATTTCTGTTTTGTCAATAGATTCATTTATATCATTTTAAAAAATTAGATTCCACATGTGAGTGAAAGCATATGATATTTGTCTTTCTCTGTCTGACTTACTTCACTTAGTATGATAATTTCTAGGTCCATCCACATTGCTGCAAATAGCATTATTTCATTCTTTTTTATGGCCAAGTAATATTCCATTGTATATATGTACCACATCTTCTTTATCCATTTATCTGTTGATAAGCTGCTACATTTTGGGGGTAATTTGTTATGCAGCTATAGATAACCATTACACAGGAGAAAAAACCCAGACCTGAATGAGGGAATAATACAGCTTTCAGGCTGAAAGAACTTGTTCAGTCTGCTTTATTTAAGTTAAATGAAATTGGAAAATACAACACAGCTGAAGTATCCCTCTTTGGAAGTAGACTATTATTTGACACAAGTTCAGATGTCCCCACCTATTTTCAAACACGCGCCGGGCCTGTCTGTCTTCTCGTAGGTTCGCATACTGCTCAGGGGCTGGTTCTTCACCTATCTTTATGCACAGCTAATTATGCACAGCTAATATCTTAGCTCATGTGGGAAAATGGTCTTTTATATCTGAATTGGCTTATATTTATATGAAAGAAAATACCAGAAAATGCCCACTTTGTATTGAGCTGCTATTTCTTTCTTTAAAATGAAACTATGGCATATCACAAAGACAAGTTTGGACTTTGCAAAAATTCCCCCTGTGCACTCGGTGGATCAGCCCTCGTGCTCAGGCAGCTCCGAGCACCTGTGGTCTGCAGAGGTGCCGTGAGCAGCTGCAGCTGCCCCAGCCGGATCTGCTCACCCCACTGCCCCTCGAACCCCTGACAGCTGCTGGGGTGGCCGTCAGCCAGCACTGTGGAGGCAGCAGGAGGCATAACTCTGCTGCCAGGGCTGCTTGGACCGAGACGGGAGCTGCATGTGGAAAAGGCAAATCAATTCGACTTGCATTCTTTACCTTTCTTCTCTCAATTTCATCTGTAGAATCTTGAAATGGAGATCCTTTCTGAACACGGGCATATGCTTTGAATGACCCAGACATGGACACGTGGGCATACACACAGACACACATGTGTGCACACACACCTTCCTTCTCATATTTGCTTCACATGGACAGTAAACAGAGCTGAAGAAGACTTTGAAGTTTGTCCATCCAGTGACTTTAAACCAACCATCACTTGCTGTACTTTGGGCATGTTTTTAATTGCAGATTTGGGGTCCAGTCCAGACCTAGTTGAATCGGTCTCTGGTGGTGATGCCCAGGAGTCTATATTTATGGCAGATGGTAAATTGGTCATGACCATCTCCACCCCCAACAAGAGGCCACACGATTTTGGTGAGTGGGGACCCGTTCTAGTTTGCTTGTGCTTCTGTAACAAGGTACCACAGACTCGGGGGTTTAAACAACAGACTTTTATTGTCTCACAACTCTGAAGTCCAGAAGTCCAAACTCAAGAGGCCTTCAGGGTTGGTTCCTTCTGAGGCTGTGAGGGAGAATCTTGTTCCAGGCCTCTCTCCTTGGCTTGTAGATGGCTGTCTTCTCCTGTGTCTCCTCACATTGTCTTCCCCCCATCTGTGTCCAAATGTCCCCTTTTTATGGGGACACTAGGCCTATTGGATTGGGACCCACCCTAATGACCTCGTTTTGATTGGGTCACTGCTGTAAAAATCCTGTCTCCAAGTAAAGTCACAGTATGAGGTCTTGGGGGTTAGGACACTAACATATCTTTTTTTGGGGACACAATTCAACCTATAACAGGACTCCATGTAATAGGTGGCTATGTCCTGAATCTTCTATAATAATAAAATGATCATAGCTAATGTTTATGGGGTACTTACTATCTGTGTTAACTGTTTTATATGAATTATTAAATTTTAACCTTCACAGCAAACTTTGAAGAAGTTGTTGTCATGTTTCCCAATTTAGAGATGATAAAACTGAGGCTTAAAGAAATTGGTAACTTGCCCAAGACCTCACAATTAGTAGATGGTGGGGGAGGGACCCAGTCCAGGTTAGAACATTCCAGAAGCCACGCTGCTCCCTATTGCACATTTAATTGTCTTAAACTTCTAATTGTTACCAAAGGCCATTTGCATTTAGTCAGTCTCTGCTTTCCTATCTCATTGGTCTAACTTTTTTGTCTTCCATCTGTAGCCAGAGTAACTGTATTCTTTCCTCTTTGTCACATGCTTCACGAAGGTTTCTAGGAACTTTCGAGCCCTCATTTTTCCAGGGTACACACCCTATTCTTTCTTAGGGTGACATGCCTGGCGTTCTCTGACCACAGTGGCCCATCTT
Organism: Mesoplodon densirostris; assembly: GCF_025265405.1. Lineage (NCBI taxonomy): Eukaryota > Metazoa > Chordata > Mammalia > Artiodactyla > Ziphiidae > Mesoplodon > Mesoplodon densirostris. The sequence goes on from NC_082663.1 coordinate 9,352,237, forward strand.
CTTGGACCCTCCAGTTTGCTGATGAGCATCTTAACGTGTTGTCCCCAGTGTAGACTGAAACCGGGTTTGCACACAATCTTGCTCTAAATGTGCTGGCTTATCATGCTCGGAGTAAACAAAAATCTCCCAGTTACCTGTGCTTGGTGTCCCATCAGGACGGACCACACAGTTTCTGTTCCTTCCACATAAGTACATCAGAATATGGGCTAAGCACAGACTGTAGACTCTATGTATATGTCACCCTAGAGAACTCATTCCCACTATCTCGACCAGGGCAAAGTTATAAACTGAGGCAAGTAAACCCCAGTGTTCCAGGGACAGGGCCCCTACTCTTGGGACCCTTCCCAGGGTTTCCAGCTCACAGGACGGGGCCAACACCCAACTCTCCTCTTACGTGGGCTTCTCACAGCAAGCAAGCCAGCAGCTAGGTTTTCTGTTGGCGTGTTTGTTTTTTCCCCTCCCCTCCTGTGTGTCTGGAACCGGGAAAGACTTTCTTTCTCTCCAGCTTACTCTCTTTAGTTTACGGAGTTGCCCTTTGGGTAACAGTAGAATTCAAGAGATGGTCATTATCCCAAATCCATGGTTTCATACTTGGCCTGCTGACTGTGGAGGAGATTGACATGACCAGCTTGTGTGGGTCCGTTCAGCCTGGTTGGTTTCAGCATCTGTTATGGGACAAGTGCCCGGCTGCCTGCCTTCCCTCCTTGCCTCTCTTCCACACAGTGATGAGCTCTGCTTCCAGGCACTGTTCTAGATCCTGGGGACCCTAGAGTCGAACAAGACACACAAGGTTCCTGCCTTCAGGGGTGTTCTTATGGTGGGCTGACAGGTGCAAACAAGAAAATCCATGATGTGTATTCAGGTTGTGAGAACAGCAATGATGGAGATAAAACAAGATAACAAGGTGTGTGTATGTGTGTGTGCCCCCTTCTCCAGTTCCTCCAGTGCTAAAGTCTCCAGCTTTTAATGTATGCTTTCCCAGCAGACCTACATTCTCTTGACACATCTCATGTCAGTACCAGCTCTCACGTTTCAGCCCCCTTTATTTGCCAGGTGAGGTTCTGCAAAGTGATTTTTCAATTTACCCCAATGGTGGAATTAAGATGATTAAATATGCAATCAACCAACTTAAAACTACAAGTGGTTCCTGCCAGTGTGTTCACTGAACCAGGCCTGATTCTGGACGTCGGACATGATCTGACCTCCTTGAAACCACCTCTGTTTTGTGAGAGTCGGTGGAAGCAAAGCAGAGCCCTGGAGAAACTGCAGAGTCCAGCAAGATGGTCTTTGTTTCCTGTTCCTCTGACCTTTTATCTCCTCAGCAGTGCCCCCGTCCACCTCTCAGACCTTTTCACCTTGGGTCCTCTCCACTTATCAAAACAAGAAAAGAGTGGCTATCATTTATTCATGGTTAAATGGAAAACCAGGGTCAGGGGTACCAGGCCTGGGGCCCTCTATTCAGGAATAATGATGTTGCATTTTTCTGTGACCTCAGCAGTTCTCATCCCTGAGGACCCTGAGCTTGGCTGAGCGAGCTGTAGGTTGGGAACCCCAGTAAGTCCATTGCACAAGGAAAAAGGAGCTGTGAGGCTAGCCCTGGCCCTGCCTATGTCAGCGTGGCCTGGGCAAGGTAGCCAGGGATGGGATCCATGACAGAATAAACACTGTCCTTCCAAGGCAGGCAGAAGGCTCTCAAATCCGGGGAAAGAGAGAAAGCACTTACCAGGCCTTTTTTTCCCTTAGGCTCAATGGGACAAACCTGATAGCCGTACTGAATGTCCTAGACCCCTACTCACAGCTATAACTAAGTGGCAATTCTCTCAGGCTGCTGCTTTTCTCTTTAATGAACATTTTAGGCAACCATTCTCCTATTGTGGAGTGAGAGATCCTGCCCCCTTTAAACGATATTTCAGACATCAGCCAACTAACCTGCCTGTCTCCTGGGCAGTAAGTGGGGAGGAGGTCTGGGTGCCACTGTGAACCCAGCCTCCAGGTCACTCTGAAATCCTGCTCTGGTCTGATACAGTCCTCAGGGCGGCCTCCCAGCCTGTTCCTGAGCAACCAGGCTAACCTGTGGGCCATCCCCGTTACTTGCAGGCCACTGACCGCATGGCCCAAGCATCAGCTGGGGCTTCTGGGCTGCCCCCGCTGCAGCCCCAGGCCAGAGTCCACCACTTCCTGCATAAATCCACCTCTGCCCTGTGAGGTGGTCCCCCCTTCTTGGCTTTCCCCACTGGCTCCCTCCCTTTGCCACCTCCACAGAGGCTGGAGCTTCCCCCTCCCGTCACCCCTCCCCTTTCTTTAGTCTGGATTCTTTCCTCCTGTGCAAAGATTTCCGACTCTGCAGAGCTCATCTCCTGAGCGCCTTCTTCCGTCTGTGGACCAAGCCTCTGCCTAGGTTCCTCCATGTATTCTGAGGCAGAGGCAACAGGAGCCCATCATTCCCACTGGTTTGGCCAAAACTGGAAGCGGGAAGCAGGAAGCAGGAAGTAACTGTGCTGTTTCCGGATTCCTTCCTCTGGGGCCCAGGAAACTTCAGCCTGGCCGTGGCTAGTGAGATAGGGATGCAGAGGATCCCAGTCTTGGGGCTAACCTGTAGAGAATATTCAGGAAAATTGTTAACCAGGATGCTGATTTCAGCTACATAACAAGGTGAGTTGAGACAAAATATCAGGGAGCTATTGCAGAAATAATTTCAATAACTATTATTTGAATGAACTATTTATCATCCATGCCTACTTGTCACAGGGTGGATAAACACTTATGCACATTAAAAAAATGTCTACTTAACTTTGAGGCAAGTTTTCTTCAATTACAAAGCCAAATCCAGCTCATGTACGTCCCACCTTCCTGGTGAGTTGCTCGGGTAGCATGGTCTAAAAAACAGCTAGAGACACTGACCTGTAATGGACACGGCTTGGACACCCCACTATGGACATTTTATCAGGTACGCTACTTGGGTTTCCTCCTTTCCAGGCTTGACATGTCGCAGAAAAATTAACTTGCCAAAGATTGCACAGCTTTAAAATGGTGGAATAAGAAATCAGCTTGAGGACCCCAGGACCCTCATACCTCAGCCTTTTGAGGAACACGGGGCTTCATCTTTCCCTGTTCTAGCCCCCTGTCACATGCAAAAGCAGATTCACTTCTGCTCACTCAACGTATGAGTTTCTGGAAAAGTGTACAAAATAGAATGCTTGTATCTTTCAAATTCACGAAGGGGAAGTTATTGTTTAAAGGAATGTTATGGAAAGAATGCTTTGATAAGGTGGCACCCCCGTGCCCTCCTGACCTAATTCACCTTCCACGTCCCTGCAGTGGGATTGTGGCTGGACGTTCACCTTTCTGAGTCCTGGTGTCCAGGTGTCAGTTCTGAAGTCTGTGCTGCATAAATCCAGGTACTGATAGTCCAACAGCTTCATTAATAAATTCCTGATGGGTGAGATGTTAAACCCACACTACTAATAGGTTTAGAGCTTTCCGCTTAGGGTTACTGTCTGGGGGAGGTGTTCTATTTTTATCTCTTCTTTGCCTTTGTGCAGATTGCTGCTCTGTAAGGGATCTGGACTACCCAGAGTATGTTTAGTTCATTTGGCTGGGACACTTTCTTAATGGTATAGAGATAACCAATTGTATAGTTTATATTGGAATTGAGGGTTTTGCCTCCCTCAAGAATATTATAATCTTAACTGATTGTCTGAGGCTCCATTTCCTTTAGATAAATACAGAAATGTGTTTTCTCTTCCCATTCTCTTCCCCTATTCCAGTGAGCAGGTTTTCAACAGACTGTAACAGAAGATTTCTCTATCTGCCTTGGGAGTCATCTCAGGTTTACGTTCAGAAAAGCTACCAAACGTAAGGTAGATAGCTATTGTGAAGCAGCCGCATAGCACAGGGAGATCAGCTCGGTGCCTTGTGACCACCTAGAGGGGTGGGATAGGGAGGGTGGGAGGAAGGGAGACGCAAGAGGGAAGAGATATGGGAACATATGTATACGTATAACTGATTCACTTTGTTATAAAGCAGAAACTAACACACCATTGTAAAGCAATTATACTCCAATAAAGATGTAAAAAAAAAAAAAAGCGTGAGGTGCAAACAACTGGGCAAAAGCAGAGGAATGAAAAGAAGTTGTTTGATGAGGATTTTGCAGAACAGTGGGCCGAGGCTGTCACTTGCAGAAGGACTTTGCGTTTTCTTAGGAGGGGGGAGTTTGCTTCCGCCCACCCCAGGCGGTCACTCCAGAGGGTTCACATGACCCTTCATCCTTCATGCAAGGGGATCCTATGCATCTGAGGCAGAGAATCCTTCCACGTGACCTCAGTTAGATTGGGGTGCCTTTCTAATGAGTTCTTTTCTGACTTCGTATGATATAAAGCTTTTTGAAGTTATTTGACACCAAAACAAACACAAATTTCATAAGAGGTAATGTCTCCCTGAGCTTACCCAGTAACGTTTATTCTGCCAATTTCTGGGCAGAAAAACATTCCACCTATGTTAACCATGCACTATGGCAAAAGTCACAAGGACCTTTCTTTCCCCCAGTTTTTCTCCATGGTTACTCAAGTAAACATTGTCAGCCGAACACGTCAACTTTCGCCAGCAGCTCGGCTGGTGTTTCAGTTCTGTTTCTTGCTGGGGTTGAGTATCGTGGTCTTTTAACTGGGAAGCCTTTCTTGCATTCACACGACCTGTGATTCCCTGGTATCCGCGAGCTGTGCTTCTCACCACAGCTGATCATAGCAGTGTCTTCCCAGTCACACTTTCGGTGATGTCATGTCAGAGCTTGAAACTGGCCTCAGTGGAGTATTTACACCATAGAAATTGGCAAGGCCTACAAATCACGGCCTCCCTGCTGCTCCCTAAGAGCCCGTTGTTAAATGTTTACAGCTCTGAAGTGCCTGCGGCCATCACGTCTCAGTGACTCAAGCCCTAGAAGACATGGTACAAGTGTTGGACAAAGAGTCGCTGTCTAGGAACTTGGTCTGGGGCTTCACCCACAGAGGAGAACGCTGGAGGGTCCTACCCACTGCCTCCGCCTTCACTCAGCTGGAAGGTGGACCTGTGTGTGTGTGCACATATGAACACACGTGTGAGCCTCTTTGTGGGCGAGGGCCCAAACAGCCCCTCCCTCCTGCACGGTTTCCTCCTCACCATCTTCCCCTCCTACCTGAGCCCATCAGACCCACCTGGGCACTCGTTAGCTGGGCAAAGAGCTGCTCAGAGCCGAACATGGCCTTGTGAGAGCGAAGAGTGACTCCCCAGGGGAACATGAGTCTGGGGCGGCGCTGATCACGTCCTGCTCCTTCTCTCGTCCACTCCTCCGTCCTGCCCTTTAAACTTAACATTCGGGACCCTTTAAAGAGAAGAGGATGTCCTGGCTGGGAAGCTGGTGGGGAGTGAGGAGGGAAGGAGAGCTGACTCTGCCTGTTTGCCTGGCTGGTGGTGGGTGGAGGTGGGAGTCTGGACTGACCACGTGTCAGAGCCTCCCGGCTTCCCTGGAATCCTCCGGCCTCCGGCTATGCCTCCTCCTCCTCACCACTAAAATCTGAGTCTGATCTCAGGGACCTGAACTTTTTGCAGCTCTTGGCTCTTGTCTGCCCTCTGTAGCTATTGCTTAGGCTATTTGGGTTGGAGGCCTGAGTCACCACCCAGAGTGAGAGATGTGGGCCGGAGCCCTGGCCTCCACCTTGTGCCCTGAGGCTGGGCTGCTCTGGCCGTTATATGGGCTTACAGTTTGCCTGCATTGCTCTACAATCTTTATGCATCATAGAAGCCTTAGACCTCACAGGGATCCACTGGGGCAGGTAACTCCTATTCCCATTTCACTGATGGGGAGACAGATTCCAAGACATGACGTAACTTGTCCAAAATCTCACAGCGAGCAAGTGGCAGAAGCAGAACTGGAGGCCAAAGTTCCAGCCCCTCATCTCCATTCAGTCTCTCAAGGGCCAAAGGCAGCTGTTGAGTTTAGTTGCCAGTTTCTGAGACTCTCTCCTCCACCGATTTTCTATCTCAAATGTAACCGTTGCAATGCTGCCTTCCCAGGCCAGGTGAGGAATCCGTTTCTACAGGGGCCTTTAACTCTTGCTGCATGCCATGCCCTGACTTTGCTGCACCCAGGAGATGGCCCCTGTTCAGACTCAGCAGGCAAGGCCCGAGGAGGGGTGGTCCATCCCTGGACCCAGCCCCTGGCTCTGCTCTGCGGGGGGAGCTAGAGCCCAGGGAGCAGAGATTCGCCCGAGGCAGGGTGTGGACTTCATGCTCAACCAGGCCAGCTCAGGCCCGTCCTGGGTGCTTCCCTGCACCTGAAGGTGTTCCCTGGGCTCTGCTGGGGCTGGGGGTGGGTGCATGAGAACCCTTGGATGGTGGCGGGAGATCACTGCCCTCGGACACCAGGAAGAGCTGCAGAAGGACAGGGTCCATCTGAGAAGAGATGCAAAAATGTCCCAGGTGCCTGGTGGGACCATGTAAGGCCACATAAGTGTGGACGTTGGTGAAGTGACCCAAAAGCCCATGACTGCTGGGGCCAGGCCTTTTGTCTCCCTGCCCTCCACCCCTCAAAACTCTCAGAACCATTGCAGGGCTAGAGGGAGATTTTTACCTCTGAGGTGATGCCCTCCTAAAAGCAGGTGCTCAAAACATCCTGTAATTGATGAATAAAGCAAAGGGGAATAAACAGCGGCGGTGTTGACGGTTCACCTGCTTGGCTGTCTTCTTTGGCTTCTTTTCCAGATCATGTTTCTTCTAACGAGTCTAAACTCAGCCATGATCAAACAAAGCCTCGGTTATAGTCCTTTCCTTAACTGGAATCACTTGTTTGTCTGAGTACAGCCGTCATTTTGCTGCCTGCCTGTGAAAGGGAATATGCTTGAATTTTACAAGTTTATTAATTTCATATATTTTCGATTTTTAGCAGGGTCTCCAGACTGATTCCACATGTCCTTTAGAACATGTCCACAGTTGTTCTAAAGGTAGCAGTTCTTATTTTTAAAACACTCTTTATAATAGAACAAATGCATGACGTGTCTGGGTTCAAGGAGAGATATGCTGTTGTCCCGCCTGTTTACTGTTGGTAGGTGTTAGATCAAGTCTGATCTTCAGCAGGCCATTAAACATTTGACTACTGATATTTAGATAATTACAAAAACATATATTTCAGATGTTGTATTTTCCTAACAGTTAATCTTAGTTTCAAATAGAAGAATTCAAGCCTTAAAATATTCTATAGCTCCGAGGGGCCTGGTTGGAGATAAGGATGCTGCTTTTGTGTAACACAAATTGTAGACGACAGATTCTTTTTTTCCTTTGCTTCCGTCAAAGAGGTGTTCTTGTCCACTACAGCGCAGATGAAACTGACACCTGCTGTCTGCCTCGGGCTTCTCAAAAGTGTGCTGAATAAAACTCAATAACAAGTCTCAGAATATTCCTTACTTTTAGCTGCTGTGGGGCTGACACATAACAATGTGCATAAAGCCCTCTTCACACAGCGGGCATGAGCCACATCTGGATGTGGTGAGCATTCCAAACTCCCCAAATGGCACTGCCCCAGGAGGTGCTAATATCCCTGACCTTGACCAAAGATGCCATTCTTGGTCTGCTCTTTCATCTTTTAGGTGCAGGAACTGCTACTCTTTCTCATGCAAAAATATGCCCTTGACCTTTTAACCATCAAAGAAGCCTCAGCTTATGCTTTTCTAAGTGATCCTACACAGCATGCATTAACAGGTCTTAGGATTGACCTGTAATTATTTTCCATGTTGAAGGACTAAGACAATCTTACAGATTTCTCTCAGCCCTCAAAATTCAACACATATAATGGCCCTCTATTCGGCATCCCTCCCTCTTTCCAAACCTCTTACCAGGTGACTTTGCATCTCTGCTTATCAAGAGGTGACATCTATTTCCCCACCTCTGTACGTGCACTGACCTTGTGCCTTGCATTGGCTCAAAGAATGCAGTGGATGTGACCTTGCCATGGGGCAGGTCTGAGCCTGGGCCTCCAGAGACCCTGTGCACTTCTGGTCTCTCTCTCGTGCATCTCTGTTTTGCTATAAGAACACGGCCAGGCTAGCCTGTTTGAGGCTGAAAGACCATGTGTGGTAAAGCCAAGTCGTCCCAGCCCAAGGCCATTGTAGACCAGCTCGTCCCCAGCCACCCTGCCCACTAATTACAGACTCATGCACATGGCAGCCAAGGACACCCAACCCCAGTCCAGCCAATTCAGAAATGATACATGGCTGTAGTTTTAAGGCACATGGTTTGGGGGGCTTTTTGTTACTCGTCAATAATGAATTGATACACCTGGAGCACAATAAGTGTTTGTAAACATAACTAATATTTTTAGGTTATTATCCAGCTCATCAAATAAGTCCTGGTTCCACCATTGTGAGCCCCCTTCCTGTGGGACTCTCCTTTCCAGTCCCCATTTGCCTCTGCTCGCTGTGCTAAGTACGTGCTTCAGTCAGCTTCTTAGATAATGGACATCCCCCACTCCCTGCATTTCACTTCCCAATATAGCGACCAAGAAAAAAACAAAAACAAACCAAAGGGCTCCTTCCTAGTGGGAGAAAGAGCAGAGTACATTAAATTCCTGGAACCACATTAAATTAACACAAAAGTTACAAAATGAGAGGCGACTTGATCCTAGGCACTGCTCTTTGGCATCAGTTTGATCTCCCTCTATCTCTTTTAAGCAGGAATGCCAGTCCTCATTCTCACAGTTGTCTCAGGCAAGCCCCCAAATGCTGAACACAAAGGGAAGACAGAGTAAATACACATGGAACGGAATTGAATCAGATGGAGAGAAACTGTCTAATTCTGGGTCTGATTTCTACTAGTGCCAGGTATCTGCCATTTGACCTCAGTCCAAGAAGTCATCCTCTCTAAATGTGGTTCGTCTTCTGCAAAATAGGAATAATTCTGTCTGCTCTACTTAGCTCGTACATCATTGCAAGGATGAGATTAGGTGGCATGTTGGAAATGCTTTGTAAACTGTTGAGAGCTCTGTAGTGCAATGTAAGGCATTGTTGTGGTTGTTACTATTTCAGGTCCAGCAGGGGAGATTGGATCTGGGGAAAATGGCAGACAGCCCAGGGTGTCGGGGTGGGGAGGCTGACTTGTTTCTTTATCAGCAGATAACGTAGGCAAAGCATTGTGACTCATATCAGAAAAGAAGCCTGGCAAACACAAAGGAAATAGTCTGGAGAAAGCTGACGAGCCCACAGTTGGAATTCTGCATTGGGGTTTAGGATGCTGAAAGCACTGGAAGGAGTCCAGGGAAAAGCAATGTGAGTCACTTCAGAACAGAAGGTCCAGCTTGGGGGGGAGTCGGAGTGAAATGTGTGAGCTTTGGCTACTAGGAAATTGCACTTGTTTTCCCAGGTTCTTCCAAGAGGTGGCTGTTTCAGGGATGTGTGACTTGCTGGTGTAGCGGATGCTGGTGTACAGAGCCCCACACAGGATTGCCCAAATTCCACCCCTAGTCTGGGTGAAGAAGACAAACATGCACCAGAGGAAAACGAGTCGAACTTTTCCATGTGGACCAAAGGGAGTTATACTAATTAGGGAACTTTTGGCTGCAAGTAACAGACAGATAACAAGGTTAAGGTCATTCATTACCCCTTTTTTTTTTGCGGTACGCAGGCCTCTCACTGTTGTGGCCTCTTCCATTGTGGAGCACAGGCTCCGGGCGCGCAGGCTCAGCGGTCATGGCTCACGGGCCCAGCCACTCCACGGCATGTGGGATCTTCCCAGACCGGGGCACGAACCCGTGTCCCCTGCATCGGCAGGCGGACGCTCAACCACTGCGCCACCAGGGAAGACCTGAATTGGCATGTATTTTTTCTTTTAAGCCAATCAGTACAAAATTACTGTTAAAAGCAAATTTGATAAACAACAAGGTCCTACTGTAGAACACAGGGAACTATATTCAATATCCTGTGATAAACCGTAATGGAAAAGAATATGAAAAAGAATGTCTATATATATGTATAACTGAATCACTTTGCTGTATAGCAGAAATTAACACAACATTGTAAAGCAAATATATATCAATAAAATAAATTTTTTAAATTACAGGAAAAAAAACAAATATGCCTCCCACACTAGTCTCTGCCCAAATCTTCTCTCCTGCTATTCCATCCCTTCCTTCCTGTTTACTGATGAGCTATTTTACGCAAAGGTCCATGCCAATGTCAAGCTGGCCCATGGAGTTTCATGAAGCTATCTTTGATTCCTTCCCTCCCAACATTTCCAACATCCATCAGTGCCAAGTCCTAAACATCCATCTTCACAAAACCTCCTCATTCCTGTCCATTCATTGTTTCTCCCTGGACCCATAGTTCCAGCCTCCAATGGCCTCCCAGACTCCACTGCCTTCTTGTTCTTTCTGCCTCCATCCTCTTTAAGGGTATTTTTTACATACACTACATTATGGGCTGAATTGTGTCCCCCCACACCCCATTCATATGGTGAAGTCCTGACCCTTAGTACCTCTGAATGTGACCGTATTTGGAGACAGGGCCTTTAAAGAGGTGATTAAGTTAAGATGAGGTCATTAAGGTAGGCCCTAATCCAGTATGACTGGTGTCCTTGTAGGAAGAGGAGATTAGGGCACTGAGATGTGCACACAGGGGAGACCATGTGAAGAAACCTAAGAGAAGATGACCATCTGGGGCTAGAGAGAGGCCCAGGGGAGAAGCCAACCCTGCGGCCACCTTGATCTTGGACTTCCAGCCTCCAGAAATGTGAGAAGATAAATTTCTTTTGTTTAAGCCATCCATCCAGTCTGTGGTACTTGGCTACAGAACCCCTAGGAAATGAACACAGACCACTTATGATCAAGTCACTCATTTGGTCAAAAACTTTATAATGGATTCTAGTTTCTCAGCATTAAGCAGACTTCCTCCCCCAAGGCCTTCACGGGACCTTAGGATCTGGAGCTGATCTGCCTTTACTATCTTCACTGCTTATCTACTCACACTGGGCTGGTTTCCATGCAGTGAACATGGCCTGACATTTCCTGCCTCTGTGCCTTGGCACACACAGGTTGTTCCTTTTATGGAAAATAGTTTTGCATTTCCATGCCATGCCCCTCCCATCTCTAACTGTTGAACTCACATTTATTAAGCCGTGTGCTCTCCCAAACCCACAACTCAGTGGGATCACGCTCTCCCTTCCCCGCACCACTGTGTAAAATCCTCATGACAGGCACTGTATTCTGCCCTGTGATCAACTTAAGAGTATTTTTTATTGCCTTAATATTTTTTTAGAATAAATTTATTTATTTATTTTATTTATCTTTGGCCGCATTGGGTCTTCGTTGCTGCGCACGGGCTGGGCTTTCTCTAGTTGTGGTGAGCGGGGGCTACTCTTCACTGCAGTGAGCAGGCTTTTCATCATGGTGGCTTCTCTTGCTGTGGAGCTTGGGCTCTAGGCACGTGGGCTTCAGTAGTTGTGGCGCACAGGCTCAGTAGTTGTGGCGCACAGATTTAGTTGCTCCGCGGCATGTGGAATCTTCTCAGACCAGGGCTCGAACCTGTGTCTCTGGCATTGGCAGGCGAATTCTTAACCACTGTGCTACCAGGAAAGTCCCTTGCCTTAATATTTGACTGTAAAGTTCTTGAGCACAGCTTCTACATCTTGCTCATCTTTCCATCTTCAATCTAGGATGAGTAGACAAATAGCATATTTTCACAAAGATGAGTGGGATAAAATAACATTGTTTTAAATTTTGTGGCTCTATATTTTGATCCTATTTTTAAATTAGGAACAAATAATTAAAACAATGCCCACTAAAAAATAAGAAATAGGAAACACGAATTTGAATTGTGTCACTTCTGGGATGACCCAGAGGAAGATGTGAAACTCTAGGTGAGAGAAACCCTGAATAGAAGAAAGACTTAACTACTTCACCTGCTATTGCAGCTATATTTTAAAATATAGGCTACTTAGGGCAGAATTTTGCCTGAATATTCTGGAATTTTTTCTTAAAGAAAAACATTTGATCTCTGGAGACAACTTTACAGAAACTTTGCATCGGAAAGCTGGCTGGAAGGTGGAGGTGGGGGGGACTCTGAATTCTTTTTCCTCTGGAATTACCTTGCCTTTGAGATGTTTTGTAGCGTGTGGGAGCAGCAGTTTTCAGTAGCGAGCAGGCTTCTGAGTGCAAACCTACACCCTTAACACCATCTGTTCTGCGTGCACATGGAAACCATGCGTAAGTGTGGGTTGGCTTGGATGCGCTGAAACATGATCAAAGGGAAAGTGATTTACATAATCTGTCCTTTCCTATTTGCTTTTTGGGCCGTCATTAGAGTGAGGAACCCAATTAGAGGTTAAAAAAAAAAAACCAAAAAACAAAACCAAAAATATTACCTCTCCTCCAAAATGCCTGCAAAATGAGGGGAAAAATACTTTCTTTTCATTACTGCAAGAGAAAACTGAGAGATGAAACCATTAGCGACGTGAAATCTAGTGGGAAAACAGGTGGATTTTTTTCCCTTAGTGAATCTTAAAACAGTAAGATTTCCCTCCCTTTCTTTTTCTTTTCCCCTCGTCTGTCTGTCACATTGGGAGGCCTGCTGACAAGGACTTGAATAGGCTCTGTAATGATCCACAGGCATCCCCAACACAGTGGCACATTAAATGCATTGAGAAGCCATGTACGTGGGGAAGGAGCCATGGAAACAGAGGAATAAAATGTGCTGGTCTCCCTGGGGCTCTGCAATGCTGCTCAGTGGAGGGGAGGTGGACTGGGTGTCCCTGGAGACTCCCTGATGGAGTTGGATTTCTGGGGTGCCCCAGGTTCCTAGCTATCAGAGCCATGAGGTTTCAGGGAGGAAGGATATCAAGCTGGAGATGTGGAGATGGGGTAGGACCTGCCTCTGTGCTGAGAAGGGGTGGTGGTTACCACCCCCCCAGATACTCTCTTACTTAGATGCTGAGTGTCTTACAACAGGCTCCCAGAAGCAGGGACATTAGGCAAGGGGTTCATTGAAGAAGTGTTCTCAGGACAAGGGCAGGAGGGGTCAGGAGAGGACGGGTAGGGGAGATGTGTTTTGGGGGAGAACCAGGTGAGAATGTGGGCTCCACTGGAGACCAAATCTGACGGGGAGCTCTGGAGCAGGAATCGTACCACACGGTTGGTCCCTTTAGAGGCAAGAAGGCTGGCCCTTGATATCACATTTCGTCACTGGTCACTGGTCATGGCGTGAGGTGCAGCAATTTCCACTAGGACAAGGAGAATGCTCAGGAGATGGGGCCAGTAGTGCATTACCAGCTGTATTAGTCCATGCAGGCTGCAGTGACAAAGTATTACAGATGGGGTGGGGGGGAGCCTAAACAACAGAAATTTATTGACTCACAGTCTGGAGGCCAGAAGTCCAAAATCAAGATCCCTAATGTTCATTGCAGCACTATTTACAATAGCCAAGACATGGAAGCAAACTAAATGTCCATTGATGGATGAATGGATAAAGAAGATGTGGTACATATATACAATGGAATATTACTCAGCCATATAAAAGAATGAAATAATGCATTTGCAGCAACATGGATGGACCTAGAGATAATCATACTAAGTGAAGTAAGTCAGAAAGAGAAAGACAAATATCATATGATGTCACTTATTGTGGAATCTAAAAAAATTATTCACACAGCTATATTTAAAATGGATAACCAACAAGGACCTACTATATAGCACAGGGAACTCTGCTCAGTATTCTGTAATAACCTAGTTGGGAAAAGAATTTGAAAAAGAATAGATATCTGTATATGTATGACTGAATCACTTTGTTGTACACCTGAAACTAACACAACATTGTTAATCAACTATACTCCAATCTAAAATAAAAAGTTAAAAAAGTTAAAACATAATAAAAAATTATAAAAATGATTCAAATGAACTTATTTACAAAACAGAAAGAGACTCACAGATATAGAAATCAAACTTATGGTTACCAAAGGGGAAATGTGATAGGGGAGGGATAAATTAGGAGTTTGGGATTAACAGATACATGCTACTATATGTAAAATAGGTAAACAACAAGGACCTACTGTGTAGCACAGGAACTCTATTCGATATCTTATAACAACCTATAATGGAAAAGAATTTGAAAAAGAATATTCTCCATGTATCTCCTCATGTTGTCTTCCCCCTGTAAGGGTCCCAATAAAAGGGGACTTCTGTATAAGGACACCAGTCATATTGGGTTAACTGCCCTTCCCACGACTTCATTAACACAGACCCTATTTCGAATAAAGTCACAGTATAAGGTGCGGGGGGCTAGAACTTCAACACAGGAATTTTGGGGGTGGCACGACTCAATCCTTAACACCAGTCAACATTTTTCAGCAGCCTGGAGGTGGAGGCAACTACCCGATGGTAAAGAGGACCCAAGCCGGGCACCACCAGCCTCCCCGCCACGTAGAACTGAAAAGCAAGTGCCCATGTTGGGTCATCTTAGTCATCACCACTGGTTTCTTCTGGCATCTTCTCAGATGAAACAGCCTCTGGGGTAGACAATTCTCAAAAAGCACTAAAGGCTGTTAAACACTAATATCCTAGCACAGATTCGTTTTGGAAAAGCACTTTTCTCCACAATAACACTGTGCCGCTGAGAAGAGTGGAAAAGCTGGGGAGAAGGCGAAGGCCGGGGGAAGGGGGAAAGATTTTCTGGAATCCCTGGGGCCTCAGGCTGGGCCAGCAGGAAGGGAGCGTGGTCAGGGCAGCAGCCCCGGCCAGAGATGCGCCCCTCCTCTGATGGGACGGGGACAGGATTGGGGCGGCCTCCCCACCCCCAGCTGTCCCTGCTGCGGAGGCCTCCACTTCCCTCTCGGGTCACTGTCCTGGGTCCAGCAATCTCCGACCCCAAGGGCAGGACTGAAGGTCATTGCAGAGGTCCTTTCCATCCCCACTTAAAGACCAGCACACTTTCTGGAAGGCTTTGCACAGGGGACAGTTTGTAAAAGTGGGACCCCCCAGAGCTGCAGTCATTTCTGGGGTTCTGAGGGAGGTTCTTGAGAGGCAAATGGGTTTTCCCAATCTCCCTGTTTGATGCTGATGGGGGAGAAACTGCTTTCCTCTTCGTGAAGAATAAAAAGAAGCAGCATCTCTTTCTGACTGAAGGTGCTTTAGTCTTGGGGTTGGTTGGTAAAGACACCTTTCTCTGTTCCTATTTCGTGAAAAGGATGGAGGGACGTGGACTCAGGTGCCAGGAGGCAAGCTAGAGATGAACGGAAAAAGAATAAGGTAGTATACCGGGTAGATTGCTACACAAGCTGGTTTTAGAGCTACTTTATTTAAAATAAAGTATATGTGTGTGTTATATATTATGTATCATCACATCCAAACAAAAGTAATAGGAATGCCTTCATTTTGCTAAATACCCAGGCAGGGCTTCCCTTTTTCTGGTAGTCTTGTACATTTATATGGTTTTGCTCCATCTGTTTGTTTGAATCACGATGCAAACATGGCCCCGGGAGGGCATTGGATGACAAGTCTCTTATGTCTGTCTTCATCCTTTGTTTTCCTTGCACTGGCCTGTGTACATGACTGGATGTTTATCCTGTAGGGTTTCCAGCAGTCTAGATTTTGCTGATTTTTCCCACTTGTGACATTTATCTTGTCCCTCTGTCTGCTGTCTTTCCTATGAAGTGATAGGTAGATGGATGATCAGATTCAGCTTTGGTTTATTTGGCAAGGCTGCTACTTGGGTGCTGGGTTCGATCCCTGGTCTTGGAGGACCCCACATGCCGCGGAGCAACTAAGCCCGTGCACCACAACTACTGAACCTGCACACCTAGGGCCCGTGCTACATAACGAGAAGCCACCGCAATGAGAAGCCTGCACACCGCAACAAAGAGTAGCCCCTGCTCACCGCAACTAGAGAAAGCCCACGTGCAACAACGAAGACCAACGCACCAAAAATAAATTTTTAAAAAATGCCATGAAGAATAGCCTTTTGAATATGGGTTTTCAAATCTTTTCCAGTGTATCATTGGGTTAGATCCGGAAGTGTGATAGATAGGGTAAATGAGAAGCAAATTTTAGATTTTTGCCAATCCATTAATTCATTAGGGGTTGCAAAATGGTGAAATATAAATTCCATAATTCCTCACTCATTAGCTGGAATGGTTCTGTTAAGCAAAAGTTCCTGTTATCACCTGTTTGACTAGGCTGAAGGACAGTCACTTAAGGAAGGTAGGATAAATGCTTGATCCTTTCTCTTTGCTTACTAATTTTCACATTAATGAATTGGTTCACAGACATCTTCCAGAGGGAAGAATGAAAACATTTTTTATATATATCATTATGAACATAGGGATTTCATCATATTTGAGGTATTTCAATTTGATGGCATGGCAGAATAATTTTTTTTAATTGAAGTAAAGTTGATTTACAGTGTTGTATTAATTTCTGGTGTACAGCAAAGTGATGCAGATGTATCTATCTTCCTATATATATAGGTAGATAGATACCTTTTCAGATCCTTTTCAGATCCTTTTTGAGATCCTTTTCCATTTTAGTTTATATTTAGTTTATATTGAATTGAATATAGTTCTCTGTGCTATACAGTAGGACATTGTTGTTTATCTATTTTATATATAGTAGTTTGTATCTGCTAATCCTAAACTCCTAATTTATCCCTCCCCGCCCTTTCCCCTTTGGTAAACATAAGTCTCTTCTCTATGTCTGTGAGTCTGTTTCTGTTTTATAAATAAGTTCATTTTTATCATTTTTTAGATTCCACATATAAGTGATATCATATGATATTTGTCTTTCTCTGTCTCAGAATAATTCTAATTTGTATTTCCCTTACTGAAAGTAATCTTGAGCATCTTTTCATTTGTTTAAGAGTGAGTCCATTTATTTTCCTATAAACTATCTATTCATATTTCTAGATTATTTTTTTGTGGAGTTTTTTCTTCTTTATTTGTAGAACCTCTTTATAAATTAGGTTTATTGACTGTCTGATGCATGAATTTTTCCCTTAGTGTCATTTGTCTTTTTACTTTGCTTATGCTTTTTTTTTGGCCATAAAAAGTGTTTTTCTTATAATCAAATTAATCATTTTGCTTATGCTTTTAGATTTCAAGTCATAATTAGGAAAGTTTTACTCACTCTAAGGTTAAAAAAGTATTCACCCATATTTTCTTCTAGTATCTTATTTTTTTTAAACATTTAAACATTCACCATTTGCAATGTATCCTGGTGTACAGCATGAGTAAAGATTTAAGTTTTAATTTTCCATATGGTTATGCAGTTATCCCAATACCACCTATGAAAAAGTTCATCTTTTCCCTACTGACTTAAGATGTAGTTTTTATTATATATGAAATTTTCATATTCATGTGAGTTTGTTTCTGGATTTTTAAAAATCCTGTATCATGTTTGTCTATTCAAGTACCAATACAAAACCTTTCAAATTATAGAAGCTTTATAGTGTGTTTTAATATCTGATAGGTGTACCCACCCTCCCTTCTCTCTCATTCCTTTTATTTTCCAGGGTGTTATGCTTTCTTGCTTGTTATTCCAAATGAGCTCTATAATCAACCTCTCTGGCCCAGAGGGGGAAAAAAAAACTGATAAATTTTAAAATTTAGATCACATTAAATTCATACATTGGCTTAGCGAGAACTGATACCTTTTTGATCTTAAGTCTTCCAGCCCAAGAAAGTCTTCCCATTTGTTTGCCTACTTTTGTGTCTTTTCAGGAGTGTTTTACAGTTTTCTTCATATGGGTTTCAGATGTTCCTTTGTAAGATTGATGCCTGAAAGATGTATGTCTTCTCTTTTTCACTATCATAAATATGATCTTTTTTTATATCTCACTAGTTTTTGTTTATTATATATAATGGGTATTTATTTTTCTTTGTTAAAAAATTGCTACCTTACTAAATTCTTTTATTATCATAGTACATTTTCCTGTGATTCATTTTGGGTTTTCCAGATGTGTAATCATGAAGAGAAGATTTTTTTATATTAGCAACTCTGAAAAAATGTTTGAAATCTGAATCTCTGAGAAAGTATGCCTCTTCGGAACCACTGAATGGAATCAATGCAGTTGCCACGCTGGCAATGTGCTGGGGAAAATCTCTTCAAGGAAAGAAAATAGAGCTTTTTAAATCCTCAAACTGGCATCTCAAAGTTATAAAGGTGGAGGGCCTCCCTGGTGGCGCAAGTGGTTGAGAGTCCGCCTGCCGATGCAGGGGATACGGGTTCGTGCCCCGGTCTGGGAGGATCCCATATGCCGCGGAGCGGCTGGGCCCGTGAGCCATGGCCGCTGAGCCTGCGCGTCCGGAGCCTGCGCGTCCGGAGCCTGTGCTCCGCAACGGGGGAGGCCACAACAGTGAGAGGCCCGCATACCGCAAAAAAAAAAAAAAAAAAAGTTATAAAGGTGGAGACAGTGTTGCAAAAATGTGTAATTAATAGTCTTCGTCTCTCTCCCCTTTCTCTGAGCCTCTTCCTTCTCTGCCTTCTTTACTCCATTTTCTTGTATATTAACTCTTCCCACTGCAGATCCTTACCTCTTTCTACTTTTTTTTTTTTGTGGTACGCGGGCCTCTCACTGTTGTGGCCTCTCCCATTGCGGAGCATTGGCTCCGGATGCACAGGCTCAGCGGCCATGGCTCATGGGCCCAGCCGCTCCATGGCATGTGGGATCTTCCTAGACCGGGTCATGAACCCGTGTCCCCTGCATCGGCAGGTGGACTCCCAACCACTGCGCTACCAGGGAAGCCCTACCTTTTAAGGTTCTTCTTGCAGCTGCTCTTTACTCTGTGGTCTGTGTCTCCTATTCATTTTAATGGGTTTTTTTTTGGGGGGGTGTCTTAAAAATATTATATAAAAACATTTCACTGTATATGTTTATGGTTTTGTTCTTAGAAGACTGATTTTTGTGTCTAATATAAAGCACACAGTGCATAGCTTTAGTTCCTCCTGAGGTCCTAGATAATAAGAATCCAGTTGTTCCTCAGTATCTGTGCAGGGGGTTGGTTCCAGGAGCCCTGAGAATACCAGAATCTCTGGATGCTCTAGTCCCTTGTGCAAAATGGTCCAGTGCAAAGAATACGGTTGGTTCTCTGTATGCTCGGGTTTCACATCTGCAGATTTAACAATTAACAAGAGGGCTGACTCATGGTGAAAATCTCCATTTAGTGCTCCTATGTGTCAGATACCGTGCTAGAAACTCATCCATTCATCCAATACATATTTATTGAGTTCCAGGTACCATTCAAAGTGTTGTGGATAAAGTCTATGAATTCTCAGCCCTCACTGAGCTTACGTTCTAGGAGGAAAACAGGAAATAAATGAAAGAAATCAAAAAAATTTATAGGATCTGTCTTAGTTCTTCTCCCACAGAAAGTCGAGGTTGAGGCCAGAGTAGGGAGAATGTTCCTGTCAGGACTTTGGCTTTTACCTGGCCTGAGATGGGAAGCCACTGAGGGAGGTCTTGGGGCAGAGGGGTGATATAATCTGACTATGTCTTCACAGGATCATGACAACCCTGCAAAGTCAGTAATTCAGGCTCAAGAAATAAGATAATTTCTGTACGTATAGTTGAATCACTTTGCTGTACACCTGAATTATTGTAAATCAACTATACTTCAACTTCTTTAAAAGCAAAACATAAAAAAGTTTGAAAAAGAAATGGGATAATTTCCTGATGGTCACAAAGAAGGTGGTGGAGCCAGGATTTGCCCTGGGTGCTCTTACCCTTAAGTCCTTGCTTTATCTACTAGGAGTATTTCCTTCCAAATATACTAGTTGTGGAAGTTTTTATTCTGTGTGTGTGTGTGTGTGTGTGTTTATGTCTCCTTTCAGGCCTACACACTTCTGCCTGATGGAGATTTCAGCTCTGTTGAGTCTGTATTCTTTCATTCATTCCAAAAAGATTTATTCACTCCCTGCCTTGTGCGTGGCACCATAAATTGTACTGTGGGACATAAAAGAGGGGGAAGACAAGGTCCGTACTCTCAAGAAGTTTATAGACAAGCTATTAAGAGAAGACAGGATTTGTATTTAAATTATTTAAATCCAATGACTTTTACTTCTTTTCGGGGTTACTTGTTTCAGTTAACTCACCTAAAAGAACACTGCTCTTTCTTTTGAAAGAACAGCCCCATCTGAGAACTGGAAGCAGACAAAATATGGGATTCCCTCTTCGATTTTATAGATTTTGACTTCCAGCCTGACTGTTCAGGTAGTGAATTAAAAGATGACTCTCTCCCTCCCCAACCCTAAGCCTTGCAAACCCGACCTGTGATCATAAGATCCAGCTGTGCCTTTGCTATTTCTCTCCTCGTTGCCAGAAATAAAGGTTCAGCAGCGATCCCTGCTCAACTGACAGTGTTGCCAGTGACACCTGAGGCGAAGTAAAACCCAGCTCAGCAGTTCTGCTGCCACTGAGCTGCTGTGGTTTAGAATTAGTCAAAGCAAGGTGGCTCCTGGCTGCATCCTCCTCCCACCCCTCATGGGGGGACGGGGGAGGGGTTCTGCAGCAGATGGCAGAAATGTTCAACATCAGACTCTGCCCTCTTGCTTTGATTAGGACACGTGACAAGGCTAAATGGCAAGTATGGAGTCAAATGACTGTTCTGTTTACCTTTGGCCACATATCAGTTATTTTCAGGACTCAAGAAGAGTCCATCCATCAAACCGTTGGCCTTCTTTCTAGAGACCCAGGAAAGCATTATGTTTTAGAAGAGCCCAGCTCTGGATGCAGACTGAGAACTCAAGGATTTGGTATCTACCTCTATTGCAATTCATCTACAGACTGTACAATCTCCAAGAAATGATACACAAAATCATCTAATTTTCTAAATAACCTGCATGAACTTTCTTTGGGTCTTGCAGAGTCCACAGTGGGAAGCCAACAGAGCAGTAACTGGGCTCTGAAGCTCTTAAAATCTCCCACTTTAGAAAGCCTGTCCATATTCTGCTGGAGTTTGCCTCCCTGCTCTGTGTGAACACGCAGAATCTCTCTAGCCTTACGGGATAGAACAAATCCATGACTCATTCTGGGAATAAAGAACGACCTCCATCTTAGCTAACTTGATCTCAGATAATGCATCCTGTTAAGCCAGTGGATCCCTTCACTGGTTTCTTGTTGCTATTCTTTAATGCTCTATAGTCCCGGAACTATTATCCTTTGCTTATTATAGCTTCTTCTTACGTGGTGATGCAAGCCATTCACCCATCCTTCTATCCAGCATTCATTCAAAAACTAAATCTTTATTAAAAGCCTATCATATGCCAGGTGCAATGAAACCCAGCACCCATCCTTTCCCTTGGGGAGGCTGTTGGTTCAGGGACTTCATATTTATGCCTTTTGCTTTTCTGTTTGAGTGTGTTTGCTGTGATAAATTTACAGAAGGGAACATTCCAGGGAACTATGGTTACTTTGCTGATCAAGTTTCTGTATACTAAAAATTCTTCAAGATTCAGCATTAGAAATCATGATGATTAGGAAGTCTTGATTTATTTGTATGGAAAACTCTACTTAGTAATGGAAAACTCACCCTCTCCACCAAAGGAACTGGAAAGAGGAATGATTTTAAGGGAAATTACTGTTAATTTCTTTTTTTAAAAAAGCAAGTTGTTTGGGCAAGTTCCTCTGGGCTACAAAAACATAAGATATTGGTGTTAGTTTCTGGAATAAGACTCAGGATATGTCTGTTACATGAACTCACTGAAAATTTCTACCGAGAATAAAGTACTTGAAACATGCAGATTTTAGCCTGCCAAATTGTTTTGCACTAATTATGAAAAATTAGAATTCTTTTTTTATCAGTGGCAGTTGAATTTAAATATGGATCTACCAAAGAGTATACAAGCATAAGAATCTAGTTTTTTTAATTCTTATATCACTTTACTTTGCCACTAAAAATGTATTTTTACTGTCAATTCCCATTTAGATTAAATTATGTGTGTTTGCAAAATGTGTATTCAGATGAAAGTGATATAGTAGATTGTGGTAATAGAAGGATATTGAGGCTTGGAATAGAGTTCAATGGGTAGTCTATTTACTACAACATCTGTTACAATGAGAAGAGCCCCATTTCCACCCTAAACCATCATGCACTTTCAGATTTCTTCATTCCTATGTGTGGGTCAGTGGTAACACAACAGTGATAGAAGAAAGGACAGAGCAGAACTAAATGCAGGGAGAGGTAAAAATACCATTTTTCACATTATACCATCTCTGAAATCAAGATGTTTCGTATATTTAACATATCTTAGATTTGATGAAATATGGTTACCATACCTGGCATTCAGGAGTCTTAATGCTGGCCAATTGGTCAAATGTGGGCATGTCTGTTTCAGTTTGTAAAACCCACCGTCCCTGGTAGAGTGTGTAACATACACATAGCAGATTCTCAAGTATTTATTATTGAAGACAAATATTGAAGAAATATAGCTGAAGAATACTGGATGGCCAGTAACTTTAGAGAACAGTGTTAGCTAATTTAATCAGTGAAGGTGGAGGGCCCCTTTCGAGATTAGATTGTCTCATTCAAATATTTTTATCCACACGTGGTCATTCAGACACTATTCACTATGGCCTCTGCATTGAACAGTGAATCAAAGGTATCCATGAAAATGTTTCCAAGTTCTTTTAACTCTGAAAGTCTTGGAGTTACTACCTTCAAGCTTTCAGAGGATTCCTAGGTGTGATGACTGCTGAGAAGCCAGCTGGTTTCCCGGACCACCGACAATGAGAAGATATTTACATTGGATTCTACCAAATACAAGGGTGGAGATGACTCCTAGGGGTCTTCAAATATTCTTTGAGTGCCTCTCATATGTACTGGGGATACAGTAGTGGGCAAGGCAGATGAGGTCTCTGGTCTGATGGAACCGACATTCTAGACCACTGGCATACTGCTTGTGAAAGCATAATTGCAATGCCCAGCATTCAGTAGGCATGCCATGAGTGTTAGTTTTCTTTCTTTCTGTGTAGATTTTACCAGCTAGAAATGGCAGTAAGGCCCTGCTTCTCCCCATCCACACCCTCAGCTGGCTCTTCAATCCCCTGGTATTGTTTTCTTGCAACAAAGCTTTTGCCTTGGTGCACTAGGAAAAGACATGTGGTTGCTACGAATGGGAGCCTGGCTGAAAGAAGCCAGGGCAGATGCCCATGCATATTAGAGTCTAAGAAAGTGTTCCCAATCCTTTCAGAAAACCATTACTTGGCTCACTGCAAGCTAATTGCATTTGTTCAGTCATTGTGAAAATGGATGCAGATGGGATGCGGAAGCTAAGAAATACCCCACTGTTAAATCAGAAATAAAGCCACTTGCTCAGGAGAAACTATTGCCTGGGATGAGGTTTTCACCAAGAAGTGGGAAATTGCTCAGTAAATTTCTCTTTTCTGCTTAAGTAGGTCTTTTAATTAATTTTTACTGACCTACTCCTTTAACACAAAAAGTGTGAACATAGAAAGTATTGGGCTTGTTGATGGTTCCTTCCAATGTCACAAAGCAAAAGTGAGGGAGACAAATTTGTGCTGGGACAAAGCTTTGTTGCCTTGGGATCTGCAACATTGACACTGAACTGCAATGAAAACAGTGTTGTCGGGCTTCCCTGGTGGCGCAGTGGTTGGGAGTCTGCCTGCTGATGCAGGGGACAGGGGTTCGTGCCCCGGTCCGAGAAGATCCCACATGCCGCAGAGCGGCTGGGGCTGTGAGCCATGGCCGCTGAGCCTGCACGTCCGGAGCCTGTGCTCCGCATTGGGAGAGGCCACAGCAGTGAGAGGCCCGCGTACCACAAAAACAAACAAACAAACAAAAAAAGTGTTGTCTTCTTATTTCTATGTTGGTGTGACAAGAGCTTACTTTTTAAATAAAATGCCATGATGGGGTTAATAACCCCAAAATAAGAATCAAATTGTAATGGGAAGAAGTATACAACATTATGATAAAGCTAGGTATGATCTCTCTATTTTAAGGTTAAAACCCCAGCATAGTTCTTCTATCACTTAAAGCTTTCCTTTCTATTGTTTTGATTAAATGATACCATATTGTTCTCTTTTCACTAGTAATTAAACACAAAGGTGTAGTGTCATTTAGTAACTTGCTTCCATGTGGTAGAAATTCTAATTGGTTTCAGAATTTAGGGAGAAATGTTAATCCTGATTATTAGAGGAGTAAATGTTCTAGAAAACTGTTGTTCCCTAACCTTATCATTCCTACGGAAACTTATTGGTAGCCTGAAGAAACATGTCCTATTGAAGGTCTATATCTTTGCCTCAAGTTGCCCAATCGCTGGGACACACAAGCATATGGAGATTATTACAGAGGCGCGGGGTTAATATCATGTAACTGGCAAGGGGTAACAATGAGAGTCAGACATCTGGGAAGAGAACCCCCAGCCCTACCTGCCAGCTGACTGGTCAACCAGTTGGTTAGTCAACCATGTAGATGAAGAGACTTACTCAAGTTTACACAGCTAGTCAGAGCAGCACCATGTTAAGAACCTAAGTCTCCTGAACTGGCCAGGGCTGCTTCCACCTTTCTGAGGGAATGTTATAGTCCCTCCTCTTAAATATCCTGCAGGGCTTGTGATGAAATAACCCTTGGAAGTCTTGGTAACTCCTAGGTTTGTTTGCAGGACAGGTTTTACAAACTACATATTCCTTCTCCAGTGATTTGTTTTCCAGCTCCAAATGGAAACTAAGGCAGATGCCAAGCTTCTTACATTAGGAACAGGGTTTAAATGGGTTCTCACAGCTTCCTTAAGGCACCAGGCCCTTCCATCAAGAAAAAGGGTCTTTGTTATGATTATCACAAAAGAAAAACAGGGGAGTGCAGGGACCTCAGATATTCTGTTTTCATTTCCTTTGGATATGTACCCAGAAGTGGGATTGCTGGATCATATGGCAGTTCTAGTTTTAATATTTTGAGGGCAGTATGGATGGTCCTAGAGGACATACGCTGAGTGAAATAAATCAGAGAAAGACAAATGCTGTATGATTTTGCTTATATGTGGAATATTAAAAAGCCAAACTCATAGAAACAGAATTGAATCGTGGTTACCAGAGGCTAAGGGATGGCAGAAACGGGGAGATGTTGGTCAAAAAGTGCAAACTTCCCTTTAGAAAATGAATAAGTTCTGGGGATCTCATGCATAGCTTTGTGATTATAGATAGCAATACTGTATCACATACTTGAAAGTTATTAAGAGAGTCGATCTTAAATGTTCTCATCACAGAAAAAAAAAAAAGAAATAGCAATTATGTGATGTGATAGAGGTATGTATTAGCTAACACTCTGGTGGTGATCACATTGCAGTATATAAATGTATCAAATCAACATGTTGTACACTTTAAACTTATACAATATTATGTATCAATTATATTTCAATAAAGTTGAAAAAGAAAGGAAAAAAGACTCTACAGCAATTTATAGTAGCATCTGACAGCACTGAGGTAGTCTCCTGTGACTAGGGTAAATAACAGTCCTGGTTTGCTTAGGATAGAGGAATTTCCCAGGAAACTGGAACTTTCCACGTCTAAAACTGGAAAAATTCTGGACATCTTGGAAGGAGATGCCCACTCTCTCTGTGGCAGGAAGGAAATCTATACCTTGCATAGCTGAAATACACACACACACACACACACACACACTCATGCATACACATGTGGGCACACGTTTGTGCGTGCACACACACATACAGTATTCATAGGTCTGACGTTGAAATATTAGCTATTTTGTTAGCATCCTGAATATTCGATCAGGAAAAAATAAAGAGCCTTTTTTTCGATGCCAACAGTGTTCACGTAAACATGGTGAACTTTCCTAAAACCCGTCAGACTTTCTGTTAGAAGTATGGCAGGTACCAATCTCCCAGAACAAGAAGGGCAAGGACTCTCTGTGTGCCCAGGGAAAGCAGCATTATAACAAGAAGCAGAGTGGCTACGGTGGGCAGACTAAACTGATTTTCCAGAAGAAGACTAAAATTACCAAGAAGATTGCGCTGAGGCTTGAATGCATTGAGCCCAACTGCAGGTCTAGGAGAACGCTGGCTCTTAAGAGGTGCAAGCATCCTGAACTGGGAAAAGATAAGAAGAGAAAGGACCAAGTGATCCAGCTCTCAGCTTCGTATCCTGTTTCATTCCAAAGACAATAAGGTCTTGAGATTATGTTTTTTTTAAAAAAAAAAAGATGAAAAGATTGTAAAAAAATACTTTAGCTAAAAATCCTATTCAAAGTTTGCAAATATATAACTGTCTGTTCTCTGTATAATAATGTGAAAACGATGATGGTTTTATACTGTTGACCACATGAAACATATAGCACCAAAGTTCCTGAAGTGAAATGGAAATTGTATCATTATTTCTGCTTTTCAGAGTTTTAATGATTCAGTAAAGGGAGATGACAGACTCTCCAAATCCCAGCACGTCAAAAAATTCTTTCTTCCTTGGTAGCAAAGCCCATCTGTTTTTAAACTGTGAGGGAGCTGCTGACACTTTATTAAGCTGTTATTTTCTTAAATTGCAGTTATTTAAAGTGACACTTCCCTCCACTCCTGCTTTCCAAAGTGCAGTAACCATAACTACTTCTTATTTGGGAAACTGCATGCGGCTGTTCCTCCTTTATTAATACACAGAGTCAATATTTTTGCTTTATTTTAAGGCATCACAGCACGTGGATGTTTTCTTGGATATTCACTTTTTCTTCCTTTATTTTTCCCCCTCCTCTCCTGCTGTAAGAGTAGATGCACTGACTGTTCTATTTCTAGCAAGAGGAAGAAACCCATGTTTGAAGGAAGTCTTGTTTGCTGGTTATTTAAAATTTTCTGATCACAGCCTGCAGCATCTGTGGACATATGTGTTGTTAAGCTGGATTTGATTACTTGACTTTTTAGTGAAGGAAGCTCCTTCCTGAAATTTCATCTCCCTTCTCTTTTTTTTCCAGCTTCCTGGTTTTCCTGCAGAACAATCTACCTTGATCTGGGCTGTAACTTGCATCCTCTCCTCCCCTCCCTATGGGGATAAACATTTCATACACAGCGAGAGGTGCTTTAAATGTCATGGTGTGTCTACCCTTCTGGATCTCAAAGGAACATCTGTTAGAAACAGTTTTCCAAGGAATCATCAGATTCCAGGGTTGGAGTCCCAGTTTCACGTTCTTGGTACTTATTCATGTGTTTTTATTTTACATATTTTCTCAGTTTACTTCTAGCCACTGTATTCAGAAGAAAAATAAGAGATGTCAAAGTGGAGTGGCCTTGACAAGATCAGAGAAGATAAGCCCTCTGCATCTCTGAATGTTTGGAGACTTTGTTTCTCTGCCTTTCTTGAGCTTCCTTGTTTCCTTTTCGTTTATCTACTAGTCAAAGCCCACACTCACTGTGCTGGTGGTGGATACCTTACCCAAGGTGGCAACTAGGGATGCTACAGGTAAAAGGATGAAGAGGAAGGACGTGAAGGCAGAGTTCTGGGAATCTGGCCATGTGAAGTGTGAGACTGGGGGTCTGGGACAGAACCCAGGAAATCTCATGGATTGGGAGACACAGATTTCCAAGAGAATGAAACTCTTGTTGCACAGAGTTAAATCCCCTGAGTGTGTTTGGGGGTGTGAGAGTGAGTGCAAGCAAGGTACTAGAATTCAATAGTGCAAAAGAGCAGGGAAGACTGTCACCCGGAGAAACCAGGGGCCAGCAAAGTGAAAAGCCCCCAGACACAACTGTGCTGACTCGGAAAAAACATGCACAACCTAAAAGTTGAGAATTGTGTTTTATTTGGCAGACAAAACTGAGGACTTAAGCCTGGGACCCAGCATCTCAGCTCACTCTGAGGGACTGCTCCAAAGAAGTAAGAGAGGGAGCCAGGATACACAGGAGTTTCTGTAACAAAGACCAGGTAGTCGGAACATCAAACGGGTACTGCTAATTAAGGAAAAACAAACATCTCAAGTTAAGGAATTTAGCGCTTTTCTGTGTATGGGAAGATCCAAGAGTCTGGGTTCACTGAAATCATTCCTTTGATCTGCACCTCAGCTCCCTGGGGCCAGTATCCTGTGCTTTCTCATCCTGAGTCTCCTCAGGGTGCACTATTGGGGGTGGCTGCAGTGGCTGACTGCTTTAGATGCTGGGCATCCTGATTTCATCCTGAGTTCCCTCGGGGCTCACCATCGGGAAGGCTGTAATGTGATGGCTTGATGGCTGCAACATCCTTTGCTTACTGATATAGCAGGCAATAGATTTCATTCACAAACCAGACCAATGGACTTCTTATTGTTTATTCCTAATTATCATGAAGCCCCAGTAACTCTTAGGTATAGTATGTCAGATCTACCTTGCCACAGATTTTACTTGTCTGCAATGGAACATTCTACACACGATTGGCCCCTGCGTGTGTTGAGAGGTGTGCAGAGTCTCCCAAATGTGTGGACCCCAGGGATGATGTACTTTGCAGGCTCAGGGTCCAACGGCAAGAAGACCCCCAGACCTTTGCCCACATGTGTTATCCTCCTGGGCCTCCCTCTGAGAAGAAATGGGATGAAGAGAAGGGAAAGGTGGAGGTGGGGAGGGTGTGCAGTGGAGGAGGCAAGCCTCCACGTTCCCTCTTTTGACCCAACCTCCCAGACTTTCTGAAATGACTCTAGCCAGGTTATCCACAGGGCAAGGCTTAGCAAGAGCTGAAAGGACATTCTTGTTACACATTCAATCTCTCCTCTTGGCTTTGGCTGCAACTCCATTCATCTGGGCTACTGTAGACTCAGAGACTTGTTATATAAATATAACGGAGACAACAGGTTGGTATAAAATGCTTTCTGACAAAGTACAAATGCTGGAATCAGCTCTATTCTATTTTAATGGGGAAATGGGAACTGAAGGCACTGCTTGGACAGAAACGGGGAGAAAAGAAAAGCTAGAGATTCTAGGGATCTCAGTTAAACTTCAGGAATTTAACTATTTTCTCTTCATCTGGACTGGCTTATTGAAGTTCAAGGCAAAAAGTGACATTAAAATTCCACTAGTTCAATACAGTCATTCCACAAGGGAGAATCGCTGCCCCCAGGGGTTTAACGCCTTGTCAAGGGTCATCAAGCTGGTCAATAGTGGAAGTGGGTCTAGGACTAGGTCTCCTGATTTCCAATCCTGACTTTTTTAAATTGCAACAGGTTATTTCCAATGTCCACAAGGGCAAAATGAAAACTGCGGGCCAAAGCTCTGTACACAGAGTAACTTAGCAGAGATGAGAGGGTGGAGGGTAATGATTTGGGAAGTTTTAAACAAGGATTGGCGATCATCATCTGTCATCAGCTGTCTCCTACTCCTACCTTGCGCTGTGAATCCTCCCCAGGATCCTGCATCTGCAACTCTGCAGGGGTCTTAATGGGACTTTATTTGCAAACTTTCAAGTTTTCATTGCTTTAATTCAGGTCTAAATTTGATTAACTCTAGTTGGATTTTTAAAAAGTTCTGATTTTGTATGAATAATTTTATTCTGCCTTGTCTTCCCCATTCCTCTTTTTTCCAAGTTTCCTCTGTTAGGTTCCATTTTTCAAATTCAGATGGAGTCCATTGATTTTGAACTTTTCCCAAGCCTTTTATTTTCCCCTATCTCTGTTGAGTTGCAGAGCCTCAAAACCTGACAGAAAATGAATGGGGACCAGACCGCCATGGAATGTATGGAGAAGTTGCCCTTCAGGTCAACATGTGTTCTTTGCTGGGTAATGGACACCGCTGAAGTGAGAACCCCGATATGGAAGGACCTCAGCACTATTCTGTCATGTAATCTGTGGCAATTAGCGGTCTGTGCCTGTCTCTTCATCTAAGAATGGTAATAGTTGCAAAATCGATATTGAACTCACAGTGTTGTGAAAATAAAAAGTAGGTACTAAAACATGGTCATAGGTTTAAAAGTGCTGTACAGATATTAGATACTGTGTAACTGGACCCTGCATTTTCATTCTTTGAGAATCTCAAAGTTCTGCTGAAAAACAGGTAAATTTAGATTTTATTTTAGAAAACACGTTAATTTTTTCAAAAGAACTCATGTTGTTTAAAAATGAGATATCTACTCATTTCAGGCAGAGGAGAATGGTTCTATTTTAGAATTCTCTAGTAATTCTGTGCTCCCTCAGAGAATAATCACGTGTTGCAATACTGTTTATTGCTCTGTGTCCCTCTGGATGCTGCAGTGCATTGAGTAAATTGGTAGAGTGTCATGGAATAGATACATGGCCGATTGACTGGGCTACAAATGAGAGGATAAACAAGCTGCTCTCAGTCTTCACTGGCCATTCCTTCCGGGGGCTCCCATTATGGGGCCATTTTAATGAGTCTCTCAAACCAGGGGGCACAGTAGAGTAGGCAGCTGAAAATTTTGCCTCAGAAACAAATACCACTATTTTTAAATTGAAGTACAGTTGATTTACAACATTGTGTTAGTTTCAGGTGTACAGCAAAGTGATTCAGTTATATTTATATTCTTTTTCAGATTCTTTTCCATTATAGTTTATTACAAGATTTTGAATATAGTTCCCTGTGGTATACAGTAGGTCCTTGTTATTTATCTATTTTATATATAGTGGTATATATCTGTTAATCCCAAACTCCTAATTTGTCTCTCCCTCCTACTTTTCCCCTTCTGTAACCATAAATTTGTTTTCTATGTCTGTGAGTCTGATTCTGTTTTGTAAATAAGTTCATTAATATCACTTTTTAAGATTCCACATATAAGTGATACCATATGATATTTGTCTTTGCCTGACTTACTTCACTTAGTATGGTAATCTCTAGGTCCATCCATGTTGCTGCAAATGGCATTATTTCATTCTTTTTAATGGCTGAGTAATATTTCATTGTACATATAAACCCCGTCTTCTTTATCCATTCATCTGTCGATGGACACTTAGGTTGCTTCCATGTCTTGGACATTGTAAATAGTGCTGCTATGAACATGAGGGTGCACGTATTTTTTCGAATTAGAGTTTTTTTCTTTTCTGGATACATGCAAAGGAGTGGGATTGCTGGATCATAGGGTAATTCTATTTTTAGTTTTTAAGGAACCTCCATACTGTTCTCCATAGTTGCTGTACCAATTTACATTCCCACCAATAGTGTAGGAGGGTTCCCTTTTTCTCCACACCCTCTCCAGCATTTATTATTTGTAGACGTTTTGATGATGCCCTTCTGACTGGTAGAAACATACCACTTTTGGATAACCACACTCAAAAATATTTCCAGGTTGTATGGGGATCATATGATTTCAGAGGTGATAGAATCTTCAGCTCACATCCAATCCACTTTCATTTTAAAGTGAAGAAGACTGAGGTGTGGAGAGACTCAGAGCCCCATGTAGACAACAGAGCCTGTTGTTCTGACACCTGAGCCCATTTCTTGTGCTCTGTTCTGCTGATTTAAGGAGACGGCTGTAGCCTCTAGTCTGGGGATACAGAAAGATGATCCAGAGCAGTGGCTCTTAACCAGGGGATTGTTCACCTTCAGCGGATATTTGGTAACGTCTGAAGACATTTCATTTGTCATGATTGGATGGGGGAGTTAGTGGTTCAGGGCCAGGGATGCTGCTCAACATCCTACAATGCACGGGACAGCCCCACAACAAAGCATTATCCAGCTCAGAGTGCTGGTAGTGCTGAGGTTGAGAAACTCTTTTCTAGAGAAGTTAACTTTGGAGCTGGGAATACTTGGATTCAAACCCTGGGTCTGCTATTCTCTATCTTTCAGGGGAGGTTAATCAACCTCCCTGTGCCTTGGGTTCCTCATCTGTAAAATGGGCATCCTGATAGTTCACATTGCATAGGATTGTCACGAGGGTTAGATAAGATGCTGCATGTAAAATACAGGGAGTCACACACAGTTGGCGCTCAATAAATGGTACCTACTGATGTTATTACACCTGCAAAACTAAATTATCAGACTTGGATAACTAGATGCATATCAGTAAAATCAAATAAGGCTTTTGTGGTGTCCTTTAAGGCATTACAGTTTGGTAGGGCATGTGGACCCCTCAATTCTTCTTCCAGGACCCCGAGGATCCTGGAGCATTGTCTCAATTGCATATTAAGAAAGAGCGATACTGACATATACTGAGAGCTTATTCTGTGACCGGGCTTCTTCTAATCCCATCATAAGTATTAGCTCATTTAAACTACATAACAGTTTCATCAAGCAGGCACAGCTTGAGACTTGAAGAGCTCTCTTAATCTGAACAGCATGTATTTCTTTAAAAATGCAAAGTTCTTAGCCAATATCTTAAAAAATAGTGTATCTCTCCCATTTTCTCTATTTCTCCTTCTGAAACAATATTTTAGACATATGTTGGATCTTCTCATTTTATGCTATGTGATTCCTATGCATGTACACACAGGTATATGTATACATATATAGTTTTAACCTTATTTTTGTTGAAGTAATACATATGCAATGCTTAAAAGTCAAATGGTTCTAAAAGACTTATGACCAGATAGAGCAGTCCCTGCCTCACACTAGATTCCAACTCCCAGACACAACCATTTTCAACTCTTTTGTTTGCTTCTTCTGATATTCATCTCTGTATTACTACAGCATGCTGATGTTATTATTGATTTTTCAGATTTGGATATCATCTACTGATTTTTTACTACAGAAGATGAGGAATTAGCTCTCATTTACATCTTTTTGTCATCACTCCCCTTTCTTCCATTATCTTTCAACTTCATCATGGAAAATTTTCTTTTTGCCATCATATTTTTATTTTCCAAGAGATTATTTTTGTTCTTCAGTTGTTCCTTTTTTAATTGCCTCCTGTTTTTGTTTAATGTATGTGCTGTCTTCTCTTATAACTCTGAAGATATTATACTATTTTTTTTGCTTCTTTTTTCTATTTCTTCTAATTTTAAGTATTGCCTATGTTTCCTCAGAGCCTCTTTACTTTTCTTTTCACTTCTTTCTTTTCTTTTTCTTTTCAGTACAGAGAGCTTCCAATCAACATTTTTTTTTTTTTGGCTGCATCAGTTCTTAGTTGTGTTACTTGGGATCTATCGATGTGGTGCGGACTCTTCATTGTGGTGCGCAGGCTTCTCTCTCGTTGTGACATGCGGGCTGCTCTCTCTAGTTGTGGCGCACGGGTTCCAGAGCTCATGGGCTCTGTACTTTGCAGCTTGTGGTCTCTCTCATTCACGTGCATGAGCTCAGTATTTGTGGCCAGTGGGCTTAGTTGCCCCACAGCATGTGGGATCTTAGTTCCCCAAGCAGGGATTGAACCCACGTCCCCTGCATTGGAAGATGGATTCTTTATCACTGGACCATCAGGGAAGTCCCCCAATCAACTTTTTAATCCTCACTCTTAATATGAAGCTAACTAAAAAATTACCAGGCATTGGAGGAAAATATTTTATATTAAAAACAGATGTTTTCTTTGGAGCTGCTCGGTCTCCCAAAGGGGATGTCCTGCACTTGCCTGTCTGAGGGGTAGACGGTGGCTGCCGACGTTCTCAAACTCAAATGCAGAAAGTGTCCAGGGCTCATCTTGCAATTTGCAGAATTTTGCTGACTAGTCAGTTTTTAGCATGGTCCTTGTCTATGATAGAGGTGAATTTTGCTGAGTCCAGAGTCTGTCTAGTTCAACTTCTCCTCAGAGTTTTCTGCTAGGGAATGAGAGGGGAACTGGTCCCAACCTTTTCTCATTCAGTCTTTCAGCCAGTTCTGTTTGGAGTTCTACATGCAGCCCTGTTTTCAGAGGTACCAGATCTTTGCAACATGAACCAGCCTGCTTTCCAGTTTTGTCATTTCAGGTTTGCCAGTTTAAGTTTTAGCTTTTTCTGGGCTAAATGTTAATTACTAACATTTTATTACTGCACTCCTCTCCCATTCTGTCTGTCCTTTGAGTTTCTGATTTCTTTCTTTTTTTTTTTTTTTGGCCGCACCTTGCGGCGTGTGGGATCTTAGTTCCTTGACCAGGGATCGAACCCATGTCCCCTCCAGTGGAAGTGCTGAGTCTTAACCACTGGGCCGCCAGGGAAGTCCCTCTGCCTTCTTTTTACCACCACCACTTTAGGGGAAATTTCATGAAGGAGGGTGATAAATGTTTATATTGAAGGTGCCATATTTAACTAGAAACCCCCTTTAAGAAATAACTCTTTGTCTCTCTCTGTGCTACATTCTGGATAATTTGTTTAGATCTAGAGCTTTCAGTTGGCTAATTCTCCCTTCAGTTTTGTCTAATCTGCTATTTAACATAACCACAGAGTTTTAAATTTTAATCAACATATTCTTCTCCTCTAGATGTCCTATTTTAACTGTTAGAAAAATCTGCCTCTTTTTCCTCATGTTTTCTTGTTCTTTCATTATGATTATTTTTTGATCTTTGTTATTCTTTTTAACAGATGAACTTAAAATCTCTTAAAGATTCTTCTAACCTCTCAAGCCCTTGACTGGGCTACTTCTGTTTTCTTTCTTTTTTTTTCTTCTGTTTTTGTGATCATTGAATCCCATTATGGTGAACCATTTCCTCTTCGGTTTTTTAATTTTGATAATGAGCTCATCTTTAGTGGAGATTTCTTTCTTTCTGTGGGAAGCCCATAAGCCCTGAGTTATATAAACGTCCCTACAGAGGGTTTTTGCATCTGCTTCTGCTGGGAACCACAGGAGTTCACTTTCCTGGGATTTTTTGTTGTTATTTGTGGAGATCCCTGTATTATGTGGATAGCGTAAATTCATACTCCACGTCTATGCTATGTACAAAATTACTGTTTTGATATCTCATTGGAGATGCTAGTATTGTTCTCCATACAGATCCCCAGGCAGAGAGAAGCCTCTTGCTGCCTTCTTGGGCCAGTAGGAAGATAGTTCTTTTTTTTTTTTTTTTTTTTTTTTTCTTTTTTTTTTTTGCTGTACGCGGGCCTCTCACTGCTGTGGCCTCTCCCGTTGCGGAGCACAGGCTCCGGACACACAGGCTCCGAGGCCATGGCTCACGGGCCCAGCCGCTCCGCGGCATGTGGGATATTCCGGGATCGGGGCACGAACCCGTGTCCCCTGCATCGGCAGGCGGACTCTCAACCACTGCGCCACCAGGGAAGCCCAAGATAGTTCTTTTTGCTGTTTGTGCTGGTTATTCAGCTGTGGGCTCTCAGCCTTCGCCCTGCTCCTTCTACACTGGAGTTTCTGATGCCAGGGCTGGGACTCTGCAAATCATATTTCCCTTCTGCCATCTTCCTCTCTTTCAGCTTTTGCCAATCAGGGGCTCAGAGTGAGAGTGGGAGGCAGAAGGAGAGAGAACAGACTTCCTGTTTGCTCACTACTCCTGAAGCATCACCTTGGCAATGGCTCATCATCCCAGTGATGGCAGTGGTTCTAGCTTCTAGCTTCTGCTCACACCACCAGTGTCAGCATTACCCCAAGAAACACCAATACCAGCTGGGTTGCACACCTTAGAGCTCTGAATCTTAGGTCTGCAAGATCTCTCCTCCAAAGTTCTATATTCTAATAACCCACTCCTGGGCAAGAACATATGGGTCCAGATCAATAACCATGAATTAAACAGCGTCTAAGATGGTTCCCAACCATCTCTGTCTCCTGGTCTTCACAGCCTTGTGTAAATCCCACCCCTAGAGCATGACCTGCACCTAATAAACAGACAGAATGTAACAAAAATGATGGGATGCCTCTTCTGAGGTTGGTTACAAAAGGTTCTTGCTTTCATCATGCCTACCCTCTCTCACTGTCTTGCTTGCTTGTTCTGATGGAAGCTTGTTGCCATGTGGTGAGCTGCCCTATAGGGAGACTCAGTGGCAAGGATCTGAGAGAGACCTCTGACCAGTATTCAGCAATGAACTGAGGCCTTCAGGCCAACAGCTTGTGAGGAATGAAATATTCCCAACTACCACATGAATCAGCTTGGAGGCAAACCCACCCCCGGTTGACACCCTGATTTCAGTCTGGTGAGGGACCCTGAGTCTGAGGGCTCTGCTAAGCCACATCCAGTTGCCTGACCTACAGAAACTGTGAGATAATAAATGTTTGTTGTTTTAAGCTGAGAGGCTTTGGGGTAATTTGTTACACAGCCATATATAACTAATTCTACTCCACTTCCAATAACAGAATGACTTTATGATGGAGGCAGAAGGCCTACAAAGGTGCTGGGTTTATGTAGGGCTAGCAATTCCAGCTACTTCTAGCTCCCCAGGGTCTAAGGCCCTACCAATGTCTCCCCATATGGGCATTAAAACTCTGGCCCTCAGTTGGTAGGGCCCTTGTCCAAACCTGCATTTCTTTGTGTGAGTGCCCTAACAGTTTCTGGCAGCACCAGAAAATTTCCCTTACGTTTGAACTTGACTATGTACTTTTAAAACATTTTGTAATGTTCACCCAGGATTTCTCTGCTTTTGAGGAAGAAATGGACGTCCCCAGGTCTCTCCAATGCCAGAAATCCAAAGTCAAGCAGAAGACTCTGGATATTCATACATAAAATCAGGAAGTCTCTGTATTTTAATTCTCGATATTTAAACAGATTGGTCCTTA
The DNA here is from genome assembly GCF_025265405.1 of Mesoplodon densirostris. Taxonomy (NCBI): domain Eukaryota; kingdom Metazoa; phylum Chordata; class Mammalia; order Artiodactyla; family Ziphiidae; genus Mesoplodon; species Mesoplodon densirostris. Next base: position 9,388,715 of record NC_082663.1, read on the forward strand.
CCAGTTGTTAAAACACAAACTCTAATTCATAATTGAATGATCTCCCAGGATGAATGCCATTAGGGCAATATGGTAGTTTAATGGCTTCCTCCCTGATGACTTATGACTTGGAGCAGCTAGGAAAGTAGGGTATCAAAACAAATACTTGAAGGCCAAGGATAAAAATATGTTAATAATTAGTAACAGCTAGAAGCAAAGTTAATTCTCAGTGGACCCATAATGCCAGCTATTTAATGCAAATTAACAAATGGCATTTTAATGTAAAGGAATTGAAAGCTAATATTCTAATTTTCCAAATCAGATCAATAATTCAACAAACAATAATGTTTTGGAGGAAGGAATTTAGGACTAGAGCGATAACTTTAATTCGGAGGTAAGTGAAATGCTATGTGAAGTTTATATTTGTGGATCCCAAATTAGACCAAATTAGAGTTAGGTGCACATGCACTGGGAGGAAGGGCTCATAAAGATGAAAAGTGAAAGCCATGGCTGATCACAAAGTGATAAAATTGGTCTTAGAACACTGGATAATGAAGCAATCTTTTATTTCTTTGCAGGATTATGAGAGATAATTCTGAACTAAAATGGTGTTGTTTTGGGAGTTCCCTGGTGGTTCAGTGGTTAGGACTCAGCGCTTTCACTGCCGGGGCCCCGGGTTCAATCCCTGGTCAGGGAACTGCAATCCTGCAAGCCATGCGACACAGCCAAAAACAAAAAAAAACTTTATTTTAAATAAAAAATAAATAAAATGGTGTTGTTTTGAATGATCAGATCTTGTGTTTTAGATAAAAGTTTAATAAATGAACAGTGAAACAGCATTCCAATTTCTGGTATTGGGTTGCTCTGGATGAATCATTTTGACTTGAAGTATAAAAACACACCCTTACATTCAGACTGTAGCCTCACTGTGGCCAGGAGTGACAGTATTTTGTGCCTGGTTTGTACAGGATGCTGAAAAAAACCCACTCTAACCTGGTAACTTCCATGTGTATAGTACTTTGCAGTCAACAAATGTTTCCCACACTTTCTCTCATTTGATCCTTTAAACAAGCTTGTATGGTAGGTATTCTTAGCCTCATTTGACAGGTGAGGGAATTGAGAAATTATGATTTGCCTGGGGTCGTGCAACTTGCAAATGCAGAATTACCCCCTGGACCTCAAGCACATCACCATGTCCAGAGTGATTTCTATTGCCCTCCACACTCAGCTCCTTCGGGTGTGTCTGCATTTTTAACTCCATAATGCCTGGCAAATCCAGATGAGCAGTCTCTTCATTCTGCAGTGGTTTTTGTCGTTGTTGTTTTGGTATTTTTTGTATTTTATTGAAGTATAGTTGATTTACAATGTTGCATTAGTTTAAGGTGTACAGTTATAGAGATATAGATCCTTTTTCAGATTCTTTTCCATTATAGGTTACTACAAGATATTGAGTAGAGTTCCCTGTGCTATATAGTAGGTCCTTGTTGGTTACCTATTTTATATATAGTAGTGTGTATAGGTTAATCCCAAGCTCCTAATTTACCTGCCACCAGACACACACACACACACACACACACACACACACACACACACAGTGTTTTAAAGTGTGTTGGATCCTCCGGCAGTTCTAGCATCTGTTTGTAGTGTTTTATTTTGGATTTGTTCTTTATCAGACAGAATTCTAATGCAATTTCAATGAGAGTGGACTGTAAACACCTTCTTCTGTGGCAGGTTCTGTACTCCTCTGAGCTGCGTATTATTTTTTCACTCCAATTAAAAAAAGAAAACACTTCTCTTGATGTATACCATGGTACAGAAAAATTCCACCCAGTAAATGTTCAACAATGAAACACATCCATATATTCAGTGTTCTGAGCAAGAAACAAAGTTTCCAATACTCCAGAAACCCCTCATGTCCTCTTTCAGTCACCAGTCCCTCCAAGGGTAATCCCTGGGCTGACTTCTAACGGCATACATGGGCTTTGCCTGTTTTCATGCTTCTTATACATGAAGTCTCTTGTGTTCTCTTGCTCAAAAATATGTTTGGGAGGCTCATCCATGTTGTAGAATGCAGTAGTAGGGTGTTCATTTTCAGCGCTGCATAATATTCCACTGTGTGGAATTTGTTATCTTATTATAATACTGTTATGATTATATATAAAATACTATATTGTAATAGAGCATACCTTATTACAATGTTATTATATATAAATAATATATTGTAATAGACTAGACAACTAATAGAATAGGAAAATATTCTAGAATAGCTCTATTTATCTATTCTACAGTTGACGGGCATTTGGGTGGTTTCCAGTTTGGGACTATTACTAATAGTCCTCCTGTGGACATTCTAGAACAGCTTTTTTGATTAATATAAGTACACAGTTTTTTGGGGAAATATGACCCAATATTTGGATGATTTTTTTATATTCTTCCACTGGCAGAAGATAAAATATATAAAGAGTATAATTTTCCATCCATATATTTTATGCTGCTAATCTAAATCATAATTTATGGAAAGTCAAGATCTCTGATAGCAAACATACCTCATTCATTTAGGCTTCATCAGTTTAAAATTTGTAATCATTTAGACTGGAACTCAAGTGATATATCTTTCATTTAGCAAACACTTTCTTTAAAGCTAATGTCAATATTTCAATACAAGGGGCAAATTTCAAATTCAAGATCCAGTCACCAAACATTTTAGGCACTATATTTATATGTATAACTCATAAGGTAATTGCAAGTGGATCTTATCTATAAATAAAAACAAGGTATCCTAGGAAATGTATTTTTCAATAATAAGCTTTGTTAGTAGGTCTGAGTTGGTGATACTTTAATATAACAGACAATTTCTTTTACAAGTAATACTACATTCTGTCATTCCAAATTATTGGATTTAGATGTGGCACTGTCCTAGATGAATGACTCTAGTGCACATATAAGCACAGAACACTTATCAGCATGTAGAACTGTTCCCCCAATTAATCAAGAAGGACACAGGTAATAAGATAGTTCTAACCATGTTTAAATATTCATTGAGCAGTTTGTGCCTAGAGGCTGTGGTGCAACCTGTAAAGCGCTCTGTCTGGGACAGTTATTAGTGATGGTTACATTCAGGTCCTCTCCCCTCCCTCCACCTCCTTCTTTCCTAAATGCTTCTTCTGCAGAGTAACAAACACGGAGTTGGGTCATTTCTAACCATTCTCACTAAACCCCCCTTCTGTTATTTGCCTTTCTTTATTATCCAGCCTCTTGACTTAGCAGAATCCTTTTCTGAGTAAGTCAGACTCTTAATACTCCCACCACCTCCTAAGAATAAAGCTTTTCTCCATCTGCTACACATGAATTGGGAGAAGTGCTTATTGGGAAAAGTATCTGGGGCCCTGGGAGGACAGGAGAGGAGCATTAAAGCTGCCCTGAGGGGGAACTGGAGGGGACTTGGGAGGGGAGGGCATCAAGGAAGATGTTTCCAGATGGCATGACCTTTAGACCAAGAACCTGAAGGGTGTGTATATGTAGGGCCATGGTGGGGTATGAATTAGTCAGTGTGTTGGGAGCAGAAGGAGCTGTGTTTAGGACACTTGAGATGAACCAGGTAATGATTCTCCCCATTGGCTGCATGTTGGAACGCCCTGGTATAGCAGTTATCTTTTGCCCCAGTGATGCTGTGCACCAAGTAACCACACAACCACGGTGGTGCACAGCACCTCGTGTTTGTTGCCTGTGCGTCTGAGGTGGTTGGAGAGACAATTCTGTGAGATGCGATTTAGTAAAGTTAACCATATTCTTACAAACCCATGTGCACAGCCAGGGACTGCAAACCCTGCAGGAAGCACAGCGGAGGAGATGGTTGGCTCTGGATGCACACACTTGAGGGCAAAGCCTGGCTCCCACATCCAAGATGCATGGTCCTGGGTGGGGTATTTGTACACTTCATCTGTCAAATGGGAATAGCAATCATGCCCACTTTGTAGCATTGTTCTGAAGGTTAGATCGAGATAATGCATGAAAAAGCTGGGCCCAGAGTTTGGCCCATAGCTAGCACTTAGTAAGTGGTGGTCTGTATTAGATGTCAAGTTGGAGAGTGAAACTGTTCACTGCTCTTTATTAAGTTTTCCTCTGTAAGTTCTTTAGAGAATTAGTCATTTAGAGCAATACCAATAACATTCATATAGTGTATGAAAATTCACCAAGTGTCTTCATACACATTCTTTGATCAACGTAATAATCTAGGTGGTAAATAAAGGTAAGAAAATTGAGGCTCTGAAATGTTGAAAGTTTCACACAAGTTTCTTCAGCTAATATAGCTCCCAGATGGAATCTCCTGGCTGGATTATAATCATGCTCCAGATGTTCCAGCTGGCAGTTTCAAGAGTGAGGCTCCAGAAATGCACGTGCTGACTTTCCCTTCAAAATTCTCCACAAGAAAGTGTGGGGTGTAGAAAGAGACAAGCTAGATTCACACCCTGACTGCCACCAAGAGTTCTGGAGGCTCAAAGGAGATAACACATGGAGAGTATTTCTACCTTGGAATGTTCCATGTATATTCATTGTAAAAATGTAGCCCTGTTTTGTTTAGTAGAGTCTTAGCCGATCGGTGTGATATAGCTTACATCACCACTTTTCTTAAAGTTCTGCAAGAAAATTTGAAGCTTTCTATGTAAAGAAAGGTAGACATTTTTAATGAAATAAGTCAACAAACATTTTAAAGGAATAGTTTTTCTGGCTCAAAGTGTCCCTGCTTAACTCTGACAAGTGTTCATCACAGTAACTGCACTTCATGCCATTTTAGGCTGGGGTCAGGGTAGGGTCAGTTAAAGATTCACATCTTAATAGAAGATTTATTTTATTTCTCGAATTACTGAAAGTCATTGAGAGAGCATGTGTATCCCTTCCACATCTCTGAATTCTAGCCTCCCTGCTGGTGGACGTCCCCGTCCTGCCAGCTCCGTCTCACCTTCTCCATTCACCAGAGCCAGGAGGGGTCTTTTCTTCCTACCAGTGCCTTTAATTTCCTAGTAGAACAGCACTTGTGGCACTTAACTGCTAGCACCAGGCCATCAGCATGCATTGTATTTGTAGGCAATAACAGTTTACAGCAGCCAATGTGCATTGGGTACTTACTTTGTGTCAAGTATTGTCCTAAGCACCTTACTCAAAATAGTTCATTTAAACCTCCAAACACTCCCTGAAGTAAGCAATAATTTGAAAATATAAACAGAAATGTTTTCACTTCCCAACAATATTTCCAAGGGCTTTAAGCCTTACTATGTTCTTTTGGGGTGTTGAGGGGATGTGATGAGTTGAACCTTGGATGCATGGATATAGGATGAGTGTTAATTGACACATTTACCAGAAGAAGAAAACTTTTCCCATTGTCACCATCTCTTTTCCTTCACAACATTTTGTTATAAAAATTGCCAAATATACAGAAAGTGGGAAAATAGCATAATAGGATCTAAATTCTAAGCTCAACAATTGCAAATTTTAAATCTATGTAAATATATATTATGGTTTTTACTGAATCTTTTGAAAGTTAGTTGCCAATGTTTTGACAGTTCATCCCTAAGTACTCCAGCATGCACTTACTTAGAATGAGGGCAATCTCGGGCTTCCCTGGTGGCGCAGTGGTTGAGAGTCCGTCTGCCGATGTAGGGGACACGGGTTCATGCCCCGGTCTGGGAAGATCCCACATGCCGCGGAGTGGCTGGGCCTGTGAGCCATGGCCGCTGAGCCTGTGTGTCCAGAGCCTGTACTCCACAACGGGAGAGGCCACAACAGTGAGAGGCCCGTGTACCGCAAAAAAAAAAAAAAAAAAAAAAAGGGCAATCTCTTATATAACCACAAAACTGTTATCACACCCCAGAAAATTAACAATCATGTTGAATGTGGCTTGTCTTTTCTCTCCATCCCTATTTGAGCAATAAAAGGACAATAGAGGAAAGCTTTTTGAATTTGAATTCCAGCAACCTAGTATTCTGTATTGTCCCTAAATATTGTAGCCTTTCTTCTTACTTGGAAAGTGTTTGATACTTTGATGGGGAGAAAGACTATTTGTTAATACTTTGAAAATTGGAATTCACTCTCTTAATAAGGTAAATATGGGCATGCCCATGGAATGACTGGAAAAAGTAAGGCTGAAAGTTATAAATAGTTTTGTCCTCTATGGATTAGAACTCTGTTTTTTCCCCAAAAAATCCAGGTAAACTTAAGGTTAATCAATAATTCACAGATGCAGCCTCTAACCAAGGGATTTACCAGTTTAATGAACAAGAAGCCATACACAAGTCCAGACTTTAACAGTTAATAGAGGGGACTTCAACCTCCATTTCTGAGACTATGCACCAGCTAAGGATCCAATTACAAAGGTGAGCTAGTGATAGATTATAGTTTTCTTTTTCCACTTATGAAATTAATCACTATTTTTTGCTGACTACAGAAAAATGTAACTTTAAACAATCATGAAAAAAATGACATATAAACTTTGCCTCATACTTATTTCCTCCAAGCCAATGAGTACTCCAAGACTTTTCATGTTGATATAGTTTTCTAACACTCTAGAATTTCATCCAAATATTTGATTATACTTGACTAAGTTGCCTGACCAGTTTGCTTTGAATGACAGGACATTTCTTCTTACTTTGGCAATAATGATTAATACTAGCTTGTCTCTGACAGAGGTAATGTTTGCTTCTTCGGTTTCAGGTATGGAACTGTGTTTGACCATTCCTAGTTCTTGTGGATAGAGGAAAATGTTATGTAACATCTTATACAAGAATACCCAAATAAGCAAGAAATATTCAATAATCACATTGTGTTAATATTTGAGGAAGTATTAGCTTTTGCTTTCATGGAAAGATGACTATTAATGATAACAGAAGTGTTCCAAAAGGAAATAATGGTCTTTGCTAAGATGATTCCATAAGATGTGAATTTTAGGGAGTAGCAAGTAGATTTTAAGTGTACTTAAAATATTTGACATGAAACCAGGCTTGTATGGGTTGAAGTATGTCCCCCACCCACCCGCATCAAAAAGAATGATATGCTGAAGTCCTAAGCCTCAGTAATTTAGAATATGGTCTTTTTTGGAAATTGGGACTTTACAGAGATAATCAAGTGAAAATGAGGTCATTAGGATGGACCCTAATAAATTATAACTGGTGTCCTTATAATAAGAGGAACTTAGGAAACAGAGACACACACAGGGAGAAGCCCATGTGAAGAGGAAGGCAGAGATTGGGGTGATGCTTCTACAAGCCAAGGAACACCAAAGATGGCCAGCAAACCACCAGAAGCCAGGAGAAAGGCATGGACCAGATTCTCCCTCACAGCCTCCGAAGGAACTAACCCTGCTGACACCTTGACCTAAGACTTCTGGCCTCCAGAACTGTGAGACAATAAGTCTGTTGTTTAAGCTGCCCGGTCTATGGTACTCTGTTAATGCAGAGTAATACCCAGGCCAAGTTTTTGAGCTGATGCCTGGGGTTGTGAGGTGTGATGTTTCTGCACTGACTAGGTTACATCTAATGTTAGTGTAAAATTTCCCTCGTGATACTTAATAGTATTCCATACATTTAATTAAGGAGTCTTTTCCCTTGAGTTCCTTTGGAGTTAAACTGATTGGCTATTTTATTTTACAGTGAATCATCTGGATATCCACATAAAAATTTAATCAGAAAATATAAGTGATTAGCTATTGATGACTGAAATATTAGCATGATTACATCTTTCTCCTTTGGGTTGTGAAGTGAAATAATTTTGGTCTGCTCCACATCTCCTCACCTTGGAGACATTCCTGAACCTCAGTAAAATCCCTGCTCTGTCCGTGGGTGGGGATGAATCTGACTATGACACCAGCCTGCCCCAGGAGGCACCAATAAGAGTTCTCCATTTCCCTGGTCACTGTGATTGGTTCAGCGATGAGCACATGACCCAAGCTAGATCAATCAGAGTGTTCCCCAGGAACTTGCCAGCATGATCAGGAAAAATGCTCTTCTTTATCAGGCATTAGAAGTCCTAAGGTCAGTGCAGACTTCTCTTTTGGGATAGAAGCCTTACTGAAAATTAGGGAGCCAAGCTGGGACAGGAGATACAGGGTAAGTCAGAATTCTCACTCCCTGGATCAAACAAAATGACACTGGGATGGTTTTCCCTATGATGTGGGATGATCACATTGGCACATGTAGAATGGCAGCTTGTGTTTCCAACAACACTTACATGTATACACATATGTTACCCCACAGTCTCTTATTAAAATGTAAGTGTCTATCTTCCCACTCAGGGGTGGGGTCTGTGTTTCCTCCCAGTGAACCTGGGTGAGGCTTGGGACTGCTCCAACCAAGACAAAATGGGGAAGGTGATACTATGTTACTGCCAAGACTAGGTCATAAAAACGATGTGGCTTCCACTTGGCGCTCTGTCAGATGTTTGCCCTGGGAACCCAGTCCCCATTCTGTGAGGAAGGCCAAACATGGAGAATCCTGCGTGGAGAGGAGCTGGGAACCCAGCCTCAGCCAGTATCACCCACTAGACCTGTGAGTAAACAGTCTTCAGATCATTCCAACCCCTAGCCTTCAAGACCCCAGACATTATGGATCAGAGGTGAGCCGTGGCCGCTGTGCCCCATCCAAGTCCTGACCTTCTGAATACATGAGGATAACAAATGGTTGTTTTAAAACACTGAATTTTATGGTAATTTATTACACAGCCATAGTAAGGTGGTTTGCAATGTGTCAGAATCTCTTCCTTATGTGGTTCCAGTCAGGATGGGCCATAAGAGGGCATCTCCTGGGAGATTTTGAGGGTGGAAACCAAGTGGCAGCCATTTGTAGCTCACGTGCATTGTCGCTGATGGGTTGGTGTGTTGGCGTGTTGGCATAAGGCAGCCGTGGGACCTGTGTCTGCTCTTCTGGGCTCATGTGTGCTTAGCATCGTGACAAAGGACCAGACTTCTTCAGCACACCTGTATCACAAAGGTTAGAGGCAACAAGACTCGACACATGATGGGTACCAGCTTGTCCTTGTCCCCCTTCCAGTTTATAACCATCTTTTATTCCTGACCGCCTGCCCTGTAGATATCAACCTCCAGCGTCAGGCTCTGGGACCACAGTTTCCACAATCTCATAATGTCAAATCTTTGTCTATAACACAAAATTCATGTAATGCATGATATATAATATAATATTTAATAATATAACATAATACACAATGTAAAATGTATAATATATAATATATGACATGATATATGATATGTATATAATATGTAATATATAATATATATGCTCGCACACATCTACAGATACGTATGCATACACATGTCCTAGGTTCTGCTTCTTTGACTGAGCCCTGACTGATGCCCATAGTAATTGGATACTCCTAGTATTCAATAGCCAGGTTTTCTTCTTCTGTTTCATTTGATCCTTCTCCCATTAGTCACTCAATGCCATGCAGACACTTCCCTCTGGTTGTCATCCACAGCATCCTGCACCTGTTCCCTGTTTACATTAGTACTGCTGCAGTCCTCACTGATTTGCAAATCTGAGTACATTTTGATGATGTAAAGAACCTTTGAATGCAAGCTGTGTCTGAGAAAAACTTCCCCAAGTATCTAAGAATAGATTTATATCAGCAAATATCCACATTAAGAAGGCTTGCTTCCTTCTCTTCATTCCTTGGATGTTTTTTCATCCAATTTTTTAGGTGAGATATCTTCTACTCAGGCTGCTATAACAACATCCCATAGACTGGGTGGCTTAAACAACAAACTGTATTTCTCACAGTTCTGGAGGCTGGGAAATCCAAGATGAGGGCGCCAGCATGGTCGGATCCCGCTGAAAACCCTCTTCCTGGCTTGTACTCTTACCCTCTTGCTGTGTCCTCACATGACAGAGAGAGGGCTCTGGTCTCTTCCCCTCTTCTAAGGACACTAATCCTGTCTTAGTGGCCCCACCCTCATGACCTCATTTAAATCTAATTACCTCCCAAAGGCCTCACATCCAAATACCATCACATTGGGCATTAGGGCTTTACCATAGGAATTTGGGGGTGGGGGCACAAACATTCAGTCCATAGCACAAGATGAGAAACAAATCCATCCATCTACATGTTTACTCACGGTGGAGTGTGTTTGGAACCTGACCATTGAAAGGCCCACTCTGCACAGTAGACCTGTACTGGGAGGGGCAAACTTGAGGGAGACTCTGTAGTTCCTCCACAATTCCTGAGGCTGATGTAAGAGGCCCCTCCATCAGTAGTATTTAGTTGCACGTAACTGGGATCCCATCATGTGCTAACTGAAAAGCTTCCTCACCAAGGAGGAAGCCGAGGAAGCCAGGGACACTGGTGGACAACATGCTAATGATTCAGAGTAAAACATGGCAACCCTTCAAAGAATGACAACCATATTCTCTGCTAGTGGAGGTGCCTTTAAAGAGAGATGGCCTTACACAACCTAATAAATTATATTCTTAGTCCTAGACCTAGCAAGGCTCATCAATATGCTGAGAACATAGACCAAGTAGGTAAAAGTACTCTTTACCCCAGGTGCAGGGAAGACATCTAAACATTGGTGTATTGGGAAAAATTGCATATGGCATACATCTGCCTGGCATCCAATGGTGCCCTCTTTTGCTGGAAATGCCCACACCCATGATGGCATTACAAAATTCTCCAGCAACACTTGGATGGGCCAGGTATGGATACATGACCCAAGCTGGGCTACTAAGATTCTTTTCCTTGGAGCTTGGATTTTACTAAGAGATACTCATTCTACATATGCTACTAGAATGGTGTTATAGATTGAGTTGTGTGCCCCTAAAATTTGTATGTTGAAGCCCTAATCCCCCATGCGATAGTATTTGGAGGTAGAGCCTTTAAAGGGGGTAATGAAGGTTAAATGAGGTCATAAGGGTACGACTCTAATCCAATAGAACTGGAGTCCTTATAAGAAAAGGGAGAGACACCAGGCATTTCTCTCCTTTTGCGTGCAGACACAGAGAAAAGGCCATGTGAGGCAAGAGTGAGAAAGGCCATCTGCAAGCCCAGGAGAGAGAGAGGTCTCACCAGAGACCAACGCCTTGATCTCGGGCCTCTAACCTCCACAACTGTGAGAAAATATATGTCTGTTGTTTAAACCATCCAGTCTGTGGTATTTCGTTATGTCAGCCGGAACAGACTAATACAAACAGTAACATATGGATACTGTATATCAGAAATATTTCAGGTGCAAGTGGCTGGAATCTAGCTCAGCTGACTTAAGCAGAAGGGGATCTATTGACTCTATACCTGAAAAGTCTAAAGCTAGGACTCAGTAGAGGTTTAGTTTGATCCGGGACCCTGAACATCATAGCAGGACCCAGATTCTGTCTCCATTACTTGACTCTGTTTTCTCTGGATGGTGCAATCCCAGATTACATCACCAAGAAAGATGCAGCAGCTCCAGCTTACAACTCTCAAGTTCAAGTCCGTGGGGAAGAGTACACCCTTCTCCCCCGGAAGCCTCATCAGCATTGGCTTTGCTTGAATCACGTGGTTGCAGCTGAGTCAATCCCTCTGGCTGGGAAAATGTAATGCTCTGACCATGGCTCACCTGGAACCAGGTGTGGAGTCAAGGATTTAGAATAAGAGGGGAAAGACAGCCTCAGCTACCAAATATCCTCTACCACTTGGGCTAGGGCTGTTTTCCCAGTGCAGACAGAAGTGGACAAAGCTCTGATGGAAATGAGAAAAGAGACCGCCTTAGGCATGCAGAAAGAAAGAGGGACAGAAAGCAGAGGGGCACCTCCTGCGTTCCTGGTTTTCCAGGGCCTGCTTTCATCTCTTTCTGAGGCTGGATGCAAATCCGTTCTTTCTTAGGGTCTTTGAGACCCCCTCTGTGGCTTGATATTATGTTGCTTTTTTTCCTCTGAAGGTAACTTGCACCCAATATTTGTGTCTGAAAATTTGTGTCCCCCAAAATTCATATATTAAAATCCTAACCCACAAGGTGATGGTGTTAGGAGGTGGGGGCTTTAGGGAAGTGATTAGGCCATGAGGGTGGGACCCCCATGAATGGGATTAGTGCCCTTATAAAAGAGACCTCAGAGTGATCCCTTGCCCTTCCATCATGTGAGGACATAGAGAGAAGACACAGAGAGAAGCAGGTCCTCACCAGACACCACATCTGCTGGTAACTTGATCTTGAACTTCCAGCCTCCAGAACTGCGAGTGAAAAATGTCTGTTGTTTATAAGTCACCCAGTCTATGGTATTTGTTACAGCAGCACAAATGGACAGACATTGGTATGCATTATTTGAAGCCAATGACATTAACTAACCCAAAGAGCCCATCGAGCTCACGATTCTGTGACTCTGTGATGGGAAAACAAGCAGAATGTTTCCCAGCCTCAGGAACAGTCTATCTGCGTTGGAAGGGAAAGCAACCAATCTGTGTGCTGCAATCTGAGACAGGATGCTGGACCTTTATTGTTTTGGCCCCCAGCTGTCTCTCCTTGCCCTGTAGGAACCTTTGCTCCCCTTCTCTGATGATGCATTTTGAGACCAGCTTATTCCATGTGTTACTAATCAGCACTTTCCAGCCTTCTGACCAGAGTGATTGGCTTCCTCATGCTCACATGGCAAAAATCCCACCCACTGCAGCTAAGGGTATTCAGTTCCCAGGTCTTTCTTGTTATCAGGGAAGCATACTTCCTTTTCCTGTTGGCATAAAATGGGACTGGAACTGTATAGCTTGTGAGCACATGGGGCCTGAGCATGAACTGAACATCAAGGAAGGAGAACTGAGAAATCCAGAGACAGAGCTCTATCCCAAAGAAATCATTTGAGTTCAGCCTGGATCAAACCATACCTGAAGCAAGGGCTCCCTCTGGATTCTTCAGTTTTGAGAGCAAATAAAATCCTTTTCCTTTTCTTAAGCTGGTTTGAGTTAGGTTTCTGTCACTTGCAGCAGAAAGAATCATAACTAATATAGTTTTTGGAAGTTGGGTTTGAGGAAAGGTGTCAGGCAATCTATAAAATGAACAGGCTGAGTTACAGAGACAGGTTCTAAAACTCCAGTAGGTATGCTTTCTCCTTTCCTTAGAAATCATAAAACGCTTTGTTTCTATAATTGATACAGCATATATCACATACTGCTTTGCATTGCAATCACAGTTCTCGTATGGTGGGTGCAAATTTCACAATCATAAAAACTCCAGTGTACAGATATGAAACTTTCTTTATTGTTTTATAATTGAGCTTAATTTAGCTCACAAGGCTTCATTTCTGCTAGTGGCAGAGAACTTACTCTTGCCGATTCCTGGCAATTCTTTCAGCCCTGGTTGAAAATTCAGTATCTTTTTGGGGGGGAAATACATAGTTAATTCAGGATTTCTAATCCATTCACCCCTATCCTTTTCCCCTGGGGTGATCTGTGTCCTAGCAAACATGGCCAGGAGGCAAAAGGTCTGGTCTGGGAGCCAGCCTCTGACCACAGTGGGACCCTCTGACCGCAGTGGGATCTCTGACCACAGTGGGATCCTCTGTGATCCAGTGGAGCTGAGCTGTCATCACTGTTGGATCTGTTCACACCCAGGTCTTGGCTTAGCTTCTGCAGACTCAGTCTCGCCCTCCATCTAGTCTCCAGCTCAGGCTGCCCACATGGCTCCTGATCTCAGAGCACAGTCGCCTACCCTCCTCACACGCCCACTCTCAACATCCAGGTCTTCTGACACCCCACTCCAACTTGGGGGGCTTCCTCTTCTGTGCTCCAAGAACGATCCCATGTAGCGCAGGACATCTGAGGAGTCAGCTCCCCTCTAGATGCTCAGACAAGCCTGTGCCGCTCTTGGGTCATGACCCTACTGGGGAGGGGGGAGTTTGGTCTCAAGAGGGGGCTGAGCCTCACCCTTCCCTTCCCTGCTGGCTGTCCTATGCTGAGCCTCACAGCTCCCACCCAGGAAGGGCTCTCTGTCCACACTCTGTGCTGTGGATGAGCTCTCTACTCTGGGTCCCCCCCAGGCTGGGCTCTTGATATTACTTAGAATAATGACAATAATCCTTTCCTCCCTCACCTGTCTGGACCGTACGACAGAAAACTGTGATTTCCAAGACCATGCCTCTGCTCTGGATTCCCAGAAGTTCACCCCAGAGTTCCCCAAAGCAGAGTCTGGTGACTTTATCTGGCGGCCTCTTTGGGGCCGTCTCTTCCCCGTGACCTCACAGTCTGGTGTTGGTAGAGGAAAGACAAAAAGAAAATAATGGTTCTGAAGAGCCTAAGGGGCAGGACAGGAATAAAGATTCAGATGACGTGAGGACACGGGGAGGGGGAAGGGTAAGCTGGGACGAAGTGAGAGAGTGGCATGGACATATATACACAACCAAATGTAAAATAGATAACTAGTGGGAAGCAGCCGCATAGCACAGGGAGATCAGCTCGGTGGGGTATTTTGTTTGTTTGTTTGTTTTGCGGTACGCGGGCCTCTCACTGCTGTGGCCTCTCCCGTTGCGGAGCACAGGCTCCGGACGCGCAGGCTCAGCGGCCATGGCTCACGGGCCCAGCCGCTCTGTGGCATGTGGGATCTTCCCGGACCGGGGTACGAACCCATGCCCCCTGCATCGGCAGGCGTACTCTCAACCACTGCGCCACCAGGGAAGTCCCAGCTCGGTGTTTTGTGACCACCTAGAAGGGTGGGATAGGGAGGGTGGGAGGGAGACGCAAGAGGGAGGGGATATGGGGATATATGTATACGTATAGCTGATTCACTTTGTTATACAGCAGAAACTAACACAACATTGTAAAGCAATTATACTCCAATAAAGATATTAAAAATAATAACAATAAAGTTCCCATTACGTTTAAAAAAAAAGGAAAACGACGAAGCATAATTACTGGGTAGGAAAAGCGCCTGGGGGCTACTTCACAGTCGTATCTGGCTCAGCGAGCACCAGGTGCCCGGACTGGCTCCCTGTGTGGGACAGTCATTGGATGCTGCCCTTGCTGGCACTTTGGCACTTTTGCAAGGGCCAAACTCTACCCACTGTACCAAGAAGCAGAACGAGTACAAGGGATTTTCCCGGCTGTTCGAATGTGCTTTTTCTTTAGGCAATTGGCCCCTGGGTGATGACTGTTCTTTTAGCCTCTCAGAGTTGGCTTTAGCGTTGTCTGTTAGGAGCTTCCTGCTCAAGGGACCGATACAGAGTTCCCTGGAGGTTGGCTTGGGGTGAGGCGGCCTCTGTGTCACGTTAAGTCCTCTGGAGCCCAATTCTCAGGTTTGTAGGTTCAATTGTGTCCCGCGAAAAGCTATGTTGAAGTCCTAGCCACTGGTACGTACAAAAATGACCTTGTTGGACATGGAGTCCTTGCAGGTGTAAGTAGTTAAGGGTCGAGATGAGATTATGCTGGAATAAGGTGGCCCCTAAACTCAATGACTGGTGTCCTTATAGGGAAAGGAAAGGACATTCAGAAACACAGGCACACAGGGAGAAAGCCATGAGATGAAGGTGGCAGAGACTGGAGTGTTGTATCTACAAGCCAGGGAATGCCAAGGGCTGCTGGGACCAGAACCTAGGAAGAGGCAAGGAAGGATTCTCCCCGAAAGCCTTGGCTGGGAGCATGGTCCTGCCGACCCCTTGATCTCTGGCTTCTAGCCTCCAGAATTGTGAGAGAGAAAGTTTCTGCTGTTGAAACCACCCGGTCTGTGCTACTTGGTTACAGCAGACCCGGGAAAGGAATCCACCCAGGAACCTCGTTCCAGACCCTCTGCTCTCTCCGCAGTCCTGGGGTCAGATATCTTGAGGGCTTGTGACATTGCAGGGATCCAGGGGGGCTAAATAGAAGTGACCCCACCCAGGTCACCTCTACGGCACCGGTTCCCCCGCTGCTCTAGTCTGGGCTGCTGGTGGCTTAGAGCCACTCTCCTCTCTGGGAATTGCCCCCCGGGGACTGGAAGCAGCTGCACCCAGAAGTTTTGGCATCAGCTCTGGTGGAGAGGCACCTCCCGGTGACATGGGGACAAATCCACTCTCCTTGCCTCAAATGGGACCAGCTCTGGGACCCTGCTGTTCATGCTCCGGAGCTCTCCGTGGGGTCCGGCTGAGGGCCACCCCCGTGGAGACCACATCCTTGTTGGCTTCCCTTGCCCCTTCTCCAGGATGTAGAGTTCCTTCCTCCAAGAGCTGCTCCCTGTCTCAGGCTTGGCTTCCGGGGAAGCTGACCCGAGACCCACGATCACTCCTGGAGGGCGGAGACTTTGTCCTCTGAGGGTGCATCCATGGCTGCGGAAGGCACACACGAAGGCAGCGATTCTCACGTGTGAGCATAGGGACCACCTGGAGAGCTCCTGTAATCGCAGCTTCCTGGGCCTGACTCCAGAGATGCTGACAGATGTATCTGGGGTGAAGCCTGAGAACCGGCATTTCTAACAAGCTCCCAGGTGCTGCCCCTGCTGGTCAAGGACCACACGAGACCCCCTGGCCTAGGATCTCCATGCATCCGGGCAAGACTGACAGCCTGAGAGCGCAAGCAAGCCCAGAGGGGTCTGTAGAAATTAATTTACACGTGGGATTTTCGAGGTTGGGCAAAGAATGGAGAGAGGCTGTGTGCTGGGTTGAGGGTTGAAAGAAACACCCAAAACAAGTGTTTTGGAAGGTTGGTTTCCCCACCAAGACCCTTGGCCTGTGCCTAAGCTCAGAGGAATGAGCTGTGGGCAGAAGCCCTCGGAGCTCCTTACATGGAGGTCTTTATGGGACAGCGGGGCCCCCAAAGCCATTCTCTTGGGGAGAAGAGACAAAGCTTGACTCAGAAAAGAGGAGGGTGGCCATTCTCGTGTGTGTGTGTGTGTTTGTACGTCCATATGTGCACACCTACGTGTGTACATGTGTGATACACGTGCAGTCACGGCTTGCTGAGTGCTTTCCACTTTCCCTGAGCAAGACGGAGTCAGGGGCAGCAGTTCCCAGCACAGAGACCGAGGGAGCCCCACCCGACACACACGCGATCATTGTTTCTATTTGGATTCTTCCTTCTTCCGTGCGGCAATCTCTTCTTCTGCGAGAGCCCTTGCCTCGTCATTTGAGGTTCCTGGCAATTTGGGGTTTGCTGTTTCCAGCCTTGCTCTCCCGCCCGGCGAAGTCCAGTGTTTCATGTCTTTTTACCTCTTTGTGTCAATTACACAGAGGGAAGTTTTGCATCTTCTCTGCTTTCGCTGTTCCACTCACCTCTTTGATCATTTGTTTCGTGGCTATAGATATTCTACTGTGCACACAGGGGATTTGAATTCTTCTGATGCTTTTTTTTTTTTACATCTTTATTGGAGTATAATTGCTTTACAATGGTGTGTTAGTTTCTGCTTTATAACAAAGTGAACCAGCTGTACATATACATATGTTCCCATATCTCCTCCCTCTTGCGTCTCCCTCCCTCCCACCCTCCCTATCCCACCCCTCTAGGAGGTCACAAAGCACCGAGCTCATCTCCCTGTGCTATGCGGCTGCTGCCCACTAGCTAGCTATTTTACATTTGGTAGTGGATATATGTCTTCTGATTCTTTGTTCACAGACAAACCCGACCCGGAGCCATTACCTCTCTGCAGCCTACACATCGTTTGTGCTGCACCATCGGCCAGCAGGTGGCAGGATGTCCACCCTTCTCTTTTCATAACAGATTCTAGGAGAGCTGTCAGCGCCGACCCCTCCCGCATGCCTTCCTCTCTGAGAGTCACAAAGAGATGCTTTGGGTTTGGGGCTGAGTTCATCTGTTCCTACTTGTGGAGAATTCTCATCACTGTCTGAGATGCTGCTCCTTCATCACCAGCTATCTCTCCATTTTTCCTGCCTCAGTAGGTACCTACTCTACAGGTGTTTATGTCTGCGCTGGATGCTAATGATGCCCCACCAGGACCCCTCCCAGGTGGTGTACCTGACCCCCTACTGCTGTGAGTGTTGGCTGCTGACAGCTCCAGCGGCCTTGTCTCTGGATGGTGATACTTGGCTTTTGCTGCAGGAGGCCCCCTGGTGGGAATTTTCACACCTCTAGCGTGGGGGTACCCCAGCCAAAGACTGTCTGCTGAAGAGTACAGAAAGCCAGCTCCTTGCCTCAACGCGAGGTCAGTCCTAGGATATGCTGTGTACCCCACAGCCTCAGGGATCTTTCTAGACTTTCTCTAAGCCCACCTCCTACCTGAGCTTCTTTCGCTGCCTCTGTGACTTGCTTTATTGCAATATTAGCTTTATTGCAGTGGTCTGGAACCAAACTTGCAAAATCTGTGAGGTGTGCCTATACTCTGCTTACTAGCCTTCCTTTGGGATCATGATCATTTTATTATTGTTATTTTTTAAAAATTGAAGTGTAGGTGATTTACAGTAATATATTAGTTTCAGGTGTACAGCATAGTGATTCAGTATTCTTACAGTTTATACCCCATTAAAAGTTATTACGAGATAATGACTATAATGCCTTGTGCTGTACAATATATCCTTTTTGCTTATTTATTTTATTTTATTTATTTATTTATTTAAAAAATAAATTTATTTATTTATTTTTGGCTGTATTGGGTCTTTGTTGCTGCTTGTGGGCTTTCTCTAGTTGCAGTGAGCGGGGGCTACTCTTCGTTGTGGTGTGCAGGCTTCTAATTGCAGTGGCTTCTCTTGTTGTGGAGCACGGGCTCAGTAGTTGTGGCGCATGGGCTTAGTTGCTCCATGGCGTGTGGGATCTTCCCACACCAGGGCTCTAGCCCGTGTCCCCTGCATTGGCAGGCGGATTCTTAACCACTGTGCCACCAGGGAAGCCCACTTATCTATTTTATACATAGTAGTTTGTATCTCTTAATCCCATACCCCTAGCATGCCCCTCCTCACTTCCCTCTCCCCACTGGTAACCACTGGTTTGTTACAGACTAGTTTGTGAGTCTGTTTCTGTTTTGCTATATATATTCATTTTTTAAGATTCCCTGTATAAGTGATAACATACAGTATTTGTTTTTCTCTGTTTGACTTATTTCACTAAGCATAATATTTTCTAGGTCCATCCACGTTGCTGCAAATGGCAGAATTTCATTCTTTTTTATGGCTAATATTTCATTGTATGTGTATACCATATTTTCTTTATCCACTCATCTGTTAATGGACATGGGTGCTTCCATATCTTGGCTATTATAAATAGTGCTGCTATGAACATTGGGGTGCATGAATCTTTTTGACTTATTCGTTTCTTCAGATATATGCCCAAGAGTGGAATTGCTTCATCATATGGTAGTTCTATTTTTAGTTTTTTGAGGAATCTCCATACTGTTTTCTATAGTGGTTGCACCAATTTACATCCCCACCAAGAGGGTACAAGAGTTCCCTTTTCTCCACACCCTCTCCAACATTGTTATTTGTAGACTTTTTGATGACGGCCATTCTGACACGTGTGAGGTGATACCTCATTGTGGTTTTGATTTGGATTTCTCTAATAATTAGCAATGTTGAGCATTTTTTCATGTGCCATCTGTATATCTTCTTTAGAAAAATGTCTATTTAGGTCTCTGCTCATTTTTTGATTGGGCTGTTTTTTGATTTGGTGTTGTATGAGGTGTTTATGTATTTTGGGTATTAACCCCTCGTCAGTTATATCATTTGCAAATATTTTCTTCCATTCTGTAGGTTGTCTTTTTGTTTTGTTGATGGTTTCCTTTGCTGTGCCAAAGCTTATACTTTTAATTAGATCCCATTAGTTTATTTTTGTTTTTATTTCTTTTGCCTTAGGAGTCAGGTGCAAAAATATATGGTTCTGATTTATGTCTAAAAGTGCTCTGCCTATGTTCTTTTCTAGTTTTATGGTTTCAGGTCTTACATTTAGGTCTTTAATCCATTTTGAGTTTATTTTTTTAGATGGTGTGAGGAAATGTCCTAATCCCATTGTTTTACATATAGCCATCCAGTTTTACCAGCCCCACTTACTGAAGAGGCTGTCTTTTCTCCACTGTATACTTTGCCTTCTTTAATTGGCCATAGGTGTGTGGGTTTACTTCTAGGCTCTTAATTCTGTTCTATTGATCTATGTATTGGTTTTTGCTCCAGTACCATACTGTTTTGATTACTACAGCTTTGTGATATAGTCTGAAGTCTCAGAGGGTCATACCTCCAGCTTTGTTCTTTTTTTTCTCCAAATTTCTCTGGCAATTTGTGTCTTTTGTTTCCATATGAATTTTAGGATTATTCTAGTTCTGTGAAAAATGTTGTGGGTATTTTGACAGGGATTTCATTAAATCTGTGGATGGCTTTGGGTAGTATGACCATTTTAACAATATTAATTATTCCAATTCAAGAACATGGGATATCTTTACATTTGTTTGTATCATCTTCAATTTCCTTTATCAACGTTTTATAGTCTTCAGAGTTTAGGTCTTTCACCTCCTTGGTTAAGTTTATTCCTGGGTATTTTGTTCTTTTTGATGTGATTTTTTTTTAAGAAGATGTTGGGGGTAGGAGTTTATTAATCAATTTAATTATTTTTGCCACATTGGGTCTTCGTTTCTGTGCAAGGGCTTTCTCTAGTTGAGGTGAATGGGGGCCACTCTTCATCACGGTGTGTGGGCCTCTCACTATCGCGGCCTCTCTTGTTGTGGAGCACAAGCTCCAGACGCGCAGGCTCAGTAGCTGT
Organism: Mesoplodon densirostris; assembly: GCF_025265405.1. NCBI lineage: Eukaryota > Metazoa > Chordata > Mammalia > Artiodactyla > Ziphiidae > Mesoplodon > Mesoplodon densirostris. Next base: position 9,409,313 of record NC_082663.1, read on the forward strand.
AGTGCACAGGCTTAGTTGCTCCGCAGCATGTGGGATCTTCCCAGACCAGGGCTCGAACCCGTGTCCCCTGCATTAGCAGGCAGATTCTCAACCACTGCGCCATGAGGGAAGCCCTGATGTGATTTTTAAACAGGATTGTTTTTCACTTTCTCTTTCTGATATTTTATTATTAGTATATAGAAAAGAAACTGATTTCTATATACTAATCTTATATCTGCAAATTTGCTAAATTCATTTATTAGTTCTAATAGTTTATTGGGTGGAGACTTTATTTAGGGTTTTCTATATAAAGTATCATGTCATCTGCAAACAGTGACAATTTTACTTCTCCCCTTCCAGTTTGGATGCCTTTCATTTCTTTTTCTTATCTGATTGCTGTGTCTAGGACTCTCAATACTATGTTAAATAGAAGTGGCAAGGATTGGGCCCAAGCTGGCTCTGTTGCCTTTTAGTGTGTGTTTTTCCCTCTCTCCACACTGGGAGTCTTGCCCTGGAAGTGGGGAGTACCTGAAGCAAGTGGAGCCCATGTAAGCTCTTGGCTCCTGTCAGCTGCAGAGGTCCAATGCATTGCCTGTGTAGGCGTCCACAGCTCTGCTTAGACACAACTTTGGGTGAAAGTCCCCTTTGTTGCTCACAGCCAGTCAGACCACAGCTCCCCCCACCCCCACCCTGTTGTGCAATTACTCTGCAGGACAGATGGGGCCCGTGTGCCCTCTCAGCATGTATCAGAGGGTGAGCTGTGGCAGAGCAGATGCCATGAGAGATCTGGGTGGCTTCTGAAACACTGCTCACGTAAGTGCCAACAGTGGTCACTGCTGCTCCACCTAAGCCCCACCCTGAGACTGGGTCACCTGTTTCCCACAGTCGTGTATTTTCCCTAGTCGTGACTGCCTCAGATCCAGTGCTGTACTGTGACATGGAGTGAGCAGGGCTGGAGCATTCTCTTGGTTAGGGCTGGGATGCATGGAGAGGTTGCTGCGGGAAACCCGGCAGCCACTAGAGCAGACCTCTCTCTGCCCTGCCTTGGAGGCAAGCCTGTGTGCATGTGTTCCTTATGGTGGAGTCCAGGCTTCCCACAGCCCTTATATTCATCCCACCAGTCCTCCAACCAGCCAAGGGGGTTTGTCTCCCCACATAGGATGCCAGGACAGTGGCATCCAGTCTGTGGCTCAAACTGCTTACTCTTCAGGTTGGATCTCTATCTGTGTAATCTCCCTTTTCCTCTGCCTCCCCTCTCAGGGGAACAGGTCCCAACCTAATTGCTTTTCTTCCCTTCACACCTGATTATGTGTGTATCTTTCTTGCAGCCTTGGTTGTACAGAAGTCTTTCTGTCATTCTCCAGGTACTTTTCAGTTAGAATTTTTCTATAAGTAGATATGTTTTTGAGGTGTTCGTGAGGGGGGAGGTGAGCTCCACATCCTCTTTCTCCACCATCTTTTTTTTTTTTTTTTTTGCGGTACACGGACCTCTCACTGTTGTGGCCTCTCCTGTTGTGGCGCACAGTCTCTGGATACGCAGGCTCAGCGGCCATGGCTCACGGGCCCAGCCGCTCCGCGGAATGTGGGATCCTCGAGGACCGGGGCACGAACCTGTGTCCCCTGCATCGGCAGGCGGACTCTCAACCACTGCACCACCAGGGAAGCCCTTTCTCCACCAGCTTGATCCAAACCTCTGCCGTTTTCTGCTTTCTCACCCTCCTTCTCCTGAAAGCCTTCCCTCAGAGCATCATATACAGCTGGCTGTGATCTCAGGGGTCTGCTTCTAGGGGTCCAAGTTAAGATGGTGTCTGCACAGAATGTGTAGTGTTGTTTTGTGAGCGTGTGTGTATGTGTGTAGCTGACTTGAAGAGTATTCGCCTATGAACTCATGCCCTTTCCCTCTGTCCCCATGCAGCACCATCCACATGGGGTCTGTCCCTGCTGCTGTCCATTCATGTAGTCTGCTACCCCTTCCTCCAGTGTACATGTTCTGCAGTGTGTGCCACCACATTTTCCCTGGTCACTTCCCAGTTGAGAATGCTTTGATTGCCTCTTCCTCCACATGGCCACAGGCGAGACCTCAGTGGACATCCTGGTACATGGTCCCTGGGACTGGTGTGCCCATTTCTCTGGATGGACAGATGGGAACGAATTCTGAGCCCCTGGGCACATGAAGACTTAGCTTCACAGAGTCCTACACGTGGCTGCCCTGAGGTCTCTCTAGTTCCCCAGGAGCTGAGTGTGCCCAACAGCAGCACACAGGAGTTCCCATCTCCTCATATCTCCAACATAGGGGCGCATCTTCCCTTCCATTTTTGCCATTCTGCTGTTGGTTTTCCATCACTGCTTTGTTTTCCTCTCCATGGCTAGCAGCTTTCAGCACCTCTGCATGTGGCAGCCCCCCTCCCCGGCAGCCTTTTTCAAAACACCTACTTTTTTTTTTTTAATTTAAAGAACTTTGTTGTTTTATACAGTTAAACTACCTTCTCTGAGTGGGCCATCTGTCTCTTTTCCTTTGACATCCTTCACTGAGTGGAAATCCTTAAGTGCTACCACCTTCTGCTCTCACTGTCACGTGGAGATTTCGATGAAATAGCTCATTTATATGTCACTTGCCCTTTACTGCAGTCTCCCGACCAGGATGCAGGCATGAGTCCACAGGGACCTGGGTTAAGGGACACAGAATTACAGAGACCATTGTCACACAAAATCACACTCACTTCACATTCTGACCCATAAATCTAGCCTTTGCACCTTGGCCCTCTCTTCCATAAGCTTGAGTTCTTTTTCTGAAGCTTTTCAGTCTCTCATGTACAATTACCCACTGTGGGCCACCCCCTGGACCCTAGAGGTACCTCAACGCCCTTGAGCTGCATAGAAAATGTGTTAGCATGCCAACCTGGTCCCCCAGACTACAATATAAACAGTATGAGTTTGAGTCCTCCGCAGACCCTCCTGAGAGGAATTGTTCATATTTGTGCATCTCAGTAGGTCCCCAGTCATACACTGTTGTTCTTATAATAAGCAAACAATATTATAGCAAATGCCCAGGTGGATGCAAAATGCTGAAAGTCATGATCTCCATTCTGTGGGCTGAGAAGGAAGGTTTTTTATTTAGTGGGATCCTTTGGGGGCTCCTGGTAGGATCTCAGTAGACGATTGAGCACATTGGTAGATTGATGCTCTGAAGAAGGAGAATTGAAGGAATGCCCAGGGGCATGCAGAGTGGGCTCTGAAGGGAGTGGGCACAGATACTGGGGCCTCTTTTTTCTCTGAGAAAAAAGTAGTTCTTCTAAGTCCAAAATGTCTCTGAACTCCGTACTCCTGAGTTATACGTTGTGAGGAAAGTCTCTACAAGTAGGATATCTGAGGTCATGGAGAGGAGTCTCCTGCAGTCAGTCTTGACTGAAATGGCAGATGAAATGTGATGACTCCAAGCTAACGAAAAGAAAACCAAGTTTTCTTCTCTTCCTTCAATAGCATTTCTCTGTCACTTACATTGGTGTCTCTGGTCCCACATTTTCAATATCCAACTAACTCTTATTCCCATACCCCCTCTTCCCAGTTTGCTGCCCCCATGCCTCATCATGTACTGATTATTATGGTGAATCCAAGTAGATGTCAGTTCTTGTCCTCTTTATATATTCAAGGTGTGTTTGTTAGAATGAAGGTAAGAGCTTGATTACCTATGTTAGAATGAGATTCGAGTGACACTCAATAAGGAAAGTCCACAGATTCTGGGATGCCCCTTTGCTTCTCAGATTCATTGGAATGTTCATTCTCCTGATTGAAAAGAGGTAATTTTGTACCAGCATGATGCTCCAAATAGTTGGGTACCTACCTATTTGTTGTGTGGGCATGTTTTATGCGTTTCTTAGTAAGAATGTGAATTTTTACCCGACTAAGCCACACTTTGCTAATCTCAGAAATTTTTAATCTACCTTTACTTTAAATACAGTAAGATTGGTAAGGGATGATAACCTGGCAGAACTCTTTTGTTTTCCAAAGCCACATTGTTTTTTCCTTCTACTTTTTTTAGCTTTTTGAAGACTGACTTGAAATTGATTCTCCTTCCAGGGTTATTCTTAGCAAAGTAAGTATATTCACAGATACAAAAAGAACCCAGGGCTTCTTAAGGAAAGGGTCCTCTGCAAAACCCAGGGCCTTGGCTAAAATGCAGACTGCTGGGTCCTTGATCTCCTGAGGTGGGGACGATATGGAGATCTGTAAATTTTTTTAATTTTTAAAATTTTTTTATTATTTGTAAGTTTTTTTTCAAATCTGTGTCTGTCCATCTACAAAGACTTCAGCCTTAAGAATAAAATCTATAGGAGAGTCAGGAAGGAGAGAAGAAGCAGTTTGCTGTTTTAAGGCAAGAAGGAGTTTCAGGTGGAAAGCTGTATGTTACGGACAGTTTTGTTTCTTTCACCTGAAAAAAGTGTGGGTTCCCATAGTGAGAGCCTGGCTGATAATCTTTGTCTGTCAGGAGTGGATTGGTTAGCTGCTGTGACAAACCTCCCCCAGAATACTGAAATCACAAAAGTTTAGTCCTCTCTCGTGCTACATGTCTGTTGTGGGTTTGGAGGGAGGTTCTATTCAACGTAGTCATTCAGGGACCTGGCAACACAGCATTGCTACTATGGAAAAGTGCCATTAGCTGTGAGGGAGAGAAAAAAGCACCCAGGAAGGTCTTGAGGTGACACTTGCCACTTCTGTTCAGAACCTTTTATAAGAGCCAGTCACCCGGCCCACCCACATCCATGTGGGAGCCAGGAAGCACATCTTACTATGTTCCCAGAAGCACTACTGACTAGTTATGCCACCCCAGAGCCCCTGTTTGGGTAGGGACCAGGATGAGACAATGAGGCTGAGTTGTTAAAATTTTAATACTTTATTCATCATGAGTTCTTTTTTTCCAGTTCCATTTGTATTTTTAAAAGATTGCATTGACATTATTTATCTTGATGACTGAGTTTTTTGTACCCCTTTACATTTTATAGAAGGTGCCATCCTCGATGCAAATAGAGGATACAGAATATCAGAATTCTGACTGAAATTTTGTTTCTATGTTAGAATACTAGGGAAAAGCAATATTTATCACTAAATTAAAAATTTAGCAGTATTTAGAGTTAAGAATATAGCTGACATCTACATAAATATTGACAGAAAAAGAAAATAGTGAGAAACACACTCTTAGAAAGAAGACACGGAGGTCAGTTGGAGATCGAGGTTCCTGAAGTCCAGGCTGCTCAGATTCTCTATTTTGTCCACATCGTGTGGAAAATTTTTGTGTTCAATTTCCCCAGTGACCTTCCATGTACATTATGAAGACAGTTAAAACCTGTATCCCAGAACCACAAAGTTTTCAGTGACTGGGCCAAGGTTAATCAGTGTGAATTGAATGAAACAGCTTGTTCAAGTAAAATCGATTGAAATCTTGATGAACAAAAATGGAAATTTTGGCCACCAGTCTTTACTTCCTTTCCTGAGGAATAGTGTTGTGTACGATTTAAAAAAAAAAAAACTACTAAAATCCCATGAAAGCTTCTGTAAGGCACCAAAGAAATTGATTTTGGTAAAGACCCAGGATATTTTCCATTTATGGAACTGTAAACATATAGAAATTTAACTTATTTTGACACTTGGTGTGATTTTTCCTTTAACTAGTATCTTCCAGATTTTGTCCCTATGTGGATTTCATGCAGGTGTGAATCTATAAAATTGACCCAGATTCTCTCTCAGCAGTAGAATTGATCTCCTTTTCCCCTACGTGCCTTGTTAAACACATCTGTGAACTTTCTGAAGAAACTGAAAAGAGAACTTCTTCAAAGACCTGAACTATTTGCTAAATGTGTTTCTACTTTGAACATCAGTAGAATGAGCACCTAAATATGGGGTGAAAGTGAGAGAATCTTCTTGACCATGACACTGCTTTAATCTTCAGTATTTTATATGCTGCAGAAAACCCCTTCATCCCTACAGTATCTCACAATGGATACGATCACTCCTTAGGAAGGGAACTCCTACGTTCCCTTCTGTATCTTCAGAAGAATGACTTGGCAAACAAACTTTCCTATAGCTGGAAGCCATTTAGCACTACATTAGTAACTCACAGCCAGTGGGCTAGCTTTTCCCCATTGTCTCCCTGGGGATAATTAGGGTCGTGGAGAGATTCATTAATATCTGTTCCCTAGGATCAAACTTACTAACGGGGAATCCTGTTGGCTCGTGGGAAAGAGTTGTGATGAGGAGTGTTATTCTAGAAGGATACTCCTTCCAGGTGAAGGAAGAGCATAAAAGAAGAGGCTCCCCACTTGGTTGACCAGTGATCAGAGAACGTGCCACTAACCTCTGGACAGGGTTTTGAAGGATGAGCAGGAGTTCTTCAGGAGAGAAGACCCTGTCCCTGAGCTCTGTGAGCCCATCATCAGCAACCTGGCATTTCACAGCTAAGGCTTATCTGTGACCTTCAGATAACTACCCTGGTCCCCTATCCTCTCTTGTCCTTAAACAGAGACAGAAATGCCTGGATGTTTAAGTCACCCTCACCTTCCACAAGGATGGCTACTAGTACAAAAGCCAGCCTCCTTTGCTGATCGGTGGGACAAACCCCAAGGTACAATGTGCACTTCAGAGCCCCCCTTGGAATTAGGTGGAGTCTGGGACTCCACCTGAAATTACACCTTTGCTTGGCTTCTTAGGCTCCCTGATTGGCTCCGCCCACCCCATGATGGGCATCTCGCCTCAGTGAACCACCTGTGCCTGAATCCTTGGTCAGTGCGTCCTAAGAGGACCATGGCTTAGGTGATGTGTATCAGAACTGGGCCTCAGCAGCTGAATGTTTCAGAAATCGTAAATATTAGATCAAATGAATTTGTACTGCATGGGAAGATAATTCATGAACCGTAAAGTGCTTTACTATGTTAGTGATTATATTATATTCTCAATTTACAATTGTTTTTCAAAGCTGGCCTTGAGAAAACGTCATCAACATTGCTTTATCCTCCTCCTGCTGGCTCGCCAGTGCCCTTAATAATCGTCTATGTGGCCTGATTGAGGGGGCACATGCGGATAGATTGCTTAAATCTACACGACAAACTATCCCTCTGCTCTCTTTGAGTCACAGTTTTCACTTGGCCCATTGGAGCTTTTCTAGGGCTTGTATCTTAGTATTTTGCTTATGATTGCTGGGTTATTTATTTCATAAACCCACCTCCTAAACCCAATAAAACACAATTTCTTCAAAGCAGGTTTTTTCATTCTGTGAATATGAAAAAAACGGTGATAAATCATGAACTTCGCATATCGGAGTTATTTTATCTTTTCGGCACTGGCCGTTAGAGATCAGGGGCCAGAATCGGAGAGAGCCTCTTTGCTCTTTCTGGAGTCTTCCACCACTCCCGTTAACACCCTGGCTGTTATCGAATGTAGTTGTAGGCCGGCCATGGCTGGAGTTACTGCTACCCTTTGCGGGAGTCCACTTGCCCCACACTCAATGAGCCATAAAAACTAGACCCTCTGCCAATTTGACAGCCTCTGCTCCAGAGATGCAAAGTCAAGGGGAAAACCTGCAACAGGATGACTCTCCTTTTATTCAGTTCATTTGGAGGAATAATCATCAGAATTAGCGATCCATTTTAGAGGAAGGTGGGTAGAAACTCAGAGCATTTATAGGATTTCCCTAGGTTTAAAATAACAATTACCCTACACTTTCCTCCCCCTCCCCTCCCCTTTCTTTCCTATCTTGAATTTGACTATAGCTTCGTAATTTGTAGGAAGTTTAGTGTGAATTCAAGAGTGAACTTACAAACATTTAAAAAATCAATGAGCCTCACAACTCTGTAAACTTTTTCATCAAAGCTGTTCTGTGCTGCTGTTCATCTCCTGGGATGTAAGAGCACCAAAGGCTCATGTTTTCAGGAGAGGTCAAGTGCTGGCCTTTCAATTGCAAACTCTCTGACTTTGGGCAAATTGAACCCTATGTATCTCAGTTTTCTCAGACGCAAATAGGAGCCTACATTCTCTCCCATGCTGGGGGGGTGGAAAGAGATTGCATTCTAGTGTGGATACTAGTATATAACAGGAGCTTAATAAATGATGGGCATGATTACCATCATCATTAGATAAACTTGCATAAACAAAGAAGCTAGGGTTGGGAAAAGGAAAGAAAAAGAAAATCTTTGGGGGAAAATAGGATTTAAAAAAGAATAATCTTGGAAGAGGCACTGAAATGGTTTCTTTGAATCTATAGTAGGGGAGAACGGTCCGTGTGGATGTGAGTGAGTGGGAGAGGTGGGGTGACCAGCAAGAGTCAGATCAGAGGGTCGTGATTATTCTGATAGCCTCTACCGGGTAGGTGTCTTGGGTCAACAGCTTTCTCCCCAGTTCAGTTCCTCCTCTTCTTCCTTCTCCCCCTCTTTCTTTGTATAACCCTCTAGTTCAGGGAACTACTGTCCCTGTAAAAAATAGAGTCAACAAATACTCCTTAGACCATGTTAAGCAGACAGTCATCTGGGGGCCAAGGATATATGTTTGTTGTTGTTTTCTTTCTTTTTTTAATGATCCAGTTCCATCCTGTCTGCAGTCAGAGATTGGTACCTGAAAATGCAGATGTTGTTATGTGGCCATGTCTGGGGATTTAGGGTGAATTTTGATGTCTTGAGCTGGAAGTGAGAATAAAGGCCTGGGAAGATGAAAGGATTCAGGAGAAGGAGCTTTGTTCCATGTACGGAAGCCACATTGAAAATAAAACTTGAGCACAAACATCGTTGACATACACGTGTTCTGATTCTCATGGTGGATGTCAGAAGTGAGTTATTCATAGAGTGAACTTCTTGGCAAATTTCTCTCTCTTTAACCCAGCTTAACACATACCTCTGTGCTTCCCTTTTATAAAAATCAGAGCTATTCCAGAAGGGGATGTGCTGGAAACGCATATGTCCTCATTCCTTAGGGAGAAATTTTCAAATACTAAAATACCTGGTGGTGGGGAGAGAGAGAGAGAGAGATTTGACTTGAAAATATTTCACCAAGAAAATGGTGACAATTCACCACTGAACATGAGGCTTTTTAAGCCTCTCCTTTTCCTAGCTTCAACCTTTAAAACAGAGAGGTTAACATGTGGTTCTTTGAATCTATAAACTAAATTTAGAGGGAAGTCCTAGAACGTTTATACATCCCCCTCTTTGCACCTGAGTTTTGAATAAAGGTGGGTACTGCATCTCTGGATACCTGTATGTTAGGGTAAAAGATCAATGAGGGTTACTCTCACCACTGGACAATTATTAGCACTCCTTAAATGGATCTATTCTATGAAATGAAGAGTCATGTCAGGAAGGTACAACTGCTTTATTCACACAGATTTGAAAATTTTGCCACTTATTTCTCATTAACTTATAGTGAAAGGTAATAAACCGAGGAGATATCAGTCTGAACCCAGAGGTGATTTTAGTTGATATGAAAAAATAGCCTCATTTAGACTCACACTTATTAATGATCTATTCCGTCACAGGCGTTGGGAGAAGTTTGATCTGGAGTTGTAGCGTGTGTATATTGATTTATTGGATTGTTTTCTGAGCAGAGAATTTGTATGCAGCTGAGGAATTCAATCTTTGAATTCTGAAACTTTCTACCCAGAGTCCAGTAAATGTCAGTGGTGAAGGTAATAGGCCATACAAATAAAATCCTCATCGTGGAAACACAGGCAAACCTGGCCTCATGAGTTTAGTTTACATGAGATGCTCGGATTCTCTACGTGGCAAGGCTCTGCTAACTAGTCCCGTCTAGCAAAAGTGGACTTTTTCTTTCCAGCATTTGAAAATCTTATGTGTTAATTTCCTACAAGTGTTGTTTATACCACAGATTTGGTGGCTTAAAATTATGTAAATTTATTCTGTGACAGGTCTAGAGGCCAGAAGTCTGAAATGGGCTTCAGGGGGCTGAAATTAAGGTGCTGGCAGGACCACACTCCCTCTGGGGCTCTGGGGGAGGATTTGTTTCTTTGCCTTTTTCAGCTTCTAGTGGCCATTTAGAGTCCCTCTGCTTGTGGCCTTGTGGCTCCTTTATCTTCAAAGTGCATCCCTCTAATCCCTGCTTCTGTCAAATCTCCCTCTGCCTTTCTCTTATAAGGAGCACACTCAGCTAATCCAGATAACATCCCCATCTCAATATCCTTAACTATCATTTTTGCCATAGAAGGTAACATTCACAGGCTCCAGGCTTAGAAGTTGTATATCTATGAGAGCCATTTTTCAGCCTCCCCATTTTAGGATGCAAATTATTAAATTTGACCAGGATCACCACTGTATCCTTTTTTTTAGGTAATTACAGAGCATTTTACAATTTATTTAATTCAATCTTTTAAACTAAGAAAATAATATGATTGTGATTAAAAAAAAAAACTCAAGCAGTACAAATTGTCTGCAATGAAATGTGAGTGGGCCTTTCACTCCAGGCTAGGTTGGCTTTGGTGGCCCAGTGGTCACTTTACTTTAGCCCCAGACCCTGCCCCAGAGCTAACCATAGTTACCTATTTCTTGGGTGTCTATCCAGAAAATTTCCACACGTGTATTATATATTTTTAATACACAAATGGGAAATGCCATACATGTTGCTCTGAACCTGAACTTTCCAGCTTCTTTATCTTGGCACTCTTTCTTTATCAACACATCAAATTTTATTTTGTTTCTTTTAACTGTTACACAACACTCTCTTGAGTGGAGGTATCATAATTCATTTAAACATCTTTTTTAAAAAATATAAACATTTAGATTATTTCCAGGATTCTCTTTGCCATTACAGGGTCATCTACACCATTGTATGTGTATTTCTTTCCCTCTCTATATATTAGTAGTTTGTTTATTGCTGAGTAGCATTCCATTGTATAAACAGATTACAATTAGCTTATTTTTTTCTTGTGGATAGACATTTGATTGTTTCCAGTTTTTGGTTATTATGAATAAAGCTGTGATAAAAATCTGAATGTAAATCTTTTTTTTTTTTTTTTTGCGGTACGCCGGCCTCTCTCTGCTGTGGTCTCTCCCGTTGCGGAGCACAGGCTCCGGACACACAGGCTCAGCAGCCATGGCTCACAGGCCCAGCCACTCCGCGGCATGTGGGATCTTCCCAGACCAGGGCCCGAACCCGTGTCCCCTGCATTGGCAGGTGGGCTCTCAACCACTGCATCACCAGGGGAGACCCTGAATGTAAATCTTTGTGTGAACATATTTGCATTTCTCTTTGGTAAATACTAGGAGTATTGGAATGGTTGGGTTATGGGGTTTCTGTATGGTCAGCTTTAGTAAATCCTGCTGATGGAAGAAATTTTCACATATTAAGGTATGGGGAAGTCATTCAGGCTTATACATGATTTAACTTGAATTTTAGGCTAACCAAAACAACCTGTTTGTGGCCTATTAAACATGCATTGTATATATGCTTTAACCATTAAAGAGAAGAATTCATTTATAAATCAAAATGGAGTAACTATGGTTCAGGCACTCAAAATGGAGCTGGGTGGTCTTTGTAGACATTCCTGTATCACTGAGAACCTGAGTTTTCTGAACTGTATCAGACTCAAGGACACCACCAGCCATTCTCAAAACAGTATTTGCTAGCAGCTGCCAGTGGCAACCATATAGCCTCAAGGTCTTCCCTTGTAATTGCAACCATTTTGGACCCTAAGTAATCCTTGCTTAACAAGCACCCTTACTTCCTGCCAGCTCCAATCCTAACTCTTGACAAACAACTTATGTAACTTTGTGTTTTTTTGCCTATATAAGCCTCCCCCATTCTTTAGTCTGGCGGAACGCAATTCAAGTGCTCCACTGAATCTGTGTCTCCCGGGCTATAGTCCTCAGTTTGGCCCAGATAAAATTCTTTTCTATCCCTATTATAGATTGTTTATTGATTGTTCCTGTCAACACTGTCAAATAGTTTTCAAAGGTGGTCGTAATAAGTTTGCTCACCTTCCAGCACTGTGTGAGAGTCCCAGTTGTTCTACATTCTTGCCCACGTATGGCATGGCCTCTTTTCCATATTAGCTATTCTGGTGGATGTGTAATAGTATTTCATCACACTTTCAGTTAACATTTCCCTAATCAATAGCAAGTTTTGCATGACTTTTCTATGTTCCTTGGCCATTTGGTTACCCTCTTAATGAATGAATTACCTGTTCAGAACTTTTTCTTATTGTTCTTTGCTTTGTTTGTCTGGTCCTTACTGATTTGAAGGTGTTCTTCACATAACCTGGATACAACTTCTTAATCAGATATATGCATTGAAAATATTACCTCCCTCTCTGTGAGTTCTTATTCAGTCTTTTAATGCTGACTTTTCATGAACAAAATTTATTAATTCTAATCTATTCCAGTTTCTCAAATTTTTCCTTGATGGTCAGTGTACTTTTTTGTTATCGTACGAAATCTTTGCTATTCAAAGTGCAGATGGATATTCTATTATGTGATTTTCCAGGTGTATAACCACCTGAAATTGTTTTTTTATATAGTATGAGGGCCTAAGATTCATTTTTTTAAAATATGACTGTTCAACTGACCAAGCAGCAATTATGGAAAGGATCATCTTTTCCTTATGGCTCTGTAGTTCACCTCCGTCATAAATCGAATGCACATCTGTGGGTCTGTTTCTGTCCCCTCTATTCTATTTCACTGTATGTAATTTGATTTAGGAAAATTGAAGGACTGTGACCTTTTTTGCATCTGAGTGCCTTGGAGCACATTTGTACCATTAGCTAATTCTGTTTTGGTCAGAATATACATAAAGAGTTTTTTGTGTGCTTTAACTTGGTCCCTTCAGTAAGATAAAGTGTTTAAGTTCATATGAATTAGATCCCCTATCCTTTTCCCAGGTCTTAGGAGGCAATAAGCCAGTAACAGCTTGTGGATATAATGTTCCATGATTCTGGGCAGAGAGTCTGCTGGAGGGAAATGGCAGGGGACTGCTTCAGAAGGTGGTTTCTCCAGTGAGGGATGGCTTGTTTCCACAGCATTCCTCTTCCTCTTGGGTCTCATCCTCTCTCTCTCCCTGGCCCAAGATAACCTTGATGTTTCTCCAAGCCACCATTAAACCCCATCTGCTCATTTCCATCTTGGTTCATTCTGGGTGTCTCTCCTGGGATGGCCTCTCCCCTGCTTTTTGTCTCTACAAAGTTTACCCCCAGTCTGATGTCTTCTAGAAAACCTCTCTTAATCCTGTCAACCCTTATGGATCTTCCTCTCCACCGAAGCCTATAACTGCTATTATTTCTGAATCACTTGTTTTGGCCTTTGTATCATTACTAAGTATTTCAAAGATGCTTGTCTTGTCTCTCAAGCTAGAAGCCCAGCTCTGCAGGAGGTCAAAGCATCTCTCTTAGTCAAAGCAGTTTCTCAATAAATATTGTATCCTGGATGGAAGGAAGAGGGGGTCTGGAGGCAGCCTAGCAGAGGGCAACTGGGAGTGACCTGCCTCAGGATGCCGAGAAACAGAGGGCCTACTGCTTGTAGGGGATTCAGAATCCCCTGCCCCCTGTTGGATTCCTGGTGGTCCTATGCCCCTGACATTGGTGTCAGCTTGCTGAGAACTGTCCTAAACCCTCCATTCCTACTTCCAAATTTTGAATAAGAAAAGATGCCAGCTCTCACACGGGGCAGAGCAGGGCATGACCAAGGTGAGGAGAGGACCACTTCATTCATTCTGAGTCAGAACTTTCTGTTTTTTAGCTGAAAATGGAAGCATTGCTGATATTCTCCTTGCAGCTGAGAGCAAGCAAGCCTGCGACCAAGGAAGCTGTCAGAACATGGGAGACGGGCCAATGCCACCATCTCTAGGTGGCTCACAGCCCTGTCATCTGCATAGAAAAACCTGCACACCTGCTGGTTGGGACGTCCTTTAAATAGATGTGAAGCAGCATGGCTGGGACGTGCCTTCAGTGTACTGTCACGATGAACTGCATGTGTTGGCTGACACACTAGAAAGAGCTGTTGAATTTCAGGTAAAGTGAGACAAATATGGAAAAACATTATAGTTGTTCTGGGATTTTTGTCACTTGCGTGTGACAGATGTTTTTGGAATTTTGTCCCTGGATCTTGACAGATGTTCTCCACTTAACTTCCCCGAGGTTTCTGGCAGAATGGAAGGAGCGATCTGTAGTCTATTTTCCCTTTTAAAAAACATTTCCCGAGACTTGAAAAGTTGAGAAAATAAATATTGCCACCCCAGTCTCCTCTTATTTGGTGATTTCTGACAAATGTGCAGTGTAAACATAAAATCCCTGCTCTGGTTCTCGGGAGTCATTGGGGTCATCTGTAGTCATCTGTCTTCTAATGATGGGTTTGCTGTTTGCTGTAGGACCATTCCAAGAAACCCATCCATCATTCCCTCCTGCATGTCCCTTAGGTCCCAAACAGAAGCACAGCAGTAAAGTTATGTGGCATCATGCATTTCCGACAACGTAAACCTCAGGACTCAGTGGTGTGAGCCTTAAATTCTCCCCAGCGTTCTCTGTGTGGAGGGGTATTTCACCCCACGGGGATCCCAGGCTATGAATAGCTTCTTGACCTGTCCAGACAGAGTGCTTTGCTCAGGGGGACTGATGAGGACAGGTGTGCCAAGAAGTGGTATGAATATGTGAATAGGAAAAGTGGGCTCTCAGAGGATGCTGCATGGCCTTAAAAGCCGAAAAAGGGGTCTTTCTGGGAAGGGAAAGGCTGATTGAGATGGGTAAAATTCGTGGTATCACAGTTCAGGCCCGGTGGATACAGCAAGGCAAGAGTTGTGAAGCCAGCTGGGAGAGTAAACAGACATTCTGTAAGCCCAACAGATGATCTGTTTCTCTGAGAAAAGTGTTCCTACCTTGGTGACAGCTAGCTGAGTCGTCCACTGTTAGGATTTACGGGTTTTCAGGAAGTTCCTGAAACAACAATAAAGTAACTTCACAAACTGGTCTTTCTGGGCAAGAATTCCCTGGAAAAGTAAAGTCCTGTTGATGCAGAGTGTCGAATAGTAAAATCGTGTCAAATCAGTGGGATGCTTTGGGCTAAAAATGGTTCCACTTCTCATGCTCTTTTCTTACAATTCTAGGATCTACAGGGAGGGAGGGGATATTTATCTGGTTCTTAGTTACTTAAGAAATATGGTGGAAGGGAGGAAGGGCATTTCTCAGATGGGAAAAGCCAAGGAAGATAGTGGCCCAGTGCTGATGAAAACAGATCCCCCATGGGGGGATACGGGAAAGTAGAGCAGGAAAAGAATCTCTCCTGGATATCTACCATGGACAGGACTCTGCCCCGTGCCTTACAATCATTTTTTCATTTTAATGTTCACAGTAATCTCCTAAAATAGTTGTTATTCCCATTAATTGGCTGGGAAGACCGAGGCTTGGAGACTTGCAGAGCTAGGAAGTGATGGGGCCGGGACAGGAACCCAAGTCTGTAGGTTTAAAATCCTGTGCTGGGTGCCGTGCTGCCCTGAGGGAGACATAATAGCAGCCACCCCATGGGCCACCCTCCTGCCCTGCGTCCCCAGAACCGTCTGCTGTGCTACCTGCCTTTGGCCATTCCTTGGGGGTGTTAAGTGTCAGGCCTGGAATGCCTTGCTCTCTGGAGCACTGGTCTTCCCTGAGGCTGGAGTTGTCTCAAAAATTCAGATTTCAACAAGTTACACTGCTTTAAAACTTTTCAGAGATCCCCTCACCACTGGACAAAGTCCAAAGTGCTTAGAAGGGTTTTGGAATGGTGGACAAGCCGGATGAAGGACATGGAAGTGAAGAGACCAGCAGAGCGGCATAAAGTTACTTGACACGTGAAAAGTTTGGGTTATAGCCAATGCAGAAAGAAATCTTATCCAAACTTCCCTTATTTGATTAAATCATAGCCTCCTGAGAATTCAGCAGCTATAAACCCTCTTCTGATGGAATCTTCAGTTAGGCAGGCAACTGATGCTTAACACTGTGATATTCCGAGAAAATTGTGTGAATGAGCCTGGTCAGAACCTTCCATACTCTCCCACTGAAGCTGTACCCTCCTCTCCCTTCCTGCACCCCCATGAAGCTGGCGTGTAAACCCTAACTCCTGACTGTTCAGGGAACCACTCTTTACAGCGTTCTCCTGCATGCAAGCAAAGTAAACTTTTCTCCTATTAATCTGTCTGTTGGCATTTAATTCGCAGACCCCAGGTCACTCGAACATCAGTTGATACAGGAAAAGTTTTCCTCCCCACAGAAGGAAATGCAAAATCCAGTTGGATACTATAACAATGACAATATGGTTGTGCTGAGGGGTTAAGAAAACCCACAAAATTCATTCAAGGAGTGATGAGTCACTTGGAAATCATCCTTTCTTCTATTAAGCCTCATCTCCTGTTACCCTTTTTCTTTGCCACCATGGACCACTCATCACTCCTTGACTATACCTTAAACTCTGCTCTTCCTCCTACTGGTCTCTCTTCTTCAAAAGCTTCAAACCTTTCTCTCTGTTAAGAGATCTCCTTCCAATAACACTTAAAGGCTTTTTTCTTGAATTCTGCATCTGTACTGCCTTCTGCCAGCCAGAAATAAGCACTCTGGACTGTGTGCCCTTAACAATATAACCGTATACTTACTTGCCCTATTGTTGTATATGGTTACCCATCGACATCCATCCATGTAGCCATCTCTCCATTTTTTTTCATGGATCCTTTGGTCCATCCATTCACTTACTTTTCCATTCGCCCAGGTTTCTGTTCATCCAACATTCCTTCCATTATCCATGGAAGAAATATTTATTTAAAGCCCTGGACTTCCCTGGTGGCTCAGTGGTTAGGAATCTGCCTGCCAATGCAGGGGACACGGGTTCGAGCCCTGGCCCAGGAAGATCCCACGTGCCGCAGAGCAGCTAAGCCTGTGCGCCACAACTACTGAGCCTGTGCTCTAGAGCCTGCGAGCCACAACTAATGAACCTGCGTGCCACAGCTACTGAAGCCCGCACACCTAGAGCTCGTGCTCCGCAACAAAAGAAGCCAGCGCAATGAGAAGACCGCGCACCGCAACGAAGAGTAGCCTCCACTCGCTGCAACTAGAGAAAGCCCACACGCAGCAACAAAGACCCAATGCAGCCAAAGATAAAAATTAGTTAGTTAATTAATTTAAAAAACAATGAATATCATCCTTCTGTATATACTGAAAAAAAAATTTAAAAAAAATGAATAAAATTAAAACTAAAACCCTATACATGCCTAACAGTGGTTTAATCCTTGTATGGAGCACATGGATTTCATTCTGTTCCAAGGTCACAGCATAGAGAGCCAACACCAAAACACACCTCGAGAGTGTGCTTCCTACTCCCATGTTGGGTTTTCCATTGGATCTATGTAAGCTCTTCTCATTACCACCTCTGGTTCCTTGCCTTCTTGACCAAGGGAGAGCTGAGAGAGAAATGTTCAGTTTGAATTTGGGGTTAAGAATCTAGGAAATCTGGGTCCTGCTTTCTCTGACCTAGAGAACACCCAGAATAAGTGCAGTGGAACCAGAGGCAGAAGGTTGTAAGTGTGGCAAATCATGTACAGTATATTTCAATACCAAGCTAATATTCAATTACCCTTTTTGTAGTTTCTAGAACAAATGGACTCTGGTAAGATGGAATGAGAACCAAAAACTTTAGAAGTGACATTAAGCAATCAGACACAGAAAAAAACCAACCTGGCCTTTGGATAGTTCTAACTTGTAGTCCTTCCTTAGATGCGTGCCATCGTGAAGATAAAAAGAGCATGACAGGGCTTCCGTGGTGGCGCAGTTGTTGAGAGTCTGCCTGCCGATGCAGGGGACACGGGTTCCGCCCCAGTCTGGGAAGATCCCACATGCCACGGAGTGGCTGGGCCCGTGAGCCATGGCCACTGGGCCGGCGCGTCTGGAGCCTGTGCTCTGCAATGGGAGAGGCCACAGCAGTGAGAGGCCTGCGTACCGCAAAAAAAAAAAAAAAAAAAAAAATGACATAGTTTTCATCTCTGCTTTAAATTGTTCTTTCTAGGAAGGAATTCCCACTCTAACTCAAAAAGTGACCCCATGATGACCGTGCTCCTCATAAAACATTTGCCGGCTCCTGTTAACACTGGTCAAACCAGGAAGGTCCCGCCTCACAAGAGAACCTGTTTTTTTCCTGCTCATTTTCAGGCTCCCGGTGGGAATTGGATGTTTGTGGTTATTGTGAATTAAAGGCCTCATCTTCACAGCAACAAGTTCAGCTTGTATTAACAGACATCAACATTTCTCTAAAAGGCAGGCCTTTTTATTTGTCAAGGAGTCAGGATCCTCTTCCCTGGTCTGGCACCCGTTACTGACCGCCTGCAGATACAGTAATAGCTCATTTTCCCCTCCTCAATGGAGGCTGACTGGTCTGACGCTTCCATTCATTACATGTGAAGTGAGAGAAATACACACTTCATTTTCTTTGTGTCCACTACCTTATTTTCCATCTTTTGGTTTGAAGAGAACCAATAAACCTTCTATCTTCAGATTTTCAGAGGACCACTTTCCATCTAGCTGCTGCTCGAATGCTTTTAAATGGAAAAAAGAATTGAGAACAGGCTGCTGTTTGGGTGATTTGCAAGCTCTCTGAAATGACTGTTTTTCTGCTTCACAGGCTCAGTGATTGACAGTACCTTCCCCCGATAGTCAACCAGTTGGCATTGGCCAGGAGGGCGCCGTTCAAACTTACTTGAGTCATTTTTTTTTTCTGGTCAGTTACTATGGAATGAAAACTGTAATTAATTTTTCATGGGCTAATGGTCTTGCACAGTGATGGTGTACCCGCAGCATTTATGGACTTTGTAAATAGCATTTACTCTCTCTCTCTCTTCTTTTTTTTTTTTTTTTTGGCCTTCCCTGGTCTCTCTGGAATTTTAGGTTTTCATGCTTTTAGCCCTTTCTCATATCTGGTTTATTTTGATAAGAGCAGATTGACTAGCCAACCTGGATTTCGAGAAAACTCTTTGCAGATGAGGTCCAGGGTCCGTAGTAAGTGACTGGTGCATTGGACTGGAGCCCAAGGTTGGAGAACAATTCCTGCTGCCCCTGCACTGTGTTCACAGTAGGAAGCCACTGGCCTAAGGCCACTTCAGCCCACTGTCCCTTCCTGTAGATCAAGGGTTCTCGACCTCGGCACTACTGACATTTTGGCCTGAATATTTGTGGTGTGTGTGTTGGCGGGGGTGAGGGGTGTGCGGTCCTCTTCACTGAAGATGTTTAGCAGCATCCCTGGATTTCTTCCCCAGGGGTGACAACCAAAAATACCTTCAGACATTGCCAGATGTCCCCTATAGGGGAGGGGATTGTCCCCAGCTGAGAGCCATGACCATAGGTACTCTACCTTGTGCTCTTGAAGTGGAAGTTCCCAGAGAGAGTTGGGATTAGTGGGGCAGGGAGAGGAGAAGGAGAGGGGGAAGGAAATCTGAAAGAAGGTGGACTCCAGGGCACTGCAGCCTTGGCTGAGAACCAGACTAATGACTTCAATGGTTGCCAACCTTGACTGCATGTTAAAATCACTTGGAGAGCTTTAAAAAATACCCACTGTCTGAGCCCAGTCCCATAATCCTGAATGAATTGGTTTGAGGATATGCCCGGGCATCAGTATCTTCTTCTTCTTAAGGTCCTTAGGTGACTAGCATGAAGCCAGGGTAGAGGACCACAGGTGAAGAGCACAGACTTGCCCACTGCGAGGCGGGCTCAGTCCTGCACAGCTGTCTTGGCTTTACATTTTTCAGCCCCCAGAGCGTGGCAGCTCTGTAAGCTGTCTGTTGAGATGTCCACTTTGCTTTCCCTGATACATGTGCCACCACCAAGGGGAGAGACCGAGCATCACGAACAGCTCATATGCTTTTGAACAATCATAAATGTATATGCCCACGTCACAGATCTTCAAAATAAAAATATACATGACTAATTAAAAGCAAAACTTATACCATGGTATTGTGAGGCTCACAACGTATGTAAATGTTATATGTATGACAGCTACAGCATATAGGATGGGGACATGGGGGGCAGGAGTCAATCAACCTCTAAGTTTGCAAGATTCTTTATATTTTATGTGAAGTGCTACCACATCGATAATAAGTAGGCTGTGAAAAGATAAAAATGCTCAATCTAAGCCCTATAACATCCATTTAAAAATGCAAAGTGAAATAGTTTTTAAAAACCCCAATAGCTATTATTAAAATGGATTTCTAAAAAATATTCATTTAACACAGAAATACATGCTCTCATTCCTCACATGATTTTACTTTTGGAGGATGGAATCTACCAACCTATGTGAAAGGCCCTCTTTCATGAACATAAGTTCTTCCTTAGTTTTTTTAGTATACAGTGTTTTCAAAATTAATTGTAATTTTGGCAAATTACTACCCATCATACATTGTTCTTCTACAAGTATACTCCTTTCTCTAGCTAAGTCAGGAAGTCTTCACAGTGTGGTTTGCTCTGGTTTGTGGATTTTGTGGATCTGGTTTTAACAAGAAGGATTCAGCTTTCAGATCCAGGACTTAATAGAAAGTAACCCAGTTATATTTTCATTTTTCTGAAGATCCCCTTAAAAGTTCGAGAATTCTGAGATTTCCTGGATGAATATGAGTCCTGCCAGAGAGAAATCTAAGCAATCTCAATATTCCTAATACAGTAAAAGAAAAAGGAGTCAGATCCATTAGGGAACAAATTCTGTCTCTCACACACACAACGATTTGATGCTATTACATGACCATGTCTTTGGAGTGGGTCACCATGTCTGTGAGCATTGCCCCAGGTGGTGTGAGCCCTCTTGGCCTCTGCAACAAGGTGGAAACCATATTCCACTAGCTCCACTTCCTTCTGTGGACTCCTAGTGACTGTGGCCTCCCCACATCCTGAATTTGTGCAATTGACTTCTTTAGACGTAGTCAAGTCTCTACATTTGTCTTATTAATGCCATCCTGAAATCTTGCCAAGAGAAGTAAAAAAAAAAATAGCTCATGCCATCTAATAAGTGTGCAGGAAATGACTGCTGAATGAATATTTGAATTGGATTAAAAAAAATCCAAACCACTTAAAAAATCCTTTAAAACAGCTTCGGATCCAGACAAGCATAACTGATTTCAATAAATGTTTGAATGTGTACACTGCCAAGTACAGCTGGCTCTCCGTATCCATGGGTTCTGCATCCTCAGATTCAACCAACTTTGGAGTGAAAATACTCAGGGGGAAAAATTCCAGAAAGGTCCAAACAGCAAAACTTGAATTTGCCACATACCAGCAAAAATTGACATAGGATTTACGTTGTATTAGGTACTGTAAGTAATCTAGAGATGATTTAAAGTATATGAGGGGATGTGCATTGGTTCCCTGCAAATCCCACACTATTTTATATAAGGAACTGGAGAATTTTCATCTCTTGCGATCTGAGTTGGGGGGTAGCGGGTGGTGAGGTGTCCTGGAACCAGTATCCCCGCAGATACCCAGGAATGACTGTATCAGAACAGGCAGAGTCTTCCTGGCCCTGAAGGATATTATTATCCAACAGGGCTGTGGACATGTGGGAAAAGATTAACACAAAAATAGCCCTTATAGTTAAGTATCAAATGAAAGGAACCATTAAGAGTGAGAAAGCACAGCAGTGGTAGGTGAAGTCACCTGAGAGTAGATAGCTCTTGAAGAATGGGTAGAATTTTTTAAAAATACATCTTTATTGGAGTATAATTGCTTCACAATACTGTGTTAGTTTTTGTTGTACAATAAAGTGAATCAGCTATACATACATACATACATACATATATATATATATATATATATATATATATATATATATATATATATATATATATATATAAAACCCCATATCCCCTCCCTCTTGCATCTCCCTCCCACCCTCCCTATCCCACCCCTCTAGGTGGTCACAAAGCACCGAGCTGATCTCCCTGTGCTATGCAGCTGCTTCCCGCTAGCTCTCTATTTCACATTTGGTAGTGTATATATGTCCATGCCACTCCCTCACTTCATTCCAGCTTCCTCCTCTCCACCCCCTGCCGTGTCCTCAAGTCCATTCTCTACATCTACGTCTTTATTCCTGCCCTACCACCAGGTTCATCAGTACCATTTTTTTTTTTAGATTCCAGATATATGTGTTAGCATACAGTATTTATTTTTCTCTTTCTCACTTACTTCACTCTGTATGACAGACTCTAGGTCCATCCGCCTCACTACAAATAACTCAATTTCGTTTCTTTTTATGGCTGAATAATATACCATTGTATATATGTGTCCCATCACTAATTATTAGAGAAATGCAAATCAAAACTATGATGAGGTATATCACCTCACACCAGTCAGAATGGCCATTATCAAAATATCAAGAGCGGTTAGAATTTTAACAGAAGGAATTGAATGAAGTGGAGAAAACAGTGTAATCAAAGACATAGAGATGAGAACTCATGGGCGAGTGATCCAGGCTCGGAAGTCAATGGAACTGGGTGAGCACATGAAAGTAACTTTGGAGATTCATAGGAGGTAAGACCAGAGGAGTGGATGGAGGCCAGGATCTGGAAGATTCTGAATACTGAGTTTGACCTTTTTTTTTTTTTTTTTTTTTTTTGCGGTACGTGGGCCTCACACTGTTGTGGCCTCTCACTGTTGTGGCCTCTCCCTTTGCGGAGCACAGGCTCCGGATGCGCAGGCTTAGCGGCCGTGGCTCACGGGCCCAGCTGCTCTGCGGCATGTGGGATCTTCCCGGACCGGGGCACGAACCCGTGTCCCCTGCATCGACAGGCAGACTCTCAACCACTGCGCCACCAGGGAAGCCCGGGAAGCCCCCAAGTTTGACCTATTTTTATACATTTTGCTCCACAATAAGAAGGTACTGACCGTTTTTAAGGTGGAAGATGCCTTGTTTGGGGCTGGGCTTTAGGAAGATGAATCTGGCACCAGTTTGTGTTGGAGGGAATAGTTTGAGTTCGGAGGGGTTGAAAACGGAACTGAGGTTTTTATATCTGAGCTGTCTCCTCTTTGATCTCCATGAAAGTGTTTCTGGCCGGAGTGGGGCAATCACTTTACTTCCTCACCTGTTTTCTCCAGGAGAGGACTTCCAGCTTGAATGATGAAAAACAACTTGAAAAGTCAACATGTCAGACGCAAAAGGCCCTTCTCACATTGAGAGCTTTCGAGAGCGGGTGATAAACACTCAGAAAAGAGAGCCAAATGGTCTGGTTCAGTGAAGGGATCCTTGAATTGTTAATTCCTATAATATCACAGTGCCTGTATATACAGTTGCTTCCTTGCTGTTCACCAGGAGGATGGGATTCCAGTTATTTTCTCAAGTCTCCCTTCTTTCCTTTTTTATTCACAAAGATTTATTGAAACGTACCACATGCCAAGCACTGTTATCAGGATTTGGAATATTCTGTTTAGTTAGTTTTTTTTAAACATCCATTACCTAAGATTATTATTATTATATACCCTATAATACATCTGATCATTATTATTATTGTCACTTCACTTGCGAGAAAACTGAGGCTCAGAGATGTTAAGTAATGTTCTCAATGTCACACTGCCAGAACAAAGCTGAGATCTGGTTTCCAATAACCTGTCTGAGCATATTAAATATACAAAATACCATTTACTATCTTCCAATTATCAAGAGGTACTATGTCCTAGCACTTCAGATAAATTACATTAATTCTCACAACAACCCTATTATTAGGTATTATGTCAAACTGAGGTGCCAAGAGGTGAAATGACTTGCCTAAGGTCTCTCAACTAGTAATTGAGAGAGCTGAGCTGAACAGTCAGTAAGTGGGGGGGAGTAGACACCAGAATTTGTGTCTATCTGATCCAGAGCTCATGTGTTAAGTGTGTTTGAAGGGGATTCTGATGATCCACACCTCCTCAACACTTCCTCTGAGGGCATTTGAGCACCTACTAATGTGCTACACACTTTACACGCTACCACATTTAATCCTGAACCCTGTGAGGCAGGGGTTCTCCTTTCACAGGGTGGGAATGCAAGTCTCAGAGTGGAGAAGTTATTCACCAGGATAGTTTGCTAGTGAGTGACTGATGAGAAAATTAAGATCCAAGTGCATCGGATGCTAAATACTGCTTTGTATGAAAATCGTTTTTTCGTGGGAAGACCTGTGTTTCCCCAGAATTACCCTGAGTTTTTCATTCCGTTTCCATGGGCTGGAATAAGGGAGGGGGCTGACCAGATGCCTTTCTCCTCAGACGCCCTCAGGCAGTCTCCAGAATAGCCTCCTTCTAGAACTGTGTCATGCATTTCCCATGTTTAATGTACCAAACACCACGGGTAAATATGAAACCATTGAAATGTTAGCAACTAAGTTGTGGAAGTTTATATCATAATGTTAAGTGAGAAAAGCAGGATTCAAAAAGGTCTGCATAAAAATAGAAAAGCACATGCACAGAATCTGGAGGAAATACACAAAAATGAAGAGAGTGTAGGGGTGGTGGCATTGTGGGTGATTTTTTTTTTTTGCCATTTTCAAAATCATCATCAGTGTCATGATTTTTGGGGAAGGAGGGAATTTGTTATTGAAGTGTCACATGCTAAAACTGTATAAACCATAAGTGTACAGTGAATTTTCACAAACCAAGCACCCTTGTGCAACGAACAGCAAAATGGAGAAATGGATCAGTGTCAGGTCCCCAGACGTCCCACTCATGCTGCGTTTCTCTTCCTTTCTCACTCTGAGTTTTCATGTAAAATTAGGAACACCCATTCTCTGAGCACATAATGGGCTGTGCATAAGATTGCACCAAGGAGACCTTGGAAACCGCAGAAACCCGAGGAAGAGGTGGGCTGGTCACCTGAGCCAGTAAGTGATGAGCGTCCTTGAGGCTCCCCATTCATCCTCATCGTTACTCCAGAAATAGCTGTGGTAAGGATGGGCCATTCAGTTCAGGAATAGGAACTTAGTTACCCACCTAACCAGAAACAGGGAGAGATGGGTTGGCACCCGCCGGGAGATGCTAAGGGATGCTGAAGAGCATCTAGAAATACTGTACACACAGAAGACCTAGGGACCCCTGGAGTCTCAACCCCACAGCTGGCAGAGAACAAACCTTCAACACAAGGAGAAAAGGCTTGAGAACATGGTTCAGAGGAGTTGAATCGACCAGAGAGAAACAGTTCAAAGACAAGGGCAGAGCTATCAACGGCCTGGAGCCCAGAGAGGTTAGATGCCTCCAGCTGGGGAGATTGAGCAATACCCAAAAGGTTAGGGAAGAAGGGCTTGACATCCGGATGAGTTCTTGGATTAAATAGGAAGGTGCCATGAGAGATACATTGGAACTTTTTTCCTTCCATTAGCTGCACCCTAATCGATAAAGAGCTATTATGGACTGAATTGTGTCCCCCTTAACATTCATATGTTGAAACCCTTACCCCCTCAATGTGACTGAATTTGGAATAAGGTCTTTAAAGAGGTAATTAAGGTTAAATGAGGTCATGTGGGTGGGGCCCTAATCCAGTAGGACTGGTGTCCTTATTAGAAGAGGAGGAGACACCAGAGATGCACAGGCACAGGAGAAAGGCCATGTGAAGACGCAGTGAGAAGGTGGCTATCAACAAGCCAAGGAGTGAGGCCTCAGGAGAAACCAACCCTGCCGACACTTTGATAGTGGACTTCTAGCCTCCAGAATTCTGAGAAATAAATTTCTGTTGTTTAAGCCCCCAGTCTGTGGATTTTGTCATGGTGGTCTGAGCACATTAATACAGGAGCCCTATATAGTTTTGCTGATGTTTCTAAGAGAGTATGTTATTTGATATTTGTTCCCTTTGCTTTCATCAGGTATAGATGATGAATGCAATGCAGAGTTATTGCAACAATTTTCAAACTGGTTCACTCAGGCAGATACCTGTTTAGACTTTGGATATAATTTTTAAAAATTGAATAATTGAGTCATTGATCTAGAGCAAAACCCATAAATGCTTTAAAGCTCATATTTTTTCTTTTTTCTTTTTTTTAATTTTGCAGTATGTAGGCCTCTCACTGTTGTGGCCTCTCCCGTTGTGGAGCCCAGGCTCCGGACGTGCAGGCTCAACGGTCATGGCTCATGGGCCCAGCCGCTCCGCGGCATGTGGGATCTTCCCAGACTGGGGCACAAACCTGTGTCCCCTGCATCGGCAGGCGGACTCTCAACCACTGTGCCACCAGGGAAGCCCGCTCATATTTTTTCAAATATCAAAATAATTTTTATAACAACCAATGCATTCATATCTCAGTTCTTAAAACTACCATGGCTTTTTGGAATACAGGAACACCAAAAACACATTTATTGGCTGTCTGGTTTGGGATAAGGCACTCTGAATTTTTATGAAACCCACTTTCCTGAGCTATAAAATTATACATATATTGCAGCGGTGTGATCAAGATGAACAACAACGGATGTAAAATGTTGGGCAAGGAGCTCGTGGAAGATGTTGGGTACATGGCTATTGCTGTGGAGGAGAAGGAGGGTTTTCAGGACCCTGGAACATGTGGGAGCCATCAGGGCTGGACAGTCGCAGGCCTGGGTGGCCTTCCCTGGGGGCTTTGTCATGGAGCTGGGGAAGCAGAATTGAGGTTTGCCGGACCCTCCTCTGGCAACCCCAGGCTTGTCTTGCCCGTGCCGCTGTGGTCAGGGCTATGACTTGGGCTGTAATCTGGTTTGTCAGGGAACCAGAGGCCAGGAAGCCAGGTGTTCATCTGACTAAAAGGTAAAAGCAAGGTTGACACGGAGAAGAGCACTCACACTACTGTGCACTGAGGTGTAGTATCATTGCAGATGGGTTGGGCCCTGCTCGGAGTCCATCCTCAAGAAATGAAGCCAGAATGGTTGGGACAAGGCCCTTCTGAGGTGGGCCCAGGAGAGGGTGAGTCAGAATGCCTTGCTGGTGGACTGGCATGGGTTTATGATGGCCCACAGCAGGGACAGGGTTGCTGGAGAAAAATAGTCCCAGCCGCATTGGCCAACACAGCAAGGCTGCCCATTGTGGCCAGATGGCACAGGCAAGACTCTAAAGTACATGACTATAAATAAAAGAGATAAACAACAAGGACCTGCTGTAGAGTACAGGGAACTATGGAGATATACAGTATCCTGTAATAAACCATAATGGGAAAGAGTATGAAAAAGAACATGTGTATATATGTATAACTGAATCACTTTGTTGTCCACCAGAAACTATCACAACATTGTGAATCAACTATAATTCAATTTTTAAAAAGTAGTATTGTCTGGTTTTGAATTTCCTTTACTCCTTATTTTGGTGCCCAAGCCTAAATGTCCTCATTGGTGTCCCCAGACTCCTTTGATGATTGTCCTGTCACTTACTGGAGCCTCCACTAGGTCCTTTTACCAACCCCTGTCGGTGGCACTGTCTTACTCTTTCTTTCATTAAAACAACCCAAGGAGTGCCTCACTTCCTGCATGTAATGCACCCCCTCTTGTCAATGGTCCCCAATCCCAATGACACAAGGAAGTGCCTGGAGAGCTCATTTAAGACATCACCACCTGAGCTCCACCCCCAAGAGGACCCGTTTCTGTAGGTCTGCCAGGTGATCAGCAACCTTCCTAGAAAACAGAATCTTCTTGTGCCGATTAAAAAGTTCCAAGGTGGGGCTTCCCTGGTAGCGCAGTGGTTGAGAGTCTGCCTGCGAATGCAGGGGACGTGTGTTCGTGCCCCGGTCCGGGAAGATCCTACGTACCACGTCTGGGAAGATCCTATGTACCACAGAATGGGCCCGTGAGCCATGGCCGCTGGGCCTGCGCGTCCGGAGCCTGTGCTCTGCAACGGGAGAGGCCACAACAGTGACAGGCCTGCGTACCGCAAAAAAAAAAAAAAAAAAAAAAAAAGCTCCAAGGATCAGGAGTGGGATAAGTTGAAGACCTCAGCCACTGTGTTCTGGGAAGTGTGGGAGGGTTCTGTGGGGTACAGATGGTCACGTCATGGGGACATCTGTGATCATTTCTGGATGTAATTCTGTGTGTGTGTGTGTGTGTCCACCCCACACCCCCGTTCCCAGTGGCCTAGGGCAGCGGAGAGTGAAAACCCAGGAAATGCTGGGATAAGATGAAGGATTGGTAACATTCCATCCATTCATGGATGTAAATGGGAGTTGAGAGAAACACCTTTAAGAATAACTTGGGAGGGAGGAGCTTCAAGATGGCGGAAGAGTAAGACGCGGAGATTACCTTCCTCCCCACAGACACATCAGAAATATATCTACACGTGTAACAACTTCTACAGAACACCTACTGGCAGAAGACCTCAGACCTCCCAAAAGGCAAGAAACTCCCCACGTACCTGGGTAGGGCAAAAGAAACAAGAATAAACAGACAAAAGGATAGGGATGGGACCTGCACCAGTGGGAGGGAGCCGTGAAGGAGGAAAGGTTTCCACACACTCGGAGCCCCTTCGCGGGCAGAGACTGTGGGTGGCAGAGGGGGGAAGCTTCGGAGCCACGGAGGAGAGCACAGACACAGGGGTGCGGAGGGCAAAGCGGAGAGATTCCGGCACAGAGGATCGGTGCCGACCAGCACTCACCAGCCCGAGAGGCTTGTCTGCTCAGCCGCCGGGGCGGACGGGTGGGGCTGGGAGCTGAGGCTGGGGTATCGGGTTTCAGTCGGAGCGCAGGGAGAGGACTGGGGCTGGCGGCGTGAGCACAGCCTGAAGGGGTTAGTGCACCACGGCTGTCCGGGAGGGAGTCCGGGAAAAAGTCTGGAGCTGCCGAAGAGGCAACAGACTTTTTCTTGCCTCTTTGTTTCCTGGTGCGCAAGGAGAGGGCATTAAGAGCGCCGCTTAAAGGAGCTCCAGAGACGGGCGTGAGCCACGGCTAACAGCGCGGACCCCAGAGACGGGCGTGAGACACTAAGGCTGCTGCTGCCGCCTCCAAGAAGCCTGTGTGCGAGCACAGGTCACTCGCCACACCTCCCCTCCCGGGAGCCTCTGCAGCCGCCACTGCCAGGGTCCCGGGATCCAGGGACAACTTCCCCGGGAGAACGCACGGCACGCCTCAGGCTGGTGCAATGTCACACTGGCCTCTGCTGCCGCAGGCCCACCCCGCATCCGTACCCCTCCCTCCCCCCGGCCTGAGTGAGCCGGAGCCCCCGAATCCACTGCTCCTGTAACCCTGTCCTGTCTGAGCGAAGAACAGACGCCCTCTGGCGACCTACATGCAGAGGTGGGGCCAGATCCAAAGCTGAACCCCGGGAGCTGTGCAAACAAAGAAGAGAAAGAGAAATCTCTCCCAGCAGCCTCAGGAGCAGCAGATTAAATTTCCACAGTCAACTTGATGTACCCTGCATCGGTGGAATACCTGAATAGACAATGAATCATCCCAAATTGAGGAGGTGGGCTTTGGGAGCTATGATATATATATATATATATATATATATATATGTTTTTTCCCCTCTTTCTCTTTTTGTGAGTGTGTATGTGTATGCTTCTGTGTGTCATTTTGTCTGTATAGCTTTGCTTTTACCATATGTCCTAGGGTTCTGTCTGTCCTTTTTTTTATATATATAATATAGTTTTTACCACTTGTTATCATTGTTGGATTTGTTTTTTGGTTTGGTGGCCCTCTTCTTTCTTTTTTTTATTACTTAAAAGTTTTTTTTAATAATTATTTTTTATTTTAATAACTTTATATTATTTTATTTTACCTTTTTCTTTCTTTCTTTCTTGTTTCTCCATTTTATTCTGAGCCATGTGGATGACAGGCTCTTGGTGCTCTAGCCAGGCATCAGGGCTGTGCCTCTGAGGTGGGGGAGCCAAGTTCAGGACACTGGTCCACAAGAGACCTCCCAGCTCCACTTAATATCAAACAGCAAAAATCTCCCAGAGATCTCCATCTCAACACTAAGACCCAGCTCCACTCAAAGACCAGCAAGCTACAGTTCTGGACGCCCTATGCCAAACAACTAGCAAGACAGGAACACAACCCCACCCATTAGCAGAGAGGCTGCCTAAAATCATAATAAGGCCACAGACATGCCAAAACAAACTACCAGACGTGGACCTGCCCACCAGAAAGACAAGATCCAGCCTCATCCACCAAAACACAGGCACTAGTTCCCTCCACCAGGAAGCTTACACAACCCACTGAACCAACCTTAGACACTGAGGACAGACACCAAAGACAATGGGAATTATGAACCAGCAGCCTGCAAAAAGGAGACCCCAAACACACTACGTTAAGCAAAATGAGAAGACAGAGAAACACACAGCAGATGAAGGAGCAAGGTAAAAACCCACCGGACCTAACAAATGAAGAGTAATTAGGCAGTCTGTTTGAAAAAGAATTGAGAATAATGAGAGTAAAGATATCCAAAATCTTGGAAATAGAATGGAGAAAATACAAGAAACGTTTAACAAGGGCCTAGAAGAACTAAAGAGCAAACAAACAGTGATGAACAACACAATAAATGAAACTAAAATTCTCTAGAAGGGATCAATAGCAGAATAACTGAGGCAGAAGAACAGATAAGTGACCTGGAAGATAAGATAGTGGAAATAACTACTGCACAACAGAATAAAGAAAAAAGAATGAAAAGAATTGTGGAGAGTCTCAGAGACCTCTGGGACAACATTAAATACACCAACATTCGAATTATAGGGGTCCTAGAAGAAGAAGAGAAAAAGAAAGGGACTGAGGAAATATTTGAAGAGATTATAGTTGAAAACTTCCCTAATATGGGAAAGGAAATGGTTAATCAAGTCAGGAAGCACAGAGAATCCCATACAGGATAAATCCAAGGAGAAACATACCAAGACACATATTAATCAAAATATCAAAAATTCAATACAAAGAAAAAACATTAAAAGCAGCAAGGGAAAGACAACAAATAAAACACAAGGGAATCCCCATAAGGTTAAGAGCTGATCTTTCAGCAGAAACTCTGCAGGCCAGAAGGGAGTGGCAGGACATATTTAAAGTGATGAAGGGGAAAAACCTACAACCAAGATTACTCTACAAAGCAAGGATCTCATTCAGATTCGATGGAGAAATTAAAACCTTTACAGACAAGGAAAAAGTAAGAGAATTCAGCACCACAAAGCCAGCTTTAAAACAAATGCTAAAGGACCTTCTCTAGGCAGGAACACAAGAGAAGGAAAAGACCTACAAAAACAAACCCAAAACAATTAAGAAAATGGTAATAGGAACATACATATCGATAATTACCTTAACTGTAAATGGATTAAATGCTCCAACCAAAAGACATAGACTGGCTGAATTGATACAAAAACAAGACCCATGTATATGCTGTCTGCAAGAGACCCACTTCAGACCTAGGGACACATAGAGATGGAAAGTGAGGGGATGGAATAAGATATTCCATGCTAATGGAAATCAAAAGAAAGCTGGAGTGACAATTCTCATATCAGACAAAATAGACTTTAAAACAAAGTCTATTACAAGAGACAAAGAAGGACACTACATAATGATCAAGGGAACTGTCCAAGAAGAAGATATAACAATTGTAAATATTTATGCACCCAGCATAGCAGCACTTCAATACATACGGCAAATGCTAACAGCCATAAAAGGGGAAGTCAACAGTAACACAATCATAGTAGGGGACTTTAACACCCCACTTTCACCATTGGACAGATCATCCAAAATGAAAATAAATAAGGAAACACAAGCTTTAAATGATACACTAAACAGATGGACTTAATTGATATTTATAGAACATTCCATCCAAAAAGAATAGAACACACTTTCTTCTCAAGTGCTCATGGAACATTCTCCAGGATAGATCATATCTTGGGTCACAAATCAAGCCTTGGTAAACTTAAGAAAATTGAAATGGTATCAAGTAGCTTTTCCGACAACACTATGAGACTACATAACAATTACAGGAAAAAACCTGTAAAAAATACAAACACATGGAGGCTAAACAATACACTACTTAATAACCAAGAGATCACTTAAGAAATCAAGAATGAAATAAAAAAATACCTAGAAAAAAATGACAATGAATACATGATGACCCAAAACCTATGGGATGCAGCAAAAGCAGTTCTAAGAGGGAAGTTTATAGCAATACAATCCTACCTTAAGAAACAAGAAAATCTCAAACACCCTAACCTTACACCTAAAGCAATTAGAGAAAGAAGAACAAAAAACCCCCCCCAAAGTTAGAAGAAGGAAAGAAATCATAAACATCAGATCAGAAATAAATGAAAAAGAAATGAAGGAAATGATAACAAAGATCAATAAAACTAAAAGCTGGTTCTTTGAGAAGATAAACAAAATTGATAAACCATTAGCCAGACTCATCAACAAAAAAGGGAGAAGACTCAAATCAATAGAATTAGAAATGAAAACGGAGCAGTAACAACTGACACTGCAGAAATACAAAGGATCATGACAGATTACTACAGGCAACTATATGCCAATAAAATGGACAACCTGGAAGAAATGGACACATTCTTAGAAATGCACAACCTTCAGAGACTGAACCAGGAAGAAATAGAAAATATGAACAGACCAATCACAAGCACTGAAATTGAAACTGTGATTAAAAACCTTCCAACAAACAAAAGCCCAGGACCAGATGGGTTCACAGGCAAATTCTATCAAACATTTAGAGAAGGGCTAACACCTATCCTTCTCAAACTCTTCCAAAATATAACAGAGGGCAGAACACTCCCAAACTCATTCTACAAGGCCACTGTCACCCTGATACCAAAACCAGACAAAGATGTCACACACACACAAAAACTACAGGCCAATATCAATGATGAACGTAGATGCAAAAATCCTCAACAAGATACTAGCAAACAGAATCAAACAGCACATTAAAAGGATCGTGCTCCAAGATCAAGTGGGGTTTATCCTAGGAATGCAAGGATTCTCCAATATATGCAAATCAATCAATGTGATACACCATATTAACAAACTGAAGGAGAAAAACCATATGGTCAACTCAATAGATGCAGAGAAAGCTTTCAACAAAATTCAACACCCATTTATGATAAAAACCCTGCAGAAAGTAGGCATAGAGGGAACTTACCTCAACATAATAAAGGCCATATATGACAAACCCACAGCCAACATCGTTCTCAACTGTGAAAAACTGAAAACATTTCCACTAAGATCAGGAACAAGAAAAGGTTGCCCACTCTCACCACTGTTATTCAACATAGTTTTGGAAGTTTTAGCCACAGCAATCAGAGAAGAAAAAGAAATCCAAATTGGAAAAGAAGAAATAGAGATGTCACTGTTTGCAGATGACATGATACTATACATAGAGAATCCTAAAGATGCTACCAGAAAACTACTGGAGCTATTCAATGAATTTGGTAAAGTAACAGGATACAAAATTAATGCACAGAAATCTCTTGCATTCCTATACACTAATGATGAAAAATCTGAAAGTGAAATTAAGAAATCACTCCCATTTACCATTGCAACACAAAGAATAAAATACCTAGGAATAAACCTACCTAAGGAGACAAAAGACCTGTATGCAGAAAATTATAAGATACTGATGAAAGAAAGTAAAGATGATACAAACAGATGGAGAGATATACCATGTTCTTGTATTGGAATAATCAACATTATGAAAATGACTATACTACCCAAAGCAATCTACAGATTCAATGCAATGCCTATCAAACTACCACTGGCATTTTTCACAGAATGAGAACAAAATATTTCACAATTTGTATGGAAACACGAAAGACCCTGAATAGCCAAAGCAATCTTGAGAAAGAAAAATGGAGCTGGAGGAATCAGGCTCCCTGACTTGAGACTATACTACAAAGCTACAGTAATCAAGACAGTATGGTACTGGCACAAAAACAGAAATATAGATCAATGGAACAGGATAGAAAGCCCAGAGATAAACCCATGCACATATGGTCACCTTATCTTTGATAAAGGAGGCAAGAATATACAATGGAGAAAAGACAACCTCTTCAATAAGTGGTGCTGGAAAAACTTGACAGCTACATGTAAAATAATGAAATTAGAGCACTCCCTAACACCATACACAAAAATAAACTCAAAATGGATTCAAGACCTAAATGTAAGGCCAGACACTATCAAACTCTTAGAGGAAAACATAGGCAGAACACTCTATGACATAAATCACAGCAAGATCCTTTTTGACCCACCTCTTAGAGAAATGGAAATAAAAACAAAAATAAACAAATGGGACCTAATGAAACTTAAAAGCTTTTGCACTGCAAAGGAAACCATAAACAAGACGAAAAGACAACCCTCAGAATGGGAGAAAATATTATCAAATGAAGCAACTGACAAAGGATTACTCTCCAAAATTACAAGCAGCCCATTCAGTTCAATAACAAAAAAACAAACAACCCAATCAAAAAATGGGCAGAAGACCTAAACAGACATTTCTCCAAAGAATATATACAGATTGCCAGCAAACACTTGAAAGAATGCTCAACATCATTAATCATTAGAGAAATGCAAACCAAAACTGCAATGAGATATCATCTCACACCAGTTAGAATGGCCATGATCAAAAAGTCTACAACAAATAAATGCTGGAGGGAACCCTTTTGCAGTGTTGGTGGGAATGTAAATTGATAAAGCCACTATGGAGAACAGTATGGAGGTTCTTTAAAAAACTAAAAATAGAACTACCATACGACCCAGCAATCCCACTACTGGGCATATACCCTGAGAAAACCATAATTCAAAAGGAGTCATGTACCACAATGTTCATTGAAGCTCTATTTACAATAGCCAGGACATGGAAGCAACCTGAGTGTCCATCGACAGATGAATGGATAAAGAAGATGTGGCACATATATACAATGGAATATTACTCAGCCATAAAAAGAAATGAAATTGAGTTATTTGTAGTGAGGTGGATGGACCTAGAGTCTCATACAGAGTGACGTAAGTCAGAAAGAGAAAAACAAATACCGTATGCTAACACATATATATGGAATCTAAAAAACAGAAAAAAAAATGGTCATGAAGAACCTATGGGCAAGATGAGAATAACGATAGAGACCTGCTAGAGAATGGACTTGAGGATACGGGGAGGGGGAAGTGTAAGGTGGGACAAAGTGAGAGAGTGGCATGGACATATATACACCACCAAATGCAAAATAGATTGCTAGTGGGAAGCAACCTCATAGCAGAGGGATATCAGCTCGGTGCTTTGTGACCACCTAGAGGGGTGGAATAGGGAGGTTCGGGCGGGGGGAGACGCAAGAGGAAAGAGATATGGGGATATATGTATATGTATAACTGATTCACTTTGTTATAAAGGAGTAACTAACACACACATTGTAAAGCAATTATACTCCAATAAAGATGTTTAAAAAAAAAGAAATGAATAAGTTGGAAGGACTTCCCTGGTGGCACAGTGATTAAGAATCCGCCTGCCAGTGCAGGAGACACGTGTTCAATCCCTTGTCCAGGAAGATCCCACATGCCGCAGAGCAACTAAGCCCGTGCACCACAACTACTGAGCCTGTGCTCTAGAGCCCACGAGCCACAACTTACTGAGCCGTGCACCTAGAGTCCGTGCTCTGCAACAAGAGAAGCCCGTGCACCACAACATTGAGTAGCCCCCGCTCACTGCAAATAGAGAAAGCCAGCACACAGCAACAAAGACCCAACGCAGTCAAAAAAAAAAAAAAAAGAATAACTTGGGAAATTCTCATTCATAATAACAATAAATAATAATAATAATAAACAACTTAGTGTTTTCTATTTACTTCCCGTAATGAGCAATAAATGGCAACAAAGAGGCAGGGAAGCATGATTTTGTTGGTCCCAGCAGCCTCCTCAGCACCAGAATATCTCTCCATCTAGCCAAATGTCATGCCAGAAATGCTGTTACTAAATATTATCTACTCTACTGACATTACCTATTCACTCATTTAAACATGGTGTCTGATTCAGGGCAGCGGGTAACATGTCCTAAATCACCGACTCCTCTAGAACCATTTCCTCATCTCCAGAAACCACAGAAATGCCCGGGGGATTCTAGCATGTGAACTTCTAATTCCATAGCTCTGACTACCCCTGGCACCTGGAAATAGCCCGAAACCCCATGTCTTGATTCTATTTTGGAATCCATGATCACCACAAAACGATACAAAACAGAATACGTATTTCTAGACTTCACCTCCTTTCTCAAAATGAGTAGTTGAAAAAAAAATTTCTGAAGCTTTATCTCTCCGACCGGGCAGGAGTGGAATTCATGCTCTGCAGGCATCTTACTTATTTTTGCAGGAGGCCAGTGTGTTTTTTTTTTTTTCCATATCACATACCCAACACTCTCCTTTCCTTAACCGATTCTCCACACTTTCCACACACTGTCTTTTTATTAATTTATTTAACCCAAAAGAATACTGTGTTCCCTGCTCTCCTCATATTCACATTGGAGCTGTCAGACAGAGGTGGCTATTAATACATTCTGGATAACAAGCACACAGCTCAACCCAAGGCTCCCTTGGGGAAATAGAAGGATGGAATAAATAATATCATGCTGGAAAGGTTAGGGGAGGGACAGCTCGGCTCACCCATCACATAGACATTAAAAATAAAATGAGAATAGATATCCTATGATTCCTCAGCTAGGCAGAAGCAAAAGAAATTAAAAATATTATCCCTAAGCTCTAACAGCTTGACTCCGAAGAATGGTCTCTTTCCTTCCACATGATTGCAGCATCCGTCCCCAAAGTCACCCTCCTATGTGTCCAGAACCAAGATCTGGAGGGCCTGAGTTCCTCCCGGGCATTTGTCTTTAAACTGTCAAGGGTCAGTGGTGAGGGTCAGTTCTCAGGGCTCATTTTGGGGACTGGTGCTGGGGAATTCTGGAAGAAGTAGGTTTAATTTAACTTCCAGCTGGGATGTTGAGCACCAATTTGCACTTAAGGTTTTACAATGTCAGTGACAGAGTCTGGCCCTGTTTGACCTGCCTAGTTTCAAAGCCCAGCCCTGCTGCTTACTAGCACTTATAGATTGTCTAACCTCTTGGTACTTCAGTTTGCTCTTCTGTGGAATGGGGGTAAGGTAGAATCCATTCAATGGATTTAGAGGGAGGCTTAGGGCATTAATGCACAGAAAGTCTTAGAACAGTGCTGGGCACAGAGATGTTATGACTATTTGTTGCTAATATTATGTTTACCATTTTAGAGACCCTGCACCCCATTTTATGGAGAAGCAACAT
This sequence comes from Mesoplodon densirostris, assembly GCF_025265405.1. Lineage (NCBI taxonomy): Eukaryota > Metazoa > Chordata > Mammalia > Artiodactyla > Ziphiidae > Mesoplodon > Mesoplodon densirostris. The sequence continues at coordinate 9,446,448 of NC_082663.1, forward strand.
GATTCAGTGGAGAGAACTTTGGGTCAGAACACTGGGGATCTGCAGCCCAGCGTCCCCCCTGCCCAGATATTCTATTTGAGTGTAGGCACGTCCCCCAAACTTCTGGATCCCACACTAATCTGTAAAAAGGGAGGGATGATGCCTGGCTTCTGTGTGGATTTTGTTGGATTGCCACGAAGGTAACAGTAGATGTGACATGCCCATGGTTCATAGAAGATCTAACACATTATGATGTTTCTACACTTAATCTCTGATTCATCTTTCTTTCCTTCCTGCCAAGTGGCTCAAGTCCAATTCAGGCATCAAATTGGACTGCAGAAGGTGGGACACTGAGATGTTACCTCATCGGACTGCACCTCCATCCAGCTCACCGGGCCCAGCATTTTCTGGATTATTAGAAGTCTTGTGAGTTTATTACTGAATCCCATTTTAAATTTATGTGGTTTGACTTGGTGTCTCTGATGTGACATATGTCAAACATCAAATATGTCAGTTATCACCATCTGGCACAATGTATAGTTACTCGGTATTTGTTGGTGTACCATAATACACCTCTGCTGCTTGCTCTGGAGGGGAAACTTCATTTATTTTAGGCCTTTGTGAGGCTGGGGTGTAGGAGACAGTCAGGGCTGGAGATTAGAATTGCCCCTTTACCGGAGATGGGAGTAGGTACCATTTTTACAGCAAGACTGTTGGCAGAGTCAAAAAAATGAAGAAAGAGAAAAAGGTAGAATGCTACTCAGACCCCAGTTTACCTTATGCCCAAACAGAGAAGGAAAACATCCAAAACTGCTGATACAGCCCAAGGAGCACTGTGGGGGCCGTGGAGAGTCAGTCATATTTATTCAGAGGCGGGTTGGTTTGAGTTCATCTGGTGAAGACGACCTTCCCCACTAGGGCCGGCATTGTGCTTTCCAACTCCCATTCATCAGTTAATTCCCTACAGGTGCTTGTCCTGTTCAAAATACATCTTTTAACCCCCACAGTAAAATACAGTGGAGTTGACAAGAAGTTCTGTTAATTATTCCCTGAACAATAAATCACTCTGCCGGGGAACTGTGTTATCTCTACGTGGGGCGTGAATGCGTTTCAAGGGAAACCCTCTCAAGACAAATGGCACCAAGTGCTGTGATTACAGCGGAAGCAGACAGGCAGGCAGGGCCGTTCTGAGCCTGGTGCTGACTGCTGGGCTGGCCAGAGCTTTCAAGAACAGCTACTGTGAGGGTGCTGAGGAGAGTGGGGGAATCTGCTCCAACCTCTGTTCTTTTTGTCCTTGGGAGAAGTGAGGGGATTAAGCTCAGAACGGAGGGCTTCCAGTTCTCACTCATTCATTCATTCATTCACTCACTGATTCATCAGACCCACACTGACGCTGGGCTGGCACATGCCCATGTGGGTGACCAGAGTCTCCAGCCAGACTCTGTCTGATGGGTCTGTCCCAGCTGCTTTTGCCTTGGCTGCACCAGATGTTAACTACTGTGAATATCGCTTGATGAATTAAATGCTGTGGAGCATTCAGTACTCTCTAAGCATAATGGAAAGCCCTGGAAATATCAAAACGAATGTCCTCATGCTTGTCTTTAAGGAATAGACAAACTAGTGGAGCACAAAGAGCTGCTTAAAGGAGAAAAAGACACCGTATTTGTTATAATTAGAAGAAGTGCCAGGAAACAGGGTTTGAAGGACTGAGGGAGTCTTTCTAGAGCAGGACAGGGTGAGTGGGACCTTGAGGAAAATAGAAGAAGACCCCGAATCACAGGAAAGCGTGGTCCATTTGGGAAATGGCCCTGTTCAGTGTGGATCAGTGAGGGGGCATCGGAGCGGCCCGAGCTGCACCTGGGGAAACAGCACGTAGCATAAAAGGGTTTGAATTGATTCTCACAATTCCTTTGCTAACATTTTAAGCAGCAGCATGACAAGATCATACTTGTCACTCAGAAAGACCTCTGTAGCTTGAGAATAAAATAACAGAAGGGCGAGAGAGGGAGACCAGTTAGAAAATACCACTCATTCATTCATTCAACAAATAGTTTTTGAATACCTAGTGTGTGCCAGGTGACAGGCCAAGTGCTGGAGATAAAGTAGTGACCCAAACAGCTCACTAATGAGTAGGAGAGGTGGGTTAAAATAGACACCAAAATGAATGTGTATTTACAAGCTGTAGCAACCTAAATGGGACGGGAATTGGAAAAAGAATAGATACATGTATGTGTGTGACTGAATCACTTTGCTGTTCACCTGAAACTAACACAGTGTTATTAATCAACTATACTCCCATATAAAATAAAAAGTTAAAAAAGAATATTTGTCCCTGAGAAGATTAGATTTTAAAAAATCTTCTTCCTGGACTATTCAAGGATAATAAGAAAATAAAAGAAAAATAATTTAGAACATGAAAAAAAGATAAGTGCTAGGAACGGAATTCCACAATGTTATATACAATTGTGTAGGTGGGGGGACGGGGCTTCCTTTCAATGAGGGATCAAGGGAAGGCTTCCTTAAAGAAGTGGCATTCATTCTGAGGCCAAACTGATGAGTAGGATTCATCTGGCCACTCTGCAAAGCGAGACTGGGAGCAGGAAAACCCGTTGGAAAGCTGACTCAGTTGCCCCTAGCAGGGAAGAGGTGGTGGCGTTGGAAACATGGGGAAGACAGCTGATTTGAGATGTATTTTGGAGATAAAGTTGGCAGGACCACTGCAACCTGGGTGAGAAGAGAAGAGGCTGTGAATCAATATAGCAGGAGGTCCCATGGATTTGAAAGAGAAAGGCAAACCATAGGGCTTGATGATGAATGACATGGAAGGTGGGTCAAGAAAGGCAGAGCTTAAGATGATTTATGTTTTCCTGACCCAGTAACTTGGATAGACAGAGGCATGATAAACCATAAATTGTAGCCATAAAAAATAATGAAATGATGCCATTGGTAGCTACATGGATGGACCTAGAGATTATCATACTAAGCAAAGTAAATCAGAAAGAGAAAGACAAATACTCTATGATACCACTTATACGTGGAATCTAAAATATGACACAAATGAACTTATCTACGAAACAGAAACAGACTCACAGACATAGAGAACAGATTTGTGGTTGCCAACGTGGGCAGGGGAGGCATGGTTTGGGATTTTGGGATTAGCAGATGCAAACTATTGTACATAGAATGAATGAACAACAAGGTCCAATTGTATAGCACAGGGAACTCTATTCAATATGCTGTGATAAACCATACTGGAGGAGAATATGAAAAATAATCTATATATATGTATAGGACCTGTGCTTGTCTGCTGCACACTGATGGTGCCTTATAAAGAACATTTTCCTGCTATCTCTCTGTGTTTAAGTGGCCCACTGAAAAATAAGAAAAGGGCCCATGCTTGTCTATGGAATGATTTCTTCCCTGATGAAATCTGGAGAACAGTCAGATCTTTTCTTCTTTAATGGAGGATCATTGTTCTGTATGTGACTCAGGGAAACTTACCCACCAGACTCATCTCTCCAGCTCTGCTAGGTTGTTGTTGTTTCCCTCCTGGGGGGTCAAGGATTGTTTTGCTTATATCATTCTTTCTACAAACTAAGGGAGGATATTAAAAGATTGTGGCTGATGACAGAGTTCCTTTTGCTATGGTTAACACTCAGTAACCTTTCTTAGAGAAAGACAAAATGTGCTAATGAGATTCTTTCAAAACGCAAGATAAAAGGAGTTTTGGCAGAAAGGAACTGAAGAGTTGGGTTTACAATTGAATAAAGGGGAGAAGAGCGGCAGGTGGCGACCAGCCTGCCTTCAACTGGAGTCCAAGGTCCTCAGATGTGACTGGTGACCATTCTCTGTTTTAGTTCAATTGCGCGTTTTATTCTTAAACAAAGGCAAAATGAAAGAATCCACTTTAAAAGAAGATCAGGGTAAGAGAAAAGTACTGAATCCAATGAAAGGTCACTTTCCTCTTTGAGACATCTCCTTGCTCTGTGCCATCTTGCTCTATTGGGCTCAACCACTGGTCTTGCAGGCCTGTAGTGGGAGAAGCCAGGGTGAATCAAGTGAGGCAGAAGAAATCCAAGCAATTGGCTAACTGATATTTTTTGTGCATCTGTGCCTTGGCCATTTGATTTGTCACACCTAGATGTACATTAATAAGTTATACATCACTACCCTCTGTGTGATGCTGGGCTGGAAAATTGAGGGAGAGAGAAAAAAATAAAAGAAAGGAAATATCCTTTCCTTCATCGAATAGAGAGAAAAAAATCCACTCAAAATAACTTCTAGACACTTCTGCAACTATTTCAAATGAAGTGAGCTGCTTAGGAATTGGAGATAAATTTAGAAAAGCAGATAGGGAGTAAACTTAGATGCTCGTCGTATTATGATTGCACATAAGAGCAAGGGTTGTGCCCTCACTCCTAAGAGACGGGTAGATTGTATTAGATGAGGTCAACTACGTGTGGAAAGCAGTAATTCCCTCTTTCTGATCATCCTAAACTAGTGCCACCTAGCATGATCCTGAACCCACAACATCTTGCTCAGCATAGAGCCAGTTAAGGAAGCCTCAATGTCAAGTCTTCTGCACTGACTAATCCCCAGGTCCCCAGCCTGAGGGGGGTGCTGACACAGGCCCATTCAGTGCTGCAAACACTTCCTCGATGTCTTCTGTCTGGCAAGCAATCTGTGGGATGCTGCAGATTCAGATTTTCCTCCATGAACATGTCTCACCAGATCACACATATTTTCCAAACTATATTCACTTGAACCTCGTTCTGCTCAGTTACAAGAAAATCCATTCTTCCCCCCAAGAACATCTGGGAAGCCTCAGGAATTTCTTCGCTTCTTCATAATATCTCTTGATTGCCAGGTGAGCCACCACCTAGCTCAGGACCGTCATGCAGTCTGCTCTGTCCGTGGTCTACACTGGCTCTTCTGTGAGTTGCTACCCACCATCCTGAGAGCTTCCCTCTGGCTGCTGCCACATTTCCCTCTTCCTCAGTCTCCACACATTGTGACTTTCCACCAGCCTTTCCTAAAGCTGCAGGAACCAGGCCAGTGCACCCACATACCCTAACACAAGGTGCACCACTAAAGTTTCATCCCCTGGCCCAGGGTCTCTGTCTTCCAGGTTGGTTGACAGTAGCTTCTTCTGTTCCCTTCAAAGGAATCCCCCAAACCCCAACCCTTCTTTGAGGGGTTTACCTTATGGTCCCCTAAAAGAAATTTCACTGAAAGCTTATAATCCCACATTAGCCTTTCCCCAATCCTGACTTATTTAATTTAAAATGATACCACGTGTAGGACATCAGCCTGGATTGTTCTTAGCCAAGTCCATTGTGGTTCCTTTCTATAGACTCTCCTTTAGCTTCAGGTGAAGCTTAGTCCTGGCCATCCATTCAGGTATCTCCAGGCTTGTAGGTCCCGATGGCTGGGGACAGCCTACTTGAGCTGGAACACTGGCACACACCTGCATGCGCCCCTTTGCAGGACCAGTGAGGGTCAGCTCAAGGAAGTCTGAAACCACTGAGGAAGGGACTCTTCTAAAGGAACAGAAGAGTTCTAACATCTAACTGAGATTAAGTTCAACTAAAATCATTAACATATCCATCCTCAAAGAGAGTACTGGGACTTCTTCTGGTAAAGCTTCAGTGATCAAGGACTTTACAGTGATGGCGGGACATGCTTTGAGTTTATATAACCAAGACATGCTTTGGGATGGCAACCCTGGAACAAACGACTGTGTTGCCTCAAAAATAGATTCCAGTTGGGATCTCTTTCAAAACAGAGAACTTCTCAGTCCTCTTGATACCGACCAGGGTTCCTGGCCATCCCCAATCAAAAGAACTTGACTAGAGGCCAGACAAGAAATTCAGGCAAGGCTTTATTGGGGCCCCTGCTGCCGCAGGGGGGGAGCAAGAACAAACAACAGGTTCCCTTGCTTGCTTGCTCCCTGAGGGGTTGCGATCTTGTTCCTTATATGGGGTGAGGGTAGGGGTGTGTCCTGTGGGTCGGGCTGGAGCGGTGGCTTAGGTGGTTTGCCCACCCCTTAGGTGGTGTTGTGTGCAGGGGGTATGCACAGTACCCTGCTTTTGCTCTGGGCTCTTCAAAAGTGGCAGTTGGGTTTTTTGGTCTCTTTGTATATTTTGTCCGGAATTGGCCCTAACTGCACATGCACGCAGTTATTTTCAGTCCCTTATAGTTCCTTTGTATTGTGTTGCCCGAGGAGAGGTGTGTCCAGGTGTAAGCACCGCAGGACTGCAGCAAAGGGTCCCAGGTCCCAGCTGGTCTCATTCTCATGTCAGTCTCTCAAGAGTCCCAACTATGAAGACTTGGTCAGAAGTTGCAAAGTGTCAGCCCAGGCATGGAATCCAGAAGTTTCATGTGTTTAACCACTCCCAACCCACTTCAACTATCCATGTATCTGGTATGTACCCTGATCTGGGCAACTCAGTCATAGGTGCTGCCTTCAGGGGTTCTTCATCAAGGAGTTGGGATGTCCGCAGGGAGTGGTCCACACAGTGCCCCCTGCTACAGCATTAGTCTTCAGACCTCCAGCAGATGTTGCCAGTCCTTCTCCTTGACCCTCTTCCTGCTTTGTTTTGGGGAGCCATCAACCTAGCAGCCTTGTGGTCATGGCCAAGTCTTGGTTGCCTACCCATTGCCATCACCCTTGGCCATGCACTGACCTTGCCTGGGCACTTGGCCTTTGCTATTGCTGGCACCAGCCCCTCTTTCACTCTTGCCACTGTGCCACTCTGTTCACCTGTGCTTGACTAAGCAGAGCTGTTCCTTGGCCAGTCCAAAATGTCCCTGTTCTTCTGAGCTCTCCCTTCCCTCCTGCACAGCAAGTTACAAAACGTTGTCTTCCCTACCATTTGAGTGTTTGCCCACTTGACCCCCCCAGGAACTGGGGTGGGGGAGAGTGGTAGTGTCTGCTCAGAGCCTGGATGGGACAGATCTCACCCCTGTCCTTTTGGAGCTCTTGATACATTTCTTTAGAGAATTAGGAAAAATGCCAGCACAGAGCCAAGCTGTGGTTCAGGCTGTTCCCATATTGTATGCCTCATCAGCCAACATATCAATTGCTGCCTCTTTCAAAGCATATTATCATATTCTATTTTGGGTGAGATTCTTGCCAGATTCCTGTATCATATCCAAACAGCCTCATGAATCTCCTTGTGGCTTTGGTCCACAGAAAAGTGCAGGCTAATTGCTGCATCTATGATAAGTGTAGGGTACAGCATCTCGGTATTTAGCCTGTATTTATCATCCCAGAGTCATTAATTTATGTATTTATTCATCCATTGAAGGAGCACTTACTGTAAATCTACTATGGACTAGGCCAAGTGGTAAGGAGGGTGCCGATAAGTTTGAGACGTGGTTCCTATCTTCTAGTAGCTTCTGATCCAGATGGCCAAGTTGACATTGCAATATTTGAAACCATCCATGCCTCCATCCTCACTAGCTGTGTGACCTCGGGAAAATCTTTGAAAGCCTTTGGGCTTGAGTTTCCTCAGTGAAATGGAGATTTAAAATATGTGCGTCCCTCTGAATTATTGGGGAGAGCAGGTTCAAATCAGTCAATACCAGAGGGCAGAATTGGACTAAATGGGGCAAAATGGCAGATTCTCCAGGACAGTCTCAGGAGGGACCATCACCCATGCCACCTCGCCCTACCATGAATGCACATCCCTGCAGGCACCCAAGCTCAAGCCAGGTGGGTCTTGGTGGAGCTGCTGCAGTGAGGTCTCAGAACTCACCCTGATCCCCTGAGATGCTGTGAAAAACATCAGTAGACAAATTCACAGTGCACAGTGGTCTTGGTCTTTGGCTGGGTTTCTTTTGAGCTAACAGACATTCATTGGGCACCTGCTATTGGCCAAACCCTGGGTGTTCTTCCCAAAGGGAGTGAACAGGTGAGGAGAGCATTGCCCCTGTGCTCACTGAGGTGAGCACTTTGCTGAGGAGATGGACACACCCATGGTGCAAGGGAGTGATTCAGAAGGAAAAGAAAAGTACTAAGGGGGTGAGTGAGGACCCCTGGAATCCTAAACTCTGGGCTTCCACCCTGGAATGTGGCTGCTGTGTTCTTCCATGTTATTTCCGGGCCAAGGTTTATGAGCAGAAAATGAATCCTACTGGGCCTTGGAGCCAGAGGAACATTTAAAGGGCCAAAGAGAGTGAGCTAGACAAGAAATGCTATAACACTGTGTTCTCAAATTTGAGATATATATGGACCCTAGAAAAAGATTTGACCCTCTAGGGTTGATGTAAACTATTTTTATTGTAAAGCTATTTAAATATAAGCATAAAACTGAGTATAAATTTTTTAGGATTACAGCATAGCAGATTTATAAATGATATATGAACTAAACTAGGAAACCAATAACATTCACATCTAATGTAATGTTTTTGGATGGGTGATGTTTTCCTGAAACTAAATTACTTATAATGGGCTTAAGAAGGGATTTATGGTTTCTTCCTGTCAACCTGTCTTAGGACTTTCCCCAGGATGGGCCATCATATGAGTGGAGGTCATTGTGAACCATCTGCTACATGATGGTTAAAATCATGTATGTTAAAACCTGAGGTTGTTGCTCAGGACTTAGTGGCCTTGGGCAGGTTAGTTAACTTTTGTGTTCCTTTCTGTCCTCATCTGTTGAGGTTAAAACAGTAGTGCTTACCTCTGAGGGTTTTAGTAAGAATGAAAGGATGTGAAATAATTTGTATGTACATAAATGATGTAGATAAAGCACCTAGAAGAATGAGTGGTACAGAGTATTAAGCAAGATCACTATTAGTGTCAATTATGATTTTTTTTTTTTTTTTTTGCAGTACGCAGCCCTCTCACTGCTGTGGCCTCTCCCGTTGTGGAGCACAGGCTCTGGACGTGCAGGCTCAGCAGCCATGACCTGGCCGCTCCAAGGCATGTGGGATTTTCCCAGACCGGGGCACAAACCCACGTCCCCCGCATCGGCAGGCGGACTCTCAACCACTGTGCCACTAGGAAAGCCTTCAATTATGATTTTTAAATATTCCATTTTAATTATGATCTCATTTTATTTTATTTTAATTTTTCAAAATCAAATTTTTGTTTTGGAGTAACTCTAGAAAAGTTGGAAAGACAATACAGAAAGTTTCCATATACCCATTACCTAGTTTCCCTTAATGTCAACTTCTGACATTGCCATGGTGTATTTGTTAAAACTAAGAAACCAACATTGGTACTTTACTAATAACTACACTCCAGACTTTGTCCATATCACACCTGTTTTTACACTAATGTCCATTTTGTTTCCAAGATTCCACATTCCATTCAGTCTCCTCTTATCTGTGACAGTTTCTCAGTGTGGATGAAGTATTTTAAAGAATACTTAACTATATGATCTCAGTTTAAATCAATGATGCATTATCTCAATAAGCCAATTAACTAAAAACTGGCGCCCAAATATAATGATGAAAATACCATTTAATAAAAAAAGTCATCATTGCACATTTGCCACTATGCTCATTGCCCTTGAATTGTCCCAAATGGTGGACCCGACTGAGTTCTCTCCCCACGTTTCTTGCTGCCGGGGCTTTGATCTTCACCTTGTGCAGACATACCCACAAGAACAGACGCACAGCCTAAGAGCAAGTGATCATACGTCATCATCATCCAGATAATGATAATAGTACTTTCAAAAAGATGATAAATACATCAAGAACAGGGACTTGCCTGGTGGCACAGTGGTTAAGAATCTGCCTGTTAATGCAGGGGACACAGGTTCAGTCCCTGGTCCAGGAAGATTTCACATGCCACAGAGCAACTAAGCCCATGTGCCACAACTACTGAGCCTGTGCTCTAGAGCCCAAAAGCCACAACTACTGAGTCCGCATGCCACAACTACTGAAGCCCACGTACCTAAAGCTCGTGCTCCACAACAAGAGAAGCCACCACAATGAGAAGCCTGTGCACCACAACAAAGAGTAGCCCCCGCTTGCTGCAACTAGAGAAAGCCCGAGTGCAGCAGTGAAGAACCAACGTAGCCAAAAATAAATAAATAAATAAATAAATAAATTAAAAAATATATCAAGAACATAAAATTCTATAGAATTTAGGCCCTGTTTGAAATATATTGTTATAGGAATTCAGGAAAAAAGCAGATAGTGTTCTTTGGAGTAAATAATCAAGGGCTTTGAAATATTGTCTAAGAACCTCCAAAATGCTGAGGATCAAGCTGAGCCCTTTATAAGTGGTATTTTTTAAATCCTCAGAGACACGGAGACATCTTTACAGTGGGAAACTGAGGCTGAGAGATTCATTTGTCAAGCGTCATTGAAGTAAATGAAAGAGCTGAGATTATCCAGGTCACTGGCCTGCAAAGCCCCTGTTCTTACCCATTATTTCAATGCCTCTCCTGGGAAGGACATGGAAGAATAACACCTAAATGGAAATTGAGATGATCTTGGTTTCAAAGACCAAAGCACACCTGTTGCCTCTGCCCTTCTTGGCCTTTGCCTGCCAGCAGGGGAGTCATTGTGTTACCCCACAGCGCTGAGCAGAAGATAGCAAACTCCCCAGTTATTTTTTAAAACATTTTCATCCAATTCTTCCTCCTCCCAGCCCCCGCTGCTGGTAACCACAGATCAGACCTCTTTTTCTACTAGTTTGTTTGTATGTTTTTTTGAAGCATAGTTGACCTACCACACTACGTTAGTTCCTGTTACATGGTGATTGGATATTTCTATATATTACAAAATGATCACTGTGATAAGTCTAGTTACCATCTATCACCACCAAGTTCCCAAATTTGAATTAAAATAAATGGAGAGGGAGAAGATGATGATCTTAACACAGTTAAGAGCACATCTGATATTAATTCAGACATAAAGAGGGTCACAGTCAGTATTCCAGAAATACATGTTGAAAAGTGATCATGAACATTCAATTACATGAAGCTTGGGTCTTAGTATCACTTCTCGGAATTCCTAAAATAACAGGATAACGATTTTTTTGTGACTATTGACTGGGAACCTTATGAAATAACAGACATCATATTACTGCTAATAAGGCCACATTTAAAACAATCTGAGGCTACTATGGCATCGAAAGCCATGGTTCAGAATTTTCCACAGGCTGACTTTGACCTTGTTGCTATAACTGAGATATTGGATTTTTTACTCTTTTCCCTAAAACTTTTCCAACCAATCATCTCAATTGACCTCTGCTGTCTACCTCAAGGCAGGAACTCATCAACATTAAGAAAGAAATATGAGGTTTGTTATGGTTGCCCTCTTAAAATCCTGCTGTACAAAAAACTATTTTTACTTTATTTTTTCCCCCCTGAAATCTCTTTGTTAGTTTTCCTTTCTTAGCAAGAACTTAGCTCGTCACTCTCAGGCTCTGTGACCGGCTGAAAATGTACTGTTACCTTTACTGAGGTGGTCATAACTCAGATGGGAGACTGGCAATTTCTCCCCATTCTGCTATCTTTAACTTGGATAATCACAACAGGACCACTGAAGGAGGTGGTTTTAGTTTATTTTATCTGAAAAAAATCGCAGTTTCCACAAATAAAATACACACTGTATAGGTGATGGCTGAATATGTCTTCAGCTTACACAAGAATGATTTTATCTGCAGCAGGAGAAAAGTTTGACGTGGGGTATTTTCACTGCAGTGGTTGTAAGACAATATTGCCTTTAGATTTTATTCCTCAAGATGAAAAAAAAACATAGAAAGGGGAAAATTAAGAAAACTGTCAAAGAAGGACCCCAAACCCCGGCCTCAAAATCCATGCTTTTCTGGGAGAGTTCTTTAATGTCATCAAGGAACTGATAATTTGTAGGTTCTATAAGTTGTTTTAGAACAAATCTTCTCTCTTCTTTCCTGATGTTCGTTCAACCCTGTTTCCAAAGGAGAGAGCACAACCCAACTCACTGTGAAATATGGAAGCAAACATCCTTCATGCAGTGTCAGCAGACAAAATGTATTTAAAAGAATAATATCGGGACTTCCCTGGGGGGCACAGTTGTTAAGAATCCACCTGCCAATGCAGGGGACACAGGTTCAATCCCTGGTCCGGGAGGATCCCACATGCCGCAGGGCAATTAAGCCCGTGAGTCACAACTACTGAGCCTGCGTTCTAGAGCCCAAGAGCCACAACTACTGAGCCTGCATGCCACAACTACTGAAGCCCCTGCACCTAGAGCCCATGCTCCACAACCAGAGAGGCCACCACAATGAGAAGCCCGTGCACCTCAAAGAAGAGCCCCTGCTCGCCACAACTAGAGAAAACCTGTGAGCAGTAACAAAGACTCGGTGCAGCTAAAAATTAATTAATTAATTTAAAAAGAAGAAACAACTCATCTTTAAAAATAAATAAATAAATAAAAATTAAAAAGCAATGCCAAAGATCAGGTTCCAGGATTGTAAGTATGGTTTAGTGTGAGAAGATCTATTAATAAAGTGTATCCTTTTAATAGATTAAATGAGAAAAATTGTATGATTGTCTTCATAGGTCAAAAAATAACCTTTATACCAGGCCCAAAATTGTTAATAAAATAGATGGCAAGATACTTTATTGTAAGATATGAGATATAAAACACAACCCACACATTTTATACACACACGCTAATCACACATATGTGTACATATCACAAATCAGTTCCACATATGTGCATATCATATTATACACATGTAATTCATATGTATGGGCACACCAATTATATGCATGTCCACATCACACACACATGTCAATCACATGTATATGTACATTGAATTCTTCACACACATCACTCACGGGTACGTATACGTCCTATTCCATACCTGTAAGCCACATAAGCCCTATTGCTGCATCAGAACAATAGCCAGTATCATATTTGATGGTGGAACATTAGAATAGACTACCTTTATCACCACCATTTAACATTGTTCAGGAAGTACTACTTAATGAAATCAGAGAGAAATTTAAACCAGAGTTCTATACCCTGGTAAGACAAAAGCAGTTATTACTTTCAGATGATATGATTTTCTACCTGGAAAACCCAACAAAATCCAGTGGAAAAAGTCTTAGAAACAGCAAGATAACAGAATAAACTGTTTGGTTACAAAATGAGCATACAAAAAGCAATAGCATTTTTAACATAAATTAGTATAAAATATTGAAGACACAGAACAATATAAGAAAATGACATAAGCACCTGTGTACCCACCATCTGGCTTAAGAAATAAAAAGCAGCTGATGCAGTTGAAGTCCTTGGTATTCCCCTCCTGATCACATCCTTGACTCAGAGGTAATCTTCATCATGAATTTGATGTGTATCATTTTCATGCAGTTTTTAATACAAGCATACATTTTTATAGCACTTCGCAGATACTGAATTTTTTTACGAAAGGTTTGTGGCAACCCTGTGTTTTCATACGATTGTTAGCACTTTTTAGCAATAAAGTATTTTTAAGTTAAAATGTATATTTTGTTTTTTAGACATAATGCTATTGCACACTTAATAGACTACAGTATAGTATAAACATACCTTTTATATGCACTGGGAAACCATAAAATTTGTGTGAACCCACAATATCTCTGAGGTATGCCTGTGCTTTTATTAAATATATATGTACTTTTAAATTTCATTACTGTTGGTTTGATGACCATCAAAATGCATTCTAATGGAAGGGTTCTTTATCAGCTTGCCTGTTTGGGTCAGCATCATGTTTGCGGGGCTCCCCTGAGTGGATGCATGGGACTCTAGTACATGCAACTCATTGCTGTGTATTAATCCAGTGCATGTATATAGCTCTACTTATCCCATTATTTTCTGTCATGAACTTTCATGTACATGTTCCTTTTCACAAATGTGAGTGTTCCTCTAGACCCCAGGGGTCTAGAGCATGCACCAGGAACTGGGGTGAATCCATATCTTCATCTTTTCTAGACAGAACCCAATTGCACTCAATTCTTGTTTGAACCAGAAGCGTATGAAAGTTCTCATTGTTTAATATCCTCTCCCAAGCACTTGTTTTTATTATTATTTTTTTATTGGAGTATGGTTGCTTTACAATGTTGTATTAGCCTCCAGTGCACAGCAAAATGAATCAGCCATACAAATACAGATATCCCCTCCCTTTTGGACTTCCCTCCCATTTAGGTTACCACAGTGTATTAGGTAGAGTTCCCTGTGCTATACAGTATGTGCCCATCAGTTGTCTACTTTATACATCATATCAATAATGTATATGTGTCAATCCCAGTCTCCCAATTCCTCCCTCCTCACACCTTTTCCCCTTGGTATCCATACATTTGTTCTATACTACATTTGTTCTCTATGTCTATGTCTCTATTTCTGCTTTGCAAATAAGATAATCTATACCATTTTTCTAGATTCCACATATATACATTATTATATGATATTTGCTTTTCTCAAGCACTTGTTTTTATTAATCCAGCTTTTAACTATATCACCAATATAGAGAAAATATAATGAAAATAAAATATCCCATTACAATAGCAGTGATAAAGTTGTTAGGAATAAAATTAACATGTCATGTGGGGCAGGAATTATGTGAAGAATACTAAAACACTTTTTTTAAAGAATACAAAGACGTGAGTAAATAAAGGGTGATAGATACATTTTCTTTAGCTTCAAAGACCTTATAGTGGAAAGATGAAATTTTTATCTAAATTATTCTATGAACTCAAAACCTAAAGTTGTTTCCCCCCAGGTATTTAAAAAGAATATATATAAGAAAGTGTCCATGATTTTTTAAAGAAAAGAAATGTGAAAGGGAGTGAAACTAGTCCTACCAGCTTTTAAATTATATTATTGCACATTTAAAACACTACAGTGTTAATGTAAGAAAAGAAGATTTGTGACTGAAATGTTGATTCTAGAAAAAGACTCAAGTGTATACAAAAAAAATGGCATCTCAATTATTGGAAAAAAAGATCTATTTTATAAAAGTTAATTGGCATTTTTGGCTAACAATTTAGAAATAAACCAATTTGGATCACTTTGGCCATTATGTCTGTGATCCTGGGCTCAGAAACAGCCAAGAAGGTTTGACTGTATTGAAGTGAAAATCTTTAGTTAAATGATAAAACCTATGTATACAAAGAAAAAAATGGAAAAATATTAACAAGGGACTAATCATCAAAGCACATAGAGTTTCTATGGATATAAGAAAAAGATATATATCAATAGAAAAACAATCCAAATTCACAAACAAGTAATTTATAAAAGAAGAACTGTAACAATGTCCGTAATAAAAAATGTATATTAAAGCAATAATGAGACACCAAAAGATGGCTAAGTTGTGAGAAATAACAATTATAAACTCACAACACACTTTTGGAAGGAAGTTCATATATGTTTGAAAAGCCAAATTGTGCACACTCTTTGACACAGAAATTCCATTTCTAGAAACTCATCGCCAGGGAAATTGAGACAGGAGTAAATGTGTGGGCAGCAGAGCATGGAATGTGAGCATGCACACCAGGAGTCAGACAGACCAGAGTTTCAATCCCAGGAAGATGACTTTTAAACCTTGGCCTCTTCATGAGTACAACAGATAATAATTTATCACTCCCTAGAGTTGTTATGAGAATTAAATGAAGCAATGTATGTTGAACATTTAATAAAATACCTGACATATTATAAGTGCTCTATAAATTTTCACTATTGTCATTGTCATTACTATTAAGATCTATCCATATTGTGCAGCCCTTCAGTCTTTGAAATGATGATGCAAAGTAGTGTTTATTGACATAGGAAGGTGTCTAAGATATAGTATTAAGTAAAAATGCAAATTATAAACAAAAATTGTAATATGAAATACTTTTAAAAAATATACAAAATCTTGCTGCATCAGTGTAAGGGATGCTGGAGATTAGCCATTTAATATGAATTTACCTAAATGGGCACAAAAATTTTGGAGTAAAAAATGAGCACAAAGAAAGGTATTTTATGACTTTATCTTAAAGATTGAACCTAAAACTTTTGAGAAATTTTATATTTTATTCTTAACAAAATTTAAAATATAATGATAACTAAGTACTAATTTTAAAAATAATGAATTCTGAACTGTGTTGACTTAATTTTTCCTACAAAGTGTGCATGGACAACAACTATCAATATTAGGCACTTAATATATGCAGGCACTTTGTAGGTACAGAGGATACAGCAAACAGTGAATAAAAGAGAGGCTTGAGGAGACTTTCAAGATGGTGGAGGAGTAAGATGTGATCACCTTCCTCCCTACAAATACATCAAAAACACATCTACATGTGGAACAACTCCTACAGAACACCTACTGAACACTGGCAGAAGACCTCAGACTTCCCAAAAAGCAAGAAACTCCCCAGGTACCTGGGTAAGGCGAAAGAAAAAAGAAAAAAACAGAGACAAAAGAATAAGGATGGGACCTGCACCAGTGGGAGGGAGCTGTGAAGGAGGAAAGGTTTCCACACACTAGGAGCCCCTTTGCAGGCGGAGACTGTGGGCGGCAGAGGGGGAAACTTCGGAGCCGCAGAGGAGAGCACAGCAACAGGGGTGTGGAGGGCAAAGCACAGAGATTTCCACACAGTGGATCAGTGCCGACCAGCACTCACCAGCCTGAGAGGCTTGTCTGGTCACCCGCTGCGGTGGGTGGGAGCTGGGAGCTGAGGCTCGGGCTTCGGAGATCAGATCCCAGGGAGAGGACTGGGGTTGGCTGTGTGAACACAGCCTGAAGGGGGCTAGTGCACCACAGCTAGCCAGGAGGGAGTCTAGGAAAAAGCCTGAACTTGCCGGAGAGGCAGGAGACGATCATTTTGGGGTGTGCAAGGAGAGGGGATTCCTGCTCCATGAGCCCACAGACGGCAGAGCACCAACTAAGCGAGCTCCGGAAATGGGCGCTATAGTCGTGGCAATCAGCTAGGACTCCAGAGACGAGTATGGACCACTAACGCTGCCACCACTGTACCAAGAAGCCTGTGTGCAAGCACGGGTCACTACCCACACCCCACACCCCGGGAGCCTGGGCAGCCTGCCACTGCCAGGGTCCTGTGATCCAGGAACAACTTCCCAGGAGAACACACAGTGTGCCTCAGGCTGGTGCAACATCATGCTGGCCTCTGCTGCTGCAGGCTCACCCTGCATTCCAGTTATGACTACCGTACCCTTCCCTCACCCCAGCCTGAGTGAGCAAGAGAGCCCTAATCAACAGGTGCTTTAACCTCCTCCTGTCTGGGTGGGGAACAGATGCCTCAGGGTGGACTACATTCAGAGGCAGGGCCAAAACCAAAGCTGAACCCCAGGAGCTGTGCAAACAAAGAAGAGAAAGGTATATTTCTCTGTGCAGCCTCGGGAGCAGCAGATTAAATCCTCACAATCAACTTGATAAACGCTGCTTCTGTGGAATACCTGAATAGACAGTGAATGTTAGCAAAATTGAGGCAGTGCCCTTTGGGAGCAACTGTAGACATGGGGTTTGCCTTCTGCATCTGATTTGTTTTTGGTTTTATGTTTAGCTTTGTTTAGTTTTTAGTGCTTGTTATCACTGGTGGATTTGTTTACTGGTTGGTTGCCCTCTTCCTTTTTTTTTTCTTTTTTCTCTTTTTGTGAGTGTGTGTGTATGTTTCTCTGTGTGATATTGTCTGTTTAGTCTTGCTTTTACCATTTGTCCTAGAGTTCTCTCTGTTTATTTTTGTTTTGTTTGTTTTTTTTCTTTTTATCACTGTGTGTGTGTATGTTTCTTAGTGTGACTTTGTTTTGTTTTGCTTTTATCATTTGTTTTGGGGTTCTCTCTGTTCATTTTGTTTGTTTGTTTTTTCTCTTCCTTTTCTTCTGAGCCATGCTATTGGCAGGGTCTTGGTGCCCCAGCCAGCCGTTGGGCCTAAGCCTCCAAGGTGGGAGAGCTGAGTCCAAGAGACTAGACCACCAGAGACCTCACGGCCCCATGTAAGAGTAATTGGTGAGAGCTCTCCCAGAGATCTCCGTCTCAACACTAAGACTCAGCTGCACCCAATGGCAAGCAAGCTACAATGTTGAATGCCCCCTGCCAAACAACTAGCAAGATAGGAACACAACCCCACCCATTAGCAGAGAAACTACATAAAGTCATACTAAGTTTACAGACACTCCAAAACACACCACCGATGCAGCCCTGCCCACCAGAAGGACAAGATCCAGCCCCACTCATCAGAACACAGGGACCAATCCCCCCAACAAGGAAGCCAACACAAGCCACTGAACCACCTCACCCGCTGGGGGCAGACACCAAAAATAACACGAACTATGAACCTTCAGTCTGCAAAAAGAAGACCCCAAACACAAAGAAGACCCCAAACACAAAAAAGAAGACCCCAAACAAAATGAGAAGACAGAGAAGTAATCAGCAGATGAAGGAGCAAGGTAAAAACCCACCAGAACAAACAAATGAAGAGGAAATAGGCAGTCTACCTGAAAAAGAATTCAGAGTAATGATAGTAAAGATGATCCACAATCTCAGAAATAGAATGGAGAAAATACAGGAAACGTTTAACAAGGACCTAGAAGAACTAAAGAGCAAACAAACAAAGATGAACAAAACATAAATGAAATTTAAAATTCTCTACAAGGAATCAATAGCAGAATAACTGAGGCAGAAGAATGGATAAGTGACCTGGAAGATAAAATAGTGGAAATAACTGCCACAGAGCAGAGTAAGGGGAAAAAAATGAAAAGAATGGAGGACAGTCTCAGAGACCTCTGGGACAACATTAAATGTGCCAACATTCGAATTATAAGAGACCCAGAAGAAGAGGAGAAAAAGAAAGGGTTTGAGAAAATATTTGAAGAGATTGTAGTCAAAAACTTCCCTAACATGGGAAAGGAAATAGTCAATCAAGTCCAGGAAGTGCAGAGAGTCCCATACAGAATAAATACAAGGAGAAACACACGAAGACACATATTAATTAAACTATCAAAAATTAAATGCAAAGAAAAAATATTAAAAGCAGCAAGGGAAAAGCAACAAATAACATACAAGGTAATCCCCATAAGGTTAACAGCTGATAATTCAACAGAAACTCTTCAAACCAGAAGGGAGTGGCAGGACATATTTAAATTGATGAAAGGGAAAAACTTACAACCAAAATTACTCTACCCAGCAAGGATCTCCTTAAGATTCGATGGATAAATTAAAATCTTTACAGACAAGCAAAAGTTAAGAAAATTCAGCACCACCAAACCAGCTTTAAAACAAATGCTAAAGGAACTTCTCTAGGCAGGAAACATGAGAAGGAAAAGACCTACAAAAACAAACCCAAAACAATTATGAAAATAGTAATAGAAACATACATATCGATAATTACGTTAAATGTAAATGGATTAAATGCTCCCACCCAAAAGACACAGACTGGCTGAATGGATACAAAAACAAGACCCATATATATGCTGTCTACAAGAGACCCACTTCAGACCTAGGGACACATACAGACTGAAAGTGGGGGGATGGAAAAAGATATCCCATGCAAATGGAAATCAAAAGAAAGCTGAAGTAGCCTTACTCATATCAGACAAAATAGACTTTAAAGTAAACACTATTACAAAAGACAAAGAAGGACACTACATAATGATCAAGGGATCAATCGAAGAAGAAGATATAAAAATTGTAAATATTTATGCACCCAATATAGGGGCACCTCAATACATATGGCAAAAGCTAACAGCCATAAAGGGGGAAACTGACAGTAACACAATCACAGTAGGGGATTTTAACATCCCACTTTCACCAATGGATAGATCATCCAAAATGAAAATAAATAAGGAAACACAAACTTTAAATGATACATTAAACAAGATGGACTTAATTGATATTTATAGGACATTCCATCCAATAACAACAAAATACACTTTCTTCTCGATTGCTCATGGAACATTCTCCAGGATAGATCATATCTTGGGTCACAAATCAAGCCTTGGTAAATTTAAGAAAATTGAAATCGTATCAAGTATCTTTTCTGACCACAATACTATGAGACTAGATATCAATTACAGGAAAATACCTGTAAAAAATAAAAACACATGGAGGCTAAACAATACCCTACTTAATAACCAAGAGATCACTGTCGAAATCAAAGAGGAAATCAAAAAATACCTAGAAACAAATGACAATGAGAACACAATGGCCCCAAACTTATGGGATGCAGCAAAAGCAGTTCTAAGAGGGAAGTTTATAGCAATACAATCCTACCTTAAGGAACAAGAAAAATCTCAAATAAATGACCTAACCTTACACCTAAAGCAATTAGAGAAAGAAGAACAAAAAAAGTCCCAAATTTAGCAGAAGGAAAGAAATCATAAAGATCAGATCAGAAATAAATGAAAAAGAAATGAAGGAAATGATAGCAAAGATCAATAAAACTAAAAGCTGTTTCTTTGAGAAGGTAGAAAAAATTGATAAAGCATTAGCCAGACACATCAAGAAAAAAAGGGAGAAGACTCATCAACAGAATTAGAAATGAAAAAGGAGAAGTAAAAACTGACACTGCAGAAATAAAAACAATCATGAGAGACTACTACAAGCAACTCTATGCCAATAAAATGGACAACCTGGAAAAAACGGACAAATTCTTAGAAAAGTACAACCTTCCAAGAACCAGGAAGTAATAGAAAATATGAACAGACAATTCACAAGCACTGAAATTGAAACTGTGATTGAAAATCTTCTAACAAACAAAAGCCCAGGGCCAGATAGCTTCACAGAAGAATTCTATCAAGCATTTAGAGAAGAGTTAACACCTATCCTTCTCAAACCTTCCAAAATACAGCAGAGAGTGGAACACTTCCAAACTCATTCTACGAGGACACCATCACCCTGATACCAAAACCAGACAAAGATGTCACCAAAAAAGAAAACTATATGCCAATATCACTGATGAACATAGATGCAAAAATCCTCAACAAAATACTAGTAAACAGAATCTAGCAGCACATTAAAAGTGTGATCAAGTTGGGTTTATCCCAGCAATGCAAGGATTCTTCAGTATATGCAAATCAATCAATGTGATACACCATATCAACAAATTGAAGGATAAAGACCATACAACAACCTCAGTAGATGCAGAAAAAGCTTTCAACAAAATTCAGCATCCATTTATGATAAAAACTTTCCAGAAAGGAGGCATAGAGGGAACTTACCTCAACATAATAAAGGCCATATATGACAAACCCACAGCCAACATCATTCTTAATGGTGAAAAACTGAAACCATTTCCTCTGAGATCAGGAACAAGACAAAGTTGCCCAGTCTCACCACTATTATTCCAGATAGTTTTGGAAGTTTTAGCCACGGCAATCAGAGAAGAAAAAGAAATAAAAGGAATACAAATGGAAAAGAAGAAGCAAAACTGTCACTCTTTGCAGGTGACATGATACTATACATAGAGAATCCTAAAGATGCCACCAGAAAACTACTAGAGCTAATCAATGAATTTGGTAAAGTAGCAGGATACAAAATTAATGCACAGAAATCTCTTACATTCCTATACACTAACGATGAAAAATCTGAAAGAGAAATTTAGGAAACGCTCCCATTTACCATTGCAACAAAAATAATAAAATACCTAGGAATAAACCTATCTAAGGAGACAAAAGACCTGTAGGCAGAAAACTATAAGACATTGATGAAAGAAATTAAAAACCATAGAAACAGATGGAGAGATATACCATGTCCTTGGATTGGAAGAATCAACACTGTGAAAATGACTATACTACCCAAAGCAATCTACAGATTCAATGCAATCCTTATCAAACTACCAATGGCATTTTTCATAGAACTAGAACAAAAAATTTCACAATTTGTATGGAAACACAAAACACCCCAAATAGCCAAAGCAATCTTGAGAAAGAAAAATGGAGCTGGAGGAATCAGTCTCCCTGACTTCAGACTATACTACAAAGCTACAGTAATCAAGACAGTATGGTATTGGCACAAAACAGATATGTAGATCAATGGAACAGGATAGAAAGCCCAGAGATAAACCGAGGCACATATGGTCACCTTATCTTTGCTAAAGGAGGCAAGCATATACAATGGAGAAAAGACTGTCTCTTCAATAAGTGGTGCTGGGAAAACTGGACAGCTACATGTAAAAGAATGAAATTGGAACACTCCCTAACACCATATACAAAAATAAACTCAAAATGGATTAAAGACCTAAATGTAAGGCTAGAGACTATAAGATATAAAACTCTTAGAGGAAAACATAGGCAGAACACTCTATGACATAAATCACAGCAAGATCCTTTTTGACCTACCTCATAGATAAATGGAAATAAAAAGAAAATAAACAAATAGGACCTAATGAAACTTAAAAGCTTTTGCACAGCAAAGGAAAACAGAAACAAGACGAAAAGACAACCCTCAGAATGGGAGAAAATATTTGCAAATGAGGCAAGTGACAAAGGATTAATTTCCAAAATATACAAGCAGCTCATGAAGCTCAATATCAAAAGAACAAACAACCCAATCCAAAAATGGGCAGAAGACCTAAATAGACATTTCTCCAAAGAAGATATACAGATTGCCAGCAAACACATGAAAGGATGCTTAACATCACTAATCATTAGAGAAATGCAAGTCAAAACTCCAATGAGGTATCTCCTCACACCAGTCAGAATGGCCATCATCAAAAAGTCTACAACAAATAAATGCTGGAGAGGGTGTGCAGAAAATGGAACCCTCTTGTACTGTTGGTGGGAATGTAAGTTGATGCAGCCAGTATGGAGAACAGTATGGAGGTTCCTTAAAAAACTAAAAATAGAACTACCATATGACTCAGCAATACCACTACTGGGCATATACCCTGAGAAAACCATAATTCAAAAGGAGACATGTATCAGAATATTCATTGCAGCACTATTTAAAATAACCAGGACATGGAAGCAACCTAAGTGTCCATCAACAGACAAATGGAAAAAGAAAATGTGCCATATATATACAATGGAATATTACTCAGTAATAAAAAGAAATGAAATTGAGTTTTTTGCAGTGAGATGGATGGACCTTGAGTCTGTCATACAGAGTGAAGTAAGTCAGAAAGAGAAAAACAAATACTGTATGCTAACACACATATATGGAATCTAAAATACAATTGTTCTGATGAATCTAGTGGCAGGGCAGGAATAAAGATTCAGATGTAGAGAATGGACTTGAGGACACGGGGAGGGGAATTGTAAGCCGGGGCAAAGTGAGGGACTAGCACTGACATGTATACACTACCAAATATAAAGTATAAAACTAGAGGGTCGCAGCTGCATAACACAGGGAGATCAGCTCGGTGCTTTGTGACCACCTAGAGGGTTGGGATAGGGAGTGTGGGAGGGAGATGTAAGAGGGATGGGATATATGTATACATATAGCTGATTCACTTTGTTATGTAGTAGAAACTAACACAACATTGTAAAGCAATTATACTCCAATAAAGATGTTAAGAAAATAAAAATAAATAAATAAAAATAAAATTAAAGGGAAAAAAAGAAAGGCTTACCTGGAGTTCACTTTCTGGAGGGGAAGACAGGTGGGAGCAAATCAGCAAACAAGCAGGTAAGTGCTAGGGGTAGAAGACGTCCTGATGAGGGAACTAGAAGGTCACTGGATAGAGGAAAGGGAAGCACTGTCTTATAACGGGAAGTCAAGAGATGACTTGCAGACAATGGAGAGGTTGCCTGAGGAAAGTGAGCTCCAGGCTGGTGCAAGGGCCAGGGGCCAGGACTGAGTCAGACGTGTTTGAGGAGCAGCAGTGGTGCCCATGTGCTTGGACCAGTCTGGGGAGACAGGGAGGAATGCACACTGTGCCTTCATGGGAGGAAGGGGCAGAAACTCAAGAGAGAATGGTCACCTGGATGCAGAGTGGAAGAGGCGTCTCAGAGAGGAGGGAGAGCTGACTCCATGCTGCAAGAGAAATACATTAAGGACTGAGAAAGACCATTGGGTTGGAGCCCGGAAGTCAGTGGACAAGGGCAGCTTCCCTGGAGTCATGGTGAAGAAAGCCTTGTTGCCACGAGAGAAGAAGTGGAGATAAGAGTGGACAATTCTTTAGTGAGTTTTCCTATAAAGAGGAGCAGAGGGGCTTCCCTGGTGGTGCAGTGGTTGAGAATCTGCCTGCTAATGCAGGGGACATGGGTTCGAGCCCTTGTCTGGGAAGATCCCCCATGCTGCGGAGCAACCAGGCCCGTGAGCCACAAGTACTGAGCCTGCGCGTCTGGAGCCTGTGCTCTGCAACAAGAGAGGCCGCGGTAGTGAGAGGCCCGCGCACCGCGATGAAGAGTGGCCCCCGCTTGCCACAACTAGAGAAAGCCCTCGCACAGAAACGAAGACACAATGCTGCAAAAATAAATAAATTAATTAATAAACTCCTACCTCCAACATCTAAAAAAAAGAGGAGCCGAGAAATGAGACAGAACCTAGAGATAAGAATGAGTCAGAGGGACTTCCCTGGTGGCACAGTGGTTGAAACTCCACCTGCCAATGCAGGGGACACGGGTTCAAGCCCTGGTCCGGGAAGATCCCACATGCCGTGGAGCAACGAAGCCCGTGTGCCACAACTACTGAGCCTGTGCTCTATAGCCCATGAGCCACAACTTCTGAGCCTGTGTGCCACAACTACTGAAGCCCATGCTCCTAGAGCCTGTGCTCGCAACAAGAGAAGCCCCCGCTCACCACAACTAGAGAAAGCCCGCGTGCAGCCACAAAGACCCAATGCAGCCAAAAATAAATAAATTAATTTAAAAAAGAAGAGTGAGTCAAGGAAAGGAAATTTGGGGGGGGGGAATGGGAGAAATAGGAATATGTTTACCTCATACTGATGGGAATGATCCAGTAGAGAGAGGAAAAGTGATGTCGTGGAGACAGAACACAGCTGGAGCGACATTCCAGAGCAGTGGGAGGGATTGGATCCAGGGCCCAGTGCTGGCTGGCCTTAGCTGTGACTGTGGACCCTTCACCTACTGCATTTTTTTCCTCAAGTCTGGCTGCACCTAAGAATCACCTGGGGGACTTTGAAAAAACATCAGTGCCCAGCCACGTCTCAGATCATTTAGAGCAGTGCATTGATTTAATGAAATTAGGCATCTTCTGCCATATGTCCAGTTCTGCCTTAGAATCAATAGGTATTTTATTTGAACAACCCAGAGTCAGTGAGAGAGACTGCCCAACAAAGATTCCCAATTGATGGGCCATGTTATTGGGGAGGGGTCTCAGTGAGCATCAGTTTCATTAGAGGTCATTTCATTAGTTGATTTTTGTGGTTATTGTTAGTTATGGCATTTAATTTCTTTTAAAATATTTTGATTACAAGGAATCAGATAATAAACTAGGAAATATATATATATTCCTAGCTTATTCTTATTAAAGTAAGAATAACAACATATTCTTTATATTAATCATATAATATACATATTATATAATGTATAATAAATAATGTTATTATACATTAACATTAGTTTTTGCTGGGTAGGGGAATTACTGGTCATATTTTCTTTCCACTTTTTTTTTTTTTTTTTTTTTTTGCGGTACGTGGGCCTCTCACTGCTGTGGCCTCTCCCGTTGCGGAGCACAGGCTCCAGACGCGCAGGCTCAGCCACCATGGCTCACGGACCCAGCCGCTCCTCGGCATGTGGGATCTTCCCGGACCAGGGCACGAACCCGTGTCCCCTGCATTGGCAGGCGGACTCTCCACCACTGCGCCACCAGGGAAGCCCTCTTTCCACTTTTAAGAGCTTTTGCCATGAGCATATATAACTTTCATCACCAGAATAAAACCCAAATGAACCTATTATTATTAAAAATAAAGAAAGTATGGAAAAAGTATGGCGGTTCCTCAAAAAATTAAAAATAGAATTGCCATATGATCACCCAGCAATTCCCTGGGTATATATTCAAAAGAATTGAAAGTAGGGGGGAGCGGAGGAAGATGGCGGAAGAGTAAGACGCAGAGATCACCTTGCTCCCCACAGATACATCAGAAATTCATCTACACGTGGAACAACTCCTACAGAACACCTACAGAATGCTGACAGAAGACCTCAGATGCCCCAAAAGGCAAGAAACTCCCCACATACCTGGGTAGGACAAAAGAAAAAAGAATAAACAGAGACAAAAGGATAGGGACGGGACCTGCACCACTGGGAGGGAGCCGTGAAGGAGGAAAGGTTTCCACACACTAGAAGCCCCTTCGCGGGCTGAGACTGCAGGTGGCGGAGGGGGAAAGCTTCGGAGTAGCGGAGGAGAGCACAGCAACAGGGGTGCGGAGGGCAAAGCGGAGAGATTCCGGCACAGAGGATCGGTGCCCTCAGGCACACACCAGCCCAAGAGGCTTGTCTGCTCAGCCGCCGGGGCGGGCGGGGCTGGGAGCTGAGGATCAGGTATCGGGTTTCAGTCGGAGCGCAGGGAGAGGACTGGGGCTGGCGGCAGGAAGAGAGCCTGCAGGGGTTAGTGCACCACGGCTGGCCGGGAGGGAGTCCGGGAAAAAGACTGGAGCTGCCGAAGAGGCAAGAGACTTTTTCTTCCCTTTTGTTTCCTGGTGCGCGAGGAGAGGGCATTAAGAGCGCTACTTAAAGAAGCTCCAGAGACGGGCGCGAGCCGCGGCTAAAGGCACAGACCCCGGAGACGGGCGTGGGACGCTGGGGCTGCTGCTGCCGCCGCCACAAGGCCTGTGTGTGAGCGCAGGTCACTGTCCACCCCGCCTTCCAGGGAGCCTGTGCAGCCCGCCACTGCCGGGGTCCCGGAACCCGGGGACGGCTTTCCCGGGAAAGCGCACGGAGCGCCTCGGTCTCGTGCAACGTCACACCGGCCTCTGCCGCCACAGGCCCGCCCCGCACTGAGCGCCCCTCCCTCCCCTCTGCCTGAGTGAGCCAGAGCCCCCGAATCAGTGGCTCCTTTAAACCCGTCCTGTCTGAGCGAAGAACGGACGCCCTCTGGCGACCTACGTGCAGAGGCGGGGCCAGGTTCAAGACTGAGACCCGGGAGTTGTGAGAGCAGAGAAGAGACAGGGAAATCTCTCTGTGCAGCCTCGGAGGCAGTGGATTAAAGCTCCACGGTCCACTTGATGTGCCCTGCGTCTATGGAGTGCATGAATGGACAGCGAATCATCCCAAATTGAGGCGGTGGACTTTGAGGACAAGATTTAAGACTTTTTCCCCTTTTCCTCTTTTTACAACGAATTATCCCAAAATAAGGAGGTGGACTTTGAGAGCAAGATTTCAGACTTTTTCCCCTTTTCCTCTTTTTACAACGAATTATCCCAAATTGAGGAGGTGGACTTTGAGAGCAAGATTTTCGATTTTTCCCCCTGCTCTCTTTTTGTGAATGTGTATGTGTATGCTTCTGTGTGAGATTTTCTCTGTATAGCTTTGCTTCCACCATATGTCCCAGGGTTCTGTCCGTTTTTTTTTCAATAATTACTTTTTAATTTTAATAACGCTACTATATTTTATACTTTATTCTATTTTACTTTACCTGCTCTTTCTTTGTTTCCTACCTTCCCTTCCTCCCTCCCTCCCTCGCTCCTTTCTTTCTTTCTCTCTTTCTTTCCTTCCTCCCTCCCTCCTGTCTTTCTTTCCTTCTCTCTTTCTTTTTTTTCTTTCTTCCTTTCTTTCTTTCCTTCCTCCCTCCCTCCTCCCTTCTTCCTTTAACTCTTTCTTTTTCTTTCTTTCCTCCCTCCCTCCCTACCTTCTTCCTTTCACTCTTTCTTTTTCTTTCCTTCCTCCCTCCCTCCTTTCTTTCTTTCTTTCTGTCCTTCCTCCCTCCTTTCTTTCTTTCTTTCCTCCTTTCTTTCTCTCTCTCTTTCTTTCTTCTACTAATTCTTTCTTTCTACTTTTTCTCCCTTTTATTCTGAGCCGGGTACATGAAAGGCTCTTGGTGCTGCAGCCAGGAGTCAGTGCTGTGCCTCTGACGTGGGAGAGCCAGCTTCAGGACACGGGTCCACAAGAGACCTCCCAGCTCCACATAATATCAAGCGGCAAAAATCTCCCAGAGATCTCCATCTCAACACCAGCACCCAGCTTCAGTCAACGACCAGCAAGCTACAGTGCGGGTCACCCTATGCCAAGCAACTAGCAAGACAGGAACACAACACCACCCATTAGCAGAGAGGCTGCCTAAAAACATAATAAGGCCACAGGCACCCCAAAACACACCACCAGACGTGGACCTGTCCACCAGAAAGACAAGATCGAGCCTCAACCACCAGAACACAGGCACTAGTCCCCCCCACCAGGAAGCCTACACAACCTACTGAAACAACCTTAGCCACTGGGGACAGACACCAAAAACAACGGGAACTACGAATCTGCAGCATGCAAAAAGGAGACCCCAAACACAGTAAGATAAGCAAAATGAGAAGACAGAAAAACACACAGCAGGTGAAGGAGCAAGATAAAAACCTACCAGACCTAACAAATGAAGAGGTAATAGACAGTCTACCTGAAAAAGAATTCAGAATAATGATAGTAAAGATGATCCAAGATTCTATTTCCAAGATCCATAATCTTGGAAATAGAATAGACAAAATGCAAGAAACAGTTAACAAGGACCTAGAAGAACTAAAGATGAATCAAGCATCGATTAAAAACACAATAAATGAAATGAAAAATACTCTAGATGGGATCAATAGCAGAATAACGGAGGCAGAAGAACGGATAAGTGAGGTGGAAGATAAAATAGTGGAAATAACTGATGCAGAGCAAAATAAAGAAAAAAGAATGAAAAGAACAGAGGACAGTCTCAGAGACCTCTGGGACAACATTAAACGCACCAACATTTGAATTATAGGGGTTCCAGAAGAAGAAGAGAAAAAGAAAGGGACTGAGAAAATATTTGAAGAGATTATAGTTGAAAACTTCCCTAATATGGGAAAGGAAATAGTTAATCAAGTCCAGGAGGCACAGAGAGTCCCATACAGAATAAATCCAAGGAGAAATACGCCAAGACACATATTAATCAAACTGTCAAAAATTAAACACAAAGAAATCATATTAAAAGCAGCAAGGGAAAAACAACAAATAACACACAAGGGAATCCCCATCAAGTTAACAGCTGATCTCTCAGCAGAAACTCTACAAGCTAGAAGGGAGTGGCAGGACATAATTAAAGTGATGAAGGAAAAAAAACCTGCAACCAAGATTACTCTATCCAGCAAGGATCTCATTCAGATTTGATGGAGAAATTAAAACATTTACAGACAAGCAAAAGCTGAGAGAGTTCAGCACCACCAAACCAGCTTTACAACAAATGCTTAAGGAACTTCTCTAGGCAAGAAACACAACAGAAGGAAAATACCTACAATAACGGACCCAAAACAATGAAGGAAATGGGAATAGGAACATACATATCAATAATTACCTTAAATGTAAATGGACTAAATGCTCCCACCAAAAGACACAGAGTGGCTGAATGGATACAAAAACAAGACCCATATATATGCTGTCTACGAGAGACCCACCTCAGACCTAGAGACACATACAGATTGAAAGTAAGGGGATGGAAAAAGATATTCCATGCAAATGGAAATCAAAAGAAAGCTGGAGTAGCAATTCTTATATCAGACAGAATAGACTTTAAAATAAAGACTATTACAAGAGACAAAGAAGGACACCACATAATGATAAAGGGATCGATCCAAGAAGAAGATATAACAATTGTAAATATTTATGCACCCAACATAGGAGCACCTCAATACATAAGGCAAATACTAACAGCCATAAAAGGGGAAATCGACAGTAACACACTCATAGTAGGAGACTTTGACACCCCACTTTCACCAATGGACAGATCATCCAAAATGAAAATAAATAAGGAAACACAAGCTTTAAATGATACATTAAACAAGATGGACTTAATTGATATTTATAGGACATTCCATCCAAAAACAACAGAATACACATTTTTCTCAAGTGCTCATGGAACATTCTCCAGGATAGATCATATCTTGGGTCACAGATCAAGCCTTGGTAAATTTAAGAAAATTGAAATTGTATCAAGTATCTTTTCCGACCACAATGCTATGAGACTAGACATCAATTACAGGAAGAGATCTGTTAAAAATACAAACACAGGGCCTCCCTGGTGGCGCAAGTGGTTGAGAGTCCGCCTGCCGATGCAGGGGATGCGGGTTCGTGCCCCGGTCTGGGAGGATCCCATGTGCCGCGGAGCGGCTGGGCCCGTGAGCCATGGCCGCTGGGCCTGCGCGTCCGGAGCCTGCGCGTCCGGAGCCTGTGCTCCGCAACGGGGGAGGCCACAACAGTGAGAGGCCCGCATACCACAAAAAAAAAAAAAAAAAAAAAAATACAAACACATGGAGGCTAAACAATACACTACTCAATAACGAAGTGATCACTGAAGAAATAAAAGAGGAAATTTAAAAATACCTAGAAACAAATGACAACGGAGACACGACGACCCAAAACTTATGGGACGCAGCAAAAGCAGTTCTAAGGGGGAAGTTTATAGCAATACAATCCCACCTTAAGAAACAGGAAACATCTCGAGTAAACAACCTGACCCTGCACCTAAAGCAATTAGATAGAGAAGAACAAAAAACCCCCAAAGTTAGCAGAAGGAAAGAAATCATAAAGATCATATCAGAAATAAATGAAAAAGAAATGAAGGAAACGATAGCAAAGATCAATAAAACTAAAAGCTGGTTCTTTGAGAAGATAAACAAAATTGACAAACCATTAGCCAGACTCATCAAGAAAAAAGGGAGAAGACTCAAATCAATAGAATTAGAAATGAAAAAGGAGAAGTAACAACTGACACTGCAGAAATACAAAGGATCATGAGAGATTACTACAAGCAACTCTATGCCAATAAAATGGACAACCTGGAAGAAATGGACAAATTCTTAGAAATGCACAACCTGCCAAGACTGAATCAGGAAGAAATAGAAAATATGAATAGACCAATCACAAGCACTGAAATCGAAACTAAAAATCTTCCAACAAAAAAAAGCCCAGGACCAGATGGCTTCACAGGAGAATTCTATCAAACAATTAGAGAAGAGCTAACACCTATCCTTCTCAAACTCTTCCAAAATATAGCAGAGGGAGGAACACTCTCAAACTCATTCTACGAGGCCACCATCACCTTGATACCAAAACCTGGCAAGGATGTCACAAAGAAAGAAAACTACAGGCCAATATCACTGATGAACATAGATGCAAAAATCCTCCACAAAATACTAGCAAACAGAATCCAACAGCACATTAAAGGGATCATACACCATGATCAAGTGGGGTTTATTCCAGGAATGCAAGGATTCGTCAATATATGCAAATCAATCAACGTGATACACCGTATTAACAAATTGAAGGAGAAAAACCATATGATCATCTCAATAGATGCAGAGAAAGCTTTCGACAAAATTCAACACCCATTTATGATAAAAACCCTGCAGAAAGTAGGCATAGAGGGAACTTTCCTCAACATAATAAAGGCCATATATGACAAACCCACAGCCAACATTGTCCTCAATGGTGAAAAACTGAAACCATTTCCGCTAAGATCAGGAACAAGACAAGGCTGCCCACTCTCACCACTCTTATTCATCTTAGTTTTGGAAGTTTTAGCCACAGCAATCAGAGAAGAAAAGGAAATAAAAGGAATCCAAATTGGAAAAGAAGAAGTAAAGCTGTCACTGTTTGCAGATGACATGATACTATACATAGAGAATCCTAAAGATGCTACCGAAAAACTACTAGAGCTAATCAATGAATTTGGTAAAGTAGCAGAATACAAAATTAATGCACAAAAATCTCTGGCATTCCTGTACACTAATGATGAAAAATCTGAAAATGAAATCAAGAAAACACTCCCATTTACCTTTGCAACAAAAAGAATAGACTATCTAGGAATAAACCTACCTAAGGAGACAAAAGAAGTATATGCAGAAAATTATAAGACACTGATGAAAGAAATTAAAGATGATACAAATAGATGGAGAGATATACCATGCTCCTGGATTGGAAGAATCAATATTGTGAAAATGACTCTACTACCCAAAGCAATCTACAGATTCAATGCAATCCCTATCAAACTACCACTGGCATTTTTCACAGAACTAGAACAAAAAATTTCAAAACTTGTTTGGAAAAACAAAAGACCCCCTATAGCCAAAGCAATCTTGAGAACGAAAAATGGAGCTGGAGGAATCAGGCTCCCTGACTTCAGACTATACTACAAAGCTACAGTAATCAAGACTGTGTGGTACTGGCACAAAAACAGAAAGATAGATCAATGGAACAGGATAGAAACCCAGAGATAAACCCACACACATATGGTCAACTTATCTTTGATAAAGGAGGCAGGAATGTACAGTGGAGAAAGGACAGCCTCTTCAATAAGTGGTGCTGGGAAAACTGGACAGGGACATGTAAAAGTATGAGATTAGATCATTCCCTAACACCATACACAAAAATAAGCTCCAAATGGATTAAAGACCTAAATGTAAGGCCAGAAACTATCAAACTCTTAGAGGAAAACATTGGCAGAGCACTCTATGACATAAATCACAGCAAGATCCTTTTGGACCCACCTCCTAGAGAAATGGAAATAAAAACAAAGATAAACAAATGGGACCTAATGAAACTTCAAAGCTTTTGCACAGCAAAGGAAACCATAAACAAGACCAAAAGACAACCCTCAGAATGGGATAAAATATTTGCAAATGAAGCAACTGACAAAGCATTAATCTCCAAAATTTATAAACAGCTCATGGAGCTCAATAGCAAAAAAACAAACAACCCAATCCAAAAATGGGCAGAAGACTTAAATAGGCATTTCTCCAAAGAAGATATACAGACTGCCAACAAACACATGAAAGAATGCTCAACATCTTTAATCATTAGAGAAATGCAAATCAAAACTACAATGAGATATCATCTCACACCAGTCAGAATGGCCATCATCAAGAAATCTAGAAACAATAAATGCTGGAGAGGGTGTGGAGAAAAGGGAACACTCTTGCACTGCTGGTGGGAATGTGAATTGGTACAGCCACTATGGAGAACAGTATGGAGGTTCATTAAAAAACTAAAAATAGAACTACCATATGATCCAGCAATCCCACTACTAGGCATATACCCTGAGAAAAACATAATTCAAAAAGAGACATGTACCAAAATGTTCATTGCAGCCCTATTTACAATAGCCCGGAGATGGAAACAACCTAAGTGTCCATCATCGGATGAATGGATAAAGAAGATGTGGCACATATATACAATGGAATATTACTCAGCCATAAAAAGAAACGAAACTGAGCTATTTGTAATGAGGTGGATAGACCTAGAGTCTGTCATACAGAGTGAAGTAAGTCAGAAAGAGAAAGACAAATACCATATGCTAACACATATATATGGAATTTAAAAAAAATGTCATGAAGAACCTAAGGTAAAACGGGAATAAAGACACAGACCTACTCGAGAATGGACTTGAGGATATGGGGAGGGGGAAGGGTAAGCTGTGACAAAGCAAAAGAGAGGCATGGACATATATACACTACCAAACGTAAGGTAGATCGATAGTAGGAAGCAGCCGCGGAACACAGGGGGATCAGCTTAGTGCTTTGTGACAGCCTGGAGGGGTGGGATGGGGAGGGTGGGAGGAAGGGAGACGCAGGAGGGAAGGGATGTGGGAACAGATATGTATATATGACTGATTCTCTTTGTAATAAAGCAGAAACTAATAAAAAATAAAAGAAAAGAAAGTGGGTTCTCAAAGAGATATCCGTATACCCATATTCATAGCAGCATTATATATATTTTTTTCATTATGCCCAAAAGGAGGAGGCAGCCCAAGTGTTCATCAACAGATGATGGATAAATAAAATGTGGTCAACAGATACAATGGAGTATTATTCAGCTTTAAAAAAAAGAAATTCTGACACATGCTACAATGTGGATAAACCTTGGAGACTTTATGCTCAGTGAAATAAGCCAGGAGAAAATATTGTATGAGTCCACTTACATGAGGTATGTAGAGCAGTCCAATGCACAAAATAGAAAGTAAAATGATGGTTGCCTGGGGCTGCAGGAGAAAAGGGAGTGAAAAGCTGTTATTTAATGGGTACAGAGTTTCAATTCAGCAAAATAAAAAAGGCCTGGAGATCGGTTGCAAAACAATATGAATATACTTAACACTATGGAACTGTACACTTAAAAATGGTTTAGATGGTAAATTTTGTGTTATATGTATTCTATCACAATTAAAAATCTAAAAAAGAAAGGAAGAAGAAGGAGAGTGTTAGCTAGCTGTGTTTCTGAGAAGTGACTGTGCCTGAAGGTTCAGCTGGCACTGGGGCATAGGGATTCTACAGATATCCTCTGAAGGTCACATTTAGTTTTGTGAATCTGTAAAATGTTAGAGTTCTTTCCTCACATTCAAAAAGAATTCAATTAATTAAAAGGATTTTCATAACATGATTTTTAACCTATAGTTTGAGTTTAGAGCCAGAGTACTTCAAGAGCCTCCTATGAATACAAGTTTTAAGATTTTGGTGAGTTCAGTCAGAGGGAAAAAAATGGATTTTGGGGATTCATTTTCAATGTAATCTATTTTTCCAGTCTCTGGTGTACAGCATGATTCATTTCAAAGGGGCTCTATTTCAGGCAATGTGGCTTTAAGTAGGACTTACACAAAATGAAGCCACCGCATCTAATTTATCATTCAGGAAGCCAAACTTTGTAATTATATGGCCAACCATTTCCAATCATGCGTCAGTTGTGAATCTAAATAGAAGAGTTCACCCACTGCAATTATATAAGTTCCTCTTATTGGGAAGGTGGTAATTACTTTGATAGTCCTCATCACTGGCTCTCTTTCAAGTTTCAGAGGAAACTTCTGTTTGAGATGTGCAATCATACCTCCGGGCTCCACGGTCCACTTGTTAACATCACGGATGGACCACCTCAGGACTGGAAGCATGATGGGTCTTCTCACCAAGGCATGAGGATGAGGTTCCCACTGGCTTCCCATCGTAGTACCTGGAGCACAGACATTATTCAGGGGCTGCTCTTGAAAAAATGCATCCTCAAGAGGCCACACCCCAGTCTGTTATATATTGGAGCTTCAGACTAGGCACCAGCACAGTTTTTGTAGATTATGGGTTCGTGCTTGTTTGTGTGTGTGTTTTTTTTAAGTCAGTTACTGAAACTTCAAAAGTGATAATGTTCCAAGTAAAAATCCAAACTCTGCAGAATAGTCTAAATAGTCAAAGTTAAAATGTTCCCACTCCTCCTTCTAACTACCCATGGTGTAATCATCATTAACTATTAGGTATGTTTTTCTCCCACACTCTTTTCTTTGCTTATACAAAAATATATATGAATATTCACTTTATGTTTACCACATCATACTAAGCATGGTATTTATTAATTTGCTTTTTTCACTTGACTATATCATCTCCTATGAACTGAATGCCTGTGTCTCCTCCCAGATCATATGTTGAAGCCTTAACCCCCGTTGTGATGGTACTTGGAGATGAGGCCCATGGGAGGTGATTAGGTTGAGATGAGGTTATGAGTGTAGGGCTCCAGTGATGGGATTAGTGCCCTTATAAATAGATGAAAGGACAGGAGCTTTCTCTTATAAAAAGGAGGTCAACTGCCTGCTTTGAGGAGAACTTTCATGTGAGTCACATGGTCTCTCCCACCCCTGACTTGGGGACATCTTCAGGCCAGGGCAGCTCCTCATGCACCTGCTGTGAAGACCAAGTGATGGCAGTTGTATCGAGGCAAAGTGCAAGAGCACAGGACCCCAGGTAACTGTTATCCTCTGAGGATACTCCCTGAGGAGTCAGGGTCCAGCATCCGTGTGTCCAAGAAAGAAGCCAATGAAAAGGGTATGTCATAGCATTTGGAAATAACGTGTCTTAAATATGGAGGAAAGTGGTGATTGGTAAGGCCTGGGAGGGTAACCCTACTTCTTCTAATACAAGACCCTGTTTATTTTAAGACACACCCTGATTTCAGAGATGGTAATTTTAAAAACATGCATCTTTAAATCACTACTTTCAATGCTCTACCCTACACTTGGGGGGAAAAAAATAAAGAGATAAAACCAAGAACTATTTGAGTTGACATTATGAAAAGAAGATTTATCTGCAAACAAGCACATTATTGAAATACACAGCCCTGGTTTTCTAAAATTTCTCATCAGGTGAGCAGGACTCTTTAGATTTTAGCTTTCTGCTTCATGCTGCTCATGATTGCCCTCCATGAATTTTAGCTGTTAGCAGGATCCACAGATCCCCTCATTTCAGTGTGGCAATACAATGGAACACTGTTATATTTTGTGAAATAAATTGCCAACGTGTACTGAATTACCCCTAGAATGATTTAGCTATACAGAACCGTAAAATTCAGGACCATACTCCAAAAAAAAAAATTTTTTTTTATCAGGGCTTTATTTTAGGTAAAAAAGAAATTTCATTTTTGCTACTGAACTATAGTAGAGTAATGATGACTGTTCATGCCCTTGAAAATCATAAAGGTCATGGGTGGTTTTCCCTAGGTGGTATGCCCACAGCCAAACATATTTTGCAGTAACTACTTGCCCATGTCTTTTTCAGTCTCCACAATGAATTGCATCATCTGACCTCCAAACCAGGAAGTACTAAATTAATCTCCCTTTCCACACCCCCCAACCCCACCTCCTGTTCCAGTAATTAGGTGGCCCTGGCAAAATTGTGAAATAAATGAATAGTGTCTCCATGGGTCTCTTCTCCTTCTCTTTTCAAATCTTCTTTATTGTTAGTCCTAATTTTCACCTTGATTTTCTAGACCCTCTGACATCTCACAGTCACTGGCATTTTCCTCCGTTCACTTTCCTGTTCACTTCTCATCAACCTCAACCTCCTGTCCTTGCCCTCGGCTCTTCTGCTGGATGCTTCCAGCAAAGGTGTAAATGATTTTATGCCTCAAAGTGACATCACGTGTTTCCTCTGCCAGAAAATGGTTTTATTTAACAAAAGAGATTAATAGAATGACCTAGTAGTTCTCGGCACTGTCTGCACATTAGAGTCACCTGAGGCACTTTTAAAAATTATCAAATGTCTATGGCCCCATTGATAGATGGTCTGATTTAATAAGTCCAGGGTAGGACCCAGATATCAGTATGTTAAAAATTCCTCTCCACACAACTCAAATGTAGAAGCAGGAACTGGAAATCACTACTTATCCCAAGAGAGGGAGAACTAGGATGACTGCAGGCCGGCCCTGTGGTGAGTCAGACAGGAGACCCGGGATCAGAAGGATGCCTCTAATCTCACCATGTTGGCAACTGGCTACTTCAGCCAAATACCTATTCGTATCCTTGTTGTTTATTGATAGAAGTAATTACCTACAGGTCTCTTTTAATGACAAAAAATCAAAGTTTGCAGAAATTCTCTTTCTCTGACCAACTTCCCCAACCAAGATCTTTAAGTTGGCAAAAATATGGTCAGTCCCATGAAACATTACCTTCTAAGAGTTCTCTCTCTTCCAAGACTCTGGCCATTCCATCTCTCATGCTCAGAGGAGCACAGACCTCTCTATCTTCTGAGCTCCTAAAAGAAGCAAATTCCAAACTTTTTTTTTTTTTTTGGTTTATTCCTCTTATCCCTGAAATGGGCATAAAAATAGACATGGTTCAGAGTAAGAGAGAAAAGTGGGTCTCAACTGAAACCCCTAGAAAACAGATATTAACAACATGACAAGAAATACAGTGAAGGAAAAGGAAGTTTAACTTTCCCAGCATCTCTGATTTCATCAGACATGTACAAAGTTATGTAAGCAGATTTGCCTTACTTTCAGTGACCTGTCACATTTGCTAAGAGTCAAATTATTTCTTCAATAGGAGATGGCTTGAAATTTTCTTTCCACTGTCTGTGTCAGCCCTACTATCACAGTACATGAAAGTAAAACATGGTAAATTTGAATTCTTTTTCACATGATCTGAAGAAATTTTATATTCTGGATTTCCCTGCTAATTGATATTATTTGTGACCCATACTGATCTGTTTTAAAATTAGAATTACACACCATCCTGGATCAGCATGAACTGACAGTGTTGGTGACATGACATTGCACTCTCGGAATGTTTCCTGGGAGGTGAACATGCTTAATGGCCCCAGTCAGGAAAACATGATGGGTGTTAAGTGATCACGTATTAAGTCTATGTATCCTAAAAGCATCCATGTGTAAACATTAAGAACAGAAAGAGCTCCAAGAAAAAAACCAAATGAAAACATAAGGAAGAAGTTTTCAAAGTGGGGGGGGGGAAGCTTTCTCCATGGTCTGAAACCTTTTGGCTCATTTTCAAATGTTTTATGAATTTCTGAAAGAGCCATTTTATAAAGAACCTTTTCTATGTTATTGCTCTGCTATATCTTCTATGGCCACTCTGTTGACTTGGTACTAGAAGCTGTCACAAAAATATATGCTTGTAGCTTCTCTTAAAATTTGTTCAGTTGAGCTGGGTGAGTTTGGAGGAACTTAACTGTTAAGAATATTGGCTTTAAAAAGTCATACTGATAATAGCAACAAATTGTCAAACTTGTGAGCCTAAGTAAAGTCAATGGAAAGAAAAATGAGACCTTTACACCATCTCGTAGCTTGGGGCCTACAAAACTTGTCAAAATATGATATGTTGTGATGAAGGCATTTGCTCTGCGAGTATATTTATTGCTCAACCTGTCCCACTTTTCTCCTATCCTCCCTGAAGTTAGAGAAAGGGGAGAAACACTTATATTACAGCTTTCACAGTTTGGATTGAATAGATGTGTGTTCTCCTCCCAGACAAATCAGTTCATGCTCTGATCATTGCCTACTTGTTGGTTTCAGCTCTTTGTTTACATTGTTTACATTGTTTACGTTGACCCTGTGCATTCTACTCTGTGATCTGGGTCCTTTTCGTTGCAAACACTTTGGTTGTTAAAGGTGTGTGTAGGTGTTTCAGGGACATGTAATGAGTAAGCAAGCTAAATTAGTGAGCTTTGGGGAGGATAAACCAACCAAGTTCAAAGGGAAGGGAAACAGCAGAGTCCATTTGAACATCAGGAAGAGAATCACCAAGCCTGGTCCTGGTCCCCACTACCAATGTCCTTAGTCTTCGTCTCAGTAAAACATCATCAAAGAGACTTTCCAATATTTAGATTCCTGACACCATAAGCTGATTAATCCAAGAGCTTCTGATTGCTCATTCTTGTCACTTTTTTCTTTCTAATTACCAATCTCTTCTTTGTCTTCAATGGGAATTTTCTTCTCTATTACCTGAGCTGAACATGCCATCCATTTTAAATGCTCCTTTGTAACCTCAAGTGTCAATCACATGGAGGAAGTGGGGACTCTGAATAAGTTAGGTGTTCCTGGAGTTTCTAAATAATAATGCTTGACATCTGAATAACAGGTTACAGTTTACAAAGCACTTTTACACCCAATATGTTGATTCTTACCGTGACCCTATGAAGTAGACAAGGTAGCCACTGGAGAAACTGAGACCCAGGGAGGTTTGTCCAAGATCACGTGGTGCCTGATATTACCTGTTCCCTGTGCCCTTTTCACTATGCCAATCTCCCAACATAATAAGGCAGAATAGTCTGACAGTTTGATGGCTGCTGTTTATTAACATCCTGCTGAAGGTCCAGGAGCAGAGACAGAATAGACCCATAAGTTACTACATCAGAGATCTTTATTTCACTTTCCCTGAACATAACAGAACTTTTTCCTCTTTGGCAAAGGATAAGAATTTTATCCATTGATAAAAAAAAAT
The DNA here is from genome assembly GCF_025265405.1 of Mesoplodon densirostris. NCBI lineage: Eukaryota > Metazoa > Chordata > Mammalia > Artiodactyla > Ziphiidae > Mesoplodon > Mesoplodon densirostris. The sequence goes on from NC_082663.1 coordinate 9,486,175, forward strand.
TAAACTTGTACTGAATTAAAAACACACACACACAAACACGGTTAGACTCAGTCATCTGTGAAAGAACATATTTCACCAGTGTTTCAGCTACAGCCTTCTAAAAAAGTCATTGTCCTCATAAAAATTCACAATGAGCTCACCCCACGCTTCTTGCCAGCAGGACTTCTAACCATTCCCACTATCACTGGTAGAATGCATAGAATCTGCTTCTACTAAATGTGCTCTAAGTTCACCAAAAAGCAATGTTTCCTATAGAAAATTAAAATTAGGAGAAAGAGATAAACCCTACTATGCTTCCTGTTCAGTTTACCAGCTACTTTTCACCAAGCCTGCCCAGGCATGCAGAAGTACAAAGTCTGCCCATCAACCCACAGGTGTGAGCAAATAGGCTTCATATCCAAGTCGGGACCCAAAGGAACCACATCAGGATAAGACCACAGGCTAGGCTAACAGGATGAGCTGTCATGTGAATACATATAAGCTCTAACTCTCCAAAAGGACAATTGCTCAGACACAGAATAAGAAGACATGAATCGGGCCTCCCTGGTGGCGCAAGTGGTTGAGAGTCTGCCTGCCGATGCAGGGGATACGGGTTCGTGCCCTGGTCTGGGAGGATCCCATATGCCGCGGGGTGGCTGGGCCCGTGAGCCATGGCCACTGAGCCTGCGCGTCCGGAGCCTGCGCGTCCGGAGCCTGTGCTCCGCAACGGGGGAGGCCACAACAGTGAGAGGCCCGCATACCGCAAAAAAAAAAAAAAAAAAAAAAAGAAGACATGAATCCACAGGAGTAAGTGGGAGAAAAAAATCCAGGATTTCAAGTCAACAGTGAAATCACAGTAAGAGGCTGCATCCTGTGATCGAACACAGCATCGCTCTGCCTGAATGGAAGTCATGTGTCCTGAATACAGAAGGTGAGCCTTCTTTCCCAACAGGACCTGACAAACTGTGCTTGAGGGCTGGGTTCGCTTTTCGGTGTCTCTTTTAGGAGCAATACAGTCAAGACAGGAGGCATTCAGGGAAAGAACCAAGATCATCAGGTCATGCCTGGTACGTTGGTGATGATAAATATTTGTTGAATGACTGATACACGAGAAGTAAATATGAGGGACTGTTGAAGGAATTGGACCTGCTCATTCTGGTCAGTACAAGACTTGGGGAAACTCAATAAAGAAATGATGCACTCAGGTCCTCTGAGAAGCCGATGCCAAGGCATGTGTAACATGCAAGGATTTTATTAGGGGAAGTAGCCTGCAGCTCCATAGCTTAGGTAAATACACAATACAATACAAATGATGCCCATGGATTATTTACACATGTGCTTAATTTTTAAAATTTTAGGATTTTCTATTTAATTTTTTGTTTATGATTTTTAGCTAAATTTTACTGAGGCCAAAGACCATATACTGTATAATTTTGATGTTTTGAATTTTGTTGAGATGTTCTTTCAGCACTGCATATGAACATTTTGGGTAAATATGTCTCATGTATTTACCAAAGAGTGATGAGTAATATAGTATAGTTGTAGTGTAGTGTTGTTTATGTGACAACTACTTCATATTTGCTACTCATTTTGTTCCTATCTCTGTATCCTTTTGTCTCCACTATGTGTGCTATCTTTTCTGAGAGAAGTTGTTAAAACCTCTGTGATTGCACGTGTCTATTTTTCCTTTCAGTTTTGTCAATTTTTGCTTTTTATATTTTGAAGCTATGTTATCAGGTACATACTATTTGTTTTACCTTCCTGGTGGATTGATCTTTTTTCTTTATAAAATGTTTCATTTTATCTCTAGTACTATCTTAACTTAAAAAAATGCTTTATTACTAATATACCCACAATAGCTTTTTTTGGGGAAGGGTTGGTCAGTATTAATATGGTCTATTTTTTCCATCCTTTTCTTTCAGCTGTTGTATGTTCCTATATTTCAAGTTGGCCTTTTGTAAACAGTATTAGTTAGGTTTTATTTTCTTAATACAGTCTTATAATATTTTTTATGAAAGTATTCGATCATTTTCTTTTAATGTAATTACTGATATATTTTGATCTATAGATACCACCTTCTATTTGTTTTCTATTTGTCCCAGTTGTTTATGTTTCTTTTCCTGTCCTTTATTGATTATTTTGGAATTTTCATATATTTTAAAATTATTCCATTTATTCTCTATTAATTTTCTAGTTGCATATTTTCTACTATTCTTTTATTCTTACTCTAGGGATTACAAGGTATATTCTTAATTTATTAAAGTCTACAATAACTTTGTAGTGATGAATTATTACATTAGTACTGTATTAGTCTAATTCCTGGACAATGAAAGCACATTAGAAAGTTTAACTTTTAACATTTACAACATACTATATTTTGTTTTGTTGTCATTGTACATTTAATTTCACACATATTTTAAACTTTATAAGATATTATTATTATTGTTTTACATGGTTAGTATTCATTTGGATTTATTCACATTTTATAATTTTTTTCTTTTTATTTCTTCCTACATTTCCTTGCTTTGGGTTCAGATCATATTTCTTCTCCCTGAAAAAATTTCTTTTAGGTTAGTACAGGTCTGCTGGTGAAAAATGTTTATTTTATCCTTAATTTTGAAGGATATTTTCATTGGGCATTGAATTCTATGGTGACACTTACTTTCTTTCAGTACTTTAATTGTCACTACATTGTGTTTGGGCTTCAGTTGATTATAGTAAGAAGTCAATTGTCCATCTTCTTGTTTGGGGGAAGATAATATGTTTTTCCATTCTCTGGCTGCTTTTAAGATTTTCTCATTGTTTTTGGGTTTCAGCTGTGATGTGTTTAAATGTAATTTTTATATATTTTAATTGCTGAGCTTATATTATTTTTAAAATCTATAGTTTCATTTCTTTCATCAATTTCAGAAAAATTCTCAGCTATTATTTCTTCAAATATTACTTCTGTCTTTTTCTCTCTCTCCTCCATTTCTGAGATTCCAGTTATACATATGATAGGCCTTTTCATCAGGTCCCATAACTCTGATTTCTTACCCTCTTTTTCATTATTTCCTCTTTTTTCCTCTCTGTGATTCTGTATGGACATTTTTTTAAAGACATGTCTTCTACATCACTAATTCTCTTTCTAGCTCTGTATAGTCTGCTTCTGAAATGCATCTGTTTTGATCTTAGTTTCAGTTATTGTATTTTTTAGTCCTAGAATTTCTTTTTGATTTTATTTGAACAGATTTCAGTTCTCTGATGAAGTTCTCCATATTATCATCTATTTTCTTGAAACTTATTAATAAGAGTTAAAGTCCACATTTCTTAACTCCCTTTTACTTGGATCACCTGTGGGTATATTTCTATTGTATTTTATTGTCTTTGTCCTGCCTTTTGATATATCCTATCTTTTGATATGCCTTACAATTTTTTATTGAATGATGAAAATTCATATATATTTATACACATTATGAGAAATTATAGAGGCTCGGGATAGTGTTACCTTCCTCTGGAGAGGTTTCTCTTTCACTTCTGATAGGCAAAGAGGGTAGGAACATATCACTTTTATCCAATTGGGGATTAAATTGATTATAGTCTAAGTGTTCACTCTTTGTAAGGTCTAGTCTATTTATGGTTTGCCCTTACTTCTAGGGTATAGTCCTTCAGGGGTCCCAACTGAAAACCTGCAATATTTTCCAGGACTCCACCACTTTGTCACAGATTCAGTCCTAATTTTTATTTCCCCAACACCATGCCAATGGCTCTACTTAGTTTCTCACCTTTTGTAAGCATTTTTTGTCATCTCAGTTTTCCCACATTTTTGGCCTTCACACCTCACAGTCAGAGAATTTTTTGAGGGAGAAGTGGCTCAGACTCTTGTGCTTAGTTTGCTTTACTTTTATTTCTTTTATCCAGTCTCTCAAGCACTGGATCCTTTGATTGGCCCATGTGTCAAACCTCCTTCTCCTTCCTCCTATAAAGATGCCAGTCATTGGATTTAGGGCTCTCTTTAAATCCAGGATGATCTCATACTGAGATTCTTAACTAATTACATCTGCAAAGACCCTATTTCCAAGTAAGGCCACATTCACATGTATCTGGGGTTAAGACTTAGACCTATCTTTTGGGGGACACTCTTCAATCCACTGCACCTACATAAAAGTTAAGCAATGACAGAACAACTACAACTGTGACCACAAATATGCCCTCCTGTGCTACACTGGAAGAGCATGGTAGGTGCCCAAGAATCACACCCTCCTTAGACTGTCTACAGCAACTTGAAAATTTCTGATAGGAAAAGTGCTGGGTGATGTTTCATTTCTTACTGAGATTAGTTAAACTAGGAGGCTGGTCTCACGTCAGATGGAGGAGCTTCCTCAGCCTCATCTACTGCAAACTGTGGTGGCTCCTCACAAGGCTGGATGTAGTTCTACCACATACTGCACAGAACAGTGATTTCATCCAAGAGGAAAAGGCACCTGCAAGCCAGGCACCAGGCCTGGCCAAATAACAAAACCCAACCTCATGCCATATCTCTTATGAACACCTACTGTTATGGGTTGAATTGTGTCCCTCCAAAATTCGTATGTTGAAATCCTAACCACCAGTATCTCAGAATGTAACTTTATTTGGAAGCAGGGTCTTTACAGAGGTAATCAAGTTAAAATGACTCATTAAGGTGTGCCCTAATCCAATATGACTGCTATCCTTATAAAAAAGGGAAATTTGGAGACAGATATGCACACACTATGAAAATAAACACTGTGTGAACATGAAGGTAGACCCAGAGGTGATGATTCTATAAGTCAAGGACCATGAAAGTTTGCTAGCAAACCACCAGAAGTTGGGGGAGAGGCATGGAACAGGGTCTTCCTCAGAAGCCTCATAAGAAACCAACCCTGATGACACCTTGATCTTGAACTCTTGGCTACCAGAGCTGTGAGATAATAAGTTTATGTTTTTTTTTTTGTTTTTTGATTTTTTTTTTGTGGTACGCGGGCCTCTCACTGTTGTGGCCTCTCCCATTGCGGAGCACAGGCTCCGGACGCACAGGCTCAGTGGCCATGGCTCATGGACCCAGCAGCTCTGTGGCATGTGGGGTCTTCCCGGACCGGGGCACGAACCTGTGTCCGCTGCATCGGCAGGTGGACTCTCAACCACTGCGCCACCAGGGAAGCCCAAGTTTATGTTGTTTAAACCACCCACTTTGTAGTACAATTGACCCATGAACAATGCAGGGATTAGGGATGCTGACCTTCCATATCCACATAGAACTTTATATATTAAGTTGGCCTTCATATCTGTTGTTCTGCATCTGCAAATTCAACCAACTGTATCGTGTAGTACTGAAGTATGTATTTATTGAAAAAAGTTCATGTATAATTGGAATCACAGCAGTTCAAACCCCTGTTGTTCAAGGGTCAACTGTACTTCATTATGTCAGCCCTAGGAAAGGAATCATACATACCTTTATCTTTTAAGAGTAGTCAATTTTCTTCTCATCAGAATAATATGGCAAAATAATAAATGTTCAGAAATATGTTTCCCCTCTGTACATTCTGATATGGCAACATGTTATCATTGATGACATGATGCCAGGGACTTGCCTGGGGCTGTTCTACCAGCTGTCACCCAAACATGAAATTCTCACATCTCCCCAACAATGATGGAAGTGGCTCATGGTGCATTTGTAATTCTGAAGGTTAACAGATTTTACCAGGTCTGAAAGGAGGGAATTTTGCACAGTTCATGTCATAGATTAAATTTCTGAAAACACTGGAAGGCTATCTATTACTGCCAATGATAGGTTTGCTAGTAGAGAGGCTAATAATTAAAACAGTCCAAATCCTGATAGTTTATTTATTGAAAAGTCAGATTTAGCCAAGGCTAGCAGTGGTTTATAGTCACTTCCAGAATAGTTGACAAAGTGAATGTCCTGTCTGTTAAATCTAAATGTTAAAAACTATAGTTGTGAAAGAGCTGACATGGAGATTCAAAAGAAGGAGGCGTGGAAGTGGTGATCTATTTTTGACACGTTAAGACAGTGGTAGAGCTAGAAGTGTCCATCTTGGTATATGGCAATTTCTTTCATATACAATAAAAGGCTGTAAAGACCATTCAAGGAGTCATTTATCCACATCCAGATTTCGGACCTGTTGTGTGTGCGTCACCTTCAATGATTGTTTATCTAATTTTTTAATGTCTGTTTAGACTATGGGCAGCAATGACCAATGAAAAACCTCCTGAAATCAAGGGTCAGGAAGACCAATAATCAGGTGAAACTTGCCTTGTGCTGATACCATGTCCATAACCTCTCACTATAGCATCTCCCCCATTTTAAATCTCTGTGGAACATATCATTGTCTCTGTATTTTACTTAGCAAGAGGAGATGATGAAATGGATGAAGAATATTCTTCTCTCACTTTCATAAGCCAATGCTTCAAAAACATAAGCAAATATAAAAAAGTAAATAATATATAGATAAAATAAATAATATATAATAAATAAAATATTCATAAATAAAATTAAATTGCTAAATAATAACAACTTAGGCCCCAAATATGCTTTCCCAGCCACATTAACTGCTCCCTACACCCAGACCTACACAGAGTGGTCTGGAAGGGACTTCAGGCCACATGGGCCAAAGTCAGCTATTTCAGCAGGAGTTTCCTCCTTACACACTAGGAATTTTGAACAGATACCCTAAGCTCTTTCCCTTGGTAAGCCTGAGGCACTACAAAGGTGTGAAGCAAGGTTACTGGGTTATTCATTTTAACAGAGGAATATATAATTTTCCTTTTCTGAGCAGCCCTTTGAAATTTCAAACTCCTGATTATGTAAACACAGAAATACATCATCTCATACATATATATGAAATATATATACACATATATATTTATTTATGGGGGATAATTGGTTAAGGTTTGAATCATTAACAACAGTTCTACTGTTCGGTGTTTAGGGGAAACCATTCAATGTCTTCCCCCCCAGCCTTGGTTGAAACTTATCTCTATGAGACCATGATAAGAATTCAGGAGTTAGGGTTGGATTGTGCTTATGGGGGCTCCAGAACCCATTTTCAAAAGCCTGTGAGTCATCACCAAGAAAACATGTTAAAACTATTGGGGCCTTACTAAGTGAAGTAGGTCAGACAAAGAAAGACAAATATCATATGATATCACTTACATGTGGAATCTAATTTAAAAAAAAGAAAAAATACAAGAGAATTAATTACAAAACAGAAGCAGACTTATAGATATTGAAAACAAACTTATGGTTAACAAAGGGGAAATGTAGGGGGAGGGATAGATCAGGAGCTTGGGATGAACACACACACACTATTATATATAAGATAGATGACTAACAAGGACCTACTGTATAGCACAGGGAACTCTACTCAATATTCTGTGATAACCTATGAGAGAAACGAATCTGAAAAAGAATGAATATATGTATATGCAGAACTGAATCACTTTGTTGTACACCTGAAACTAATACAACATTGTAAATCAACTCTACTCCAATAAAATTAAAACATTAATAGAAACACTATTGGTACCTTACAGTTTCGATGAGAAACAAGCCTATTTATGAGAACTAAGGGGACTGGATGGGTTTATACAATGGTACCTCAGGTGATAGGGATGCTCCTATAAGAGGGTAGAATTGGAGACCCCACCCTGCTTCTTCCCAGAACCACCCCCCAACCTTTGCTGAAGGAGGTGGTTTGCTCTCTGGGGTGGACACACTTTAGACTCAACCACAGAGACAACCCAGAACAATATAAAACTGTCCTTCTGTGTTACTTACCCATGCCACCTCCTTCTAGCTAATGATTTGCTATAAGCATTGTAATATAATTTCAGTCATTGCACGTTCTTGTATGTTGTGTCTGGTTACACTGGGTCAGTGGCTAACTGTTCATCCTTAGTCATACCTTTTAGCCAAAGATAGGCTTTGCTTCTCATCTTGCTTTAAGCTAACATGCTTTTCACCTGTTCAGTTTCCTCTGGTGCTGTTAGGCTAGACTGCAAATCCTGACAAATGATATTATTCTAGAATACATTTTTTTTTGAGAGGAAAAATGGAATCTGAGTCTGAAAGTGTCCTGACTGTTACTCCCCTTTAGAATTTTGGGTTCATTGATCTTCGGGAAAGTTAAAATAGAGGATTTGTCTTTAGAACTTCCAAGGCCCCATCCATCTGAAAGCCCATCATTAGAACAAATGTAAAAAGCTTGTTTTTATCTTAATTTCTGTACCTGCAGGCTGCGTATCCACCATATTAAGTCTGAGATAACTCTCACATGTGGAAAATTATTCTCCATTTAAGTAGCAGTTTAAACTGTTATGTCAAAAATTATTTGGGATCCATAGCTAAATTTAAAAGTCCCTTTTTGAGTGTGGTCAAATATTTTTATTATTTTTACCTCAAAAGCTTATGAAATAACTATTAAATAAGTTTTCTAAAACAAAACAAAACAAAACAATAAACTTACAGTCTTTTCATGGTCGCCATTTTAAAAATTCTAAAAGTTCTTCCTGACCTTTGTCCATACACATATTTACTAATGCCACTATAGTCTATAATCATGGTCTATTGATTTATTTTTAATTTTTCTTTTTTCATTTAATACGATTAAGTGAAAAATAACTATTTTCTACATTTCAAGGTGGCCATCTTAATTACATTTTTTAATCAAAGAAGAAGACTTCACTGTGAGGGTGCAGCATCATTTACTAGAAAGAACATTTACCATGTTTTTCACCCCAGCCCAGCCCTCTCTGGTTTCCAGTGTGGACAATGCTTCACAGAGCCTCTTCCTGTAGACATTGCTTCCTCCTATGGGCGAATGTTCTTGGACTGTGTTCTCTGTAGCGACTCAAGGGGCATGAGTATTTCCGGTACTCTTTCTGTGTGCCATCATTTCTCTTTACAAAATGCTGTGCCCGTTTACAACATATCACGGCGTAAGGTTTAGCATGTGGTCTGTCTTTTGTGAGATGGCTCTGGGATGGAATATTTTTCTTTTCTCTCCATACCTCTTTTTCTCTCTCCCATATTTAGAAAAGCCCCCTTGTGATAAGTGTCTTCAGTTGGGACTGCCTTTTACCTCTCTGATGACAGCGTTGAATCGAGAGCAGGAGGACGCCCATCTGGAGCAGTGAGAGAGGGGTTGCGGTCCACTGGGGGGGGCGTGGAGGGAGAGCTGTCACTCCCAGGGTGTGATGTGATATGCTTGGGTTCCCTGTGGACTCTCCAGTAAAATCTCATTGCTCACTAATGCCTGGTGCAGTCACTTTTCTTTTTGAAGAATGTGAGCCCTGAGTACAATCTTAGGTTGGCACCAGATGGTCCCAAAGGACAACAGCCATGTCTGGTTCCATGGGTACAGGTTCAGAATCGGGAGCCCACTTTGGCCCCCAATCAACACTGTATGGTCAGCAATGCTGGCACCATGGGAGGTTTTGTATTTTGAATTCATTATTATCCTCATGAAATACTTCCCTTTGTTTCTTTACAGTTTGTCCACATTTACACAAATTCAGTAGACATTTATTGAGTCCTTGCTATGCTTTAGGTGCTAAAAGGATAATAAAGATAAAGGTAGCTAATGCTTGTATTTTTCTTTAGAGCTTAAAAATGATGTTGTATATATTCATCTCTCCTAGATACAATATAGACTCTGTTCTCCAATAAATTATGGTGACTTAATAAAAATGCCTTGTGTACCTGAAGTCAGGAGTTTGAGCAGAATGAAACCGTGCTGAGAGGTGGAGGGTTTAACCTAGCCACGAGAACAGGCTTTTAAATGCATAGGAGATAGTTCTTCAAAATGGCAAAATGGATTAGACTTAATACCTCCCGTTAATGAAGGGATTCCGAATGAGTGGCCAAGTATTTTTTAATAGACCAAAACAGATATTCTATTTAGAAAAATAAAGAATTGAAATGACTCAGCTCTGCTTGCTTATTTTTGTCCTTTTGAAAATTTACTTCTTTATGGAGAAGAGAGTGGTGATGACAACCCACAGAAGTGACAGGTGCTTGGGGTCACAGGTTTGCTTTGGGGCTGCTGGGAAACTTTTGTTTGGATTTGCTGCCATGGCCAGAAACAAAGCAAATCTGTAATTTTTGCTGTGGAAATAGTGTTAAACTCAAGGTAAGGGGGAAAAATGTAAGCATCTGTCTCTTCTGAATACATTCTTTTGGCAAGCGCTTCTCAGTTGTGTTGTTCACATGTGCTAGGGTTGCATAGAGCTATGTAAAAGTCCTTGATATTAACTCTTACATTAAACCTCTCTGGGAAAGTAAGTTCATGATGGTGTCTAGTAAGTTCGTGAGGGTGTCTATTCAGTGGTACTTATGATACAAAAAATATGTTTTGGTGGTACAAATGAGACAGAACAACCCATGGCAATTTATTAGGATGGTATTTCTGGGTAATTATAATGATGCTGCGTTTCAGTTTTGGAATCGGCAGGAGAAGCTGGTTGCAGGCTCTCAGACAAAACCCAGTGGAAGCAGACATCTCAGGGAGGGATTTGGAAGTGCTTGGCTGCCTGGTAGCCTAAGAAAAATCTTCATCGCAACCAGCTCTGGCAACTTACAGAGGATCGTTCAAATTCAGAGAAGTTGAGTCTGTGGAACATAAAAAAGGAGGAACATAATTAACTCCTTTGTAGTGGGGATGACTCTCATATTTACGATGTAAAGGAGATGCCATTTATGCCTTCTACGTTGGCCTTTAGAATTTTCCTAGTTCCCGTACACCAGCCAGGAGAAGAATAAAGGCAATCAGCCACAAGGTTTGTTTGGCTAAGTTGTCCCTCCTGTCACATACTTGTGCAGTTGCACATCAGTGCAAAGGGCCGGTGCCACGTTCCTCCTTAGCATTTGTTTATGCTTGCAAGGCAGCCAACACACACTTACTGAGCACTGAGGATGCCCTGGACATCATGCTGGGGTCACCATGCTGCCCACAAAAGTCCACAGCCGCTGCCTTTATAGAATGTACAGAACAACACCACTCATCTGGGCTGTAATGGAGAATTAAGCAACTTCATTTTGTTTCAGGTTTGGGGAGAAGCATCTTCAGAGTGGGGTTGCCCAGGGGGAATGCTAACACCAGGTTGGAGAGGTACCAAGCTGTCCTCTGCCTTTGGAGCGGTCGAGTTGGGCATGCAGTGACCAGTGGGCAGGGTCTGCTCTCTCTGGCCAGAGACACCTCTGGTGGCCTCTCTTTTCACCTCAATCCATTCATTACTTGGTGCTATTGAAGTATTATTGTAGCTCTAATGTCATGACATGACTGTCGGGAAGCACCGTGGTGGAGGATGGACCCCTGGAGAAGGGAATGGCTAACCTAAGGCTTCAAGCTCAAGAAAGAGAATTTTAGGCAGAGGCTAGAGCATATGAAAAGGTCTGGAGACCATCAGTACAGTGACATCTAGGGCAACAGTTAGTGTTTGGTACAGCTGGAAAGAAGGGCAGGGGGAGGCAAGGAGGATGGGAGAGGTGAGGGCAGGGGGATAAAGAGCCTCGTAAGGTGTTCAACTTCTTCCCAAAGTCTGAGCAGAACCTCTGAAGGATCGTACGCAGGGATGTGACTCCATCTGGTCTGCTACATGGAGGAGATGGAGGATGGGAACAGCTTGGCCTACAAGCTGACTGAGAGCCTTGGGAAGGTTTGAAAGGATCCAGGGGAGATGTGATAAGGGCCTCAACCAAGCCAAAACAATAGTTAGTCAAAAAATCTTTTGCAAATTGCACAGTGAACTGTAAAACCTGAGTTTAAAATATGCCAGAGGAGATTGCCTCTATGAATTGAAGATAAGATCTGTAACTACCAATTAGGGCAATTGAATGTATTATTGATTCTTTAATTTCAGGCCGCAAAGAAATCATGATGTGAAGTTATGAGATTTTCGGCCAAATTTAAAGACATCTTCTGTGTATTATATTTTAATAGAGTGAAATTGACTCAAAGCAGAATGCTTCTCTAGATCTACTTAGAAATGTCTCATATATACATCGTCAGAGGTGGTTAGGACAACAAAACTAGAAGGAGAAAGGAAGAGGTGACTTCCCATTGTTTCTGTCTTCAGAGCCTTAATTCTTCTCTTTTTTTTTTTCTTTTTTTCATATTCTTTACGGGATATTGAATATATTTCCCTGTGCTATACAATAGGACCTTGTGTTTATCCATCCTACATATAATAGTTTGCACCTGCTAATCTCAAACTCCCAATCCATCCCTCCCTCACTCCCCTCCCCCTTGGCAACCACAAGTCTCTTCTCTATGTCTGTGAGTCTGTTTCTGTTTCATAGATAAGTTAATTTGTGTCATATTTTAGAATCCACATATATGATATCATATGATGTTTGTCTTTCTCTTTCTGACTCACTTCACTTAGTATGATAATCTCCAGGTCCATCCATGTTGCTGCAAATGGCATTATTTCATTCTCTTTTGTGACGAATATTCCATTGTATACGTATATACCACATCTTCTTTATCCATTCATCTGTCGATGGACATTTAGGTCATTTCCATGTCTTGACTATTGTGAACAGTGGTGCAGGTATCTTTTCAAATTATAGTTTTGTCCAGATATATGCTCAGGAGTGGGATTGCTGGATCATATGGCAACACTATTTTTAGTTTTCTGAGGAACCTCCATACTGTTCTCCATAGTGGCTGTATCAATTTACATTACCACCAACAGGGTAGGAGGCCTCCCTTTTCTCCACACCCTCTCCAGCATTTGTTATTTGCAGACTTTTTCATGATGGCCATTCTGACTGCTCTGTGGTGGTACCTCGCTGTTGTTTTGATTTGCATTTCTCTAGTAACTAGTGATGTTGAGCATCTTTTCATGCACCTATTGGGGGCCTTAATACTATTTTTAAAAATATTTTCTTCACTTTATTGAGGAAAGTGTTTCTGTTTTTTTTTGTTGTTGTTGTTGTTTTGTTTTTTGGTCACAATGTGGAGGGTGCGAGATCTTAGTTCCCCGACCAGGGGTCTAACCTGCACCCCCTGCAGTGGAAGCGCTGAGTCTTAACCACTGGACTGCTAGGGAAGCCTTAATTCTTAATTAAGAATCCCTTAATTCCCAGGGGGCCTTAATTCTTAAAGTGTGATAGTTAATCTTATATCTGAGGATTTGTGCATCAGCCACCAGTCTCCATGCTATTTCCCTTCACTCTTTGGTAACCAATGGTTCTCACGTGGCAGACTGAAGTTTATGCATCTCCACTGAGACTCTGGACACTGCTGATGTGCAGATGTGTGTAACTGTGTTACATGAACACTATTCTGGAAATTTTATGTTTCAGAAGGTAAGGCTTGGTTCACAGTATATCTAATTCTGAATCATGCTGTAATAGAATTTTGCTGAGTCTGAGTGAATGTCTCAAATACACAAGAGTGAATGTCCCTAGTTTCATAGCATTTGGAATTTTCATGCCCATTCATGGTGCCCAAACCGAAGAGGGCTGCACAAGAAGAGGTAGTTGGGCTTGACTTTAATGTAAGTACTATCTCAACTATAACAGTGCCTCACCTGGTGGCACGCTCTCCAAAGGTCTTTAAGGATCACGTGGGGTCAGTTTCCTCCATGCACAGTGGCTAAAATGGGCCTTACTTGAAGAAAAGAGGATGGAATTCATGACTTAGATATTTTCCAGCCTTGTTATTCCATTTTTTTCATGAGCCTTTTTTTCCACCTAACACAGCATCCGGTAGAATAAGGCTTTTGAGAACGAACTTTTGAATTTAATATGTTGAGATGTTGCTAGAAGCTCCTTGAATAATGAGATTTTTAATTTCAAGAGCCAGGAGTGAAACACTCAGAAACATATTCCTCTCAGGAGAAGTCACAGCTCTACAACAATTGTCACTCCTTACAGTAACTTGTAATTCTTAACTAATTAGGGGGTGGAAATTGAGACTCATCATTTTCATTTTTCTCCTGACATATATTGTTCATCCCTTTTTGGCTTTTGGCATCATCGGTACTTCAGTCATGGTTTAAAGAAGAAGGTGCATCTTGAAGTTGGATTAAATTAAGGCTTAGTTTCTTTGCCTCAGCAATGAAATGTGTCATCTTTAAGTGAAACTCATGACCAGCAATAGGGTTTAGAATCATCTCTGGACCAAGAGGGTAAGCACTAAGTACAGGAATGAGCTGATTCTCATTTGCCTTTTGGGAGATATGCTTGCTAATTCTGCCCCAGAGAAAATATTTCATAACGGGAGGCAACGTTGGACATGAGCTTTGGAGAAGTACACATGGGGTTAAGGGGTGGGGTGGGGGAGGGAGGATATATGTAACAGAGGGAACTATGGGGGAGAAGAGCATGCTGTGTGAGATTGTTTCATATTTATTTCTTCACCAAATATTTCTTGCAGTCTATTATATGCCAGATACCATTCTAAGCGCTGGGCAAATTAAATGGACAAGTTCCTACTTTCTCAGAGGTCCAAAATATTAAGACAGTGATCATGGGAGAAGGGAAACAAATGAGCTGATCTCTACAATTGCTGCAAAATGTTAATCAGTATCACAGAGATGACATTGGACAGGTGGGTTGTGTCATGGGTCCAAAGGTGAAAGGTTATTACACTCAAGGTCAAGGAACTCGGGCTCTAGTTGCTTAGCTGGAACTCACCGGGAACCCCCCTGCTAAACGGCACCATGGTTCCAGCTTTTGTAGTCGCAGAACCTCAGTCACGTCCTCCAAAGACAGCCAGCTATTTCTGGGAGCAAGTCCCTTGGTGCACCTCTCATGAGTCTGCACAGGTTTTCACAGTTGTCACCATGCCATCTTCACCCTGTTCTTCCTTTTCTGTTTCAACTTAGGCTCCCAGCTGCCCACACCACGGTTCACCAAGTTCCTAGGCAAGTCTGTACTCTGGCACCACCTCTGTCCAGGCCAAGATGGGATAGGGGCCCAGGTGGCGGCAGCGGCGGGGCTATGACTGCTCTTTAAGTTTCCATTCGTCAGGGCTTGCCAGTTGGGCTAGTTTCCCTGCAGAAGGGACTCAAGACCCCCTGAGGCAGAGACTGCTAGCTCCCCGCCCACACGGCCTCTGTAGTTACCGTTCTGGAAAACACAGATGGAGCCCCATCGTGTCCCAGCCTGAGGGCTCTCTCTTGGCTTACCTGCACAGCTCAGGAATCCTGGGAGTAGACACGCCGGGACATTCCTCAGCTGATAATAGCTGGGAACAGAGGATAACTACCTCAGCTTCTTGGCCATTTAGGTATTTTGCTCTGTAAATTCTAGCAGCTCTGGCTTCCTTGGACTCCAACTTCGGTCTTCTCAACTCAGGGAGACTGCTTATTTGGGTCCCTCCTTCCTGTACTGCAGCCTGGCAACTCTCCAGGCAGTCAGCTGGCACAAATGCAGAGGCTGCCTCATTTGTTTCCCTTCTCCCATGACCCCTGTCCTGAACTGCCTATTGTCTGTTGTTTCATTTATGTTGTCCAGCTTCCTAATTATTTAAGAGTAAGTCCATTCCTATTATTTTATCATGGTTAGATGTAGACGTCCTTAGTGTCAACATAATTAATGGAGAAAGCATAGTCTTTTAACAAATGGTGCCAGAACAGCTGACATCCATATGGGAAAAGCTGAGATTTGACCCCTACCTTCCAACATAAAAAAACCAACCAGGGCTTCCCTGGTGGCACAGTGGTTGAGAGTCTGCCTGCCGATGCAGGGGGCGTGGGTTCGTGCCCTGGTCCTGGAGGATCCCATATGCCACAGAGCAGCTGGCCCCGTGAGCCATGGCCGCTGAGCCTGAGCATCCGGAGCCTGTGTCCCGCAACGGGAGAGGCTACAACAGTGAGAGGCCCGCGTACCGCAAAACAAAACAAAACAAAACAAAACAATAAAACAAACCAAAAATCCCAAAAACAAACAAACAAAAAACCCTAACTTGAAATGGATTAAAACCTGAACATAGTGGCCAAAACTATTATATAAAACATTGAGAGGAAATGAGGGGGAAAATCTACATATCCTTGGGGGTAGGCAAAGATTTCCAGAATTTGTAAAGCATTCTTATGACTCAATAAGAAGGCCAACAACCTATTAAAATAAGGGTGGGGCTTCCCTGATGGTGCAGTGGTTGAGAGTCTGCCTGCCGATGCAGGGGACGCAGGTTCGTGCCCCAGTCTGGGAGGATTCCACATGCCGTGGAGCGGCTAGGCCCGTGAGCCATGGCTGCTGAGCCTGCGCGTCTGGAGCCTGTGCTCCGCAACGGGAGAGGCCACGACAGTGAGAGGCCTGCGTACCACAAAAAAAAAAAAAAAAAAAGGTGAAATATTTCATCAGTTTCTTAAAGGAAAAACAAAAAGATATTGTAAGAGCCAAGAAGTACAACAAAACTTACTCAACATCATTATTCATCAGGGAAAAGCAAATTAAAACCACAATGAGATATTACTACTCACCCATGAAAAAAGCTAAAATTTGAAAAATGAAAATCTCAAATGTTGGTGAGAATATGGTACAGCTGGAACTCTCAGATACCTCTGAGAGGTACACTACCAACTCTTTAGAAAATAATTTGGCAGTTTCTTATAAAGTTATATACGTACTTACTATTTAACATTAAAATTCTACTCTTAGGTATTTACCCAAAAGGAAAGAAAATATTTATTTACCACTCCCCCCCCCCACAAATTCCTAGTACACAGTGCTCATAAATGTTTACTTTATAATGGCCCCAAACTGTGATAGACCCACATGTCCATCAAGAAGTGGATGGATAAATAAACTGTGGTGTATCCTTACAATGGAATACCACTCTGAACAAAAAGGAATGAAGTATACATACATGTGTTAAAGGAAAACCAAAAAGGAGGCTACAGTTTGAGGATACCCCTAAGCCAACCACACATAGCCACATCACCAAAACTAAAAATGTCCTGATTTCCCCAGAAGGCTGACTCTGACCTTCACCTGGTAAGGGCATGAGCCAGTGGGCAGGTCTCATCCCTGGGTAAATGGGACTAGATCTGGAGCACTCTCCACCTCCCCCACTACCCGTGCCCCCAAACCCTGCTCCAACCCCTGTTCCTGATTCCACCTGTCCCTAAGATGGGCCAGAGGAGAGCAGAGATATTCGGCAGCCTGAGGACTGAGGTCTTGCCCACACACATGGGGAACTGAGGGGTGCATTGAATTGAAATTAGGTTGGATGCAGAAACACTGCTACAGCTCTTGAACATCAAGCTTATGGACTGAGGTAATCCATCCCTATATACTTAGTGGTCTGGTGTACTGGCTTTGGGGATTTGAGTGGACCATGGAAGGATGGGCCTTCTACAGTTCACTGTCCTTCTAGGTTCTGGAAGAGAAAGTGGGACAGGAGGGCCCTAGCTCCATGGGTGGGTCATAGCACGGCCTCTTGTGTGGCTATTTCCAATAGCTCTGAGCCCCACATAGGGGCGACACGGGAGGTCTAGAGGAGGTTCAGGGTCTACGGAGAGAAGATTGAAATTTCTTTAGCAACCTCCAGGTTGCACAGGGATTGTGTATTCTACCAAACCTATAAGATTACCTAGTGCCTAACTAAATGAAAGACACACGGAGGTGTCTTATAAATGAGGATCCAGAGGATTTGATACACTATTCAAATGTCTTTTGAACTGGTTTTCAATATTTAACTTAATTCCAGTTCAAAGCTCACTGTACTTTGAGTACACTGAGATAGAATTGCTGTTGAAAGAATGTGGAGGGGCTTCCCTGGTGGCGCAGTGGTTGAGAGTCCACCTGCCGATGCAGGGGATGCGGGTTCGTGCCCCGGTCCGGGAAGATCCCACATGCCGCAGAGAGGCTGGGCCCGTGAGCCATAGCCACTGAGCCTGCACGTCCGGAGTCTGTGCTCCGCCAGGGGAGAGGCCACAACAGTGAGAGGTCCGCGTACTGCAAAAAAAAAAAAAAAAAAAAAGAATGTGGACTCAGACTCTTACTATCCCTCTCAAGCCAACATTAATATTGGAAAATACACAATTATTTACCTCTGCAGCCCATCTCCCAACTGTCCAATTTGTGTCACCAACAGTGATGGAAGAAGAAGGAAGGAAATGAAGAATGAATTAAGAGAGAGGTGAGTACAAGAGTGAAGATTAGAAAGAGGCTGTATTGAAAGAAAAGATGGGTCTTTCTGGAATTGAAAGAGAGTGAAAAAAAAAGGTTGCAGGTTTAAGAGGATCTAAGTTGTGGTCTCTTCTGGTTGGCCTCGAAAGGGGTCACACATTTCTTAGGTCCTTTCCCTGGTCACCCCTATCTAAAACTCATTTTCATGGGGTCATATTCTTTCCTTCCTGCCTTCCTTCTTAAAAAAAGAAGAGAATCAAGGAACTCTCCTGCAGTGGTAGAGGAAGAAAACAGGATTGCTGAAGAATTTTCTTTAATTATCAGAGCACTTCAGGTATTTCACTGTTTCTGTATCAGCAATTCTGAGTACATGCTGCTCTTCTCACCAGAAGCTATTCTTTAATTAAGTTAAAGTCGTCTACTGCCTCACTGTTGATTTTCATTTTTTTAACTCGTGCCAGATCTTCCTGTAAGCAACTTCAGAATACCCTCTTTTCACATTTAAGGTGGCAGTAATTAGGCCCAAATTTGCTGAGCCTGTGGGAATCTTACAACCAACGTGATCTTAATAGTGTTTTTATGTCTGAACTACTCTGTTCTTACGTGTGAGGCTACCAACTGGATAAAAGAAATGGCCTTGACATCCAGTGGTTGTTGGAGTTTGGAAAATGCCCCTGAAGAGTGGAAGGTTGGCGAGCTTTTTTTTTACTAAATGAGAAACAGTTAACCACCGAACCTATGTTGGTATCCACATTGCATTAGGGTTTTTTTGGTCTCTTGAGATATTGAGGTACATTGAGATATTGTTGGGTAAATGCTTATATTAGAGGAAATAAAGATCTTATGGTTGACAATACCTCATAAATCAAGAAACAGTTAAAAAAAGGAAAGTTTCAATGGTTTATAATAGGAGAGATATTGTGTCTTCAAAGGAAAGATTTGTATCCTCCAAATAGAGGCAGAGTAGTATTTTGGGATTATTTGAAAAGACTTCACATAAGATTTATTTACCATTTTATAGAGTCTTATAAAACACCCTGTTCATAGAATAGAGGTCATTTTTATTGATGTTGCCTCCACATATGATTTCTGACCAATGGTCTGAGTAAAATGGAGAATGAGCCAAAAGAAGTAAACCAAAGTACTAAATCATCATTTTTTCAGTCTGTTACCGTACCTAAAATCTCTCCTATTTTAGGGACCTAAGAACTGTCACCTGGCCGATTTCTCTATCAAATACTGCTCCTGTTCCCCAAATGCTATATGCTTCACTTTCGATTAAATAATAGTACAATTTCTTGCTGGTTGGTTCCACTGATACATCCAAGTCTTTTCCAAGCATGAGATAATTTCTGAGCAGAGGCCCACCTCACTATTTTTGTGTAAAACTCATCCATTATTTCAATAACTTCCCTCCCCTTGACAACTACCCAGCACACTTTTGTGTGGCCACATTTATTGAGCACCCATTATGTGCCAGGCATTTTGTCAGAAGCTCAAGACATCGAGATGCCCAGCATGGACCTCAAATTGCCATCTCTCCTCATTAGAATACTGGTGAGTATCCCTGTCTGTCAAGTTGCCTTCTGTATTGGAAACAGCAAAGCAAACCAATGATTACAATACAGAGTGGGAAGAACATCACAGAGGTATGCAGTAGGCGATGTGGGAAGTGAGAGGGGTCCAAAACAGATCACAGCACCAGAGAACTCTTCCTAAAGGCAATGGTGTTTAGTCTGATCCTTGAGGGATGCGTGGACTTGAAGAGTGGCAATGTGCATTCCAGATGTAAAAGACATCACGTCATGGGGACTTTGTGTCATGGCCAATTGTTTGGGATAGTTGTAAGGACAGGTATGGAAGAAAGTTTCAGAAGCTACCATGGAGGCAATTTCTGATTGTGAAGGGTCTTGAAATTCAAACTTTATGCTGAAAGTTCTCAGAAAGGAATTGAAAAGCTGGGCAGCAATATGAGTTGATTTATCTCGCACAAGAATAGATGTGGCTGAAGTGTACAGGATAGGTTGGAGGGGGAGCATAGAGAAAAGGAAGCCAATGAGGATGCTGTTTCAGTGAGAAGAAATAGGGCTTGATAAAAGCAGAGACAGTGGCAAGGAAAAGAAAGTGTAGGACTGAGAAATATCAAGGCACTGGAACTAGTTACTGATGTGGGCAGAAGAGGGAGGAAGGTTTAGAAAGACTGTCACTGCTGCATATGCAGTGGGGACATCTATCTACTGAGCTTGGGGATGCAGAGAAGGGGAGGTTTACAGAGGGTTGGAAGAAAATGAATCAGTGTGCACATGTGACAGGTTCATGTGAGAGGTTCATGGGAGAAGTATGAAGACTCTCACATTTGAGTCTGGACCTTGGGGCACAGGTCTTGACTTGAGATACAAACTTATAGGTACTTAGCAAATAGCTGATGGCTCAAATCATTGATTTATATAAAGGGAGGGCACAGAGCAAGAAGAGGAGGGGTTAGAGGATGATCATTTAGGGAATGAATGGAGGAAGAAGACTCCAAGGCAACGCCAGGAAAGGAATCATCAGGGAGATGGAGGGAGGACCAAGATTGTTCCAGAATCTTCACTTCACATCCCAGATAGATTGCCATAGAGTTGACGTGCCTTTCTTCACTGCTGCCAGCTCCATTTCCTTTCTTCTTGTGAACTCCTCAAGATGAATGGAAATATTTCCTTTCACTGTACAAGTCCCCACATTTGGTTAACATTCTTATAATGACGGGCCCTGTCTCTCAGTGACCTAATGAATTATGTGGCTTCATGCATCATTAGTTCTTTTGGTTCTATGTCCTGAAGAAAGGCTACTTCTTCTTAGACTTAGGATATAATTAAAATGACCTTCTTCCGGAACAAAGCATACCAATTTCTGATCATCAATAAGTATTTTTAAAGAATGATGCATATTTTAGAGAAAATTTGAACAAATAAAAAACTCAGCTACAGTTAGATATCTTTCAATAACATAAATTTTATCAATCACCGCTTAGCATGGCTTTTTTTTTTTTTGCGGTACGCGGGCCTCTCACTGTCGTGGCCTCTCCCGTTGTGGAGCACAGGCTCCGGACGCACAGGCTCAGCAGCCATGGCTCACGGGCCCAGCCGCTCCGTGGCATGTGGGATCCTCCCGGACCGGGGCACGAACCCATGTCCCCTGCGTCGGCAGGTGGACTCTCAACCACTGCGCCACCAGGGAAGCCCAGCACTTGTTTTTTTATTGAAAGAGCCTAAATCAGTTTTTCTAGGTGTCAATGCCCTTGTAACTTTTCTTTTGCTTTCATTTGCTTGCATTTTTACTATATCAGGGGAGCTCTAATTACATTATATTGTCTACTCCTTGAGGTACCGTTCTTTGTACTTACCCAATCCTTTCTATTGGAAATGATCAACGACTACATAGTATGATAATTTGATTGCTTACAACTTATCAGGGAAATGACCAGTTGGCTCTCCTGAGATTCCAGCTCTTTCTTTGCTACTTGAGTCATTTTTAGACCCAGCAGAAATGGAATAACAAAATCAGATACTAAGATATACTGGTTTATATGAACATCTCAAGAGGGGTCTCTTTCTGATAAGAAAAGAGCTTGACATAAATTTTACTAACTGTTATAAGGTTTTTTTCTCTCATTGAATATTTAATAAAACTGTGTAACATTGACCTTCATCTTTGAAATCCACTGTTTTAGATATGTAGAAGAAAATGTACCCTTCAAACATATTTGACCTCAACAGAGTGAGTTAAATAAAATTTAAAATAGGGGTATAAAAATAATTCCCACTAATAATCAGAGTGTTTTAATATCTTCTAGGTAAATTATTAATTGAAATAGGCTTGTAAGAGAGAAAGAGATCTAGTGGACCCCGATGGAATAGAGTCTGTATTAGTTTCCTATTGCTGCTGTAACAAATCCCCACAAATTCAGTGGGTGAAAACCATGCAAACTGATGATCTTCCAGTTCTGGAAATCAGAAGCCTACCATGAGTCTTACAGGAACAGAATGTGTTGGTCAATAGCATTCCTTCTGGAGGCTTTAGGGGAGAATCCATCGTCTTTCCTTTTCTAGATTCTAGAGGCCAAGTGCATTCTCCATCTCTCTCTTCTGTCTTCCACTTTTGCACGTGTTTATTTTGACTCAGTCACTTTCAAAGAACCGATGTAGGAGTAATGATTATATACCTTTAATATATCAAGGGAATATATAGCCTGCATACGATAACATGAGCTCTCAATTCTGGATAAGTTATGAGAAAAGATAGGAGAGAACGCAAGGGATCATGGCAGCCTGAAAAATGCCCTATTGTGTGCTGGGCAGAGGGCAGGATAAGTAACATTGTGCCATGACTTCAACACAGTCCCAGAGCAAATGCATTTTATTGATTTTTATGTTTAAAAGTCTCATTTGTTCAAGTAGCATATTTAATGTTACAAGCACAACCAAAGTTAAAAATCCAACAGACAAAATGAGTTCTACAATATATTTAAAAAGCAGTATCGAATTGTGTCACTATCTACAAGTGTTATTTATAAATGAGTTGAAATCTCAGTTATCTTCCTGTTTCTCTCATCTTTTAGTAAACAATATAAAAGTGCTCTGGTCACTTTAAGGACAATCACTTTTTTTTTTTTTTTTTTGGCCGTGCAGTGCAGCATGTGGGATCTTAGTTCCCCGACCAAGGATCGAACCCGTGCCCCCTGCAGTGGAATCACAGAGTTCTAACCACTGGACCACAGGAAATTCCCAAGGACAATCACTTTAAAAATCACACAAAAACTTGATGCTGAAGAAATTCTTCCCACAGTGATGATTTGAAAGTGTTAATTCATTTGCAAGAGATTCTACTGGAATGAGAAAGACCTCTGTTAATATGTGGGTTTTTTTAAGTAATTTAAATCCAAATTGAGAGAGGCTTGTCCATTACCAATACATATTTATCAAAGAAGTCCATCTCTAGTCTTCTAGTATTCCCAAAGATTGTTCTAAGCACAGTGTCACGTGTTCCCCCACCTACGCTTTCCTGCTCTTTCTGACTCTGCTTGCCCTTTTTCCTACTTCATTTGGTGCTCAGTGCTCTCATGCAGCTCCCAGACTCTTCCAAGCCCCCTGAGGCAGAACATCACCTGGCTCTCCCACCTAACTCCTCCACTCCCTTCCAGCATCTGTCATGAGCTTTGAAGGTCTTTTCTTGAGAGCAATGTCATCAGGTTCCTTCCAGGTGTCACACAACTCATAACCTGGTTCTTGTGAAGGTACCTTATTCTGTTATTCTCTCTGGGCTTGCTGGAAATGCAGTGCTTTAACTAGAATTCTTTAGAACACAGGTTTCCTAGCATGTAATCTTTGCCACATGAAAGATAGGTTCAGTTGTTTCGACTGAAAAAAAATGCACAACATGAGAGTTGTGAGTTAAGTTTTATTTGGGGCAAAATAAGGACTATGGCCGGGGAGACACTCTCCCAGATAGCTCTGAGGAACTGCTCCAAAGAAGTGGGGGAATGTCAGTATGTACGTGACTTTAGTGAAGGGGGTATGTGAAGTCAAGTACACATGTTGGCAGAGGTTGGCTGCTAGTCATGAGGAAGAGATGTCACTGTTGATTTTAGTGCTTTTCTAGATTTGAGGAGATGCAAGAATTTGGGCTCACACAAATCTTCTCCTGAAAATATCTAACTAGCTGAAGGCCTCTTGTACCAGTTTTTCCCAGAGCACAGAGTGCCTCATTCCTTTCAGGGTGTGTTGAAGGTCAGTGACTGCATTGGCTAGTGACTTACTCCTTGTAGAGGCAGATGGTAAGGGCCAATTTTTAGTTGGAAGTTGCCAAATAAACCTTGGAAATTCATAATGCACATTGGCATGTGTGAAAACAAAATGGCCCAAATAACTTGTCTAATGTTGTTCAGTATTTCCCATCATATTGTCCACAGAACCAGGGATGACCAGAGACCACACATAAAAGAAAGGATCTGTAAAAAAACGATCTGTCTTCCTCAGTGATGAGTAGGCAATAAAGCAGTTTGGAGAATCAGCACAAAAAGAGGCAGAGAAGTTACTCAACTCGTATATCAGGAGGATTTTAATAGCAAGTACTGCAAAATACAACTCAAACTTTAGCAGAAGAAGGGAAATTATAGGTTCATTTATTTAAAAGCTTAAGATTAGATCTGCTTCAGGTGGGGTTTGGTGCTTCAATAGCAAGCAATAGGAAGGTCAACTAACATAAGCAGAAAAGGGGGAGTAATTGGTTCATTTACTAAAATCCTCAAGGTGAGACTTGGCCAAGGCATTCTAAGATGGCCATGAAGAACCTTATGTCTCTTCATCTAGTGGTTTTGAATTCTGCCTCTTTGGCTTCATTCTCAGGGCTCCATGTGGTGGTCTTGCTGGCAGCTGACTCTCATCTTCCTTATTGCTAAAGAGCCATCAGGAAAAGTCTTCTTGTATTTCACTAGTTCTGATTGGATAACAGGATCATCTCTTAACCAATCATAGTGGCTAGGGAGATACCATACTCTGATTGGTCAGATCTGAGTCCTGGGCTAGGGGAAGGGCCAAGCCCCTTCCCAATGCACAGGTCAGAGGGTGGGGAAAGTAGTGGTGCCCCAGAAGAAAACTGTCATTATTCCATGAAGCAGAATGAGTGGGTGCTTTGTGGCCAGAACCTAACAAATATCCACTGCGATGGAAAAGAAAACATTAGCCGGCATGTATCTTGGTCTCTATGTATTTAAAGAAGTTCAATTTTATAGATGAGTACAAAATTGTTACTGAAGATTCTCAGGGTGCTGCAGATAGTCAAGACACCTGCAGTTATCAGAAAATTCGAGAGAAAGAAGATGTTCCCAGGATATGCAGCAAAGGTTACCCTCTGAAAACATGACCCTCCAAAATATACCTTATAGAGTGAGTCAGAGGTGTGCTCCTTACCAAGCTGATCTCCTTAAAGGTTAAGGATGTTATCTCAATCTCTATCACTTAGTGTAATGCTTGGAGCTGAAGGGCTGGTTAGAAGACGATTTTAGACTGAATTAATTAATACATTTGCAGAAGGAACTCAAGGGATGATCTTTTTTTAAAAGTATGTGCTGGGATGCTTGGGAAACACTCATGTCCAGTTAAAATGTGTACAGTTTTGAGACCATATGGTGTAATTGAAGAAATCTGTAGCCCAATAGCTGTTCCTTAACATGCCTGAAGACTGAAAGAGAATCAGTGTATTGGTCTAGGAAGGGAGGACAAGGGAAGCACTTTTCATGGTGGGGGAGAGGGGCCCTGTTCAACTTAATTTGTGTAGCTTCCTTCTCTCCTGTATCTGGGCCACAAACTCGTGTGTCCTTGACCTTCCCAGACTTCGAGCTCTCCTCAGCTCAGCCAGGTTCTCTTCCCCTCCCTGCCCTGGACAGTGTGCTTGTGCAATCCTGGGTTCACCTTGTTTCCTTCCTCTCATGGACCATAATCCCGGGCAGCCCTTTGTCCAAACCCTGGCTGCACATATTTTGTCCAGTCTTCCACGTGTTGAAGATGGCAGGGCCAATCTGGCTCCTGTTACTCCATCTCAGCCTTTGACATTGGAATACTTTGAGTCTGGCTGGGAGGGAGGTCAGGCCTAAGGAGGACACGTGGAATGGACAGGAGAACCAGGGGGATCTGATTGGCTGCAGAGTTCTGTTGGATGTCCTCCTTGCAGCTTCTTCTAGTTTGCTGATGAATGACAAAGCGTAGCTGTAATTTTGTTTTTCCTTCGGTTCGTGGACCTCTCACTGTTGTGGCCTCTCCCGTTGTGGAGCACAGGCTCTGGACGCGCAGGCTCAGTGGCCATGGCTCACGGGCCCAGCCGCTCCGCAACATGTGGGATCTTCCCGGAGTGGGGCATGAACCCGTGTTGCCTGCATTGGCAGGTGGACTCCCAACTACTGCGCCACCAGGGAAGCCCCCAGGATAGATGTAAGTTTTAAAACTTTAACTATAGTTGATTTACAATATTATGTTAGTTTTAGGTTTACAGCTTCAGATTCTTTTCCATTATAAGTTATTACAAGATATTGAATATAGTTCCCTGTGCTATACAGTGGATCCTTGTTGTTTATCTATTTTATATATAGTAATGTATATCTGTTAATCCCATACTCCTAATTTATCCCTCCCCCTCCCCTTTGGTAACCATAAGTTTGTTTCCTATGTCTGTGAGTCTATTTCTGTTTTATAAATAAGTTCATTTGTATCATTTTTCTAGATTTCACATATAGGTGATATCATATGACATTTGTCTTTGTCTGACTTACTTCACTTAGTATGATTATCTCTAGGTCCATCCATGTTGCTGCAAATGGCATTATTTCATTCTTTTTTAGGGCTGAGTAATATTCCATTGCATATATGTACCACATCTTCTTTATCCATTCATCTGTTGATATACATTTAGGTTGTTTCCATGTCTTGGCTATTGTGAATAGTGCTGTTATGAACACAGGGGTGCATGTATCTTTTTGGATTAGAGTTTTCATCTTTTCTGGATAATATGCTCAGGAGTGGGATTGCTGGATCATATGGTAACTCTATTTTTAGTTTTTTAAAGGTAGATGTAATTTTAATTCCGAGGATGTCCTAGTGGCATTTATCATGTTTTCTGGAGGTGTGGCACTGTTCAGACATCTTCGCTTGAACCGAGTCCAGCCTTTCCAAGGAGAGACTGGAACATTCGGATCCTGAGCTGTCTTTGAGGCAAACATGTGACCTGAGTTTGACCCCCAGCCTCCATCACGGGGTATTTCAGTTGGGAAGTGAGTGGCTCAAGGAGGGAGGCTCTGAGCAGAATCCATTCTCCTAGAACGGGTGGTTGCACAGCTGTCAGGCAAGATCCCTCTCTGATACAGAAGCAGCATAGATAGGTGACATCAGGGCTAGTTCCCTCTGTGCCCAGAGGCGGCAGAAAAAGCATAGGTTCCTCATTAGGCAGCTCCGTGGCTGGGTTTTAGGCATCATGTCTGCAGTCTTACCCTCAATTCTGTTTCACTAGCCCTCCCAACAGTCCTGTAAAAACCTCGTTTTTCTCCTCCATCAGCCATAATCAATCACTCCTTTTTTTTTTTTTTTTTTTTGGTTGTGCTGCGTGGCTTCTTGCGGGATCTTAGTTCCCCAACCAGGGATCGAACCTAGGCCCCAGCAGTGAAACTGCGGAGTTCTAACCATTGGACAACAAGGAAAGTCCCCCGAATCAATTACTCTTATTAGGACAACTTATTGCCTTCGTTGTATTATTGTTTGATTTAGTAGAGGATTATAAACAAAGGTGTACACCAAAAAATGGATATCACCTTATCCATAAAAGGAAAAGCTAAATTCAAATAGCTACTTCCAAGTAGATCAGAGTCCTTACTTAAAAGCTCTCTGTGTCTGTCATGGATGGATGCCCAAGACCAGAAGAAAGTGAAGACATTACCTATTCAGGGTCTTATCTCTTGCTCTTATCAATTGTATTAATTTTCCTGTTGGAAATAAACTCTCCTGTTAGTCCAGTGATTGTTATTGGATATTTTAACAACCCATGTCAGCCCTATATCCAAATCATAGATTTTTCTGAACCAAGTTTCCAGGCTTCATCAACATTTCTATAGCTGGGACATTTGTAATCAAGGTATTCAGTTGACAAATGGCTTTCTCTAATAGGAGATTTGTAAACAGCATCTGGATTCATTAATTTTATAACTTCTCATTTCTTTACACTCATAAGCTAAACATGTACCCACTACACCTGTAGTTCATTCTTTTGAAAGATGAGCATACTTGGCATGGTGCAGAGATAAATGAATAAATGCTCATGCTTTTAAAACAGTGTGGGTGGTGGTATCCTGGGAGACTCCTAAATATGTCAACTGAACCAGGATGCTAATAGAGAACACAGCTCCCAGGAGTCAATTAGACAAGATGTGGTCACGGAAGATAGGAAATGCTATTTTAATAAAGTACCATTGACTCCTTGTCTTTTAAACAGAAAATAGCCTATTCCTGGCCTGTAATTGAAAGCATATCACTTGGAGTTTCTGGTGGGAATTGCTTCGAGCAGAGGTATATATTCAGATGTCTGAATGGTACACTTCACTTATCTCCAAGAATTACTCAGAGAGATTTTTCTGGACAGGCGAGAAGCTATTTTGCTACACAAACCTTTGAAAGAGGAAGAGAGAGAATGAAAAAAATCTACAAGCAAGTAAATGGATGGGTTATGAATGTAATAGGTAAGACACTGAACTAGCTGTTGTCTAACCTTGCAGTAAATTGAGGGTGTTTTAAAAATAGTGTCTAAATTCAAAACCAAACCATTAGAACCAGAAGTGAAAACTTTGTTGAGCTTTTGGTTGTATGGGAAACAAAGCCAGAGATATCAGAGAATAACTTTGTAGGAAGGGACCTTTGATGCTCATTTAGTGCAATACTATTAGGACTTCCGGGTAAGATGGCGGAAGAGTAAGACGCGGAGATCACCTTCCTCCCCACAGATACACCAGAAATACAGCTACACGTGGAACAACTCCTACAGAACACCTACTGAACGCTGGCAGAAGACCCCAGACCTCCCAAAAGGCAAGAAACTCCCCACATACCTGGGTAGGGCAAAGCAGAGAGATTCCCGCACAGAGGAGCGGTGCCGAGCGGCACTCACCAGCCCGAGAGGCTTGTCTGCGCCCCCGCCGGGGCGGGCGGTGCTGGAGCTGAGGCTCGGGCTTCGGTCAGAGCGCAGGGAGAGGACTGGGGCTGGCGGCGAGACCTCAGCCTGAAGGGGGCTAATGTGCCACAGCTAGCCGGGAGGGAGTCCGGGAAAACTCTGGAGCTGCCGAAGAGGCAGGAGACTTTTTCTTCCCTCTTGGTTTCCTGGTGCGCGAGGAGAGGGGATTAAGAGCGCCGCGTAAAGGAGCTCCAGAGACGGGCGTGAGTCGCGGCTGAAAGCACGGAGCCGAGAGAGGAGCGTGGGACGCTGGGGCTGCTGCTGCCGCCCTCAAGAAGCCTGTGTGCGAGCGCAGGTCACTGTCCACACCGCCCTTCCGGGAGCCTGTGCAGCCTGCCACTGCCGGGGTCCCGGGATCCAGGGGCGGCTTCCCTGGGAGAACGCACGGCGCGCCTCGGGCTGGTGCAACGTCACGCCGACCTCTGCCGCTGCAGGCTCGCCCCACACTCCGTGCCCCTCCCTCCCGCCCGGCCTGAGTGAGCCAGAGTCCCCGAAGAGGCTGCTCCTTTAACCCTGTCCTGTCTGAGCGAAGAACAGACGCCCTCCGGCGACCTACACGCAGAGGCGGGGCCAAATCCAAAGCTGAGACCCAGGAGCTGTGAGAACAGAGAAAGGGAAACCTCTCCCAGCAGCCTCAGAAGCAGCGGATTAAAGCTCCACAATCAACTTGATGTACCCTGCATCTGTGGA
Source organism: Mesoplodon densirostris (assembly GCF_025265405.1). Lineage (NCBI taxonomy): Eukaryota > Metazoa > Chordata > Mammalia > Artiodactyla > Ziphiidae > Mesoplodon > Mesoplodon densirostris. The sequence goes on from NC_082663.1 coordinate 9,515,693, forward strand.
ATACATGAATAGACAACAAATCATCCCAAATTGAGGAGCCAGGAGTCAGTGCTGTGCCTCTGAGGTGGGAGAGCCAACTTCAGGACACTGGTCCACAAGAGACCTCCCAGCTCCACATAATATCAAACGGCGAAAATCTTCCAGAGATCTCCATCTCAACACTAGCACCCAGCTTCACTCAACGACCAGCAAGCTACAGTGCTGGACACCCTATGCCAAACAACTAGCAAGACAGGAGCACAACGCCACCCATTAGCAGAGAGGCTGCCTCAAATCATAAAAAGTCCGCAAACACCCCAAAACACACCACCAGACGTGGACCTGCCCACCAGAAAGACAAGATCCAGCCTCATCCACCAGAACACAGGCAGTAGTCCCCTCCACCAAGAAGCCTACACAACCCACTAAACCAACCTTAGCCACTGGGGACAGACACCAAAAACAACGGGAACTACGAACCTGCAGCCTGCAAAAAGGAGACACCAAACACAGTAACATAAGCAAAATGAGAAGACAGAAAAACACACAGCAGGAGAAGGAGCAAGATAAAAACCCACCAGACCTAACAAATGAAGAGGTAATAGGCAGTCTATCTGAAAAAGAATTCAGAATAATGATGGTAAAGATGATCCAAAATCTTGGAAATAGAATAGACAAAATGCAAGAAACAGTTAACAAGGACCTAGAAGAACTAAAGACGAATCAAGCATCGATTAAAAACACAATAAATGAAATAAAAAATACTCTAGATGGGATCAATAGCAGAATAACTGAGACAGAAGAACGGATAAGTGAGGTGGAAGATAAAATAGTGGAAATAACTGCTGCACAGCAAAATAAAGAAAAAAGAATGAAAAGAACAGAAGACAGTCTCAGAGACCTCTGGGACAACATTAAACGCACCAACATTCGAATTATAGGGGTTCCAGAAAAAGAAGAGAAAAAGAAAGGGACTGAGAAAATATTTGAAGAGATTATAGTTGAAAACTTCCCTAATATGGGAAAGGAAATAGTTAATCAAGTCCAGGAGGCACAGAGAGTCCCATACAGAATAAATCCAAGGAGAAATACACCAAGACACATATTAATCAAACTGTCAAAAATTAAACACAAAGAAATCATATTAAAAGCAGCAAGGCAAAAACAACAAATAACACACAAGGGAATCCCCATCAGGATAACAGCTGATCTCTCAGCAGAAACTCTACAAGCCAGAAGGGAGTGGCAGGACATACTTAAAGTGATGAAGGAGAAAAACCTGAAACCAAGATTACTCTACCCAGCAAGGATCTCATTCAGATTTGATGGAGAAATTAAAACGTTTACAGACAAGCAAAAGCTGAGAGAGTTCAGCACCACCAAACCAGCTTTACAACAAATGCTAAAGGAACTTCTCTAGGCAAGAAACACAACAGAAGGAAAAGAACTACAATAACGAACCCAAAACAATTAAGAAAATGGGAATAGGAACATACATATCAATAATTACCTTAAATGTAAATGGACTAAATGTTCCCACCAAAAGACACAGACTGGCTGAATGGATACAAAAACAAGACCCATATATATGCTGTCTACAAGAGACCCACTTCAGACCTAGAGACACATACAGACTGAAAGTAAGGGGATGGAAAAAGATATTCCATGCAAATGGAAACCAAAAGAAAGCTGGCGTAGCAATTCTCATATCAGACAAAATAGACTTTAAAATAAAGACTACTAGAAGAGACAAAGAAGGACACTACATAATGATCAAGGGATCAATCCAAGAAGAAGATATAACAATTGTAAATATTTATGCACCAAACATAGGAGCACCTCAATACATAAGGGAAATATTAACAGCCATAAAAGGAGAAATCGACAGTAACACAATCATAGTAGGGGACTTTAACACCCCACTTTCACCAATGGACAGGTCATCCAAAATGAAAATAAATAAGGAAACACAAGCTTTAAATGATACATTAAACAAGATGGACTTAATTGATATTTATAGGACATTCCATCCAAAAACAACAGAATACACATTTTTCTCAAGTGCTCATGGAACATTCTCCAGGATAGATCATATCTTGGGTCACAAATCAAGTCTTGGTAAATTTAAGAAAATTGAAATTGTATCAAGTATCTTTTCTGACCACAATGCTATGAGACTAGATATCAATTACAGGAAAAGAGCTGTAAAACATACAAACACATGGAGGCTAAACAATACACTACTTAATAACGAAGTGATCACTGAAGAAATCAAAGAGGAAATTAAAAAATACCTAGAAACAAATGACAATGGAGACACGACGACCCAAAACCTATGGGATGCAGCAAAAGCAGTTCTAAGAGGGAAGTTTATGGCAATACAATCCCACCTTAAGAAACAGGAAATATCTCGAATAAACAACCTAACCTTGCACCTAAAGCAATTAGAGAAAGAAGAACAAAAACATCCCAAAGTTAGCAGAAGGAAAGAAATCATAAAAATCAGATCAGAAATAAATGAAAAAGAAATGAAGGAAACGATAGCAAAGATCAATCAAACTAAAAGCTGGTTCTTTGAGAAGATAAACAAAATTGATAAACCATTAGCCAGACTCATCAAGAAAAAAAGGGAGAAGACTCAAATCCATAGAATTAGAAATGAAAAAGGAGAAGTAACAACTGACACTGCAGAAATACAAAAGATCATGAGAGATTACTATAAGCAACTCTATGCCAATAAAATGGACAACCTGGAAGAAATGGACAAATTCTTAGAAAGGCACAACCTGCCAAGACTGAATCAGGAAGAAATAGAAAATATGAACAGACCAATCACAAGCACTGAAATTGAAACTGTGATTAAAAATCTTCCAACAAACAAAAGCCCAGGACCAGATGGCTTCACAGGCGAATTCTATCAAGCATTTAGAGAAGAGCTAATACCTATCCTCCTCAAACTCTTCCAAAATATAGCAGAGGGAGGAACACTCCCAAACTCATTCTACGAGGCCACCATCACCTTGATACCAAAACCAGACAAGGATGTCACAAAGAAAGAAAACTACAGGCCAATATCACTGATGAACATAGATGCAAAAATCCTCAACAAAATACTAGCAAACAGAATCCAACAGCACATTAAAAGGATCATACACCATGATCAAGTGGGGTTTATTCCAGGAATGCAAGGATTCTTCAATATACGCAAATCAATCAATGTGATACACCATATTAACAAACTGAAGGAGAAAAACCATATGATCATCTCAATAGATGCAGAGAAAGCTTTTGACAAAATTCAACACCCATTTATGATAAAAACCCTGCAGAAAGTAGGCATAGAGGGAACTTTCCTCAACATAATAAAGGCCATATATGACAAACCCACAGCCAGCATCGTCCTCAATGGTGAAAAACTGAAACCATTTCCACTAAGATCAGGAACAAGACAAGGTTGCCCACTCTCACCACTCTTATTCAACATAGTTTTGGAAGTTTTAGCCACAGCAATCAGAGAAGAAAAGGAAATAAAAGGAATCCAAATGGGAAAAGAAGAAGTAAAGCTGTCACTGTTTGCAGATGACATGATACTATACATAGAGAATCCTAAAGATGCTACCAGAAAACTACTAGAGCTAATCAATGAATTTGGTAAAGTTGCAGGATACAAAATTAATGCACAGAAATCTCTGGCATTCCTATATACTAATGATGAAAAATCTGAAAGTGAAATCAAGGAAACACTCCCATTTACCATTGCAACAAAAAGAATAAAATATCTAGGAATAAACCTACCTAAGGAGACAAAAGACCTGTATGCAGAAAATTATAAGACACTGATGAAAGAAATTAAAGATGATACAAATAGATGGAGAGATGTACCATGTTCTTGGATTGGAAGAATCAACATTGTGAAAATGACTCTACTACCCAAAGCAATCTACAGATTCAATGCAATCCCTATCAAACTACCACTGGCATTTTTCACAGAACTAGAACAAAAAATTTCACAATTTGTATGGAAACACAAAAGACCCCGAATAGCCAAAGCAATCTTGAGAACGAAAAACGGAGCTGGAGGAATCAGGCTCCCTGACTTCAGACTATACTACAAAGCTACAGTAATCAAGACAGTATGGTACTGGCACAAAAACAGAAAGATAGATCAATGGAACAGGATAGAAAGCCCAGAGATAAACCCACGGACATATGGTCACCTTATCTTTGATAAAGGAGGCAGGAATGTACAGTGGAGAAAGGACAGTCTCTTCAATAAGTGGTGCTGGGAAAACTGGACAGGGACATGTAAAAGTATGAGATTAGATCACTCCCTAACACCATACACAAAAATTAGCTCAAAATGGATTAAAGACCTAAATGTAAGGCCAGACACTATCAAACTCTTAGAGGAAAACATAGGCAGAACACTCTATGACATAAATCACAGCAAGATCCTTTTTGACCCACCTCCTAGAGAAATGGAAATAAAGACAAAAATAAACACATGGGACCTAATGAAACTTCAAAGCTTTTGCACAGCAAAGGAAACCATAAACAAGACGAAAAGACAACCCTCAGAATGGGAGAAAATATTTGCAAATGAAGCAACTGACAAAGGATTAATCTCCAAAATTTATAAGCAACTCATGCAGCTCAATAGCAAAAAAACAAACAACCCAATCCAAAAATGGGCAGAAGACCTAAATAGACATTTCTCCACAGAAGATATACAGACAGCCAACAAACACATGAAAGGATGCTCAACATCTTTACTCATTAGAGAAATGCAAATCAAAACTACAATGAGATATCATCTCACACCAGTCAGAATGGCCATCATCAAAAAATCTAGAAACAATAAATGCTGGAGAGGGTGTGGGAAAAAAGGAACACTTTTGCACTGCTGGTGGGAATGTGAATTGGTACAGCCACTATGGAGAACGGTATGGAGGTTCCTTAAAAAACTACAAATAGAACTACCATATGACCCAGCAATCCCACTACTGGGCATATACCCTGAGAAAACCATAATTCAAAAAGAGACATGTACCAAAATGTTCATAGGAGCCCTATTTACAATAGCCCGGAGCTGGAAACAACCTAAGTGTCCATCATCGGATGAATGGATAAAGAAGATGTGGCACATATATACAATGGAATATTACTCAGCCATAAAAAGAAATGAAATTGAGCTATTTGTAATGAGGTGGATGGACCTAGAGTCTGTCATACAGAGTGAAGTAAGTCAGAAAGAGAAAGACAAATACTGTATGCTGACACATATATATGGAATTTAAGAAAAAAATGTCATCAAGAACATAGGGGTAAGACAGGAATAAAGACACAGACCTACTAGAGCATGGACTTGAGGATATGGGGAGGGGGAAGGGTAAGCTGTGACAAAGTGAACGAGCGGCATGGACATATATACACTACCAAACTTAAGGTAGATAGCTAGTGGGAAGCAGCCGCATAGCACAGGGAGATCAGCTCGGTTCTTTGTGACCGCCTGGAGGGGTGGGATAGGGAGGGTGGGAGGGAGACGCAAAAGGGAGGGGATATGGGAACATATGTATATGTATAACTGATTAAATTTGTAAAATAAAAAAAAATTATACTTGAAAAAAAAAATACTATTATTTTGCCAATGGAAGAAACAGAGTCCCTGGCAAGAAAGGGGCTGACCCAAGGTCACTTATTAGATAGTGAGATAGTGCAAGTTTAGAAGGCGACATCATAAGGGCAGAGCATGGGACAAGGTTAGACTAGGACGCTAATATCTCTATAATGTATCCGTTGTGATGAGTAAAAATCTGGGCAACGTTTACAAGCTAAGGAGCCCAGCTCTTCCGAGATGCAAACAGCAAGGTGATCAATATTCCCCACTGATAAAATTGTTTGACTCTGAAAAGTCACCTGTGTTTCCGTATCCCTGAAGGGCTGTCTCCTATTGGAATAGGGGATCAGAATGAAGCCCTGCAAGGTCAGGTTGATGGCAGTGAGAGGTGCTTGATTGCTTCATTGCTGAATCAGATGCAGAAAGACAGGGTTGAAACAATCAAGGTGAAATCCAAGTGCAATTAAAAAGATGAAATGCGTAGATGCAACGAAAGAAGGTCCTGATGATAATAATTCATATTTGCAAAAACAACAACAAAAACAACAAAACCCCTCAGATAAAAGAGTTTAGTTTTAGAACTTGCCTGCCAATGCAGGGGACATGGGTTCGAGCCCTGGTCCAGGAGGATTCCGCATGCTGCAGAGCAACTAAGCCCATGTGCCACAACTACTGAGCCTGCACGCTAGAGCCCGTGTGCCACAACTACTGAAGCCTGCACGCCTGGAGCCCATGATCCGCAACAGGAGAGGCCACCACAATAAGAAGCCCGTGCACTGCAACAAAGACCCAATGCAGCCAAAAATAAATAATAAAATTTTTAAAAAAGCAACAAGAAGAGAGAGTCTGGTCTTAAAAATTAAAAAAAAAAAGTGACCTAGAGTTTTAATGGATTCAAGCTTCAGGTGCACAGAGTGTGACTTGACTGTTGAGCAAATAAAGGAAAACTTAAGGCTCAGTGTCCAAGAAACCCTGAGGAAGGAACGTATAGGGTGAATAGATGCAAGTTCAGTATAAGAGGGAACTTTTTTACTACTTACTCGGTTGGATTGGGATGACGTTATTCTGTGTGCTTCCCTGAAAGGGCGTGAGGATCTAGGTGAACGTATGTCAGGGATGCTGAAACATGATTCTGCTTTGGACTAGATGGCCCCCAAGCCCCACTGTAACTCAAGTATATGAGTCCAAATACCAACATAACTCTCTAAATCCCACCACTTGCTGTGTGACCTTCGAGAGTGATTTAACCTCTCCGAGCCTCTCTTTCCTTGGCTATAAAATTAAATTTTTTTTAAAAAAAATTCAAAGTATATTTTAATATTAGGATTTTTTAAAAAAGAGTTTAAGAAATACAAAGTCAAACTCTTAGTGTGGTATAAATTTTTATATTATTATTTTAAAATAATAATTTTTAAACAGTTTGTATCTTCAGAGCTTTCCATTCTTCCATCTATAGTAACTCATTCAGGAATGAGCACGTGACCCCATAATGATTAATGAGATGCCCTGAGGCTTTTGCTGAGGCTTCTTGGAGTTATTCTGTCTTAATGGATTTAAAGCTGAGAGGACAAACTTCCTGGAGATTTTATGACATCTGCACCTGGTTATTACAGCCAGGAGCACTGGAGACAGAGTTGAGAGGTAGAGAGAAACAGGTCCATGGTGACTTTATCTAGTCCCTGAATCCAGCCATGCCTGAAGCCTGCTGACTTCTGGACTTTTCATGGACATGATTAAATTAATTCCATTTTACTTATTGCAGTGTGGGTCACGGTTTCAGTCACGTGCAGCCAAAGAATTGTGACAGATGTGGTCCTTGAGAGAGACATTCTCACTTCTTTATAGGTTTATTGTTATTACTTAATGTGAACACTCAACCTGGCAGCTACTCCTTTCTTCCATGCAGGGAGCTACAGAGCCACTGGGGGCATTGTTTTCCTTGATCGTCTCTGCTGAGACCCCAGGGCAGCGGACTATGATGCATCAAAGACGCATTGACCTGAAAAGTTTGCTTGTTATTTTTGGCAGCTCTTAACTTAGAGATGGTACCTTTCAAACCACAGCTGCTTCTTCTTTAGTTCCCTCTCTTGCTGCCAAAGGCCTGATTAATAATGAATACCTGGAATGTCTTCAAACTTAATTTAGCATCTGGCCTGAGGAGGTGAATGCCAAGTCTGGGTCTCATGGCAAGCAAAAGTTGGAACCAAATCAGAGATGCTGAGAAATATGTCATCACCATGTAGATCCATAGGAGTTTTCTTTCTTTTTTTTTCTTTCTTCTATGTTGCATCGCTGCCATTGTCTGCTTGCTAATTAAGCTAACTTTGTCAAAACTTGCTGAAAATTGGGTTAAAGCTGGAGTGAGATGCCATCAAGTCAATGGTGCCATCATGGACAAAGTTCTCAGAGACACTGACTGGCTCTTTCTGATATCAGCTTGTCTTAATGACCTCTGGAATTCTTCTCATGAACTCCAAGGAAAGAAGCGGGTCTGCTGATGAAATTGAATGTGAAGGTTTGTGTCCCAGTTGCTGGAGAAGAACTCTAGGGTCCTGCTGGTTTCTGTAGATGTCAGTCATTCAATGCCAGTGTCTTTCCCAGAGGTGCCTCTTCCCTCTTTAGTGCTGTATAGTCCCTCTGCAAAAGCACCAAGCTCTCAACAGGTCTGATGGGAAGAAAGGGTTTTGTAATCAAATATGACTGGGAGACTCTAGGATTTAGAGTCCAGGGAAAACAAAATTAAACAGCTGTCATTATTGCAGGACTTCTCGGAAATTTTATAACTTATTTTGCTTTGTGACTCCAAGAGAAAGAAGATTAATGTGCAGTATTTCCTAGATTTTTTTCATGATGGAAGCTTTTTAAAAAATTGTTTTAAACTTTAAAAATTTTTTACTTTTTGGAGAGAATCTATCATGTTCCACAAAAGTCTTTGGGATTGAGCTAGTCTAGTGCCCTGACTACTGACCTGGCAATTCACTATTAAAAGGAATTAAAATGAATTTGAAATTAGCACAACATTGTAAATCAACTATACTTCAATTAAAAAAATGATTAAAAAAAATGGGGCTTCCCTGGTGGCACAGTGGTTGAGAATCCGCCTGCTGATGCGGGGGACGCAGGTTCGTGCCCCAGTCCGGGAAGATCCCACATGCCGCGGAGCGGCTGGGCCTGTGAGCCATGGCTGCTGAGCCTGCACATCCAGAGCCTGTGCTCTGCAACGGGAGAGGCCACAACAGTGAGAGGCCCACGTACCACAAAAAAAAAAAAAAAAAAAAAAATTAAAAAAAAAGATAAAATAATGAATTTGGAATACCAAATGAGCATTGTCTTTAGAGTAATATACAACATCTGTCATATATACTTACTATATTCAAATGCATATATCATGTTGATCCAAAAGGTACAAATTTATTTCAAAGCATTAATAAATTCAGAGCAACTTTGTTATTATGCATTTCCTTAATCACTGGATAGTTAAAGTATAATCACTATTTTAAAAAGACAGCAAACACCCCACTTAAAATTTGGTTTGGATATTGAGGTTGATGGTTCTCCAAGCACCAGAGAATTTCAGAGAAGGTAGTATTACTCAGAGGACTTCCAGGAAGAGCTGGGTGGACACCAGTAAGTCCAGGTTGACTTGGGCCGGGCAGAGGGAGTGGGTTTAGGCATCTCTGATAAATGGCTAAGGGGTGGGACAGTGGAAAACTTCCCAAGCGTGGGAAGGTTAAATTTCCTGCTGGTTCCAGAGGAGGAAGTGGTCTTCCTATGAGTCTGTCCAGATATAGGGCCGAAGGGGAAGGGAGAGTGAGACTTAAGAAGACAGTGAGGGCTTCCCTGGTGGCGCAGTGGTTGAGAGTCCACCTGCTGATGCAGGGGACACGGGTTCGTGCCCTGGTCTGGGAAGATCCCATGTGCCGCAGAGCGGCTGGGCCCGTGAGCCATGGCTGCTGAGCCTGTGCATCCGGAGCCTGTGCTCCACAACAGGAGAGGCCACAACAGTGAGAAGCCCGCATACTGAAAAAAAAAAAAAAAAAGAAAAAAAGAAAACAGTGAAATATCAAGAACAAGGTCAGACTTAATTACAGTTAGATGTAATCTTGCCTAAACATAGTGTTTTAGTTTCCAAGGGCTCCTCTAACAAGTTACAGCAAACTGAATGCCTCAAAACAGTGGAAATGTATTCTCTCAAAGTCTGGAGGCTAGAAGTCAGAAATCAAGGTATCAGCAGGGTCGGTTCCCTCTGGACGCTTTGAGGGAGAATTTATTCCACGTCTCTTTTAAGTTTCTGGGGGCAGCTGGCAATCTTCTGTGTTCCTTGTCGTGTGGATGCATCACGCCCGTCTCTGCCTGCATCTTCACGTGGTGTTCTTCTCTGGGTTTCTGTCTTGTAAAAGGATGTGCCCATTGGACTTGGGGCCCACCCTATTTCTGTATGACCTCATCTCGATCCTTGCTTTGGTTACATTATTTCCAAATAAGGTCACATTCTGAGCTTACATATCCACAGGTGGATGTGAATTCTAGGGGCACTATTCAATTCAGTACACAAACTTAAGGCACTCAAACAAATATAAAGTCCCATTCTTTATCACGCTTATCAGATTGCTGAATTTCTGACCTCCCAAGTGGGCTGGAGAGAACCTTTACAGGCTCATGGGGTCCTGGGAAAGGCATGCTCCTTAAAGAGGGCTGAGACCAAACGGAAGGGTTTGCGTGGAGGCAAGTGGGAAGGGAAGGGAAGAGACAGGACGCCATCGCTCAGTGCTCACGTGGGCTGGGGGTGGAGAGCATCAGTGACCTCGCTGGCCCGTTTTCGTAGCAGGGACGCGGCTGAGTCAGGAAATGCTGTGACGTTTGAAGAAGCATCATGAAGCCCAGTTTGGGAAGCGTGGATGTCTTTCTGTTGCCTCCTGTGTGGTCACCAGTGATTTTAAATCCAGTTTTCATGGTGAGTACCCCAAGACTGAGATTTGAGGCTGGCATGTTTGAGTTAAATTTTTCCATAGGCTGATTGGTTTCAGTGATGCTGCTCTTTGACCCCTGTGTTAGTCTGCTTGGGCTGCCATACAAAGTAGCACAGAGCGGCGGCCTGAACAACAGAAATCTGTTTTCTCATGGTCTGGAGGCTGGGATTTTGAGATCAGGTGTTGGCAGGGTTGGTTTCTTCTGCGGCTTCTCTCCTTGGCTTGTAGATGATGGTCTTCTCCCTGTGTACTCACATGGTCGCCCCCTGTACATGTCTGTGTCCAAATTTCCTCCTGTTTTGAGGACACTGGTCATACCTGATTAGGATCTGCCCTAATGACCTCATTTTAACTTAATCGCCTTTTAAACAATCCTATTTCCAAACGAGATTGCATTTGAGGTATTGGGGTTTAGGGCTTCAATATATGAATTTGGGGGTGTGCTATATTTCAGCCACAAACAATCCATTTCACACTTTGATGCTAAGTGAGCAAATTACATGCCCTTCTTTGCTGATGCATTTCTTTCTCTGAAAGTTATGACTGTCTTTCAAGAAATGTTTAGACGTGAGACGGCAGAGCCATGAGCCAAAGCCAGAAGGAGACCTCAGAATCATGACTCAATTCCGAAAGCCTGGACCTGCATGAATGGGGAGGGGGGCTCGTGGGGTTGCTGGGAGAACAGCTTCTTGACATCTTCCCTGAGAGAATCCCAGTCTGTAGGGATCCCCTACTGGACATTTATACCTGGCTTCCACTTATGCTGGAATTTTCATCCATCTCTGTGATCAGCAGACCGGGTTGCAAATAAGCCTATTTCTTTGTATGAGACAAAAATACAAGGGACCTCATTATAATTGTAATTCCCATTACTGAGCAGAGCTTAATATAAGCTCTGTTAATTACCTTGGGGGGGAATCCTTTCATAATGTATACGTATATCAAATCATCACATTGAACATTTTAAACATCTTTTAATTTTGTCAATTATACCTCAATAAAGCTGGAAAAAAATTCATACACTGATCTTTTGTTATGCGAGGGCTTCCTTTTCCTCCCACTTCCTGTTCCTTTTGTTTTATTTGGATTTAATTTATCCTGCCACTTCCACCTCAAGATGTATGAATATTGTTAAGTAATGTAAATAAATTTAGCAAAAGAAATCTTTTTTTTTTTAAACCAGAAATATGTATGAGAATTGCCACCTCTTTAGGGATGCTGGAAGTGTACAGCTACAGGAAATAAATGAGTTTCATTCCCCCTGCCCCCCACAAGAAACGTAGTATGAGCTAGATTATTTTAGGGTCTTATTCTAGGAATTTAGATATCAATACAGCAAGAAGCTATTTTAAGACTTTTTTTTTTTTTGTATGGACTCTGCAATGATGCTACAGCAAAAGCCAGATGCAGTAGACAGAATAAAGGCCTCCCAAAGATATCTGCATCCTTATCCCCGGAACTGGTGAATATGTTGCCTTACATGGCAAAACGGACTTTGTAGATGTGATTAAGTTGGAGAGAGTGAGATGGGGAGATTTTCAGCGTAATCATGAGTTCTTATAAGGGAGAGAGGGAGGCAGGAGAGTAAAGTTAAGAGAGAGACATCAGACAGAGATGCTGTGTTTCTGGCCTTAAAGATGGTGCCTAGGGGGCTTCCCTGGTGGTGCAGTGGTTGAGAGTCCACCTGCTGATGCAGGGGACACGGGTTCGTGCCCTGGTCCAGGAAGATCCCACATGCCGCGGAGCGGTTGGGCCCGTGAGCCATGGCCGCTGAGCCTGCACGTCCGGAGCCTGTGCTCCACAACGGGAGAGGCCACGACAGTGAGAGGCCTGCGTACCGCAAAAAAAAAAAAAAAAAAAAAAAAAAAAAGATGGTGCCTAGGAATACAGGTGACCTGTAGAAGCTGCAAAGAGAAAAGAAACAGACTCTCCCCAAAAGTCCCCAAAAGGAACACAACTCTGCCCACCCATCTTGAATTTGTTTTTTAAGCTATTGAATATGTGGTGATTTGTTATAGCAGCTGTAGAAAATTAATAGGCCACTGTAATTGATTTACTGTAGGAGCCAGAAGCAACTGTGTAACGTTGTTACTGGGTAGACGGAATATTTACCTCAACTCGCCCAAGGTGGGAAACAATGTTCCACTTTTTTATTTTTCTAAAACAAGACTGTGCCCTAGCTGTCATTTTTATGGCTGCTTTCTATCCTCTGGGCTTTTGCAGAATCTGAGGCTTAAAGGGCCCAACAAAATGGCCCAGGTTCTCAATCTCTTCCGGCTCCAGCTGCTGGCCCTGGTCTGGGTCTCGGTGGGGAGGTGGACCAGGGCGGTCGCCTTGCCCTCTAATTCACGAATTCCTCTTCTGCACCGCTCTCTTCCCCAGTTCCTCTCCACGTGCTTCAGCTTGGGGGCCTTCCCCTCCTCCGTCCTCCACAGAGCTTGCAACCCTGCTGACTGCACCCCGAGTCTCCACCTCGAGAGTTCCCAGCCCTTACCCCGCTAGACCATCTCTCCTCCCAGGGCAGGGCATTTGCTCCCACTCTGACTTGCATGGGTGACAGTCAGCGATGCCCTCCGTCCCTCAGAAAACAATCTCCTTCACTCGGACCTGCCGCCTTAGAAAGCTAGCCACGCTTCTGCACAGCATTCTTTTCCTTGGATCTGTTTTCCAAGAAGTTTTGTACCATACCTCTTACGTGGTAACTTCCGTCAATGTTGGTAAATGAGTGAACGTTAATAAACTACATTTGGACAGCAGTTCACAGTGTCATAAGCAGTCGTATGTGGTGTCCTAGAGCTGGCCTGCATCGGCAGGAATTTGCAAGGTGATGGTTAAACACAGCCATTATTATATCTATATATATATGTTATATATATATATATATATATATATATATATATATTATATCTATATATATATGTTATATAGATTTAAAATTAAATGAATTATTTAGAAAATAATGATAATAAATACTCAGAACCCATCACAACCTAATTATTTTACTACATTTTGCTATTACCTATGCTCTTGAGATTATCTAAATTATTATGTTTATTTTATCTGTATCCTGGAAATAATATGTTGGTCTGTCATTGAGCACCACTTTCGATTCTGCATTTGATGACATCATATTGGTAGCCTAAAATTGGTCATGGTGCGTGTATTTACAGCACAGAAATTGGCAAATACTGTAAACCGAGGAATTTTTCTTTTCTTTTCTGTCTTTCTTTTCGTTTTCTTTTTTTTTTTTTTAAGAGTCAGTTGTTAAACATTCACTAGCACACCTGGTCATAAGCCCAATCTGAACTTCACAAAAATTGTAAAGTGGAAGCACAACATATATTGTCACACCCACCCCTGTTTACTAATAAGGAAAGAGAGACCCAAACATTACCTAGCTTATTCAAACAGGGTTTCTGAGTCCTAACTCTGTATTTTCACACACATATATATAAAATTATGTATACATCTATAATGAGATTAAACAAGTAAGGAATTCTTGAATTTATTTCAATTTTTCTATAAAGTATTACTCCTTAGAAAAATAATGACAGAATTATAGGTTAAATTAGGATTGCCAGATAAAATACAAGGTGCCCAGCTGTATTTGAATTTTAGATAATAATGAAAACAAATTTTAGTGTAAATATGTTCCCAGTATTGTATGGGACATACTTATATTAAAAAAATTTATTGGCTATTTCACTGAAATTTAATTTTAACTGGACACTCTGTATCTTAATTTGCTGAATCTGGTAAGCCTAATTAAATACTTTGTTTACATATTAACATCATGGGAAGATTTCTTGCTATAGTCCTATTAAATTATTTAAAAATATAGCTCTAACTTTCAAAACTTACTAGAGTCAAAATTAATTGCAGAAAAATGCTTATGATTCCCTAGTAACTGGGTTAGTGACTGCTGTCCCAGTGAACTTCCACCCAAAAGGGACTGCCAATCTCCTCTCTGGCTTTTTAGACATCTCTGGAGTAGTCTAAAGCAAAACACAACCATTAAGAAACTTAATTTTCCTTGTCCTTTTGTGTCCATTTCATACGGCAGTTTACTAGTCATTTCCTCCTGGTCCTAACAGCCATGAGCACATTCGGTGCCAGTTCTGTTACCTGTTGTCATCATAGCTGCTGCTTCTTTCTCCTTCCTCTTCTTCTTCTTCTCCTCCTCCTTCTTCTTCTTCTTCTTCTTTCTTCTTCTTCTTCTTCTTCTTCTTCTTCTTCTTCTTCTTCTTCTTCTTCTTCTTCTTCTTCTTCTTCTTCTTCTTCTTCTTCTTCTTCTTCTTCTTCTTCTTCTTCTTCTTCTTCTTCTTCTTCTTCTTCTTCTTCTTCTTCTTCTTCTTCTTCTTCTTCTTCTTCTTTCTTTCTCCTTCCTCTTCTTCTTCTTTCTTCTTCTTCTTTTTCTTCTTCTTCTCCTTCTTCTTCTTCTTCTTCTTCTTCTTCTTTCTTTCTCCTTCCACTTCTTCTTCTTTCTTCTTCTTCTTCTTCTCCTTCTTCTCCTTCTCATTCTTCTTCTTCTCCTCCTCCTTCTTCTTCTTCTTCTTCTTTCTCCTTCCTCTTCTTCTTCTTCTTCTTCTTCTCCTTCTTCTCCTTCTCCTTCTCCTTCTCCTTCTTCTTTTTCTTTTTCTTCTTCTTCTTCTTCTTCTTCTTCTTCTTCTTCTTCTTCTTCTTCTTCTTCTTCTTCTTCTTCTTCTTCTCCTTCTCCTCCTCCTCCTTCTCCTTCTCCTTCTCCTCCTCCTTCTCCTCCTCCTCCTCCTCCTCCTCCTTCTTCTTCTTCTTCTTCTTCTTCTTCTTCTCCTTCTCCTCCTCCTCCTCCTCCTTCTTCTTCTTCTTCTTCTTCTCCTCCTCTTCCTCCTCCTCCTCCTCCTTCTTCTTCTTCTTCTTCTTCTACTTCTTCTTCTTCTCCTTCTCCTTCTTCCTTTCTTCTTCTTCTTCTCCTCCTTCTCCTTCTTCTTCCTCTTCTTCTTCAAGGTCTATACTAAATTCTCAGTAAGTAAAGATTCTGCCCTTCAGAATCTTGGGTCTTGAATGAACATCTGGATGGGATGCTTCCCTAACAGAGCTTGTGAAAAGTCTGGGCTGGTGAAGCAGCTGTTGGCAGAGCTGCTGTGATTGGACGGCTGGAGATTGGAAGCCAGAGCCATTCATCTGTAACAACGTTTCATTTGCTGTGAATGCTCTGAATCTTCTTTACCTTCATAGGGCCCAGGGACCAGTGTCAGTAAGTGGAAGTTGTGGGGCTGGGAATTGTGGAAACAGGGAAGGCAGTCATTGCATCACATTGATAATTTAGGTGGCGTGTGTTACCAGAAGAGGAAGTGATAAAGGGTGATGTAACTTGGAGACACTCCCATTCAGAAACTATGCATTCCCAAAGACAGTGTGACTCAGAAGGAAGCTGTATCAATCAATGTTCAATAGTACATGAGAACTGTTTTACTTCTTAGTTTTTTCAACCCTTTAATCATCTTTCCTTTGTTCTCGTTGGATATAGAGCATGAGCCCATGGAGGGTGTAATTGCTTAAGAACCTAAAATTCCTCTAATACTGATAGTGTATTGAGGCAATAACACAACTTCAGACCCATACAGTTATGAATCCATAGCATATATTACTGGTAGTTAAAAGAATAAGATAGAATGATGACTAGAGATAGTGTTTACAGAATGCCTTTCTGCTTACCAAAAATTAATAATGGGGTTATTTTTTATAATCTGTCTTCCTGACTCTTCAGAAAAGCATATTCCTATTCTGAGGACATGATGATGTGAATATGTAAGTCTTTACCTTGAGTTTTTTTTTCATCAGTCCAGCCTTCTATTACTTCCTAGGAGAAGGCAAAGGAGAGTCTGTGGAATGTGGGTATAAGTGCTTACTGATTGTCCATTTTGGAATATTTTGGGAATTAGATGCTCTTCAAATGATTTCAGAGGAGAGCCAAATTCTTTCAGTCTCTCTAATCTGCTGTTCTCAGCTTCAGCTCCAACTTATTCTGGTCCCCTCATGGTTGTTAGATGGCTGCCAGGAATCAGAGTCGCCATTTGCTTCCATGTTTGCATTCAGCTGGAGGAAAACACAAACCCAAGACCCCAAACCTTTCCTTCTGACATAAGGACATGGATTTTTCTCTCATTTTTTGTTTAAATTATTTGCTTTTTACTTATGATAAAACTCACTGCTTTTGCCATTATTAAGACATATTGGCTAAAAGTTAAAGAAGCTGAATTTATTAAGGCAAAATGTTATTAGTTTTATGATAGATTGGTAGATTGTATCAGAAAGGCAACACTGGTATTTCCAATGCTACAGGCTCTTCCATAATCTTGCCACTATTGCCCCCTCTCCCCCGCCCCCATCAAGAGATGGAGTCTATTT
The DNA here is from genome assembly GCF_025265405.1 of Mesoplodon densirostris. Lineage (NCBI taxonomy): Eukaryota > Metazoa > Chordata > Mammalia > Artiodactyla > Ziphiidae > Mesoplodon > Mesoplodon densirostris. Next base: position 9,532,646 of record NC_082663.1, read on the forward strand.
CTGCCCCCTGCCCCCTGGAACTGAGCGATATTTTGCAATTGCGTTGAGTAATGGAATGCATCTTGACTTTCATGTTTGGTTCTTTCTCTTGGGACATAAACTTTGGGAACCCTGAGATGACATGTCAGAAGTTTGACCCCCCTGAAGCATCCCTGCTGACCAGAGCCTGTGGAGAGATCTCATAGGATGTCTAAGGAGCTGTAGTTATTCCTGCCCTCAGCTACTGGAGTTTTCCAGGCCCAGGTGCCAGACATTTAAGTGAATGAGTCATCAAGTGATTCCAGCTTCCAGCCTTTGAGCCTCAGCAGATGATTCTGAGTGGAGCAGAGCTGGCCTGTCCTCAGGGAACCCAGACTCAACTGCAAATCTCTTGAGTGAAAATACCGTGTCTTCAGAGAGTCAAACCTCACTTCTCAGGGGCACAGCTCTCAGATATAGGGGGACAGTATCAGTCACTGAAGAAGGACTGAAGTAAGAGAAACAAAACAGGCCAAATAAATTTATATATATATATAAACACTGAATTTAAACACTGCTTATTTTCATAGCAGTTTTCTGTAATGCCTGAGTCTTATCAACAAGAAATGGGTTGTCACTGGTTAACCTTAGTTAGCACCAAGTATGATGTGACATCTTGTGTAACCCTCATTCTTATAAACCTGTCTGACATTTTATTGTCTAACTCACGATTGACAATGAGGATTGACGTATCAATTGTGGCATTAAAATTGAATCAGTATTAAAAATCTGATTTAATATTATTCATAGTATTATAGTTTAAGTGTTCCTTACTTAGGCCCTGGTGATCAAAGCTCTCAAGTGAAAAAAACAATGGGTCCTTTTTCATACATAATGTTTGAATTTCACATCCTATTAAATACATTGGGTGTATGTATGGTCCACCATAAGGACTGAGAGGAAAAAGAAATTTTTTATTTTTCCCTCTTTTCCTCTGAAAAACACCATTCCCATCTCAGTAGAAAGTCCAAGATCTGGAGGTTCTTGTAGCCCCAGGAGGCAGCCACTTGGGGGACAGGGTCACACTCGGTCACTTCGGTACAATGAAAGCAAAAACAACGCTTCTGACCACTTTCGGCTTTTGTCCCAGGCACACATGTTATAAATAATAAATCACCCATTGATCAACCTTTATTGCCAAGGAGATGGGCTGGCTTTAGGTCACTTCACAGCTCAGATAAAACCTCATCTATCAATCATCTATCTATCTCATATATCATCATCTATATCTATCATCTATCTATCTATCTTCTATCTACCATCTATCTATCATCTATCTACCATCACCATCTGTCATCTGTCTCTCTCCTTACTTCTTACTTCCGTGTGTGTACGTGTGCACGTGTATGAAAAGGATAAAAGAATCAACTTGAGTAACTGTGAACACTTTTAATTGACTTTCTCCTAGCTCTAACTCTGATTCCAGAGGTTTCTGGCTGAATTCGTTCATGTCAGCCTGGTGCAATGTGCTCTTAAAAAATCACAGGCAGCAGAGACCTCCTTGGTCTTCAAGGGTTGTAAATGTTGGGCTTGAACAGACTCAAAGTCACAGAGGAAATATAAAGCTCCTGCTAGGACAAGGACTTTTTGACATGCATTAACTTCCCCCTGCACAACTCAAGCCAGAGAATGAGTCCTACTGCTTACTTTTGGAAAAGTTAAACCAGCTATTTGGTTATGGACAAATCATGTCTGTACAATATCTCTGCCTTGATGAACTTTACTATTTCATTCTATGACAGTAATGAAGTGGAAACACTGTCCTCAAAGCTACATATTTATATCTCTCTTAGGGGCTGGAGCATTCCTGGGAGGGGACCCAGAAATGTGTATTCCTATAGTAAACAGGGTGAGAAGGGCCAACTTGTAACTGTAGGACAATTCATATGAAAATGTCTGTCTACCACGCTGCTCTAGAAATGAGCTTCTCATTTGCACAAATATGCATGAACAAGAAATCGTTTGGTTGTTGCTAAATTTGGAGAAAGAACCATGAAGTTTAGATTTTGAGCTGAATTAAACTACGTAGAGCGAAGGGGAGAAAGTTTTAAAGGAAGATGGCAGCCAATTTCTTTTGTTATTTAATGTTTTATTTTTTCAAGAACAGTTAACATTTACTAGGCACCTATTGGCCTCAGTCACTTGCATCTAAAGAGCAAAGCTAATTTACCCACAGCCCCTGTTCTTTTGAATGGTTAGCCTTACTTCTTAGCTCTGTTAACAACTATTCTACCATTAGCTTCAAGTTCACTTTTAATAATCTAATCCATAATTGTCTACTGCTCTCTGCCACATGAACAAAAAAGTTTGGGGGGGGGCATAAGGTGAGCAGTTTACATTTTCTGTGGCTATTTCAAGTAATTGGCTCCAAAGTGAAATTATTGAGTTGGCCATGGTTTATCATGTTCTGAGGGCATGAAACATGGAAGGAGATGGGCCCTTAGAAAGGGTTGGTATCCAAGAATGTGTGAAAATCCTATAACTACCTCCACTGGCCTAACATCCTGAGTCACTAGATGGTCAGAAGTATAGAGAGAGTACAAAAGGAACAGCTGATGTACATTCATACTGAAAACCAAAAACAAAGTTTGTACAAGATGAACAGCAAACGAAATAGCTTCTATCCAAATAAAATCTCACACAGGTCATTTTTATACATACGTGGACACACACCCACACACGCACAGACACACAAGCAAGAATGTGTGTTTTGTCAGATAGGTCCTTGGAAATAGACATTCTTAGCAAATATGGATGACAGATCAATTGTAATTTATTTTCTTTTAACACTGTATCATCATAAAGAAAACTGGTATAAATGAAAAAATCTATTTCAAATATCTACATCTAAAATTTTAGGCAGTGAAAAAGCACTTTGTTGACAAGGAGTGTGGAATGATGGATGTTAATTGTCAGAAACTGCTGAATGCCTTGCTTAGTTGCCACAAACAAATTCACATATCAGAACGAACAATACTGCTAAATATTCCTTTTTTCCCATTTTTTCTGTTAAAACATACTGCGAGAAAGAAAAGAAAAACTGGAAATCCATACATCTTTCAAAAGTTTGAAATTGAAGCAATATTTAGAACCATAGATGAGGAAACGCCGCAGCATTGGTGTAATATACACAATGCGCTTTTCTTCTTTAATCTGTAATGTACATCAAATACTTTACAACAATGCATTAACAAAGGGCAAGAAACATCTTGCTGTACAGAGGAACCCCAGTGCAACTTGAAGCCTAGAATCACAACGGATGAAGAGTAAACAAAGCGTGAGAAGCCGTCCCTCTGAAGTGTGTGAGCCACGTGCCTCTGTGCTTACAACCATCACCCCGACTGCCTTCTGTGCTGCCTTCAGCCACATTCAGTGGAAAGCACTTTTTAGACTCTCCAACCCGCACTAGAAAGGTGTTGTACAAGGTCAGATTGAGGATCACTTTCTACTGACTTTCAAGTTAACGTTCGATTCATTTAGCTTTCTAAAATAGCTCTTAAAGTTTCCTTACTGGTTATCCCAGCCTTCCTATGGAACAGGCTTTAACAAACTAAATTTGCAGGGGAAAAGAAAAATAGCAATGTCTGTGGTCTGCATGCACATGCACTGTTCCCGGTGCTGCCTGCCTCACACCCAGGAGTCGGGGGACGCGGGGTAGTGACTCGTTTCATAGTTCAGTTCACTGTAGGGACGGGCAGCGGAGTAGAAGTCGACGTAGTTGCCCGTGGACTTGAGTCCCAGGTGCATGTACTCGCTGGCCGGAGGGCGGTGGTGGACCTGGTCCTCGAAGAAGGACTCATCGTAGTTTCTCGTGGAATTCGGAAATGGCTGGTAGGTCTCGTAGTCTTTTCTGCTGGGCTCCTGTGGGACTGGCTGTGCTGAAACCTGCCCAGAAAAGAAGATGCACCTGGGTTAGCGCATTTGGCCTTGACCCGTCCTCCCCCGCCGCCGATGCGCTCAACCCTCTCTCAAAGTTAAGGCTCCGAACGTCCTCCACGCGGTCACCAGTATCGAACTTCTCCTGATTGACTTTCCTTTTTCAAGTTGGTTCCTGAGTCCATACACTATCATTCTAGGAAATCTTTTTTTTTTTTTAATTATTATTATGGTAAAGTATACATAATATAAAATGGGCCATTTTAATAGTTTTGTATATAATTCAGTGGCATTAAGTACATTCGTCGCCTGTGCCACCGTCACCACTATCCGTTTTCATAACTTTTTCATCATCACAAACAAAAACTCTGTATCCATTAAGCTTAAGTCCCCATCCCACCCTCTTTTCGCAGCTTGTGGCAACCGCCATTCTATTTTCCATCTCTATGAATTTCACTAGTCTAGGTACCTCATAGAAGTGGAATAATAGAATATTGGTCCTTTTGGGTCTGCCTTCTTTCACTTAACATAATGTCCTCAAGGTTTATCCATGTTGTAGAATGTGACAGAATTTCCTTCCTTTTTAAGGCTAAATAATATTCCATTGTATGGAGAGACCACATTTGTTTATCCATTTATCCACTGATGGACACTTGTATTATTTCCACCCTTTGACTATTGTGAATAACGCTGCTGTGAACATGGTGCACCGGTATCTGTTTGAGTCCCTGCTTTCAATTTTTGAGGGGTATGTACCAAGAAGTGGAATTGTTGGATCTGATAGTAATTCTATGTTTAACTTTTTGAGAAATTGCCAAAACTGCCATGACAGGTGAACCATTTAGTAGTTAACCTTTTTCAAATTAAAGAGGTATACACTAGACACTACAGAACACAAGTAATTTATATTCATCTTTCCTGCATTTTTTCCATCACACCTGGGTGCTGTAATCCCAGACAAAGAGAAAGTGAAGATGTACAAGGTCTAATGGTCACTTGGGCGTCCTCCTGCCAGCTCGGAGGGCTGTGATCAATACCTCTCTGGAGGGTGGAGGCTTCCCGGTAATAGGGCCATTCCATCACACCTGCCTAAGTGACCAGGTACCACAGCCTTAGAAGGATACAGAGAAGCATGTAAGAAGAAGAGGGAATACACTTCAAATACTCTATGCTCTGGAGAACCAAAACATTTCCTAACTTGGTTCAATTAAGAATTGATGGGGTTTCCTTGGTGGCGCAGTGGTTGAGAGTCCGCCTGCCGATACAGGGGACACAGGTTCGGGCCCCGGTCCGGGAGGATCCCACATGCTGTGGAGCAGCTGGGCCCGTGAGCCATGGCTGCTGAGCCTGCGCATCCGGAGCCTGTGCTCTGCAACAGGAGAGGCCACAGCAGTGAGAGGCCGTGTACCGCAAAAAAAAAAAAAAAAAAAAAAAAAAAAAAGAATTGATGGGACTCGAGAATAATGTGGGATTATTAAGACTTTGGTTAGGGGAGAGGGGTCTTCAGACTTGTCCAATGTCTCCCAGCCTACCTCAGTGCTCCCTGTTTCCATTCCTGTCCTCTGCAGGTTACTGTCTGATGTAGGGGGCCTTTAGGGGCTAAAGGGACCACAGGATTCTTCAGGAAATGTGAAGTCTAGTTAGTTAGTTAGTTCCTTCTGCTTGGCTTTAAGGACAGTAAAACAGACAGTGTTCATAGGCTGATAATTAGCCTTTATATGTTGGGAACTAGCTATCGCCTTCCCACTGCCTATGCGGTCCCGTCCTAAGCATCACGCTCCCAAAGTGAGGATACCCCCAAGGCATGGGGGAAGGACCATCCCCACAGTCACTACATAATGGCATCCACAAAGCTCCTCGAGTGTAATGATTGTGCAGGAAGTCTGAGGGAACTCCTAAAAAAGCACAGTTTGATCACCTGCCAGTGGACTCGGTAATTCCCTACTAATTTAACTAAGGTTCAGCATGGAAACATCCTCTAGAAATTGGTCTTAGTTAATAGATAACGATTTGTAATTAGCACGTTGTGTGTGAATGAATGCTTCTAATGGCCTGCCCATAATTCTTCTGTCAAGTAAGCGAAACTCCCTCTTTTATATGTAATTGATTTACACTAGTAAGCGACCTGCTCTTCAAAGGAGTGGTGAACTTCATCACAGCTGCCATCCAGGAGGCCTCACACTTCTAGATAGTGGTGGCTGAATGAATGAGGTTTCTGTCTACCTGTGAAAGTCCTCCGAGCATAAATGTGTGTTAGTCTAAGAGCCTGGGCATGAGGGGTACATTTGGAACTTCAACATCTGCAATTAAACATTGCTAAGACCACGTGTACCTGATCACCGGGATAGGCTAAGGTGCTCTTTGCTGGTCTTTGAAGAGCTGAGTGCTACGTGGAACTTCTGCACTCCAGCCCGGTGCTGCTACCCAATTGTGGAGCATACAAAGGATTAGAGTTGGGAGGTTTGGAAAAATTACACCGGGAGGGAACTAGAATTTACTGATTCTATTTCAGTGGGCACTATATTCAACATTTAACAAATTCCTCTTTATTTACTCTTGTATATGAATGTATGCATGCATACATATATGGATGCATGTTTATGTCTGTGTATATCTATCCATCCATCCATTTATCCATCTATCATCTACCTATTTATCTATCTAATCTATCTCCTTGTCTCCCTCCACCCTTCCTCTCTCTCAATTTCTCCCTCCCTCCCTCCCTCTCTCCCTCTCTCCCTCCCTTCCTCCTTCCTTCCTTCCCATCCATCCATTTATCCATCCAATTCCCAATTTATAGATGAAGAAACTGAAGGTCAGAGAAGATAAGAAACTTGTGCAGGATGCCATGGCTCGTGGTGGGGTGAGGCTGGGATGTGAATGCACATCTGGCTGACTCCAAAGTCCATGTTCTCTCCGAGACAGGAGCACAGTCTCAGTTGAGCCAAGGTGGCTCCACCTCGGGGGGTGGGCAGCCTCACTGAGTTGACTCCAGACCCTGTGATGAGAAGGGAGGCCATGGACAAAGGAAACCAAGATGAGGCCTGACGTCTCTGTGCTGGTCTTAGTAACCAGGGGAGGGGCAGTGCTAGAGCTTGGGAGGTCTTCAGGGGAAGCTACTTACGAGGCTCATGGCCCTCTTCCACGGTGGCTACTTCTTTCTTTTTTTTCTTTTCTGGCACAGCCTGTTTCAAATTTCTTACTGCTGCTATGTTCTCTCTGGCTGGTGGACATTTTTGGGTTGAGCACAAGCTTCTTTTAGTCTCATATCAGGAGTTACCTTCTTCAGTTCGTTTGTATTGTTCAAAAGGTCCCATATCAACCCCTTCTCAGGTTGAGTTCTGCAGTTCGGAGAATTTGTGTGAACGAGCCACCCAGAACAGCTGATGGTGGCACAGCTGTGTTTGAAGGGATTAAATTTGCTCCCTGGCCCAGTGGCATGGATGTCGGCTGGTAAGATGCATTCACCGCAGAGGTATGTTGGCTGTGTTTTGTCATTTACTTTAAGAGATGATCTGACAGTGTTCAAGATTAGGCAGGTGAAATGCTCCCCAATACCAGCCTCCCCCATAGAGGAGCTAAAATAAATGCATTTTTTTTTTTTAACATCACACAGTGTGGACAAGCCAGACTTCTGTAAAGGAGGTGGAATGATGCTCCTATCCCACAGTGGTGTATTCTGAATCTGAGTCTCTTGTGGTCCAGAGGAGCCCTGGCACATCCGAGGAGCCTGAGGCTGTTGTTTTCTCCGCTTAAGGCAGCGTCCTCTCTGGGAAGGGCAGGTGCCACCAGCTGGCTCACGTGGCCATCACTGGGGTCCACGCTCTTGGCGCTCCGTCCTGTGGCTTCTGCTCCCACAAAGTCATCCTTGCTGAAAGCTTTCCTCAGCAGCAGAATGTTTAGTGTAAATTATGAAGGACAGTGCTCCCTCTCACCTCCCACCCCTGTAGCACGCTGATGGAAGACTTCTTTGTATTCCTCACTGAGTTCGCCCACAAATTGAACGTATTCCTAACACAAGGGAAAGAGCCGCCCACTACAGACCTTCAAAGTCTACTGCACAGTGAAAGCTGAAGACTCAGGGTGTTATTATTATACAATGAATGAGGCCATGGTGAAGATCAGTGCTTCTCAAAGTGCGGTCCCAAGACCAGGAGCATCAGCATCGCCTGGGAACTACTTAGGGGTACAAATTATTGGGCTCCATCCCAGACCTACTGAATCAGAACATCTGGGGTTGGGCCCCAGTAATCTGTGTTTAACAGTCTTCCAGGGGATCCTGACTCACCCTCAAATTTGAGAACCAGTGGTATACAGGAGGGCACATGGGGCAAGCGGACAGAAGAACCAGGCTGCAGTCTTTGCCTCTTCCTGGCTTCTTCCGGTGACTGGGGGCCGAACACTTACCCTCCTTGAATCCCAATTTCCTCAGCTCTGGGGATAATTTTACTTGCCTGCCCACCTGGCAGCCAGACTGAGGAACTCAAGATGCCATTTTTATTGTTGTCAGTAATAATTTGAAAACCAGTCAGCAAAACACCAAAACCCTTTGTTTCTAGTTTATGAACGAAAATCCTATTGCCAGCGGGATACGGTTAAATAGGCTATTTTTCTTTATAAGTATGGGACGGACTGGTAGAAGCTCAGCAGGGTTTTTGAAGGATTTGAGCACTTAGCTCTTAAAATAATATCTGTGACCCTAAACATAAAACCAAGGATCACAAATCTTATTTCACACTAATGGTTGTTTCTTCTAGGAGTCCTTATGCTCGGAATTCACTGATTCGAAACTGGAGTGGCAGGTAGTCACGTGGGGTGTGCCACAGCTGCGAAGCTGCCTGGCTGCTTCTCTGCTGAGTCAGGGGAAGCCCGCCTCCCAGCTCCGGTCCCGGCCCCTCCCTTGCTTGGCCACGCATCCAGGGCTGTTGCGTTATTTTCAGATCTCATTGTCTTTTGCCTCGTCCCAGAGATCCCCCTGAAACCAGTTTCCCTCGGTGAATCACTTCTTCTCTAAGATGAATCCCTGTCCAGACTCCTCTGCAAAGCTCATGAGGCCCAGCTTTGACACCGAAACTGAATGGACCCCAGCACATCCCTCCCAGTTAAATTTTTCAAGCTGGCCATTTACTAGCTATGAGGTTGTGAAGTGGCTTTTAGCCCAGAAAAGTTCCAAAAACAAAAGCCATCTGTAATAACCAACCATGCTCACAGGGGCAGAAAATCCACATCATGGATGCTGTTTACAAGGTCATCTCCAGAAGCACCCATCTGGAAGAGGAGCAAATGGCCAACTTTTTTGAATGGTTAGGATGGTCTTCCTTTACCGAATTCCCAAGAGGGAAGGCTGTAAGTAAAGTCAAAGTGTATTCTGATAACCGAGTCCAAAACAAGTAAAAACTTTATTATTTTCTCAAGTCACTGAAGTGTCATAATGATTTTCTTGGAAATTTTTTTTTAGATAAAAAACAACTCTCTTTGGTGGACATTTCAAAAATGTTGCTTGATATTAGAATGGAGTTAACAGTCCAGTTGCCCCCTTCCCTTGGCTGGGCCAGCTCAGGGAATAACGATGGCACTGAGCTACAGCCACAGGACTCAGCTCTGCTGGGGGCTGGCCTGCAACATCTCCCCTGTGCTGACAAGTGGCTCAGAGCTTGCTCTCCATGCAGACTGAGTTTCAGTACATACACCTGAGACACCATGGCCCTGATGTTTCACACCGAGGTTGAGTCGAGTACATTCTAGGGCCTCCTGGACAAAAGGCTGCATAAAATAAGCTGTGCTCACTCTCTCGGGGCAGGGATGCCATCTTAGTGCATTAATTCCAGTTTTCTTAAATGCTCAGAATAGGCTTGGGTGAAAAGAGTGTGCCTCTCAGAACCCTTATGGACGGTCCTCTAAATCTAGATTGCAAGCAGTCTGTTGGAATGTACTGCAGCCACACTGTGTGACGCCAAGGACCCCTGGGCCACACCAGGGTGTTTCTTCATTGCCAACAATAGTGGGATTCCCTGGAGATAAAGGCTGATGTAGAACAGGCTGATTCTGGTGATGAGCTTCTCTTGACCTATAGAAGCTGAAGACTGATCTTATGCTCTTGGATGCAAAACCAGGGTCCTATCACAACCTGACAAATATCTTTAAGAGCTGGAGACCACTGACTCACTGTACCTGATAGTTGCTGAAAGAAAAAGCATTGATTTCCATAAATAGAGTTGGCATCTCCATTTTCCTTTATGTTTGGGTAGGCATGTTGATCTGCAAATAGTTGGGGGCCACCCCTGGTGACCTCTTGTCTAGAGCTCATGCCCCTCTTTGTTTATTCACTGACTTCTTTGCTTTTAGCAAAGACCAGAACTGTGTCCTCCTCCTTCTTCCCTTAGAAATGGCCTTGCACCAGACATTCTACCTGCTGGAAGGGAGTCCCTTTCCTCTTCAAAGATGCTGCCCTGCTGGGTGGTGAGAACTGATCAAAACCACACATTTCCCTTCCATGTTTACTTTCATCTGGTTACTGTGATCAAGCAAACAGCTTTCAGGTTTATCTTTTCAGTACTATTTTCATGACACATGGCAGGAATCTAGAGCATCAGCAGAAGCCAGTTCTGGAAACGATTACCAGTAGCCAAGGGTTATAAAGAATGTCAGTCTTTCTGTGATGACCACCACGGGGAAGGAAAAGTATGAGGTGATTCATCAATAAAGGAGCAGAGGCAGTGCCTTCTTGCTTTTATAATTCCCCTTAGAACCAGAGAGAAAACGAGACTTCAACGAATATTTGCTAAATAAAACACATGCAAAAACACAGATGGATTCTTTAAGTATCTACCAGCCAGGGTTCCTCAAATTTCAACATCCACATGAATCACCTAGACACCTTGATAAAATGCAACTCTGATGCAGAAGACCCTGAACGGGTTAGGGTTAGGGTTAGGGGCCAGAGAAGCATCTCTTCTGTGTTTCTAACAACCTCCCAGGTGATGCTGCTGTTGCTGGTTCCCCCAGTAGCCTGAGCGGCGAGGCATAACACCATGCCTTCTATTCAGTTGTTTACATTGAACTTGATGTGTCTATTTTACTGGTAACTGTCATGTATAATGAATGCTTTCTTCTGAATAAGAATTGGCTGGGTTACAGGAGCTACTTAATCCATGTCTAGTAATTAGACAATTTGTCTAGTAACCAGCATCTTACACTTGCCGTAACTAAGACCTGATGCAGCCAAAAAAACCAAAGATTGCTTTCAAATCTGAGGCTGTTCTGATGACTGCCACCACCCACGTGTATGCTGTGTCCCACGTGAGTGGAGAGCAACAGGGACCATTATTTTCTTTTTCCATTTATTATGCTTGTTAAATGCAAACTAACTTATTTTTTACACTTCCAAGATATTTCACAGGAGTCAAAGGGAGAAATGAACATCAACGTGCTACCTCTCTTTTACCTGGTTATGTTTGATGTCTTCAGCGGGCGCACCATATGAATTCCTATACAAAGTTGAAATTCCAGTACTTTGAGCTGAAAGCAAAAGAGAAACAAAAGTATTAGCACAGAACGCCAGACTTCAAATGAGGAATGATGGTTATCGAGGCCAGTTTTGCCTTGACAAAGCTTGGTGTCTCATGGATCATTCCAGATGGAAGAAATGCGGTCGCCCTGAACACTTCATTTTACATACAGACATTAAGAAAGAAGAAGAGTTATTCTATAAAATCCCCATTGCACGTCAGCCTCTTGCAATAACATTCAGCTTGCAGACAGGGTCAAGGCAGGTGCGTCAAACAGATGGTCATCTTGCCAGTTCTATGGCCTTGTTTTCTGGTGAAAACTGGCAGATAATAAAAGCGTGTCACCTGCACTGAAGCATGCAGGAGTCTGGATCGGCCGCTTAGTTTTTAGCTGGGGAATGACAAGAATGAAATTTCTAATTTGAGCTCACAGACGTGCTTGATCATCTCTGAGACAGTTAATTTCTCAACGGCCTGAAGGGTGGGCAGGAAGCACCACCCGCCTTTGCCCTGCGCATCTGGGCGGCTGCGGCTTTGGAGTCCTGTTCAACACAGAGACGGAAGACTCCCACCCTGTCTTGTGACCAGCCTGTGTTCTAGACAAAAGGAAGAAAGGTCTCCTCTGGTTGCCAGCAGCTTCCAAAGTCCTGGGCAAGATGCCCACTTACCTGCCTCCTCACCTGGGGCCCTTGAGGCTGCTGTCACAGGCCTAGAGGAAGGGCCCAGGGCAAGACTCCCCTCATAGCTGTTAAAAGGTCCTGGTTTAAGAAAGCTCTGGAGAACATTGTCTGTCGAGTGTCAGCGGGTATCTAAAACACTCTAGATATCAAGAAAAAATTATCTTTTGCTTCCAGTATCTATGGGATCATGAAATAGGATGACACACCATCTATTCTCTCAGAGATACAGGCCACCAAGTCAGTATAATCTATCATTCCACCCATGTTTATTACTAAAAGCACATAATAGCTGTGCAATAAAACTCCTCTTGGGAAATTCTGCTTAGAATGTGAGAGCTGAGAGCCCACTTCTTATTTTAAAGACCACTCTGAGAGACTCTCTGGTTGAACGCCCATCACTCCTGTCTCTGCATCACTGCGGAAACTGCCATCCCTCGCCTGGACCACTGCTACAGCATCCTTCTCAACGGCCTGGCTTCCACTCTGCCCAGCCTGCTCCTCCATCCACCCTGTTCCCATCACCTGAGCGATCATCACGTTAGACAGACCGGATTATGTCACTCAGTTCCCTGCCCACTGTGATTACGGTAAAAGCTGAGCTCCCATTATGGTCTTCGAGGCTCTGTGTGATCTGGTCCCAGCCTGACTTCCTGCAGAATGTCCTGCTCTTCTTTACACAGTTCAGGGAGCTGTGCTGGCCCTCCTTCCTGGCTTGAGCATCCAAATTTATTTTGCATCAGGGATGTTGGACTTCCTGATGCTTCTCCCTGGAACTTGCTTGCCCCAGACTCTGGACTATCTCTCCTTGTTGATATTCGGGCTTCAGCTCAAACATCTCCTCCTTGACCATGTTAGTTCAAGTTACCCTGCCCACCTAGGGCCCTCTATCTCATTACCCCATTTATTTCCACCATCACACTCAACGCCAAGTGCTATTACCTTGTTAGTGAGTTTGTTTCATGTTTACCTTGTGTATTACCTCCCTTCACCTAGGAGATGAGAAGCTCCATGAGGACAGAGATCCGTCTGTCCCGCCACCTTTGTAGGCTGCCCCAGCATCTGGGACAGTGCCTGGCCTTAAGGGATGCTCACAGAGTGAGTGCTTTTTTTGCTGAGTGAATGAATGAATGACTAAACCTTAGAAAAATATGCCTTCAGAGCTATAACCTGCTGATGGAAAATGTTACTCCAAGGATAAGGTGAATTTTTTTGTCTATTACTCAGAATAAAATGCATTTTTTTGGTAGACTGTGCATTTTTATAGCCGTGGCCTCCCTCCCTGTTGTGCTTGTGGCTTCCGAGCTGAAGATGTTTCTACTGGAAGTTCTTTCCTCCTGCTCTTTGGCGCACTTCACCTGTTTACAGGAGACTGTGTAGCTGGGATTGAACTTGTGGCCTTTCTGGATACATGAAGCACACGTCTTCACAGGCGCTCTGCCATGTATGTGTCTGAGCAAAGAGTCAACTCGCAGGGAAATGCCTTTCTTTTTTTTTTTTTATAGGCCCCAATTTCCAACGATATCAATAGACTGAAGATTAGAGCAGCTTTAAAAGGCATAAGAGAGATACTGACAGAAACAGAATCGACCACTGGATGTTAAGGGATTTGGGAAGCTCAGGTGGGAGGGCAAAATCCCCTGGTGAATTTTAAAGTCAGGCTGTGTAGCTGCTGGGATCACACAGCCCTCCTCTGATGTGCGCTTTTGAGCACGTAACGCTCCTAGGGAATCATGACCACGAGAAATAGCTATAACAGTGCTGCATGCCTGAATGAACAGCTGCCTTTGGCTTTCTGAGGGCTCCTCAGAGGCAGAGAAACACTAAGGAGAGAAGACATTTTAAGAGACATCTAAGCTAGGAATTGAATACAGAGAAGGCGGGTGGAGGGGAAGCCTGGAATATAAACCCAGATGGATCTGCATTTCTGAGAGTTCAGGAGAGGAGATGATGACCCAAGCAAGGAACTGCTTTTCCCTTTAAAGCTTTTGCATGTTGTGTTTTGAGGGTGACGTTTCCCATGGTTTTCCCACAGCAAAGGGAATGTTTCCTGTGGGGGAAATGATATAAGACAACGCCTGATGCCTTAGAAACAAGGAAGACAGCCGTTTTTCAGATGTTTTTTCAATACACTGAACTTTAAATGCCCCCTGGATTTATTGGTGAATGAGAAAAAGTACTGCTTGGGATATGGAGGTCCCAAGAAATCTGATCTGCCAGTAAACGCTGGAATGATGGACATTTGCTAAAGGGAAGCAGAACAGAGGTTGGCAATTCATCACTTCCATCCCTACATGAAATTGATTTCCACCCGGCTTGGCTGGGGAGCTACTCATACCATCGTAGATGGGGGCAAACACACCCACCAATCTCACCACCAACATTGCCCCCACCTCCTCCATCACCATCAACATCACTGTGATGCTAACAACTAACTTTTACCCAGTACTTGTTGGCTTAAAGGGAATCTTCTTGTATAAACATATTATTCAATAATGACCTCATGTTCTTCTAGGCTTGCTACATGATTGATAGTGTAGTTTTGAATTGCATTTTTAAGTAAGTTAGAGCAAAGCGTTTAAGCCTCTAAATAAGTTTGAAAAGTTACGTATATCTCAATGCTGCAGTTGTCAAGATCCCTGCCATTTTCTAGGAAGATTAAACATCTAGAAACATATTAGATTTTATTTTTTATTGTCTGACGTGTGCAGAGCAGGATCATGTACCACTGGAACTATTTCAACACAAACACACCACAATGAAAAACATTTTGAATGATTCTACCGGCCAAGAGAGTTAAAGAGAGAAGATCAACTTAAATAATAACAGTGCAGTCGATTTCACAGTTATTCTTGTAATTATAGTCTCACTTTGTTATCCCTGCCTGCTGGTGATGTGGCTACCTAGGGCGATGATAATCGAAAAACAAAGGGGTCAGGTGAATTTCGTGTCACCACTGCTCTGGAGTAATCAGTACAAATTAGATTCGCCACTGAATATCTCGACTCTCGGGACTTGGCATTCAGATTCATGAGCTTCTTTGTTCATGCTCATCTACAACAGGGGACAACACTTATGGGCAAAAAAGAACCAGAGAACGAGAATCAGAAGGTATGTCCTATGTTGGACTTCCCTGGTGGTTCAATGCTTAAGACTCTGCACTTCCAGTGCAGGGGGTACAGGCTCAATCCCTGGTCGGGGAACCAAGCTCCCACATGCTGCAGGGCACAGCCAAAAAAAAAAAGAAGATATGTCCTACGCCATGTGTTCAGTTCTCCATTCAGGGGACGTTTCAGGCGTGAGGGTGAGGCGCTCCCTGGTGGAGCGTGTACGTGGAGGCAGAGTGCTGAGCTGGGCTGGGTACCACGAGCATCTGTTTATGAGGCTTTCCTTTCTGCAGCCAGGGAGAGTTACCATGGAAACCACGGCCTCTGGGGTAAATACAGTTACCACAAGAAAAATTTATCTTAGACGTCCTGGGTCCAAAAGACATATCAATAAATCATCCAATTTATCTATTCTGTTTCCCTGCAGGTCTACACCTAAATAATATCAGGGAGACTTACCACACGCTTTTAAGATTCTTCTGAATAAGAGGGTCTCAGTGTCTGTTTAGGATTGCACCCTTGTACTGCAGTTTTATGAATGCCCTAATCTGACCCTGTTCTGTTGAAGTCCCTATGGTCTGTTTTCAGGAGGGGCCCATCTCCACACCCCTGTGGCAAAGAAGGGTGCGGAATCGCTGGTTAGACATCCTGATGGTTGTGGCAGCTCTGCTTTCAAGGCATAACCCCCGCCGCCCTGCCCCCCATCAATAACGCCAAATCGTGCTCCTGGACGAGGAGCAAACCGGGGCAGGAGGGAGGTGTGGGGGGAGCCTGGAGGGGACGATGAATGTGGACATCAAGTCCCACCCCAAGGAGAGTGGTACAGAGTAAGAGGAGAGTTGAGCCAAGGCTGGCCACGAGGCAGGCTGGCCCGGGCGCGCTGTGGGACAATGGCACCAATTTTGGCCTCCACAGAGTCCCCGCTGATAAGCCAATGGGTGCGATTGGGGGAGTGAAGAATGAAGGGCATGAAAGGTCAATGACTCCCTAGGGAAACTGAGGCCAGTGGTTCTGATGAATCTTCCTGGGAGTTTGTCATGGCCAGAGAGTGGTTTCATGTCAGGAGGGGAAAACGCCCACAACAGTTCTGTGGGTTTCCCTGAAATGGTCTCTTCCTCTGCTTCTCTCCCGTCCCCTCCCCTTCCCTCCCTTCCTTTTCTTATCCTCTTTCTCTTCCCAATGCTCATGGGCAAAGCTTGGCCCACCATCTTGGGTTATGCCAATGAAGAAGAAATCTATGGTGACCTCATCCTCTAATTTGAGAAAATATCACGAACTGGGCAAGTGAGAAGGAAAGGGGTAGGGAAAGAAAGACAGAGGAAAAAATTTGCGCAGAGAGCATTTTCTCTTAGCTATTCCAGAAATAATATGCTCCGTTTTTTAACCTCCAGCTTCATCTCCTCATGGCCAATCCCCGGGAATCTTCGCTATCAAGCTCTCAAGTCCTGCCGAGCTGCCAAGCACAGCTGAAGCCTGATGTCCCAGCCCTCTGCCCTGTCCCAAGTCCTGTCACTAACTCTGCAGAGGAACCATGCACAGCCAAGCTCACCTGTCATGGTGTCTTTCCTGGAAGTGTGTTCTCCTTTAGTTCCGTGGTAAGTGGCGTTGCTGCCAGTGGACTCATAGTCTGTTTTTCTTTCTTTGAGGCTGATCATTTCCCGAGGTGAAGCTGGGGCACTTGCTACATAAAGAAATTGGAAGGATGACTTTCTGTGTCTCATTCCACAGCACGTATAGCTTTTCACACAAACAGGTAAAGTCATAAATGCACCTGGCTCAACACAGGTCAGTATGTGTACGTGGACCTGTCGATTTTTATTTTTGTTCTTTTGGTTCTTGTCTTTCCCCCTTCCCTTACTCCATGTCACTTGGTGCTTTAGAGTTAAGGGGACATGCAACTCAGAGGCAGGGAATTAAGGACTATATCCTGAGAGCATCTTCCCTACAGAGACATCCTCGTGGGGATGTGACCTGCTCAAGGACAGTTTCAAGAATGAGATCCGTCTTGGTTGCTTTTTCTTTCTTGCTTCTTTTCCTTTTTTTCCCCTCCCTCCTTTCTTTTCTTCTTCCTTCCTTCCTTTGAAAAAATTAGATGTGTTTCAGAGGAGCGATTACTGATACTGAAGAATCCCTGATTAAATCAGATGCGCTTTTACTTAAACATGTTTCATGCAGAAACGGCCCTAAAGGAAGGCAGAGGATTATGTGGGGGACCAGTAGAGCCCCACCCACCGAGGTCTTCTCCATCAGCCTGGAGGCTGGGCTGGGGGTGTGGCGTGAGAGCACCTGTCTCCTGATGGGGGTCCTTGCTCCATCTCAAACGCCCCTAACAATCTCCCACACACACCTTGAGCCCCAGTCACTCGCTGCCTGTCGGACCTGGGGACTGAGCCCTGTCAACCGTTTGTGTCTTCATGTCTTCAGTGATGGGCTGTGATTAGAGGATTCCCTTAGGAATTCCACGATTCTTTAACAAACTGGGCCCAGAACAGAGGAAAACCTGAACTTGGACTTAAGGAAGCAAACAAAAAGAGGTTTAGTTTCTTTAAAGATCAGATGGATTGAGAGCAACTAAGCCACCCTGCCAGTACAGAGATGTGCTGGGAGAAGTGGAGGTTAAGTGTGTGTGCTGGTGCTAAGGCAGCTACCGTGTGCCCATCCTATGGGCTGACCTCACGTTGGTCTCCATGCTCCTCAATGAGGCCACTCGCATCCCAAGCTTAGTCAATTGCGTCTCACCCATTCTGAGTGCAGCCGTGCTACTCTTCAGTCCCAGAGCCTTCCCCAGCTTCCATGCCCGAGGGCAGTGCTTCCTAAGCTTGTTTAACCTTAAGACTCACCTGAGAACCTGGGGATCACAAAACCCGACCCTGGACTTTGTGAATCTGAATTTTCAGTTGGGCCTAGGAATCCAAATTTAGCAAGCATGCCTGGTGAATCTCTGGGGAACTCCGAGTTTTAGGATAAAGCTCATTTTCCTTCACTAGTGTCCAAGCTCCTCCCCAGTCAAACCTCAGTTTACCCTTCAGCTGTTCGTTCACACCCTCTGCAGGGTCCTCCAGCTCCAGCCCACTGGGCCTGCTTGTTGCCTATCTGAGTCACTTGATTCATTTCACCAAACTTAGTATGTTCTATGTGTAAAGCCCGTGCTAGACACGGGGGACAAAAACACGAGTCACAGCACACTTTCTGAATTTGAAGAGCTCTTCATCGGTGAGGAAGTGAAACCAGAAGACGACTCAGTGGGTGTCTTAGCCAAGCGCTGGGAAGGTAACAAAGGGGTCCTTTGCCCATCCTTTCCTGAAAGGCCCCTACCCACCTCTCAGACCTGTCAAATAAAATCAAGGCTCACTGCTGAGATCTTGAAACCCTCAGAGATTTCCAATCCTAGCTGCCCATCAGAATTAGTTACCTAGAATACTTAAAAATATATTGATGCTTGAACATGCTCCCCAGCAAGTTGCACCAGAATCTCTGGGTGTAAATCCAACGGGAAGGCAGAGAAGAAACCTGCAATTCTTCCACATAACTCAACTGGGCTCTGGGTCCAGTTCCTGCGTGTTCTCAGAACACAGGCTGCTGCGTCTCACTCACCCCCTCCACCTCTGCCCCATCTCCTCTCTTCTCTCTCCATCTTCCTCTCTGGGGAGAGTCCCCTCCTGCCCTTGCTCCTAGATCTTCTGCATAAAGATTGGCCTTCTATGAGTCACTGCCAGGCAATCGTGAGGCGACAATATTTTGGAGCCTCTTGACCAAAGATTTTAAAATGAGAATCCTATATTGCACAGATGGTGGGGTTTACTAAACTATGTCAAGTATGTAATTATCTCCTGAGACCTCACACACGGTGGTCCGAGTCTCCAGTAAACCAGGAGAATACTCCTGGAAAAATCACATCATGCCAACAAGTGTTTATTAGGTGTCTTCGAAGTGCCTTGCCTGGGTACCACCAGGCAGTGCCCCACCTGCATCCCTGGGATGCTGACATCCTGTAAGGTGCTGCTTCTCTTTCTGGGCACCTTCCAATCTATTATATTATTCCACCTTCCTGACACTGATTGGTTCTTCATAATTAGAGCTCTTAAAAACACTGTCCTTTAGCTTCCAAGACTCACTGCTCTTTATCTTCTTAAGAACTATGAAAATAACATGTGTAAAAGGCCACCTCCATGCTTCTGAGGCAGGTGGAAGTTCCTCTAGTTACACGGGGCTTCCTAATTCTCGTTCAGCGTGGGGCTAAACATTAGAAGTGATAATACCGCACTAAAAATATAAGTTCACAGGGCTGGGAGAGGGTAATCTATTTCAGTCAAATATTCCCCATTCATCTCTGATTCTCCCCATCGTTATGACAGTAAAGTATGGTGTAAAGTTTCATGACAAACATCCTCAAGGGCAGAGGGACCACCCTGCTGGGGAGTGCTCTGAACCATGCCCTTGAGACTCAGTTCCAGAAAATATAGTTTCCTCAACAGCAGGAGGGCAGCGAAGAGCAAGGAGAAACTTTTCTTAAATAAAAGTCTCTATCTGTGCGTGTGTGTGTTCGCCCATATAAAATTATTTATTACACAGTGAATAAAACAACAATAAAATCTATATCACTTATATACTAAACAGTGTGCTCATATTTTGCCTTTAATTATGTCTTTAATCCTTGGCATTACATAATGTGGCTGAAAAAGGGTGTAAAAATAAGGTATCTTTACAAGGGGTAAGAAAAGTTAGTTCCAAATTTAATAAGAATGAGACAAGGGGGGAGGAGCAGTATAGCAGTAGTGGATTAGGAAGTATAAACTATTACATATAAAATAAGCTACAGGGATATACTGTGCAGCACAGGGAACACAGCTGATATTGTACAGTAACTGTAAATGGAGTATAACCTTTAAAAATTGCGAATCATATCGTACACCTCTAATTTACATAATATTGTACATCAACTATACTTTGATAAAAAATTAAAAAGAAAGAATGAAATAAAATTAGAAAAAATTAAATTGAATGATTTAAAAGTTAAAGTTGATTGTAATATGAATATATGAAATGATTTATCTGCTGGTTTACAGGTAATAATAAAAAGAAAATCAGGTATGGAACAGTAACGAAAGCCTCAATGACAGTTTTCAAATGTAGGTCATTCTCAAGGAGGAAGGAGCACACCCTCTCTCCCCTACTCTGTTATCCCAAATCTAATCAATAAAATGCAACCTAAACTATCTTAAGTGGGTAAAATGTCCATGGAAAACCCTGATTTGCAAACACTTGACGGGATTATATATTCCTATTCCTCCCTGAATGCAGGCCCAGGATGTGCATTTCATGCCTGTGACACCTGTTAGAGGTTTTTAGAAACCTGTTAGAAAGATGTTTGTTCTGAGTCTGTGTACGTATGATACAAAGTCACCACCACTGTAAAAAGAAAACAGATTCATTTGATATTTCTAGCAAGTGTCCCAGTCGGGATGGCCCTCCTGTCTGTGGGGTCAGCTAAGGGGTCGGGGCAGGGAGCCTTGGATCCAAGAGAAGCAGCCACTGGCCTGGGGCCCCTCTTACCTGAGCGGTTGTTGGGAGACACGCGCACAGGGGAGATGGAGGGCGTGCGGGAGGAGGAGTAGGGTCTTTGCCGATCCCTCTCGATGGTTGAAGATGAGGCTACGAAGTGATACTGTGACCATCCATCCTGCAATAGACAGCAGCTCCTATTAACTGGGGAAGCAGAGAGATGCCTCACCTCCTCACACTTGGACGTGCCAAGCACTGGAATTTGCAAAGCATTTCTCCAGTCTGTCAGGAGAGGTCTCAGATCTCTGCGCCTCCATCGTCCAGGTTAACAGAGAGGAGTGATAACTGAGACCCACCCCCTGCCCCCTCCAGACAGCCTAACTCAGGGAGGGCCTGCCCTCAGTGCTTGCTTTCCTTCCCAGATGTGAGATAAATGGGCTCTTTGCAAACCTGCTTTTGCCTGAAGATTGTATTTAAATGAAAACATGCTGCTCAGAATGAGCCTGAAACTGTCTATTTTTTGCCTGCCTGGCTCCAGCTCTGTCTGGTCCTCTTTTCAACCACCTCCAAGTTTTCCAAAGTGTTTACTCTTCTTTTCTCGGGACCAATCTGTTAGTGATCAGAATGCCAAGAAGCATCGTCCCTTCCCGTTTATCTCCCTTACATGGTTTCAAGGACCTTCTCTGCCTCAAATGCCCCGTCCCCACCAGCTCAAGGCCTTCAGCATGACTGTTGCCAAGTATTCACACTCAGGTTGCTATGTTCTCTGATTTGCCCCAGGAATTATATTTTTCAATGTAGAGCATATTTAAAATGCCTCCTACCAATCAATCCGTCATTCACCTTCTAATATCTGGTTAATATAGGAAAAGCATATATACCATTTTTCATCATGAAAACCATATAACTACATTATGGATCATTTTTTGAATTTAGAAAACATAAAGAAGAAAATAAAAATAGCCAACAATTCCACTCTCCTACTCCCCAGAGAACTTCTGTTGAGATGTCACAGTATTTCCTTTCAGTCTTTTTTCTTCTTTAATTCAAGTTTAGTTTTCTCAAAGCAAGATGTCAAAGAGTACTGACATTATCAAGGAAAAGCAGACACTTGCTGCCCTCCCAGTTACTGCTTCACAGAGGCAACCATTTTTAACTCTTTTTGTTTTTCTTTTTTGACCTTTTCAAGGGACTCAATTCTCTATAAAGAATCATTGCAAACAAAAATGGACGAAAGTTAACAAAGAACAGAATTTAAACTAATTTCAATATTTGTGTCTTTCTTTATGTAATTCTCATTATTCCTGTTCTATTTGACCCATAGAATAAAGCCAAAATTAGAAGTATGCTATTATAAAAGCTACTACCTAGTGCTTATTGAGTATTTACTCCATGGCAAGATTTTCTCAACAATCCCATGGGCTGGATACTATTATTAGCTCTATTTTACAGAGGAAGAATCTGAGCCTTAGAAAGTCAAACAGTAAACAAGTGAAGACTCATGTTAACCACTAAAATGTGGCATATTGAAAAGATGAAAACTCTAATTTGAAAAGATACATGCACTCCAACATTCATAGCAGCACTGTTTACAATAGCCAGGACATGGAAGCAACCTAAATGCCATTGACAGATGAATTGATAAAGAAGATGTGGTGTGTATATATATACACACACACACACACACACACACACACACACACACACACACATACAATGGAATACTAATCAGCTATAAAAAAGAATGAAATAGTGCCATTTGCAGCAATATGGATGGACCTAGAGATGATTCTCATACTAAGTAAAGTAAGTCAGACAGAGAAAGACAAATATCATATGATATCACTTATATGTGGAATCTAAAACAAATGATACTAGTGAACTTATTTACAAAACAGAAACAGACTCACAGATATAGAAAACAAACTTAACGGTTACCAAAGGGGAAGGGGGGAGGGAAAAATTAGGAGTTTGGGATTAACAGACACACACTACTGTTTATAAAACAGTTAACAAGGACCTACTGTAGAGCACAGGGAACTATATTCAATATCTTATAATAACCTATAAGTGAAAATAATCTGAAAAAGAATATATATATATATATATATATATATATATATATATATATATATATAACTGAATCACTTTGCTGTACACCTGAGACATTGTAAATCAACTACACTTCAATAAAAACATGTGGCATATTGATAAGTCCTTGGAAGCAAGCTGAGGGTATTGAGGAATGCAGGTGAGGAGATGCTATTTGAGGGTGTGTGGTTGGGCAAGCGCTCTGGGAACAGTTAATGTTGCAGCAGAGACCTGGCAGATGACAAGAAGCCAGACACTGAAGACACAGTTTTGGGGTTTCCGAGCCAAGGGAAGAGCAGAAGTGAAGACCCTGGGGTGGGAAAGCGTTTGGCTGATGTGAGCACAGCAGAAAGTTTCTGTGACTGAAGGGGAGTGAGCAAGGGGGACCAGGAAGATAAGAAGCCTTCTGAGTGTCTAGGACAGTCTGGGGAGAGTAGAACAGAAATGGGGAGACTAGTTAACGAGCTATTCCACTAGAGGGAGGGAGAGATGACCCGGGCTTGGGTGTGGGCTGGTGGTGAGCAAGGCACAGATTTTACATCTAAGTTGGATTTGCTGATGACTCGGCTACTGGGTGTGGGAGAGAGGAATCAAGCCTGACCCTGATGCTGCTGGTGTGAACAATGGGGGGCCTTGAGATGTCACTTACTGAGACAGGGGACCACTGGAAGAGGAGTGGCTTTAGGAAGTGAGATCAGTACTGCCATCTGGGATGTGCTGGGTTAGAGATGCCTGCTGGACATGAAAGAAAAGAGAGCGAATAGAGCAGAACTTGAAACCTGGAATTTCAGGAGTGATGTCAGACTTAGAGGTAAACTTTTGCAGTTCAGTATACAGATATCATTTGAAGCTAAGAGAATGGATGGAAGCCTTGCACATGAATGCAAATAGAGGAAAGCAGAGGACACAGGGCTGGGACACTCCAGTACTTAGAGGGCACAGAGAGCAAGGAGAAAACTCACAGGACACTGAGAACGAGCAGAGTGAGCTGGGAGCAGAACCAGAGGGTGTGATGTCAGGCAAGACCAGGAAAGAAGTGAGGAGAAGGAGACCAGCTGAATAACAAGGAGCACCAAGAACAGTCCTTTGGCCCTGGGAAGATGGAAGTCAGCATGACTGGAACAAAAGTACTTTCTTTGGTCTTGTTGGTAAATCTCTAACTCAGGTAGGCTCAAAAGAGAGAGAGAACTGATGGAGAAATGGTGAGTTCAGACAGCCTTTGGCAAAAGCTGATTATTAAGGGGAGCCCAGAAATGGGACTTCAAGAGCTAGAGTGATTAAGAGACGTTTTAATATATCACCTGGAAGAGATTGCAGCATTTCGCATGCTGATGGGAATGACTCGACATAGAGGAAGAAAAACTGGGGACGCAGGAGAGAGAGGGAAACATTTCTTAAGAAAGGAGGGGTTGATGGGATTCAGTGAGCTATGGGGTCATGGGCCATGGAATCAGGAGAGAAGACAGACAGGCTGCATAGCCACAGACGCAGCAGGGAGATGGGCTGATCTGGTGATGGGACGATGAGGATGTCCTGTTCTGTTTTCTGACATTTTCTGAAGGGGGCGTGGGGATGAGAAGTGAGGTCATGCATCCGTTGAGAGTGAGAAGGAGTTGGAGTTTAGAGGATGGAAGAGGCGAGGGGAAGGGAGGGAAGAGAAAAGAAGAGAAGCGTGAGACAGTTCTTGAGGTAGGCGGGGTGCAGGCTGACCATGGCCATGTAGCCTGGTGGCCAGGAGCTGACAGGTGACTTGAGGCTCATGGCAATGAATTCAAAAGGAGAAGACTCATCCCCACGGTGGCTTGTTTCCCTCCAGCCACATTCAG
Source organism: Mesoplodon densirostris (assembly GCF_025265405.1). NCBI lineage: Eukaryota > Metazoa > Chordata > Mammalia > Artiodactyla > Ziphiidae > Mesoplodon > Mesoplodon densirostris. The sequence continues at coordinate 9,557,251 of NC_082663.1, forward strand.
CTGCACTGGGGTAGGTGTGAGTAGATGGAATCGGATGGGGGTGGTCAGAAAAGTGACTTGGAAGGAGACAGGGACAAGGGGATGCAAAGGGCATGTCATGGAAGCCCACAGAATCTAAGCTGGGTAGAGAGGAAAGTGAAGATTGAGGGAGGATATGGGGAATGAACACTAGTCAGTGGACTGAGGATCCGAAGAGGGTCAGAGACTATTGGAATGGGGGCACTTCACAGATGCTAGGGGTTTCCTTGTGGGAGGAGAGGAGAACTTCCAGAAAGAGCAAAGAGGAGCAAGGGAGATACCTAGTCCACCTCCAAGCCTAGTGATGTCGGGCAGAGGGGATGGGACATGACAAGCCACCACGTGAGAGGGTTGCCAGGAGCTGGGGGGTGTCCTTGGGGACGGCCGGTGTCACAGCGAGAAGACTGAAAAAAGAAGGGGTGGGTATTGGATACAGGGGGTCTTACTGACAGTAGCCTATGGGTTCAAGGGGGAAAGGAAGAAAGGTGGGTAGGAGAAAGGGAGAAAGGGGGAATACTGGGGCGGATTACTGGTTACTTAGAGCCTTTGAGTGAGAAGAGTCCAGAAATGATGGCTGACCCAGGAGTCCTGGGCAGTTGGTGGTGACCAAGGCAAGGAGGGTCTAAGGGCAAATAGCTAAAACCTCTTCCAGGAAGGGTGGGAGCTGTGGTAACAGGCAGGTGTCAGGGCAGGAGGAGAAAATGTACTGTCTCTGCAGGAATTCTGGGCATTTCCCTTAAACCCTCTGAGGATGGCAGCAGGCACAGGGGAGAAGCAGTCTTACAAAAGCCTGTAAAGTACTTCAGAAGTGAATGGACCCATTACTCACATACGGGAACAATTAAAAAATTTGTTTTAAGAAGACGTTCCTTTCTTGTGAAGGGAATGCTTTGTTGACAGCAAAAATCCTTAAATATGACCAAACAGAGGCAGATAATTTTATGTTTGTCTCACTTGCAATTTAGAAGATATTCTTTGCAGGGGGTGGGCAGGGTTCCAAGGAGTGGCTCAGGAAATTGCTTTAATCAAACCCTTGGCTTCTTTGGTCATGAATAAGTCATGATACTCCATATGTCATGAAAGGTGGGCAAGGTATTTCATAATAAGAATATGGGCTAATATATGATATGTCCTAAGACCAAAGGAGACACCAGACATAAAGGTGGTATAACTCTAGGTCTGGTTTTACTTGGTAAGTAGCACCGTACTCAGCATCTCCCTCTTACGCAGGTGAGTGGAGATGTTTTGCTCAACGGTTCACAATTGATGATGCTTAGATTCCAATGAGACCAGGTAAGTATTTACATCTCTGGAAGTGTCAGCAAAATGGATGTAATAATAAAACTTCTTATGAAGGAAGAAACTCATAAGAAAGCACCAGAAAAAGATTTCAAATCCTTTATAAGACCCATTTCAGAGAATACAATCGCATGACAGTGGTGAGTCTTGCAGGTGACTTGTCTGTGGGTGATGGGATTAGCAGACACCTGAGGATGACAGGGAGTGTGTCAGAGGCACCGAGAATGTCTCCCCAGCCAGACACCTCTGCTTATGGCCAGTAATCGTAAGCATGTGGGCACAGAAACTTTGAATGGAGGTGGGAAGGGGGAGCCTGGGGAACAGGGCAGAGTGGAAACCCAGTTAAGGCTCTGGATTAGAGCAGTTTCCTGAGCCACAGCTTGGGAGCCCCTGGAGGAGCAAGGAAGGTGACCTGGTTCCCACTCCATATTTATCTTCCCCCTCATTCACTGATGCAGAGTGAAAGGTGTGATGACTAAACAAAGACTTCCAACATCATTACCATCACCAATGCCCAGAAGGGACCTCAGTTTTAATTCTGATGGCACATCCTTCCACACATCGTGAAAAAGTGTAACCTTGGATGCTAGAGACCAGCGTACAGATAAATCTACACTTGTTTTAGTGATGCTGAATAACTACCTGGAGGGTAGATCTCATGACCCTTGACATCTTTTACTGCATGAAATTTTTAGCCATTCTACTGAAGAAAAATGTTTTGCTTTCGAAAGAAGAAGGACATGAAGATATATTTTCTTTGGGAAAGTTATTGCTGAGCTATCATTTCTTTTAACCAATGAGCCATGGACATACTTGTTATCTAGCCAGCCTGAAATAAACTTATTATTCATTTACTTCCCACTGTCATTCAGAAAGACTTGAAAGTGGTTTACAGAAACACATACAACTTGGGCACATAGCTTTTAAATCATTATTTGCCTCTTTTTAAATAAATTTGTTTATTTTATTTATTTATTCTTGGCTGTGTTGGGTCTTCGTTGCTGTGCGCGGGCTTTCTCTAGTTGCAGCGAGTGGGGGCTACTCTTTGTTGTGGTGCACAGGCTTCTCATTGCGGTGGTTTCTCTTGTTGCGGAGCACAGGCTCTAGGCGCCGGGCTTCAGTACTTATGGCACGTGGGCTCAGTAGTTGTGACTCACAGGCTCTAGAGCACAGGCTCAGTAGTTGTGGTGCACGGGCTTAGTTGCTCCGCGGCATGTGGGATCTTCCTGGCCCAGGGCTCAAACCCATGTCCCCTTCATTGGCAGGCGGATTCTTAACCACTGTGCCACCAGGGAAGCCCAGCAGGCAGATTCTTAACCACTACGCCTCCAGGGAAGCTCTATTTCCCTCTTTGATGACTTTGTTTTCTTTTTAACATTTTAAGTCTCTGTAGACCAGAGGTTGTTCTCCAAATTCTGTTGGGTGCTTAACCCCAGTTCCACTTCATACCATCCCTTTGGCTTAGATAAGAAAGTTCAAGGAAGGAAACAGAATGGAGAATAGCCACAGTAACCAGGGCAGGGTCGTTAATCCTTAATATTGATGATAAAGAACTCCTTTAATATCTGTCTTTCACCTCCTGCAAAATGACTGCAAAGTTGTGCTCTTCAGCTCAAGATATAGCCAAGATGTCAAAAATGTGATATGATATCTGCACCTCAGATTGGTTTTTATTTTTAACACATTAAGCTTAAAACCGGAGTTTGTTAAATTGTTCCAAGTATAAGAGATAGAAATTCAAAAGAGAAGAGGATTTCAAAGTCATTGAACTTTAAATTGCCACCAGAAATAATCTGATTTTATTTATCTTACCCTTTTACTGTCCTTCCACCAGTTTCAGCTTCTGTATGAAAGTTCCCGGTATGTTTCTTTATGGAATTGTTTTATTCCCCAAAGCTACTCTCATCCCCATCATTACTCTCAATGGTCCAGAAAGTGCGAGAATCAAGGTAACTTTCTTCACAGCCTCATGACCATTGGGTCCTCACAGTTTGACGACATGGTGGCCACTCTATTTCCTACAGATCTTTCCCTTAAGTGGTTTGAGGTCCCTGAATTTATAACCATCCTTTATATATTATATATATATTAGACCATACCATAAACATCTCCACAAAGACTGTATTACTGGAGAGACTTCCACCAACAGAGCCCAGATGAAGGGGCTAAGTGGTTTTCAGACCCGTCTACACGAGGCTAGTACAGCACACACCCGCCCCATAGCCTCTTATTCTGGAAATCCTGCAGGACATTCAATTCAGATCAGCCAGTGAATATCTTAGGTTTGTGTGCAAAGAAATGAATAGAGCTGTTTGTCAAGGCTCAAACCTGCTTTCACCCTGGGTGTCTCTGTTGAGAGAGGTGGAACTAGACAATTGTTCAAACTTGCTTTCACCCTGTGTGTCTCTGTTGAGTGAGGTGGAACTAGACAATTGTTCAAACCTGCTTTCACCCTGGGTGTCTCTGTTGAGTGAGGTGGAACTAGACAATTCTTCACACCTGCTTTCACCCTGGGTGTCTCTGTTGAGTGAGGTGGAACTAGACAATTGTTCAAATCTGCTTTCACCCTGGGTGTCTCTGTTGAGTGACGTGGAACTAGACAATTGTTCAAACCTACTTTCACCCTGGGTGTCTCTGTTGAGAGAGGTGGAACTAGACAATTGTTCAAACCTGCTTTCACCCTGGGTGTCTCTGTTGAGTGAGGTGGAACTAGACAATTGTTCACACCTGCTTTCACCCTGGGTGTCTCTGTTGAGAGAGGTGGAACTAGACAAGTGTTCAAACCTGCTTTCATCTTGGGTCTCTCTGTTGAGTGAGGTGGAAGTAGACAATTGTTCAAACCTGCTTTCACCCTGGGTGTCTCTGTTGAGTGAGGTGGAACTAGACATTGTTCACACCTGTTTTCACCCTGGGTGTCTCTGTTGAGTGAGGTGGAACTAGACAATTGTTCAAACCTGCTTTCACCCTGGGTGTCTCTGTTGAGTGAGGTGGAACTAGACAATTGTTCAAACCTGCTTTCACCCTGGGTGTCTCTGTTGAGTGAGGTGGAACTAGACAATTGTTCAAACCTGCTTTCACCCTGGGTGTCTTTGTTGAGTGAGGTGGAACTACACAATTGTTCACACCTGCTTTCACCCTGGGTGTCTCTGTTGAGTGAGGTGGAACTAGACAATTGTTCACACCTGCTTTCACCCTGGGTGTCTCTGTTGAGAGAGGTGGAACTAGACAAGTGTTCAAACCTGCTTTCATCTTGGGTCTCTCTGTTGAGTGAGGTAGAAGTAGACAATTGTTCAAACCTGCTTTCACCCTGGGTGTCTCTGTTGAGTGAGGTGGAACTAGACAATTGTTCACAGCTGCTTTCACCCTGGGTGTCTCTGTTGAGAGAGGTGAAACTAGACAAGTGTTCAAACCTGCTTTCATCTTGGGTCTCTCTGTTGAGTGAGGTAGAAGTAGACAATTGTTCAAACCTGCTTTCACCCTGGGTCTCTCTGTTGAGTGAGGTGGAAGTAGACAATTGTTCAAACCTGCTTTCACCATGGGTGTCTCTGTTGAGTGAGGTGGAACCAGACAATTGTTCACACCTGCTTTCACCCTGGGTGTCTCTGTTGAGTGAGGTGGAACTAGACAATTGTTCACACCTGCTTTCACCCTGTGTATCTCTGTTGAGTGAGGTGGAACTAGACAATTGTTCACACCTGCTTTCACCCTGGGTGTCTCTGTTGAGTGAGGTGGAACTAGACAATTGTTCAAACCTGCTTTCACCCTGGGTGTCTCTGTTGAGAGAGGTGGAACTAGACAATTGTTCACACCTGCTTTCACCCTGGGTGTCTCTGTTGAGTGAGGTGGAACTAGACAATTGTTCAAACCTGCTTTCACCCTGGGTGTCTCTGTTGAGTGAGGTGGAACCAGACAATTGTTCAAACCTGCTTTCACCATGGGTGCCTCTGTTGAGTCAGGTGGAACTAGACAATTGTTCAAAGCTGCTTTCACCCTGGGTGTCTCTGTTGAGTGAGGTGGAACTAGACAATTGTTCACACCTGCTTTCACCCTGGGTATCTCTGTTGAGTGAGGTGGAACTAGACAATTGTTCACACCTGCTTTCACCCTGGGTGTCTCTGTTGAGTGAGGTGGAACTAGACAATTGTTCAAACCTGCTTTCACCATGGGTGTCTCTGTTGAGTGAGGTGGAACCAGACAATTGTTCACACCTGCTTTCACCCTGGGTGTCTCTGTTGAGTGAGGTGGAACTAGACAATTGTTCACACCTGTTTTCACCCTGGGTGTCTCTGTTGAGTGAGGTGGAACTAGACAATTGTTCAAACCTGCTTTCACCCTGGGTGTCCCTGTTGAGAGAGGTGGAACTAGACAATTGTTCACACCTGCTTTCACCCTGGGTGTCTCTGTTGAGTGAGGTGTGACTAGACATTGTTCCAACCTGCTTTCACCCTGGGTGTCTCTGTTGAGAGGGGTGGAACTAGACAATTGTTCAAACCTGCTTTCACCCTGGGTGTCTCTGTTGAGAGAGGTGGAACTAGACAATTGTTCAAACCTGCTTTCACCCTGGGTGTCTCTGTTGAGAGAGGTGGAACTCGACAATTGTTCAAACCTGCTTTCACCCTGGGTGTCTCTGTTGAGTGAGGTGGAACTAGACAATTGTTCACACCTGTTTTCACCCTGGGTGTCTGTTGAGAGTGGTGGAACTAGACAATTGTTCACACCTGCTTTCACCCTGGGTGTCTCTGTTGAGTGAGGTGGAACTAGACAATTGTTCAAACCTGCTTTCACCCTGGGTGTCTCTGTTGAGTGAGGTGGAACTAGACAATTGTTCAAACCTGCTTTCACCCTGGGTGTCTCTGTTGAGTGACGTGGAACTAGACAATTGTTCAAGTCAGCCCTGCTGTCCTATGACCCATTAGGACCACGAGGACTGGTCAGCTCTCTCTCGGTTTCTTTTCCATAAATTAAGGGCAAAATGATTCAGTCAGCTCAGGGTGTTTTAAATATAGTCCTGCCTGGGCCTCGGGCTCTGAGATTCTGTTCAAATTCTTCTGAGTGAGGTCTGGGCGTTGGTATTTTCAAAAGCACTCAGGTGATGTTAATGAATAGCATGGCTGGGAACCACTGGCTTGGAGTTTCCATGCATATTTGGCAGTGACTAATAGGGATACAGAATACATTTCACAGGGCTCAATCCTAGGAGGCCCTTAGGTCTTCGACTCCATTTCGCAGTGTCAGAGAAGGCACTGACTTCTACAGGAACAAAAATAGGTCCAATCTCAGAGCAGAGAGGTGTCCCCTGACCCCGCCTGCTGCAATGAGCCCCAATCACACCCAATTACCCAGCAGTCATCGCGTGACTCAATTTCCCAGTCTCCACCTTTGATCAGGTAGCTCTGAGACTTGACACAACACCTTCTCTTTTTCTGTCAAATCTTACTCTACCAGCTCAGTTTTGTGCTAGGTAAACAGAAGACAGGCAGCACGTGTTCATTCAATCGCTCTTACTAAATGAATTATGCCTCCGAGGTTTAGGGGAGCTTTTAGCAATACATCTATGGTTTTCCTTGCCTGTTATGAACAAAATGCTATGGCCTCACACTTATGTCTGCTGCAAGCCTGTCCGTCTGCCCAGCTGTGAGGCAGGGATGGGCCTTATTATTTCCTGGTCTCTAGCCTAGTAGCTGCAATACAGAAATGCCTAATAAATGCTGCTAGATGGATTCAGTGATTTAAGATGACCACATTAATTGTTATGAATGCAATGATAATCAATATCACAGTCTTTACTGCTAACTCCACAGTTCTTACACTCTTACAGTTCTATAACAAATGAAGGTTATTAGAGCCTTACAGTTTTTTATTTTCTTAATTTTAGCTTAGAGCAACCTCATCAGTCTCATCTGCTGCTGTTGGTATATCTGTCCTTTACAACATACTTACTGCTGGGCTGAAGGCAGTGTTGGTTTAGGTAAACTGGTACCTAAAAAAAAAAAAAAAAAAAAAAAAAAAAAAAAAGAAAGAAAAAAGTAGCCTATGGATTGCCTACTCTACGTGAAATGGTAATTTCTCTTCGTTCCCCATGTTTCAATGTGAGGTATATAAAATTGTCTCTCCTTTAATCAATCTTGTAAATAATTCTGGTGCATCATTATACCTGCCACATCTGGGCCTGGCTTGGTGCTGATTCCATTCACAGCTCTCAGAGCACGTACATCTTTACCTCTTGCAATGTCCCACCCCCAATCTCTACTGCTTCTTGCATCCTGCAGCTCAGAAACCACGAGCCCCTGTCCACAGCAAATGCACTCAGTTTTCCCCAAACAAAATCCTTAGGAGAGCTGGGAAAAAGGAGGAGAAGGGAGAGCACATCACATTTCTCATTTGATATGCTCCAATGTCCTTCAGTTTGGGTATAGGAGCCCACACGTGCTGTGAGGTGTGATGTGTGTCCACTGGACTGATGGGCTGGTTTCTGGAGGGGGTCACTTTGTGGGAACATTACTGGGCATGGAACACTGATGACCAGGGTCGCTGCTCTGGAGCGGGAACAGGGTGCTGTGCGTGCCAACAGGAGGTGTGCAGGGCATGTGGCTGTGATGGAATGAAACAAGCCAGGTGGGAGTGTTCCCAGACCTTCTCCTTGACCACCAAAGAGCATCCTGTCACCGCCAGCAGAGCATAGGGCAGTGGGCCCCGCCCCTAGCGCTGGATCAGAGAAGGGATGGAGAAGGACACTGCCAGCTGGACCAGGAGGGAAAAGAGATTAGGGAGAGAACTTGTTCAATCTGTGTAACAAAGAGTTTAGGGCATATGACCCAGCAATCCCACTACTGGGCATATACCCTGAGAAAACCATAATTCAAAAAGAGTCATGTACCACAATGTTCAGTGCAGCTCTATTTACAATAGCCTGGAGATGGAAACAACCTAAGTGTCCATCATCAGATGAATGGATAAAGAAGATGTGGCACATATATACAATGGAATATTACTCAGCCATAAAAAAAATGAAACTGAGCTATTTGTAATGAGGTGGATAGACCTAGAGTCTGTCATACAGAGTGAAGTAAGTCAGAAAGAGAAAAACAAATACCATATGCTAACACATATATATGGAATTTAAGAAAAAAAAATGTCATGAAGAACCTAGGGGTAAAACAGGAATAAAGACACAGACCTACTTGAGAATGGACTTGAGGATATGGGGAGGGGGAAGGGTAAGCTGTGACAAAGTGAGAGAGAGGCATGGACATATATACACTACCAAACTTAAGGTAGATAGCTAGTGGGAAGCAGCCGCATAGCATAGGGAGATCAGCTAGGTGGTTTGTAACCACCTAGAGTGGTGGGATAGGGAGAGTGGGAGGGGGGGAGATGCAAGAGGGAAGAGATATGGGAACATATGTATATGTATAACTGATTCACTTTGTTATAAAGCAGAAACTAACACACACACACACACACACACACACACACACACACACACACACAAAGAGTTTAGGGCGAAAGTGGAGAGGAAGAGTGAATACCTCAAGGGCTGTTTGGAGAATCTGCTGATGAGGGAGGCTAGAGAAAAGGGGTTAAATACCAAAGCTTCATCAACGTGCTTCAGGAGATGAGATTAAAAGGGCATGGGTGGATATATGTATACGTATAACTGATTTACCCTGCTGTACAGCAGAAACTAATGCAACATTTTAAATCAACTATACACCAATAAAATTTTTTAAAAAAACAAACAAACAGGGCATGGGATTTCACGTTACTTATGTTGTGATTTCTGACCTCTCAAAAAGGCGCCCTTCAGTGACTAGACAACGGTGGGGTGGAAAGTGACAAAGTTAGTGAATATCTACAGCTGTGATGGATAAGTTAAACAAACGGGGAGGTTTCCATTTGCAGTTCTGTTTTCAAAGTGAGTTTTGGAAGTTTTATCTTCTATACTTAGAATTTAGATGTAACAAATCTTTTCTAGTGATAAGTGACATCTCTGACTTGGACAAAAGCTTCAGAAAATAATTAATGTTGAAAATGGAGAATAGTTGTTCTTTCCACTGAGAATATTAATTGGCCCCTGAAATAGATACTAGTACACTGTTATGCCAGTATATGTTTTTTCTCTCTTTGAAAACAGCTCTGGAGCTTCCTTAATTTGATAAGATTTATCTGGCATCTAAACAAGGATTTCTCAGGAGGCATACAGAGACTCTTTAGTTCTGAAGTAACAAATATAAACTTTTTGTGTTCGCTGTCCTTGGAGTCTCTTGGCCCATAGAGCTTGTCAATTCTAATTTGCTATGATGACTTGAGATATAAAGAAAGTGTGGTGAAAATCCTTGGGGCTTAAAGCAAACCAAGTTCATCCACTCATTCAAACTAGAACACTTAACAGCTTGTACTTCAATCACTTCGTCAGGAAACTATTTTTCAAATGAAAGTTAAAACCTGAGTTGTTGCCATCCGCTGAAAAAGGTAACCAGCTGAGATACTGCTCACTTAAGAAAACTTGATTGCTCAAAATTGTGCCAGTTTTCCAGTCATTTTTTAAGTGGAATAAACCTATTGATGTAATCACATGAAGACAAAGAAAAGATTCCAAATTAGCGGTAGGTAGTTATACAAACATCCTCCTTACTTCAGTAAAAGGTATTATAGAGAAAAACATGGAAATAGAATATTCAGAGTCTGTGTGATTGAAGACCAAGACAGACTTTGCCTGTCGATGAAACCACAGCTCCTCTTGGCTATAATAAAACAAGCTTCCATCTATTTTTAAGGTAAATTGTTTGTTAAAAGATTCATTAAAACTAATTCCATCAACAATTCCAAAAGCTATTAGAGTTAAATATTTAAACTAAATCTTAAGGGCCAAAAGGAAGTATTTGCAGAAGTAAATATCACCTGACATACCCGGTTACTTTCATTAGTTTGTTTCAGCTCTGGTGCTTCTTTAAATTTAATTAAATTGATTTGGCTACTTAAAAGTATAGGATACATAAGGATAAATTTAATTAAATTGATTTGGCTACTTAAAGGTATAGGATACATAAGGATAAGAGTCTTCTGCAGTATGTACCATCTTTTAAAAGCAAATACTGAGTAAATCCATTTTACGAATTCAATTTATTACCATTGAACTAATTCTAAAGAAACAATATTACTGAGAAGATTTGACAAGTTGGAAAGAAATTGATATAATTTGGTCGAAGAAAGTATATCATGGTTAACTACCCGTAGTTAACTGGTGCCAAACAGAATGCAGAAAACCACCTGGCAAATTGAAATAAGACCGTTTCAGGCCTTTTGTTTCCCTGCCATCACTTTGGAGGCCTTAAAACAAAGATCTGATGTGGATGATCTTTAACAATGGCCTTTGTGTTCCAGCTAGTGCTGCAAAGTTACTTGGTGTGAAACTGTACAAAGTCCCATCTTCAAGTTGACAAATCCAAATGTCTGGCTTCTAGCAGCAAAGTCATTCTGACATTTGAAAAGTCAGGTATTTTGCATCTATACTCATCAGTGGCCAACAAGTTCAAAGATCACCCTGGGTCCCAACCTCAATGTCTGCACATTCCGCTCTGCTTCAGAATGCCTTAAACCATGGAAATGGAAGTGGAGTCATGGAATGAGCCCTCTGTTGATCTTAAACTCTGGGGCAGCTACGTGGTTGGATTTGTTTAATAAACATTAATAAGTACCTGTGCTGGGTACCAGGGCGAGAACAGAGACAGAGGTAGGCATGGCTCCTGAGGGGAAGATAAAGGGGAGATGGACGTTTAAAATAGGATTATATCACATTGCATTTCTGAAAGAGCCAGGAAGAAAAAGGCACAGGTTATTATGAGGGAACTTTACTAGCCTTGGAGAGTTGGAGAGGGAGGTTACCTTGAGGAAGAGACAAACTGAGATTGAAAGAGCCAGGCTTGGTGGGAGAGGAGGGAAGGCATTCTTGGCTGAGGAATGAATCTTTGCCCATGCAGTGCAAAGGCACTGAGGCTGAGGAAGGTGAGCTTGGAGAGAAGGGTAGGAAAGTGAGAGAAACTGGAAGCCACTGAGAAGTTTTAATCAGGAGACTGACTGGGTCAGGTTTGGATTTATAAAAGTGTATTCTGAATTTTTAAGGGAAAAGAGACTGAAGATGGTGAAGGAGATTCCACGACACCAAGCAGGCAGCAATCTCATCAGGCCTAGGGAGAGATGATGTGAAAATAAGGATGGGAGAGGTAGCTGGATTTGAGAGATATTCAGAGTATAGAATCAGCAGGGCTTGGTGCCAAATGTAGCAGGATAAGGAAAAAGGAGGTATTAAGTAACTCCTGGAATTCTGGAAAGAACAACCAGGTGGGTTAGGTGCTCTTTATAGAGATGGGCAACAATGGAGGAAGAATAGATTTGGGGAAGATATTGAGAGGTACGTGTTAGATGTGTGGAAGGTTAGAGCCTGTGTGCTAGTTCAGTGGAGATGTCACTGGGTTGTTGTGTATGTGTAAGCTTAGAGTTCAGGAGTGAGGAACACACAGAGAAATAAATGTGGATGCCATTGGCCTTCAAATGTATTTAAAAACCATGGGCCAGGGGCTTTCTCACTGACACAGTGGTTAAGAATCTGCCTGCCAATGCAGGGGACACAGGTTCGAGCCCTGGTCCAGGAAGATCCCACATGCTGTGGAGCAACTAAGCCCGTGTTCCACCACTACTGAGCCTGCGCTCTAGAGCCTGTGAGCCACAACTACTGAGCCCACATGCCACAACTACTGAAGCCCATGCACCTAGAGCCTGTGCTCTGCAACAAGAGAAGTCACGGCAATGAGAGGCCCACACACCACAACGAAGAGTAGTCCCCGCTCGCCACAATTAAAGAAAGCCCACACGGCAACGAAGACCCAACACAGCCAAAAATAAATAAATAAATTTATTAAAACAAACAAAAAAACAACCATGGGCCAGATGAGGTCATCTCCACTAGGCGGTATAGGATGAAAAGCAAAGATGCCTCAGGGAAGACCAGGAGTCTGCAAAAAAAGACTGAGATGGAGGCTTGCAAGTTCAGAGAATACCCAGGGGAGAGCGGCAGTGGAGAAGCCCGGGAGGAGATCGTGCAAGGGAGGAGGATATGGCCAGACCTGCTACAAATCCATTTACTTTTCTTCCTAGACACACACCTGGACCACATGTCCCAGCCTGCCTTGCAGTTTGTATGTGATGGAGATCCAGCTAAATAATGCATCCCCCCCCAAAGATATCCATGTCCTAGTTACCTAGAACCTGTGATAGGCTACCTTACATAGCAAAGGGACTCTGCAGGTGTGATTAAGTTAAAGATGTTGAAAGAGGGAGATTACTCCGAATTATCTGAGTGGGTCCAATGCAATCACAAGGGTCCTTAAAGAGAGATGCAAGAGGGTGGCATTTAGAGAAGGTGATGTGACCATAGAAGCAGAGAAAGAAAATCAAAGAAGCTATGCTGATGGCTTAGAAAATGGAGGAAGGGGCCACCAGCCAAGGAGAGTGGCAGCCTCCAGAAGCTGGAAAAGGAAATGGATTCTCTAGACAGCTTCAGGAAGAGGTGCATCCAGGACCAACACTTTCATTTCAGCCCAGTGAAACCCAGTTTGCACTTCTGACCTCGAGAACTGTAAGATCATGAATTTGTGTTTCTTGAAGCCACTCAGTTTGCTGTAATATGCTAATGCAGCAATAGGAAACTAACAGAGAGCAATTAATTTGTTTTAAAGCCATGTTTATTTGGGATGTGTTAGACACAATTGATTAGACTTGTGGACAACTTAAGATAATTGAATACCTGCAACAAGGTATTGCGACAGGATGTGGATATAATTTTCTTCCATTGTCTGTGTTTTGGCTAAGGTCCCAAGGAGTGAATACCAGATGACCTATTGCTCCATATATAACCTCAAAGTAAAGACTTAGATCATCCATTCACAGTTGTGAAAGTGGAGGACAAAATAAGGTTCTGCAGCATTAAGACATATAAGATTATATAAGATTAGGCTGAGAATTCACTAGTGGGTGGAGAATGACAGTGGGGAGGTTTCCTCGGAGGCAGTCAGTGGGCTGGGCATTCCCCATCCTTCCTCTCCTGAAGCCCAGGAAGTGAACTCCTTATTCTGCTTGACCACAGGCTCTCTGGAGTTTGGGGGTTGCAGGGACTGGTGTCTGCAGTACCATTATCAGGGTGATGCACAGACTCAGTGCCAGAGGTGGACCGACCATGGAGCTTAAGAAGCTTAGGTCTCAGGCCTGTCCACTGCATGACCCCCCTCCAAGGCCTGTAGGAAATTTTATATTAAAGCATATTCTTCTTAAACAGGATTACCCAAACTACCTAACCTACAGGGCGCAAAATCTATATCCACTCTGGTCTATGTGCAGTGGAGTAGCAGAAGCCTGAGGTGGATGGAGAGTTCAGAGCAATTAACTGGAGGTGACCAGGTCCAGGCCAGGAGTCCTCAGTTGGAGGCTGGTACCAGTGAGCAAACTACACTACTGCCCCCATGAGACAAGGAGCCAGCACGTGGGCATCTGTCATAGGCGGGATACCAATGCCAGGCTACAACCGCATGGGCAGGGCTCTCTCTCTCCTCTGCTAATCCCCCTTCCCTGCCAGAGCCTGATGAGGTTGGGGGGGGTGGCACTGGGACATAGGAAGGAACAGTTTCTGAGAGGGCGGGGGGACAGATGGAGGTAGGAAGAGAGAAGAAATTGATCATGTTCTTTCTCCCCAGTCTAATGAAGGCTCTCTTAGACGTAGTTCATCCCATCTACTGGGATCCACTGAAAAGGTGGGGTGAGTTTGAATGAACTGCCCAAAGTAAATAACAAGAATGGTGGTAGATTTACATTAAACTTAGTGAGTTTTTTTTTCTGATTTGAAAAGAGATACACACCCCAATGTTCACAGTGCCACTGTTTATAGTAGCCAAGACATGGAAGCAACCTAAAGGATAGATGATAGATCTGACCTCTCCCATCAACAGGTGAATGGATAAAGAAGATGTGGTGCATATATACAATGGAATATTACCCAGCCATAAAAAAGCATGAAATAATGCCATTTGCAGCAACATGGCTGGACTTAGAGATGATCATATTAAGTGAAGTAAGTCAGACAAAGACAAATATCATTTGATATCACTTATATGTAGAATTTAAATACATGAGGCAAATGAACTTATTTACAAAACAGAAATAGGCTCATAGACATGGAAAACAAACTATGTTTACCAAAGGGGAAAGGGGGAGTGTATAAATTAGGAGTTTGGGATTAACAGATACACACTCATATATATAAAGGAGACAAACAACAAGGTAAGGTCCTACTGTAGAGCATAGGAAACTACATTTAATATCTTGTAATAACCTATATGGAAAAGAATCTGAACAAGAATATACATACATGTACATATATATGTACGTATGTGTATGTATACATACATATATATATATATATATATATATATATATATATAACTGTATATATATGTATAAGTGAATCACCCTGCTGTACACCTGAAACTAACACGACATTGTAAATCAATCATACTTCCAAGAAAAAAAAATGCTTAGTGAGTTTTCTAGCTCCTGATTCTATCTCTTTCCTCTGCCTTTTGTCTCTGGGGTATTTTCGGAGGTTCTGATTTAAAATGTTACAGTAAAGCCACCTGGCAGAGCAGAGGCAGGAGGGAAACATTCAGCTTGGACACCGCTCACGAGGATTTTCCCCAACTTGGAGGTCCAGTCCCACAACAGCTCTAACTACTCACTTCTTGTTTAGAAACTGCCATGTGCATCGATTTCCACTTTTGCACAATTGATTTTTACTTTTGTTCCCATTTGTGCCTTTGTTTTTGGACAGATATCATATGATTAGTGTCTGTGAATTGTCTCAGAGAGGTTAGGGGACCTCATGAAGGAGGACCTTATTTGTCGATACAAAAATCAACACGCGAATGTGTGTCATAGCTGAGTTTAACCTCAGGCTTTTTGTTTCCTACCCCAGCTTGACACGCAGTGATTTAGAAAAGAAAGAACTCAAGGAGCTACAATTTTGAGTCTTGAGGACACTGCACTCAGGTTGTTTAAGAGTCTGGCCAAAAGTCTTCACATCTTTCCGGTCATCTCTTTGTAAAGAATTTTCCAGCACAGTAGAAAGATTAATAAATTCCTGGTAAGCAATTTCCTTGCTAAAATGACAGCTGTACATTCAGTCATTTAATTCATTTCTATAGAGGATTTACCACCTTTCTATCACCATCTTAGATACTCCCCAAGTAAAAATCTCTTAATTTTCAAAATGGCAACATGCTAAAGCGAGTACAAAATTATTTCTTGCTCTTCTTGCTGCAAAGCTTAAAGATCAAAATTTTGAATTTTGATCATGTTGTGTTTTTTTCCTTGACAGTATTTGAAAATATCTTTCTAGTTCTCACTGCAATCCAGTATTGCTTTTTAAATATCCAGCAGGTGAGGGTGATGAGGGGTGTGAAGCATGAAATGTGACTTCAGTTCACAGGGATCAGGACCACTGGCTCATCTAGGTATAGAGGTCAGTCTCCTGAGAGCAGCGAAAGACAACACGGAGCGCTGTGTCCACTCTCTCATCCACTGTAGTTTGGACGTTTGAGGAAATCTGCAGGCAACCCCCTCGCTATCCATAATTACTTATTGATTTCTTGTTTTGTGAGTGCAGTAGTGGCAAGGGCCAATGAAATGAATCCCACGGCAGTAAGAAAAGAGAGTCCTGCGTGATTCAGGCCGTGAAGGGCATGACTCCACTCCCATCAAAGCTCATTACTCACTGGCTGAATGGTACCCACAGCCTGAGAGTCTATCTTTAAAGATTAGTTTTATGCTTTGTTTCTCTCATCCAAATGGCCACAGTGAATACAATATCGCTATCCATAGAAACATCACCTTTTTCTGTTTTAAGCACAGGTGGTTGGGCATTCTTTGAGACAAGCTCAACGTGCAAGGTTCCAACGTTTCATGTGGTGGGTAGGGGAATAGGGTGCCCTACAGGAACACAACTGTAGAAACACAGGGACACGGCTATTAGTGGAGGTAAAATGAGCCTGGTGATTGTCAACTGGTTGGATTCTGACCTTTGATTTGTCTTTGATTTGATCCCTGCATTTATGAATGAAGGATTTTAATTCGCTCATAGAGTGGTTGAGTAGATGCTGTTCTCTCTGAAGCCCTTTGAGATACTTAGAGCAAAATAATGAGCCTCAGCATTATAAGCGGAACACTGGACAAATTGTCTACTTGACAATAGGGACCACCCTGTCCCTTTTCATAATGACTTTGCAGGGTCTATTTTAAAGACTCAGCATGTTTTCTTGGCGAGCAGCCCATGGAGAAGCAAGACAGCAGAACAGAGGTGGCGCCCCCTCAGTTAACATCACCGTCTTCTGGTTCCCAGTGCTCAGAGGCGTTCTCACCCTGATGCCCTGAGGCTTCCTGCTACTTCTTCACTCCATCTCAGGACACGTCTGTGCCTCAGAGGACAGAGCAGATTCATTGTACCTGGAGCTCCACGACTTCCCGTAGATCCGTCACCCTGAGAAGGGTTCTCATGGTATCACACAGGATGGCCTGGGATGACTCCATGTTGCTATTGTGGCTTTTCTCAGAACCTTCTAGCGTGGTCTGGAGTTCCCAAGGGTCTTTGCTGGGGCAGAGGGGCCTCACCCGCTGAGTCCCAGTGAGATCCAGAGACCAGTGCTTTTCTGAAGGTGCAGCTGGGAGGCGGGGAAGGACAAAAAGCTGCTGTGCTGGGCTGGCATGGTCACCCTGGGACTCTAGGAACATGTCCTACATAAGGCAGATTGTCATGGGAGTTGGCAGGGGACCTCCTGGCTGGCACCTTGACCTAGGGGCCGACCACGACCAGGTAGGAATTAACCACCATCCAGTGCAACATTCAGGCCTGCTGGCTGTAATTCTTTAATAAGAGGTTACTTTGCCCCAACATGAGAGCAAATGTGAAGATCTTGTTTGCATTTCTGATAATTAAACATTAACATAGAACTATTTAACTAGAATTGAAAGAAGATTTTCATTCAAAGCCTAAGAATCATATGCTAAATCTTGTTCAAGTCTGAGTTCAAGTGATAAACAAGCTTACATTTTAAGTGACTGCTATGTAAATAACATTTGAAAGCAAAATGGTCCATGCCAATTTTAAAACCAAAGCCTGTTAATGGAATTTGTGTTTAGGAAGCCCCACTATATTGGTCTTGGATCTAACGTCTCACGAAAACCAGCAGTGATCTGTACTGGCTGGGAATGAGATAAACGTCAATTTTTCTTGTCATTAAGCTGATGGCTGCATTGGCAACCTTCACGGACACTGGTAGCCAAGAGGGAAATTTGGAAGTTCACAGAAACAGAGAAATCAAAGTAAGTATGAACTGCAATTTTTTAAAATAAATTTATTTTTTTAAAATTTATTTTTGGCTGCGTTGAGTCCTCATTGCGGTGTGCAGGTTTCTCATTGTGGTGGCTTCTCTTGTTGTGGACCACGGGCTCTAGGTGTGAGGGCTTCATTAGTTGTGGCACGTGGGCTCAGCAGTTGTGACTCATGGGCTCTAGAGCACAGGCTCAGTAGTTGTGGTGCATGGGCTTATTTGCTCTGCGGCATATGGGATCTTCCTAGACCAGGGCTCGAACCCGTGTCCCCTGCATTGGCAGGAGGATTCTTAACCACTGTGCCACCAGGGAAGTCCCTAAACTGCAATTTTTAAAAAAGTTAAACCATCTACATTATTTCTGCAAAAGATGTAGACATGCTTCATTTAACTTATTTCATTTACTTCATCCTTGTTTTTGAGCACATAGTTACACAGTCTTTTTCAGGGAGCATTTGTTCATTTTGTATAATATATATTTAAGGTATCCATTCAGAATTCTGTTCATTAGGAGTTGACATTAATTATGCTACAGTTCGGGGCAAGTCTCACTGCAATTTCTATGAAGAAATGACTTGTAATGTAAGTTTGTAATACACATCCTCCCCAAATTAATATCTGAACCAAGGAGGAAAATTGTTTTTTCTATAAAAGTACAAATAAATCTTATCTAGTTATTAAATATTATAGCACCATTATGTTGCACAATTTTTAGCTCTAAGTTCATGCTCTTTATGATGCTTAAAAGTCATTCTTTAAAAGTTTGAATTGAAAATTTATTTCTTTTTATTGAAGTATTGTTGATTTACAATGTTGTGTTCATTTCCAGTGTACAACAAAGTGATTCAGTTATCATTCATCTAAATTAATTTGCTTTACAATTATTTCAGATGGAATGATCTTAATTCAAATGTGGTGAAGAGGTTGGAAAAGTGATTTTCACGGGAGGTGATATTAAAAAAAATATTCAGGAGGCAGGTAGGGTGGAAGGTGGGGTACAGATGTTTGGAAATGCTCCACAGGGTGGGAGAGAAGGAGGGAGAGGGAACTGGAAGCACAGAAGTTAGGTACAGCTGGTGGCTGAGTGCAGTCAGAGACAGGGATTAAATGGAGAGCTAGGCTGCGGCTGCACCTGAAAGGTCTCACGGGCTGCGGTAAGATGTCTGGATTTCTTCCTGTGGGCAGTGGGAGCCACTGAGAGGTGCAGTAGTAATTTAATCAGATGTGCTTTTTAGGAAGTTCACCCCGGCTGCCCTCTGGAGAACTGACAGGAGTGGAGGAAGCCAGAAGGCGCAGAGACCAGTTAGGATGGGGGTTGATAATCCAGAAGATGGAAGCAGCTTTTCATGGCCATGACCGTGGAGAGAGATGGATGGAGACAGAAGATTGGGGTTTTCTGGTGGGTTCGACGCAGATGTGTGAAGGAGAGGAAAGAGCCAGTGGTGGTTCCTGGGTCCTGGCTAGGGTGACAGGTGGAGGGCTGTGATCAGAGAACGCAGGGAGAGGAGCCAGATCCAGGAACAGTGGGTTCATGTGAGGTGCTGCAGGCATCTGAGTAGGTCATCTAGCAGATGGCTAGATATATGGAGAGGCCGGGCCTGGAGAAAGAGTTGCGGGAGACCACTACACGTGTCTGGTAACTGAACCCAAGGAAGGGCTCCAGACACCCAGCAAGAGGCCGTGTGCGAGATGAGAAAGATCTAAACACAGAGCCCTGAGTGACACCAACATTTAGGGAATGAACAAGAAGATGAGCCTATAAAGGATGGAGGAGGGACAACCAGAGAGCCTGAGGCAACTCAGGGGACAATGGTGTCATGGGGAGTCGGGAGACTTTCTGCGAGTGACGCTGTTTATCACATTTTCAAACTATCAACATACAGGGTCACGGCAGGGCCTCTTATCGGAGGGACACGGCATGCTGTTTCCTAAGCCAGGGCCTGACCTCACCCCTTCTCATTCCAACCCTCTGAACCACCCTCAATCCAACGAGCATGTCTTCAGCATCCTCGACCTGCCATGTACACAAATTCCACACTAAAATGGAATAAAGGCGTTCCAGCTACCTCTAAAACCCTGACAACTTTCATTGTCACTACTGGGCTTCCTACAAAATCCTATGTGTGTAGTTTGGTTTACCTACACCCCACCATGCAAGAGTCTTCGCTTTGGGGCTGTGCAGACATTGCCAGTATCGTTGGCTGGCACAGCTGCTTAGGAGAAAGACTGTGGGAAGGGGGCACTGGATTAGGCATCGAGGGGCTGGAAAGAGGGAAGACGAACAAAGAAAGGGAATCATGAAAATGTAGGTGAAGGTGAACAACGATGACAATGATGAAATGAAATACTAGGATACAAATGTCCAGCTGCCTGTGGACAGGATGGCAAAGAACATCTGTCAGCCAAACGGCATGAAAACTGTTCTAGGATTCACAGCAGTTAACTCCCACTGGTATGTGACTCTCCAGCTGACCAAGCTCTTAGATGACCGCTGTCCCCTTTGAGGTCATCAGCGATGTGGCCAGGCAGGTGTATGGCGTTTACCTCACGGATGAGGAAAGCAAGGGATGGGAATGGGACTGATGGGGAGATGCCTGCAGTCTCCATGAAATGATGTGAAGGTTCTCGGATGCAAGGGTTGAGGAAAGTTCCAGGCTCTGACACATAAAGCAGAAGGAAGGCAGCATAGAGGTCCATTTTAGACCATTTTTAGAGGTTATTTACTTTTCTGGAGACTCTATGTCAGGAACCTGCCCACCAGGTTCAGATAGCTGGATACAAAACAACACCAGCGCATCTCTGATACCCGACTGAGGCCTGGTGAGTCGTCCCTGTCCCTCTGAGGAATGGGCCACAGGACTGCCCAAAGTCAGCTGCTGCACTGATGGGCAGAGAGGCTCACGTAACTTGCCCAAGGTCATGCTTCTAGTAAGTGGCGGGGCTGTGCCTTTAAACTCTGGCTGTTTGATTCTAAGTCCTGTGCTCTTTGTACTTCACCAGCTAGGACAATGAGCCTCCCAGGAACTACTACACTCCCAGGTTTCATTAGTTGAAGTTCAGTGCCCAGCACCAGGCAAGTATAGTCTCATTATTCTCTTTCTTCTCCTGCAAATAAACTTGGAAGAATATATTCATTTTGGGGTGCTACATTACAAAAGGGATGCTGACAAACTTGCATGCACGTGGAAAAAAGTGATAGCAATGGTGAAGGTCGTGGAAACGTTGATCTATTACAACTGAGCATGAGTTGTGTGAATGAAAAATATTGCCTGCCATATCAGTAAGCAAAGGATGCTGCAGCCATCAAGCCATCACATTATAGCCGCCCTGACGGTGAGCCCTGAGGGAACTCAGGATGGAGGCAAGATGCCCTCCATCTAGCAGTCAGCCGCTGCAGCTACCCTCTGAGGACGCTCAGGATGAGAAAGCACAGGATACTGGCCCCAGGGAGCTGAGGTGCAGATCAAAGGAATGATTTCAGTGAGCCCAGACTCTTGTATCTTCCCATACACGGAAAAGCGCTAAATTCCTTAACTTGAGATGTTTGTTTTTCCTTAATTAGCAGTAACCTTTTGATGTTCCGACTACCTGGTCTTTGTTACAGAAACTCCTGTGTATCCTGGCACCTCTCTTACCTCTTTGGAGCAGTCTCTCAGAGTGAGCTGAGATGCTGGGTCCCAGGCTTAAGCCCTCAATTTTGTACACCAAATAAAACATAACTTTTTACTTTTAGCTTGTGCATTTTTTTCAGTCAACAGTTGTAATAATAATAAATGTTGCTATCCCTACAACTGAGAAGGGATGGCCTTGTACAGAGTTGGTTAACTTCAAAAACAGGAAGGCTATCCTAGAGAAAAGAAATTAGACTTTTTAGTATATGGTTGGAGGGCAGTTGTTGCAGATAGGGAGATTTTTGCTTAATGTAAGAAGTTCTGAAAAATCATGGTCATGCTGAAATGGAATAAAATGCCCCATTAGGTAGCGATTACGATGAATATTTAAGATATTTGAACAAAAGCAAATGACTACTGGAGCTGATACTGTCTTTCTTCTTTTAGTAAAATAACCCCTTTCCTCCTGCTACCAAGTTTTAGCAGGTATCACGGCGGCCCACTTTTCCTGTCCTCCCCCACAGCTGGGTACCTGGCCATGGCCACATGACTGAGTTATTGCTCCTGGGAGGAGAGCAGGAGTTTGCAGCTTGCTTCAAAGAGCATGACTTGCCCTCACTCATCCTCTCTCTGGAATGAGAGGGGAAGAGCTAAGCTAGGGAGCTGTGTCCACACAGGCAAGGATGACACCCTAGTACAAGGCAGAGTAACAAGACGGGTCCCAGGGTTACCTGCTGACCCTGGACCGCCTGCCTAACCAGCTACAGTTCCATGAGAGGGAAAGAGACCTGTTTAGCTGGAGCTTCTGTATTTTTGAGACTCTCTGTTAGAGTGGCTTAGCCTGGATCCTAACCAAAAACGATTTTTTGGAGATGTACATAGGATTAAGGTATTATATAAGGGTTTATAAGAGATTATTTCTATAATAATTGTACATACACACCCCCAGAAAATTTATCTCCTTCCAAAATGAGTTGTCCCAACAGACCATACCATAGTCAAACATAATCACTCTACTATGTCAGTGACCTCCTTTTTTAAAGTACCAATGTTCAAAACAGTCAAGAACTTTTGATCTCCTGCTTTTCTTTTATCCCTTTATCAAGTCTGTTCCAAGGCTCATCTTCTTTTCCTTTAGAAAACATCCTCTGCAAAAATACAGTACAGATGATAAAGACATTTTAAAGTTCTCTCTGTGGTTATCTAATCTTAAGGATTGGTTTAAAAAAAATACAAAAACGTGATGCATTATTTAGCCTGCTGGTGAAAACATTCTTCTTCAGTTACTTATTTTCCCTTAGGGGAGAAAATCAGAAGTCCAGGACTACCTGAAGTTGAAGATTTGGATAATGCAAATGTTTTGGCTAACAATGTATCAGGAATCCAACATAATTTGGTCAGCACTCCCGGCCAAAAGAATATTCTGATGTATTAAATGGATTTCTAAGTAAACTAAAGTAGCTGAGCTAATGAATTGTGATTCTGGCCTCTGTGCTTGGGTCCTAGGAGGAAATAAGCCAGATGGGCCTTTAATTCTGTCTCATAGATATGCCATTTTTATTTCAATTTCCACCTCTCTACTCATGTTTTTCCTCTTAGACATAATGCCCTTTCCTCTTACCTCCTAACTTATGAGCACTCTACAGACTCAAGATTTTGCTCTAAAATTCTCCTGCTCTTAATTTATCCAGTAAGCCTGTGGTACATAACTCTGAATCTAACATACTTGCCGATCGTTGTTCCATATTTCATTTTTATCCACAGTAGCTGCTCTACGTGTCATGTTTTCTTTGGAATTCTTCCTTTTCTAAGCCTATACTAGGTGTTTAATAAATAGATTAGAAACATGGATAATTAAAAGACATGGATCAGGCATTTTTTAAATGATATATTAATTGTCAATGAAGAACAAAATGGAAATCTATTGTCCTGCTGATTAACAACAGTTCATAAGGATGAATGAATTTGGTTTTTCTCACCAAAGGACCTTTCAAAAAAGAAAAGCTTCTGTGCATTTTGAGCTTTGCTATTAGCAGCACTTATACTGAACATAAAGTCCTCATTCCATATCATGACTGCATAATATGGAAGTTATTAAGAACATCTCTTGGGACTTCCCTGGTGGTGCAGTGGTTAAGAATCGGCCTGCCAATGGAGGGGACACAGGTTTGAGCCCAGGTCCAGGAAGATCCCACATGCCGCAAAGCAACTAAGCCTGTGTACCATGACTACTGAGCCTGCGCTCTAGAGCCTGCGAGCCACAACTACTGAAGCCCAGGTGTTGCAACTACTGAGCCCACGTGCCGCAACTACTGAAGCCTGTGCACCTAGAGCCCGTGCTCTGCAATGAGAAGCCCCTGCTCACCGCAACTAGAGGAAGCCCGCACACAGCAACCCGATGCAACCAAAAAAAAAAAAAAAAAAAGAAGAAGAACAGCTCTTTCTCAATATTTTAAAATCCTGAGTCAATGAAAAACATCACCATCAGCTTCTTCAGCCCGTCTTTCTTGAGTCTCCTCACATGAACCACATTTTAAATCCTCTTTAGCTCTTGAGTTTTAGCTCCATTAAATTTCTGTCAACACATTCTTTTTTTTTTTTTTTTCATGGAGAGAGACAATTACACTTTCTGAACCCTACTACCAACACAGAAAAAAACTAAGATGGAAAAGTCATACTACTATTCAACAAATAACTTGTAGAGTCTCTAAAAGCCGTTTCCCTTCAATGCACAGAAGTATGAGAAGGTGCATTTCAGCAAAGAAATGTTCGTGATCTGAGGGAAAGTGGAGTTTATTTGAGGCAGTAATATTTCATTGAACTTCTGGAGCCACCGATTCAGAACGACCAGCTCTTTTCTAATTTATAGCATGTTCTTCATGTCTGGCTGCCTGTTTAGCTGAAGGATCCTGTACTGGGAGAGAATTCATTTGTCTCCTGGAAGAGTCCCGGAAGGAACCACGTAGGGATGCTGGGATGTGCATTTCAAACAGAATGGAACCCAAAACACTTTCGATGAACAGCAAGATACGTAGGAAAGGATATAATTAATCCAGAACACTCCCCTAACCCTTAATTTTGCAATGTTTCAGCCTAAACATACTTCCTCTTAAGGAACAGAAGAATCTTGAAAGAGAATTTTGAAATATATGGGCTAAACTTGAAAGTACAAAGTAATGAATGCTTATGGGAAACAGAAAGACCTCGGGGAAATCTAGAAATAGACTAACTTAGTAGGACCGGTATTAAATATTTACTTTTTCCCACTGGCTTAGAAAGTGACAAATTTTCCCTCTGGCAAGATGGGTCTTGCCCCCTCTAATGTGAGTCTCTTGCTGTGACCCCACCTCCCGATCCCAAGACTGGGAGGCTGGGGACCAAGGTGGCAATGACTTTCAGCTCCCCCTCTTCCTCCATGCAGGCTGCCAGGGGCTGCAAGGAGGTGCTTTGGGCAGCTGTTGATGGAAGCCCTGTTCACGTTTTCTGAAATCCTATGGAGGTCGATGCCTAGGCTATTCTCCCTGCCAATCTGTCAGTGGTGTTCTCTGCCCCATTCGTTAACTCAAATCTATCCTGGGATCTCCGATCCTTTAAACGACTCACATGTGCTGGTCTGGTAACAACAAAACGACAACTTCTGGGAGATGTTGTTAAAGGCCTCTCTCCCCTCCCAAGCAGAAAAGAAAAGTATGCAGCTTCTGTTTAGCAGCATTTGGGAATGAGGTGTAGAACTAAAATGTCTAGATGTGACCTTTTTCTCTTAAGGTTTATTTTTAAACCATTTTGGGGATGAAGTCTCCTCTGAAATGTATGATATAAATTCCTGCCGGCCTGGGGAGAGTCTGCTGAACGAATGCCCAGCCTCTTGCTATGATCGACGGCTGTCATTAAGATCATCAGCCCTTCAACCTGATCCATAACTAGGTCAGGGTCTCAGGCTAGGAACACGGGGCAGGCTGTCGGGTCTCTACTCCATGTTCCTGGGCTGCAATTCTTCTCAACCTCCTGAACTGCTTTGTACAATTTTTTCTGTCTCCTCTCTACTTATTACTACATTATTATTGACTCTTGTTGATGCTTTTTTTTTTTTTTGGCAAAATCCCTCTGTTCATTATTACTTTTTAGACTATTATACAATATAGAAGCTCAGGAAAACACGCTTATTTTCTCTATGGCTATTGGTCTGTCCAATCCAGGAAGTTCATGAATCTTAGTGTATATTCAGGGGACACTTAATGACCCTTTTCTTTGGCTTCTTCATTGATCTCTTGTTTCAGCTGTGTTTCAATTGCTCAGACTCTCAGACGAGGTACCTTCGTATCTATGACACATCTTGTTAGGACCAAATATGGTGTCTTTGGGCTCAGGGCCTGTGTGCAGCTAATGAGCCAAGAAGGTAAAGCAAGCCTTACCTTTTTGTAGAGACTCCTCAGATCTCGGTACTGCCACATGCTGTTCAAAACCTGAGACGCGGCCTTGATTACCTTCGGAGAGTGTCTGATAAAGAAAAGACAGGACACGCAAGATGGTGAGGGGGACAGCTGGGCTTCAAATTGACTTGTCGGGAAACAGCAAGAATAAAAAGAATAAAAGCTTCATGGCTTTTCTGGCTTTTTTCTTTTTCCACACTGGACAGTACAAGGGATGGCTGTCACCAGTCTCCAACCTCATTCTCACCCACATACCCATGAAGGGGAGAGACAGGAAGGCACTGCAATTTGGCAAAGAATTTTCAAAACGCAAACCCAAGAGCTGTGCATTGCAAATGCAAACCCAAGAGTCAGAATGCAGATTTAGTGCTGGACGACAAAATGGAACAGAAAGAAGAGAAGGATAGCGACTACGAAAGGCCAGATTAAAGGGTTTTAATGGCAGTGTTGTTTAACACCTGTGTAGTAAGTAAGGAGGAAAAAGATATTCATTTCCTCAACTGAAGCGTGAGAGCACGTATAGCGTTGACTCTATATACCTGAGTGGTTACAGGCAGTTGCCTTCCGTTTGCTGATGATGCCAAGCACAAGTGACTGGCATGAAGCTGATGTGTGCACACACTGGCACACACACTCCCTTACATTTATATGGAGGGATGAGTGTGGATAAGCATCTATAAACCAAGCCCTTCATGCAATTAAAATTCTGTCCTCTGGATCAGAGTGAGAAAGTAAGGTCATGAAAACCTCTGGACTAGTGGTTCTTCCATTTTTTTTCGAGTCATGGCTTTGAAATCCCTAGGAAACTATAGCTAAATATTTCACCTTTTGGTTCAGTGCCAACCTGCATCTCAGAACAGGCACTAGGTCAATATATCCGTGTTGATTAAATTCGATCCAATTCTTGGAAGTCACTTTGACTAGTGGTGAGGGCAACTATTAACTACCTGCAGATTCTTTGTTCCAACGGGCTGGGCCCACAACAGCTGCACAACTTGAGTGGGTACTGTGACACTGTGCCTGATCACAAGAGCTGGCACACTTTTTCTGTAAAGGGTCAGATACTAAATATTATGTGATTTGTGGGCCATATGGTCTCGGTTCCAGCTGCTCAACTCTGCCATTGCAGGATGAAAGGAGTCATAAATAATAGACAAAATAATGGAAGTGGCTGTGTTCTAATCAAGTGTTACTTACAAGAATGGGCGGTGGGGGGGGGGATTTGGCTTGTGGGTTGCAGTTGGCCGACCCCTGGCCTATGTGGTGACTCCTGGAGTTGGGCAGGACATAACCACTCATGAGGACTCCAAGGTGAAGTCCACCCTTGAAGCTGACCCATGGTGCAGTGGCCCACAGATCCCTCAAAGAGAACATCTGAATTGAGATCAAAACTGCTTCTGACATAAAATAGTGTTTAAAATGCAAAGTAAGCAGATGGTTAGATGGGATCAGGTTGAGCTTGGATTTGAAAGCCAGAGCGAATGGATGTGTGAGGACCTGCAAATGAAATGATGGGATGCTAATACATGATCAATTAAATGTCTGCTATCTTCCTGGGTCTTCACGTTTGCAATGTAGACCAACTACGTTTAAGTGGTCTTCATCCATTTACTTACTGGAAACAGTAACAGTCACTCTTACTATCATTATTGCTGACTTGGAATTCAACTTTGGCTGTGTTTGAAAATCTCTTAGTTATATCGTATACTTTTAAAAGAAAAAATACAGAGTTCTTATAAATTTCAAGATTTTTTCTCTATGAGAGATAAGCTGTATTTAAGTAATATACATGTTTTCTTTCACTAAAATAGACAGTTGCTAAATGATTTCACATTTATGCTAGTATCATGCTCTAAATGTATTAAATTCTTTTGACTTAGAGAATTTTAGATCTTTTAATGGATACAGACATAGGTACACTTTAGTCTCTTTTGAAAAACTGAATTATAATTGACCTACAGCACTCTGTTAGTTCCTAGTGATCTAATATCTGTATACATTACAAAATAACCACCGTGATAACTCTGTCACTACACAAAGTTATTACAATATTATTGATGATATTCCCTGTGCTGTATATTTCATCCCTATGATTCGTTTATTTTGCAACTGGAATTTTGTATCTTTTAATCTCCCTCACCTATTTCACTCACCCCCCCAACCCTACCATCCCACTCTTCTCTGGCAACCACCTGTTTGTTCTCTGTATCTATGAGTCTGTTTCTGTTTAGTTATGTTTATTCTTTTGTTTTTTAGATTCCACATACAAGTGAAATCATATGGTATTTGTCTTTCTCCGACTTATTTCACTTAGCATAATATCCTCTAGGTCCATCCATATTATTGCAAATGACAAGATTTTATTCTTTTTTATGGCCAAGTAATAGTCTCTGTCTCTGTCTCTCTCACTATATCTATATCTATATCTATGTATCTATCTCACATCTTCATTATCCATTCACCTATCGTTAGATACTTAGGCAGTTTCCATATACTGACTATTGTAAATAATGCTGTAATGAACATTGAGGTGCATGTATTTTTTTCTAAGTAGTGTTTTTGTTTTCTTTGGAAAAATATACAGAACTTGAATTGCTGGATCATATGGTGGTTCTATTGTTAATTTTTTGAGGACCCTCCATACTGCTCTCCATAGTGGCTGCACCAATTTACATTTCCACGAACAACATACGAGGGTTCCCTTTCCTCCACATCCTCGCCAACCCTTGTTATTTTTGTCCTTTTGATGACAGCCATTCTGACAACTGTGATGTGATATCTCATTGTGGTTTTGATTTGCAGTTCCCTGATGATTAGTGATGCTGAGCATCTTTTCATGCACCTGTTGGCCATCTGTATGTCTTCTTTGGAAAAATGCCTATTGAGGTCTTCTGCCTATTTTTTAATTGGGTTGTTTTTCTGATATTGAGTTGTATGTTATATATATATATATATATATATATATATATATATATATATATATATATATATATATATATATATATATATATATATATATATCTTGGATATATACAACTGGATATTAACCCCTTGTTGGTTATATCATTTGTGAATATTCAATAGGTTGTCTTTTCATTTTGTTGATGGTTCCCTTTGCTATGCAAAGGCTTTTACGTTTAATTAGGTCCCTTTTGTTTATTTTTGCTTTTGTTTCCTTTGCCTGAGGAGACAGACCTCTCAAAATATTGCTATGACTTATGTCAAAGAGTGTCCTGCCTATGTTTTCCTCTAGAAGTTTCAGATTTCTGGTCTTCCATTTAGGTCTTTAATCCATTTTGGGTTTATTTTTGTTTATGGTATTAGAGAATGTTCTAGTTTCATTCTTCTGCATGTAGCTGTTCAGTTTTCCCAGCATCACTTATTGAAGAGACTGTCTTTTTTCTCCATTATATATTCTTGCCTCCTTTGTCATATATTAATTGACCATAAGTGCATGGGTTTTATTTCTGGGCTTTCTATTCTGTTCCATTGATCTATGTGTCTGTTTTTCTGCCAGTACCGTACTGTTTTGATGACTGCAGCTTTGTCTGACTGGTTATTTTTTATATTTTCCAGTTCCTTGTTAAAGTTCTCACTGTGTTCATCTAGTCTCTTCCTGAGCTCAGTTAGCATTCTTATTACTATTGCTTTGAACTCTTTGTCTGGTAAACTATTTATCTCTGTTTCATTAGGGTTGTTTTCCACTGTCTTCTCTTGTGCTTTCGTTTGAAACATATTCCTGTCTTCTCATTTTGTTTAACATTCTCTGTCTCTATGAAATTAGGTGCAGGAGCTGACTATTCCAGTCTTGAAGGGGTATCCTTGTGTGGGAGCATCCTATGCCATCTGCGTGTGTGCCCAGTAGATGGAGAGAGAGCTGGCACAGTGGTGGGAGAGCTGGATCTGAAGTGAGCAGGGGTCACGTCTTCCCCTGCGGTGTGCTGGCAGCTACCACCTTGTTGGATGATATGGCTGGAGATGGAGGGGTTAGAGTCAGAGCCAAGTGTGAAACAGGGCTTCTTCTGTGCTCAGTGGCAGTTACCACCCTATCAGGGGCTGGAGCAGAAGCCCTGAGGGTCTAGTCCAAGCTGGCTCTGTTCTCTCTAAGCATGCTCACTCTCCTTGGTCATGGTGGCCTCCGCTCTAGTGGAGAGCAGCACTGGAGCAAGAGGGGCTGGAGCAGGTGCCCAGTGTGGGCTGGCATGGTCTTGGTAAACCAGCTAGAACCCCAGACAGTTTTCAATCTGCTTCCTCTGAGCTATTCCCAGGAGTAAGCAAGTTTGTGCATGGGCTGTTAACAAGCGAGTCTTGTTTTCTTCTTCTGTAAATCCTACTGGTGTTTAACCATGTAAGGCAACTTGTCTTCCTGGTGTCTGACCCCAGGGCTGCGGTGCTCAGTGTGTGACTTGAACCCCTTGACGCCCAGGGAGGATCTCTAAGGCCATGGTATCTCCTTCTTCTTCTGTGTCCCTTGCTAAGGGCACAGGTCCTGACCCAGCCACAACTCCTCCCTTCCTCTGTAGATACAGACTCCATGTGTATCTTTCTTTACAGACTTGGTTGAAGAAGAGCCTTTCTGCCAGTCTCCAGGTTGTTTTCAGTAGAGTTGCTCCACGTGAAGATGATTTGATGTGTTTTTTGGGGGGAGGTGGGCTTGGTTTTCTGCTACTCCACCATCTTGATCTCCCTCCTCCACATTTAATATATTTTACTTCATATTTTGTATCTTTTTTTGCTTTGTATATCCCTTAACTACTTATTGTGGTTATAGATGATCTTATTACTTCTGCTTTCTAACATTCCTACTGGTTTTATAAGTGGTTTATCTACTACCTTTTTTTTGTGTGTGTGCTACGTGGGCCTCTCACTGTTGTGGCCTCTCCTGTTGCAGAGCACAGGCTCTGGACGCACAGGCTCAGTGGCCATGGCTCATGGGCCCAGCCGCTCTACGGCATGTGGGATCTTCCCAGACTGGGGCATGAACCCGCATCCCCTGCATTAGCAGGTGGACTCTCAACCACTGCACCACCAGCGAAGCCCTATCTACTACCTTTACTGTATATTTATCAATGACATTTTTCCTTTGGTAATTCTCATATTTCTACTTGTGGTCTTTTCTTTTCCACTTAGAGAAGTCCCATTAACATTTCTTGCAAAGCTGGTTTAGTGGTGCTGAACTCTTTTAGCTTTTTCTTGCCTGTAAAACTCAAATCTGAATGACAATCTTGGTGGATAGAGTATTCTGGGTTGTAGAAGTTTTTTTCCTTTCATCGCTGTGAATATATCATGTCACTCTCTTCTGGTCCGCAAAGTTTCTGTGGAAAAGTCAGCTGAGAGTCTTATGGGAGTTCCCTTGTACATACTTAGTTGCTTTTCCCTTGCTGCTTTTAAGATTCTCTCTTTATCTTTAATTTTTTCCATCTTAATTACAATGTGTCTTGGTGAGGACCTCTTTGGGTTCATCTTGTTTGGGACTTGCTGTACTTCCTGGACCTGGGTGTCTTTTTTCTTTCCCAGGTTAGAGAAGTTTTCAGCTATTATCCCTTCAAACAAGTTCTCTGCCCTTTTCTCTCTCTTTCCTTCTGGACCCCTACAATGCGAATATTAGTATGCTTAATGTTGTTCCAAAGGTATCTTAAACTATCCTCATTTAAAAATTTTTCTTGTATTTGGTGAGCTTGGTTGAATTCCTCTATTCTGTCTTCCAGTCTGCTGATCCATTCCTCTGTATCATCTAATCTACTATTGATTCTTTCTAGTGTATATTTTTTTATTTCAGTTATTGTATTCTTCAGTTCTGTTTGGTTCTTCTTTATAGTTTCCAACTCTCTGTTAAACTTCTCACTGTGTTCATTCTTCTCCTGAGCATCTTTTTGATCATTACCTTGAACTCTTTATGGGTGGATTGTTTATTTCTATTTCACTTAGTTCTTCTTCTGGAGTTTTAGTTTTCCTTTATTTGTAACATATTCCTCTGGCACTTTGCTTTATTCTCTGTTTTTATTTCTATGTGTCAAGTAGGTCTGTTATTTCCTGATCTTGGAGAAGTGGTCTTATGTAGGAGATGTCCCATGGGGCCCAACAGCCCTCTCTCCTCTGGTCACAGAGATGTATGCTCTAGGGGTGACCCCTTTGTGGTCTGTGTGGGTCCTTCTTTTGTGGTAGGGCGAACTACTGTGGGTGCACTGGTAGGGGGGCTGGACCCTGGTCCGGTTGGCTGCCAGGCCCTGCCTTGTGTGGAGGCTGCTGGCTTGCTGGTGGGCAGGGCTGGGTCCTGACACAGCTGGCTGCTCGATGTAGGGGGTCCCGGGACTGGGGCTGACTGGCTGGTGGGCAGGTAAGCCTCTGGTGCTAACAGACTAGAGGGAGGACTATGAAAGGCACTTGCTAGCACCAGTGTCCTCATGGTAGAACTAGCTCCCCAAAATGCCTGCTGCTAGCATCTCGGTCCCCAGGGTGGGGAGTCTCAGTTGCCTCCTGCCTCTCTGAGAGGCTCTCTAAGGTCGGCAAGGGGTCTGACCCAGACTGTTTTCAAACTGCTGCCTCTGCACGCTCTGTTTTGAGGTATGTGAGATTTTGCGTGAGCCCTTTAAGAGTAGAGTCTGTGTTTCCTATGGCGTCCCTCCAGCTCTCCCATCTGGGGGCTGGTTTTCCTGGTGCTTGTGAGCCTGATGTAGGCTCCTTGGGGAGAACCTCTGCAACTGTGATGATCCTCACATGTTATTCTTATATAATCAATGCTGAGCAAAGATTAAATGCTATGTTTTGCTGTAGTTTATCACCACTAGCTAGATATGTATCTATGACAAAAGTCAAGCAGCTCTAGAGGAATACATATTAATAATATTCAGGTAGTGATAATATAGTTGAAACATATTTAGTATGCAAAAATTCCTCTGATGGTGTAATTGTTTTTCTACTCTTGGCTTAGTTACAAAATAGAGACTGTGAATATGTAATGAATAGCAGCTTTTAACCTCTCAATTAAAATGCCAATACATCACAGTGTTATAAAAAACTGATGAAGGTCAAAGAAACATCGATTTCTTTAGACTTTAATTTTGATTCATCCACTAGGCTGGTCCCATGCAACGTCTCCTTGAAAAACTATAACTATTGATTGAAGGACTTTAACGACTGAGTACTTCTAATGTGACAAGTGATTATAACCTCAGTCACAAACAGAGTTCCTTACTGACAAGTAACAGTCAAGGCTGTTAAATGGCTTTTCTGTCTTATGACAAAATACAGTGACACACTCAACACTATTTCCTACATAACTGTTAAAATCTGAAAAAATACAAATGTACTTTTGAAACAGATGGACTTGTCCACATTACATGTTTAAAATGATGTGAAAAGAATAAGTTATCAAGACTTAAAATGGTAAGTATAAAAGACTCCTGTAAGAATCATTAACGATTACACAATGTCTGATCATCTTCACCAGAGGTGTCAAATTAGGGGTGGCTGAGAATTTCAGTTGATGCCATTCATTGCGGGTGTTCAGCACAGCCATTCCAGCCGCAGGATTCCAGAATAATTCTTCCAGTGTATTGGCAAAACATGGTGAGTTATACAGTTCAAACAGACTGTGATTGGTAATGTGCCAGGCTGACTCATTAGTATCACGGCATATTTAAGCATGTGTATGTTTAGAAATAAAACCTATAAATATGTTAAAGGCAGAATCATAGCTACGTAGGTTTTTTCATCTGTGTTTTCTCATGTGATCTCAAGTTAAAAGCTTGAATAATTTTTTGAGGAGGCAAGTCTGCAAGCATTTTATAACTTAACTAGAGCCAACTGATATCCCTCCCTTTTCCAATTATTAAATCATCTCCAATTCCAAAAATTCTATTTTCAATAAAGTGTTTCTATTTTGTTAAAACCCATCTAGAAGGCCATGGAGTCTCGGTGTCTACTGTCATGACAGAATTGAGTGATAAATGGTGAGTTTAGTTGTAAGATCCAGAGCAATTCTTCTGGATTCATTTTAAGAGCAGTGAGAAGTAATAATCAAATTGAAGCATAGGTGGCTGACAAGGTTATCTCCAGTTATAAAAACCTTGTTTTGATCCCCAAATTAGTCACTAAATATAAAAGAGATAAACCACATAAAATAATGGATGAGACTGACTAAGCAGGAGAATTATAACTGGGAAGATGCTTGACTCAAAGCAATTCCACACTTCTTATTAAATTCATAAATCCAGACTGCTAACACTGGGAAAAAAAGATAAAGAAACAATGACATGAAATGAATATCCCATAAAGAAAGTTTCAGTCAATTTAAAGCACAGATTTGAGATTATTTGTAATGAAAGGAACCTCCCATTAACAATAATCCAGATGGGAACAGACTGAACAGGACTATTTTCTGGATTGGCAATGTGGATATCTACTGTTTCATAGATGGCTTCCTCAAATGAGTTTTTAATTAGTTTCATCAAATAATTTTCTTTGACCATAGGACTGATAAAAGCATCTCTTCTCTTTAAGGTCCAGTAGGGAGGCTCACACGGATGGAAGGAATTAATGTGACCACCTCCCACAGCTCTACTCTCATACGATTCAGAGAACACACTTTCGTCTTGGAATGTCCCATGAATATAGACAAATATATCAGAGAGTTTTTGTGGACTATGGTTTTTCTGTGTGAGCATGTGTGTTTGCTTAAGAAAAGCATCAACATATTAAGTTCTTAATGCTCAAAACAGGTAAGCATTTCCATTAGAGATTCCAAAGGTCTACTGAAACTATATAAAAAAGAAAGCCACACGGCTTCCTGCCTATGTAGAAGAGCATTTTACTGTAAGTATTATAAGGTATAATTCAAGCCATCCATCTACACTGCACAATTATTACATGAGTCCAGAGGGGCTTCTCTGTATTTGATATAGGAAAGTATTCAAATCCTAATCCTGAATTGTTCATTGAACCTATTTGGAGGTCTCAGGGTGCTTAAGCAGAAGCCCTGAAACTTCACTTATTATGCAATGATAATATCTTGAATGAAATGAGAGAATTTCCAAAAAGTCTCAAAGTGCATCCTTCACAGCCTTTAATAACAGGAGAAAAATTATTCAGCGTTTAGATATAAAGGAATGGAGGGGTGTGGCCAGGAATGCAAAGTCAAGAAGTAGACCCTTGATAACAAAAGATTTACTGTTTTAATCTTACTTGATTACATTGAGGGACTTCCAGGAGGCAAAACTGAATTAAGGTTAGTGAATGTTTTTGTAAAATTGACAGCTCACTGATATACTGATACTGTGGCTTGTGAAGATATGTTTTGGTTACACAGAGTAAGATACCATCGATTCTTAAATCAAACTGGGGACACTCCTGTTTCTGGCAGTGCCGCTCCTTTGACATGAGCCTTTTCTCTCTTTATTCCATTGGCATAAAAGCCCTCCTTCCTCACTGCCTCTATCCCCTCTGCCCCGGAAACTTCTATTCAGTCTTTAAGACTTGATTATTACTTCTTTCAGGAAATATTTTATGACAGCCCCTGCCTCAGTTTTAGATTGGAAAGTATGGGCACAGTGACTTGTTAAATTCAACAATTTGTCCCGAAGGCACAGCTGGTAAGGGAGGGTGCTGGTTGGACGCTGATTTCCCTCTGACTCCGTCACCCTGTTTTCTCCCCCATCCTCCCTGACTTGCTATGCAGAACTGAAGAGGCAGAGAACAAAAGGATGTGGATCCATCATCAACACTTGGACTTGCAGCCACAGAGGAACAGCTGCCACCAAATACCTTCATGAATCAGGGTCGTCTCTTCCGTATGGAGGGACCTTGCTAGTCACTAGACTGGATGCTGGATTGTCAAGCCTATCTTACTAACGTCCCAGGACTCACCAAGTCATGAGTTATTTAACAAATCCAAATTATTAGCAAGATCAGCTTTCCTTGTGGGGTGGGAAGACTGGAAACCATCTGTTGTTTTCCTTCTCTTGATTATCAGACACCAGTGCTTCCCAGTGACATTCAGTAGTGTTACCCATACCCAGGGGATGCTGGGCACACTTAGAACCAATTCTACCAATACCAATTCTACGTGATAGGAAGTCACCGTCTTACTTACTTGTCTCCTTTGCTTTTGGAGATGCCGACCAACTTCTCAATGCCGCCGGCGTCCCGTAAGGCCTTGGCGTTCTCCATGTTCTTGGTGATCACCTCGTGCAGGGTGCAGCACACGGCTGTCACCGTGTCATCCGACATGGCCTTACTCGCTGCGTTGCTGCTGTTATTCCCGCCTGGAAGCCGATGGACCAGGTCTCGCATGGCGTATTTGCCTTTGGAAAAGAAAACGAAGGGAAGAGTTGAAATGTGGTCAAAACCGAGGAAGAGCATGGAGGGAGAGGTGCAGATGGGGGTGAAAAAGAGAACCCAAGAGTCCACGTTAATGCGGTGTTGTATGTTCCCCATCACTGATTATTCTTTATGGGGTAACCGTGGACACATACACAGAGAAAACGGTATTTCTTCACAGCAAATGTACGGACTTTTGGTGTGCTGGACGGATGTGGGACTGACTCTTTGGACAAGTTATTTCATGCCTCTGAGCCTCAGCTTTTTAAATCACGAAGCAAGAATAAGGGTACCTCCCTTACAACGCTGTTGCGAAGAAATGTGTGGGAAGCACTTAACACACAGTGATGACTCTGAACTCAGGACTCAGTCGAAGTTAGCAATCAGTGGGCTCCTGCTTGCTATTCACAGAAGTCGGGAAACATAGGGTAATTCTAACATAACCTCAAGAATGCCTTGACGGGAGCTATGTTGGGACTTGTATTATTTAACAAATAAGAGTCAAAACACAAAAATGTATGTATATATGACATCTGCATTCTGGTCCCTATAAAGAGAAACATTTAAAGTAGGGGAGAGAAACTTTACAAACAATATATAAAACTAGGTGTCCTTTGAACTAGGGTAACTGGATGATCGATCTGTCTCTCTGCTGGGATTTTATTGAATGGTTCTACCATATAACATTTACTAATTTGACATGTTTTACTTCCCGTGGAAAAAATAAGATAAAATGCAACTTTGCTTCCTTAATTCACTTTATCATTATTAATCATGCTACTCCCCATGATAGAGGTACTTATAATGACATCTTTATGGACTACTTTTAGTTTACAAAGCCATTTAGGCATTACCAATAACCCTGCAAGACAATTAATTCATCCCACCTGCAGCTTCCAATTCTGTTCCATTAATTTACTTCTGGAACTAAGTAAAGGAATGCCTGTAGCAAAGTTGCCTGTCCTTAAAGTTCTCAGGTGGAATCGGCATGTGTCCAAAGTTAAATTCCTGTCTTGTCTCCCATCCCCCAATTAGACATATTTAGGTAGCTCCTAAAAGCCATTTAAATATTTTTCCTCCTTATAGGTCTCTAAAGGATAACTTCTTTTGCTGTTTAATTCTCTGGCATGTAGTGCTTGGGGGGCAGGAAATGGAACCATGGAAGGAGGCAATGACATCTTAATCCCAGGCAGTAATAAATAAAACATAAGACTTCATAATTTTGGTATCTGCTCTTATCCTATGTTTAGGTGGCTTATTTTAGCTTGGATGAAAAAAAAATGCTGATGTCTAAATTACCGAAATAGGAAAGTGTCTTCATTCACTTGACGACAGCCGAGAAGTGTTTGACAAAAATGGTTTGCCCGAAAACTCCCAAATGTAGCATATTTATTTTCCAATGACAGCACTTAAAACAGGTTGGAGAAGATCCTTTGTACAAGATAGTCCTCTGAGCACCTGGCTTTATCTACTCATCATTAAATCACACTCAGCTCAGGCTACGAGTTTAGTTCTGTTGAGCTCAGCAGGCTGGCGACTTTATCATTAACCCCACACAAACCACTGTCAGACCAACTTGAGTTCACAGAAGTGAGAAGATGGGCACATTCTTTATCAGGGAAGTGATGGAGGAAGGAAGCAGCAAACTCTCTCAATCCTTGTGCATACAGGGGCATCCCCACTCCTGAATAAGCACAGAAGACTGGTTGTGTGGCCTTGCACGTCATCAACGTTGAGAGCAAAAATGAGGAGAGGGAGAAGATTAGGCTAGAGCAATTTTTTTTTTTTTTTAGTTTTTGTTATCATCATTTAAAAAATTATGGGCTTCCCTGGTGACGCAGTGGTTGACAATCTGCCTGCCAATGCAGGGGACACGGGTTCGAGCCCTGGTCTGGGAGGATCCCACATGCTGCGGAGCAACTAGGCCCGTGAGCCACAATTACTGAGCCTGCGCGTCTGGAGCCTGTGCTCCGCAACAAGAGAGGCCGAGATAGTGAGAGGCCCACGCACTGAGATGAAGAGTGGCCACCGCTCGCCGCAACTGGAGCAACCCCTCGCACAGAAACGAAGACCCAACACAGCCATAAATAAATAAATAAATAAATAAATAAATAAATAAAAAATTTAAAATTACAACAGACTTGAAAGTGTGGTTTCATGTTACACAGCTTCCCAACCCGTGAGCCCTGAATGAGAAGCAAGGTGTCCCCATGATGTTCAAGGGGGCAG
The DNA here is from genome assembly GCF_025265405.1 of Mesoplodon densirostris. Taxonomy (NCBI): domain Eukaryota; kingdom Metazoa; phylum Chordata; class Mammalia; order Artiodactyla; family Ziphiidae; genus Mesoplodon; species Mesoplodon densirostris. The sequence goes on from NC_082663.1 coordinate 9,595,585, forward strand.
GGACCACCACTTTCCCCGGAGCAGCCTCTTCGACTTGCCTTGTGTGCCGGAGAAATACTGTCATTTTGCATGTGCTCCCCAGTGTGGAAAACGGCAGGAGTCATTGCCATATATATACGGGCACAGGGACATCAAGGGCACCTGGGGCTCAGCAGTGCTTTGGGAGGCTATGAGGATGCAGAGGAGGACAGCGTGAGAGTACAGGCCTCACCCTGTGGATGAGCCTGCCAGGAAAGAGAGGAGCTTCCTGTCTTAGAACGGGTGCCACCAACCACTGCAGACTGAAGGCCAGTCCCCCTTCCTCTGGATTTAACCTCAGTTAAAAATAAGTAAATAATGACACAGCCTAACATCACGGAGCAACTTATGCTGATCATACCACCTAGCAGGTGACTAATATTTCAGGACAAGAGCAAGGAACTTGTGACTACAAAGACCTGGCCCTGAGGGGATCAGGAAAAGAAGAGCAGCCATGATGGAGAGTCCTCAGACAAGGCTTCGAACCCAGTGAAACGGTGGTGGTAACGCAGGGAAAGAGGATTCAGAAATGTCTAGCGGGGATAATGAGGTGGGTAGTGGAAACCAAGTGAATTCTGAAACTTAATAATAATGGACAAGTTGGATTTCTATTTTATTTTTCCACACAAAGGAAAACATGCTCAGCAATTCCCTGGTGGTCCAGTGGTTAGGACTTGGCGCTTTCACTGCCGGGGCCTGGGTTCAATCCCTGATCAGGGAACTTACATCCTACAAGCCGCATGGTACGGCCAAAAAAAAAAAATGAAAAACATGCACAACTAGTAAACATCATATGGGAGAACCACAGAGCAAAATCTCATGGGAGAGACAAACTGGTCATCAGGTTCAAAAGACACTTAGATTTGTGAAAACAAAGTGAATACCTTGCCACCATTGGGAACCAAGGTGCTTTCCATTATCCACTCTCATTGGCATCACATGTTACAAAAGAAAAACATGTTGCTCTGAGATTAAGACAGATGCTCCCTGAGATGAAAACAAAACAAAAACAACTCCACCACCACCACCAACTAAAGGTCACTCCGTCTTGCTCAAATTCTCAACAGAAATGAAGCCTCGGGCCATTTCTTTGAAGTTACTTAGTCTCTCATGAAAATAACTTTTATCTTTGACATGTGTAATACTGATATGAGATGACTATTGGACATATTACAATTGTGTAAAAAAAAAACTACTGTTCCTATCAGTGACAGACTAAGTGTAACCTTGTAACTTTTCTACCCTGCCTGCCCTGTGTGTGGGCAGGCGTGTTTGTAAATTACAATTAAAAACTATTTTCTCTTTATGTTTCTTTTTTGGGGTCTTCTGTTCAGAGTTGGTGGGCATGTGGAGGCATGTGGATGGACTCAGGGGACCTAACGAACTGTGTTGTCCTAGAGCGGCTCTCCTTGCTGAGCTCTTGTACACATAAGAGCTGGTGGGAATTTCACGATGAGATAACAGAGTTTTGCTCTCGCTGACCGTGCCTGTTTCTGTTTCTATTTCAGCACTCAGCTTATTCCTGGTATTGATTTGCATACTACCCCTTGGTTTCTCCATTGATGGCAGCAGTAGTGAGTAGTGAGTGGTTTTATGGGCTAACCACCTGTGATCTTGAGTCCTTTCCTAAACTGATTGTATATCACTCTGGATCGTTCATATGGTCCTCTGTATAGCTGGTCTTTGTGATGCACTATGGTAAACTCAAATCTCTCAAACCAACATTAGAGGAAAGAGGTTAAAAAAAAAATGTTAGCCAAGAACAGCCCTGGATCAGGAACATTACAACTCCTTTGTCTCTGAGGTCTTAGCACATCTTTGGCTTCCCTGTTTATGGAGATGCTAAAACTGACCTGTGAGTTTTTGCTGAGTTGCTCTAAACTATTTTTTTTCTTCCATTTTTTATGGTGGTAAAATACACATAATACAAATTTATCATCTTATCCACTTTTAAGTGTACAGTTCAGTGATATTGATTAACTTCATATTGTTGTGCAACCATCACCACCACGTATCTCCAGAACTCTTTTCATCTTGCAAAACTACAATTCTATTAAACTCTATTAAACCATTAAACAATAACTCCCCACCCCATCCATTAACAACCAACGTGCTACTTTCCATCTCTATGATTTTGACAATTCTAAGTATCTTATATAAGTGGAACCATACAGTGTGTCTTTATTTTGCTCAGCAATAATGTCTTCAAGCTTCATTCATATTGTAGAATATATCAGAATAGCCCCCCCTTTTTTTAAAGTCTGGATAATACTCCCCTGTATGCATATACTGCATTCTGCTTATCCATTCATCTGTTGGTGGACGCTTGGGTTGCTTCCTTATTTCAGTTATTGTGAACGATGCTACTATGAACAGAGGTGTACAAATATCCTTTCTCTTTTGATTTATGTGTCTTTGGATCTAAAGTGAGTCTCTTGTAGACAGCATATAGTTGGATCATGTCTTGTTTTTTTTTTTTTTTTCTTTCTTTCCATTCTGCCAATCTCTGTTTTTCGATTGGAGAGTTTAACCCCTCTATATTTAAAATAATTATTGTAAGGAGGGACTTAACTTGTGTTAATTTGCTATTTGTTTTCTACATGCCTTGTAGCTTTTTTGGTCCCTTATTTCCTACATTACTCTCTTTTGTGTTTGATTTTTTTTGCAGTGAAATGTTTTAACTCCCTTCTCATTTCCTTTTGTGTATATTCTGTAACTATTTTACTTGTGGTTACCATGTGGATTACATTTAATGTCCTAAAGTTATAACACTCCAATTTAAATTTATACCAGTTTAACTTCAATAATGTACAGAAACTCTGCTCGTTTATAGTTCCATCCCCAACACTTTCAATTATGGATATTACAAAACTACATCTCTATATGTGGTGTCCAAAAACATAAAATGATAAATTTTTAATGCGTCACTTTCTTAAAGTACGTAGAAAACAAAATATGGAGTTGTAAGCCAAAGGTACAATAATACTAGCTTTTAGACTAATAATTTTAAAAAATGCATTATTCTCTTGAATCATGTAAAAAACAAAAAAAAAAAAGTGGAGTTACAAACTGTTTTTACAATAAGACTAGCTTTTATAATTACCCAGTATTTTAAAGTCTTTGTCTAGCACTTCTGCCACTTGCTCTTTCTCAGGGAAGTTTCTGTTGGTTCATTTTTTCCCTTGGAAAGGGCTATATTTACCTGTTTCTTTGTATCCACTGTGATTTTGTTGTTGTTGTTTGTTGGAAACTGGACACTGCAATCTAACCACGTAGCAACCCTGGAATTCGGATTCCTCCCCTTGTGCGGGTTTGCTGGGTTTTGTTTTTAATTGCTGTAGGATGTCTGTGTGCTGAGGTGTAAACTGAAGGTCTCCGCAGGTCTTTTCTGAACCTGTGCCTTTCCCTGGGCCTCCATGGTGACTTTCTAATTTCCCTCACATACACATTTGCTTTTGAATGTCCTAATCTTTAATATCTGGCTCCCAAAGGGGGTAAAAGAGAACAATGAAGGGGGAGGGAAGGGCACCAGCCCTTTAAGTTCCCTGGAAGTCATTTCAGCCGGAGGGGGAGGGGTTTTCGACAACGGGGGAGCTTGTGCAACAACAGCTGCCTCTGTGTCTGCAACTCTGTGATCAGTAGCAACAATCTGAACACAGAGTGCCCAATATCTGGAGGACGGATCCCTTATTGCCCACCCTACCTCCCACCAGCTGCGTACAAGCTCCCCAAGAACACATGGATAGCTGCCTGCCAAGGGCTGGGTGCGAAAATGGGTAGCTGTTACTGTGCTAAGAGCTGAAGATGACCAAAATTAACCATAATTCACCGTCCAAGCTTTCCTCCAACAGGTGCAAGCCTTCATTAGACTCCAGAGTTCCAAAATAGTTACACTGGACAGATTCTGCCAGCGAGACTGCTGTGTGTGTGCGGGGGACAGATTCCTGGGTTTCCTACCCACCATCTTCCAGAATCTTCTCTCCACACTGAATTTACATTGCTCAGTGGCTGAAGATGTAAAAGTGAGGCACTGATTTCCTTGTGACTGTGGGTCTACGGGTAAATGTGAAAAGAGCTTTTCCCTCCTTTGCCAAAGGAAAATTGTTAGCCCTTACCAAGCATCAGCAGTATGGTGCTCTGTGGGCAGCCGCAGCTCTTTCTGCAAGGCGGCGAGCTCCTTTTTCTCTTTCCTTTCTCTTTTTGGCAATGTTTGGAGCTTAATGTTTCATAAAAATCTGCCACTTTAAGGACATTTAATAGGAACAGTTTATCACAAAAGGGGAGAAAACATATGCAAAAAATCTATATTTTATTTTATTTATTTATTTATTTATTTTTGTGGTACGCGGGCCTCTCACTGTTGTGGCCTCTCTCATTGCAGAGCACATGCTCCGGACGTGCAGGCTCAGCGGCCATGGCTCACGGGCCCAGCCGCTCCGCGGCATGTGGGATCTTCCCAGACCAGGGCACGAACCCGTGTCCCCTGTATCGGCAGGCGGACTCTCAACCACTGCACCACCAGGGAAGCCCAATATATTTTAAAACTGGTTTATGTGGCTTTCCAACCAAAGAGGTGAGGCATTCAAGATGGTAGTATTTGGTTATTGAAAAAGTTTGAATGCTTGTTTACATGGGAAAGTTCTGAACAAAACAGCAGTTACTTTCTGTCTTTAGGCACTAAGAACTTATATCTTGTGTCTCCTGACAGCTTTTTAAAAAAATTAATTTAATTAATTTTTTTTATACAGCAGGTTCTTATTAGTTATCTATTTTATACATAATAGTGTATATATGTCAATCCCAATTTCCTAATTCATCACCCCCCCCGCTTTCCCCCATTGGTGTCCATACGTTTGTTCTCTACCTCTGTATCTCTATTTCTGCCTTGCGAACCGGTTCATCTGTACCATTTTTTCTAGATTCCACATACATGCATTAGTAGACGATATTTGTTTTTCTCTTTCTGACTTACTTAACTCTGTATGACAGTCTCTAGGTCCAGCCACATCTCTACAAATGACCCAATTTCGTTCCTTCTTATGGATGAGTAATATTCTATTGTATATATGTACCACATCTTCTTTAAACATTTATCTGTCTGTGGACACTTAGGTTGCTTCCATGTCCTGGCTATTGTAAATAGTGCTGCAATGAACATTGGGGTGCATGTGTCTTTTTGAATTATGGTTTTCTCTGGGTATATGCCCAGTAGTGGGATTGCTGGGTCATATGGTAATTCTATTTTTAGTCTTTTAAGGAACCTCCATTTTCTTCTCCATAGTGGCTGTATCAATTTACATTCCCACCAACAGTGCAAGAGGGTTCCCTTTTCTCCACACACTTTACAGCATTTGTTGTTTATAGATTTTCTGATGATGCCCATTCTAAGTGGTGTGAGGTGATAATTCATTGTAGTTTTGATTTGCATTTCTCTAATAATTAGTGCTGTTGAGCAGCTTTTCACGTGCCTCTTGGCCATCTGTATGTCTTCTTTGGAGAAATGTCTATTTAGATCTTCTGCCCATTTTTTGATTGGGTTGTTTGTTTTTTTAATATTGAGCTGCACTGATAGCTCTTTTTGAAATTGCCTTCTCCAAATCTACACCCCAGAGTCAAACTAATAAAACTTTAAAAAAATGTCTTTTATATCTAAACTGTCTCTGGCATTTCCTAGACTGCTGCTGGGTAACATCAAAGAGTTTTCTTCATCACCTTATGAAATAAGGGATGCTAGAGATAATTAGGAATGTTTGGCATTCTGCAAGTTTTTGTTTGCTTTATTACTGTTGTAAGAGCTGTCCTGTTTATCAAGCCTTCAGTAAAAAAAAGACCTGGCAAATGAAAAAAAGAGAAACTCAACCTCCTTAGGAGGAGACAAGTCTTAGGATGATACTTCAGCAGTTATGAACCTTTCAGTTCGGTTAGAAACATGCTGCCTTTCATGTTAAAGAATGGCACAGTAATGGCCAATAAAAGAAAGATTTCATTTTAGGCTCAAAAGAGCCTTTTCAGTTGGTGGGAATCCTAACACACTCTTTATGGAATAAATTAAAAGATCCTGGGGAGTTTTCATTACCCTCACTGTCCGTAATATATACTTACTGTAATGGTAGTCACTGACTAACTTCTCACAAAACTAAACTTGTCTCAAGTTTGATATTGTTGTTTGTAATGAATAAATAATCAGAGCAATTCAGCCTTATCATCAACAGGTGGTTTCGGATTTTCTCTCACACTCTCCTAAAGACCCTGCCAGAACCACAGATCAATAATTAGGTCTCTTGGAAGAAACATCAAAAGAGCCTGATCAAAGAACTCTTAACGGGTACTGTTAACACTTGATACAATAGAAAATAGGCTTGTGGTTACAGACACTCCTGTAAAGCTGAAATCCTCGAAACAAATGAACATCTTTCAGACTACCGAGGGATTGAGTCAGGGTTCCAGAACTCATTCACTTTGAGAATCTGGACTTCAGACTAACCCAAGATCAAGAGAACAAGGATTAATTACTTAGAGTAAATGACACAAATTTAGTTGTGGTTCATGTTCTATTTTGAATTGGGCTTATTATAAAATCCTTCTTTCTACTTCCTCTTTCTTTAATGCTTGATTTAACAGGTTATGTGTATAAAAACTAGATTAAACATTCTTTAAATGGAATCTTGTTCTAATTAATTCTTCAGAATTCAGAAAACATCTCTTGAAAATTTGTCAAATAGATAAGTTATCAGGAAAAGTTAATAATAATAATAATCCTTTTAGTATAACAACATATGTTGAGTGGTCCTGTCTATACAGCTTAAAACAATAGTTAAATAATATAAAAATGCCTTGACTAACCTGTTTACCTTCTTTGACCATAGGTTTATATAGATTGAAGTAGAATCTGTCCTCCTTTCTACTAGAACATAATTGAAAAGAAATCAAATCTGTACCCATGACCATGCCATAGATATCACATATAAAGGCAAATATCATTTAATTAGGCATGACAAGCCCATTAAAAACAAGTAGATTTAATATGTGGGATTGAGGTCTACAGTATCCTCCTAGGACACTGGTTTGGCTCATGTCGTATGGCTTAAGGAATCCTAGCCCTACAGGCAGCATGGCCAGGAGTACTGAAAAGTTGGAGCTCAGAGAAATGGAAAAATACCTGAGTTACAGGTAATGGAGGTGAAGACTGGCAGAAATGCCTCGGCCACTGCTGTGTCATGGATCCCAGTAGATGAGGTGAAAGGGAATACATTATTTCTGCTACATAAAGGAAACAAAATTACAGACCTAGGATCTACAAACAAAACAAAAACTCTCAAGATGTATTGTCACATAGGTCTAGTTTTGATAACCATGCACAGAGGTCTTTGTGAATGAATCCACACTACTTGATATACCTGCATCTATACAACTGGTCAACCATCAAATGAATTGTCCCAAATCAGAAAACTGCTAAACCACAAACACCAGTGGTGAAATCTGCATTGTAGGAGCAGAACTTCAACATCGGAGGGATCGAGAAGGAAAACTGGTACCTTGTTCTGACTCCATCGTGACTGTCTACACATCACGTGCTCATCACAATCCAGAATCCGGAAGACAGAGCAAAACAAGAAACCAGCTCAGGGAAACAAATCCAAACCAGAGAAAGGAAAAGAAACACGGGATCGCCCCTCTATCCCTAATCCCAATTAATGAATCTTTCAGAAATTTTCTAGCAGCTGCTGACTTTCGAATCAACTTCATCTCTGATGTTGCAACATTGATATGTGACAGACGGTATGATTATCTTGTGAGAAAACTGCTGTTTGTCCACCATGAATGGACTAAATATGACCTTACAAACCATGGTAAATGTGTGCTTTTTTATTTTAAATGTGTAAGGCTGGTTTTTCTTAAGTCTGGACCCCTTGCAACAATTTGTTAGTAAAAATCCCTTTCTATGGATGCTTTTGTCTGTAGGCTTTCATTTCTCAGATTGGAGAGTGTGTGTGACAACACTGACTGACCCTCTGGTTTCATCACACCGGCTCCTTTTTCCCCAAATGGGACCTGTTCATCTCTACATCTGCCCCTTGGCTCCTGCCAGATTAGAATCAATATTTAATGAAATGCATTGATTTTTTTTTTAAAAAGTGAACCTTCTTTTATGTATGTGCTAGCTGCTTTAATTAACAGTTTATCCAAATAGAAAGAGAGAGGAAAAGTCATAGTAAGAAGGGATCAGCTGGAGTCAAGGAATCAGTCAGTGGTTGCTGTGGGTAGAGCTTGAGACAAATTCTGGAAGAAACACTAAAGTTCCATATGCTTTTTTCTAATAACTATGATTTGGAAAAAACAAGCACAGCCTTATAACACACATCAGAACCTATTTCACATGCCAAAATTGGTAAGCAGTTGGTCTGAGAAAATGATGCAATCAGTAACTCAACCCTCTGAATAGAAATAATGTTGAGTAAAGCAAATCTTATAGGTTTGCAGTATATGGTAGGCAGTTCTTTCCAGAGTTACCATCCAAATAAATAACCTATGTCATCTGTTTGGAAGACAAGAGGAATTGTATTTTTTAGCACCTTGAGATCTTATGCAGAGGATTTCACTGAATTAGGCTCTGATAAATTCTCACATTGTTGAAATGTCAAGAAGTAAGGTAATGAGTAGGAATATGGACAAGAAGGTGGCTAAGATATGCATACGTAATTTGTAGAAGAATCACTCTAAAAATAAAAACCACAGTTAATTAACAGGAGGTTTGCTGAAGCACCCTTTTGAACTAGAAATAAATTGATTTTTGAGAAATATTGAAAATGAGGCAAGTAACTGGTATAATACATTTTAACAAGATTTAAATAATTTGATTAAATATTCAGCTTGATAGCAAAAAAATTATTATCTCAATTCATTGCCTCATTTTAAAAGCAGAAAGGAAGTAGAGGTGAAAATTTAAACACTGATTCTAGCTTCAGGGGAGAAACCTAGGAAGGCTTTTTATTTTTAGGTCAAGATTTCTGTCTAACAAAGATCCAAGAACTCTCCTAGGATGAAAATTTCAGACAATGGTGTCTCTGAGACAAGATGAGGTCAGTATTTCTGTAAGAAAAGCTTATTTTCAGGAATAGAACCTGCAGTTAGTCCTCTGGCCTGATATTAGCACATTGGGATAAGAGTAATGTGTTGATTAATGCAAGTAGCCTAATGAAGAATTCTAACGTTGTATTCCCATGTTCTTCCTTTCTCAAATTGATCTACCCCTCTGCCAAAATAAAAGAGTTTCAACAAAGGGCACAAAGGGCTACTACTCATAGATTACATTAGAGAGTGGTTTAATGTTTTCAAGAAAAGTCACATCTATTTCAGTTTCTACTTTGTATCTCCCTAGGGCTATAGAAAAGGCAAGTACAGGGCTTCCCTGGTGGCACAGTGGTTGAGAGTCCGCCTGCCGATGCAGGGGACACGAGTTCGTGCCCCGGTCCGGGAGGATCCCACGTGCTGCGGAGCGGCTGGGCCCGTGAGCCATGGCCGCTGGGCCTGTGCGTCCAGAGCCTGTGCTCCACAGGGGGAGAGGCCACAACAGTGAGAGGCCCGCGTAACAAAAATAAAAAAAAGAAAAAAAGAGAAAAGGCAAGTACAATTTCCAATTTGTATGGAAGACAACCGCAGCCCAAAGAGATTAAATGATGTGTGTAAGGCTGCAGACATGACTGTATCCTGGCTTTGGTATCTTTCCATGAGTCTCTTGGCCAGAAACTCCTCTCTCCAACCAGCCCTCCTCACTCCCTCTTCTGAGCTTTTTTCACAGGTATAGTCTGTACCACCTGTATGACACCTACCCCGTAACTCATTTATTCAGTTGTTCTATAGACATTCACTGAAATTTCCTCTAATTAGCTTATATATGTAATTGATCTTTCCAACAATAATGTAAACCAAGGACAGGATGACATCTAATAACCTTATGTTTACTGATAAATGAATAAACAATTTACATGAGCTCTTCGACTACACAATGCAACCACAGGACTTTGATGGGAATTCATTCACATTTATCCTGCTGTTGTTACCTACCTCTGTGACAGATCCCTGGAACTCTAGTTCTACAGGATGCTGTATTCTAAAAAGGGTTTCATTGTAGCATATGCGTGGGAAATGCTGTGTCTGATGCTTAACTCAGAAATTTACAATGTATATTAGCAAAGTGAAGCCTCTTGCAGTCCTGCAGTTAGACAAAATAAAACCCCTTGGTGAATTTAGTTTAACCTAGAGTTTCTCAAATTTATCTGAAAAGAGAAACCTTCCTGTGCGTGACACCCATTCCCTTCCCAGAGGACTGGGGGTCTGGGGAGCTCGCTTGGGGTGGTCCTGATGAATAAGGGCAGCTACATTTCTGTTCCTGTTACTATTCTTATATGTCACCAAACACCCACAGATCCGTACCACCAAAGACATCTTAATTTCACAGCAACTTGATGTGATGTTGATAAAAATCAGAAATAAAAGAAATGCTCCGACTACGCAAAAGGATGGCTGGAGAGAATGCATGGTAGTGTATGTTAAGCATTGTCTGATAGGAGCCACTCACTCTAAATACACTTTATTCCTAAATGCATTTTTCTCGTTCTGATTTCATACATTCACCCCCTACCCCCATACTTCATTCACAGAGGACTTCATAAGCCAGAGAGATAAATCTCACAGAAGAAGGAGTTATAATTATTTGCCTACAATTCCACTTTCCTCGTTAACCAATGAGCTGCTTATGGATGAATTCCCCGTGCAGGTTCTCAAATGAGGACATTCGTTGACTGAAATTCACTTAATTTTGTGTCCCAAGTTGATTTTCTTCCTAGTACCTACCAGCCAAGCCAAGCACTGGTTTCTACTAGGCAATCCTAATTCTAATTTATATTACTGAATTGAGCTTTGGATACCAGTTGGTCTTATCTGGCTTTGGGTGACTGGTTCCCCAGGGTCAAACCAGGGCATGAAAGATCCACTTTCACAGCTGAAATAAACTTCAGACTGCAGGCAACTCGAGGCATCTTGGGGCTGTCTGGATCATCAATCACTTTAACCTTCTAACACACATCATGGGACCCTAAATTATGTGCCAGGGACCTGCACTTGTTCCAGAACTTATAAGATCCTCGTCTCCTTATGCTTAGTAGATAATCTCCTTCCATGGGTATGAGATGATTTAGAGCAGCCCCTACCAACAACAGTAAAGATACCTTTTCTTTAATAAAAACCTTCTCTTTATAGTAGCCTCTTTAAAGTCATTGCTGAAGATAGCATGTGGCCCATTACGAGTCAGGTTTTATTGACTGCCTTTTTTTCTGTGAATGAGACACATCACTCTGTTGCATGTCTAGTAATTTTGGGTTGAAAATAAACAGTTTTAGCAACTCTGAAAAAAAAACTTCTCTTCATTTGTCCTCACTTTGAGATAGATTTTTAACAGAATTTGTTTATAAAACTCAATGCCTAGGTCAAAGCTTATTTTTTTTAGTTTCTGCCTGTATTTAAAAAATTTTTTTCAGAATAAAGAAATGTGGCATCTTTTATAGTTTTATAGTAGACAGAACTCCAATTTCAATTTTGGATTCATTATTGGAACCCAAAGATAATGTTAAATTATTTTAATAAAAACTGGTCATGTTTTAGATATTTCTCCAAATTCCCTAGCTAGCAAAAACATTCCTCCTATGAATTGTAAAAATATATTGGGCTATATAATACTGCCTGTTTCTATTAATTAACCACAGTGGATGTTTTGTATGGAATTTCTGGCATTATTAATGTATCTAGAATTCCAGCGTTTATACTGTAGGCTTATGCTCCATGTGTACAACTAAAACTTAAAGTATTTATACTTTGATGAGTTTAAAACTTTGGTGTGTTTGTGCTATACTAAAAAAAAAAAATCAATAGCTATTATAAGTATATGGACTCTCCATAAGGTGATAAATAGAAAGAAGATAAAGCATGAAGATAAAGAATAAAAGAATAAAAGAGAATAAAGACAGAAGCAAAAAATGAGCCTAGAGGACCAAATATAGACCAAAGATTATTTCCACTAATCCCACTCAATCAAAATGACTAAATATTAGATCTGGGCCCAGCTGATGACTCATTTGTTAGAAGCAACACTTAAAACTGCAAAACTCTAGGAAAAGGAAAAAAACTGGATAGTCCGTTGGCAATTTCTTTATTGTAATGGGATTTCACTTGTAGCAAAGGAGGAAGATACGGTGAATGGAAGAGATTGTAGGGAAGATTAAAAAAGGCAGGAAAATATTAGACACAGGGTTTCTGCAGATCAGTTGCCCTAAAGCCTAGCAAAGAGGCTGGTGTCTGAGTTTTCTTATCTAAACAGCTGCAGTTTTTGAAAACTTGAAGTATTCATTCATCTTCAGAAATCTGATTTTCCTGGCTGTCTGCCCTCATGGCAGTGAGGTGTGGTGATGAGAGGGCCATTCCTTTGGTAAGGATGACTTTTTTAGAAGCATCAACTTCTAGAACAGACACTGCAGGTCTTGCCCCGGCACTGTGTCAAGCTGATTTGGCATGATCTAAAAGGATCACCCAAGAGCCTGAACTCTGGTGTACAAACAGCTTAATTATGATAATGCAGTGATTGTGGTCAGCACTGTCGAAACAAATCAAAACAATCCATGCAAATCTAAGCCAAGCATCAATCAAAAACAATTAGGAGTCTTCATGCTACAGAAAATGTTTTCTATGTACATCTTTTAATCCAGTATGAACAGTCTCTGCTACCTTATTTTCAAAGTCAGTAGAAACTTGGAGTATATGCTTCCTAGAATGTATGGGCCATTCGCTTCTTGGAAGGCGTGAAGAGCGTGAAGATTCAGTGGTGCTAGTTAGGGCTAGCATAGTTCCACCAGCTGCCTGGAAGTCTCGCTGCAACTACTTTCCTTCCAGTGACAAATTGCGAAGGTCAAGTACAGGAGCCGAGAAGTGGGCGGGGACTAGAATAAATAGCCAGGTTCAAGGAAGGGCAACCATGATTTGGGAAAGAGCATAGAGCCATCTGGTGGTTCTGTTCTTCATCAAGGAATTCAGAGCAAAGCTGGAGAGGACTTTGGAACTTCAAGTAGGTGTCCCCTTAGCCACCGTGGGTGATACTCAGGGTGTTAGAAATCGATTTCTATCAGAAATTTATTTTCTCACAGTTCTTAATGCCAAAAGTCTGAAATCCAGGTGTCAGCAGGGCTTTCTGTCTTCTCTTCTTTCCTTCCTTCTTTAGTTGGAGACTCAGGACTGCCATCCTTGCTGGTTCTAACCAGTAAAATTAAGTGGCTGACTCCCATCCTGTGGTGAAAGGCAGAGTGGCTGCCTGCTTCGCAGCTGATGGGGCTACTTTGGGTGAAATAGGGTGGAAACGGGAATGCTACTGTTCACAGGTGGAACTGGGTATCTCCCCTCCCCCTGATTCATACACTGAATTCCTAGGCCCCATTACTCCAGAATGCGGTCTTATTTGAAAACAAAGTCGTTGCAGATGTCATTTTTTAGGATGAGGTCATATGAGAACAAGGTAGGTCCCTAATCTAGTATGACTGATGTCCTTATAAAAAGGAGAAATTTGGAGACAGACACATGTATACAGGGAGAACACCAAGTAAAGATGAAGGCAGGGCTTCCCTGGTGGCACAGTGTTTGAGAATCTGCCTGCTAATGCAGGGGACATGGGTTCGAGCCCTGGTCTGGGAGGATCCCATGTGCCACAGAGCAACTGGGCCCATAAGCCACAACTACTGAGCCTGCACGTCTGGAGCCTGTGCTCCGCAACAAGAGAGGCCGTAATAGTGAGAGACCCACGCACCGTGATGAAGAGCGGCCCCTGCTTGCCACAACTAGAGAAAGCCCTCACACAGAAACAAAGACCCAACACAGCAAAAATAAATAAAGTTAATTAATAAACTCCTACGCCCAACATCTTCTTTAAAAAAAAAAAAGATGAAGGCAGAGATCAAGGTGATGCTTCTATAAGCCAAAGAACACAAAAGATGGCCAGCAAATGCCAGAAACTAGGGGAGACACATGGGACACATTTTCCCACCCAGCCTCGGAAGGAACCAGCCCTGCCGAAACCTTCTTGCCTCCAGAGCCCTGAGAAAATTGGTATCTATTGTTTAACCCTCCCAGTTAGCGGTACTTTGTTATAGCAGACAAAGCAAGTGAATATTCTGGGCAACATTTGGATTTAGGCCCATGTTTAGAGCAGCTCCTTTGAAGAGGAGACCACAGACCACAGTTAGCTACCTTTCGTTTTATTTGACAAATATTCTCATATCCTCCGTCACATGTGATCCCATGTGATGTGTCATTCCACTTCTAGCACATTTGGAAATCCTTTGAATGACCTCCCCACCTTCTAGGTCCCTAAGATTAGTGTGGAGACAAAATAAGCAAAATCAAATAAACATGACTTACTGAAATAAAAATGATGATTCAGCCCACGACACCAGCTGTGATCATCACTGTCAGGACCACTGGATTCTGCCTCATCTTACTCTGTTAGAAGGAAAACTCGCTCTGTGTTCCCCAGAGTCAACAACACACAGTCCCAACTCAGGACGCAAAGACAAGCAGACCAGTTTCTGAACAGCAACAGGAAGTCCTGAACAGCCACAGAAAGCCACCCAGGTGTCTCCATGGGGATAATCTCCCACTTTACTGGGAACAGAAAATCAAGTTTAAATTCTGTCCTATGTTACTTCTCTCAGCTGAGTCTCCTCGTGAATTTCAGGAGCTTTAATAGATTTTATTATGGCGAATACCTGGAGAAGGCCATGGTTCTCTCCGGGAAATTAGTGACCATAAAGTCTCTCTATCTTGGAAATGAAAGATGATGCCCACACACAGCTCTGCATGCTGCAGAGAAGCAGGGGAAACTGCCAGGGCACACCTCCACCCGTCTAGGAGGTGATGGCACAGGAAGGGGCTGGGACACTTGTTCTGAAGGAACACGGGAAATAAGTCTCAGCACATACAGTTGATCACCAACGGCAATGATAAAAAAAAAATGCTTTTTGGTTTGTTCCGTGTAAAAGGCATTATGCTGGGAAACTCGGCAAGAACGTGAGGGCCCTGAAGTCGGGACTCAAAGCTGCTGTCACCCTGCGTTGCTGTTTCCAGGAAGCTTGTTTGTATCGGACACCCACCCCATGCCCCTGCCCCTCCCGGGGACTTGGCCCGAGGAGGCCCCGGGAGGTGGGAAGGGGCTGTAGGGTTCCCCTGCTGCTGTGCCTCCAGCCAAGCCCACCCCTCATCAGCTCCTGGCCTCCCTGGTGAGGGCTGTTCTCGGGGCAAAGAAAGTCTCCAGGGACGCCAGTGAGCAAGCTGGGAGCCCCGCCGTGGTGCTGTTCTCGGGGCCCACTTGGGGTAGAAGGGAAGCAGGAGCTCGTGCCCATCCCAGTGGGACCAGGTCCCTCCGCTGTCTTGGGAAAAGGTAGAAATAAAGTTGGGGACTTGCTCCAGGAAAAAAAAAAAAAGGCCATTATCCACCAAGGGGTTTCTTGTCTACCTGAGGGGGGGATAGAATGTGAGTGGAGTTAGGAGGATGGGGAACTTGGGACGCTTACTTCAATACCGTGACTTTGTGCATTGGGAGGTCAATAAGAACAGGAACATCAATCTATCCCATCGCTTGATACCGTGGAATGGGTCTGCATAAGTCCGAACCTATGCACATTGGTCAGATTTTCATCCCAGCAGAATTCAACTGGGAAGCACGAGACAGCATGTGTCACCATCCTCTGACCACGTCCATGGCAGCCCCTCACTTACCAGATGAAACGCACGCTCTCTGGGATGGGCAAACATCAGCCCTGCAGGTCTCGGGAACTCCCTCCTCCCACCAGGTGGCTCTGGTTCTAGTTTTGTGAATTAGGCACAGGAGTTGGGTCACTGGGGCATAACTCCTTTTGTTCTTGCTCCCTCCATTGTTTGCTCTTTTGTCTGTTTTTTTCCGACTTGTGCGGGCTCAGCTCGGGGGTCACATCATTTAGGAGGCTGCTCCTATATCCCCTTCTCCTGAAGATGCTTTGGCTCCTGCCCACCCTCCAATCCAGGCCTACCTCTAGCAGAAAGTGAGGGTCTGTTCAGCTCAGTCATGTCCTTGAGGCACTTAACACCTGAGCTTCTGGTACTTGGGACTGGCCTGGATCAAGGCAGGCATTCCACAAACACTGCACTGAACAGCGTGCCTTCCAATCTCTCCGCCTAAATGGTAGCCAGGAACAAAAAAAGCAGAACCCACCGAACCCCAACCAATGCAAACACCAGTCAGGCATCCCAAGATAGTACTTAAAACTGAAGCATAAGCTATTGCTCAAGTGAAGGGAGTTGTCTTCAGAGATCTGAATGATCTCAAATGTTAGTCCTAAATTTAACATTATGTTGTTTTATTTTTACCATACAAATCTTGCATGTATATATTTTTCGGTAATGCATTTAGTTGCCTGGGAAACCAAAAGGGTCTATGCAGAGTGAGAGAAGTGGTTTGAAGAAAACTAGCCACAGAAGTGCTTCTGGACTGTCCTCTCTTGGTGTCATCACTTGCCCCATGGATGCCCATCATATATATTTGAGCTGCCGGAAGACCTCACTCTGCACAGCTCACAGGGTGAGCCCACAGGGAAAGAAAGGTGTGCTGACTCAAGAACGGATGAGATGGCCCAGCTCGATCATTTGTAGGGGCCACATTCCAGCTAATGGCATCTGGCTCCAAGAGTAGTGTTTTGATGGGTTTCCTAGTCATGGTGGTTTTCGGAATTATCAGAAAAAGACAGGAGTTAATAAGGCTGTTGGGGAGAGGTGTCAGGTTTCCAGGGCTTCTCGGGAGATGTCTGTACCAAATTTGGAGCTAATTTCCTCAGTTTCATCACTATTGCTATTTTGGGCTAGATCATGCTTTGCCGTGGGGGGCAGTCCTGTATGCTGGATGGCCAGCACCATCCCTGGCCTCTACATACCAGATGCCAGTAGCAAACCCACTATACCAAGAAAAAAATGTCTCCAGACTTTCCCAAATATCCCCTGGGGGGAAATATTGCACCTTTTTTAGAGTCACTGCTCTAGAGATTCACAGTGAAGAGAGACAGGGTCTTTGTCATCTTGGGCTGCTGTACCAAAATAACACAGATTGGGTGGCTTAGACAATAGATATTTGTTTCTCACAGAAGCTGAGGATGGAGAGTCCAAGATTAAGGTGCTGGTAGATTGGGTTCCTGGTGTTCCAGGCTTGTAGACAGCACTTTCTCTGTGTGCTCACATGGCCTTTCCTCAGTCCATGTGTATCCTCTTCTTATAAGGGCACTAATCCCAACAGGAGGGTCTCACCCTCATGAACTCATCCAAACATAAACACCTCCTAAAGGTCCCAACTCTGAATACCATCACATTGGGGGTTAAGGCTTCACTGTATGGATTCTGGGGGGACACAAATATTCACCTCATAACACCAGGTAACTACTAGAAGTGGGTGAAGGTAAGTCACTTTCTGAAAGTCACGGGACAGTCATATCAAGTTGCTGATGGGAAGATTCTTTTTGCTGACGTCTCCTTGTGTCCTTTCTATACTTCTCAGTAACCCTGGAACTTCACGCCTCACGGGCTTTGTGTGATTAGAGGGGCAGACGAGGGATGTGATTTGGTGTAACTGACATAACACAAATTGCTTGTCAAATTTCCTCTCTCACTTGTCTGCAGAGTGTAATATAAGAAAAATAAATGTCTAAACATGCATTGGCATGAACGTTGTACTAACTTTCAACCTGACAAATGAAAATGTAAGACTTGTCAAATGTGTTGTGATAACTTCCTTGCTCACTAGCTGCAAGGAAGTAGCACCCTCCCAGAGAAGACCCCAGGGAGCCCTTGAGTTTATACCACTCAGGAGGCGCATTTACTATCTACCAATGCATTGCAGATGTGTGCGTCCATCCTTATCTACGAGGCTTCCCGAAATTCCTTCAACTCTGGAAATACTTTCCATTTTCCAGACACCCAACCCAGTCCCTTGTGCAAGGTGTGTGTTCTATAAATAATTGGTTTCAATACCACTTGTGCAAAAGTAACATAAAGAGTGTTTTTTCTGTAAGCAGGAATTATCTCACCTTTTGTCTCTCCTGATAGTTAGTCATTTCTTTTAAATAGCAAATTTGGAAGCCACAAGCTATTCACTGTCTTAGTGAAAATATATAGTGTTTTCCTCCATGTGATTATAGACTATAGTTAGCAAATAAGAGTGGAGATATTTCCAGTGCCAGGTTCATAGTAGGGCCCAACAAATTTTCAATGAAAGAATCTAACAAGTTCCATAAAGCACCTTTTCAATAATCTCTTCTTAGCAATTTTTTAAAATGTTAATTAATTTATTTATTGTTTGGCTGTGTTGGGTCTTCTTTGCTGCACTTGGGCATTCTCTAGTTGTGGTGAGCAGGGGCTACTCTTCGTTGTGGTGCACGGGCTTCCCATTGTGGTGGCTTCTCTTGCTATGGAGCATGGGATCTAGGCACACTGGCTTCCCTAGTTGTGGCACGTGGGCTCAGGAGTTTTGGTGCACGGGCTTAGTTGCTCCGCAGCATGTGGGATCTTCCCAGACCAGGGCTCGAACCCAAGTCCCCTGCATTGGCAGGTGGATTCTTAACCACTGCACCACCAGGGAAGTCCCAGAAATTTGTTTTTTAAGTGGTTTAGACAATAGAATTGTGTGTGTTCTTAGCCGGTCTAGTTTTAACTGAAGGCTTATTTTCTTCCGTCTCTACCAATCTCTGATATATTTCTTTTCTCTTTCAAGCCATATATTTCTTTCCTCTTTCTTCACCCAGGTCTGCTGGTCCCTAGC
Organism: Mesoplodon densirostris; assembly: GCF_025265405.1. Lineage (NCBI taxonomy): Eukaryota > Metazoa > Chordata > Mammalia > Artiodactyla > Ziphiidae > Mesoplodon > Mesoplodon densirostris. The sequence goes on from NC_082663.1 coordinate 9,614,477, forward strand.
CCTTTAGACCAAGAATTCATGAACACTTCTTTGCAAGAAACACACTCAGGGGTATCCACCAACTCAAGTCCCAATGGAAAATAGATCCAAGGAGATAATAAATTATGTTAAATCTTTGTCATTGGCTAACACCCTGGTTCTTACATTTTCTTTATAAGTAATTAGTGTGCACTGCTACAGACTGGTCTATCTATTTAATACTGAAGGGAGAGAAAAACTTATGATAATTTACTCCAAATTACCTGGTTAGTAGTTTTTTTTAACATCTTTATTGGAGTATAATTACTTTACATTGTTGTGTTAGCTGCTGCTGTAAAACAAAGTGAATCAGCTATACATATACATATATCCCCATAACCCCTCCATCTTGAGTCTCTCTCCCACCCTCCCTATGCCCCCACTCTATTGGTCACAGAGCACCAAGCTGATCTCCCTGTGCTATGCAGCTGCTTCCCACTAGCTATCTATTTTACATTTGGTAGTGTATATATGTCCATGCTACTCTCTCACTTAGTCCCAGCTTACCCTTCCCCCTCCCCGTGTACTCAAGTCCATTCTCTACGTCTGCATCTTTATTCCTGTCCTGCCCCTAGGTTCATCAGAACCATTTATTTTTTAGATTCCATATATATGTGGTAGCATACGGTATTTGTTTTTCTCTTTCTGACTTACTTCACTCTTTATGATAGTCTCTAGGTCCATCCACCTCACTACAAATAACTCAATTTCATTTCTTTTTATGGCCGAGTAATATTCCATTGTATATATGTGTCACATCTTCTTTATCCATTCATCTGTTGATGGACACTTAGATTGCTTCCATGTCCTGGCTATTGTAAATAGTGCTGCAATGAATATTGTGGTACATGACTCTTTTCGAATTATGGTTTTCTCAGGGTATATGCCCAGTAGTGGGATTGCTGGGTCATATGGTAGGTCTAGTTTTAGTTTTTTAAGGAACCTCATACTGTTCTCCATAGTGGCTGTATCAGTTTACATTCCCACCAGCAGTGCAAGAGGGTTCTCATTTCTCCACACCCTCTCCAGCAATTATTGTTTGTAGATTTTTTGATGATGGCGATTCTGACTGGTGTGAGGTGATACCACATTGTAGTTTTGATTTGCATTTCTCTAATGATCAGTGATGTTGAGCATCCTTTCATGTGTTTGTTGGCAATCTGTATATCTTCTTTGGAGAAATGTCTATTTAGGACTTCTGCCCATTTTTGGATTGGGTTGTCTACTTTTTTGATATTGAGCTGCATGAGCTGCTTATATATTTTGGAGATTAATCCTTTGTCAGTTGCTTTGTTGGCAAGTATTTTTCTCCCATTTTGAGGGTTGTCTTTTTGTCTTGTTTACGGTTTCCTTTGCTGTGCAAAAGCTTTTATGTTTCATTAGGTCCCATTTGTTTATTTCTGTTTTTATTTCCATTTCTCTAGGAGATGGGTCAAAAAGAGTCTTGCTGTGACTTTACATTTAGTTTTATTACAACTGTAACTAAATACAATTTGAAAATAAAATATTTTTTAAAAATCAGAGCTCTGTTACATTATAACTTTCACATATATCCCCACTGGGAGATGGAATATACAAATGGGCAGTGGCCAGACCGTGTATAAAAATAGAACTTTGAGCCACAACCTGCAGCAACCTGCCCAGGAAACCAGCCCCTTATACAATAAACACAGGAAGCCAGCCTGCTCTAAGGCAGACTTATCAGGAAAGTCACATTACCTCTAGTGACAATCCAGGAAGCTAAACAATAACTGTAACAATTGTCCCCAAATGGCTAGTACTTGATTAATAACTGGCAGCTTCCCTAATTTGACGACCAACTGAAAACCAACCAGAGAAAGCCAAACATGCACCCCTAACAATCACATAGGATGGTCTGCTTCTCCTTAGCCCTCCCCCAGCTTCCCCAAGCCAACAGCCTTGCATCAGGACCCAGTGGAAGCCTCCCCTTTCCTCCACTATGAAGTTTTCCCACTCCCCTGCCTGCCTATGAGTCTCTTCCAAACACACAAGTGATGGTGGCCAACTCCCCTGCTACAGGAGGCTCAGAAGAGACAGAAGCTTCAGGTGGTCTTTGTTCATTTCTATACTACCCACCCCTCCAGCGTGAGCAGGTGTGCATTCTTACGGAAGCTGCCAGATCAGCTGCTTTCCTTCCCAAGGGTCTCAAGGAGACTCTTTTTCTTTTTCTTTTTTTTTTTTTTTTGGCTTGTGGGATCTTAGTTCCCCAACCAGGGATTGAAGCGGGCCCTCAGCAGTGAAAGCACAGAGTCCTAACCACTGGACAACTGGGGAATTCCAAAGAAGGCTCTTTATTAAAGAATGCTACCATCCCTGGGATAGATGTAGAACATTGCAGAGGGATACAAGAGCAAATTGAAACTGAAGAGAATTCTGGATGAGAGACATGCAGTCGGCCATACAGCAACTCGGCCAGGACAAGGAGCCTGTGAAGAATGGACACACAACTCCATGGCTAACTTCACTCGTCATGGTAGGGAGTGGAGATGAACTGACAAGAACCTGGGCCCTGATGGACAGGCGCTTCAGCCACTGTGAATCACCAATTCCATCTTGTGCATTTGGAACTTCTCTTGGCATGTCTACCTCTAGCAGAAAAAAAAAAGTGAGAAATAGAAAAATCCAGACCTTTGACACTAATAAATAAGTCTGTAGGATATATGAAAATGTTCTAATGCTGGAAAATCGGACTTGCAAGAGATTTTTTATGAGATCTGAGAATTTCCCTCTGTTTTCATAGAACTAGTTTTTTTTTTTTAGCTACAGATTCTGTCATATCTGTTCTCTATGAACTTAAAGCATGAATACCAATTGTTCATTCAACAAATACTGATTGACAGTCAGAGATTTTGTTGGCCTAGGACTCATTCAAAAGGCAAACAGGAGTGACATGATCAGACCTATGTTCTAAAGCAACTGAGAATAAACTTTAAAATAAATTTTACATTAAACATACTCAATTTTTGCTTATTCTTTCTTCACAGTTGAAACCCGTGCATTTAATAAGCCTTGTCACCCCATTATGTTTATTTTCTATGAACTCCCACAGTACTTAAAGTGTGCGCTGTAATCTGAATGTCTGTGAATAAATACATAAGGGTGGTTTCTTGGCCCAGGGCTCAGTCTCTAGCTGAATGACCCACTCCCTGAGAGCAGAGACCCTGTCACACTTTCCACGCCTACTTGGGAGGGAGTAACTGAGTGTAGCTGGAGAGGTAGGGACACTGGAGCCCAAATGCTGTTAAAGTTAAATGAAAATGAATTTGGAATAATCAACAGCTTTACATTACCTGTGCCTCTATTTCCCCTCAGTATCATCTGGCTACCTGTCCATGACGAAACAGAGCAGTTCTTGAGATGCATGCACCCTCTCAGGCCATGGAGAACTGAAACCCTCTGCCCCCAACTCTCAACTCCCCATCCCCACTTCCTGCACACACACAACTCGGCCAAGGAGGATCCAAGTACGGGCTGACTGTCTTCATGAACATCACTTAATTATCTCTCTGTCCTCATGAATGACACTTACTATTCCAGGAGACTCTTGCCCAGGCAAATAACCTGACTGTTCATTACAGAAACTTTGGGAAAGACCCTTGAAGTCTTCCACAAAACATCAACAGATGGTTTGTGCCCTAAGATGCCTTGAATTCCCATTTCTACGAATCCTGAACTGTGGCAAGTTCCACCATTGAAAGACCTGCCTTAAAACAAACTTCAACAAAATCTGATGTCACCTCACCCCCCTGAGACACTGACAAAGCTCCATTGAGTGGTGATGTCCCTTGCCACGGTGAACGATGAACTCAGCTTGGTTTTAGCAACAGGCTGTTCTGATGAGATTTTGGGGGAACCAGCACTGGACGCCATCAAGGACCATTTTTTCTCACGCAAAACTCACCTGGGGAAGGGCATTTGACGTAACAAGCCTTTCGCCTTTGTCCTTCATTAGACATGCTATAAAATTATTAAATAACACTTACATTTTTGTTAATAAGTTGTTACTTTTGGTCTGTGCCTATAATGCTTTTTTTCCCATGAGGTGGTTTATTTTCTTCTTATTTAGAATAAACAAGACACAAATAGGGCAACAGCTAGTTTGGTCTTAGACTTAATCAGCCTCTATTAACCATCTGACTGAATGTAGGCAGTTTTCTGAAAGTTTCAAAAGAGAAATTAGAGTAGGAACAGGGTAATAAACATGATTGGCTATAAGCTTACTGCCAAGCCAACTTAACCTCAGATGACTCATCAATTTGGTCTCATTTGAAGCTTAAACTAAAGGTGTTTTTCTTGTTTCTTGTCTAATAATTTCTTTCCAGGCTTTGATGTTTTTGTAAGTGGAGGCAGCTTATCAGAGAAGTTTCAGAGGAAAAAAAAAAAAAAAAGCTTAAATGGTGCCATGAGTGAAATAAATGAATTTCAATGTCTGTAGGAAGAGGCTGAACTCTTTGGTATAAAGCACAGCAGATTCAATACCAAAGGAGGAATTCAACTACACTGGATATTGCACTCAAATCCTTCCGGCGAATCCTCATCTCAAAGGATTTGCCTAAAAATGTACATTTTACCTGAGATTTTTTTTTTTTTTTTTTTTTTTTTTTTTTTTTTTTTTTGCGGTACGTGGGCCTCTCACTGCTGTGGCCTCTCCCGTTGCGGAGCACAGGCTCCGGATGCATAGGCTCAGTGGCCATGGCTCATGGGCCCAGCTGCTCTGTGGCATGTGGGATCTTCCCGAACCGGGGCACGAACCCGTGTCCCCTGCATCAGCAGGCGGACTCTCAACCACTGCGCCACCAGGGAAGTCCTTGCCTGTGATTTTTTGTGGTTCACTGGAGACACCATGAGATGGCCCTTTGTGTTGCACCATGTAGACGGTACAGGGACAATGGCATATCAAAGAGAGACATGGATGGAACCCCTTGGAGGGTGTACCTGGTTACAAAATGTGTATTTGATCTGCTACTTTGTGTTCATGTGTCTGAATCTGTTTCAGCCAAGCTTGTTTTGGTCATTAAAGCCTAGAGTTCTTGGCAGTTGTTTCCTCTTGAAATTAAGGAATAACACAACAGGCTCTTTCTTTTTATCAAGCTCTGCACATGTGCAGGCGAATATAATCACAGGTAGTGGGGATTCCAGCTACTTGTGTCATTTGCAGATAGTTCTTTATTGCCAACACTTTCCCTCATTGTTCCATTATTTGCCAGTGGGCTTCTTAGAAGAATAGAGATACGATGACCCAATAGATAGTCTTCGTGAAAGGAGTGCTTTTTATTGGGAAAAAAAGTGTTAAGCATCTGCATAAAAAAAGATTTGTGCCTTCAATAAAATGAAAAATGGGCTTTGGAGAAAAGGCCTCATTGCAATAGGCCTGAGATAACTTTAAATATATTGAGAGGTTTCAATCTCTTTCTCATAGAACAAGTGCACTGAATAACCATTGTCTGGGAGCCTCCACTGGACCAAGGGAAACCTATTCAGGAGCATAAGCAAGTCAGACACTAGTACTAGAACTAGAACTAGTTAGAACTAGTCCTGCTGCTATTGCCATGAGGCATAAGACGAATGATAACAGTGGTGAACTCAGGGCCCGACAAGTCCCGAGTATGGTTCTAAGTACTCTGTATGTCTTCATTTATTTCTCACAACTGTCCTATGAGGTCAGCACTATTTTTATCTCTATTTAAAACATGAAGAATCAAAGGCACAGAGAAGGTAAGTAACTTGCCCAAGTGATTCAAGCTAGAAAATGCACAACACTCATCTCTGAGCCAGAAATAAAATGTCAGCAAGGGAAAGTAAGTCAGAGAGAGGAAGACAAGTGTCATATGATATCACTTTTGTGTGGAATCTAAAAAATGTTACAAATGAACTTATTTACCAAACAGAAACAGACTCACGGACTTAGAAAACAAACTTATGGTTACCAAAGGGGAAAGGTGGGTGGGAGGCATAAATTCGGAGGTTGGGATTAACATATACACACTACTATATATAAAATAGATAATCAACAAGGACCTACTGTATAGCACAGGGAACTCTACTCAATACTCTGTAATAACCTATATGGGAAAAGCATCTGAAAAAGAATAGATATATGTATATGTATAACTGCATCGCTCTGCTATACACCTGAAACTAACACAATGTTGTAAATCAACTATACTCTAATATAAAATAAAAATTTTAAAAAAGGTCAGCAAGGGGAAAAGATACTAAAAGGAATATCAGAGATATCAAGGGCAAGAAACACATTTCCTATTACCTTCATCAGCAGTTCCCTGCAAACCCCACCTTGTGGTTCCAGGCCACATGTATCAACTCCCAGCCCCAACCTTACAGCTCATCCCATTTCTCACCTCCCACCCCATGTATCACACCTCCCTCCCTTGAAAAGAGAACTTACCCTTGGCCTGGCACTGCTGTAACTGAAGTTTGTAAAAGTTGAAGGCTTGCTACATAGTAAACACAATTCAGTAGTTTCTAGATGACTCAGGGTCTTTGTGCAGGCACCACTTATTTTTCTGTATTAGAATAATCTTCTCATGAAGAGCTGCTTTCCCCACACTGAGTGGTCCCAGTTAGTTCTATGTTTACAGGTATCCAAAGAGTTGTGACACTGCCATCATGTAATATTACCTGTTTATTTCTGGTTTATTTTTAATGTACTCGCCAAAGTTGAATAGTAGACTGAGATCTTTGACCTGGTTTTTGAGAACAAGGCATGGGCTTCAGGCCAGTTACTTGTGTGGCTGAAGTGTTAGCAATGCAGAGGGTCAGAGTTGCCACCTGTCATGTGAAAGCTGGCTTGAGGTCTGGCAAGACCTGAATCATCTCTTTCACACCACAGTCTTGATTGAGGAATGAAGGAAGTGGAAAGGTCTGAGAAAGTAGGATTACGGACATAGAACTGGAGCCATAAGCAAGGCTCCCTAAACACATACTCCCAAACTATTAAAGGGACCCAACAGAATGACATAAGATTATTTTCAACTGGAGACATCTGAGATACAGCAGATGCCGAAAGAAGCCTTTTTTGAGCTCCCCTTATCTGACTAAAGGCACAGCTTCCTGAGAAGGAAGATGCCATAAATCCTTTCTCTGAGGAGCTTCCAGCCAAGAAGGAGACTGACCATTAGCACAGTAATGAGAAATTGCATAAATAAACTCTATAGAAGCTGCCATACCCTCCATTTATTTCCCCTGGAAGCCCCAGTTCCTCCTCCTTTCCACTATTAAGCTGGTATATAAGCCTTTACTCTTGACTGTTCAGTGAATTACTCAGATTACTGAATACCCCGCATGCATGTGACTCTATTGTCAATTAATTTGCCCTCCTGCCCACCACCTCAGACCACTAAGACCTAAGTTGGTAGAAAAGAAGTTTTCCTCCCACAGTCTGATCTGAAGCCCGGAGTTGGGTGTGCCGGGGCATGCCAGTGGTGGGTTGTTTTAGAGGTTGGCTGTGCTTGGTGGTACTGTACGTATATGGTCTTTGGCTCTGGAGAAAGAAAACCCTACCATGAAGAGCAAGGCTGGAGAGATTGAACTGCTACTGGCGTACACTTGAGATTGTTGTGGATGATGAGGTGTGATGGGATCACAGTGGGACACGTTACAGCCACCTGGCCAGACAGGGCTCACGGTGGGCTAGCTGCGTCCGTTGAAGACAGGGGAGGTCCACCTGCACCACAGAGTTGGGTTTGATCTGGCTCCCTGGCTGCAGAAAGAAGTCATTTCCCAAGGCCATAGCCCATGTGGTACTGTGGGCTCTCAGATACACCAGCTCCTGAGGACTGAGTCCAGTGCTGGGACCCTGGGCCAGGGCTTTCTCCCACCACTGGGCCTTTACTAGGTACATGCTGGAATCAAACTTAGGTGTTTGAGCAACAGATTTTTTTTTCTGAGAATAAGTCCTTCACATCTCAATATTATCAGTGAATCATCTTCTGAGAATCTAAATAAATGCCATCATTGTATCACAGCACCTAGCATGATGCCTTGAATAAGGTAACGTTCACTGAATGAGTCAACTTAGATCGTTACTAAAGAAATATTGACAAATGAGATGTAGAATAAACACATTTAAATGAATCTGTGAAAAAGTTAGTTTTATTCCTATATTTGTGTGTTAGAGAACCTGACATAGTTTGTATAACTTATTTCAAAATAATGACGTTTCCTCTTCAAGTTGCTTATGTATTTTTTTCAACCACCCTGATTGTTTCATTTATTTTTATTTTTTTACACTTTCTTTTAATTAAGACTCACATGTTGCATTTCATCAATTTGTCTCTTAAATTTCTCTTTTTTCTAAGTTTTTTTAAAATTGAAGTATAGTTGATTTACAATATTGTGTTAGTTTCAGGTGTATAGCAAAGTGATTCAGTTATACATATACATAGCCTTCTTTTTTCATTTCTTTTCCATTATAGGTTATTACAAGATATTGAACATAGTTCCCTGTGATATACGGTAAATCCTCGTTGTTTATCTATTTTATATATGGTAGTGTGCCTCTGCTAATCCCATACTCCCATTTTATGCCTCCCCCACTTTCCCTTTGGTAATCATAAGTTTTTTTCTATAAAAATAAGCAACGCTTCATGAATTCGTGTGTAATCCTTGCACAGGGGCCATGCTAATCTTCTCTGTATCCTTCCCATTTTAGTAGATGCACTGCTGAAGCGAGCGCTGTTTATGTATTTTAAATTCATGGGCTCCTTGAACAATCTTAGTGGCACTTGAGTCTTTTAAGGATGCTAATGCCCTTTGTAAATAATAATTTAGAGTTCAGTCAGAAGTGGCCCCATACTTGTAAAAAGGGCAGTATGCATTCATAAGAGGAAGTGGCTGGCCTTGTGAGGGAGCAAACACAGTACAGTGAACATGATATCCACCCTGACTGGTATCAGAATGGCCTGTGAAGCTTTAGAGACATAGAGATGCTCAGGCCCCATGCCAGAGACTTGGACTTAGGAGGTCTGGGGTCAAGTCAGCACATATGTCATTCCGAATATTTCCAAAGGTGATTCCATGTTGAGCGTTTTTCATTTACTCACTGTGTGTAGAGACCCTGCTTGTGCTGTACTGCTGTGACATAGGTCTATCTATATACCTGTAACTATCCTTTAACTGGCATTATGGACAACCATATGCCTCTGCCAACACCTGAACTCCAACTCATGCCTCTGAGTATAGGGCAGCTGTCCCAGGATGCTATCAAGACCAGAAAATGGCCTCATTCATGGAGCAGCTAGGAAACCAGAGGAAACAGTAAGCTTACAGGAAGAATGTTGATCGTTTAATGGCGTGGGTTGTGTGGATCATCAATACTACAGAGCTGGGTCTCCATTTTGAGCAAACAAATGTACAAATTCTGTTGGGAATTTCAAAGCAGAACCACCACAATCTTCCATTTCATGAGTCACATAGATCTCTAAAAATGGCTTGGGACAAAAATCACATTGCTTCCAAAAACTCTGGTGGTATATGAACATCCAGTTATATATAAGGTTAGGAAAATCATTCACCCACAGTCAATTAAAATTCAAACAAATGAAAAAAAGTATTCAATTTATAAGAAAAATTATCACAAAACTCTGTTTCCAATATCTATATTCATATCTGTATCTCTATCTGTCTATCTATCTATAGAATTGTAATTTAGTTGAGCCTTACTTAGAATTGCAAAAGAAAGAGGAAGCAAAATATTTTTTTTCCTGCAAAACAAAGCAAGCTTGACTACAAGGTGTCTCTAATGGTCCTCTATCAATTAGATTTTTATCTCCTGGAAGCAGTTCCCTCACTGCAGGCTATTCTCACTTCTAAATGTTTGACAAAGTCACCTGCCAAGACTTGCACACAGGTGAAAAATGGAAGATAACTTCACTACCAGACCATTTGTATGAGTGGGTCAAGGGGAGGTAGCCACCCTGCTGTGTTTATAAATGTACTAGCAAAGAACCATTTCCATTCAAATAACTTGGCATTTCACATATACACCCCTAAAACAATTTCTGCCACATGGAAAACTGAACAAGATAGAATGACAAGGTACGCTGTCCTGTTCTCAGGGATTCATCAATTCCCAGAAGCACTATAATAAGGGATGACTACACACACACACACATTACTTGACAGATGAAAATTGCAGCAGTAAAATGTGACTATGCAGAATAATGAGCCTTAGGAAATCAAAGTAAAACAAATAATATCCAAGAAGAGAGTCTAGACCAGTGAATGGAAATCCACACTGCTCATCAATCTCAACTGATTGGCCCTCTCCCCACCCCACTGCTATATTTTTTCCTGGGTTGGATCAACAGGCATGATGCCTCAACTATAGTGTCTGAATAAGCTCTGCTTACTGTACTTAAACAAGACAAACTTAAAAGTGCTCCACAATGTGATCTACAGATAATTCTAAAATTATTTGTGCGCATGTGGTCTTATATTTTTCAGTAGCACTCACAAAAGAAACATTATCTTTTGCCTGCTTTACTGAAGGGAAAGAAAAAGAATACAATTATGTAAGAAACCTATCTTTAGTTAATGAGCCAAGAAATGCTTGTCTACCTGTGGTTAGGCATTTTATTTTTAGATTAGGATTCCTATAGCTGTTTCTGTATTTAGAGAATTAAAATAATTGGACCATGACTTTAAATATTAAATATCTTTTTTTCTCCACTGATGATACACCTATGAATATATCAGTCCTAAACATCAAAGCCATTTTACCCCATTTTCTACTGGACATCTCTCCTTTCATATCTAATACACATTTCAAACTTTCAGCCCCAAACCAAACTCCTGATTCTATTAGCCTGTGTCCTCTCCTTCCTTTTCCTATTTATAGTGTTTTGCATTCCATCCATCAGCAAGTCCTGCTGGCTCCACCTTCAAAATACTTTTCCCAACCCCTCTTCTACAGCTCTGGACCATGATAACATGATGTCCCTCCAAGACTCCTGAAATCAAGCCCTCACTGACCTTTTTGCTTTCCTACAGTCTAGTCTCTGACCAGCAACCAGAGAGGACTTCAAGGACTGTAAATCCCATCACTCTCTCCCAGCCAAAAAGTCTTCAGATTCCTTCTCTAGGCTTAAAGGCTTCTCTCACTCACCATCACCATCTCCAACTGTTCCTGCCTCATTTACCAGTTGCAAAACATTGACCTTCTCACCATTTTAGGCACATGCCAAGTTCCATCCTGCAGCAGGGATTTTGCTTCGCTGCTCCTTCTGCCCAGAAAGCTCTTTCTCCAGATGGCTTAACATGTGGCTCTTGCCCATCCTTCAGGATTTGCATGGGTGTCACCTGGTAGAGGCCTCTCCTGACCACCCATTCAACACTTTCCTCTGCTTGTTATGCCCTAATCCCTTAAACTACAATATTTTGTTCACATCCAAAGCAGAAAGTGAATATTTTTTGCTTCCTTTTGAAACTCTTTCCATCTTTGGACCATACATTCCAGGAGGCAGAAACTTTGATGCTCTACTGGGATCGGCACATAATAGGCACTCAATAAATATTGGTCAAATGAATGAATGAATGAATGAGGAGATAATTTCACATTTTTGAAATCAGCAGACAAGGACAGAATTACACTAACCCCTTGAAATATCCAGCTATTTCTTAGTATAATATCTTAGCAACTGTATTAAACTATCACATCAGACATTTATGGCATGAGAACTGAATTGTGGAGCTTCCAGTCTGAAAGCCAGACTTCTTTCTATTTAATTAGTCCCCAGGAAGTTTCAAATACTCTACCCATTGTCTCAATAATGATACTTTATATGTAGATAAGAAATTATGATTGAGCATAAAATTCATACTGTAGTCTTAATTAGCTTCAAATGTAATCCTTAAATCTTGCCTGGTGTTTCTCGCCACGCAGTTGGCTGCTTTTCTCTATGTGGTAAAGCTCCCCCGCTGAGGAACTGCAGCTCAAAAATGGTGCATGTGGAAACAGCTTGTGAAAATACAGCTAACCCATCAGAGAAGCACATTCTCCTAACATCAACCCCTGGCCATGTGGGAGCAACAGGAAGGTCATATCTGGAGTCCTTCAGGGTCAGGCTACCCTGGGGCTGTGGTCTCCAAACTGGGCCCTGTGTGCCCGGGGACTTCATGAAGCCTCTCTGAGGGAACACAGGGCCTTGGGGTTTTCAGGGATCCCATTTTCAGATCCTTGGCTTTCCTATGCACTCTTCCAACAAAACTGATCTGCTTGAAATCCCTCCCATGTGCATGTTCACAGCCTTCCTTACCTGACTGTACAAAACCTAGTCTAGTCCCTCCCTGCTCATGAGTGGCAAATGTGCTCTAAGTCCAAACCAAGGTGTTTTTCTGCACAGTGTTAGTGTCTGGGTTGAGAAGGAAACAACTCTAATGATGGCAGTCCATCCATTTTTTTTTTTTTCCCAAAGAGGTAGTTTCCAATTCTTTACCTTCTCGAGAATGAAGGAGAATTTACTCAGGTTGCCATTGGATAGGTAACTAAAACTAACTTCTGGTGATGGATCCCAATGAGATTTTGAAATAAAATCCAGAAGAAGTTGAAAGAATCAAGTGATATTGCTATAAAGATCTTTGATTCCCTTCACCTTATCTGAGTGATGTTTCTCAGTATTTAAATCTATAAACATACATACACAATGAGAATAGAATGATACTGAATCCTGTTTATTCAAGCAAGAAGTAAAACTCATTTTTGAATATCTGAATTGATTGGGATAAAAGGGCTCATCCCTCTAAGGTATACATTTCAAATACAATTTTACTTTTTATATCTAAAAATTTTAATCAAGGTATATGACACATATATGTTGCTGTTTTGCTCGTGTCCTACTAAGAACTACAGTAATAACAATACATAAGAGAAACTTAAAGCCTAATACTACAAGAAATATTTAAAAAATTTTAATTTGTGTATCTTTTGTTTGCAGAAAGAATATTTAATAGGAGACTTTTAAGCATTTAGTAAAATTCTTGGGGAATGTCGAATGGTTACATGCTCAAGAAGCAACAGAAATTATATATAATTTCTAACACTAATGAAGAACTTCCTTATTATTTAAAAGGAGAATGGTGGATATTAAACCACTATGATATTCAGATCAGGTATATTTAAAAGAGGGATGTGTCAGATTTATCTTTGAAATGCCACACAGGAAACTACATCTTTGGCAACAGTTTATATTTAAAAATGCGATTCTGTGCAGCTAAAGAAACCATCAAGGAAATGAAAAGGCAGCCTATGGAATGGAAAAGGATATTTGCAAATCATATATCTGATAAGGGGTTAATATCTAAAATATATAAAGAACTCAGAGAAATCCATAGAAAAAAGCTCAGTCTGATTAAAAGTGATCTGAATAGACATTTTTCCAAAGAAGACACCCAAGTAGTTGGACCCACCGATTTGTCTGTCTAGTTAGTTCTAGGCAGTTGCCGTTTGTTTATTCTGCCTCCAGCTTATGCCAGGCCCTCAGGTTCCTTCCAGCGGCCCCGAACAGGGGCGGGTGTTTGAAGACGAAGCATGGGGGCTAGGCTGTAGTTGTTACTGTCCCTCGTGTTGTCTCTTGTCTGTAGTTCTGGTTTTCCTCCACTTCCCCAGCACTGCTCTCCAAGGATCACTGTCATCCCAAACCCCCCAATCCTCTGCTCCATTCTTGTCCAGAGCCCACCAGCCCAGCTGGCTGGGGGTGGGTGACCCAGGGAGCCAGCTGGGAAGATGAAAAGCAGGGTGGCTATATGGGCTGCTTTAAGCTAATGTGGGAAGAAGACAAAGCCTGATTTAGTCAGGCTGTCCCTTCCCATTTGCACCTAATTACAGTGGATGCAGTCATGTTTACACATAGGAGATCACTTACTTACCCATTTAAGATGGGCTTTGTGGCAAACCGTACTTAACTACTGAATGCTCAGCATTCATTGTCTGTTGCTCACAGATCATTACTATCCAACTGAGTAGCACAGTCCCTTGCTTACCATTTAAAATATTGATCAAGGGAGGTGTTCTACTTTGTAATTCAAATGTTTTTAGCTAGTTCTAGTCCTTTGCCTAATGGAAAATAGGTAACTGAACAATCCTCTATTTTCTTCTATAATGATGTTTCAGAAACAATACCCTTTACCTTCATTCAACAAATAGCCTTGTCAGTATTCATCACCTACCCTACATCTTTTTATCCACTAGCTCTTCTCCCCCAGCCTGGGCCAGTAGTGAAAACTGGTGAGAATGGAATACAATTCCAGTATTGCTCCTAGGGGTAAGTGAGGTGTCACAGAAGAAGGTGACACTTAACACTAGGGTATACAGGATCAGGTCAACTGAGGGATGTTCAGTGAAGCGAATGGAATAATTCCTTGGATCTCCCCATTGTCTGACTTTCCTTAGTTCGGCAGATTAGCATCCAGCCAAGGAAGCAAGGTCAAAGGTTTGATCCTCAAGGGAAGCCATTAGCTTCTTCCAGTAGCTGATGCAGCCTCCCCCATACCAAACCCCAAAGATACCAGATTCAAAAGCAACTTAAAGCACGCACTGCCTAGCATTACCTCTGCACATCAAAGAAAACACATTTTAATAAATCCTTCAGGCAGAGGTATAAGGTCACAGCAAAGAAGAGCATATTTGGGAAGTGATAAGTAGCTTTAACTCAAGAAAAGCAGTGCTCAGAAAGGTAATGCTAATACTCTCGTTTTGTGGAACGATGCTTGTGAGGCAGGGTTATAACTCAAAGTATTAATTTGTATATTTTCTGGTTATTTTTCTCCTTCTTTGCTTGCTCATTGGTACCCCGTGGGCATTTTTTCCTTGGGCACTGGCAGGCTTCCCAAGTGGTGAGGAACTCAGACACCCTGAGTGGGGAAGGATGGCACCAAGGGGACAGCCTGCTTCCATCAGAAAAATTGAGACAGTCCCTGTAGCCTTCTCAGCCCTGAACTCTATTGTCAGCCTTACCCTTGAATTTGATGTTTCCAAAAAGCTCTTTACAATCATCCTCTTGATTCAATTCGTCTTTAACCATAAGGGGCTTAATTAAGTGGAAAGGTAAAGTTAGAATCCTTTGCCAAACTGAAGAGACCCATGACATCTTCACCTAAGTGTGTGTTATGAAAGATTATTCTACAACAGGGAGCTGATGCCCACTTGATATTCCTACTATGTATAAATACATTTGCAAGAATTCATGCTTTGTTTTGACTCTAGCTATCAGTACCTTTAGTGGCAATGTTAACTGAAATCAGCTATTTCAAAGCCATCATCCATTATATACAATAATGTAAAGAGAAAGTTTGAATCAGAATAATTTCTGGAGAAAATTTCTGTGTCTGTTGCAATCAAAGAAATAGAATGTCTCAGAGAAAAATGCTCACAGGATAATGACTTCAGGTTTAGACTGTAGTCATTATAAAACATTTCAAAACTGGAAGAAGACAGTTTTCCAGGAGATTAGCAGGCTGTTTTTATTTATGATGGGTCTTACAGAGATTTAAAGCAGTAGTTCTCAACTTTGGCTAGATATTACAACCTCCAGGGAGCTTAAAAATAAGTGTTAATAACTCAGTGTCTTTGGGGATGGGCTCTGGTGATTCCAGTATACAACTGAGATCAAGAATCATGGTTTGAAAAAGTGTTTTTCATGCTTTTGTTTACATAATAAAAATAAGGCTTGGAGCTCTATTTTTAGGGATGTAGTGGTGGTGGTGTGTTCAAGGTGAGGAAGGAGGGTGAGGGTAGGTATGTAGGTCTCAATTGTCAATGATGTTATGCTATAGGTTATCACTGCAAACCAATTTTGAATAATTAGGAAAATCAACATATAACAATGGTAATTTGGTTGATGAAACCACAATATTATGACTTCAACCTACTGTGCATTCAAATAAAACCTAAACATTATCTGCCAGATGCTGAACAGTCCTGTTCTGGGGGTTCCAGCAGCAAACAAGGAAGCTACTCCCCCTGCTCCCCTGGAGTTCATATTCTAGCAGAACGATGCAACACCTCCCTGTGGCTGTCATCCCATTCATACGATGTTAGGCATTGCCAGGACTTTCAAAAGAAGCATAAAAAAAGAAAACAGAGAAAGATGTTTTTCTTGTTCCTAAAGAGCTACTGGCTTGGCCGAGGAGACGATACTGCTGCATCCATTAGCATTATGCACTCATATGTGTCTTGTGCACAATACTCCTTATGTGCTAAATTTGGGGAAATACATTGATAGACATGAAAGAGTTCAAATAGAGCACAAAATTAAAGAAAGAGTTCTCAGGGAAGCTTTGTAAAAGGGGTGGAACTAGAATTTGTCTTGGAGGATGGGTAAGGAGTAGATAGAAAGGAGGTGGTGAAAGAGCAACTGTGGGGAGTGGGGGATAGAATAGCTCAAGTGGAAAGAGAAGGGTAAGAGCAGGGACAGTGGGGAGAGAGCCCAACTGGAAGGACAGCTGTGAACTTAGGAACAGTAAGTATTGAGGTTGGGACTTCCCTGGTGGCACAGTGGTTAAGAATCCACCTGCCAATGCAGGGGACACGGGTTCGAGCCCAGGTCGGGGAAGATCCCACGTGCTGTGGAGTAATTAAGCCCATGTTCCACAACTACTGAGCCTGTGCTCTAGAGCCCGTGAGCCACAACTACTGAGCCCATGCGCCACAACTATTGAAGCCTGCACACTTAGAGCCCATGCTCTGCAACAAGAGAAGCCACCACAGGGAGAAGCCTGCACACTGCAATGAAGAGTAGCCCCAGCTCGCCACAACTAGAGAAAGCCCGTGTGCAGCAATGAAGACCCAACACAGCCAAAAATAAATAAATAAATTTATTTTTTTTTTAAAAGTAAGTATTGAGGTTGGATAGAGAAAGTGAGAGTAAAATTATTTAAGGTCTGAAAAATGTAGGCAGTGCAGGGATCTAAACATCTCCTCTGACTCAGAAAGTAATGACTGGGCTGTGATGCACAGAGACATCTCCAGAATCTGTATATGCTCAGCTTCTAAGCCCAACTGTAGGTTAAATACTGATCACGCTCTTGAAACATTTGAATCAGTGGTAAAAACTGAATTTAACTAAAGCCCAGATACAGCTAAAATACATGTTTGATTAACTCAGCCCTCCACCTTAGCAGACTGATAGAAGAAATGGGGTGTTTTGTTGGAGGTATGTATTATCTACTTCAGTCATTTCTAATATTTTAACACACAATGTCTAGCATAAACAAGAAATCACAAGACATGTAACAAAGCAGGAAAATGTGGCCAAAAATGAAGAGAAAGGATAGTCAATACAGGCAAATCCACAAATAACTCAGATACTAGAATAAGCAGACAAGGATTTGATCTGTGATATAAATGTTAAATATCAAGTGGAGAAATGGACAACATGTATGATTAAAAAATGAACAAATTCAGCAGAGAAATGGAAACTATAAGAAAGAACCAAATGGGAATTCTAGTACTGGAAAATACAATGTCAGAAATAATGAATTTATGTGATGGGCTTCACAGACGATTGACCCAGGACAGAGCCCTGAAGCAGAGTGGAGGAGAAAAAGCCAAAGGAAAAGAAAGAGGAAGGAAGAAAACTAGGAAAGTTCTCTCTTAGGAATGATGTATGAATATTTCAAATGCTTCTCAGAGGTTGGAGCAAGATCAGAAGAGAGACATGCTCATACTAGGAAGCATGGAGACTCTGGCAGGGGCCTTAATACAAACTGTTTTACTGAAAAATAAAATCAGATGGCAGAGTTCACTTTGTATCATGCATATCATGGAAACACTGAATATTACTTTATTGGAAGATTTTACGAAGGTCAGGGTGGCAGTAGTGATTTAGGGGTGGGAGCTCAGAAAGGGTGAGAGGGACAAAGTGACCCAGGTAGGATGCCATGGGCATGCCCTGGACTTGCCATACTGCAGGCTGAAATTGGAAGGTGAAATACACATGAAGAGTAAGGAATTCAAGAAACTCCCCAAAGAAGTGTCAACAAGATATCCTGATGGATTTACTGTCTAAGGATAAAGAAAAGAAGGAAAAAAACCCAAAGTGTCTATCCATTTCTGTCACTGGAAAAATAGGGTCAAATAAAAAACTAGCGTTTGGGTTAGTATCTGAGGAGTAAAGGGGAGGATGACCTGAAAGTTCAACCTTTTGAGTTTCAGGTGGACTGACAGAGCACAGGTGTCTCGTATTGGGCTGTGGAGGTGGGAGGCCTGTCTTGGGTAGAACTTCTATATTTTTCCTCAGTATGGCACACATAGAAAATGCTAATACCTGTACTGTGTCCTGGGGTCAGAGCTGTGCCCTGATGGGTGCCACAGGTCCAGGCACTTGCTCCCCAGACCTTCCTGAGGGCTGAGGGCATCAAAGTTGCAGCACATCTGTGACCCATTCATGGTACACAGTGTGGGAAACTCTGGTCTAAGGAAGCAAGTTGAGGCCTTGTTTCCTGCAGTAGCCCCAGTGGTCCCTCCATAACTATTTGCTGGTGAGTAAGGCCTGTGGCTTGTCTCTCACACACACCCTCTATTCTCACTTTTTAAGAGTGACAATGTTGCTAAATAGACATTTCTCCAAAGAAGACATACAGATGGCCAACAGGAACATGGAAAGATGCTCAACATCACTAATTATTAGAGAAATACAAACCAAAACTACGAGGTATCCCCTCACACCAGTCCAAATGGCTATTATCAAAAACTCTACAAATAATAAATGCTGGAGAGGGAGCAGAGGAAAGGGAGCCCTCCTACACTGTTGGTGGGAATGTAAACTGGTGCAGCCATTATGGAAAATGGTATGGAGTGTCCTCAGAAAACTGAAAATAGAGCTACCATGACCCTGCAATCCCACTCCTCGTGGGCATATACCACCCAGAAGATGAAAACTCTAATTCGAAAAGACACATGCACCCCAATGTTCATAACGGCACTATTTACAATAGTCAGGACATGGAAGCAACCTAAGTGTCCATAGACAGATAAATGGATAAATAAGATGTGGTACATATATACAATGGAATATTACTCGGCCATAAAAAAGAATGAAATAACGCCATTTGCAGCAACATGGAGGGAACTAGAGATGATCATACTAAGTGAAGTCAGTCAGAGAAAGACAAATATTATATGATATCACCATATGTGGAGTATAAAAAATAATAGAAATAAATTTATTTCCAAAACAGAAACAGACGCACAGACATAGAAAAAAAGTTATGGTTACCAAAAGGGAACGTGGGGGAGGGATAAATCAGTAGTATGGGATTAATTCATACACACTACTATATATAAAATTGATAAACAACAAGGTCCTACTGTATAGCACAGGGAACTATATTCAATATCTTATAATAACCTATAATAGAAAAGCATCTGAAAAAATATATATAACTGAATCACTTTGCTGTACACCTGAAACTAACACAATACTGTAAATTAACTGTACTTCAATTAAAAAAAATAGATAAGTACCCGTCTCCCCCCCCCAAAAAAAAAAGAAAAGAAAAAGAGTAACAAGGTCACTTATAATGGACCTGACTCTCACACAAACACTAGTCGGTATTAGTCCATGGAATTAATATTCAGTTAAAAAGTTTAACATCACTTTCCGTTTCATAGCTATGACATTCCTCTCTGATGAGTAAATTAAAGTGTTCAAGTCTGCAAGTGAGGACCATGGGAATTTCTTATCCTTTGATCTACCTTGCACATTGAATACCCTCTAATGTTGATGCTGGAATATTAGTAGCTCCTAATGAAAAGCAACACGTTGTACATTACCATATGCCTGCACCATTCTGGTTTGTACTCTCTCGAGTTCAACTGCCTACATTAAATAGTAAGGATGATAAAATCTGGGATTCAAAGGATATTACGTGCTTTAGGAAACAAGCCGCTTGTCTTTTATCATTCCACTCCAAAGCCAGTATTTTACCTGACATTGTTCAAAGATGTTATCATACAAAAAACTGAAGAGGGAATTGCATTTTAAATTTGAAAAAAAAAAAACAGGTTTGCTCAGAGACAGTACATTTTCATGAGCTTTCTTGGTTATAAGAGAACAAATCTCTAAATTTCAATTAAGTGTCTTGAAAGAACTTTTGGGACATTTTGAGAAGGAGCTGTTGGGAGCTGTCTGATTCTTTGCCTCTCTTCTCCTCTATGACCTCAGTCTGGCAGGATGAACGGATGGGCTTTCTCTTCTCAAAGCATCTCAAGAAGCTTGCTTCTTCTCAAGGAGCAAAATCTGCTTTGTGTCATCTCACAGACCAGCATCCTAGCTCCTGGCCTCAGCTGCCCAGATGCTAGGGGAGCTGCCCTGCCAATCTTCCATCACTTCCTGGGTCCCCGGCCTCTTCTGGGGCTTGCTGTGTCCTTCGTCCTGGGATGGCTGCCTCACCTCTCTACAGTGTCTGCCTTCTCTTCGTCTTAGTGCCTTATGTGTCCTCCAGGTCAGATCCACTGGACCATTCAATTGATGGCACCAGCCTATACACCCTTTTTTTTTTTTTTTAGCGGAACCCCCAATTACATCTACCCTTGGCTGCTCTGCAATTCCTCAAGATCCAGCATAATAAATACAATCAAACATAAGGCAGAATGGCTAAAAAAGTATTCATTTAAAAACTTTTAAACTACTTTCTAATCCATTATTTTTAGTATTGAAAGTAAAAATAACAATTTATTTCCACATGATTAAATGATTTTCCCTCCTTTTGGCAAGGGGAAGAACTAGCAGTTAACATAGAGAAGGAATATAACTTAAAAACTTTATTCTGGGGCTTCCCTGATGGTGCAGTGGTTGAGAGTCTGCCTGCCGAGGCAGGGGACACGGGTTCGTGCCCCGGTGGGGGAAGATCCCACATGCCGCGGAGCGGCTGGGCCTGTGAGCCATGGCCGCTGAGCCTGCGCGTCCGGAGCTTGTGTTCTGCAACAGGAGAGGCCACAACAGTGACAGGCCCGTGTACCGCAAAAACAAACAAACAAACAAACAAAAAAACATTATTCTGCTAAAATCCTCTTTTTTATTTTCGATTCTCAAGAATGGGGGTATTTGGGAGAGCCATTTCATTTCTTATGCATTCTCTTCTCTAAATCTTTTCTTCTAAAACTGTTTGACCAAGCATTAAAATAAATACCGAAATGGTCCAAATAAAGTTAGGTGTTTTTCTCCCTCTTTTCTTACAGTGGAGGTTCTGAAATCTGCCTCAACTGGAAATTTTAGTTGACTCAGTCAGTTTTGCCTTTTCCCCACATCGAGTATTTCCAAGGGGCCAATCATGAAGTTTTGTTTAATAAAATCATTATTGGCCCTTCAATTTATTTACAACTTCCCCTTCCAAGGAATTCTTATCTGCCAGACCCAGCCACCAAAATTCCCCAACAGGTGTCTGAAGTTCATTAACAAAGAACCCATGTCTTTGCTGGAAAGGACAGCAGCATTCATGAGATTAGGTTCTCGGTTTTGGGAGATGAGAGCTCTAACACAGGCACCTAATCTGAAGATGCCAAGTTCTGGCCAAAGCACACAGCTCTCCGGCTGCCTAGAATTTGGCTCGTGAAATCAAGTTATTAAAGCTAGTCAGCAAAGAATGCTCCGAAAAATCACCTTGTCTGGGAAACCGGGCTTCTTTTAAAAATACTAATTGAAATTACATGTGTTTTAATTAAAACAACATCTGCCAGGGTCTGAAGAAACATGTTTTGAAATGCAGAGAAGGTATGTCTCTAAAAATGTCCTCAAACCTACTTAATAAAGTAAAGCTTGTACATTCCCAGGAATAAAAATATTACTTTGCCTCCCAGGTTGCACTGAGGTTTCCAGAGCCTCAAGTCTTTCCCTGGGCACAGGTGGGATTCCCCAGGGTCAGGAACACAGATAAAGAAAGTGCCCATGTGTGATGAGTGGCCTGTGAAAAGTCTTCCCTCCAGAATGGGGTGCCCACATCCCAGCGGGTTCTGCTATACAGAAGCCACTGGCATGAGATGAGAATGTAGTAAAACACACACATGTGTGTATTTTAACTGATGGTAGTGCCATACATTTTAAGAGCCCTAGGAGACACTGTGAGTGCAGTGATATTCTGAATACTCAGAGGATGATGACCAGCATGTCATTTCATTCCTAGGCCGAAGAAGTGAGACAAACGTTTGAGAAATGATCTCCTGAGTAACATCTGGAATGCTGCTTCATGGAGACTGAGACACAGGCTTAGGTGTCTGTTTATTCCCCGAGAGAACATGCTCTCATGATTCGAGAACTGGGTAAAATAGACCTCAAAGTCTGGATGAAGATCAGGGCTGCCAGGTGTAGAATTCCATGGGTACACATCTCAAAATTTCAGCTGTGAGATGACTAAACAAAAGAGAATGTTTACAAAGCTACACACATTTAGGACAGTATGGATACAATGAAGGTTCCCCCTGTTTTCCCCCTCCAGTGCTGCAAAGGAAAACACATTTCTCACCAAGTAAAGATCTGGTACAGGGGCAGGGGCTGGCAGGGGAGGGGTGGTTCACATTCCATCAGCATTACCTTCTCCCTTATTCCGTCTTTATTTTCACTTAAATACAGAACGTTTTTATGTAATCCTTTAAATATAAGCAACCACTGTCTATAAAGAATCATTAGAGTGGTCAGCTAAAATCTTTTATTTGAATATTTAAAATAGATTGTGGCAAGAAAAGAGGCTGGGAAGGGAATGTTCCTTGTGTCAGCCCCACTGCCCCCTCCTCCCCAGAATGAATGAAAGAGACGATCTGAAAACCTTGAGAGGAGTAGCAACGGGTTTGTTGCTTAAATCATAATTAACCCCCGGGCAAGAAACTGCCCTTCTGTTGTTCATGATTTCATGAGTGTGGAAAAGTGTGAGACATGCACTGCTAGGTGCTCCTGGGGATTTGGGGCTCCCTTTTCTTCCGTCTCTTTTGCGGGACAGCTGTGCTTAGGAGCCAGCAGGCTCCCCTGAGAAATGTCCCTCCCTGATGCCAGAGTGTCCAGATTCTGTCTGGTGCTCCCTTTGAGGCTGGGTTGGGTTGAGAGGGTGCTGCCTGGATAGAAGAAGCTCAGAGAGTTGACAATGTGAAAAGAAGTTCAGCCCAATGTGAAGAATGGGTCATATCATATGAATGTATGGAGGCAGCATTCTACAATTCCAAACGTGGTGACCTGACCTCCAGATGATAACAGAGTGCAGGGAAAGGGTCACGCAGGACAGAGAGAACATGGCTAAAGGACATGGCTAGAGGACATGGGGAAGGAAGGGCCAGGTTCACAAAGCAGTGGAAGGTCCTTCTCTTCAGTCCGGGGAGGGGAGTGAGGCAGCCAGGAGGATGCTTCCAGCACCCCAGCCCTGGCTCGCCTGCTGGAAAATGTGGCATGTAGCCACCACCCAGGGAAGTGAAGGGAGGGTGCCCTGTGAGCTCTGCCAATGCCACCCGCAGGGGTGCAGTGGCTCTGCCAATCTCTGATAGCTATCTGGGCATATGCAGAAAGTGTTACTAATTCCTGCCCAATCCCAAACCTCTCCCAAAGTGGCAGCAGAATGAGTTTGACTAGAGTCCAGGATTTCAGGCAGCATCCGAGCTGTCTTTCTTTCCTCTCTTCCTTGGATGCTGTGGAAAGAGGCTGAAACAGACCTCCCCTCTACCCCTCCTTTTCTCTTTGTGGGATTCCCCAAACCTCCTCTAGATCTGTTCTTCAGAATAAAAAACCTGTGTTATTCTCCCATCAGAGAATTAGTTCAGCAAATATACACTGAGCATAGCAAAGGGCTAGGCATGGTAGGGCATACAAATAAATATGGAACCTGATTCCTGCTTCTTATTTCACTGGGGGGAAATGCAATGCGTATATACAAAAAAAGACAACACAAAAATAAAATTACATAATGGAAATCTAACATAAATTAAAAGATTTTTTATCAAGTAGGTATTACCCACCCCCTTCCTGTGTTCAAGGAGCAGTGTTCATCAGGAAGGCCACCCAGAGCTGGGCTCTGAGTGATGGCTGGGGGGTGAGTAAATGCACAGAGATGAAAGACCATGCCAGGGAGGGATACAGCTTGGGTACTAGTTTGTGAGTGGGGATGATGGTACAAAAACCAGTCTGGCTGAATAATTCATCAAAAATAGTGGTTAGGGATAAGAGGCCATTTGGTAACACCACCCAGTACTTCTCCTGTCCAGTGTTCCTAGGAGTTTGAAGTTTTTAATTTTGTTAGTTTTGTTTGTTTGCTTGTTGGCAGAGAGGATAGGGAATCCAGAAAAGAAATACCTGCCATCTTCATCAGGAACTGTCGATGTGCTGAAATGGATGGCATTTTGGTAAACTTATTAGAGCAATACAGTGTTGTTTGTTCTTTTCTCTGAAGCTAATTATTACCATTAAAAAAAAAAAAACTCTTGGGCTTCCCTGGTGGCACAGTGGTTGAGAGTCCGCCTGCCGATGCAGGGGACATGGGTTCATGCCCCTGTATGGGAAGATCCCACATGCCGCGGAGTGGCTGGACCCGTGAGCCATGGCAGCTGAGCCTGCGCGTCCGGAGCCTGTGCTCCACAACAGGAGAGGCCACAACAGTGAGAGGCCCGTGTACCTCAAACAAACTAACAAACAAAAAAACTCTTTCTGAATGATGAAATAACACTTTATGAAGAAGGATAATTAACATTTTTGGAAGGCTGCAAAGAAATGGATGGATGTGCATTCACCTGGACCACTGCACCACGTCATTTGGAAGAACACAAAGATCTACCTGTAGCCTACTTATCACCTGATGGCAGAGACATACACAGAACCATGGAAACAGCCCAAATGGAAAGACAAGGAGAGGCAGAGTATGTGACACTACTTTAGTGCTACTATCTTAAAAAAATTTTTTTTGAACAAATCAAAGAGGAAATCAAAAAATACCTTGAGATAAATGAAAACAAAAGCACAATGATCCAAAACCTATGGGATGCAGCAAAAGCAGTTCTAAGAGGGAAGTTCATAGCAATACAATCTTACCTCAGGAAACAAGAAAAATCACAATAAACAACCTAACCTTACACCTAAAGCAACTAGAGAAAGAAGAACAAACAAAACCCAAAACTAGTGAAGGAAAGAAATCATAAAGATCAGAGCAGAAATAAATGGCATAGAGACCAAGAAAACAATAGAAACGATCAATGAAACTAAAGCCTGGATCTTTGAAAAGATAAACAAAATTGATAAACCTTTAGCAAGACTCATCAAGAAAAAAAGGGAGAGGTCTCAAATCAATAAAGTTAGAAATGAAAAAGGAGAAGTTAAAATGGACACCACAGAAATACAAAGGATCATAAGAGACTACTACAAGCAATTATACACCAATAAAATGGACAGTCTGGAAGAAATGGACAAATTCTTAGAAAGGTACAATCTCCCAAGAATGAACCAGGAAGAAATAGAAAATATGAACAGACCGTCACAAGTACTGAAATTGAAACTGTGATTAAAAAATTCCCAACAAACAAAAGTCCAGGACCAGATGGTTTCACAGGTGAATTCTATCAAACATTTAGAGATGAGCTATCACCCATCCTTCTGAAACTATTCCAAAAAATTGCAGAGGAAGGAATACTCCCAAACTCATTCTATGAGGCCACCATCACCCTGATACCAAAACCAGACAAAGATACCACAAAGAAAGAAAATTAGAGGCCAATATCACTGATGAACATAGATGCAAAAATCTTCAACAAAATACTAGCAATCCAAATCCAAAAATACATTAAAAGGGTCATACATCATGATCAAGTGGGACCATGTGTGTTACTACCTGAACTTTATTAGAGCTGATGGGGTGGACTGATTGTTGTTCAATAGCTTATTTGGACTTTTCCTTA
Source organism: Mesoplodon densirostris (assembly GCF_025265405.1). NCBI lineage: Eukaryota > Metazoa > Chordata > Mammalia > Artiodactyla > Ziphiidae > Mesoplodon > Mesoplodon densirostris. Next base: position 9,640,392 of record NC_082663.1, read on the forward strand.
TCATGGAGTCCAAGGAAGATGAACCTTTCCTTAACCAGAGTTGTGGTAGCTGCCCCCCACCCCCCAATTAAAAGAATGATCTAAAGAAGAGATGTAATTTAAACTGGACCCCAGTGATTGAAAACAACTGGATTCCTTCTGAAATTCTGAGTGTCTGCATACATCTAGTAAACTTTAGTAGGTTTTTGGATGATTTTCTTTATTAATATAAAATCCTTTTCTTCAGTTAGTGTTTTATGTCATTTGCTTACTTAATGTTTTGCTGATGTGGAGTTCATTATAAGATAAAGGCCAGACAGGAAAAAATTCAGTTATTCATTCAGCAAATATTGATGAATCCCTGGTATGGGTCAGGCATTGTTCTAGGTACACGAGCTACATCAGTAAACACACAAGGTGGAACTTCCTGCTCTTAGTGGGTTTACTTTCTAGTGTGGAGAGATGGACAAGAAACAAGATAAATAAATAATATGTTATATATTAGAGGGTGATTAGTACTGTGAAGATCAGTAAAGCAGGACAGGGGATACAATTTTAAGAATGGGCACCAGAAAAGGTTGTATTGGGAAAGTAACACTTGAGTAAAGACCTGAGGGGGTGAGGATTGACCACATGGACATCTGCAGGAAGAGGAGTGCAGACAGAGGAAACTGCATGTTCAAGGGCCCTGAGGCAGGCTTTTGGCTCAGGTCATAAAGGAACTGCAGTGAAGCAGTGGCCACAGAAAGGTTAATGCCAGTGAGGAAGAAGGTGAGGCTGGAGAGGTAACAGAGAACTGGATTGTATAGAGCCATGTCTGCCTTGCAAAGACTTAACTTTACACTGAAAGAAATGAGGAGCTGATGGAAGGTTTTAAGTGGAGAAAAGACATGCTGTAAGGTTTTGATAGGACCACTCTGGCTGCTCCTTTGAGAGTAGATGGTAAGGGGTGAGCGTAGAAGCAGGGAATTCTCAACCACTGCGCCACCAGGAAAGTGGCCATGATAATTACACAGGGGAGAGAGGATGGGATCTGGGGGGGACAAGGCAATGAAGGTGAGGAGGGTCAGGTTATGGGAAAATGCAGAAGGAAGACCAGAGTTGTTGATGGACTGACATGAGAGTAAAGAATCAAAGGGGACAGCAAGGTGCTTATCCTGGACCACTGCAGGGACAGGTTGCCATGTGGAAGGCTGCAGAAGGATTGGTTTTGGAGGAAAAGACAAGGAACTCAGGTCTGGAGATGTTTTACTTGAGATGCCTGTCAGATATATGGTGCAGGTGGTGGACAGACTATTGGATACAGAGATGTGAGATTCATACCAGAGATATCTATCTGGGAGTTTTCAGAATATAAATGATCTTTACCACCAGGAAACCATACGAGGTCACCAAAGCTTTGACTGAGAGTTGATAGAAAAGTCCAAGTTTAATTTTGTCTTTGTTCTTGGTTCAAAGTCGTTGCAGCTTTTTTTTCAATATATAAAGTTCTGTAGAGCATTTTCTTATAAAGAACCACTACTTTGATACAATATTTAAAGCAAAAGAGTTAGCAAAGGTCACATTTCCTTTCTCCTAGATAGAATAGAAGAGTGTTTTTGGTTCAATTCTGCTTTTCTTCCTCAAGGAAAAAGTTATTGACTCCATGAAGCTTCTGGCTGAGATATTTTCACTCCTATTTTTAAACATTTGGTTCCCTTTCCTGTCTGGTGACATTTGATAGTAAAGGCTTAATTTAACATGGGCAATATGGACTTCCAAATGTTCCTGCCTCAGAGGCAGTTCTAGATAACTGGCTTCTCCGAAAGAAGAGATGCCTTGAAGCTAGAAAACCAATCAATAGTTCCCTATTTTGTTATATTTTAATCCACCAAAAGAAATAAAACACCCAAATGCACAACACCTAGTAGTTCGTACCCAAGCAGTAGACTGATTAGCTATTGATTTTCCCTGCATTTTAGAGAGGAGCCCAGCTCTGTCCTGTCTAAAACACCTATGCAAGGAAAAGGAAAGTGAATCTGGAGAGGGCTAATAGTGTAGTTTAAATAGGTAACAGCCACCACCACCATTTAACTTAAATTCAAACTAAGTGTAATTATAAAATTGTGAGTTTATGTCATGCCGTATGATGTACTGCAAGCATAACAAATAATTGCATTTATTAGACACAGATTTGAAATCTGGTCCCTGTGAATAAATAAATGGCTTGGAGACCTGCAAATACTTTGGTATTTATTGGAGGATATGATGGGTATTGCAAAACGGCAGGAGAAAAGTGGCTGGTTCCCAGGTCATGAAGGGCTTGGTATGCCACGTTCAGGAATTTGGATAGTGGAGGTAGACCGTTGTATCTATGCATAATTTGTATATGAGACTTGGACCCACGCCTGGTACTCCAACTGCCCCAGGAATGGAATCTTCCCCCTTTGCCCGCTCTCACCTGCTTTTCCCAAATCCCCCAGAAGCTGCATAACCGGAACATTTGCCACGATGGGTGGTCCAGCTCCCTGCTGCCTGACCTCCGCTGATTCCTGCTACCTGTGGGCAAGCTTCCTGCTGCACTGATCAACCACCCCACCAGAGTCATCTCTTCGATCCCAGGAGGACAATGGTATGTGCAGAGGCTGTGCCTCTCCCCAGGGAAGGTCCCTGTGGTTCATCATTCTCCAAGCATCAATCGATCTTGGCCTGGTTGGGCCTCCTCCCAGTTACAGAGGGAGGAACCAGAAGGTCTCTCCAGCCTGGGCTCCGACCACTCACTCTGCACCAGGCACACCAGGCCCTGCAAAGGCCTTGAACCCAACCGCCTGCTTCCAGATCCCCTTCTGGGAGGCTGTCTGCAGAGGCTGCTGCTTCAGCTTAGGTGCTCTGACCCCCAGAGAGCCACAGGGCCCTGTTTCACCTCCCTCAAGTTTCTGCTCAAATGTTACCTTCCCAACATCTCCTATTTTGACTTTGACCTCTCATTTAAAATCACAACCCCTTACACTAAGTGAAAGAAGCCAGACACAAAAGCTCACGTCTTGTGTGATTCCATTTATAGGAAATATCCAGAATAGGAAAATCCACAGAAAGCAGACTGGTGGCTGCCGGAGCTGGGAGGAAGGGGAATTGGGGGATGACTACCTAATGGGTACAGGGCTTTCCTTAGGGTGATGGAAATATTTTGGACCTTGACATAGGTGCTGGTTGTACGACATCATCAAAATGCTAAATGGTACATTTTAAAGTGGTTAATTTTATATTATGTAAATTTCACTTCCCTGAAAAAAAATCGCAACCTCACCAATTACATTGTGCCTGACCCAGCTCCATTTTCCCCCATAGAAAGTTTCTACCACACCGTGGGATTCATGTGTGTATTTTGTTGGCTGTACTTCTCCCCTCTTCAGAATGTAAACTCCACCAGGGCAAGGCTTCCTGGCTGCTTTGATATCATCTCTGGGCCTAGACCAGGCCTGGAACAAAGTAGGTCATGGACAAAAATTTGTTGAATAAATAGATCAATGTATGCCTCTTTAATGCTTCATTAATAAAAGAGCCTCCCTATTTCTTGAACACCAAACTAAAGGGAGATTATTCTTTAAAAATAGGATTAAAGAGCCAGTATCATCTAACCCAAAGTAAATTTTAACATAGAGAGAGGAAGAAAAGTGGCCTGTATCCCATTAGAATTCCAGTTCACAACGTGGACAGCAAACAAACAGCCTGACAAGGATTTAGAGGATCAGGACGGTGGTATCCAGTGCTGAGCACTGTGGTCATTTTTAATTTGCAAAGATTAGAAATGTCAACAAACATCGCATTTTCCTCTAAATTCTAAAAGATAAATGAGCGCACTGATTTCCGCTAGAAGGAGAGCCGGAAAAGCAAGGCCTCTAACACATGCTCTGTTTCTGTACATGCATATACGTCCTGCACATGGATTCAACCACAAGAAGTACACTGTACTTCAATTAAAAACAAATGCAGACACTGTGAATCGGAGGGAACTTACCAATGAGCTCCTTATTCCTGACGTCCAAGGCCATGTTCCGGAGTGCCGTGGCCACTGCGCACACCACTCGGTCATTGTCTATCCGCAGCAGCTCCACAAGGATGGGCAGGCCTTTCTCTTTCCGGACAGCAGCTCGGATATATACCGACCACTGCAAATGAGGGGAAGCAAAGACATTAGCAGCTGGGGTGGAACCCCTACAGGCAAACAGCACATGTGGGTTTTCACACTGCCATCTACAGGTGCCAAGAAGGTTGGATGATCAAGACCTCACTGTGGAATGGGTTGAGGGTGTTGGACATGTATTTAAGCATTTTAACTTTATTTTTGTCTCCAACATAGGATAAAGGTTTCAGCTTCCATCAGTTAACCACTCTTCATTTCGCTGGTGCCAGCTTTCTCAGCCCCTGAGTTAGGAAGCCATTTGTGTGGTGTCTCTACTTGGTACTTTAAGATATGGAGGTCTGGGACAGGAAGGGCTGGCTATTGACATTAACAGGAATAAATTTAAACAATCCTGGGAAGAGTAGAAAACGATAAAAGGTAGAGTACAGGTCACTTTTTAAAAAGAGACTTGGATTTCGAGGTGGGGCAGAGAGATAAGTCACAGAAAGTACTGTCAATTAAGTTGTTTGCTGAATATTTAGGAGGAAATAAGTCAGAAAATGGGGTGAGGAGAAGTAAATATGACATCGAAGATGGAGGGTGAAAATTGTAAAATTTAAAAAAATCGAAATATATCATACTATACCTAGGGCCATAATTCAATGTCTAATTTATAAAGTAAGCATACAATCTGTTTTGGGTTGGCCGTCATTGGCTTTAGTGGAACACACCTAAGGCTCTTTATAGAAATGTACTTGCAGTATCAGAACCATAAAGTATTCAGATTCATTTAACGGAATACAGGTAGGCTCAGGTTTTCCAGACATCTGCATATGTCCACTGTATACTCCTGTACAGTGTTCCAGAGAAAAGCATGCGCCATCAAAATCAACCAATATAAGGGTTTACTCTGTTGCAATTTCAGTTATGATCTAAGAGAATTAAATTCATAACATGAGGTTCTGGATTCTGTGGCAGAGTCCTCCTGGGGACAACCAAAGGTGGACAAAGCTCCCACGCCTCCCCGCCAGGCCCCTCCACCCCCTTTCCCCTTTGGGGCAGGCACCCCAGAGCTGGCTCTCACCTGTGGCAGGCAGGGAGCCCCCTCTGGCAGTGAACGTAGGGCATATGCCATGCCTGCCACATCCTCAGCCCAGCCCTGCATGAAATACGAGATTAAAAAAACACACAACTTCATCCCGTCCTATGTTAGAGAAGTCACATTCACAGAGTTTCTTATCACCATCAACTCAGACCGAGTGCTTTTCTCCTGCCCCTACTCTGTGCCTCAAGCTCTATGAAGCCTGAGGGAGTGGGGACGCTCATGGAATTCACTAGAGCATCTCTTGATTACAATTAACTATTTCATAGTCCCAACCTCAGGGAGCAAAGAAATGGATGGTCAGAAAGTCTTAGACATGGAAAAAGCTTCAGGTTGGGCAGCTGCTTATTGAAATTTGGCTGTGAGGATGGGATATCCCTTCCAAGGGAAGGCGTTTCATGAAGACAGTTCAAAACCTCCGTCATGTCCACAGGAAATGTCATTTGCAATTGGACATATGCTGAGACATGATGTTCATCTACTTCCTCCCCTGCTTGTGAACCTTTTTGTCTCCAGGGCCCAGAAAAGACTAGACATCTGGGCTTCTGCAGCCCATTCATTGTTGAGTTCTTCCTTAAGACTAAGGGGAGAAGCTAATGGAAAAGAAACTAATGGAAGAAAATAGAAATCAGGGTGGGGGGTGGTCAACATTTCCATATTGTAAGCTAAACATCAACAATATATTTGAACACTGGGGAGATATTCTGGGCCTTTTGAGAGACCAGATGGGATGTTTTGGGAATTCGGGCAGGCTGAAGCATGGGCCCAAAGATGACCTCTTTCCCAGAGCCACCTCTTCCCAGACCCCGGATGCTGGCTTGTGCATTAGTGATCTCTTCTAATCCCCCAAACTCCTGGGAGAGTGACATTACTGTTCTTGTTTTATAGATGAGAAAATCTAGACACAAAGATTTTAAACAACCTGCCCACAGGTGTCACCTGTGCCCTTGGGCCCCAGTCTTCTTCCTCTATCTGCTCTGTGACGCTGACAATACTCTCTTCTCTGTCATTATCTCATTCTCTCTTGCCTACACCTCTGGGCTTGGTCTCCCAGAAACTGCCTTCCAAACATTGAGAGGGGAGAACCTGACTATATATGAAATGAACCAAGAAAGGTGGGCTATAGCTTAACTTTTTCTTCCTTAGAAGTCTAGCTATTATATCCCTTCATGTTGGATGGAAAGATGATTTGGTGTTTGGAAAATAATGAGAGTCCTTCAGCTTTGCTGAAGACTGATTTGAGAGTCGCCAAAAATGGCTATGCATGGCCAAAAATGTGTATGAGTTGTAGATACATCTTTTTGGTATGAGAAAATGGTCAACAGTTATAGGTTCTAAGTGAAAAGGGAAAATCAGACAATGGATTTGATCTTATGTTATCAATATACAGAAAATAACCTTTATTTTGAAACTTTTAGTTGTGTGTGTGTGTTTGTGTGTGTATGGAAAATCCCCATTATTAGCTCAGTATATGACAATTCAGATTGAATTATTTACATTTCATTCAAAAGATTATGCAAGTTTCCAAAGTTTTCTTAACGTGCAGATAGTGATGCTTTTTAAGTAGCAGCTGAGCAGTCTTGGAATAGGTCATGTATAACCCACATGTGAACCTATGTGTAACCCAACAAGAAGGAGTAAAGACAGCACAGAGGTGGAAAGAGAGAAAGACATGACACAGTACTGGGGAGATGAGGAATATTTCCCAAGTGCACTCAACACAGAAGTGCGAGGCTCATACAGAGTTTTTCCAAAAGAGAAGTGAGTTACCTTGGACAGCACTGCAGCCCCTGGGGTTAGCGACGTGTATGAGTTGCCAAGAGCTTTGTAACTGAAACAAAAGAAGTATAACTGGCATGAAAGTAGATGAACAAGAGATATAAGTGTACCTTAACTCATTGTGGTTGACGTGGAAATCTTTGGACAGAACTTGACTTTTTGCAAACAGAAAGAGAGTGTCATACAGTGAGCCCACCAGTGAGAAGGGAAGGGACAAAGACGGTAACCAGGATGGCTTTGAGAAGAATGGTCCATGAGCTGAAGAGAGGATCCTTGATGATTCAAAAGGAGGAGAAGGAAGAGGAGGGGGAGGAGGAGAAGAGGGGAAGGGGGAGGAGGAGAAGAGGGGAGGGGGAGGAGGAGAAGAGAGGAGGGGGGAGGAGGAGAAGAGGGGAGGGGGGAGGAGGAGAAGAGGGGAGGGGGGAGGAGGAGAAGAGGGGAGGGGGGAGGAGGAGAAGAGGGGAGAGGGAGGAGGAGAAGAGGGGAGGGGGAGGAGGAGAAGAGAGGAGAGGGGAGGAGGAGAAGAGGGGAGGGGGAAGGAGGAGAAGAGAGGAGCGGGGAGGAGGAGAAGAGGGGAGGGGGAGGAGGAGAAGAGGGGAGAGGGAGGAGGAGAAGAGGGGAGGGGGGAGGAGGAGAAGAGGGGAGGGGGAAGGAGGAAGCTCTGGTCCAGGAGAAAACAGCACAGAAACAGGACCCAAATTGTTCCTGGAGAGATGCTTTCCCAATGAGGACCTCCAGAGAGTTATGATCCCTCAAAATAATCTCAGCTAAGACACCCCTGACACTCAGACCTGTGCTAACTCATTTAGTCCTCATCTCAACCCGACGCGGTGGGCACTACTGTTACTCGCATTAGACAGATGAGGAAAGGTCACACATTGTAGATGCTCAGCCAGGTCTTGAACCCAGGGAGCAGTGCCCCAGAGTTGGTGTGACTGACCACCACTCTCATGTGCTTCTCAGAAACACAGGATAAGTTAGACAATCTGCACTCACAGTTGATCTGATCCCTTACAAATTCACCAGTTCACTTTGGTATAACAACTCATGTTATTATTTTAGTCTTACAATAACCCATCTGGCACTCCTCTAAACTCCCGAGTTAAAGAGCCTTCTAGTACTATCAATGGAGCTCCTGGATGTTTCAATCTGTTCTTGAGAAGTACCTGCCAGGATTTAGCAAATCTGAGAAAAGAAGTCACGTATAATTGGAACGACAATGAGAAAGGCCTTGTGTCAGGAAAGGATGTCTTCTCTTTGCATGTGATGGGACAACAATTTGAAATAATAAATGCTGTTTCTTCTCCTCCTTGTCCATGGCTCTTCCTGGAGAGAGGCTCCATCACGATTTGGTCCAATGAGGTGATGTCAGGATGGGACAGATAACAAAGCAGCAGACAGTTAGTGTTTAAGGGTAGAAAGCACAGATGCCGGTGAAAGATGAGATAGACTTGAAAGGGAATGAGAATAGACAGAAAATATTATGACCCCTCCTCGGATCCCACACAGAGTTTCCTAGCAGGGGAGAGAAAGGATCCAGGTTGGGGAGGAAGTGAGAGATGTAAAAGTATCTTTGGGGGCTGCCACCTGAAGTGTCCCTGGATAGGTCCTCCTCAGTGTGTGAGAGGCTGGTGATAAAACCCCCTGGGAGATAGAAGAGCAGAAAGTCAACAGAAACTCTGCTGTCCTTCCTGGACCTCAGTGCTGGTTGCACAAGACTCAGGAAGTCCCGCCATGAACCATCACGGAGCGGGGGCCGCACAGTAGGAATGGCAACAGGACTTGCTGGGCAGAAGAGGGTTCCTGTGGCCCCAGTGTGGCACGGGGTAGCCCCTGAGTGTTTCTGTGGTCTTGAGTGGGTGGGCTGTGTAAGTTAGCCAGGGAAAAAGGCTAAGGATCCAGGGCTGCAGAAGGGTTAGTTGGCCAGGAGGTTGGGATGCATCAGAATGGCAGGCATGGACTGTGTCTGCATCTCAAGGAAGCTCAACAGTGGGGAAGGCAGGTGTGGGCCAGGAGAGCACCTTGGACCAGAAACGGTCCAATCTCCAATTGCCCTGTCCCAGCTGGGAAACCAATAGGACAAGGAGGCTTGTCCTGGGCAAGAGGCAGCATAGGAGAGAAATGATTCCAGACGGAAATGAATACCCAATCTCCATCCCCCACAGGGATACGAATGCCTGTAAGACCCCCAAGTTTAGCAGCAACCACAGGGGGGCAGGAGAAGATGAAGGCAGACAAGCATAAATGTGGCCAAGTGTTAAACCTTGAGGGACTGGGAAATAGATGAATTTGATTGAGTTTGCTAGAAGTGTCTAGATTATGTTATTTTTTTTCTTTTTTTCCTTTTTTGCATTAGGCAAAATGAGGGCTCCAGGTGACTTTCAAAAGAGAACATTTCTGGTTGTTGGTCTGCACTCTCTTTCTTCTTCTCACTAGCAGATGATGACCCTAAGAGTAGCCTTGGAAGATCACATCTTTACCACACCTTGAAGATGGCAGAACAGCTGTCAGCCTGGGTGAAATAATTCATGGAGTGGAGCTTCCCTCCTCACGCACCTTCCCTTACCTGTTACACCAGAGAAAATAGCTTCTACCTCCTATCTAATTTGAGCCCTTGCATATTTGAGGGTCTCTTTGTTACAGCAGCTAGAATTTCTCTAACTAATGAGATGTGCTAGTGTGTTAAAATGAACTGTAATCATTGACTCCTAACCCTAGGTTTTAACTAGTGATGTTGGAAGTGGGGTTCCTCATCCCTGACCTCTTCCTTGTAAAGATGACCCCTGGGACACCCTTGTGCCCTGTGTGTGTGTGTGTGTATATGTGTGTGTGTGTATATATATATGTGTGTGTGTGTGTATATATGTATGTATACACCCTTGTGTATATACTCCTATTATAGCATCTATCATGTTTTTTCTGGCCTTTTTGTTTACATGTTTATTACCAGTACCTGAGGGAAGTTACCAAGTCACATTCATCTCTTTATGTCATCTGTCTTCTAATTACTGGCTCACAGCTGGGGAGTAAAAAGGTTTAACTGGTGAAAGAAAATGTCAGGTTGATTTCTAGTACCACATGTGTATTACTTAAGAACAGCATTCTCCACTGAAAGGCACTAGATAGAAAGGATCAAAGCCACTGCAATTAGTTGGATCAGCAAGTTCCATCCACTTCCACAAAAGTGTAATCAGGGTTTGAAGAGATCGTATATTTCTTTGGGAGTCTCTCCTAAAGCCAAACTCATCCCTCAATTCTGTGTGTGGGAACAGAACTTTTGATGCAGGGCTTATGAATATTTGCCTGCCCTCAGTGCTGGAAGAACACAATACTGAGTGGCATGTCCTGGGCCACCACAGCTCTGATCATGCTGGGACAGTTAAAATGAAGTTTCCACATTAGAATTCCTCTGTGTCCCCACTGCTCAGGTAATTAACCATGCCGGATTCCAGGGTAGCCCATGTCTTAAACTGGGCTCAGAAAGGATTTCTTCTACAGACAGTTTTACAGCTGCTCTAGGAATCCTGGGAATTTCCTATAGAAACAGGTTGTACCTGCTAGATACCAAACCAAAATCAACTTTATACATTATTAGTCCCAAGAGGTTTAAAGATGTTGCCTCACTGTCTTCTCACTAACATAATTGCTGGTGAAAAATCAGCTGTCATCCTTATTTTTGTATGGAACATGTCTTTTGTCCTCTGGCTGCTTTTAAGATTTTCTCTTTATTACTGATTTTGAGCCATTTGTTTATGAAGCACCTTGGTATAGTTTCATCATGTTTCTTGGGCTTGGGGTTCCTTGAGGTGCTTGGATATGTGAGTTTGTGGTTTTCATTAAATTTGAAAAATTTGGAACCATTTGGAAGATTTTCAACCATTATTTCTTCAAATATATTTTTCTGTTTTCTTTCTCCTTTCTCTCTGCTCTCCTTTGGGAATTCTAATGGCACATATATTAGGCCACTTGAGGCTCACTGATGATCTGTAGGGTTTTTTTTTTCTCTCTGTATTTCACCTTGTATAGTTTCCACTGCCATCTTTAAACTCATTAATCTTTCTTCAGCAATGTCTAACCTGCTGTTAATCCCATTCCATGTGTTTTTTTTTTTTTTTCATTTCAGACAGTTTATTTTCAACTCTAGACATTTTATTTGGGCCTTTTATATATTTTCCACGACTCTAATGAACTTTTTGAACACATGTAGTAGAGTTACAATAACTGCTTGCCTGCTATTTTTAACATCTTTGTTGGCTCTGAATTGGTTTTGAATGGTTGATTTTTCTCCTCATTACGAATCACATTTTCCTGTTTATTTGCTTGTAGGGTTATTTTCAGTTGAATGCCAGACATTATTAATTTTAATGCAATGGGTGCTGGATATTTTTGTATTCCTATAGGTATTTTTAAACTTTATTCAAGGATGCAGTTAATTTACTTGGAAACTATTGATTCTTCTGGGTCTTACTTTTAAGATTTGATAGGAAAGACTAGAGCATATTTAGTCCAGGGCTAATTATACCTCAATACTGAGGCAAGACCCTGAGCATATTCTTCCCAGTGATCCATGAATTATGAGGATTTCCTGTCTGGCTCTTGGAAATGCACATTTTGCCCATTCCTGTGTAAATGCCAAGTTTCATTCTGTCTAATCATTTCAGGAGGTTGTTTCTTCAGCCTTGGGTATTTCTCTCACATGCATGCACTGAGAGATCTCTGCTGAATATTTGAGGGGAATCTTCTGCATATTTCTAGGGTTCTTTCTATGTGTGCCTTTCTCCTCTTTGGTGCTCTGTCTTATGAGCTCTAGTCACCTTGGTCTCCCTAGATACTCAGTTCCATCTCCTTAGCTCAGAGAGTCTGCTGAGCTCCTCCTGGGTTCCTAATCTTTGTGCTGTGGTCTAGAAACTCTCTCAAGACAGTGAGTTGGGACAATCATAGGGCTCACCTTGTTTATTTCCTGTTTCTCAGAGATCAGTTTCTTCATTGACTAATGCTTAGTGTTATAACAACCATTGTTTCATATATTTCTCTGGTTTGTTGCTGTTGTGGTTGTTATTATTACTACTTAAAGGAACTTGGTGCTCCATCTTGGCATCTTGGGTGGAAGTGGAAATCCCTCAGCTTTAGCTGTTTCTACAGTTTCTGAATGTAATTCTGTAACTTAGCACTTTGCTATTCAATGACGATGGTGAAAGTAGAGCCAAACTATCCAAAAACGGGTTTACTCTCTAGTCAGCTTGGATGCATGTGGCATTTCTAATACAGGTGCATCCCTCGGGATCAGTACTACTTACTGGCGTCTTAGAAGAAACCACTGAATATTGTGTGATTAGAACCAATGACCTGGTGGTGACCCTGGCTCCTCTCCATCTCCTCCTGAGGTTGGGCCCATCCTCATTCTGCCTCAGGCTGGGCATCAGGCCCAACTCAATGTGTTGTCTCTAGGAGCCTGCTGATTGGGCCAAGTCCTGAGATAACCTCTGTGTTTATTTTGACCCCATTTCTAACCCATTAGGCATGATGCTTCATGTCCCATTTTCATCATGATCTTTCACCACCCTGTTTCTTTGCATTTAAACCTTATGCTTTACATCACACTGCTAACTAGGACAAAGACCTTTGTCTTAGATGTTAAACGATGATTTTTACTTTTATTTATTGCACTCCACTCATCTGCCCTGGTTTACTTTTAATGATACACTAATTGCTAAGCTACACTAAATTCAATGCCTTCAAAGCATTGCCCCTGTCCTTAGGAACAAGTCTCAAATTTCCCAGTTCTCTTATTTTTTATTAATTTGTGCCACATGGCCAGAGATTCTGTTTCCTTCTCAGTAAAGCTGCATTGCTATCATATTACTTCATTAAATATTAAGAGATTAATATCCAAGTTTCTCTTTATTCCATCTTACTTTAAACATAAATGGACAACTAATAGACTCTCTGAGAATAGTCACATTTTAGGGAGAAAACTGACCATACAAAGATATCTAAAATGTTTGACTTAATAGCAAGTACAGATATATTTCTACAGTTCTAATCCTGAGTTTTCAGAGAGTTCAGTTACAATAAAAATAACCCATAAATGGGAGTTGAAAGAGCATTCATTCACAATTTGGAACTCCTCAAACTACTATAACTGGCTGTTTTAATATTCTGTGACAAACAAAATCATTTCACTGTAAATGAGAAAAACGTAACCGAAGTCCATGTTAGCTAATAAAAACACTTCACTTGCTTCTGCCATTATGTTTTTCTGATGCTTGTAAACCAAGTAATGAGTGTTTTAAAATTTAAAAAGTATTTGGACCATTATGAAGATCTAGCTTGCTAGTCAATTTGTCACAGAAAAAGAGTGTGCACGATCTCCCCATAAAGAGAAGTTATTGTTTCAGATGATGAGGTCTATAAAAAGCTCTCTCCATGCAAAATTCTGGTGTTTTACCTTCACATTTCTGCTTTTGTTTGGGCCATAAACGTTAAGGACACTTTAAAAAACGCCACTAAATTTCAACAGTTGCTATAAAAACACATTCTTAGAACCCTAGCTTTTAGATGGTAATGCTGTCTGCATGAAATTTGATGCTGTTTCTGTGTCTTCAGTCAATCTTTTAATTGCTCAGTATTATTTATTTATTTATTTTACTTAAATCAAGCTTTTTTAAAGTAAGGATTTCTTTGTTTGGTTTTGGTACAATTTATTCTCGATCTTTAAAAAACTGTAACTATTTATCAGTGTTTGGCTTAATGACAATCTTCTCAAATCATTCCTATAGATTATCTGTCTTCCCTTCCCACATATTTCCTTACCATTTAATACGGTATATTAATAAATTATTACAAAAGATGATGATAACATGATTGACCTTTATGCATACTTATGTATTTGTATTTTGATAAGAAAATTCTTATATAAGTATGTATATTTATAACTATGCACAAATATGTCCTAACAACCCTTTACCCTGTTTGAGGACTATCCAATTTTTCTAGAGTTATCAGGGAAGCCAGTGTTTCCTATAAGTAAGGTTGACATCCTGAGACTCAAAATTCTACTTACCCATTGGGATAAAAGTCTTTCTAAAATGCTTTCTGTCTTCTAAAGTTACTAGTAATAATTAAACATTTTCTGATAACAGAGGGTCAGCATTATGACCATCCACGATTAGAATAAATGAAACAGCTGAAACCTTGAATGGCCTCTGACATTTTTTTCTTTCTTGCATCTTTGTATTTACTTCTTCTAACTCTTCTATCTTTTCACTTTGCTATCAGGGTATCTACTCTACCTTCTTAAGGCAGATCTGTGTGCCTGCTTACAAGAGTAACTCCTTGTATTTTTTAATTTGTTGCTTGAAATCTGATGAGGGCTGGGAAATCCGAGAGTCATAGTTGTTAAACTTTGTCTAAAGTACAGAACAGCCTTTGTGATGTTGATTTCAGCTGTTCCAGAACATTCTGCCTCTTTCTCAGTGGTCTCTATTAGTAATAGAAAAATTTACCAAATCAGTGCCTCTGGGTATGTGGGGATAAATGTCATACTGGGGATAACTGTGCTGAAGTAATGTTCAGGGTTATGAAATGAAAACAGTCAGCAAGATGTTATTGCTAGAAAATACTGAGAATTTTTATCAGACTTCTTCCATAATTCTCATTATATAACCCAAAGTAGGAGAGAATTTTTGAATATCAAAATCGTGTAAATCAGTATAAAATAAATTAGTATAAAGTAGTATAAACTATAAATTTATTGTTTTATTACTCTAAACACCTAAAGACCCAGACATATCTCAGCAGCTTGCCCAGCTGACCTGGCTACCTTTAGATACAGAGCCTGTGTCTTTAATTACCAATTTAAACCATAAGTCCAACACTGCAGCAGGAATTGCGGAACTGGGCAATGATATCAAAATCTGCATTCTGAAAAGCACTGATGAGTCTGGAAACTGGAATGAAAATAGTTCTCCCAAAACTCCTCCTTTCTATCAATTTTAGATTGTACTGACTACATATTCCCATCTGAATCGAAGGACCAAATAAAGAATCATAAAGTGTGACCATTTGAAGATGGTCTGGCCACAATATGTGCTATTAACTGCTTAGTGACCAATAGATGTTTATAAATATAAAAGACAGCTGTCCACAAGAAAGACATCTGGACATAGACACGAGTTCAGTTAAAAGTTTGTGTTTGAGCATTATTGCTCAGCCAAGCATAGGACTGAGCAGTGGGGTACAAAGAAATAAATGGAATGGATTTCTGCCCTTAGAAGCCTTATAGACCAGATTGTCTTCTAGAGGATATTATTAGTAACTCAACAAGGACTCACATGAATAAATGAATGATTGGTGACACTGATCCTTGAATGTGGTGTTGAGGTGTGGTACAGTCTTGGTATGTAACATGTCATTTTTCTCTGGCTGCTTTTAAGATGATCTCTTTACTACTGATTTTGAGCAACTTGATTATAATGTAACTTGGTATAACTTTTCATGTTTCTCTTAGAGTTTCTTGAGTTGCTTAGATGTGTGAGCTTGCAGTTTTCAGTAAATTTGGAAAGTTTTCAACCATTATTTCTTCAAATAGTTTTTTTCTGTTCTCTTCCTCCTTTCTCTCGTTTTGTTTGGTTCTCCATTTACACATACATCAGGCCACTTGAAGGTCACTGATGTACTGTCAATTTTTTTTTCCTCTTTCCTCTGTTTCATTTTGTATACTTTCCAGTTGCTATCTTTCAGTTCACTAATCTTTTCTGCAATGTCTAATCCGCTGTTGATCCCATTCCATGTATTTTTCATTCCAGATATTGTTTTCAACTCCAGAAGTTTTATTTGTATCTTTATAAATTTTCCATGTTTCCAGTTAACTTTTTCAGCACATGGAACATAGAGTTTAACTTTTAAAGCAAAGGTGGAAGTCTTACATTCAAAATCCTCTAGAGCTCAAAGACATTTCTCCATTTTTAACTTGTTCTTATAAAAACCTAAGTGTTTCTCAAGTAAAGCAATAATTCATTAAAAAAAATCAAGAGATGGCAAACTTGATTTGCCACCATCTAGATGGCTTTGCATTTCAGGGCAGACTCAGGCCTGGAACCCAGAGCTTCTCTTCCCATCCCCTTCTAATCCATCCTCCAAGGCCAGGGAGCTGGGTGGGGACTTGCAGCAACTTAGTGTTCTTGGGTATATACAGTGACAACCCCTTAGCCTATGACATCCTGCCTCTTTGCATCTAGTGTTGCGACTGATCTGCATGATGTGGGGTGAAGCCACCATGATCTCCTCTGCTTAAAGACGATTCATCTGAGAAACACTGAGGTGCTTTAATTTTCCCAGGACCACAAAGCTTAGAAAAGTTAGAGCCTAGGTTTGAATTGTGATCTGAGTTGAAGCCTCCTAACTTTAGAGTGAAGTTAATGCTAAGGGCAAGTTCAAGGAAGTAACTTCCATTACTATCTCTTTCCTACTTATGCAAGGCTATACTCTGGCATTCTTCTTGGTGAGACTCTACTTTTGAAGCTTTTCTCTGGTTGAAAGCAAGAGACAAGTTCACCTCAAGCCCATCCCAAACTGAATTCTTAAGGTACAACATTAGTGATGCCTTATGGACAGGGAGGGAAAGGGATAATTATGCTCATTCTTAAGACTCTCAAGAGAAGAGGTGAGCCTGCCATGATTGAGTAAGTAGCCAGCTCCTGGGAAGTATCATCAGGGGCTGGGTCCCAAGAGCTGAGATGTCACATCCAAGAAAGAAAATGCTCCAGCTGACATTGTAGCCATGGAAAGGAAGATGTCAGAGAGAGAAGTGACAAGAGGCAGGTATTGGAAGGTATAATAATAAGGGAATGTATTATTACATGACACTGAAGCCAATACGTGTGGTACCCATGGTACTGAGCTTCTGAGAGTTATCTGTAGCTATGTGTCTATATTAATATTGTTTTGAAGAAAATGAATTGTAAAGAAAAGATTGATTTATGGATATCCCAAACCCCAGGCATTGATATTAAATGAATGAGGAATTGAAGGTGGAGGTCTTGATATTTTCCCTACATGCCTTCAGTTCTTCTAAGAGGTTACACTCTTTTGTGCAATAAGGCAAGTTAGCCCATGTAACTATTAGTGACCAAACTCAAGAATTCTTTGCTATCATGAATCCGTTTCTACCCACAAAGTAGGTCATGAAAAATTTTTGGTGAGAACCGACCTGGAACAGTGTGTATTTGTAAAGACCCAGAGAAAAAGATCCCCCTAATCTCTTTTCCAGTCATACAGTTGCTTTACTGTAACCTTTTGCCAAAGATAACTATTTTTCTCTGTAATCCCGTAATTTAAAAATGCAAGAGGTTCTTTTCCTTTGGGGACATGACCAGCTACAACATTACAGGATTCACCGCGGTTTTCATATGACATGTTTGGGTATCAGCTCCCTTAACTGTCAATGACAGTGCTTTGAAAAGTCTCAACATGTCAGTCTCCCCTGAAAATGAAATAGCTCAGCTACGCAAATATAATGGAAAGCATTCACAGCATCTTCAATGACTATACTTACATCTATTCCTCTGTGTTTTGTAGCAATCTTCAACGACCACTGAGCCCTTAAGAAGAATTTTTAAAAGAAATACCTTTCTAAGTCCAACAGTTCAATGGAACTGGTCTTTCTCTAATATCCTTAGAAACTTTATTAGAATTGCACTTCTCAAAATTGGACTTCTCATATTTCCTAAGGACCTTCTCATCATTCCAGATTTCTTTCTTATTGTAACAAACTCATCATACCTTCCAGCTCCCTGCAGCCAAGTTCTGCAGGGCGCCTGCTGCCCCTTCCAGCGTGTCTGCATTTGAGCACTCAGAGAGCAGTGTGAGGTAGGGTTTGACTATGGATGGGTGCCACAGCATCTGGATCCCTTTTGGTGGTTCTGCACAGTCTGGAAGAGGTCCTACTCCATCCCACTGGTGGAAGAGAAATGAGAGAGTAAACATCTTCAACATCTTTACACTTCCCAGTATTGCCTTCGGCAAACATCAAAGACAAAAGCAGGGTGTCATGACATTTGGTGAGCATCTACTGTAGGTAGGATACTGCATCAACAGTCCAAGGACCACCAAAAATGGGAGAGCCATTCCTGCCCACCGAGAGCTTATGATGGAGGGTGGAGGGGGTAGGAGCATGTACATAAGTGAATGTAACTGGCAGTAGAATGGCTAAGCCCTCTGAGAAAAATTCTAGCACACTGCTACAGGAAGGAAGGAGAAGAGATGGGTTAATTTTAATCAGTCAGGGTGGAAGAAAGCTAAACATCAAGGCACCATACTTTACAGTAAGCATACTATAGGCATAGCATAGTAGTTAGTAACTATCAAATGCCCTCACTTCTTATACACAAGTGTTAATTGTGATAAATTCCTATATCACTTGTAAAATACATATTCTGTCATTGCACCTATGGGCATCAAACAAATGACAGAATGGACAAAAGAGAGAAAATTGTTACAGTTTATTACATACATTGACGTGAGCTATAAGCAAATTTTGATCTTATAGAAATTCTGATGTTTGCTTTGAATTGAATCTAATAAATAACAGAATATGTAATTAAAATTTAATTACATATACATTTTAAATTATGGATTATATGCACAAATCAGTAGAGTCCTAAAAATGATAGCTATGAAGATCATGTAGCAATTTGGACAAATGTTTATGATAAAAGTTAAATAAACAAAGCAGGATGAAAAGTAATATTGGGTTTGTGTTCAAAAATGTATAGTAAAAAATGTAATGATAATAAAAATTTATTAATAAAGTGTCTCTCATTTTTTTCTACCTTTCTAATTTTCTGTTTTGTTATCCTTATAATTTTAAAAATATTAAATGTTCCAATAATGATTCTGATCTTTGATCACACATAGCCTATTTCTTTCATTAAAAATAAAGGCAATGAGTATAATGAGGGTAGAAATAAAGTAATAAGTGTAGAAAAAATACTCCCATATTCATTTTTGAGAAAAATCATAGTAAAACAAAAGAATTATTTTATAGTATCACAGTGGGAATATTAAGTTATTTAACTGCTTATTTGGCTTTATTAATGATTGCTTAAAACATAATCTAAAAGACATATATATCAATACTAAGCTTTCTCACAGATATTTTATGTACATACATGTATGTGCACCTGTGTCCATATATGTGTATGTATACCTATGAAAAAAAATTGTATTTCAGAAGCTGTGTAAGTAAGTTCCTTATTTCTGAAAATTTACCTGGAAGAAAATATAGCTTACATCCTATCCTCGCAACAAAAATAGAAGTGTTGATAGAAATAATGAAAAGTTGTTTAACAGTTACAAACAATTTCAAGAATCTATCACTTATTTTCCAAAAGAAAAATTAGAAAGTCATGCCTTCTTTT
Organism: Mesoplodon densirostris; assembly: GCF_025265405.1. Taxonomy (NCBI): domain Eukaryota; kingdom Metazoa; phylum Chordata; class Mammalia; order Artiodactyla; family Ziphiidae; genus Mesoplodon; species Mesoplodon densirostris. The sequence goes on from NC_082663.1 coordinate 9,659,773, forward strand.
TCTCAATTATGATACAGCTTAACTCAGTTCAAGGCTAAAGCTCAGAGATGAATGACATCCCATCGACGGGTGACGGCCATCCCATTAAAGGTCATTTTCATTCAGAGTGTCACTCTATCTCCACTTTATAACAAGGACACTCAAGGTGGGGATCTTCCTGTTCTTTCAACCAAAGCCACTTCTAAACCCTTCAAAGCGGACTTTGCACCTGTACACAGCCTATCAATAAAACCAGTCCATCTCTTTTAAATACATAACAAAACAAAATTGAAAGTGAACCAGACTTGTCACATTGCTCCTGCTTCATTATTTGAGACTGGCTCACTGCACCAGATAGAAAGAGAGCACTAGGGTAAGAGAACAGCCCTTTTGTAGATTTGATGACTTTGATGATGAAACAGGAGTGATATTGTCTTCTCATAGGAAACCAGCTGGGGGTATTGAATCTCTCGGCTAGCTAGTGCAACAGGAAATGCTAAATTATTTCTTTATTTTTTTCATTTTGTTATCTCCTTAATACTTTTAAGCTATCATTTTTATATAAATATTTAGATTTCATATAAAGATTTAGAGCTCAACATGGATGGAATTTCCCTCTCATGTAAGAGCCAACATAACAGCGTGAGGTATAGAGACATTTTATTTGCACGCTCATTACAACATGTGACAGACAAACTGTAAAAAGAGTAAAAAAAAAAGCTGTGTTATCATTTGCTGGGTTTCATCTGGTTCTTTTTTTCTAACTTCTGTGCAAATAAAACAGGATAAGTGGCTAAATCAGTGGACAATTTTCTTCTGTTCTGACATGTGATCTATGTAGCTCTTAAATACCTTTTATTACAATCCTTTCTTAGTGGCTACAGAGAGAATCTGAAGGAAATAAAAGGAAAACTGATGTGAATATGGATAGCCTTTGACAGCAACAAAAGAAGTTCAAAGGGGATTCTCTGCTATTTCAGAACGCTGATGGCACCCTGGCACATCGACACAGAAGATAAAGAATTATTTCAAAGGCAGTCAGTGTATCCTGCCTTCATCTGGGTACTTTATTCAAACTTTTATTGAGTTAATAGGGAAAGAAGTATCTATCAATTGTCCATTAAAAAATAGATTTTCATCACCTATAAAAAACCGGAAGTCTTCTTTAAAAGTTGTGCTAACACACCTGAAGTCATGTCACCTAGCCAATCAATACCAATAGGGCTACAGGGCAATGGTGACGTCAGGATCAGACTGAAGTTGTGAAACAGTTCTGCATGTGAAAACATTTAATGCCAACCTTCTTCTAGAGTGAGGATCCATGAGAAATCAAGGGATATGCAACTCTTTTACCAAAAAAAATGGAAACTCATTATTTATAAATTTAAATACAAGATGAATTTATCCTAAAATTTTTCAAAACTGCCACATGGCTTGAAGGCAAGCAGTGGCTAAATCTTTAACACAGTCAAAACACTGATCACACAGCTATTTAGTCCTAAGAACACAGAACTTAAATTTATAAATAAGCCTTATGCAAACTATATTTGTTTTTGACTGTACCTTGAGGGCATATTACCAAAATTTTTCTAAGAACTTGAAATATGAAAATAATATATAAAGAAGCAAAATGTTTTCAGGTCAGGAGGGAGAACTTTCTATGTAATAGAGACAAGGCACAACCAACAAAGTATTTCCAGGAAACCAACAGGGACAAAGCTAGCAGAGTATTTTTTGATTATATTGGCTGAATTATTGCCAAGTTGTGACATATAAACACACACACACACACAGAAGTGTGTGTGTGTGTGTGTTTATATGTCTTCATTTATCAGGTTTAAATTTAAAAATCAAACAGAAATTAGACAAAGGGAAAGCAAAAGAAAAAGGCGAAAGGCATTTGTGATTTTAAAAAGTTTTCTTCCAGCACAGGGGAAATGTTGAGTGAAAATATCCCTTCCTCCTCATAGTTTTACTCCTTAGGCTTGAGAGTTAAATAAATGTTCCTTAATTTTAGGCACATTTAAAATTTTATCTGTTATATTTTAACGAATAAAACTTGCAAAAGTTCTAGCTGTTCTTGATTCTTAAAGTTAGTACTTAAATGTTCAAATTATACTTTATGCAGGTCATTCATGTTATTAAATAGGAAAAAACCCTGATAATCTCTAGCATTAAAGCTCCTCTTATTCATTGTCTTATTTATAGGAATTGAGAATTTACAAATATACTTTGAGTTTAAGAAATTAAGGATTGAGTGGGTTATAACAGAGTATTTTAGATTTTTTTCAACAGATAATACTTTGGATTGGGACTTCCCTGGTGGTGCAGTGGTTAAGAATCCACCTGCCAATGCAGGGGACACAGGTTCGAGCCCTGGTCCGGGAAGATCACACATGCCGAAGAGCAACTAAGCCCATGCGCCCCACTATTGAGCCTGTGCTCTAGAGCCCGTGAGCCACAAATACTGAAGCCCACACACCTAGAGCCCATGCTCCGCAACAAGAGAAGCCACCACAATGAGAAGCACATGCATGGCCATGAAGAGTAGTCCCTGCTCGCCACAACTAGAGAGAGCCCACGTGCAGAAATGAAGACCCAACACATCCAAAAATAAATTTAAAAAAACAAAAAACAAAACCTTTGGATTGATATTGGTGTCCCACCCAAATTCATATGTTAAAGCCTAACCCTTAATGTGATGGTATTTAAAGGTGAGGCCTTTGGGAGGTAATTGGGTTTAGATGAGGTCATGAGGGTGGGGCCCCTATGACAGGATTAGTATCCTGATAAAAAGATGAAGGGACCAGAGCTTTCTCTTTCTGCCATGTAAGGACACAGCAAGAAGATGGCCATCTGTGAATCAGGAAAGGGGCTCTCAATAGACACTGAATCTGCTGGCCCCTTGGACCTCCAGCCTCCAAAACTGTGAGAAAGAAATGTCTGTTATGTAAGCCATCTGGTCTAGGGCATTTTGGTACAGCAGCCCGAGCTGAGCAAGACAGTAGTCACAGTAAGCACTAAGAAAGTTTGGTGTCAGTGTTACGAGGACCCTCCAGCTACACCCTGGCTGTCCTGCCCTGGAAACTCTTTTGGGGACAGGCTGGCAGCAAAGAAGGAGTGAGTAAGGCAGGATTATGCTGACAGTAGATCACAGAACAAACCAATAGACTGACTTGTCCTCCCAAGTAGCACCACATTCACTAACATATTATCAACACTTTTGTTTTTCAGTTATATGTGTATATATATATATATATATATATATATATATATATATATATATATATATATATATATGTATATTTATCAGACTATTTTCCATTATAGGTTATTACAAGATATTGAACATGGTTCCCTGTGTTATATAGTAAATCCTTATTGCTTACCTATTTTACGTGTAGTATTGATAGTTGGAATCTGTCAATCCCATACTCCTAATTTATCCCTCTCCTCCTTACCCCTTTGGTAACCATAAGTTTGTTTTCTATGTCTGTGAGTCTATTTCTGTTTTGTAAATAAGTTCATTTGTATCATTTTTTAAGATTCCACATATAAGCAATATCATGTGATACTGGTCTTTCTCTGACTTACTTCACTCAGTATGACAAACTCTAGGTCCATCCATGTTGCTGCAAATGGCATCATTTCATTCTTTTTTATGTATCAGTACTTTGCTTGACTGGCTTTAAAGGTATGACTGTACAACTAATATCAATAAAACAAATAAGCGAACAGTTTATATCATTCATTATCCAAAATTGTTAGAATTGAAAATATGTATTCTCTCTCCAAGAAGGTAGTGCTCAAACATTTTTTAAAAGGAAGAGAATAAGATGCTCCCACGTTAGAAGCCAAGGGTTTGCTGAAATCTGGACACAGTGGTTTTTGATGTGGTCATGGTCAGGGAAGGAGATACACACTGGCCACTGACTGTAAGGAATGCCTGCTTAGGAAGAAAACCACACAACTGTGGGAATGGGCTCAATGTGTGGGTTTAAAAAAAAAGCCTTTCTTTAGACTGGCTTTTAATACTTTTACTTCTCCTTAGGGCTTAAATTCTATTTTAAAGATTTCTCTCTTAGTTGGTTTGAGGATGGAATCATGGAAGCCATTTGCTCCTTATACAAAAAGAGAGGTCTGACTTAGGGATAAAAATCAGAAAGTTCGGGCTTCCCTGGTGGCACAGTGGTTGAGAGTCCACCTGCCGATGCAGGGGACATGGGTTCATGCCCCGGTCCAGGAAGACCCCACATGACGTGGAGCGGCTGGGCCCGTGAGCCATGGCTGCTGAGCCTGCGCGTCCGGAGCCTGTGCTCCGCAACGGGAGAGGCCACAGCAGTGAGAGGCCCGCGTACCGCAAAAGCAAAACAAAACAAAACAAAAAAATCAGAAAGTTCAGGGACTTCCTTGGAGGTCCAGTGGACTGTGTGCTCTCAGTGCAGGGGGTGTGTGTTCGATCCCTGGTCGGGGAACTAAGATCCCACATGCTGCATGGTACCGTCAAAAAAAAAAAAAAAAAATTAGAAAGTTCAAAACCCAGAAAGTAAAGATGTCTGTACACTTTACAAAGAGACTGTGTAAATGGATTCTTTAGGGGATGGTGGCTCACAAGATTATTACATTCATAAGAGCCCCTACTGAATGAGAAGAATTAACGAGGGAATTTCAGCTCCTCCCTCTGAAGGAGCTTACAACTACCCCAGTTTCTACTTCCAAGGCACCAGGCTGGGTACCACAGAGATGCTAACAAGACGTTCTCGCCTACATGGAAGAAAGATTTACATTCTGGGAGGAGCACTGCTAAAATACACAGCTCCTTCTGTTGCATATGTCACAGCCATTCCAGTCTATGTACGGAAAAGAGCTTTTGCTGCTGTATGTTTGGAACACAAATAGAAAAGGCCACTTCACCAGCAGAATGCATCTCTAGTGCCTAAATTTCTCTACCAATGACAGAGAATGACAGTCAGCAATTGTGCAGGCTCACTTTTCTTTTAAAGGGATTTCAGTGACATAAATGGGTCAGAGGTACTGCAAGGGAAAGGGAGTGGATGTGCAGTGACAGGAAAACAGTCTGATTTTAAAATCCCACTCTTGCCTCCCAGCTGAAGTTACACATCACAGAATGTAGGAAGAGAAAATGGCTCTAAAATGGGAAACTGTCAGGGAATATTCCTTCATGCAGGGTTTGGGTAAATTAGGCTGCAGCCAGTGCTAAATACTTTGAAAAGCCACAACCTAAACACAGTCCATCCACTGTTGGCCACTTTTTGCTTGATTTGGTTTGAACAGCAGTTACTAATTGATTTTTGCCCTGACCGTGTTTCATCATCACTTTCAGCTAATGGGGGAGGGGAGGAGGAAAAGGAGGCAGGCAAGGGAATGGAAGTAATGGTTATTAAAAAAAATAAACAAAACTCCAAGCAACTGTCAAAAGCCAAAAGAGAAATGATTTTTGTGTTGACGCTTGGGAATTTGGAAGGCAAGCGTAGCTCGGGTGTCTGACTTCCCCTGGGAGCTGTTCAGAAGCCATCGACTACAGGGAGGCTGAACCTACGGAAAGAGAGAACAGAGGTGATGGCCAGTGACTCATATTCTTGTGGTACATGTGTCTCCAGGCTCTCCTTGCAAAAGATACGGGGAATTTTGCATTTGAGAGATTAGAAACCTGTCTTAAAGGTGAGATCGGCTATGGTGTTTCCCAAACAAGGCTTCAGAACAAAAGACATTCAGGGACAGACTTGCTGACTCACCTCCGTGCCTGTGTGGGCACACACCCCTCAGGAGAAGGCAGGAGGGAGGCGGGTGATGCTGCCAGCTCCAGAGATTGGCACAAGGCGGCCACTGTGTTGTGACCACAGAGGAGTGTTATCAAGGCTGGTCTACATCACTGGGCTCGCCCACCGCTTCCCCAAGTCATCCTGATGGAACCAACTGGAACACTAGTAATGCTCATCTAGAATTCTTTCTGCTCCTAACTTCTCATCCACATCCAGGGAAACCTGGGCTATGACCCACCCCACTACCTGCTTTTTCAAGGGACTCTGTCCCTGACTTGCCAACTTCCTTGAGGTAGTCCTGTAGTCTTGTTTGTTTATATCTTTGGTGATACATCCCTGAAAGACAGTCTAATACAGTGGTTTTCAACTGGAGTGATTTTAACACCCAAGGGGACAGTTGGCAATGTCTGGGGACAGTTTTGGTTGTCACAACTAGGGAAAGCAGTGCTATTGATTGGTGTCTACTGGGTAGAAGCCAGTGATGCTGATAAACATCCCACAATGCCCAGGATAGCACTACAACAGGGAATTACCCAGCTCCAAATGTCAGCAGTGCCAAGATTGAGAAACCCAGGTCTAGTCTGTAAGACACAGACTATTGACTGATGGCGTGAGTACTGAATGGTAAAATGTAAACACAAACTAAATGAGACACCAAAAATTGACCATTAAGTCTGTAAACCCACTGAAAGTGGGAAAGCAGCATTTCTAGGTGATGGGATACATTTTATATGAGAGGCGCAGAAGAAGGAGAAGCATCTCACTCATTCACAGGGAGCGGCAAAGGACAGTCACCACACAAAAATGTGCAGCCGTGATCTTTGTGGGCGCATGCGATTTATTGCTTTGAGGACATGAAATAACATGTCTTGAGTCACCAAGCTCCTGGCATACGGTGAGGTGACAGCAGAGTGAGACTATGCTGCTACCAGCCATGAGGAATGAGCGGCCGCTGAAATCAGCAGGTGGTTAGAGAGGAAATGGTATTAAGCCACAAACGAGAAAGTATGGTTACTAATAAGGAAACGGAAACTGCCTGGAAGAAAGAAAAACAACCTGTGATATTAGGAAACGAGGACCTAAAAGCATCAAGAATGTCACAAAGGGGCAGATTCATCATGTGATAATAAAGCAAATCAAAATGTACTCACACTGTCTGTCACTGGCATCCAGAGTGATGAAGACAAATTTTGGCTATGTAGCCAGAGCCTTAAAAGCATTCTTTGTAAAAGTAAAACTACATGTTTGAGAAGTGATTAAGGATATAGGCGAGATTTAACTACACGGATGTTTATTGCAGTTTATGTTAGTTAAAATTTGGGAGCAACCTCATTGTCTGATCATCGGGGACTGGTTCATACAACACGGCGACCCCTACAATGGAGTTCTTGGTAGCCCTTCCATATTCTGGTGTAGATGACTATTTGCTGGCAAGGAGAGATGTCATGCAGAGCCAAGTGATAAAGCATCTACAGCAGCCTGCAGAGCGAGGCAGAGTGGGTGCTGCACCCACACCCGTCCTTCCCTTCAGTGGTGTGCCAGTCACCTGGCTGCAGGTAATCGGGGGCTACACTGTCTGCAGAGAATTTGCAAACAGCCAAATGGATGAAAGTTGGTCTTTCTTATTACCATGTACAGACAATTCTAAACAATTTCAAGGATAAAATATCCCTCCTTACTGAGGTAGAGAACTCCTACTGCACCCCCTTAGTATGCCATTGTACCCCTTTTCCCTTTGGTTAAGAGAATGCCCAAGGTTCACCTAGGATCACGGTTGCCCCACAAAAACATTACACATCCCACTCACCCCTGCAACTCAGGTGCTAATGTGTCCCACCAGATGGAGAGGGTGTAGGCAACAGTGATGTGTGTGACATTCAGCGGGGGCAGTTCTAGAGGAAAGGGTACTCCCCTCTGTCTTCTTGGTTCCATTTCTGCTCCTGGACTCTGGATATAGAGCCATCTTTGGACCAGGAGGAGGAGAGCAACATCCTAAAGAGGTGAGCATGACAGATCTAAGGAGCCTCTGGAGATTCTGCAGATCACAGCCGCCAGCAGCACCAACTTTTACATTAGCAGGAAATACACTTGTCTTCTCTAAGTCACTATGAGCTTGGCTGTCTGATGTGGTATGATGTGTCTTAACTCACACTCCAACCAATATCGTATAATTGTATTTTGAAAGATTAAACAAAGCTATGCATAAATACAGAGAGAAAGAGATCAGAAAGGATTAGAGGCCCAGGTATAAATTTTTATTGTGGCTCACACTAGAAGGGAAGATGATGTGGGTGTGTGCATTATTTTCTTCTTGTAGCTTATTGCTATTTTACTCGTATATTGTTTACATATTACGTGTGCATGTGTTTGTTAATATAAATATTTATTAAAATTTTTGAAGTTATTTAAAATATTTTTATAGATATAATATTTTTACTTATAATTAATATATATTTTGTCTCAAGGAGAAACTTATTTAAAATTAAAGTATGTTTAAAATTCAAATCTGCAATGTACTGATTTAAACTAGCAATAAAATTCATTTTTGTGCTTTGGGACATTGATTGCTATTTATTCTCAGAGTCTCACTTCTGGGCCAACAGCATCCATGGGACACAGTGGGCTATGTGTGAGTCTCTTGAGGCGGCCCCCAATACAAAGTCCTGAAACTCCAAGGAAACTTTTCAGGGGATGGGATTTCATGGCATCCAATCCCATTTATGTATGTCACACACTGACATCTTCAGAACTAAGCATCTTTTAGTCTGGTGTGATCAAAGTACTGCTTCCCCAGGGGTACTTTGAGATACATGCATCTACACTTGTTGACATGAACTGCATGTTCTCAGATGATTATCATGATCTAGAATGTTCATTAGGTTTGCTGGTGATCACAGAGTCAGAAGGTAATAAAATGCAGAACTGCCATGAGAAGCTGAGGAACAGCCTGAACCACAAATGGAAAGAGAAGGGCTATGCAGTGCTCGTGACTCACAGCAGCCGTGGGAGGCCAAGTGTCCCAAGAAGACAATGGGTGAGGCTGGGACCACCGACTGGCAACAACCCCACAGCAAGAGCTAGAGGCCCCAGTGGACCACAGCTGGACTGCCATTCAGCACAGCTGGTACTGGGCCTTGGGCTAGATGTCAAAGACGGAAAGAAGACCCACACAGTCTTGCCCCTCACAAAATTCTCCCTCTAGGAGATCAACTGCTGTATGTGACTGATAATGTGATGAGCACTGGAGGAGAAGTTTAAATAAAACCATGCAGGTGCAGATTAGAGAAGGATTCACTTTTTACTTGGGAGAACTCTTGAAAGGGTGAAGGTGATGTTTTACTTGGTTTTGAAGGATAATTCTCCAAGGAATGGAAGAAGGGAAGGGGAAAGCTGGACTGAGGAGCAGCGTGAGCAGAAGTGAGGAGATAGACTGTGGTATGCTGGGCTGGGCTGGACTGGGCTGGGAAAGTGTGCAGGGTAAAGGCCTTGAGCTTCTGCAAAGACATGTCTATAGTCATGGAAGAAATTAAGGAGCCTTAAAGGTTTTACACTGAAGCCTAATACTACTGCTTTTGTGGATAAGATATCATGCTGATATCTTAAGTGAAACTTCCCACAATCTATGCATTTGGTGTCAACAACCTAGAAAAGAGATGAAAAAGAGTAATAATACCTCTCTTAAATTGATCCCAGCTCACTAAACAATGATTATCAGGAGAGAGAGGAAGTTGATCATATAAAAATGCTGGATCAGAATCACCTTTGAATTCTGATAGGTTGACATCCTCACCCATGTGGATATATAAATATCCCTGTGAACTAAAAAATTCAGAGGTGATTCAAGCAGAAGAGAGACATTTGAACTCTAGGGGATCTTGCTTGTTTTACTTCTGTTTTTCTCTGCAGGTTTCTCTGTACACAGTCAAGTTCACACAGAGTAGGTCTTGAAGGCCCAGGTCTGCTCGGGCCATCAGCCAGCGGTATCCTGTTACCTCTAATCCATGTTTGAGCGCCACTGATCCCCGGACACCATCGCAGGAAGCTTGGCCACATCCCAAATCGAAAAACAAACAAAAATGCTTATTTCTACAAAGGGTGGGAAAGCAGCTAAATCAATTTTGTCTACTGCTATTTCCCTGGACCTCAATCTTCGGATTGCCACCCTGCCCTGCTCTGCCAGCCTGCTGGCACAAAGCCCTGCCAGCAGTGGTGAGGACTGTGCCGGGTGAGATATGCCTCTTGGCACATGACATGTAGACTGCTTTGGCAGAGGGTCTAATTGAAAAGAGCTACTAGAGAAACCAGTCATTTCTTATAATTCAGAGATAGGCACGGAGCACAAAGTCAAAAATTAATGAATTTGTAACAACATCCTTTTGGACCAGAATACGATGCATAGAAGTGTCCAATACAGCCACACACAGGGGCTTACATCTGATGGTTCTGTATCATATGTTTTCTTGAATTATCCCTATCAAGGATCTAAAAGAAAGTTTCCAAGATTTTTATTATAACTAAATCTGGCCTGCAAAGTATAGTATTTTCCAAAGGTACAGAATACCAATGCCCAAGGTGAAAGTCAACATAAATTTCTGGAATTCAGCAACAGTCAATCACTAAACCAATATTAGATTTTCATCACTTTTGCTTCCCAATAAAATCTCTGGCTCCTCTGTCCTGGTAAGGATCTGCCGTGGATTAGATAACTTTTCATTTTATCTTATGCCTTTCTCTGAGGCAACTCAAATTTAAGAGAAAAAAGCATATACATTTGCATAAACAAACACTGACTTGGTCAGTTAGTTCCTTTTTGAATATTATTTTAAAATAATATTTGAAAAGATTACAATTGTAATGCCCATTGTAGAAAATTTACAAATACACATAAGAAGAATCAGTCACTATCTTCCATCAACTTTGATGTACTGCACTTTTTCTAAAAAAAAACATTTTTTGTACATGCATATATTTTGTATTTGCATATGACACATATTTTACTAAACTGGCCAGGTTTTATCTCCATTGTATCTATATCTATATACCTCTTTCTTCAATCCACTTTGTATTATACACTTTCTATAATCACTACCTATTCTTTAAAGAGACTGACTTTATGAGCAGTAGAGATTCCAGGGGATGTATTATATCTGACGATTTTTATAGCTGCAAACCTAGAACTCCATCTGTTTACATCCTCATTAAGCTTGATACTGAATTTCCTGGCACTTCAAAATATTTTTGTATTATGTAGGAGAACAGTTTGAAAACATTTTTTAAAACTATCATTTGGTTGAAATAACTTTGAAGCTTCTTTATAAACAACAAAGTTCCATTGTATTTTAACTTACGGTGGTTTCAGCAAAACTTTCTTAAAGAAATTCTTTTTTTCTCCCTTAAAAGAATATTGTAAGAAGAAAAATGGAACAGACTGTACACCTTTTCATTTAGATTTCAGGCAAAAATCATAAGATTCTACTCATCATTTTAGCGGACTGAACTTAGAAGAGAGCTCACTGGCATCATAAATTATGGTTTGAAGTACAGCATTCTGAGGTGGAATATCACTCACCATGAGGTCTCATGGAAGCAGCTAAGCACCTTGGACGAAGGGCTCTGTCTTGGGGTGATGTCCATGAATGTTCTCTTCTGACCCCTGGCTTCTCTGGACCCAATCAACTCCTAATCTCACCTGTCATTTGAAAGACCTCAAGCCATGTGAGCACACCTTGGCAGAGTTGGAGAAAGGGTTCAGTGTCGGGGCAGAATCTTACTAAAGGAGACACCAGGGCCAGGCACAGAAGCCATCAGAAGGGTGTGCTTCAAAATCTAAACCATAGACTAAAGAGAAAACCATGAAATCAGAGTGAATTTAACCTCAGTTTAAAGTTTTTCTTTCTTTCTTTTCTTTCTTCCTCCCTCCCTCTCTCTTTCTCTCTTTCTTTCTTTCATTCTGCCTGCCAAGGCTAATGTCATATTAATGGACTTCCACAAATCTGATTTCCAAAGTTGCCTGGGCCCATCCTAGAGGTTCTGAATCATTAGGTTGTAGGTGAGATTCAGGTGATTTTGATCACAGGGCAGACTGTAAAGCACTATATTCTTGCCCATAGGCTTTTCTTCCTTTCAACTTTATTGAGCTTGCTTTCCAGGGTAAAGCAGTGTAGGGACTGGGCCCCATGGTGTACAATACCACAAAAGGAAACCATGAGAAGAACCCATGTACCTTTGTTAGGCCACCTTTAACTTATTTGATATTGAAAAATATTCAGAACCCATAATAGTTTGGCGCCCTTAAGTACCAGGTAGGATAACTGAAGTGTGTGACATCACTTAGTATAATACTTGGCACATGGCAGGTGCTGCCTAACCACTGCATTCCCCCTGGTAGGAGGGTTCTAAGAGGCAGAATTAAGAATCACGGCTCAATCCTCCCAAAAGGCTCCTCCAATTCAGGGGGAGATGAAAGACAGAGTTTACTGATCCAGGACAGGAGAAAAAGCAGGGCTGGGGATTTATTTCTCAGAGTGGAAGGTCACCATCAAAGAGGCAATGAGCCTGTATCTCCTAAATTATAGACATGTTTAAGCTGGAACATACAGATCCAGAAGCTGTAGAAAGACCTGGAGCCTCAGGGACTACAAACAGCTTGAGAACTGTAAACTACAAAAATGCTAACACTGACACATTCGGGTTAAATGTAGGAATTATATTTAAGGACACATTCCCATTAATCCTTACCATGAATAAAATAGTTCCTTTAACCTTCACTCAGAGTTAAACTATTCCAAAAATAGTTTAGAAAATAGTGTGCTGTGATCTAAACAGATATTTTTGAAAATTTATTTTGAATTAAAAACCTGGCAAGAGAGCATGTTGGGGATTCTGACCCACTTTCTCAGTCATCCACTCCTGAGGACAGTCAGATCTTGGGTTTCTAGGACCCTCAGCATCTGGAGATACTACCATAGCATCCAGGGCAAGGCTGGAGGTATAACTACAGTGTCTGGAGGAGACGGGAAGATCTCAGTAGCAGGGGTTTCTGGCAGCCGCAGGACGGGCACTTTTTCTCATTACTCCCTTACCTGGGGGCCTGGTGGGTGAGGGGTTCTACCTCCCAGAGGCTACCGAGTGGCAGGGCTGGAGGCTGTTCTGTTTTTGCCAAGGCTGAGAATCATAGTCTGTGGGCCTTTACTTCACTGCAGGGCAACCGACAGCTGCTGGAGGAAAGGCCGTTCCATTTTGAAGAGGCCTCTCCAGCCGGACAGCTATCTGGAGTAACCGGAATTGTCCCCCAAGGCCAAGCTTCTAATGTCATTCTGTTGGGAGGGCTGTGAATGACTCCATTTTCCAACAATAAGTGCAAGATTGCATATCCAAAATTTCCCAAATGACCTATACAATACATGTTGGATTTCTGCACCTCTCTCCACAGCTTCCCTTCTTAGACCACACCTATCCTGTTCAACTGTACCGCCTGCAAGGCACCCGCCTGGCCCCCGCAAGGACCGCAATAAATATGTACTTCGACACAGAAGAATCAACGCCTGCATCTGACTCGACTGTGTGAGCTGGAACCTTAAGAGTTTGCCCTGGACTCAAGCGGCTCCTTCCCTTTTTGAAATTTCCTATCTTGGCGTGGCTGCAGAACCTGAGGGGAGTCACGTAATGCTCCACTGTTTCAGCTATGAAATCCCCACGGAAAGCCTGTGCAGACGCATTAGTGATGTGACCGTGTGTTAGAAATGCAGAGCCCTGCACCTGAAGACACAGACGAAACATGCATGTTGTGATTAGGGCAGGGGCCGATTGCATGCAGCTTCGAGTCCCCACATCACCTGATCTTGAGATTTCTTTTTCTTCTTCTTCTTGCCCCAGCACCCGGAGCTCTCTGCATCTTTGCCATTGGCTTCACCACAGAGCAGCCCGTCCAGCTCATCTGTGCCCAGGTGCTGTCCCTGAGACGTTTCTGCTGCCAGCCGGTAGGAAAGGTTCCTTAAAATGCACACACAGTTTTCAACGGTCTGGAGAATCCAAAAAAAAAAAAAGGAGGAGGAGTGAATAAAAACTAACCAGCACTCCTCCACCCAGAAAAGCAATCCATCTTTACACACACATTTTTCTTTGGATGCATGTAGCCACTGCCCCTAAAGGCTCCCTTGAAAACCACAGTGGAAAGAATTTAGAGAAGGTTGGAAAAGTCTTAAGACCTTTTCTCACCCCAAAGATACTACTTATCAACAAGAGGTCCTTTTTTAAGTAGCTGTCATTGATTGAAATTCACTTCTGAGCGAGGAAGAACCCACAACCACAAGAGGTCCCAGATGGTGTCCACTTACGGACAATGGCTGCAATGGGGACTAGGGCCCTGAACCACCAAGAGTACAGATAACTGGATTTCTGTCAGCTCTGGGAGGGTGACACTAACATTTACCATCTACCAGGGGCACTTTCTGGGAGTGAAACAGGGCAAGAGGTGCAAACCAGGGTCGTCCCAGGCAAGCCAGGTTCTGTGTTCACCTGGGGACATCAATGTTTCCATGCTGATTTTCTTCGAGATGGCTGGTGCTCCTATTTTCCTGGCAGTGGTGTTAAACAGTGGTTAAGGACACACATAGAGCTGGATACCTGTAGAACCCTAGGTCTATGACCACTGGCTGTGTGACTTGGACAGTGCACCCAATACCTCTGTGACCATAACCTCCTCTGTAAGACGGCCATAATAGTGGCCACATTTTAGGCTGCTGTGTGGAATAGGGGAATTAGAGTATTTACATGTGATAGGCAGAATAAAGCTCTCTGCCCCAAAGATGTCGACATGTCAGTCTCTGAAACCTGTGAATACGTTAGGTTATGTGGTGGAGGGTTGCTAATCAGTTGGGGAGATTACCCTGGATTATCCAGGGTGGGGGGCACGGAATCCTGAGGGTCCTATAAGCAAAAGAGGGAGGCAGAAGAGTTAGAGTGAAACCGCGTGAGAAGGACGTGACCTGCTATTGCTGGCTTTAGAGATGCAGGAAGGGGCCACAAGACAAGGAATGTGGGCGGCCTTGAGAAGCTGTAAAGACAAGGAAACAGATGCCTCCCTCGAGCCTCCAGAAGGAATGCAGCCCTGTCAACATGTTGATTTTAGCCCCAAAAGACCCATTTTGGACTCCTGATCTCTAAGATGGTAAGATAATAAGTTTGTGTTTTTAAGCTGCCATGTTTGTGGCTATTTGTTATAGCAGCAACAGGAAACTAACCAGGTATGCAGGTACTGAGAAGAGTTTCTGGCACACAGCAAGTGCTATACAAGGATTTATATAATTAACAATGGTGGAGATGGTAGTGCTGGGAGGTCCAGAGCTTGTGACCTAGATCTAATGGGTCCATGATGGAGTCCTGGCTCTACCATTTAATGAGCTGTGTGACCTTGGCCAAAGTGTGAAATCTCTCTGTGCTTCTATTTCCTCCCAAAGTCCCCACTGCCAAATTGGAGATTAGGTCTCAACATATGGATTTTGGGGGAACCAAACATTCAGACCAGTGCATCAACCTTTTGACCTTTGTCTTGGATTTGAGGAACCGAGGGAAGAGGAAAAAAAATACCAAATTTTTACAAAGGACAAGATAATGATCGAAAAAAAATGAACTGAGATAAGTTTTATTTTATTTTTTAAATTTAAGTTTAAATGTTTTATTGAAGTATAGTTGATTTACAATGTCATGTCAGTTTCAGGTGTACAAAATCTGAAAAAAGAAGAGATAAGTTGTCTTTTTAAAAGCATTCCAACTTGGCTATCATTTTTCAGGCACCAACTGTGTGACAGCCACCATTCAAGGCAGGGAAGATCGTTCCATTTAACAGATGAGGTCTGAAGCTTTCAGTAACTTATACCAGATTGCATCACTTTTTCTAGTCCTAGGTTGGGACTGGAAGGGCGGTGAGAGCTGCCAGGGTCCAGATTCTGCACTGATCCCATCTATGACTGGAATCTGGCAAAAGGCACTGTATATGTTTGACATGACTACTGTGGGCAGGAAAACCAAGCAGGAAAACCAGTTTTCAGGGTATATTTCTGGACCTTTGCCATTCCAAGCCTTTCTTGTCAGCTTCTCAAGGTTTCATGGGCTGCTAATCCCACAGGCTTTGAGTCAACTTGATTTTCTATTTCAAGCATCCTCTCAGCATCAAAAAAGGAACCGGCATGAAAGCAGGTAAACACAGGACAATGCATGAAAGGGAGAAAAGTCTCTCCCTGAAAAGAAAATGTTATGGTATAAGTCAGAACGATTTTTAAATCAGCTCAAACTGATTTTTCTTACATCAAAGACTTGGGAGAATAAACTCCTTTCTCATCCTGCTGTTCATCTTCCCTGGGGGCACATCCATGCCTCTGTTTGACAAATGGCTACTGGGGAATAAATCCGCCGTTTTGAGAAATGTTTTACAATCTACCTGTGGCTGAGGGATGATTGTGAGAGAAGCTGGATGGCGGGGAGAGAAAGGAGAGAGAGAGTGGGGATGGGGAGGGCGGAAGGGAGACAGAGGAAGTGGTAGAGAGGGAAGGATGGGGGTGGCCCCAGGGGTTGAACTTATCTCTCCTTAAGCTTGGTTTGGGAGGGCTACCAAGTCAAGAGCTTTTCTCTGCAGGGGCAGGAAAAAAAGAAAAAAAAGAAGACAGCCACCGCCCTCCTTGGGGACACCAGCAGAAGGTGGGGGCAGCTGGTGGTTTTGGTTCCCATATCCATTGCTGTCAACAGAGCTTTCAGTAGTTCCTCTTGGTCACCAGGGTCATTTTGACTCCTTATTTTCTATTAGAAAGGGCTAATTTGGAAGCTGTCTGTAGAACGCTCCACCATATGTTACCCTTTCAACAAACTGTTCCAGTTGCAGGAGCTGAGCTGAGAGCGTGCGTGGAATCCAGGCTCTTTCACTCATTAACTTCGCTGGCCTCAGAGACAGCGTGCACACATTTTTCCCTCCTCTAACTTGTCACTGAGGAAGCTCAGAAGTGGCCACGCAGAGGGCTGAGTGGAAAGTGATGGGACAATAATAATACATTAAACCTCAATAGCACATTCTGGCCAGCAAAGCACTGCTGAGTAGTTTATCACATTTGATCCTTTCAACAGCTATAAGGATCCTCCTTGTCTCAAAGCTGAGGTCACCCGGGCCCTGTCCTTGGTCATCAGGAGGAAGAGATGGCACATTTTCCAGCACGCTCCTGGGGCCAAGCTTAGTGCTCTTGCTGCTCGATCAGGAATATCTGAGTCTTCTGGTTTTTCTTCTTTTAATTTTTATTTTCTATTGGAGCATAGTTGATTAACAATGTTGTCTTAGTTTCAGGTGTACAGAAAAGTGATTCAGTTATACATATACATGTATCTATTCTTTCTCCAATTCTTTTCCCATTTAGTTTATTACAGAATATTGAGCAGAGTTCCTTGTGCTGTACAGTAGGTCCTTATTGATTATTTATTTTAAATGTAGTGGTGTGTACATCAATCCCAAACTCCCAGTTTATCCCCTCTCCCTCCCATCTTTCCCCTTTGGTAACCATAAGTTTGTTTTCTAAGTCTGTGAGTCTGTTTCTGTTTTGTAAATAAGTTCATTTGTATCATATTTTTTAGAGTCTGCATATAAGTGGTATCAGATATTTGTCTTTGTCTGACTAACTTCACTTAGTATAATCATCTCTAGGTCCATCCATGTTGCTGCAAATGGCATTATTTCAAGGAATATCTGAGTTTTCTGACTCCAGCCCTAAATAGTCCTCAGTTTTTCAGTTTCCTCTTTTGGGGGAAATGTGGACATTAACAAGGAGAATCTCCAAGGTCTCCCGAGAGATTGAGGAGTCTGGTCCTCTGACACATCAGAAGAAAGATGTGCATGCCTCACAGCACTCTGATTTTGGACCATGCTCCTGAAGGCTACCTTACTCACCCAGTGGTGGGCACTGGACCAAGACAAGAGGCTGTTGACTCTTATTTTATTCTCAGCTACAAGGCCCAGACAGTGTTAAAGCTTGCTTGGTATCCATAGGCTTAGCATCCCCTGCCTTAGTCTCCACCACTTTGAATCTTAAGATCCTTAGCATTGCAGCTTCTGTGAATTATGAATTACCTTCAGTAGCTCTTTTCAAAATTCCTCTATTGTGTTAACAGGTATCTGTAAATACTCAAGACATCTCGACTGGTTGCTTCTTCAGGGACTTAATTTTCCTGTCAATGATATTAAAAGGTCTAAAATGGCTGTTAAGGGCATTTACAAGAGAGGTTGATTAAATCTTTTCTATCATATTTCACTTTTGAAATTGATGTCATACACGGTAAATGAATGGATGCAAATGTAACTGAGTGCCAGTGATAAGATGACAGACAGTGTCATAACTGGAGTCAGCTGGTACTCAAAGGGCTAGAGTCCCAGAAAATATCATGGGTCCTAAACTTTAGGGAGTAGGGCTCAGGCATCAGTAATTTTCTAGCTTTTCTAATAATTCAGTTTTCTAGTTTTTTTAGTAATTTTCTAAATTTTTCAGTCACTCTAATGTGTAGTCAAGGTTGAGAAGTACCATGGCAAATCATCCCCATGCCAATGAGTAATTAAATTGATAAAATCACTCTTATTTGTTCTTTATCTGACCTTACAGCTAAGTTACATTATATTGTATTCCCGACTAGTGCCCATTTTAAAGCTGTATCTACTAAGGCGGTTCTCAATCCAAGATGCACGTCGAATCACCTGATGAACTTTCAGAGGAATAGAAATCGGAGATGAGAATTGGACACTCAGATTCACTCAGGGGGCTGTGATGGTGTCTAGGCACATGCATTTATTAAATGTTTCAAAGGCAATTCCGATGAAGAGTTGGTATTAAAAACCATGGGACTGAGGCTCTGGTTCAGAACCAGGGCCAATTTTTGGCTCCCCACGGTATATCTGGCAATATCTGGAGACATTTTTGTCTGTCTCAACTGGTCTGCAGGAAGGATGGTACTGGCGTCTAGTGGGTGGAGACCAGGGATGCTGCTCAGCATCCTACAGTGCACAGGACAGCCCACAGCAAAGAACTGGACCCAAATGTCAACAGAGTGGCTCTGGAGAAGGTCTTATTAAGGTATCACATGTATTAATGTCTTATTAAGGTATCACATTCATCACATGTATTACTTGAAAGCATCAGTAAAGTCCGTGTTGATACCAGGATATTATGAAATTACAAATTTTTTATTGAAAATGAACCAAAACTAATCAAAAGACAAGTGAAGACAAAACAAAATAGCTCAAACACTGGTGAAGCCCACCCAATTCTATTTTGGTTTGTGAACTAAAGCACTGAATGGACACTGATGATCAATGTTTTGACAGGCTCATTTATGTAGCACTTTGACAGCATTTATTTAGACTTCATCAGGCATTCCTTACATGGCACTGGACAAAATTAAGTTGTTCAAAAGCTATCTTGTAAGAATATAGGATTATTCGACTCTCAGGTAGTTTTAATATTTCTTTTTCTTTTGCCAAAGGATTTTAGAAAATAAAGCTAGAAGATTGTGGGCAACCTGGTAGGTGAGAGTTTATACACTCATCTGGAACACCTGTAGTTACAATAACAATCTAAATTTTTATTCACTACTAATCAAGAATTAAGTGTCTAGTTCTAGGCTAGGATTAAAAGTCGATATAGATCTCAGAGTGAAAGTATTAAACAGTGCATTAACTCTCCATCCTTGTTAGCCACTGTTTGGTCCCCTGGGCATCCTTCTTCTCTAAGATGCTTCATCTATGCAAATTCAACAAACCTTGCTATCGATCTCGCTGCTCCCCAGCGCAGACTGAATCACGTAGAGCAGCGCATCCGTGAGCCCATCACATTCCCGCATCCTCCTGCGGGCCTCCTCTCCGGCTGAACTAACATTCCTGCAAAGCAAAAGGATGTGTCAGCACCCTTCACGGTGGTCACCTCCTCTCATAGTTTTAATCAAAACACTTTCCTTGCCTTTTCAGGTTTACCAAGAATATAATTTAATCAGGGGATACGGCCTCCACAAAAGCATCCTAGAATTAGGTGAGTCACAGATATCTGCAAGGAAACTCTCTAAATGGAGAATGCAGAATTCCAAACATGTGATCCGCGAGAGTTCTGTGACTGCTGAGAAGGGAGACTTCGGCCAAGTCTTCAAGGTCTGCTTCATTTACAATCGACCAGGGAATCAGAAGCTCTTTGATTCAAAGGATTCTTCTTCTTTGAGAAGTTTGAAATACTTTTCAAACACAAAGCTTTCAACTTACTGAAGTATTTTAGAGATCTAATTTCACCTGCCTCAAAAAGATACCTACCTTGGCCCTGCCAGAGGTAAACTTCTAGAAATTTATTCTAAGAACACAGAGATTTCTGTGAAAATTTAGTCATTGGGATGCCTATGGCACCTTTTATGGGTAGGAGTTGCCCAAACTCCTTCCTACAATGGCACAGACTGAGCTAAAGCCAACAGAAGGGGCCCCTTGTAATGAAATGTACAGCTGGGAGACAGAGAGAGCTTCCAGAAGGTACAAAAGACATGAGACAATCTAGGCAAAGGTGAATCTTTTGGGTGGTTTTAGTTATTCCACCACCTGAGAGGGTGTTCTGGTCTTCCTCTCCAACCATGATTAAGGATTCAGTTCCAGCAGAGAACTTTTGCAGTAACTGAATGAGAGACAGCACAGGCTATTAGAAGGATGCTGGAGGAGATGAGTTAATGGAAGGTAGAAAGGGGCTGAAAACATTTAGAAACTGTGGGGAAGGGTAATGGAAAGAGAGAATGATCTAGGTAGGGCAATGGTTCTCAAGCTACGGCTATTATCAGAATCACCTGGAGGGCATGTTCATGGAGAGAGCTGAGCCTCACCTTGAGATCACTGGTGGAGTCCGGTAATTTGCATACTTTGGTGATGCTCACACTGAAGACCTAAAGTAAAGTAGCTCTAACTCTACTTCTAGGGGGAGGGTTTGGTTGGGGAGGGTAGTGTTCTTCAGTGACTGCTGGGGCCAGCCATGGGGCAGATTCCAAGAACCTGTGGCCTTAGAGCACACAGGAATAGCTGAACAGAATGAATCTTCAAACCCATGCTGTAATTGACACAAGTGTTCTCATTTAATTTTTCCAACATCTTTCCCTGTTATATTTCATTCTGTTTTACAGGTAAGAGAACTGAGTCTCAGACAGGTTGTCCAAGGCTACACAAATAGTAAGTGGAGAAGCTACAACAAACCCAGGTCTGTGAAGGACAGGAAAGCAAAGGCTTCAGGCTTGGTGTACAATATGGACTATACCTTTTAGGAATTAAATCAAAATAAAATAGGCTCAATGCTAAAATGCTACTGAACATAAATGTTTTCTTTAATATCTAAAAAGTTCTGCAGACATGTTTAAAGATGATCTATCAGTGTTTTAATGTAACACTGGGAAAGGTTATTCAATTCACATTAGTATTTTTGGCATTTGCTGATCTTAAAATATAAACAAAACTCCTCAGTTCCTTAGATAACATAACTGAGCAAATACTGGCAGCATTTTTATGGAAGGTGTTATAGATTCTGCTTTGGGGTGGTCAACCCTCGTTCTGAGAGCATCTCTGGGAGGGAGGAAAGAAATCTTTCTGCAAAAGAAAAAGTGGTGAGAGGCACACTGGTATTATTATTAGAAGGATTGTCTTTGTAAAAGAGCATTTTTAGAGCATTTCTCCTTGAAATGATTTTCACCAGGTCGAGCTTTGACACTGTTAGCGTACTAGGTTTGTCAAAAATTCCAATCATTATAGCATCAAAAAAAAAAAAAATTCCAATCATTATAACACCAAAAAAAACCCCCCAAAAATTCCAATCAGACCTCTTTGGTCTGAAGAACATCAAAAAACAACAACAAAAAAAAACAATAAAAAATTCCAATCAGACCTCTTTGGTCTGAAGAACACCGGGTGCAACGTATGATTGTCAGTCTTAAATCCGGCCTCTTTGTGCTTTGATGAGGTCATGTTTCCAAAGACAGAAGAATGGAATTTGGACTTGAAAGAACTGTAGGGATAGCTCATGTGCAACTTAGTCTCGAACATCCTCTAGCCTTTCCCCTTATCCACAAATGCTCAGTCTTTCCTTTGAGTGGCTTCACGATGAGGGCATGCTGCCTCCTGATTCACAAATAAACATCCTCATGATCAGCCTTATTTTCACTGGTAGTCAATGAATGGGCAGGGGAAACTGATGGGAAAGATCAGGAATTAACAACTTTGTCAACATTACATGTCTTCAATATTAATTTGAGCATTTTCTTATTCTGCTTTGTTCTAGTCTAGTCTCCTCCACAATTAAAAAAAATATTAACTGCCGACTACATTAAAATATGTAAGATATTACATATTAAAATATGTAAGATACTGAGAAATGAGAAAGACTAATATTATAAGTTAAGGTCCCAGTAGGGAAGAGGAAGTAATTAGGACACACACATAAACACCACCCCTCACAATGATACAGAGGGGAGAGTGCAGTTACCACAGTGTCTGCAGGTAGGATGAGGCTCCATATATATTTTTAAGTGAACTAGGTGTGAACATGTCTCTATTTCAATGAGTAACTGTGTCCTTCAAGCCTTTGGGGTTGGGTTTCCGCTTTTTATCAACTATTCCAGAACAAGTGAAACATATCAAAAGATGACCTTTGGTTTTTCACTCTGGAGGAGAGGAGGTTTCCTTTCCTTCCTTCCCCCCGTCCCAACACAAAATTTACTATACTTGTGCATTTCACTGTTTAAAAATAAAAATCCCAATAGCCTTATGTGTTGGTCACTGAACAGTTAGTTGTAATTATGGTCCCAGGTAGGTATCTGATAAAGAGCCAATGTCCAACCTACAAAGTTCCTCCTTCCTGTTGTACTTAAATCATCTTCTGCTCGTCTTGAGGGAAGTGATTTCCATGTCTGGCTAGAAACTGGTGTAGCAAAATTCTATGCATAAACGTAACACTGAAACAAAGACTTGTAATTATTTTGTAAAAGGCACAATGATGCTATAATATCTACTCCTTAGAAATAATCTCTATAATCTTGATTGAACTGCCAGTTGCTATGTCATTTGGAAATTTCTGCTTAAAGTAGATTCTATAATCTTTTTATCTAATACATGAAAACTAAACACAATTTATTTTTATATCTTACAATTAAAAGATATAAAATCTCTTACAGTCTCTCTTATTCAAAGGTAACTAGCTAAACTGCTCTATTTTCCCTATCTTCAGTGCTGTTTCACATCTCATTACTCGGAGACTTCATCACTCACTACGCTCATTTAAAAAAAAAAAATCAATATAGAGTGCTCATAGGATCCAAAGTGGAATTTACACGAAAGACTTTGGTTTGCATGATGCCACTGCAGATGGTCAGTATACAGTGGATCAAATCACACAGAAAACCAAGGGATGAGATTTTGAGTAATCAAGCTACTTGAAATTAATCTCTCCCTTCTCTGTACTCCCTTAGCTCTTTGAATCTCCATTATTGATCACCATTGATTTTGAATTGGACCTATTTAGGCTGTGACCTTATTGCTGCCTTGGGGCCTTCAGGAGGGTATTTGTATACCCAGCATTCAGCTGAGTGCCTGACACATCCAAGGTGCTCACTGCCAGTTGGCTATTGCATGCACATTCAGCTCTTCCATGGGATTGGAATTCGCATGTAGTCCATGACTGATTGATCTCTGTGCTCCACGCCTATTGGGTAAGTATCAGACGTCTGTTACACCATCAGTGCAGCCTTCGTACCTTCTGGTTTGGGCTCTGCCACTACAACCCCCATCCTGGATTATTCAGGGCTGTATCAATTTGCAAAGAAAGATAAAGCAGTTGCAAAGTGTACAATTTGGGGGAGGAAACTTGTTCAGTTTGAAGTTTCTTATACTTGTTAATAGTATTGATCATCCACACCGTGTGCCGAGGGATATGCACAGTTTCGCCACCTGAGGCCAACCAGGCTGTCCCACTGTCACACCCACCTCACCCTCGGACTTGTAGGAAGAGTTTTCTGGTTTGAGATTAGTTTGTCTTGCTGTGCTCTCTGTTACCTCCTCTCCTCTCCACCCAACCTGATCCTTGGGCCTTTATCATCTGGCCTCCATAGGGCGTCATCTCATACCTGGCCCACCCCCAGCTCCTGGAGTCCTGGGTTCCAGCCCTGCTAAAGCTCCATACCATCCTTCCCTACAGCTGCGCACAACTCTGTGCTGCTGGTCATTGGACAACTTTGTCTCATTGCCCAATTTATAATCAGCAGAGCCCAGATGCTGGGTCTCTGCAGGATCTGGGCTGGGTTCCTGTGTTTATATACAGGTGTCAAGAGTGGGATGGGGCTTCCAGAGGGCTTTAGAGAGTGGGGCAGAGATCGTTTCAAGAAACACAGGTAGTCTGGAGGTAAAGCTGAAATATGAAGGCACACACTGAGTAGGGCCTTGATGCCAACCCATCAGGACAGGCAGGGGGAGAGGTAGAATCCACCACAGATGACAGCACAGAGGAGACCTGATGTTCAAGCTGGTCCCTCCATGATGTGGAGGAGGGATGGGATGCATCTTCTTTCTGGTTGTCTGTACCTTGGTCCCCAGTGCATAGCACTGATTAGGAACTCAGTGAGTGACTGCTGAATGAAATGATGCACGATTAGTTTTCAGGTCTGTCTCCTTCTAGGCCAGAAGTACCCTGCCAGGATGATTTTGCCACCAGGAAACATTTACTGATGTCTGGGCACCAAAGGATATTTTGGTTGTCACAAATGCGGAAGGAGGGGGTGTTACTAAGAACCTCCGATCAAAATCAGCAGTGCCGTGGTTGTGAGCAGGACACTGCTCCCAAACCTGGGTTCCAGGAATCAAGTGTATTTGTTTCCTTGGGGAAACAGCAGCTATGCCTCGTTCTCTCCTACAAAAGGCCTTGGGAGAACTTGTCTCTGGGTTACAAAATCACCGGCCAGAAACCCCCCAATCTTTTCCTCTCTGGGAAAGCTGAGTGTGCAGGGCCTGGGAGGAAGGGGTCCTCTGTCCGGCCAGCTGGGTCAACACAGCAAGAGCCACCCAGCCAGATTCTCTCACTCCAGATGCTACAGTTACGGGGTCCTGGGTGTGGCGTGAGCCCTGCCATGTCTGTCCTTCCCCTCTCTCTTCACTCAGAGGAGCTGTGCCACAGAAACCACTAGGGCTCATCCTTTTCATTTGTAGCTTCTCTGTAGAAAGGGAGCAGCTTGTTTCCTTCTTATCACTCAGTAACCTCAATGAAGATGGATGTTCTTGTGTACCTGGTATAGGGCTACCTAGGGGTGAAGGCACATAAATGCCTTCTCTTGGTCTCCTCATCCGGAACGAGCCTACAGGGATGGTTTGACATCACTGCATCACAGGGACACACAGCCAGATGCTCAGGGCCTGGACAGAGTCCTAGAGATAAATGTCTACTGCTTCAGCTGCTTCTCACTCAGAGCCTCCCACCCAGGGGTGAGTGAGACCCCATGTGGACCACTGGGGCACCATGGGAGATGTGCTGTACCACAGACACTCAGAGAGGGTGGGGAGGAATGGAAGGTTTCACAGCTGCGCTGACAACCTCCTTTTCTTAACTTTGATCACTGATTTGTAAACAATCTCAAGCTAATGTAAATGCATTAAAACAACGGGGGAAATGTATCAGTAAAAGTAAACATCCACACTTTCCTTCTCCTCTGTCCAAGGACATCACTGTGACCATTTGGTGTTTATCATTCAAGATTGTTTTCTACTCATACAAATAAAACGTGTAGGAATGTTTTTGCTTTTTGCCACAGTGATTGCTCAGTCACTGTGCTTGTGTCCTTCAAAAGCATATCATTGTCTATTTTTTAAAATTATTATCCTATTAACAGACATCCAAGTTATTTTAAACCTTTTAGTGTAGTAAGTAATGTCAAGCTGAAATTTGGAGGAGTTGTGAGTTTTGCCAGATGGACCCTGCAGAACCATTTTAGGAAGAAAGGGTAGCAGAGATAAATCAGTTCAAACCAACAAAACGACCCACCCTGATTGGCACCTACTGTGCTCCACACCCAGTGCCAAGTCTTGGCATAAAGAGGAAAACACCTGGCCCTTGACCTTAGGAGCTCACAGTTCAGGAAAGTAAGCAGACATACATTTGATGTGCCTGAATCTGATATCATCAGCATGAAACTAGCAGTATGAAGAATTTGGGAATCAATCCCCCTTGGAAGTGATGTCCAGGCACTTCCAGTGAACTCTAGATGTTCCGAGAAAGCGAACGCAGGATAACATGGATGGAAGTTTTACGACTCACTTTTATTTAAGGTGTAATTAAAATCTTTGCTTAAGTTATAATTCTGTAAACTTGGACATCAACTGTTTTCTTTAACATTTGTAGCATCAAGTCATGGGTTGGGACTTAAGAAGTAAGAACAAAGAGTACACTACCTGCGTTCTTAGGAAGAATGCATTTCGTGCAAATTTAGTGGAAAGTACCTTCAAATTTGAAGGGTACACATGGGCTTAGGGCAGTTTTAGGTGAACAGCCTGTGTAAATACCAACCAAGCACAGCCATGCAGAGGTGGGGTCTCTGGGTCACACTCGGCATGAACGGAGGATAGGACCTGGCAGGGAGAGGTGGAATTCTGTGGCAAATATCAATTCTGGCACATAGCTGATACATTTTTACTAAGCCTGGCATCCTAAGCCAGCCCCTTGTATCTACTAAAACCATGGTGGGCTCATGGTCCACCAGCGTAAACTTGTTGATGCTCTTACCAAACCACATAACCTGTGTTAAGTCCTCCTTGACATCTAGCTGCTGGCAGCCCAGGTGGGTTGCTCTGAGTGCCAGGCAGTGC
Source organism: Mesoplodon densirostris (assembly GCF_025265405.1). NCBI lineage: Eukaryota > Metazoa > Chordata > Mammalia > Artiodactyla > Ziphiidae > Mesoplodon > Mesoplodon densirostris. The sequence goes on from NC_082663.1 coordinate 9,686,413, forward strand.
ATCACCAGACCTTCCCTTCCTGCCTGGTGTAGTTCAGCAGGAAGACGCAGGTGAACATTTATGACATTTGGGCTCCCCCCACCTGCCTGGTGAATTCAAGTCATTCCAGAAGCATTTCCAGTGTTGTCTTTTTCTGACATCCTACCCAGAGAGCAAAGCCAAGGATGACAGAGGATAAGTCCCTGGCTTTGAAACCTTGCAATTGGGATTTGCTGGGCTGGGTTTCCAAGTTACTTTGGACCAGCACTCCATTTTATTTTCCATGTCTCCCTTTCTGGAACTGGAATGTCTATATACCTATTATCCTGTGCCTGTCCCAGCACTGTATGTTGGGGGAAGATAACCTGTTTCTTTAAAATCATAGGTTCACAGGTGAAGAGAAATTGTTCCCCAGAAGCTGTACTTCATGGGTTACTCATCTACGTTGGATTTAGATGATTCTGGTTATGGACTTTGGAGCTGAAGAGATTTAGGACTTTGAGTTGATGCTGTAATTGGGATGAGACCTTGGGATGAGATGAAAATACGTGGGGTGGATGTGGATCTTTGGGGACCAGAGGGTGGACTGTGGTGGACAAATAATGGCCCCCCAAGATGTCTATGTCCTAATCCCTGGAAACTGAATGGATTACCTTACATGGAAAAAGGGACTTTGCAGATGGAATTAAGGTTATGGACTTTAAAATAGGGAGACTGTCCTGGATGATCCCTGTGGGCCCAATTTAATCACATGAGCCTTAAAAGCAGAGAACATTCTCTGGCTGGAGTCAGAGAGATGCAGCAGAAGGGAAGTCAGAGAGATCCCAGCATGAAGTTTCAACTTCCTGCTGCTGGTTCTGACGTATGGGGGCCACATGCAAAGATGAGAGAGAGGCGGCTGGCTTCCAGTTGACAGCCAGAAAGGAAACAGAGACATCAGTCCTACAGCCACAAGGAACTGGGTTCTGGCCACAACCTGAAGGAGCTTGGAAGCAGATTCTCCCAAGAGCCACTAGAAAGGAACACAACCCTGCCCATACCTTGATTTTAAGTTGGTGAGACTGGAGTCAGACTTCCAATCCAAAGAAACAAACTGTAGGATAATAAATTTGTGTTGCTCTAAGTCACTAAGTTCATAGTAATTTGTTACAGCAGTAATAGGAAACAAATACACAGCATTGAGCTTTTACTCAATTGTAAGTGGAGTTCTTATCAACACCATCCCTAAATGTTTCACACTCCATCCTTTCCCTGGAAAACTGCTTATCTGCAATGAGCTCATGCAAGTTTTAAGATATTTCCAGATGATCAAATAATTGTATTGATTTGATCAAGACCCAAATACCCCATATATAAGACAATAAAGATTGTTTCTAATCGGATGAGGTGCTGCCCTCGACTGTGCAAGGCCAGGAGATATTCTATGTAACTCAGAGCATACTAAGACTCTCTGCACAGGAAATATTGATGTGATATGATGATGCACCATAAAGTATGCTGCTTTTCCCCCCCATCTCTGATCTGATTAACCACAAGAGCGCCACCAGGTCAGTGGTTATCAGCTTGCTCTCCTGCTTAGCTGAAATCCTTCACTTCTGCCAGTCCTCTTTCTGGCAGAAGAGTTGCCCGAAAACCTCAGTCTTCATGGCTTCGAGGGAACAGAAAGTGCAGCAGCTGGTACTCTACACTGCGTGGGAAACAAGTGCGTGGACTGTAAGGGAGAGAAATGAGGCAGCTTCCCAGGTCTGACTGAGTGAAGGCTGTAGTGTGGCCTCCTTGCTTTAAGTGAATTCCCAGAACATCATCTGAAATGCTAACCCTAAGGACCAAATGGTAAGAACAGCATTAGGAATAGCCCCACCTCCACAAATTTTATTGGGTACAAATAATGGGAGGTTGAATTTACTTGAAAAGCTCTTGATTTCTCTCTCTGCATATGTGTTTTTAAAGCTGGTACTTCATTAGAGTCAAGTCAGAACAATTTCCAGAGAAATCCATTTCCCTTTTTCTTTTTCTTTCTTTCTTTTTTTTTTTTTAAGATTAGCACAGTCTTGCTGCTTAGATTCCTGCTATGCACCTTACTGTCTTCTCCCAAGGAAGGCAATTTCTTTATAAATCCGGACAGCGATAGCTCAGTAATTGCTTTGCTGAGATGCAGAGACAGAATGCTTCTGTGGCCTAAAGGACAACTATGTACCGAGCCAACAGTAAACCCCGCTGCCGTGCTGTCCTCAAAGCGAAGGCCTCCTGTTGACAGTGCCACCTCCATTCAGGAATGTAAACCAGCAGAGAGAGACGGAGGACCCCTCTGACGTTGACTGTTCAATGCTGTCCCTTTTGAGGACTACCTAGATGTGTGCCTTCTGAAGTCAGCCACGCATCCCACACACTGTTCCGGAGATGCCCAGAGCAGAACCAGAAACACCCGTGCTAACAGACACCCTATTGCCGTCAAGTACTACCTAGGGTTTCAGCTCCATGATTCCAGTTAAAATTGATGGATGCCACAGAGTTAAGTGCTCTATGAAATGTCTGCTCAAAGTTTCCTGTTGGGTTAAATTACAAGGAAATTGTAGGGAAAAAAGGGTGAATGCTGTGTGGCTAAAACCATTACCTGTGAACCTAATTGTGCCTATGTTTTCTTTTCTTTCTTTCTTTTTTTTTTTTTTGTGCTCTGTGAACACCCACAATTGTTTTCTAGCCTGTAGTTACTGGACCACATCGTGAGCTTGGAGCCATGCCATGTGGCCCAATCGATGCCCACCTGCCCTGTTCTCCACTAACTCCTGAAATATTTCACTCAGGTACATCTGTGGTGGGCTCTTCTTTCTGGAGCGCAGACTCAGAATCAGGATGCAACTCACATTGAAAGCCCCCAGATCCCACCTCTGTCCTGGCACCTTGGCATCCCGTTAAGTCTAGGTACCACCATCACCACTGCAATGAGCATTTCCATAGAATAAAGCCATTTGCCAGGCCTGGCCTGATTACAAATGCAACAACAGCAAAAAGAAAATGTCAGGGTCAAAACGCAAATGAAGTTCAAACATGAATTAAAAACAGTGTTTTCTTCTTTTTCTGCTAAACCAGTGATCAACCAGATCGAGTTAACACAAATCACAAAACCTGAGTTTTAAAACACATATAATAAATAAATATGCTAGGAAACTGTGAAATAGAAATGCAGTATTCACTTCACCAAGCAGACAGCTTCCAGGAAAATGAGCATCCTGGCTAAATAAATAATGAGTAATGCTGAGGCCATCCAATTCCGGGTATTTTGAGTCCTCCATCTTCTAAGAAGTAGGAGAACAAAGCTGACTGATAAGGGATTATAGGTAATTGGCTACTTGCCTTTTAAATGTCAGACTGTGGGCTTGAACACTTTCAAGATTTGGCATTATGGGGCTTCCCTGGTGGCGCAGTGGTTGAGAGTCCGCCTGCTGATGCAGGGGACACGGGTTCGTGCCCCGGTCCGGGAAGATCCCACATGCCGCGGAGCGGCTGGGCCTGTGAGCCATGGCCGCTGAGCCTGCGCGTCCGGAGCCTGCGCTCCGCAACGGGAGAGGCCACAACAGTGAGAGGCCCGCATACCGCAAAAAAAAAAAAAAAAAAAAAAAAAAAAAAAAAAAAAGATTTGGCATTATGTTCTGGATTATTAATTGCTATTATGAAAACCACCTTTCTAATTTTCATTCCAATTCAACACCTAATTCTCCATATGCAGTCAGGTAGTCTTTCAATTTATTTACTTACAAGAAATTTTAACAAATCATACTTCAAACACTTATTAAAGCTGGGAATCCACGTGATTTTTTAAAGCTCACTCATCTAGATGATACATTTTCCTTGAGGTGCATTTCTTGCTTTCATAATTGCTTTGATCACTCACAGATAACACTGAGTCCAGAGGCAAAGAAGTGCATTTACTCCTTTTTTTTTTTTGACAGTTTTACTTTATTTATTTATTTATTTATGGCTGTGTTGGGTCTTCGCTTCTGTGCGAGGGCTTTCTCTAGTTGTGGCAAGCGGGGGCCACTCTTCATCGCGGTGCACGGGCCTCTCACTGTCGTGGCCTGTATTGCTGCGGAGCACAGGCTCCAGACGCGCAGGCTCAGCGGCCATGGCTCATGGGCCCAGCCGCTCTGCGGCATGTGGGATCTTCCCGGACCAGGGCTCAAACCCGTGTCCCCTGCATTGGCAGGCAGACTCTCAACCACTGCACCACCAGGGAAGCCCAAGAGGCAAAGAAGTGCATTTACTCTTGTGTCTTCCCTCTTCCTTCTGTTTCTCCCCCACTATGCTCCGTGCAGTTTCCCAGCCCCTCCCAAATATGGCTTTCTTCTGGGTGTTTACTGTCAGACTGCTGCCATCAGCATTTCTCTAAGCTGAGGGCTCATTGTCCTTGCCCAGCATGGGAGGGTTAAGGGGTTAGAAGAGGGAGACACTGGACACAGAAGGCAAAAGCCCTTGTTACTCCGTTGCTCCAGGCCAGATGCCAGGCCAACATCCCTCTCTGCTTCAAACATTTTTGTTTGTTTGTTTTCCTACATTTCTTTTTTGAAAAACGACTCCTGAAATTTGTGGCCAAAATGTTAATAATAATAGTCCCTGGATCAAAACAGCTTAAGCCTCATGTCCAAATGAGAAGGAAGTGATTTTTTAAAAAAAAATTCCTTTAATCTCTTAAAATGTACCCATCTCTCCTAATTGCTATTTCATGAATTTAGGCGTTTTGATGACTCATTCAGCAGCCTTTTATTTGGGCCAAAGAACATGATAAATGATGAAAAGTCTAGACTCCAGTTAATTTGGCCAGAGATTATTGTATAGTTCTAGCTAAGAGAAATGAACAAAGAAAGCCAATCTTTGGCCAAAAATGAATTAAAGCTGCAGAAGGTATCTCTGGACCACCGTCTTTTCTTCTTGGTTTGGAATGGACATATCTAGTGTAGGAGTGGTGGGTGACAGGAGGGAGGAGAAACTCTAAGAACACATATATAATTTGTGTGAGAAAAGCATACAGAAAACTCAGTAAAACTAAGATCACTTGTCTTTTAATTTTTTTCTGAAAGGTAGAACAGTATACTTTTAATCTTAAATACTGAAACATCTTTAATTTCTGGAAGAAATTTCTGAGAGACTTATTAAAAGAAAGCAGAAGCCAGCTTCTTAAAGAGGCATGCCAATGTGGTCTTTTGAGTTTACGCACTGGTCTTAATCGCAATTTAGGAATAATGTCGGAAAAATCAGTATCAGAACAATTCAAAGAAACTCACATTTTAAAATCAAGTTTAATTGTCTGCCTCCATTATTGCTATGACTGGACTTGTTCTTTTTCGTTGTGGGAAGGGCAAATTCTAAAGATGTCTCTTCAATATCACATGACATCACGCATATGTGGCATCTCATTTTAAAAAATGACACAAATGAACTTATTTACAAAACAAACAGACTTACAGATATCGAAAACAAACTTACGGTTAGCAAAGGGGAAACGTGGTGGAGAGGGATAAATCAGGAGTTTGGGATGAACGTAGACACACTACTATATGTAAGATGGATAACCAACAAGGACCTACTGTAGAGCAAGGGAACTCTACTCAATATTCTGTGACAGCCTATATGAGAAATGAATGTAAAAAAGAATGAATACATGTATATGTAGAACTGAATCACTTTGCTGTACACCTGAAACTAACACAGCATTGTACATCAACTATACTCCAGTAAAATTAAAAAGCAAAAACCAAAAATCCGCTTAAAAAGAAAAATGTCTCTTCAAGATGGCTGACCCCTAGTGGTTCAATCAAACACTCAAACACTAACCTAGGCACTGCTGTGAAGGGGCTTTGCAGACGGAATTAAGGTTACTAATCAGCTGACCTTAAGGCAGGGCAATGATCCTGAGTTTTGAGGATCATTTTTAGGAATGAGGATTCTTGGGCTCAGTGTAATCACGTGAGCTCTTAAATACTAAAGAGGGAGAGTCAGAGGGTCAGTCCAGGCTGACGGAGGGGCTAGGAGAGACGAGGAAGGTTTAGGATAGAGGGCCTGACATTGCTGACTCTGCAGGATAAGGAAGGGGACCACCATCCAGGGCAGGTGGTGGCCTCTGGAAGCTAAGAACACCTCCCAGCCTCCAGCCAGCAAGGGACTGAGGCTCTCAGTCTACAGCTGCAAGGACCTGAACGTGGCCACTGACCCAAAAGAGCCAGGAAGTAGGTCCTCCCCAGAGCTTCCTGAGAACAGCCCGCTGGCAGACACCTTGATTTTGGATTTGTGAGACTTCAAGCAGAGAGACCAGCCAAGCTCCCTGGACTTCTGATATAAACCACTCTGAGACAGTAAGTTTGTGTTGTTCCAGCCCCTTACATTTGTGGTAATTTGATATGGCAGCGATGGAAACACCACTTCATTTGCATAGCCACCGAAGAAAAAAAATACTCCTATCTTTCATAAATGTTCATTTTAACATTTCTGCTAAAGTATTTCAAAACTTTGAGACACGCTTTTTGCATTTTCCAATGGAGGCGTTTTAGAGGTTCTGAATGATAAGATGCCGTCGTTAGGATTTTTAGATGACTCTTGCTGCAGGAATGGTAAGCTAAATGCATCTCTCACCAACTCCAGATAACCTAATGTGACTTTCCTTGGTTTACTACCATCAGATGGCCTGCTCTCAACATGAGTACAGGATAATGGCACCGCTGGGTGCAAATTTCTTTTTAGTGCTTTAGGGGTGAAGCGAGTCATGCCTTAAAAAAATCCAAGATTTATAATGCTGCATAGAAAGGTCACACAGCAAAGACACTTCGAGCAGCCACAGAGCCTTGTTAAAAACAGCTCACAGGTTGCCCGTGAAGAGTCTGGTTTCACTATCTCTCCTCATCACTCTAAATAAGTTTTTCAATTAGAGGGCTTCTCACCTGTTATGGTACCGGTGCCATTCTCCTGATGCTGAACAAATGTTAAGGTTTTATTTAAAAACTGTACCCTTAAGCAGCTCAGGGGCCACCCTGAGAATAACTAAAAAACAAAAGACAAGACTTGTACCTTTCACTATGGGCCCAGGGCACGTGTGTTTTCTGGCTTCACTGCCCTTTGTAAATGAAAATGGTTCTTGGAATTCTGGCACAAGACACACAAAACGACTTCATGGGGAAAATGTCAAGGCATCAGTGCACCATGAAAATAATCTAGAAAATATAATTTGGAAACACAAGGTTTTTCTAACAATCACTTTATTATAATTACTCTTATTACCAATCCTTTTATATGTGCTAATATGGGACGGTTTTCATCTGTTAATCAACTAAGAAAAAAAGTTACAGCAAAGACAGGATAGAATGATTCCATTTTTGTGCAAAAGGGAAGCAGGGAGAGGACCCTTATATGTTATACAGATTCACCAGCTATCAGACCAGTAGACACAGTGATCGAATCCATTATTTCCAATAATCCAATATTCCCCTCAAATTCCCCAAGAAACCCAATGTGTTACTTTAGTTTTAATCACAAGTACTCATCACAGAATTTGTTCTTTACAGAACATGCTAAAAATCAAGTATATAGTTTATTTCCACATCAAAGAAATTGAGAATTGCTTCAGGTGTAAAGCAAAAGTTCTTTCTTTTTTTCTTCCACATGGACACACCTCAAGGACAGTGTGCCCATGACCGACACCCTCCCATCAGCACTGGCCACTGGCAGTGTGGGGAGATGTCGGGGGGGCTTGTGGGTAACAAGCAGTTACAAGGCAGCCAGCCACAGCCTTACCCCTGCTCTCTGTCTGGTCTGCATCACAGCGGATGGACAGAGACACTTACCTCTCAATTAGTGGTGGTGTCCTTGGTTTGTTTGTTTGGTTTTAATTCTGATTTCCCTCACCATGGAGCCCCTGAATTACACTGGGGACGAACAGAATAGGAAGAATGAGGGTGACCTTTACAAAGTATAGGGAGCCTTTATGAAGGAGCCTTTACGAAGTATATTTGTGGTCACAGTGATCAACAGAGGTGACTAAAGAAGAAACCTTAAAAGCTGAGAAAAAAAAAGAGAGAAACATGTAATGGAGAAAAAGAAAAGTAGTGCTAACTGGGACCTGTTCAGAGGGTTTCCTTAAACGTTATTTTGCTGTGCACTGAACACTTTAACTTGCTGGATAAATATGGTGTCACTCTTGCTCGAATCCTGTGTTACCCACACATCTACATCCAGTCAGCCAGCACGTTAAAGCATGAATGTCAAAGCATCTGCAGAATCCTCCTCCATGGCTACTGCCAGGACCATAGCACTGGCATCTCTTGTCTCTTAATGGGTCTCTCTGCTTCCGCCCTCATTCTGAAACTGAGCAGGACCTTGTAGGACTCCTGGGCACAAAAGTCTGTCTGTGGCTCCCCGTTTCTTGTTTGTAGGAAATAGGCTTCATTCAGCCTCCATGACCTTCCCCGAGTGCCAAAGGTCAGGTTCAAACAGTTGGTTGCTAATTAGGGAAGTGGGGGGATGTGGAGACAAGGGAGGAGCAGTCAAAAGAAACAACAGCGCAGCCTTGGGCCAGGGTGCTGGTTCCCCGTGAAGGGATACACATAAAAATATTTTTGAGCTGTTCTGCAGATACTAGAACCCTACCACGTGGAAGAAGTTAACTGTCTGCTGCCCACAAGCAAACACATCCCTTCTGGTTCTGGTTGGAACCAAAAGGTTGATGATGCTGATTCCACTTACCTCCCCACAAACCAATCAGAAGAATGTCCACAAGCTCATCACGCCCTCTGCAAACCATTATGATAAAACTCCTCACTACTTCCCCAGGTCAGCACACACAGTTTTGAGGGCATTAGCCTGTTGTGTCCCCTTTGCCTGACAAAAGCAATACTTTTCTACTTCACCCAAAACTCTGTCTCCGAGATTCAATTCGGTACCGGTGTATAGAGCCCAAATTTGGGCTACAGTTCCCCCACCTCCCAGGGAAGCTTCAGTGATTCTTCTAAGATGTACATTGGAGCATGAGTCCACCACCCCAAGACCTTCCACTGTATTCAGAGTCAAACTCAAGGTCCTGCCCATGGCACACGGCTGGGACACTCTTCCTTCTTTGTCACTTGGCCAACTCCTACTCATCTTTCTTGTCTTTTTCACAGGAAGGCTTTCCCTGTTCCCCTGACTGGGTGAAATCCCTTTGTTCTATGCTCATTCATTGTACGCTTTCATAATTCTCACCCCACTTATATTACTTGCTTACTGCCCCCTGGCATCTGGTCATTCCACACTCAGGTCACAGAGCATCATGCTACTCTGGGAAAGAGCTAGAGGCTGGGCAGCTGGCCTGCAAGAAGGACAGCTGTGGGAAGGATGGTCAGCCATGCAAGCTGACAAAGTGAAGACAAACTCTGATTAGGGTTAGGAGAAGCCAGACAGATGCCCTTGGCCAGCGTGTCTGCACTCCTGCACTCAGAAGCACAGGCTGGCAGTAGGCAGCCCTCAATGGTCCTGTGTCTCCACCCAGGGCCCATTTTAATCTGTGACTAAATATGCATGGCTGCTTATGATTAATTTCTTTGCTTGTCAAGTGGATGATAACTTTCTAGCATGGGAAGGAGACAGAGGACTAAGTGACAGCAATACTAATGTACTGTAGCCACAGAAAGGACATAAAATTGGAAACCAGCCTCCAGCCGCCCGCTCCTTCTCCAGCTCTGGTCCATAGAGAGTTCAGAGACAGACCAGGCCACCTTCTTATCCCGTTAAAAGAATTTCAGGCAAGACACTCTGGAGTTGCAGGTCGTGGGGCTTCTTGGGGAGCCAAGGAGAAGGATACGCACAGGGACACGCCATGAACACCTCCACACCCTTCTCTTAGCAGGTCCTGATTTGTGTAATACAATGTTTGTGAAATGTTGACATTCATTTGTAAAGAATGGAAGTATTTTATGCTCTGAAACTCAGCCTGGGGGGGCTAGAAAAGCTTTGGTGTCAAATTTCCACTCTGATAGTATCAGCCTGGCCTTGGACAACACATTTAAACTCTCTAACCCTCAATTTCTCCATCTATAAAGTGGGCTTATATTTGAGAGGATTAGACGAGGCACAGTCTGTGAAGCACCTAGGAGCCAGAGGGGACCCAACGCTTAGCCCTCAACTCTCCCTTGATCATTCCCAGTAGCTCCCAAGACTTTCATTCCAATTGCATGATGGCTGCTGTCCAGAGCCAGCAGCCAGCAGTTAAAGTGAGTTTCCTGTGGGCCAGGCCCTGTGCCAAGCTATTTACGTGCATGGCTGCAGGGCCAGCATAAGGGTGAGGTGAACGAGGCCTTTACTCAGTGCAAAATTTAGGGTGGGGTACTCCAAAAATTCACTGATCATCAGAAATAATAGGTAATTTTTAATTGTGATAAAATATAAGTAATAAAATTTATCATCTTAACCTTTCTTTTTTTTTTTTTTTTTTTTTTTTGCGGTATGCAGGCCTCTCACTGTTGTGGCCTCTCCCGCTGCGGAGCACAGGCTCCGGACGCGCAGGCTCAGCAGCCATGGCTCACGGGCCCAGCTGCTCCACGGCATGTGGGATCTTCCCAGACCGGGGCATGAACCCGTGTCCCCTGCATCAGCAGGCGGACTCTCAACCACTGTGCCACCAGGGAAGCCCCATCTTAACCATTCTTTAGTGTACAGTTCAGTTGTGTTGAGTACCTTTACATTGCTGTACTAAGTAATTTTAACACAATATTTTTTCATCAAAATTAATGAAAAAATCTGTGATGAACAAAATATCAAAAGTTTATTTTATTTTATTTATTTACTTTTACGTTTTTTAAATTAAGTAGTCCTTATGGAACAACTATGCCTGTCTGTTATTAACGTCAGTTCTCTGGTGCTTATAGGCATTGGAGTTTTAGAACCTTGGTACTAATGAGATCATTTCCTGTTTTTTTAATTTTTAAAACATTTTTTTTAATTTAAAAAAAATTCTCTTTTTTTGGCTGCGCCATTCGGCTTGTGGGATCTTAGTTCCCTGACCAGGGATTGAGCCCAGGCCCCCATCAGTGAAAGCACAGAGTCCTAACCACTGGGCTGCCAGGGAGTTCCCTCAAATATCAACATTTTAAATAAAAGAGGGCTCCAACTCTGCACAGCTCAGCCTTCCTTGCCTCACCCTTGTCCTTGCCCTGCATCAACACCATCACCGCCGTTCATGGATGGAGAACCTGAGGCTTGGAGAGGCCACTTCAGGTGCCCAAGATCACACAGCTAGTGGGTTTCCAGTCAGATCTGGATTTGAAGGCCAACTCCTCTTGGTTTGGACTTTACAGTTAAGATGGTATCCCATAACAACATCACACTTATCTCAAAGACAGGGCGTCTGAAGCTTCTAGTGCATGGCCTGGACTGGTCCAGGCTCAGCAAACAGAGCCAGTGCCATCACGGCCCCACCTGTGCCTCTGCTAGCTCCACAATCCCCTCCCCTTGCCTCTCCCCTGCCCGCATCCTTTCTCCTCCCTGTGGGCATGGCTGAATCTCTACAGCACAGGGAACACTGTGTCTCTAACAGCTTACCGCTCCACAGTTCCCCGTGGCCTACAAAAATAAAGGAACCTCTTCAAAATGACCCTCCCTCCCAGCAATCTTAACAATCAGCTCCCAAAAGACCCTTCCCCTCCCAGGGGCCTCTCAGGTCCTTCCCCGCCAACCACACCCTGACTAGCTCCCCTCAGCCCCTTGCTCAGCCCCAGTGGGCCTCGGGCTCTTCCTGAATACGGACCCTATGGCCTGGACCACACTGCTCTTCCACCCACTTCCCCTGAAAGCTTTCCTTCCTCCCAGTGCAGGCCTCTGGGCTGTCTTCCTGGAGTCCTGCAGGTGGAATCTATGATTCTTTCACTCAGAGGTCTTCTAGAAATTCTGCATAAACTTTTTATGGCACTAAGGGCACACATTATGCCCTATAGCTCAGGTTCCCTTCTACCCTTTGAGGCCATAAGTATCATGTCTTATTCATGTGTGTTTCTCTGGTACCTAACAGAGTCCTGGGCACATACTAGAAACTCAATATCTGTGTGGAACAAGAGACGTCACCCATTTTATCTACGCTGTTGATTTAGCACTTGACCAAGGAGGCGATGATGAGATGGCTATGGCTGTCCTGATTCTTTATGAGTGGGGCAGGCTGGCTGCAGTGCTGAGTGCTGATAGGCTGAGGCCGAGGCTGACGTCATGGCAGAGGATTCTATTCAATATTTGGATTCTGAAAGCACAGGTTTAAATCTTGGCTCACAGCTTTCTACCACGAGCTCTAAGACAAATTGCTGAACCTCTCTGAGCTGCAGTTTCTTCTTATTTAAAATTGGGGGATAAAACCCCAAACAGTAACCTATCATTTATAAAGTTGTTGTGAGAATTAAGTGATTAGTGATATTAGAGAGTTTTTGTCCATATTTATTATCTAACTGCGCTGATAAACCAACAGTCCAACAGTTTCCTTTCAATGAGGTAGAAGAAGAATTCAGCATCGTAAGAACCAGGGGTAATAAGACCCAACTGCAAGGACAAACTGAACTAAACAGGAGAAAATATATTCTGCCATTTGGTGAAACTGATTGATGTGGTGGTTTTATTTAACAGAAATATCACAAACACCCACACTGGAAAATAAGCAGGTACATAGCTCTAACCAAGAAATTGATCTCACGGGGAAACGGGTGATCATGCAAGTAACATTCTCTCTGCAACTGGGAAGATTTTATGAGTAGCCAGGAAAGTTAAAAGGTTCTTTGCTTTGGTGAAAATTAGTACAGGACACTTTTTAGGCAGCCAGTAAACAGCAAGAGAAGGACTGTTCACTGATTAATTAATTCATTCATTCAGTTAAGAGCTATTTATAGGGGTCTATCAGGGCCAGAGGCTGTTCTGGGGCAGGGAAATCTATGACGATAAAAGACACGATCCTTATGTAGTTAAGAACGTAGCTTGTGGAGCAACTGGCCTGACACACACAAGAACACAGGCAAGGACATCACTCCAAACTGTCAGAAGGTCTGATCAAGAGCTCAGCATGCTTTGCAAAGGCATTAGGGAGGGGAAAGTGTTGAGGAAAGTCTCTCTGAATAGAAGACATTTAAACTGAGCCTAAAGGTAAAGAAGAGAGAATAAAGTCCTCCAGGTGCTGGGAGTCACACATAAAGGTCCTGATGTAGAAAAGATCTCGGTGTATAGAGCAGCAGAAAATAGGTCAACATTGCAAACACAGTGAGGGCAGAGGGGCCCAGTGTGGGGCTGGAGACTTGGAGTGTCTGGCCAGCTCTGACCATGTAGCTGCAGTGAGTTGTTCCCAGTCCTCAGAGTTTTAAAGTGAAAACTGTAACATTAACGTAGTGCCTTTCTTTTAAGGACTCATGCAGAGTACTATAAAGACAAATGGCCTTAATAATCCAACAGTTGGAGAGAAAACTTCTCTGGAATGAATAGACAAAAGAAAAGGCAAACAAGGTGAGAAAAAGAGAATGGTCTAACCCAGAAAATGTAACGGGATGGACATACATAAAATAGGTAGGGAAACAGTTTGACAGTTCCTAAAAACTTATACCAAGAAGGACCATACGATCCAGCAATTCTGCTCCTAAATGTATGCCCTAAAGAATGAAAATAGGGGCTCAGACAAATAGAGGGACATGTTAATAGCAGCATTCGTTATGGTACCCAAAGGGCAGACACAGCCCAAATGTCCATCGATGGATGAATGTATAAACAGAATGTAGTATATCCATCCAAAGAAATACTCATCAGTCCACTATAAAAAGGAATGAAGTACTCATCCAAGCTACAACATGGATGAACCTTGAAGCCATTATGCTAAGTGAAAGAAGCCAGTCACAAAAGGCTATACATTACATGACTGCATTTAAATGAAATATCCAGAATAGGTAAATCCAAAAAGGCAGAACACAGACTGGTGATCACCAGGGCCAGCAGGAGGGAGAATAGGGAGTAACCATTTAATGGGTTCAGAGTTTCTTCTTGGGGTCATGAAGATATTCTGGAACTAGGTAGAGGTGGTTGCGCTACATTGGGAATGTACTAAGTGCCACTGAATTGTTCACTTCTAAATGGTTCATTTTATGTTAAATGAAAGAAAAATAAGCTGGGGGGAAGGAAATGCTGGGGAAGTAGGGGGTCATGCCAGAGTCAAAATAGAAGGGGCCCCTTGAGGAGAGGGATGCAGTTTTGCGGCTGGTCAGATTGACCCATGGGCCAGGTGAATCTGATCTTTATGGTTCATCGTACTTCTCGACCTTTGGCTTCACTTAAATCAAAGCCTTCGGAGCATAAAAAGTTCCTATATAAAGAAGAGGAATCTTACAGTCCTTGAGAGGTGACAGGTAAGGGCTCCCTTTCTCCAACAATGTTCCTGTCTCAGTGGTCACGTGGGTGCTTTAGACCCACAGCTTTGCCTTTCTGAGCTGTGGTTCCCTGCTGGCCTCAGTGGAAGGATGCTCAGACACTTGTCTTCCGAAGGTCTCTGTCTAAGCTTGCAGGGCATCCTGGCTGGGTGCTTGAGAGGAAACAGTAGGATAATCTCTCTCAATCATCTCCCCTCAAATAGAAACGAGCCCTGGAAAATCATAATAAACCCCAGCATCAGTTCCTTTGTGAGTCTATTGCTAGGGGTTCTGGCTGCTGACACTTGGGTCCCTCTGATTTGGGAAGCACCGGCCTCTTAATCTATTTCAGCTGCTTAAAAGTGACAGGGGTCAAGGACAAATGACATTTAATCAGGTTTGCTAGTCAGGATGGCAGTGCTGCCTGTAGAGGAGAAATAAGTAAAGTTCCTTTATGTTCTAGGAAGAAACTTATCAGCACTCCCTTCAGACGTGCTAAGGAAAAATAGCCTTTCAGGTCCTGTTAAGATTCTAAGACCTGAAAGCAGTTTCCTCCAAAACATGGGAGGGAGGACCCACTCTATGCAACAGACCACAAGCCACACTTCCTGGCAGGTTTTACAAGGACATGGTGCTTTTCCTTCCCTGAAATAATTATTTTTTGCAGTAAGCTTCATTGTAACCACTTGACCCAAACTTGTGCAAAATAGAAAGCTCTTAGAGCAGTGAGTGCCAACTGCAATGACGATGCTTTTATTTGGCAGGGCCCTTGTTTGTTTATATAAATTAGCCTGCAATTACCAATAACACTGTTGGTCCAAAATAAGGTCAGGCCAAATGTAATGCCGGGAAGAACAATGGTCTGGACACGAAAGTCCAGACAGGGCTATCATGGAGAATTACAGGGGATGATTAATTAGCTGGCCTCTTCCTGGGTATTGCCATTCTCTCATAACATCTTTGTCCTAACACAGCTCCTTTCTGGTAATAAGTTACCTTAAGAGAAATGTAATTAGTTTTGGGGATTCATTAGCCCCAGTCAATGCATCCACAGCACGGCGTCTCCTTGCTACTGGAGTGCCTGTTAATGGGGAATAATGATGTATTTTTCTTTCTATGGGATAATAACAAAGGACGTAGGCTTAGTCTGAAGTCCTGGCGTGTTTGTCCTTTTACTCAGCAGACTGAAAAACTCAAAGTGAATTTATGATACAGACTTAGAAAAGCACAGGGTCCTGAAAATCTAGTGTGAAGGTTGTCACGTTTCTCCTAACTATTGCTTCTTTTGCTTAAACCTTCTGGAGGCAAGAAAATGTAGACCAAGCATGACATCTGGACAGGGCTCCTCTCTCTTTGACTTTTCTCTGCTTAAGAAGAACACTTTAGTTGGTACTTCCAGAAGCTTCTGCCAGCTCAGAATGAGAACTTTCTAATAAGCACTAAAGAATGATTTTTACCTTCAGTAGCTTCCCCAGTGCTCGGGGAACTTGCTATGAGATGCTGAGGATCGCATAGCAGAGAGGCAACATGGAGGTCCACGATGCAGGCATCTCAGTGGGGAGTCTCTATTCTGCCCACCTGCACCTCTGCTTCTTATGACCCTCATGCAGCCATAGCTCTCTGAGTACAAAGACCCCATTTCTCATCCCTCCCTATCGCAGCTTCAAAGGGTGATGGAGAGGAACCCAGGGAACCAGACATCCCAGTCAGCCTCCCCTGCAGCTGTCTGTCAAATGCCCTGCAGTGAACAGTCATGGACACCTGCACAGGGACACAAGGAAATCACTAACCCAGGAAAGGGGGCCTGTGAGAACAGGAGGGCAACTGGAAAATTTCCTACTCTTTTTTTCAAATATTCTTGGTCACCTAAGGAAGAAATTAAATTTATTTCAAATAGACTCAAGGAATAGAACAAGGAGAGCAGCAAAATTAAGAGACAGGTTGGGTGGGGCAGAGCTGCACATCCAGCTCTTCACTCTGAATCCATAAGATGGTGGCTAGGAGGGTGCTCTCTGAACTGGTGCTTCTGGACAATGTTATTCGTGGCTCTCATTGACTATGTTTCTCTTTCCTCCAAGAGCAATCGTAACTGCAAGTTGGAGATCTTCATCAATGTTACTGAACATGGGCTAGCCTCTGTGTGTGCTCTGATGTTCTTCTGTGAATTGTACCATCTCCTTGGTTGTTTTGTCCCAACTCTCGTAAATATTGGCTCTATTTCAAAATAAATGTCACTTTGAAAAGGGAAAGGAGAAATGGTATGAAAACAGATGGACTGAAGTCCTGGAGAAGCTTAGTATGTAAGCAATAAGTAAAACTGTTTGGCGAGCTCTTTCTTCTTCAATTTATGGTTCATAGACTTGTTTCTTAGCCTTTTCTCCAGAGAAGCTACTTCTGAAGCAATGTAATATAATTTGGGTGGCAGAAGGAGGAAAATTATATTTTTAATACCAAGAAGTTATGAAAGATTTTAAGAAGGAACCAGCACTTACAATTTGCTTTTTATTTATCAGGGAGCTAACACTTTATAACCCAATGGTTTATGGGAATAAATATTAAACATGATTGTCTACTAATTGGGAATTAACTAAACTTTCTCATTTAACCTTTTTTTAAAGGAAGTAATTTGTTCATACTAGTGGAAGATTTGAATATTCATACTCTGACAGGAAGAATGACTACTCATACCCCGTGTCCTCAAGTCCTTTCTCTACATCTGCCTCTTTATGCCTATCCTGCCCCTAGGTTCATCAGAACCTTTTTTTAGATTCCATATATATGTGCTAGCATATGGTATTTGTTTTTCTCTTTCTGACTTACTTCACTCTGTATGACAGTCTCTAGGTCCATCCACCTCATTACAAATAACTCAATTTCGTTTTTTTTTATGGCTGAGTAATATTCCATTGTATATATGTGCCACAGCTTCTTTATCTATTCATCTGTCAATGGACACTTAGGTTGCTTCCATGTCCTGGCTATTGTAAATAGTGCTGCAATGAACATTGTGGTATATGACTCTTTTTGAATTATGGTTTTCTCAGGGTATATGCCCAGTAGTGGGATTGCTGGGTCATATGGTAGTTCTATTTTTAGTTTTTTAAGGAACCTCTGTACTGTTCTCCATAGTGGCTGTATCAATTTACATTCCCACCAACAGTGCAAGAGGGTTCCCTTTTCTCCACACCCTCTCCAGCATTTATTGTTTGTAGACTTTGAAAAGATAAAATTTAATATTTGCTTGTCTTTTTAAAAGAAGCCCATATTTGCAAGAAAATTATAGGATAAATAATCAAAAACAAGTTTTAGCTAGATCCTGCAAATTTTCATAATTAAGTAGATCAGATTTTGCAGAAATAATTGATGGAAACTTTAAGAAGGAATAGCATGATGTGGTATTTTATATTAATCATTTATATTTAAGGTGAAATTGTTAAACTCTCACTTTCTCTAGCTTAGGGAAATAAAATAATGTTTTGGGAGAAATGATCTCTATTACTATTTCATGGAACATAAATGCCAGGAAGAACTTGGTGAAATTATAGTTAGTCTTCTTGGGACACAGAAAGGTCTTCTGAAAGAACAGAAAAATAAAGGTTTTTTTTTTCAGACTTTTCCTAATAGAAAAGGTAAGAGAAATGCAAAATCCTGAAGAGACAGAAAGCTTCAGGGCTACAAGATGTAATAATAAACCAATTAAAGGCAAAAAGCTTTTTATATGTAAAGAAAGAATGTATCAGTCAGAGGGAGCTTGTTCAGCCATGAAAATATTGAAAAAAATGTGGCTTTCTGAGGCATTATTTAGGAAAAACACACTCCAATTTGTCCAGTCTTGTGGCAGCCTAATGGGACTTAAAGGCATTAGGCTGTTTCAATGACATTGTCCACTGCTTTTGATGGCCAACTCAGACTGTCTAGCGTTTGCTCTTCATTGTAGCCTCATGCCTACAAGAGGGCTTAACACATAGTAAAGAGAATAGATGTTGAGAGAATAAAACTTGCAGTCAATATAAGTAACTCCTCTTGTCTGGATTCCATACTACCAAGTGACTTTCTGATGAAAGTGTGGCTCTTTAGTGGCTAGACTAGAGCCAATGAGAGTGCTGGTAAAAGATTAGGCTGATGGAACATCCATGAACATGCACCCGCTCAGATCTCTAACTGCAGGAGCATCACTGATCGATGTCAATTGCCCAGCTGCTGTGCCCTGAAATCTGTCAGTGTTTGCCTTCCTGCAGAGGCCTCACCTTGCACAGAGGCTCCCAGCCAGCAACTGAGCTCAGTGGCAGTGAAAAGGCAAGCCTGTTCCTGGGAAATGGGGGACTCCTTTGAAGGATGACTTTGGCTGGAGAAGTCTCCAGTGTTCTTGCTGAACTCCCCTAGAGTCGAAGACATTTCAATCCTTCCTTCCTCCCTCCCTTCCTTCCTTCCTGCCTGCCTGCCTTCCCTTGGGGTCAGACCTGCATCATGGTTTTATGGCTCCCAGCTCCTCTGGTTCCCAACCCATCTTTCCTCTCGGGGGTTTTCCTTAATTAAATATTGTGCATGGATCTAATTCTGTCTCGGTGAATGCTTCTCATAGGATCCCAAGTGAGTCAGCAACCTCTCCTCTGTGTAAATAGACACATGTGTTCTTAAGCTGCCTTTCATCTCTGGCTTATGGAATATGGTGAAGGGAGAGGAACCCAGCTGTGGCATCCTGCAACCTGGGACTTACATCACCTTTCAGTCTCTTACTAGTTGTATGACTTGAGACAAGTTACTCTTGCCCTTAAGGATATCAGCTTCTCGATTTGTAAAATGGGATAGGAACTCCTACCTCACTAGATTATTGGGACAATTGCATTAAACAGCATGCATATTAAAGAAGCACAGCATTATGATGAGCTTTTAGTTGGTGCTAAGCCAAGAGCTAATTTTCTCCTGATGGTCTTGTAGCTTGAAGGTCAAGTTTCTTACCAGGTAAGGCCAAAGGCCAGGCCCTAGAGCCTGTGGTATTCAAGGGTGATGACTTCTTTGAGGATATCTCCTTCAGGGGTGCCTTTTTTGGGGATTCCAACTTGGGGTCAGCTAGCGAATACCCTGATCATGCTTTACTTCTTTTTTTTTTTTTTTTTAACATTTCATCGAGGACATCTAGGCCAAACCACTCCTTTATAGCCATGGAATTTGACACCAAAATATTGTAGCCTAGTTTCCCTCAGGACAATTGGCAAGACGTATTAAAAGTAAACCTCAAATGCAGATCTCCTAATTTCAAATCAAAGGTCATATACATTCAATAACTAGAATTTAAGATGAATAGATTTTCTAAGATCCCTCTTTGGTTGCTAAATTAACTTATTGATTTCATCAAAGTACACGAATTTACTATGTCAATAGTTCAGTACATAAACCCCAATTAAGAACAAATTCATTAATTGGCTTTTTATAATTCTTATGTTGCCATATAATTTCTTGAAGTTCCATTGGTGACCACCTCTCCTTGAAGGTAAGAAAAGTAAAGTGTCAGCCTGTCACATATTTTTACTATTACTTCCACTTCGAAATAGAGACAGAAAGTTAACATTAGCTTTTTTTTTTGGCTAGGGAATAAGTATGATTTTGGCTTTGTTATACAATAAATTAAAATAGGCTTCATACTGGTCAACATGACCTTGCTAGAAGACTGTTTTAATTTATTAAAAATTGTTTCCCAAAGTGAGAACAAACAGTGAAAGCCAACTATTGGAGTATTATTATGGGCTGAATTATGTCCCTCCCAAGCTCAGATGTTAGGTCCTAACCCCCTGTACCTCAGAATGTTACTGTATTTAAAAATGGTCTTCAAAGAGGTAATTAAGATAAAATGAGGTCTTTAGCCTGGGCCCTAATCCAATATGGTGTCCTTAGAGGAAGAGGAGATCAGGACTCAGACACACAGAGGGGAGACCAAGTGAGAACATGGCCAGTAGGTGGCCACCTGCAAGCTGAGGACACAGGTCTCTGAGAACCAGCCCTGCCAACATCCTCATCTTAGACTTCTAAGCTCTAGAACTGTGAGAAAATAAATTTCTGCGGTTTAAGCCACCCCATCTGTGGTGCCTTGTTACGACAGCCCAAGCAAAGTGATAAGGGTACAAACCACCACCTCCTTCTGATTAGGTAAGAGGAAGCGAGTTAGAGGCATTGGGGTGCACCACGGAAACGGGAGCCCCCATCACTGACAGAGCTGCAGAGATGGGCAAACCAACCATCCTCTCTGATGGACTCCTAAGACCCCCTACTCATTCTGCTCCCCTGAATTCTGTTCCCTTCCTTCAAAGAGGACCTTTATTATTGAGTCATGACTCAAGGAAACCATCCACTTCGCCTCCATAATAGATACACTGATCAGGAAGTGGAGAACAGCGCAGGTGGGGAGCACCCTCTGCTTTAGGAGCAGGTGTGGGAAGATGGAGTGTGGCTGGGGTGATTGATGTCGTGTCTGTGCACAGAATCCACGTAGACTAGGTCCTCCTCTTTTCAGGGCCTGGGTAAGAGTATTCAATTCAGTGGCAACACAAGATTGAGATAAATCCAGAGCTCATTCTACAAGACATAAAAATACTTTAAAAAACAGATTCTTTTTATTAGATGCATAACGTTGGCAACCAACTGAACTGAACATAAAAATAATAATAATTCTTCTTTCCTCTGTCTAACGCAAGAGTAAACCAGATAAAATAAATTTCCTAGGAGCTTTCTAGGGAGAGTGTGATTATCACTAGTATGACTTTGCGATGGGGTTTTCTCAAGGTCACTCTAGAATTAGTGGCACCATGGGACCGAGCGCTCATCTGTTATATAGGTTAAAATGACTAATTGAGGGTCTGAGTTTAATTATACTCATAAGCAAAGGCACAGTGAAGCCCTTTTGACGGCCTTAATAACATTCTCTGTACACAAAGAGAGATGGAAAAAAATAGGGTTGTATACGGTTGTCCTTCCAGACAAGATGCTGAAGTGGGAACAGAATAATAAAAATAAAGAAATGACTGGGCGGCACCAGGAAATGAGCTGTGGATGTTAGTTAGCAATGCCAGCCTTATGTAAATTATTTCCGCTGGAGATACAGTCCTACGTGCTCATGACGAAATGTAACACAGCCAGACAGTAATGCCGATCTGATCCGAATTGCCATTTGGAGCTGGCAGATTTTTAAAAAGTGAAAAACGATATTCAGCAAGGCTTTACCCACAATTCATGCTGAAATGATAATAATGGCCAGGAAGGGATCTTTAGGATATTGATTTATGATATTTTATCATTTAAAAAAATTATTTATTTATTTTTGGCTATGTTGGGTCTTTGTTGTGGTGCACGGTCTTCTCATTGCCATGGCTTCTCTTGTTGTGGAGCACGGGCTCTAGGCACACAGGCTTCAGTAGTTGTGGCACGTGGGCTCAGTAGTTGTGGCTCGTGGGCTCTAGAGTGCAGGCTCAGTAGTTGTGGTGCATGGGCTTATTTACTCTGTGGCACGTGGGACCTTCCTGGACCAGGGATCGAACACATGTCCCCTGCACTGGCAGGCAGATTCTTAACCACTGTGCCACCAGGGAAGTCCCTGGTTTGTGATATTTTAAATGGAAAAATACAGTCACGTTTCACACTAAATCCAGAGAGCATTTATTCTGTACATAGCTGCTGGAGCCGACTTCCTTAAATGAGACTTAAGTCCTGTCACGTGCTCTGCATGAGAGCCGAGAATGACTGCTGGCTGTCCATGGTACCCAACAAGTTCACAGCCAACAAGTCCTCCTAGCTTTCAGAAGCAAGTTCAAAGTCAGGAGAGAAAGGAAGCCTGGCTCATAAATAGGCAGAAAACATAAGCCTTGGATCCACACATGGGGAGATGCTTCTTTCACAGCCACCCATCAAAGAGGTTGGATTTGAACTGCTTTGGTGGAGGCAGCCTCACCTGGGCTTGCAGAGCCAATCCTGCTGCAGGGGGTGAGCTGCCTTGAACGTGAGCTATGGAGGGGAATGGCCTTGGCTTAGGGAAAAATGGCTCTCTATCTGGATCTGTTTGTATCTGTTCAGGGTGTGGGCACTGTTTGGGGACAGGCAGCTTCTCTGAGTTATTCACCTCTTTATTTTCCTGCGCTGTGTCCTCCGGTGGCTGCTCTGCTTGGCAGACTCCACTGGGTTCCTTACTAGGGTGACCTTATCAGGCTCCTGGAGCTGCCAGAACAAAGTGCCACGGTCTGGTAGCTTAAACGACAGAATGTTATTCTTGCATGGTTCTGGAGATTAGAAGTCCAAAATCAAGGTGTCAGTAGGGCTGTGATCTCTCTGAAGGCTCTGGAGAAGAACTCTTTGCCTCCTCCTAGCTTCCCATGGTTGCTGGCAGCCCTTGTCTTTCCTTGGCTTACAGCTGCATCACTCCAGTCTCTGCCTGTCTTCACACAGATTTCCTCTCTGTGTGTCTCTGTGTGTATGTCCTCTCCTTATAAAGATACCATGCTTTAGGGCTTCGCTGGTAGCACAGTGGTTAAGAATCCGCCTGCCAATGCAGGGGACATGGGTTCGAGCTCTGGTCTGGGAAGATCCCACATGCTGCAGAGCAACTAAGCCCGTGCACCACAACTACTGAGCCTGTGCTCTAGAGCCAGCGAGCCACAACTACTGAGCTCATGCGCCTAGAGCCCATGCTCCACAACAAGAGAAGCCACCGCAACGAGAAGCCTGTGCACCACAACAAAGAGTAGCCCCTGCTTGCCACAACTAGAGAAAGCCCGCATGCAGCAACCAAGATCCAACGCAGCCAGAAATAAATAAATACATATATTTATTTAAAGATAACACACTTTAGATTTAGGGCCTACCCTAATTCAGTGTGACCTCATTTTTTTTAAAATTTATTGTATAGTTGATTTACAATGTTGTGTTAATTTCTGCTGTATAGCTAAGTGATTCAATTGTACACATACACATTCTTTTTCATATTCTTTTCCATTATGGTTTATCACAATCTATTGAATATAGTTTCCTATGCTCTACAGTAGGACTCTGTTGCTTATCCATTCTATATACAATAGTTTGCACCTGCTAATCCCAAACACCCAATCCATCCCTCTCCCACGTCCCCTCCCCCTTGGCAACCACAAGTCTGTTCTCTATGTCTGTGAGTCTGTTTCTCTTTCATAGATATGTTCATTTGTGTTGTATTTTAGATTGCACATATGAGTTATATCATATGGTATTTGCAGTATGACCTTACCTTAACTTAACTAGCTATATCTACAAAGACCCTATTTCCAAACAGGGTCACATTCTGAGGTTCCTGGTTGACACAGATTTTGGGGGACACTTATCCAACCTACTGCAGTGACCTCAGCCAAAATGAGCTTGTCCATAGTCTGAGTCAGTGTGACCTTCACTAGTAAGCCTTCAGTGTGCAGTTGGTCAATACACATTTTGGCTGAAGGTGATAATTATTCCAGCCAAAGGTTACTGGAAGGTATTTGATTACACACTGTGCAGTGAAACAGTCACAGGTACACAACTGAATCAATTTCAAGGTCTAAATCAACTGATTAAGGTCATAGAAAAGTGGTTTCCCTGGAGGCATCCTTAAGCATAAAAAAGAAAAAAAACTAGCACAATAACTTCATGCATAATTAAGTCCTAGGCTGATCTAACATTTTCACAAATTTATTTTAGGACATATTTGTAATTTTCTATTAAAAATTAAAGCTTTAATAGAGCAGAATTGGAACAAAAGACAAAATTAGAAAAGGGGGACAAATGAGACGTGTGTACTGGGGACAGGGTGGAAGAGGGTGGGGCTGGGAGGAAGTGTGCAGAGATGAGGCCCACACCCTGCCCAGCACCCCCAGTTCCAACTGCCACCAGCCCCACATGCCACCAACTCCCAGAATCTCATAATCTAGCTGTGATCATTCTTACCAACTCGTTCCTCCAACAAAATTTAAGAGATCTGCTTTTCCATTTCTATGCTCTTTTCTCAGTGATGGATAGATATTTCAGGAACAAACAGGTCAGCTTTTGAAAAATTTCATTTCCTACCCTCAAAATGAATTTTAAATGGAAAAGGACTAAGGGCTTTACCTTTTCATTTTATATTTTATATGTGCTTAAATTTTTGCTATGTCAACGTGATATGCCATCTTCCTATGAAGATTCACCATGACTTTTTAGAAAAGGCAAAGCCCATAAAAGGAAATGAAATTGAGTTATTTGTAATGAAGTGGATGGACCTAGAGTCTGTCATAAAGAATGAAGTAAGTCAGAAGGAGAAAACCAAATATCATATGCTAACACATATATATGGAATATTAAAAAACAAAAATGGTTCTGAAGAACCTAGGGGCAGGACAGGAATAAAGATGCAGACATAGAGAATGTACTTGAGGACATGGGGAGGGGGAAGGGTAAGCTGGGACGAAGTGAGAGAGTGGCATGGACATATATACACTACCAAATATAAAATAGATAGCTGGTGGGAAGCAGCCACATAGCACAGGGAGATCAGCTCAGTGCTTTGTGTCCACCTAGAGGGGTGGGATAGAGGGTGGGAGGGAGGGAGACTCAAGAGGAAAGAGACATGGGGATATATGTATACATATAGCTGATTCACTTTGTTATAAAGCAGAAACTAACACACCATTGTAAAGCAATTATACTCCAATAAAGATGTTAAAAAGAAAGAAAGAAAGAAAGAAAGAAAGAAAGAAAGAAAGAAAGAAAGAAAGAAAGAAAGAAAGAAAGAAAGAAACGGCAAAGCCAAGAGGTTCTTCTCTTTAGAATGTTCCCAGTTAGTATGCCCTGTGCGTGAGGCTGATGGGGTGGGCACCACCATCGATATTGGTACAACACGTACTGCTGAAGAGAAGGCTCAAGAAACTGGACAGTCTTTTAAGATATTTTAATTTGTCTAAAGATTGGACAATGTTAGTGTTCCAGATTTTAGCTTACTAAGGCATAGACCATTTTCCAACTTAAATTCCACTCTGATAAGCTTTTGAATATTTAAGAGTGGTACAATTTGCATTTATAATCTTCTTTTTTTTTCTTTCTGAAAAATAAAATGTTGTATTCATTCAGAATAGTAATTGCTTACATTCCTAACCTCAGCTTCCTGCCCTGAAATGACATAAACAAGTTTGAATCCTGCTAGGAACAAAAATTGAGAATAATGTTCTCTGATAATGATCTGATCAATTTACTTTTACCTACCATATGGTCCTACTGGAGTTATAAGCTACACTAGGTTAGGAAATATTATCCTTGGAAAAGGGTTTTATTTTCTTTTACATTTCATTTTCTTTATATATTATTGAAACTGTGTCTATAGGAATAAGCCAAAAATATTAGCTCATTTTATGTCACCAGTAAAAAGATGGAGGAATCTAAGGACTGGAAAAATAATGTCAACTCTACTATCTAGAACATGTCTTAAAATTTAGTCTTAAAAAAAAAGACACTCATTGTTCTAATTGTCAAAATTAAGACTTAAGATGGAGGTGGAGAGAAGGGAATTAGGTGGGGCTTTGTGACTAACTCTGTCTGGGTTCCCTGACATCCATACTTTGGGTCTTAGAGGAGGAGAAGGGAAAGTAAGAAGTAAGGGGGAGGGAGAAGACAGATGACAATTAAAGGCAAAAGGGATGTTGGCTAAGTGGGTGTCACTTGATAAATGTTGAGAAGCAAATTAAAAGAAACAGCACAAAGAAGAGTGCTGTCCATTCACTGTTCGTGTGTTTGTTTGTGTTGCTCTAGCACAGATCTGCAATCTCATCTCACATAACATTATATTTCCCCTCAGTGTGCTATAGTGGGGATGGTCTAGATCAGGAGTCAGGATGTGGGTGAAAACACTGGCTTCATGACTTACTACACATGAGCTTTTGAACTTATAATAAATACGAGAATGAATGATGTATTCAAAGCAGAACTTCCTGGTTCTTGAAAGTCAGGAATTTTATGAATAAAAATACTCACTTTAATTTTACATAAAAATCGTGTCTCTATTCACAGTGCATAAAATGATTTAATGAATATCTACTATGTTGCCAGGTCATAACTTGCAATGACTGAATGAACAAATTGCCCCCCCATACACTCACACAAAACACAGACACACAGACACACACACACACACAGCTCCCATCTTCAATTTCTCTACATTTCTTGAGAAAGGAGACTTCTTATTCCAACTAAATATCAGGGATAACATCACCTGAGGACAGATACTGAATCCAACTTAACTGACATCTCACATATTAAATATATTAAATAGTGACCTCATGCTATCATGCTTCTTGTACTTTTTTTTTTTTTTTTTTTTTTTGCGGTATGCAGGCCTCTCACTGTTGTGGCCTCTCCTGTTGTGGAGCACAGGCTCTGGACACGCAGGCTCAGCGGCCATGGTTCACGGGCCCAGCCACTCCGTGGCATGTGGGATCTTCCCGGACCGGGGCACAAACCCGTGTCCCCTTCATTGGCAGGCAGACTCTCAACCACTGCGCCACCAGGGAAGCCCTGTACTGTTTTTAATACAAAGTATTGTTTGATAATGAATGGTAATGAGAAAAATACGATCTCAAAACAAATTTATAAAATGTATGATTATGTCAAGGACTAAATTATATTTAACTCCCAACAAAGGCTTTGGAGAATTTCTATAACTGAAGTATATAAAAGGAAATAATTTAAAAGAATTTTAGACAACAGAATGGTCCTTAACAATAATGCCTCAGTTTTCAAGATGGTTCCCTAATAAAGAAGATCTAAAAAAGGAAGAGAAGTTCAGTAGTAAGAAATATTTTGTACACAGTTTATTTTCTTACAGTTACTAATTTTCTTTGCCTTGACCCAGTGGAATACCCATAAATCACACCAAGGGAATTGAATTGTTTGCTGGTTGTGACAACTCACTTGGTTTATACCAAAGTAGTCACATTTCACTTCCAGAGTTTGTTAAGAATTCCTTAAACACACACACACAAACACACACACACAGCACACTCTGTAGAACAAATGCAAGTTATTGTTTTCTTTTACCAGACAAACAAGGTCCTAAATCACGTGCTTATGTTTTAGCCTGATTTCATGGAATATGATAGTGATGGTTATGACACATTGGAAAAGACTTATAACATACAACTGAGGCATTTTTATACAATTTAGTAACTTTCAAGAGTAAAAATAGTGTTCATTTGGGGAATTAGGATAAAGGAGCAGCAGCTACTCAGGGAAGGTTTTTTTGTGGCAATGGGAGAAGTACAAGCAAATCCAACTCCAAGAAAATATTGAAGCCTCTCCTGTGTTGTGTTTGGCAAGTTCCCAAATAGAGGAAATTTTTGGACTCAGAACCCACTGCCTGAAATCCTGGCCAAGCCCCTAGGTGGAAAAAGACCCTGTAACATATCTATGTGGCTGAAAGGGTCTTGGTGCTCAGACCTGCTGTTAGGCCTGAGCCTCTGAGGTGGGAGATCCAAGTTCAGGACATTGGACCACCAGAGACCTCCTAGCACCACGAAATATAAGTCAGTGACAGTTCTCCCAGAGATCTCCGTCTCAACACTAAGACCCAGCCCCACCCAATGGCCAGCAAGCTGCAGTGCTGGATGTCCCATGCCAAACAATTAGGAAGATAGGAACACAGCATCACCCATTAGCAGAGAGGCTGTCTAAAATCACACTAAGTTCACAGACACCTGAAAACACATGACCAGACGTGGCCCTGCCCACCAGAAAGACAAGATCCAGCCCCACCCAGCAGAACACGGGCTCCAGTCCCCTCCATCAGGAAGCCTGCACAAGCCACTGAACAAAACTCACCCACTGAAAGTAGACACCAAAAACAATGGGAAGTATGAACCTGCAGCCTGTGAAAAGGAAATCCCAAACAAAGTAAGATAAACAAAATGAGAAGACAGAGAAAGATGTAGCAGATGAAGGAGCAAGGTAAAACCCCACCAGACCTAACAAAGGAAGAGGAAATAGGCAGTCTACCTGAAAAAGAATTCAGACTAATGATAGTAAGATGATCCAAAATCTTGGAAATAGAATGAAGAAAATACAGGAAACATTTAACAAGGACCTAGATGAGCTAAAGAGCAACAATGATGAAAAACACATTAAATGAAATTTAAAATTCTCTAGAAGGAATTAATAGCAGAGTAACTGAGGCAGAAGAACGGAAAAGTGACCTGGTAGATAAAATAGTGGAAATAACTACTGCAGAGCAGAATAAAGAAAAAAGGATGAAAAGAATTGAGGACAGTCTCAGAGACTTCTGGGACAACATTAAATGCACCAACATTCGAATTATAGGGGTCCCAGAAGAAGAAGAGAAAAAGAAAGGGTATGAGAAAATATTTGAAGAGATTATACTTGAAAACTTCCCTAACATGGGAAAGGAAATAGTTAATCAAGTCCAGAAAGCACAGAGAGTCCCATACAGGACAAATCCAAGGAGAAACACAGCAAGACACATATAAATCAAACGATCAAAGTTAAATACAAAAAAGAAATGTTAAAAGCAGCAAGGGAAAAGCAACAAATAACATAGAAAGGAATCCCCATAAGGTTAACAGCTGACCTTTCAGCAGACACTCTACAAGCCAGGAGGGAGTGGCAGGACATATTTAAAGTGATGAAAGGGAAAAACCTACAACCAAGATTACTCTACCCAGCAAGGATATCATTCAGATTTGACAGAGAAATTAAAAGCTTTACAGACAAGCAAAAGTTAAGAGAAATCCATACCCCCAAACCAGCTTAAAAACAAATGCTAAAGGAACTTCTCTAGGCAGGAAACACAAGAGAAGGAAAAGACCTAAAAAAGCAAACACAAAAGAATTAAGAAAAAGGTGATAGGAACATACTGATAAGTACGTTAAATGTAAATGGATTAAACACTCCAACCAAAAGACACAGACTGGCTGAATAGATACAAAAACAAGACCCATATATATGCTGTCTACAATAGACCCACTTCAGACCTAGGGAAACATACTGACTGAAAGTGGGGGGATGGAAAAAAATATTCCATGCAAATGGTATCAGAAGAAAGCTGGAGTAGCAATACTCACATTAGACAAGATACACTTCAAAATAAAGACTATTACAAGAGACAAAGGAGGACACTACATAATGATCAAGGGATCAATCCAAGAAGAACATATAACAAATGTAAATATTTATGCACCCAAAATAGGAGCACCTCAATACATATGGCAAATGCTAACAGCCATAAAAGGGGAAATCGACAGTAACACACTCATAGTAGGGGACTTTAACACTCCACTTTCACCAATGGACAGATCATCCAAAATGAAAATAAATAGGAGACACAAGCTTTAAATGATACATTAAACAAGATGGACTTGATTGATATTTATAGATATTCCATCCAAAAACAACAGAATACACATTTTTCTCAAGTGCTCATGGAATATTCTCCAGGATAGATCATATCTTGGGTCAGAAATCAAGCCTTGGTAAATTTAAGAAAACTGAAATCATACCAAGGATCTTTCCCGACCACACACCATGAGACTAGATCTCAGTTACAGGAAAAATGTCTGTGAAAAAATCAAACACGTGGAGGCTAAACAATACACTACTTAATAACCAAGAGATCACTGAAGAAATCAAAGAGGAAACCAAAAAATACCTAGAAACAAATGACAATGAAAACATGATGACCCAAAACCTATGGGATGCAGCAAAAGCAGTTCTAAGAGGGAAGTTTATAGCAATACAATCTTACCTCCAGAAACAAGAAACATCTCAAATAAACAACCCAGCCTTACCCCTAAAGCAAATAGAGAGAGAAGAACAATAAAAGCCCAAAGTTAGCAGAAGGAAAGAAATCATAAAGATCAGATCAGAAATAAATGAAAAAGAAATGAAGGAAACAATAGCACAGATCAATAAAACTAAAAGCTTGTCGTTTGAGAAGATAAACAAAATTGATAAGCCATTAGCCAGACTCAT
Organism: Mesoplodon densirostris; assembly: GCF_025265405.1. NCBI lineage: Eukaryota > Metazoa > Chordata > Mammalia > Artiodactyla > Ziphiidae > Mesoplodon > Mesoplodon densirostris. The sequence goes on from NC_082663.1 coordinate 9,716,757, forward strand.
CAAGAAAAAAGGAAGAAGACTCAGATCAACAGAATTAGAAATGAAAAAGGAGAAGTAACAACTGACACTGCAGAAATACAAATGATCATTAGAGATTACTACAAGCAACTATATGACAACAAAATGGACAACCTGGAAGAAATGGACAAATTCTTAGAAAAGCACAACCTTCCAAGACTGAACAAGGAAGAAATAGAAAATATAAACAGACCAATCATAAGCAATGAAACTGAAACTGTGATTAAAAATCTTCCAACAAAGAAAAGCCCAGGACCAGATGGCTTCACAGGCAAATGTTATCAAACATTTACAGAAGATCTAACACCTATCTTTCTCAAATGCATCCCAATTATAGCAGAGGGAGGAACATTCCCAAACTCATTCTACGAGGCCACCATCACCTTGATACCAAAACCAGACAAAGATGTTACAAAAAAAGAAAACTGGGCCTCCCTGGTGGCGCAAGTGGTTAAGAGTCCGCCTGCCGATTCAGGGGATACGGGTTCGTGCCCCGGTCTGGGAGGATCCCATATGCCGCGGAGCGGCTGGGCCCGTGAGCCATGGCCGCTGGGCCTGCGCATCCGGAGCCTGTGCTCCGCAACGGGAGAGGCCACAACAGTGAGAGGCCCACATACCGCAAAAAGAAAAAAAAAAAAAAAAAAAAAAAAAAAAAAAAGAAAACTACAGGCCAATATCACTGATGAACATAGATGCAAAAATCCGCAACAGAATACTAGCAAACAGAATCCAGCAGCACATCAAAAGGATCATATACTATGATCAAGTGGGGTTTGCCCCAGGAATGCAAGGATTCTTCAACATATGCAAATCAATCAATGTGATACACCATATTAACAAATTGAAGGAGAAAACCATATGATAATCTCAATAGATGCAGAAAAATCTTTCGACAAAATTCTACACCCATTTATGATAAAAACCCTGCAGAAAGTAGGCATAGAGGGAACTTTCCTCAACATAATAAAGGCCATATATGACAAACTCACAGCCAACATCATTCTCAATGGTGAAATTGAAACCATTTCCTCTAACATCAGGAACAAGACAAGGTTGCCCACTCGCACTGCTATTATTCAACATAGTTTTGGAAGTTTTAGCCACAGCTATCAGAGAAGAAAAAGGAATAAAAGAATACAAATCAGAAAAGAAGAAGTAAAACTGTCATGGTTTGCAGATGACATGATACTATACATAGAGAATCCTAAAGATGCTATCAGAAAAGTACTAGGACTAATCAATGAATTTGGTAAAGTAGCGAGATACAAAATTCATGCACAGAAATCACTTGCATTCCTATGCACTAATGATGAAAAATCTGATAGAGAAATCAAGGAAGCACTCCCATTTACCATTGCAACAAAAAGAATAAAATACCTAGGAATAAACCTACCTAGGGAGACAAGAGACCTGTATGCAGAACTATAAGACACTGATGAAAGAAATTAAAGATGATACAAACAGATGGAGAGATATACCATATTCTTGGATTGGAAAAATCAACATTGTGAAAATGACTATACTACCCAAAGCAATCTACAGTTTCAATGCAATCCCTATAAAACTACCAATGGCATTTTTTTTCACAGAATTAGAACAATCATTTCACATTTTGTATGGAAACAAAAAAGACCCTGAATAGCCAAAGCAATCTTGAGAAAGAAAAACGGAGCTGGATAATCAGGATCCCTGACTTCAGACTACACCACAAAGCTACAGTAATCAAGACAGTATGTTACTGTTACAAAAACAGAAATATAGGTCAGTGGAACAGGATAGAAAGCCCAGAGATAAACCCACACATGTGTGGTCACCTTATGTTTGATAAAGGAGGCAAGAATATACAATGGAGAAAAGACAGCATCTTCAATAAGTGGTGCTGGGAAAACTGGACAGCTACATGTCAAAGAATGAAACTAGAACAGTCCCAACACCAACACAAAAATAAACTCAAAATGGATCAAAGACCTAAATGTAAGGCCAGACACTCTAAACTCTTAGAGGAAAACATAGGCAGAACACTGTATGACATAAATCACAGCAAGATCCTTTTTGACCCACCTCCTAGAGAAATGGAAATAAATATGAAACTAAACAAATGGGAGTTAATGAAACTGAAAAGGTTTTTCACAGCAAAGGAAGCCATAAACAAGACGAAAGGACAACCCTCAGAATGGGAGAAAATATTTGCAAATGAAGCAATCGACAAAGGATTAATCTCCAAAATATACAAGCAGCCCATATAGCTCACTATCAAAAAACCAAACTAACGAATCCAAAAACGGGCAGAAGACCTATATAGACATTCTCCAAAGAAGATATACAGACTGCCAACAAACACATGAAAGGATGCTCAACATCGCTAATCATTAGAGAAACACAAATCAAAACTACAATAAGGTATCACCTCACGTCAGTCAGAATAGCCATCATCAAGAAATCTACAAACAATAAATACTGGAGAGGGTGTGGAGAAAAGGGAACCCTCTTCCACTGTTGGTGGGAACGTAAATTGATACAGCCACTATGGAGAACAGTATGGAGGTTCCTTAAAAACTAAAAATAGAACTACCATACAACCCAGCAATCCCACTACTGGGCATATATCCTGAGAAAACCATAATTCAAAAAGAGTCATGTACCACAATGTTCAATGCAGCTCTATTTACAATAGCCAGGACATGGTAGCAACCTAAGTGTCCATCGACAGATGAATGGATAAAGAAGCTGTGACACATATATACAATGGAATATTACTCAGCCATAAAAAGAAAGGAAATTTAACTATTTGTAGTTAGATGGATGGACCTAGAGTCTGTCATACAGACTGAAGTAAGTCAGAAAGAGAAAAACAAATACCGTATGCTAACACATATATATGGAATCTAAAAAAAGAAAAGAAAAAATGGTTCTGATGAACCTAGGGGCAGGACAGGAATAAAGATGCAGACATAGAGAATGGACTTGAGGACACGGGGAGGGGGAAGGGGAAGCTGAGACAAAGTGAGAGAGTAGCATTGACATATATACACTACCAAATGTAAAATAGATAGCTAGTGAGAAGCAGCTGCATAGCACAGCGAGAACAGCTCGGTGTTTTGTGACCACCTAGAGGGGTGGGATAGGGAGGGTGGGAGAGAGACTCAAGAGGGAGGGGATATGGGGGTATATGTATACTTATAGATGATTCATTTTGTTATACAGTAGAAACTAACACAACATTTTAAGCAATTATACTCCAATAAAGATGTTAAAAAAAAACAGTAGAAAGATATGTAGACATTGGGAGGAAATGTATAAAAATGCTAACGATGGTTATCTTTGGGAGGTGAGGATTATGGGTGACTGTTAATTATTAGTTTATGGTTGCATGTATTTCTAGTAGTCAGCAATAAACATGTATTGCTTATAAAATTTGAAAGAAAACAATAAATATCTTTAAAAGTGAAAAAAAGATTAAAGCTAAAAATTAATGGACCAGATCAAGGTATGCAAAAATTACACAAACCCGCTCTATCATCTTCTTGTACAAATTCACTGTATCATTTTTCATATAAAATATATAATTAATACAGAAAAATGACTAGAAGAACAAATGCTGTGAGTTTATTTTCTGCTTTAAGAAGCACCAAAGAACAAAATTCTTTCTAAATATTGTGATAGAAAAAAAATTGTTCCCTGCAAAGGTATAAGCCCAGATCTGATTTATAAATTGAGATGATCTGGTTATTAATTTACATTTTAAGGACTATATTTAAATCATTTCTGCAGTTCCAGGAGTACTTTTGCTGAGTCTACTGCATTATCCATAATTTAGCATAGTTATATGTGTTTGAAATCCTTTTGTTTTTGGAGATTTGATTTATTAAACCTCAGTTACATATAAATAATGGTATGTGTCATAAAACTTCTCTAACATTTGATAAGATATCGAAGTTACCATTTTAATAAGAATAGTATGACTAAAAAGAAGAAAAAAATTCCAAGATAAAAAGCAGAACTACAACAGCTATGGAGATAGTTCTCATAGCTACAAATCAGTGATGGTTAAATTAATCGAATTGAACAAAATATTGATATTTACTGTTGTCTACAGGAGGTACCTTAGAAATGAAGCCTGCTGGGCAGCCCATCAATTCACAGCTCTGCTCTTAATGTCACCTCTCCCCTCCCTACCCGCTTCTACTCTGTCCTGTAAAATTGCTCCCAGTCATAGCTGATCATTGTGTTCTCTTGGTCAAAGCTTCGCCATAGCTCTCTGTTCCTCACAGACTCAAGTCTATTCTTCTTAGCTCTGCTTTGAACGCCCTTTATCACCTGGAATGAAACAACTAAACAAACTGCACTTCCTAAAGTCTGCTAGGTTTGTAGACTGCCTGCAGATTCTGGAGTTAGTTCTCCCATATCAGCGTCAGGGTGTTCCTGCTGTTCCTCTGGCCTCGAGCATCTCCCAAAGCATTGATTGGTGATGCCCTTTCTCTGCTTGAACCCAGTCTCACCTGGTTCTTGAAACGTTTTGTGACCACACTCATTGAGTTAGCCACTCCTTCCCCAGGTTTTCCTTCTATACTATCCTAATCATAGCTTTATATTATACTAAGGTATAACACTAGGACTCATTGTATGGGTACCACTGTCTTCCAGTAGAAGAGGAGTTTCTGAAGGGCAGAAGAGGTTGCCATGTTTATTTCGGCCTCCCTGGCCCTTCCCTGGCACACAGCAGGCACTTAGCAAATGCTCATGGATGAAACTGCTGAAAGGCAGGAACAGCATACATAGTAATTTCTTTACGGTAAATAAAGATCTAGGTTTTGTTGAAAAAATTAAGAATGTAACTACAACCTCACATACTAATATGTAGAATCTTCCATCATGATATAAATATTTACGACTGTTTTGGTGTGTTTCCAACTTGGTTCTAAGTAAATGGTAATAGTAGACATTTTTTGAAATCTTTTATCTGTTGAGTCTTCATTTGATAAGTTCATTTTGGCCCCTTCCCAAGGCTATTTTCTTCCTCTCTTAGTCCAACCTGTTCACTAACGTAAACTGATTCATAAACACATTTAAATAAGAGAGAAAAAATTATATTTCTTTCTGTAAGAAGGGAAGTGTAACTGAGTGGGACACTGTAAGGTCTTCCCGGAATAGACTCCTACCCATGTCGTCCACCTGCCTTTTGTCTGGAGAAAAACTTTAGCCAAAGAATAAATTTAATCAGAGAAGTGAGAAAATGCAAAAAGAAAGGAAAACAGGCAAGCAAGACAAAATAATAATACTTTAGCCATTAAACAAAGTCAAGTACCTTTAGTTCTTCCCCAAGGACTATAGATGATATTCTGAACCATGTCCCTTGAGCTGTTTTGCAGATACTGAAACGCCCACCAGGTGGGAGAAGTTAACTGTAGGCTGCCCACAAAGCACATAGACCCCAGACTGGCTGGAACCAGAAGGTTGATGATGCTCACTGCCAGTTACCTCACCACCAACCAATCAGAGGAATGTCCATGAGCTGACCACGCCCTGCTCCTTGAACACCATAAGACCCCTCACTACCCCCTCCCGTGTGGGACACACTGTCTTGAGGGCAGTAGCCCGCTGTGGTCCCCTTGGCCTGGCAAAGCAATAAAGCTATTTCTTTCTTCCTCTCCCAAAACTCTGTCTCTGCATGTATATTTGGCACCAGTGAACAAAGGCCAATGTTTGGCAACAGAAGGAGCTTAATGAATTAAGAGGGAAGTGAAATATTCATCATATTTTGATAGATCTTGCTTTGTCATTCACATGATAAACTCTGGAAAGTGGGAAAACCCTAAACCTGGTTTCAACTGGACTAAAAAAAACCCATTAGGCTACATGAAACACTTCCTAAATCAGATGTCCTCCTTTTTGCTTCCTGTGATGTGGTCAATCCTGGCTGGCAGCAGAAGCAGCACTGCTCAAGCCTGTGTGTGTGAACTTGGCCAGATAACCTACAAAGGGGGCCGGTGAACCGACACTAGTCTGGTTTCTTCATCTGACTTTTCATCAAGTGAAGCTGAATGCTCACATATCAGTATCCTTCATCCTTACGTCAAACATCATGAATATATAATTATGTTACTATATTATCCAGAGAGAATTTTAACTGATGGAACTTAGCAGATCTTTGCAGACTATATGTATACAGTTGATTCTGAGGCACTTCCTTCCACAATCTTCATTAGGAACAATGACACTCTTTACAAGTCAAGGATGTTAAGAAAGGAAAATTACTTGTAACAGCTGCATATAACTGAAGTAGAAAAATCAGGTAAGAAGGGTCAGAAGTGCTTATAGTTTAACTTTGGAAGAGTTATATTTCTGCTGGCGGGGCAGGAGGTTTCTGAAGGATAATAGAATTTAAGAGGTTATATAAGATGGACGTCTCAAAAGTGGGGTTTAGAAAACTGTAAATTTGACTTATGGAGGAGCCTATCCAGAGAAATCATGTCAAAAGATCATTATTTCATGACCTTGAGGAAAAGCAAAATTGTCAGAGGGTTTCCTATTCCTGCCCATGAATGCACACTGATATTTATGGAGGCCAACTCTTTTTATCTCCCTTTATGCATGCCCCATTCACACAAACACACACACCCCTCTCAAGACTGCAGGCTGAGAGCACTGTTATAAATATTCATGAGATCATTATTATTAACGTCACCAAGGCGATTCTGTTCCTTCTCCAGTAGAGACTGGTTCTTATACCTAGAAACTGATCAACTGTAAGAGAAATGGCAGCTTTGAGGCAGCCAAGCTCAAGCAATTCTGTACATTTTACTTTTGAAATATAGATTATTTGACTAGGTATTTTAAATCACACCCATCCTATCATTAAGTTTAACCGGCAGAGATTTCCCACTTTGGTACAACGTACAACATCCTTGGGAACACAGTTTCTAGAGTCTGGAAGAAGTACACATTGATGATTACATTCTTTTCTGAGAGCAAAAACTAAACCAAACATCTAAAACATCTCAAGAGATTTCCGGGTGATGAGTTTTGTAAGAAGGCATTGGGAGATAATTACAACACATTTGCTACTTTTATTATTTAAAAAAGACATTTCACACCACAGTCCTTATTAAAGAGTTATTTTCAAGAAATACAGGCTCTTGCAGTCACATTGAAAATTTCTAAAAAATAAAAATAGCTACTGGAGACAGTTAACTAGATCCCTATGTATTTGTCATAGACTCTTCTTCTAACCAATTGGTCTACCTGGTTATTCAAGATGCATGATATATTACAACAGGGAAATGACTGTTAACTATTGTTTTCAGTGAAAGAAAACTATTTTTGGTTGGAATGAAAATGTTTATTTTTTTGCCTAAGACTTAAGAAAAGATGTTAAATAAGTCAAACACTGGGGTAGGTAGAGGACAGTGGAAGATGCATATACCTCTTCAGTACCTCATTAGAAATGATCTTCGCCAGTTTCTTGCACTCTGCTGCCATATCAGTATTCCAAAACAGTCTGATCCTTAGCAAAACAGCAATTAAAGTTACAGAAACAAAAAGCACCTGTTGACAGAGGGAGGTAGCAACGACAGGGGACTCACCTTAGGCATCCAGTGGCATTTCGCAGCACCTGTGAGGAATGCAGCTGTATTTTCCGATCGTCCTGAAGAGGTGAATTTTCCCAGCCTGAGTGGGGGATGATCACGGCATTGGTCAACACGGCCAGGGTGTCCTGTATGATCGGCATTTTGAGTGCATCGCAAGATGAAAGGTTCCAAAGGACTCCTGCAAGATACACACAAACAGAGCTTTTGGATGGCCACTGTTTTCCCCAGTTAAGAGCACAGGCAGGAGGGACAAAGATGGTGTAAGCACGTGTTCTAGGGCGTGCCCTTGATTTTAGAGCACCTGTGTGAAGCCATTACAAAAGTGCTGTGAAAATCTGACAGGTAGGCAGAGGAACTGTAACATGATTATGTTTGTTCCATCGTGGAGAGTAACTGAGGTTGAGAGCGCAGATGGAATTGAGGACCAACTAGGCTTCCGTCCACAATTAGTACAATGGACTCAAGTACCCAAATTCTAACCAAGACCAAAGATCTGTGAAAGTTATCTGAAATGGGCTAGTAAGACATCTGAAATAGACTAGTGAGACATCTTTGTTTCATCCAGGACCTCAATATGCACCTGTGGTCTGTTTGATTCACTTAGTTTCCATATAGAACCAGCCATCATTGTGCAGGACTTTTCAAGAATCTAGTATCAGGTCTGATGATAACAAGCTCAACACGAAATGTAAATTTAGTGTCACTTGTGACAGTTCTGTAAGCTTTTCTCTGAAAACAATGTTCATGGAGGGCCTACAGATTGTTAACAACAAAGAAAGCAGGAGAAAGGGGAGGGCGTGTCAACAATAGACAAAGAGACTTTAAAGTGGGATTAACTTTAGAAAAGGCCTTAAGAATTACATATACGTTATAATATCATTTGAAGATGCTTTTAAAATAATTACTTTTTGTTGTTCAAAATTGTACACCTAAAGGTAAAAAAAAAACTACAACAAAGAATAATATTCTCTTTTCGTATGAAAGAAAGACTGCATTTCCCTCAAGACTAACCTAAAAAGACACCAAAACTGCAGATACTGAGAATAAAATATCATAGTCATCTTTAGAAACATAACTTCCACTTTACTTGTTTAATAAGCTTTCAATAGATTTTAAAATGAGGTTGTGTTTCATTTATCATGTTATGAATAAACAGAACTCACTTATTTCTGAAATTTGTTTTATTAGTTTCTTGTATTGCACATGTTGAACTATCCAAAGGTATTAATAATACTAACCTGAAAGTTAATGATATTTGCTTGTTAATAACTAAAATAACAGTTTTAAATCAGTTCTATAAAAAATGTGACTTTAGAGACAAACTTTTCCACTGGCCTTTCAAAGAACATTTGCTGGAAATTTTATTTAGGTAAATGCAAAGGAAACAAAATGGTTTTGGTGCTGAGAATGTATAAATCAGTCCTTCAGTACAGGGGATTGGACTGAGGGCGAATCCTGCCTGCCTGTTTTTGTAAATAAAGTTTTATTGGAACATGGCCCTGCCTGTTCATTTACATATTATCTATGGCTGCCTCTGTCCTACAAGGGAAAAGCTGAGATTTTGTGACAGAGACAGTATGGCTCACAAGCTTAAACAATTTACTGTCTGGCCTTTTACAGAAAAATCTTGTGCACCTCTGTGTTAGTATGTGGATCATTTTCTATACATTTATGTGTGCATGTTTACCTTGCCATTAGAACCCTAAATTGACTGTATAAAAAAATGCTTATTGGTACACAGAAGTTGCTCAAAATATATTCTGACTTGGACAGATGTGAAATGCTAGGAGTATTATCATATGCATTTATTTTGAATTAAATAATATATGAAGCTTTTTTTATTCATCCCATTAGGAAACATTTTATTGAATTTTGGGTAATCAAAATAATCAAAATGAGTACTTTCATTCACTTGTAGTCTAACAACAGTATTTCTTTTCCTAGTAAAATGATCAGTTTTCAGTTTACAAAAAGCACATTTAGGACTTCTCTGGTGGTGCAGTGGTTAAGAATCCACCTGCCAATGCAGGGGACACAGGTTCGAGCCCTGGTCTGGGAAGAGCCCATATGCCATGGAACAACTAAGCCCGTGTGCCACAACTACTGAGCCCGTGCTCTAGAGCCCACAAGCCACAACTACTGAGTCCGTGTACCATAACTACTGAAGCCCATGCGCCTAGAGCCCTTGCTCTGCAACAAGAGAAGCCACCATGATGAGAAGCCTGTGCATCGCAATGAAGAGTAGCCACCAATGGCTGCCAGTGTGCAACAACAAAGACCCAAGGCAGCCCCCAAAACAAACAAACAAACAAAAACTTTGTTTAAAAAAATCACATTTAGGGGCTTCCCTGGTGGCACAGTGGTTGAGAGTCCGCCTGCCGATGCAGGGGACACGGGTTCATGCCCCGGTACGGGAAGATCCCACATGCCGCGGAGCGGCTAGGCCCGTGAGCCATGGCCGCTGAGCCTGCGCGTCCGGAGCCTGTGCTCCGCAACGAGAGAGGCCACAACAGTGAGAGGCCCGCGTACCGCAAAAAAAATAAATAGATAAATAAAAGCACACTTAAATGAAATTTACACCATATTTGAGGATAACTTTTAAAAATATCACATTAAAGCGTTTGTGTCTGTTTTTCTTTTTTAAACTAAGGTATAGTTGACTTACAATATTTGCATTAGTTTCAGGTGTACATCAAAGTGATTCACTTATATATATATATATTTTTTTCTGATTCTTTTCCATTATAGGTTATTCTGTTTTTCTAAGTACACAACACACCTATGCAGACACAAAACGATTTTTTTCTCATTCCTAAATCCTGATTTGAAAATGCCAGTACATGAAAACTGAGGCTTGTAAATGTTTTAAAATATGGGTGGCATATTTTGCTATAAAATACATTTCCTTTAAAGACTAAATAGTAAAAGACTTTTGCATTTTTCCATGCAATGAATTTAAAAGAACCTAAAGGCATTCTATGATAATAAAGCAATTTTTACTGTTTCCTAACAAACAGAAAAGAGGTAGGAAAGGAAAGGGGGGAAATCAAGAAAAGGTAAAGGCCTAATCTAATATCAGACAAGAAGTGAAAAGGATGAGAAAGAAGATGGCATTTCAGGTAACTCTTTATCAGGCTGTTCTCTGCATTACCTTTCTCATTAATTCATTAATTAGTGTAACCTAATTCCGAATCGGGCATGGAGAGAAGTTTCCTATTCACATTCCCTCTGCCTTTCCAGACGGCTCCATCTGTGTTTCACATTCCAATGAACTTACCACAGTACTTGACCCAAATCTCTGAACTTTCTATCCCAGTTTCTATCTGCAGCCCACGTGTGCTTCCTGGACTTACAAGAAACGCAGCAGATCTCTGGTCAGGGGCAGCTTTACTACCTCTGCTTGGATGAGGACTTGGTCAAGTGGATGCAACATGGCAGAATTTCTTTTGGGGGAATTCAGCAAACCAGTTAGTTGCAGGGTGCCCTCCAAACCTGGAGTTTTGGTTAGATTATCTGGACACAGAGACAAGCTTGAGTGTAGAATCAGCAGTCTCTGGGGACGCTGAGATAAAGGTGGGTATGTCTGGTAGGAGTCAAAAGTGCGAAAAAGCTGGGAAGCCTACACCTGTCTTGCCAGACAGATACACACACACACACTCACATCTACACACACACACATTCCCCCACTCACATACACACACTCACATCTATGCACACACACATTCACACACTCACATCTATGCACACACACACTCATATCTCTGCACACACATTCACACACTCACATCTATGCACACACATCCACACACTCACATCCACACACACATTCACACACACATCCACACACATCTATGCACACACTCACATCTATACACACATTCACACACATATTACATATACTCACACATACATACACACACACTCACACCTACACACACTCACACAATATATTTACACATACACACATTCACACATTCACACATATACAAACTCACACATACACTGACACACACACACACATACACATGCTCACACACAGACATTCACACACACACACACACACACACACACACATCCATTAGTCCCCGACAAAGGGAGAGAGATTAGTGGAGAAAAACGTACATATCTAGGCATTCTCTGTGAACAGAGGAGAAATAGGTGTTTTGCTCAAATTTCTCTTCCCTCCTCCCTCTCCTTCTTCTGGGGTGGTTTTCTGACATCCCCTTCAAATGCAGGAGGCCAACCCTCCTCCCCCTGAGTGAGGGCTGCACTTAGTGCCTCGCTTCTGACCAGCAGAATATGGAGGCGATAACTGAGTGACTTCTGAGACGAGGTCAGGGAAGAGGTACTGCGGCTCCCGCCCAGCTGCATCTGGGGTTGCTTGTTGGAGGGAGAGCCTGCCGTCACCCTGTGAGGACCCTTAAGCAGTACGAGAAGAGGCCTATGGGGAGAGGAATGGAGGCCTCCCGCCAGTAGCCAGCAGGGAGCCGTCTTGGAAGTGGACCCTCCAGCCCGAGTGAAGCCTTCAGATGATACAGCCTCATCCGCATGGGACCCTGAGCCAGAAACACGCAAACCTGCCACTCCTGGGTTCACTCAGACACTGTATGGGATAAACGTCTGTTGTTTAAAATTGTTAAATGGGGGGGGGTAATTGGTTATGCAGCAACGGTAATTAATGTTCCTTCCTTTCCCTTCCCTCTCCTTTCCCTCTGTCTGCTGGACTCTTCCCTTTACAGCTCTAGTTACACCCCTCATTCTGACTTAGATTCACTGCTTTTCTCCTTCGCTACAAGCCCTCCATCCTCTCCTAAAGTCCACTGTGAGAGTACAGGAGATACAGGAAGGGAATCCAGCTCCACCTTGTAACTAGATTTAAAATGCATTTTAATTTAGGTGACAAATGATATTTAACTTTTAAAAAGGTATCCCTCTTCATGTTTGTGACTTATGAGATAGCCAAACGCTTTCTTTAATTTGGAATAATCTTGTATTAGTTTCCTATTGCTGCTATAACAAGTTACCGCAAGTGTAGTGCTTAAAATAAGGCACATTTGTTGTCTTACAGTTCTGGAGGTCTGAAGTCTATAATGGACCAGCAGGCAGTGCTCCTTCTGGAGGCTCCAGGGGAGAATTTCCTTGTCTTTTTAAGCTTCTAAAGGCTGCCCACGCTCCATGGCTTGAAGCCTGCATCACTCCAACCTCAGCATCCATGATCAAATCCTCTTCTCTGACTGATCCTCCTCCCTCCCTGTTACAAGGACACTTGTGATTACATTGAGCCTGGCTAGATAATCCAGGATAATCTCCCGCATTTCAAGATCCTTAACTTAATCCCATCTGCACAATCCCTTTTACCATGGAAGATAACATTCACAGGCTCTGAGATTTAGGACGGTGGACATCTTCCAGGGGCCATTGTTCCGTCTACCACACATCCCTTAAAATATTCTGTCATGCTTCCAATAAAGTTAAACTTCTGACTGTCATTTCATGATCAGGCCTTTTCCCCTAATTCTCTAAATTCATTTTGAATCAGATCCTTTGGTTCATTCATTTACCCAGTCTGTGCATATTGAGGACCAGGCTCTGCTGGATACAGTGGGAACATTAGTGAACAAAACAAAAAGTCCCTGCCCTCATGGCTCTGAGATCACTGCAACTCATTATGCTGTTGTCATTGTCACCTTATTTCTTCCCCTTGGACAACAAGCTCGTTGGTAACTCACATTTCTTGGCCTTGCCGCTCTCTCAATTTGGAACACTCTCCAAGGCTGATCCTTCTTTCTGTTCACATATACCTTAAATGTACTAAACTCAGAGAAGCTTTTTTGGATCTGCCTAAACTACCTTCCCAGACTCTTGCTCTCAGATCTCCTATGTTAGGTTTCAGCAGAGACCGCATCACATCTCATATTTCCCGTGCTTTTTCTTTTTTCCCCCAGTTTTATGCAGATGTTATCGACAGGCAGCACTGTGTGAATTTAAGGTGTACAGCATAATGATCCGACTTATACACACCATGAATTAATGACCACAGTAGGTTTAGTGAACATCCATCACCTCATAAAGACACAACATTAACAAAATAGAAAAAAATTTTTCTTGTAATGAGAACTCTTAGGATTTAGTCTCTTAACAACTTCCACATATAACATACAGTAGCATTAACTACATTTATCATGTTGTATGTTGGAACCCTAGTACTTATCATGGGAAGTTTGCATCTTTTGACTGCCTTCACCCAATTCCCCCTTCTCCCATCCTCTGCTGCTGGTAACCACAAATCTGATCTTCTTCTATGAGTTTGTTTTTGAAATATAATTGACCTACAACACTATGTTAGTTCCTGTTGCACAACATAGTTATTTGATATTTCCATACATTTTGAAATGATCACCATAAGCCTATTGTCGTCTGTCACCATACAAAAATATTACGTAATTATTGACTATATTCTCGACACTGTACGTTTCATACCTGTGGCTCATTTATTTTGTAACTGAAAGTTCGTATGTCTTACCCTCTCCCTCACCTATTTCTCTCCTTCCCCCAGCCCCCCGTTCCCGTGCTTTTTCATTACTTGCTTTTCTATCATTCATTCACTGTTCTTCCCCACAAGGTCCCAGCCAAGACATGACGGCAAGGACCCTGAGTGTTCAGAGCGTACAGAACACATATAGCACACAGAATATGCTCTGACACACATTAGGTGCTCACCTAATCAGTGTTAAATGATTACAAGAATTAATAATTGGCTGATATGACCTTTATAGGATGATGTGTGCTCCAAGCAGTGAACATTTTAAAAGTATTCTACTGTTAGCAAAATGAAGTAATGATTTGAAAGAATAAAATAGCAGATGCAAGATGTAACGTTAAAAAGTAACAAATCCCAATGAGAAAACAAAAATATTATTTACCTGGAAGTATAACCCTTGACTTTATAGAAATTCTACTTTTAGTGAGTAGAGAAAAATTTTTACCACTAAAAAACATTAATCAGTTTAGCATTAGAAGGCTTATTTCTAGTGCATCATTTGGGCAATTTTCTTATATTAATTCCCTGATAATTCTACATTAGCCAAGGTAATATTAAAATTTTAATTTGTGGAAAAACTGTGGAATAAACTGAATTCACAGTGGTACTCAGCATCCATAACAAGCCACCTCATTTATTCTTACCCGAAAGTAACATAAAAATGTTTTAGCATTTTGGTTGATGGTCACTAGCAAATTTTAATTTACCTGATGAAAATATGGTAATTTCTTCCAGATTATAATCTGTAATAAAATTGTTTTATAGCATTTTTCCTTTAATTATATGTATTCAATAACTTTCCTTCATCAGTATAAAATTACTGCTGTTCCTAACATAATTCTGACAGTAGGTTTAGTTGAGAAGACATTTAAATAACTAGTTATGTATACTAGATATATTTCAAATATAGTTTATTTTTGTTTCAGGCACAGGATGGCTTTTTTCCTTGAGATCATCCATATGCACAAGCAGTAATTGGTTTATTAAAATTTCTTTAATAAAATCTTAATTACTTTCATTGGATCCTTTACTCTGTTTTAATAGAGGGTAATTGTGGGGCTTTTCTTCCTAAAAGAGATAAAGACTATGTTTAAAAAAAGGAATTCAGATTGACCACAAAAAAGTATTTTAATAATTGCAAGTCTTAAATCATGATAAAATCAAACATTGCCTCTTGGCTATGTAAGACTTTCCTATGACCTCCTCATTTGCTTTTAATTTTTAAACCTAAAACACAATCCCTGAACATAGGTGAGGCTCAAACCAAAGAAAAGTTGGGTTGAATTCATTTTAAATGAATGCTTTGACTTTTTATTTTTGATTAATCAACTAATTAAAATAAACTTAATGTATATATGAAGATTTATTTTAAACTAATCTATCATTTGTCTTATTTGGAGAGTGAAAACTTGTACACCTGGGAAAGGGAAAGAAGAGAGAAGTTTATTTTACAAAAGAAGGCCAAGAACTTTATCTTACAAAAAAGTCAAGGTCAGGCCTGGATATAGGGACTGGGGGGGATGGATGGCTATCACTATCTTTTCCATCCCCACCTATTTACACCTTGATTTATGGGTGGGTAGCAGGTGGCTGATCAAAACTGGGGCCCTGAACTTGTACTGTGTGCATTTGTGTGTGAGCACATGTGTGTATGAATATACAAACGTGCAAGAGTATGCATGTGTGTATATGCATGAGTGTACATATGTGCACATGCACACACAAGCATGTGTCTATATGTGTGTGCACACTGTAATATGAGTATTTGCGTGCATCACATAAATACTCTCACCTTGTCCCTCAGACGTCATGACCTTCAAGGTGCAATTGTTGAATTAGAATTGTTTTGAGAATCCTTCCAGACGGTATATGTGATAGCCTCAAAAGGTAAATAAATCACGCTCATTTAATGCTTTTAAAAATAAAAGCATTGATCTTGAGACAATGCTAAAGTTTACCAAAATGTTGCTATAATAATGGATAGTTCAAAGCAATAATCAGGTGGGACTACATCAAAACTAGAAAGCTTCTGTGCCACAAAAACAATAACAAAATGAAAAGGCAACCTATGAAATGGGAGAAGATAATTGCAAACCATAGATCAGAAAAGGGGTTCACCTCTAAAATATATAAGAAAATCATACAGCTCAATAACAAAAAACAGAGTAAACAATTTGATTAAAAAATAGAGGAACTGGGCTTCCCTGGTGGCAAAGTGGTTGGGAGTCCAGCTGCCGATGCAGGGGACACGGGTTTGTGCCCCGGTCCGGGAAGATCCCACATGCCGTGGAGCAGTAGGGCACGTGAGCCATGGCCGCTGAGCCTGTGTGTCCGGAGCCTGTGCTCCTCAACGGGAGAGGCCACAACAGTGAGATGCCCATGTACCGAAAAAAAAAAAAAAATAGAGGAACTGAGTAGACATTTTTCTAAGGAAGACACCCAAATGGCCAACAGGTACATAACAAGATGCCTAGCATCACTACTCATCAGGAAAATGCAAATCAAAATCACAATGAAATATTGCCTCATACCCATTAGAATGCCTAACCATCAAGACAAGAGATAACAAGTGCTGATGAGGATGTGGAGAAAAGGAAACCTTTGTGCACCAAACTATGGAAACAACCTAAATGTCCCTCAACAGATGAACTGATAATGAAGATGTGGTACAATGGAATATTATTCAGTCAGAGAAAGAAGGAAATTCTGCCATTTGGACAACAAGGATGGACCCTGAGGTTATTATGCTAAGTAAGATAAGTCAGACAGAGAAAGATAAATACTGTATGATATCACTCATGTGGAATCTAAAATAGCCAAGCTCATAAAAACAGAGAGTGGAATGGTGATTACCAGGGCATTGGGGTCAGAGAACTGGGGAGATATTGTATAAGGCACAAACTTGTAACTAATGGTCAAATAAGTCCTGGAGATCTAATGCACAGCACAGTGATCCCAGTCAACATTACTGTATTATGAACTTCAAAGGTGCTAAGAGACTAGATCTTAATTGCTCTCACCACAAAAAAGATGATAATTATGTGACATGATAGAAGTGTTAACTAACACAAAGATGGTAATCATATTGTAATATAAAGATGAATCAAATCAACACATTGTACACCTTAAACTCACACAATGTTATATGTCAATTAGATCTCATTAAAAAAATAGAAATTATTTTTTTAAAGTGTGTTATGTAAATGCCACTTTGATAAGTGTGTTATTTCAGGTAATGGATGTGATAAGAAATGTGTGTATAATGCATACAGGGAAGTGTTTAAAAATACATGTAATAAAGATGGCTATGAGTGCATTAACAAAGAAAAAGAATTTTATTTTAATACCTAGTGTCTTGCATCATAGGACATTTTATTTTTTCTTTATTTTATATTGGAGTATAGTTGATTTACAATGTTGTGTTAGTTTCCGATGTACAGCAAAGTGATTCAGTTATACATAGACATATATCTATTTTTTTCAGATTCTTAGGAAATTTTAAAAATAATTGTATATATTAATGTTTCAGAAAATTAGAGTAGGATGGTGGATATAGTGACAGAGCCTTAATGGATTTTATCAATGGAATATAAGTATTTTCAGGATATGTGTGGGGAAATAAGTTCTATTTGAACTTGTGTCTTCCTTTGTAAACCTTCTCTCAAGAGCAATTCATTCTTTGACAATAAATGATTCCACCAATTTATAATAAACCTGAGACCATCAAAAAATAATTTAAAAAAATTTAAAAATGGGTAGTTCCTTAGGCCAAAACTCCTCAAGTTTTCTTTTAGGGGTCCCAGGAGTTGGTTGACCAGAAGAGTGACCTCTGAGTTCTCCTCTTTAATGTTCCCGGGGAAGAAACTGCAGTGACCTTGCGGCTTAGGTGAGGGTTAATCCTTTTAGAATCTGACTCACTGAATCATTGTAAGTTGAGTCTCACAGAGATGATGACCGGATCAGAGAGCTGCAGGGGCTGGTAAATGTCTGTGGTGAGCAGGCAGAAGAACTGGGTTGTCACGGTCAATAACTATACACTGTCACCCTACTGTTGTCACCTATGGCTTCTGGTCCAAATACAGAATTCTTTTAAAAATAATCACATATGCAGAAACACTGGGAGATCAAACAGATTTATCCTTGCTTATTTTCAAAATATGTACAGAATATGGTTAACTTCAGGATGGATGAAGAATGGGCTATTCTTGACACTAGAAAGCAATTCAGATCTTCGCTATTACACACCAGGGAAATTCTGGTTTAAGCTGATTAAATCCACCTGGGCCCCCCTGAGACATTTTAATTCCTGAAGTTCTAAATCAGCTGTGTTACAAGATACAGCCACCAATGTTGAGGTGTTGGCTTGTTCCAAAGCCAAAACTGATCCCAGCAACACTCTCATATTTAAATTTTAGCACCAGCAGCTTATATTAAAAGTTTAAATCAAGCTGGTATAGATGAGCATGAGCAAAAAAGGCCCATGTTCACTTAAATTTTTGATGAGTAGCTGAGAAACTGATCTTTACTGTTGTTTCAGAGCCTGAATTAATTTCATTTAAAACAAAGTAATTTTACAGACAAAAGATGATGACTAACTTTTTTTGAAGAAAGAATCAAGACTCAGGTGTGTCTATGCTGGAGTCTGCAGATTCTAGTTTCTTTAGAATTCTTCTCTTAAGTGTTTACAACAAAGGAATAACAGGCCAGATTCTACTCATGGGAATTGAGTCTTGTCTCCAGCTGGGACAAGGCAATGTAGCACCTGTCTAAGAATGGGGAAGCTCTTCCAAGGGTAATTTAAAAAAAAAATTAAATTGTAGTTGAAAATAGCTTGGATGTGAAGGGTATCAGAATGTGTTACCTTGTAATATGACTCTGTGGCATATGTATAATTTTGAGCTAAAGGCCAATGAGCACCAACAGAGGCGGGAAAAGCTCTCAAATCAGCACAAGTTCTCCTTTTATAAAGGAAATTTCCATTTTTCAAGAAGTCTACCTCTCTTATACCAGGAAGAGGAATATTCTTAACAACTCATCAATGAAGAAGGCACTGACTTTAATTTGCCTAACAAACCTAAACATACAATCCTTGTTTACCATATTTTTCCAAGTCATCTTCCCATAACTTATCTCCTCCTCCTACAAGTCCATATTCCTTTTCCTTTGTTTAGCCTAAGCTGGTATATAATTATACCCAAGGTCTACCCACCTCTTTGGGTTATTCATCACTGGATGCTCCCATAGGTATGTGCAATGCAGATGTTAATAAACTTCTGTTTTTCTCTTGTTAATCTGTCTTTTGCCTGTTTAAATTACAGGACCTCAGCTGGACAACCTAAGATGGGCACAGGAAAAAAAATCTCCTCCCCTACAGATGTCAATGTCTGATAGTAACCATCTGTGACAGTCATGGGTTCACGTCTGATCACAGCATTTTGTAAATGAACCATAGAATTCTCTATTTCTCAATTCCCAAGTGGTCAAATTGGGAATATAAAAGTGGGCTTGCTTGAAACTGTAGCCTTCCCCAATGACCTTGGATATGCCAGAACCTTGGAAAAATGTCACCAAAGCACCCAGGCTAAATTTTATAATCTCTGGAAACTGGCTCTGGGCCTCTTTTTCTAAAAGTGACGGCAGTTAAAGATGAAGTCCTTTTTTCTGACAATTATCATATTCTTACACGTGCTAATAAAAATAATTTCTTATTACTTTGGTTGTGTTTCTTGGCTGTTTTGTGCCCTCAAATTATATGTATTAAATAAAGTAGCTTATGTTTGGGCCTTTCGTAAATGACTGAGAAAAAAGAGAGAGAGAGGGAGGGAGTAAAAGAGAGACAGACTGATGGACAGACTGTGTGTGTGTTCGCAGGGAGAGAGAGTCAAAGGCAAATATTCTCATTATATAATGATTGGGAAAAAATGTGGGAAGTAAACCACCATAATTTCTGGTACAAACTATTAGGTATAAAATAAGCTACAAGGATATACTGTACAACACGAGGGAACACAGCCAACATTTTCTAAAAACTAGAAATGGAGTATAACCTTTAAAAATTGTGAATCACTTTATTGTATACATGTAACATATAATACTGTACAGCAACTATACTTCAATGAAAATTTTTTTGAAAAAGCACACCCTTAGTTCCTATGGCTCAAAAAAAAGCAGTCTTGATGAAGACACAGATGGGTGGAGTAAAAACAGCTGGGAATCAGAGACTGAAGTTTTAATTCAGCTCTCACATAATCAGGATTGAAGAGAATTTAGTTTTTAGTAAGCTTGCAATAGGTGCATTCCTGAATGGATGAGTAATTGAATGAATGAACAAGTAAACGAATGAAGTTACTGGGATATGATGATGTACAAGGGTCTCAAATTTTCACAGAGCATGGCTGAGTCAGGCATCCAAAATAAGATCACACTGAAAAAAACAAGAATGATAATAGTCAAAAATACCTAACATTTTTGAGTCCTTGTTATACACTCGGGTCTTTGCTAGTCACCTAGTATGTATTAACTCAGGTAAACTTCAACCAACTCCATTTTACAGATGAGGAAACAGACACAGAGAAAGTGAGTCCCTCATCCACTGGCATTGCACTTGTAGGTGAAAGTGAAGGTCAGATGAGTCTGACCATGATATATATGAACGATCAGACAAATGTCAGACATATAAATCTGCTACTTGAAATTGGAGAGAGGTGATGTGGCATGCAGTGCTTTTAAGCAGAATACATGAACAGGAGGGGAGAATGTTCTCCTTTTCATCTCTTGCCAGTTTCTTTTTAGCCTCAGGTCATGTAACTTGAGAAATTTCAGGAAGTCATTTAAGTTCATAGAATGAAGAATGTTGTTTTGAAACAACTTTTACAACTAATTTTTCTTGCAAACATTTAATTCTGCTGACCTCTACTAAAAATATTATACATACATAGCTACAATCGTCCATGGAAAATACTGAATGAAAAATCAGACTGAGATGAAGGGTAGTTTAAAAAACTCAATCCTAGGGCCTCCCTGGTGGCGCAAGTGGTTGAGAGTCCGCCTGCCGATGCAGGGGATACGGGTTCGTGCCCCGGTCTGGGAGGATCCCATATGCCGCGGAGTGGCTGGGCCCGTGAGCCATGGCCGCTGAGCCTGTGCGTCCGGAGCCTGCGCGTCCGGAGCCTGTGCTCCGCAACAGGGGAGGCCACAACAGTGAGAGGCCCGCATACCGCAAAAAAAAAAAAAAAAAAAAAAAAAAAACTCAATCCTTCCTCTGTCCACCGTATTCATTTTAAAACTAGGTCTTATTTTCAGTTACATCAAAATTGTCTGACACTGGTGCTACATCAGAATAATACTAATGGTAATTATAAGCCCTCATTTATAGGGCCAATATCAGGTCACATGCACGGTTTTATTAAATCCTTAACCCAAGCCTGGGAGGGAGGTACTGCTATTGATTTCATTTTACAGATTCATAACTAAAGATTTAAGAGGTTACACAATCTCCCAAGGACAGGTAACAAACAAGAGAGATAGAGCTGGGCTATAAATACAGGCTCTCACACTCCAAATTTTCTTGCCTCTTAGAGAGACTCCATTCAGAGGTTATTTTTCACGGAAAATATGATGACAGTGAATTAGAACATTAAGACGCAACTATAATCTCTGATGATCATTCTCAAATTTATCTTTCTGAGTTTCACTTGCATAACTCCAAGTTTGAACATTCATTATTGCATATTTTCCTTCAAACATATTTTCTTCTCTCTTATATTGCTCAAGAAAATCTATTATCCAAATCAGAGATTTGGGAAAATGTGCATTTCTTTGTGTCATTTCTATGGTTTTAATTTTTCAGCATACATTCTGAGTGCCTAAAAACAAGGTATTGTTAGGAACTTTGGGTAGTATATAGTAAATTAAGCAGAGTCTACTTGGGAAGATAAAATGTACATTTGCTTGATGAAAAATGAAATTTACACTATAGAGTTGTATACAATAAAACCCATTAACTGCCAGAGATGATATGCCATGAAAATTCAGGTTAGGAAAGATCACCAAGGGAGGGGATCAGAAAGGCTATATGCGGGGGTGGGGGGTGTCTTTAATGAGCCCTTGAGGGATGAGAAGAATTATCCAGGGAATCTGAGCAAGGCATTCAGGTGTCCAGAAAGAAAGCAAATGCTTGCAGGTATGAATGGGTAACAGATGACCGTCAATGTCCATGGACCAAATTGTATGGTAGATACCCACTAAAATGTCATTGAGTAAAAAAATACATTTCTCAACAATCAGATGGATACTTATCGTTTAGACAATCATAGTCTTACATTAGAACAGTAGTTGTCATGCTATCCACCATGGGGAAATTAAGAATAATACTGATGCACAGTCTCCATCTCTGGAAATTCTGATATAAGTGGTCTTGGGTGGGCCCTGACACCAGCATATTTTTTAAAGTAGCCAGAGTGAAGAATTACTGGAATTTATTGTATCTTAGCCTTTGTGAATTTAACTGAGTTATGGTCAGTTTCTTCCATGATGACTCTCTCTGAAGAACACTACCAGTGTTCTGGTAGAAAAACTACCAGTTATGCCTAAAGGAAAGTGATTAATGATCCTCATACTTTGAGATCTTGGTACCTGAACATCATCATGACCCAACAGCATCATTCAATCCTTTATTTGATTATTGTTCATTCATTTGATTATTTGTCCATCCAGTCAATAGAATATTCTTTGTCTGGAAGAACTGTTTCAAGCCTTAGAGCTAGCAAGCCACCTAAGAATTCAATTTCACAAAATTCAGTAATTTTATTGGAGCTGAGCTGGGGAGACAGCAATGAAAATGCGGCAGCAGAGGTTTCAAGTGTCAAGGAGATTTGGTGGAGGTACTGAGAGTAGCACGTCAAAAGGTCTTGCAAAAGTCAAATCAGACAGAGAGAACATCCTCTTCAGGAAACACAAGGAAGGTCTGTGTGGTTAGACAGCGTCTGGGGAGGGGTAATGGGCATACCATCTGCTCCCTCTGCACTAAGTGATTTTCAGAAAGGATGCTATAGTTGACATCAAGACTATGAGAAGAGAGTGGGATGTAGGTGTTCTGTGTTTAGGATCCAAGGAAAATCCCTGTGCTTTTGTCTTTTACGTGTCTAGATAGGAAAACTGACGTTCAGTGATAAAGTCAAGGCATTTGATGTTCACTTTCCTACCAAATCCGTGTCTATAGCACTATGATGTCTTTTTTTTTAGTTTTTTTTTTTTTTGGCTGCGTTGGGTCTTCATTGCTGCGCCTGGGCTTTCTCTAGTTGCGGCGAGCGGGGGCTACTCTTCATTGTGGTGCGCAGGCTTCTCATTGTGGTGGCTTCGCTTGTTGCAGAGCACAGGCTCTAGGCACGCGGGCTCAGTAGTTGTGGCACACGGGCTCAGTAGTTGTGGCTCGTGGGATCTAGAGCACAGGCTCAGTAGTTGCGGTGCACGGGCTTCATTGCTCTGCAGCATGTGGGATCTTCCCGGGCCAGGGCTCAAACCTGTGTCCCCTGCATTGGCAGGTGGATTCTTAACCACTGCACCACCAGGGAAGTCCAGCACTATGATGTCTAATACTGTCTGTAGTCAGGATTCACATTGCTCTTTAAAAAAAAGTCACCTGTGCCCTTGTGCTGAACCCCCCAGGCACCCATGCCCTCAAACATGCAGCTGGGTTCAGCCAATGGAGAAATCTGTGGGCGGTCAGGAGGCATGAGGTGAGAGGGCTGGGGTGTTTCTGTTCCCCATGCTCCCCCCTCCTTGGTTATACCTGTAGAGCTGAGACCCTTAGTCACTAGGGCACCCCCAGTCCAAGGCTCCTCATCTCCTGGGCTCTGGAAACACTGTTTCCTCCTATTGCTTCCACTGATAATAGCCACTAGCTGCCTGACCACCTCTGGCTCGGTCCCTTAGTGCTGCCCACACCTTGGAAAAGAGTCCCTTCATATAAGTCTCTCCAGCATCCTAGCTGAATGTGCCTTCTGTGTCCTGCTGGCACCCTGATGAGAGCAGGTGAACGGGGGGGGGGGCACATCTTAAAAAGGGCCTTGGAGGCCATGATCAGAAGTTTCTGTTTGAATCAATAAGTGCAGAGGGACATCACTTAGCAGGTAACTGTCATGACTGGATCTTTGTTTTACAAGGTTTCATTCTTTCCTGGTGCATCTACAGCATGAAAAAACGAAGTGCAACATAAATTCCCAATTGGTTGCCCAGCTACAAGAGTAACTTAAAATTTTTTCTTTAAATTATTAAGATGAAATTCATATAACATACAATTAACCATTTTAAAGTATACAATCAGTGGCACTTAGGGCATTCACCATGATGTGCAACCATCATGTCTATCCATTCCAAAACATTTCCATCACCCCTAAAAGACAGTTGGTTTTTAAAGACACCATTCTGGAGGTTTTCAGCAGAGAATGGGCTGAAATGAGACAAGGAGTGAGCAGACCAGTGAGAAGCCTACTTTGGATTTCCAGGGGAGACATGATCAGGTCAGCAGAGATGGAGACGGTCAAGCTATACCTGGCAGATGGGCTGGGTGAAGGGGCTAAGGAAATAGAGACATTCCGGCCTTGTGCAACAGGGGTGAGGCGGACTGGAGGACAAAGAGGTCTGGAGGGCAAGTGCAGATTGCAGCCTGGTGTGTGTTATCTTTGAGATGCTAGTTAGACACTGGATGGAGATGTCAAGACACAGCTGGATGCAGGAGTCTGGAGCGCATCACTTGAGAGGAATTTAGATGGGATTTGAAACTGTGGGACTAGATGACGTCACAGAAAAAGCGTTTGAACCAAGAACCGAAAGCCCAGGGCTGGTCCTAAGCACGCCTACATTTAGAGTCTGGTGCTGAAGGCATTTTGGCACGAAGAAGAAAAGCACTAGACAAAATTTAGCTGCACAAACGGTCAACCTTGGGAAACAGTGCTCCCAAGAGTCTGAGCTGACACCTTCCTCTGTTAGTTACTGTTTTTGTTTTTGTTTTGTTTTGTTTTAATCACAGGTAATCTGAAAGCTCAGGTTCTTTTGTTATGTGCGTTCATGAAAAACAGCACAGTTCTCATTTAAAAGCATCCGTTTTAGGTCCATCACTGGGTTGACTGAGGACAAATGAAAACGCGTTATCCAGACGATCATTACAGCACGTATTCAGTGACTTTAGGTAGAACAAATGACATGAGGGGATAAAATCACTTATTTTCGGTACTTACCGAATCAAAGCAGTAACAACAGAACCACAGCGTGGCAAAGCATGCATAATGGCAAAGCCTCTATTATGAGTGGAATGTAAAACGTAATAGGATTTTCAGAAAACAATTTAGGAAAAGTGACAATCTTGCTTATTTAAATGCTATGTGACATTCAGTATTATTCCTTCAGGTAAAATTACAAAATTGATAAAATGACTTTTAGAGATACTGTTGAATATGCTGAACAAATGTGGTGCATTTATCTGTTGACTAACGCTTAGGTTAGTGTAAAAACTACACTGTTTCCTGAGAACTGAAGGCAACTTTTCCTGAGTCATCATGCCAAAACTTTGGAGTTTCTAGGCTTTGTCTATTTCAAACCAAATTTTAGAATGCATCTATTTTTTTGACATTAGCAATTTCTCTGTATGGATATATAGACTATAAAATGAATTCTCTTTTACAGTATAGTTAATTTTTATCAGATTTTAAGTTTCCCGAAGTGCATGTTTTGCTATATATTTTAAAATGTTCTAAGAAAACAATAGCTATTTTTTTCTGATTATAAAATTAACACAAGGTGACCTTAAAAACTGTCTATTAAAAAAGGATGAAGGATAAAGAGGAAAAAAAATCTACCAAGAGATATTCAGATTTGAGGGAACACTTTTCTGTACATTTCTCTGTGCTTATCATGCACTCACGTGTGTCACTTTACAGAAACAGAACCACAGCACAAGTGCTGTTTAATATGTTTTTTGCACCCAATATATGTCATGGATATATTTTGATATCAACAAATGTCTAGACACGTCTTAATTTTTAATGCCTGGTAATGTTCTATTTGATGGACTGTTTTCATCCAATTGGGTACTGATGGACATTTAGATCATTTCTGAATTTCTTTTTCTTTTGGCTGACATTGGCTCCTCCTGTGTGCCAGAGAATATTTTAAATACATTCTATATATTAACTCATCTGCTCTGAAGATTTTTCTTAGTAGCTCCTCAACATAAATTCCTAAAACTTGAATTGCTGGATAAAGAGTCTTTACATTTTAAATATTGAGGCATATTGCCAAAGTGCTCTCCAGAAAGATGGTAGTCAGGACACTTTCACCAATAGTGCCCATATTACAAGCCCTAGCCAGCGCTGCATGCCAGCAATCATTTTCATCTTTGGAGATCCAATACCAAACACAGTGTCTCCTTCCCCCTGGCATTCCTTTTAATTAAACCTCTTCTTATGAGCATACGAGCTACTTGCATGTTGTTTTTTTGAAATGCCAGTTCATATATTTTGTTATTGTATTTCCCAATTGGGTCATGCATGGGAACAAACACATAAATAAAGCTACTAAAAGTTGCAAAGTTGTAAAGATCCTGAAGAATTTAGAAGGTATCAGAAGTAGTATTGGTGCCCACAACCATTATTTATTCTTTTTATTTCTAATCTTCATCTTTTTGTGACCCTTAGTCTACTGATGCCTACATTTCACTTTTAATGGCACATTTTAATTCATTTGTTTTCTATGACTAATACTTCTTTTTAAAATCCAGTTGACATTTGTCTTTGCTGTTTCCCCCTGACATGATTTGTCTACCTTGTGTCCTGCTAGGAGCAAGCTTATGCAATTATAAACAGAATGTGTAAAAAGACTTTGAGAACCTGCAGCCAACGGACATGTACAGTGGACAATGGATGTTAACATTTACACACTGCTTCAAGGGCAAACTCTTTTCTCTGTTGCCAGAGTCTAAGGCCATAAAGCTCTAGTCATCCACGTTAGTAAGTATATCTGTTGTATTGTGTTTGTAGGTTGAAGATGGTAGCATTGGTATCGTTGAAGAGCAGGATGAACTCAATCCATGGAATGAGCTCTTATCTATCTAATAATTTCTACTCCTCTCTCCACACCATGCTACTCTGCGAAGCCCAGTTTCCTTACCCCAACTTGCAATAATGGGAACTCAGGATCCAGTATCATCCTAATTGGACTCTATTGTCACAATTCTGGTTCATTATTTCTAGCTTAAAATCCCACATTATTTCTAACTTGAAATACCATGATAATCTGACTGTTCTCACCACCTCTGTTTATCCCAAACCAGGCTATTTATTCCAATCCATCATGTCACTGCTGTCAGATTACTGTTCCTACTCAGCTGTGGGGATTCATGTCACTGCCCTACTCAACAACCATCTGCTTGACCCCATCACCAACAGATTTAAGGAAAGTGACAGAATAAGAAAGCAAATGACATAAGAGCAAGGTGGTAGGATGTGCTGATATGCTTTCCATACTAGTTTCTTATATAAACTCTTAACAACAGTTAAGGATGATAACGTTAAAAGACAAGCTCTCTTCTGGGGTCTGAGCTAATGAGGTTCAGGTACACAATCCTGTGACCGAACATTATAGACAGATGGAGTTTATAGCACCTGTAAAGCTGGGTGAGTATTATATGTCTTAGCTAACCTCAACAAAATCCCAAGCACTTAGATTTTCAGCACGGAGTAAAGAAGAGCTTAGAGTTCTAAGAAGAGTGAGTTGTAGATATTCTGTGCCTTAGACTCAAGGAAAATCCTTGTGTTTTTATTTCTAGGTGTCGAGATAGGAAAACTGATGTTCAATTACAAAATTCAAGGCATTGGATTTTCAGTTTCCTGCCAACTCTATATCTACAATATGTGATATCTAACAAGCTATCTGTGAGTCAGGATTCACATTGTTATTAAAAAATAAAAACAGCAAACAAATCCTTGTCTACTCAAGGATTAAAGGCACTACTTAGACTCCAAAGTTTTTAAGAGAAAAATAATCAAAATATACATAAAACATATAAGCACTGCAAATGATTAAGAACAACTTTTAACTATCATCTCCTAGAGACTGAAAAAAATATTTATGAGAAGATATTGAGGGTCATCATTTCTTTGGATCTTGCTCAGAGTAATTAGATCCACAATATCATTAAACTACATGGAATTAGCTATTAGAAATGTTTGTATCATCCATTTGCATTCTGAAAAATATCTTGCAAAAACAAGTTTTGTGATCTTTGATATTGAGTTGCTCCTTATGGCAATATTTAGATAGCATTGTCAATTATTTTTCCAAGTGAATTATGCTTTGTGATAATAAAACATGTCATTCAATGGAAGGTATCCTTGATTTTATTACAGGAAAACATGCATCAATTTATCTAAAAACTATGTTAAGTTGTTTATATCAGATAAAGGTATATAAGGTAACACATTGATTCCAGGTAGCTACTGGTATGGTGGTGGTGAAGACTGTGGTAGTGGTGGTGATGGTGATGGTGGTGGAACTGGAGATGGTGATGGAGGTGGGGGTGGTGATGGTGATGGTGGTAGAGGTGGTGATGGTGGTGATGGTTTGATGATAGTGGTGATAGTGATGGTGATGGAGGTGGTGATGGTGATGGTGATGGAGGTGGTGATGGTGATGGTGGTGGTAATGGTGATGGTGATGGTGGTAGAGGAGGTGATGCTGGTGATGGTGTGATGATGGTGGTGATAGTGATGGTGGTGGAACTGGAGATGGTGATGGAGGTGGGGGTGGTGATGGTGATGGTGTTGGAGGGGTGATGGCGATGGAGGTGGTGATGGTGATGGTGGTAGAGGAGGTGATGGTGGTGATGGTGTGATGATGGTAGTGATGGTGATGGTGATGGTGATGGAGGTGGTAATAGTGATGGTGGTGGAGGTGGTGATGGTGATGGCATTGAAAGTAATGAAGTAGAAAAGGAAGAGTTGAAAAAGACAAAATGTTGGCCTAGAATTCAAGCTGGGTTTATACTGTTTGAGGTGGTAATGAGATCTCTTTGCCCATTCTGACCCTTGCAATAGTGTTCTGGTATTCTTTACAGAAGGGTTAACATACTTTCACCTAGCAAGCTCCAACTCTGAAATCAGAGACAGATGAGCAGTCACTGAACTGGAGTAAGTCCACCACTGCTCTAGTCCTCTCTCTTAGCAACTAAAAGGAGAACAGTGGTTATTAACTGAGTGGTACGTTTGAGAGCAGATGTGCAGCTTAATAAGGATAAAGCTGGAACAGAGCTTCCACATTAATCCAGGAGGGGTTTCTTGAGCACTAACTATGTGCTGGGTTGAGCATTGTGGATAGACAGATGACTATGACACTGTCCCTGCCCTTAAGGAGCTTATGGGTTAATGTTCACAACAGAAGATGATATCAAATATCTGCTATGCAACGTAAATGGGAAATCTGTCCTATCAGCACTGGCTGGGGAAAGTATGATTAATAATGGCCTATGATGGAAGATGGTACCCATAAAATGAAAGGAAGGGCAAATGAGGAAGCCTGGTATATCTGAGATGAGAGGAGTCCATGGAGCCTTTTAGAATTTTACAACTTTTAAAAGTTTATGCAAAATTAGAAATTTATAGTATATAAATTTTCATCATTAAAATTAATTAGACTCAGAGGAGTCACAACTTTTAATCATTTCAACCCAGAAAAGAATATAATGATTGTTATCAAGTTAGTGTACAAGGAAGACAAATATATCATGAATCCTCTATTTAAATTTAGCTGTTAGAAAGGTATGTCTTAAAAAAAAAGACCTATGTTTTATTGTTCTTTTTGAAACTACATAACTACTATATTCATAGCTCAAAAATTCTTATTTAAAATTACCCCACAGAGATAACTCGAATATTTTACAATTATTTATTAATTATGGAGTTGGTTGGTATGTTCCATAATAAGCAATTTTTCATAGCTTGATTAAGTTTTCTCCATTTCAGATGGGCACATTTTCCTCGATGGAAACATTTCAAGATAAATCACATGGACATGCATTTTAAAGATAAAAGCAGAACACTGTACTGTATTTTCTAAAACAAGGCTATAGTTTAAAATATGGACTATGCCTTTAAATACATATATACATATATATTTACAGATATATCACACTCACACTCTATAATACCTCCAATTCTTTTCACAAAGGGATGTTTTGTTAGAGATGTGGTTTTATGAAATCATATTCTGACCTTCACTCCTAAAAGTTAGTAAGTTTGAGGTC
The DNA here is from genome assembly GCF_025265405.1 of Mesoplodon densirostris. Classification (NCBI taxonomy): domain Eukaryota; kingdom Metazoa; phylum Chordata; class Mammalia; order Artiodactyla; family Ziphiidae; genus Mesoplodon; species Mesoplodon densirostris. Next base: position 9,747,199 of record NC_082663.1, read on the forward strand.
TGAGGACATTTCATCTTATTTATACCCTCCAATTAAAGGTTTAAATTATTCTCAGAATAGACAAGCCTGGATAATATCTAATTTTATAAATACATGTAATTGGCTTGGAGAAAGCATGTATTGGTATTCTAATAATTGATTCTATTTAAATAAGAAAGAACTTTTGGTTTGGGACATATGATGTTAGCCTTTCAATGTTCCCTTCTCATCCCAAAATGGGGATAATGACAATGATACACTTTTCACTTGCTGGAAATAATGAACTAAGGACTCTGCTTTTTGAGGAAATAACTTACAACACTGATCTTCATGGAAGGAAGGCTGTCCCTAGGGCGCTATTCTGAAACTAGCAAAGAAAGTAGGATAATGTGGACTTAAATTGTAACACACTTATTTCGAAGGTAGAATTCCAGGTTAATATTTAAAGCATTAAAAGAAAAAAAGATAATTGTTATTGGTTGAGAACTCACTTTAAAATTTTAGACACTGAATCATAAATGATGCTCATGTTGTAGCATCTCTGCATCACGGTGCCTGCAAGGAGGTGGGCTGCTCTGTTGAGGTCCCTGACCCCCAAGGCAGGTAACACCTGTCCATTCTCCGTCTTTGCCCAAAGGGCTCAGCTGGGCAAGACCTTCCTGGTCCTGCTACTCCACAGCAAACATGGAGATGCAAGCTCATTCCTCGGAGAACCCAACTGAAATATGCACACTTGTTATGATGCAAGCTGACTACTGCCATAAAGGATTCATGTGTGGCAGGGATGCTGACTCAAATCTAAGCTGGTACTTGTGTCCACTGCTGAGTTCAGACAGGACTGGGCACTCCTGGCAGCCTGGAGACATGGAGCTGGCAGAATCTGTTAGAATAGAGACTCAGGACGTTCTGGGGAAAAACTCAAGCCCTGTGCACCGTGGGGACCTATATGTATCTGGGGAGGTCAGTCAGGCTAGGCCATAACTGACCAGTGGGGCAGGAAAGTCTCCTAGGAGAGAACTGAGTTGAGTGAGAACCAGCCACCAGATACCATGAGCAGGATGGAATGATGGGGAACATGGACTCAGTGACCAGAGGGGAAGCCTTTACTTGGATCTGTCTCCAGCCCAGCAAGCAGAAAGGCACAGAAGTAAAGATGGAGAAAAGGTATTTGTGTAATGCCTGGGGCATAAGAAACTCTGTAGGGGATTCCAGAACAAATTATAATGCAAAGGGAAGCCGGTCATTCCTCCTCTCTGGGTCACATACTACCTCTTAGCTACATCCTCCTGGGGGCTCAGGACAGACACCTCTGGGGGTACTTCTCCCAGGGGGCAGCAGGCAAGACCATGCCAACAGGAGAGCAGTGCATGCCATGCCCAGGGAAGCTGCGGTGAGCAGCGGGGAAGAAACTGCAAAGCTCTGTTGGAGAATTATAAGGTCCCTGCTAAGTCCAGTGTATAAAACAGTTACCCAGAGGGAGCTTGGGACAGCAGTCCTTCTAAGGCAGACCTGAGCCTGGCAGAGTAAGGATAGGGCTGTGCAGGGACCTAAATGTTTGACAGACCCGGGGCTCCTCGCATGTGTGTGTGTCAGCGTGTGTGTGTCTGTGTAAGCACGCCTGCATGGCACAGACACGCTTGCATGAGTGTGTGCATGCCTAGGTAGGCGTATGTATGGCAGTGCCTTTTTTTTTTTTTTTTTTTTTTTTTTTGCGGTACGCGGGCCTCTCACTGTTGTGGCCTCTCCCGTTGCAGAGCACAGGCTCCGGACGCGCAGGCTCAGCGGCCATGGCTCACGGGCCCAGCCGCTCCGCGGCATGTGGGATCTTCCCAGACTGGGGCACGAACCCACGTCCCCTGCATCGGCAGGCAGACTCTCAACCACTGCGCCACCAGGGAAGCCCCCAGCGCCTTTTACTGTTTGGAGAAGAGGGATGAATGGGAGACAGTTGGCATTTTAAGCAGATCTACCTTAACTTCAGCTTCTCTCCCCCGACCCGTGTCTGGGTAACTTTATTCTTCCACATCTCCCAAAGCTCTCAGAACACTTACTGCAGGTGATTCCCTCAACTTACTGCCTTCAGCTCTGACTACTGGTGACCTCTCCCAAGGATTCAACAGTGTTTGTATAAAACAGATACAACAGAAGAAATTGGGGACAGTTGGAAGACAAGATGCCAAGAGTGGCTGTAAGCTAGGGTCCTTGAAAATTTCGTTTGTCAGACAGACTTTTTGTGGCCTGATGATTTTTTAAAACTAACTTGCATAGATATAGCTGTTTTGACAGCAACTCAGATACAGTTACATTACATCTCGGCCCCAATGGAAGCTGTAGCAAAGCTACTTAGAGATGGCAAGGGGACTCCCTGGGGTAAAAAGACTTTGAATGAGACCCTGATGTTTGGAGGTTCATCTGCAAACTGTAGCAAGGTATCCCTTTCCTTTCACTGATTGTGTGGCTTATTTAGTCAGACGTAGTGCTTGCCTATAGGAAAGTTCTCATCCTGGAATCACATGGTCATTTCTTTCTTTTCGATCCCATTTTCATTAGGTTCAAGTTATAAACACCTAGTTGTGCTTAATGTGAAGTTTATACATGACAATACAATTTCACATCTGTGTTTACATACTCCAATAACTAAGTTAATATCAAGGGTAGTTTTGCAGAAAATTATTAAATTGACAAACTGCTTGAAAATCCTAAATGATGCATGTTCATCTTATAACCACAACTGAGGGTTAAACACAAATTTCTACTTCCTGTTAATTTAACAAAGCACCGGGAAGTCTCCTGAAAATGGCATGGAGGGTAAAGCAATTTAACACCATCCCGCCTATAAATGTCCTTTGTGAAGGATACGTGTGATGTGGGGTGTATAAGTGATTGCACATATCAGAAAACGTCTTCAGAGTCAAAGGAAAAAGGGGAGCATCTGGAAAAAATACCCCGGAGCTGAGGCTCCACTGCCAAAGAGAAACAAATGTACTTTTCTTCTCTCTCTCTCTTTTTTAAACTCTTTTATTTCATTGCCCTGAGCATGCTTGGAACCAATACAAAATTAAACATCTGCTCCATCCAGACTATAAAGCCACTTAAAAAGCAAACAAAGAACTGAAACAAAACAAAAACTGCTACAGTTAATATCCAAGATCTCTTTTTATTAATAAAAACATTTTCTGACTGCTTTGGAGTTCGTATTTCCCAGCCTTACATTCCAAGCATATTATAGCCTCTCACTAACTTTACAGGAAAAAAATTGTGAATGAAGAACAAAAAAACGGAGCATAATGTTTTTTAGTCTAAAAAAAATCTCAACGTAAAATATGACGAATGGAAGTAGCCTTTTTACTACTGATACTTATGAATGTAAAATATGATTATAATTATTAAATATATCTGGAAATCAGATTAGAATACCTGCTCATGTTTGTTTTTAGTTAGTAACTGCAAAGATAAGCTTCAAATCTATATTTCTGAACAGAGCAGGTATGCCATTTGAAGATGGAAATCAGTTTATGAATTAAAATCCATTTTCTCTAACAAAAAAAATCCAACATGCCTGAAAGCCACATGGAACGTAGGGAAAGTGGCTCTTTCAGCTAATGTCTCTCATTATTTTAAATACTACATGTATTTGTTATGGGACTGCTCAAGGTGAAGTACTGAATACTTTTATGCTCAAGTTTCTGTGTTTTAAAAATTATTTGAAAAAATTTCCAAACTTTTAAGTTGGACAACTGTCATTCACATAGTAAATTAATTCCTGATCACTGTTTGTTTGTGAATTAAGAGCGTGTGCACGTTGTTTCTCATTGAAGGGAACAATGCTGACCCTGGGAGGACCTCCATCAATATTCAGGTGAAGCAGATCAAGTTACATAGAGAATGGTAAAGCACCATCCTGAGGATGCCCTCCCCGCGAAAGGCGCTCGGCTTCTAGAAGGGTAAGAGATTAAAAGGTACACATGGATGGAGAGAGAAAACCAGAACTGTTTGAAGCAGGTGGCCTTGGGACTTGAGGCGAGGAGAGGGGCAACATCAGAGGTACAGAAGGGACTGACTCTCTGGGGAGTGCGCGGGGGGGAGGGCACATGCTCTCCCACGCATGCGCGGGAGTGACGCACTCAGTTCATTCTTATTGGAGGAGAGGTGATTCTACGATCACCTAGGGGAGCTTTAACCCCACTACCTTCTGGACTCGTGTTTTAGTCTCCAGCTACAATTATCTGAAAGCCAAACTCATGCCCATCTTTAAAACCCATGAGAGTCGTACCCCTTTGTCTGAGGGGGATCTGTTTGTTCCAAGATGCCCGATGGATGCCTGAAACCGCAGGCTGTACTGAACCCTACGTAGAGTATGTTGTTTTCCTATACATATGTACCTATGATAAAGTTTAATTTGTAAATTAGGCAGGGTAAGAGAATATCCGAATTGCAAGCATCACTACTCTTTCACTGAGGCCACTATGAAATACAATAAAGGTGACTCAGACGCAAGCATTGTGATACCCCGACGGTCCATCTGATAACCCAGCGGCTACTAAGTGACTAATGGGCGGGACATGCTGGACAAAAGGGGTGATTCACTTCCGGGCGTGAAGATTTGATCACACCGCTCAGAACGGCACGCGATTTAAAACTTATCAGCAGTTGCTTATTTCTGGAATTTTTGTTTGTTTGTTTTTGTTTTTGTTTATTTATTTATTTATTTTGCGGTACGCGGGCCTCTCACTGTTGTGGCCTCTCCCGTTGCGGAGCACAGGCTCTGGATGCGCAGGCTCAGCGGCCATGGCTCACAGGCCCAGCCGCTCCGTGGCATGTGGGATCTTCCCAGACCGGGGCCCGAACCCGTGTCCCCTGCATCGGCAGGCGGACTCTCAACCACTGCACCACCAGGGAAGCCCTTTCTGGAATTTTTAAATAGTTTCAGACCATGGTTGACTGCAGGTAACTGAAACCGTGGAAGTGAACCCTTGGATAAGAGGAGACTACTGTTCAAACACTACTTTCCTCAGTAAGTCTTTCTTGATCTCTTCGACTGAGAATTCTCTTTGCTCCTGTAAGTCCTTATGGCTCTTTCTCGGTGCTTACTTTGTACCCATGTGTCTCCTCTCTCACACTTGACTGACAACATGGGGAGAGAGCTCATACCTACATCATTTTTATATTTTATATCATCCACTTGACTTTGCACACAGTGTTGCTCAGGTATACACTGGAGAACACAGGAAGGAAAGAAGATGGACAGGAAGCCTTGCCTGCTAAGGACAATTTCCTTATTTCTCTGGGATTACAGCTCTCTATGATACAGGTCCTTGTGTTAAGAAATCATTTCACAGAGATTCTTCTTCTGGGCATTCCCATGGTGGGGGGGCACCTCGTCAATGGCACCCAGGTGCCGTGATGGCAAATATACCCTCAGTCATGATGGGCAGCCCACTGGAAGAGAAAGTTGCTCTGTGAAGATAATTTAGTGCATGCAAACCCAAACCGAAGCTTCTCCCTGCCAGGCTGAGTTTCATCCTCTAAGGCAGGGGTCCCCAACCTCCGGGATCTAATGTCTGATGAGCTGAGGTGCAGCTGATGTAATAATAATAGAAATAAAGTGCACAATGAATGCAATGTGCTTGAATCATCCTGAAATCATCCCGCTCCTCCCCACCCCTGGTCCGTGGAAAAATTGTCTTCCACGAAACCAGCCCCTGGTGCCAAAAAGATTGGGGACTGCTGCTCTAAGGGACAACCAGGAAGGAAGTTTGTTTTGACCATTTTGTGGAGAATAACAAATAAAAACATCTGCTGGGAAGGAAACCAGGTGTTGGGCTAGGGATGCAGACATTCTTTAATTCTCTCCTCTCCTCCAGGATCCGGTGGGGATTTCGATGTGTGTTCGTTAACACTAGTTAATGTAATTTTTGTGATAATTGTAGAACAAATAGAGCAAACTCTCAAATATAATTAGGGAAAAGTGATTCTAATTAACTTGTATCTCGTGGGTTGCAAAGTGGAGCCACAGATCAGTTATGCACTGTCAGACATAACAAGTAAAACACACTGTACATTTCCAACCGGACAAATAAACAAAGCAAGACACAGTGCCCCTGGCAATACTTTCCTTTGAACCTTTCTGACGTGCTGGCGTGCTCTGAAACTTAATGTAGGTAAGCATGGGCATGTTTCACGTCATCAGCAACCAATGATCATAGCAGTGAAAAATGAAGACAACCTCAGACAGTCTGGGAACATCCAACACGTTACCTCGACAGCATGGAAAATGGGATGCACTCATGCAGTAGGCTCAGGTGGGTGAACAGAGGTCCCGAGGAAACCCCAAAAGGTTTTTCAGGGAAGTAGAGGGCTGTCACAGTGGCAAGCCCCATCCCAGCTCACAGCACCAGCAATAACAGTTGCTTACTGCGGGCTGTAAGTTAGGGAACTGTTATAGGCAATTCCTGCTATGTTTGTTAGAAGTCACCCCACTGTCTCTCTCTCACATGGGCAAGCACATTAGAATAAGCAGTAACCTCAAATTCTTTCTAATTTGCAAAAAATGATAAATGAGCCACATGTTTTCATAACTCAGTTACTATTAGCAACAAACTGTTCTGGCATCTCTCAAAATACGTCCATACCTCCTAACCCACAGTGGAAACTGTTGGCCTGGAGAGAATAGAAAGTGATATTCCTGAAACATCCATGATCATGAGAACTGCTGTTGGATTTTATTAAAAACGTGGAGTCCCAGGCTATTACCATAGAGATCCTGGACCTGGAAATCTGTATTTGATTGCTGGGGGTGGGGATTGGGAAATCATTGTTGTAAAGCAGACAGGCACTGGAAATAGAGGACCAGGCATGTACCAGAGCCCAGCAGTGACACTGAGCAACTCCTTTAATTCCAGGCTCAGGGGACCCAGCACAATGATTGGTAAGTGGTGGGTATTGAGGAATGTTTGTTCATCCCTTTTGGGGATACAAGAATGCAGAGAATACCCTGATTCTTAGGTTAGGCAGGCTGAAGAGCAGGAAGAATGTAATACACAGGAAACAATGTGACATGACAGCTTTAGATACATTCACTGGTGTTCTACCCTATGGAACGTGTAGTAAAGAAGGGTTGTAGAACTGATTTACAGTCAACGTCTTATTTTACCATAACGTAAGGAAGCATAAACTCCTTTAAAACACTGTATATCAAAATGTCTTGCTCATTGGAACACAGGTGCCACCATCTTGGTTGTTAATAAGAGAGCCACACCCTAAAGAATATGATCTATGACTGGATGGAGGCTGGGTTTCTAAACGCTATGGGACACAGTTGTGTCATCACCTACAACCTTCAGACTTCAGGTATGGGAGAGAGAAAGAAACGTCCATCTTAGTGAACACAGCTTTCTTTGGGGCTTTTCATGTTTTTAAGCTGAGCTTCATTCCAAGTAATAAATTCCCATCACTTTCTGATCTCCGTAGCCTGCTTCATTTTTCATCACGGTACTTACTACTCCCTGAAATTATAGGTTTATTATCTGTCTTGTCCACTACAATATAAGCTCTATGGGGGCAGGCCTCTGAGTTCCTAGTTTGAAACATTCTGCAATGGTTCTGTTGATGCATATTGAAATTACACTTAAAGTCTTGCTATAGTTCACTTCTTTACTTTGAAATCAACTGAAATCCACGATCTCTCCCACCTGTGTCCTTTTTTTTTCTCTCTTTCTCCATCCAGCTCCCTGGAGCACAGGTACCACCATCTTGGTCATTAGGAGGGGTGCCATACCTTAGAGCTGGTCTCTGGCTAGAAGGTACCTGGGTACTTATTCCTATATGCCAGGCACCTAAACCTCACTGCCACATAGTAGACACTCTACAAGCATTTGTTTAATGAATAAATTAGACCCATGGCCTACAGACCTCCTTCAATCTCTAGGACTAAGAGTAGGGGTGGGTAAGAAGTTAATGGTCTAAATTTCCTAATTTGATTTGGTCTGGTTGGAGAGGAAATCAGAAATCAGAACTAGTGCTGAGGTTTGCTTTTGTCTTTTGTATTTGGATATAACTGGGCAATCTACTATAGAGAGAGGTAACCGTTCAAATGGTTAAAATGACAGAGGATAAGAGAAGACATCTCTATAAAAAATGTGTGAGATACAGATTTGGTTAGGAGATGAGCTGGGGTCAAGAGGCAGACAAGCACACACACTGATTTCTTCTCGCCTTCAGGGATCCATTAGAATTCACAGCAGTGGGTTGCTGGGGAATGATTCTTCCCCAGGGCTGTTGTTTCCTTTCTCTGAATGGAGCACAACGAATGTAAAACAGTCTTCTCCCACACCCCTCACTCAGTCTTCCCCTGGGAGTGGAGGGACTGATTCAAGTAGTCAGTGGGCATGCAGGGCTTGGATCAGCTCAGGCCTCCTTCCTCTTGGGAATGAGTGGCCACTGGGAACTCTGGTCCCCTGGGCTCCATGGGATGTGTCCCTGGAGGCTGGTAGCGGGAGAGGAAGGCTGCTCTGGCCCCTCTGCAGCTGTGCGTTGGTGGATACCTCTGCCTAATTCTGAGCTTCTGGATTAGCAAAACTGCTGGGCAGACAAACCTGCAGCCTGGCCTCCAACCTGACCCCTTAGAGTAAGGAGTTGATGAGGTAGCTTCCCTCTTTATTGCATCCAGAACTTGGCTGTGGAAGAGACGGGGTAACAGAGGGTCCTATGAACTATGACCTGGGTGCCAGACAATTGCTTTTATGTATAATGTTTTATTAAAACACAGCCACGCCCTTTTGTTTCCATATTGTCTACAGCTACTTTCACCCCATATTAGAACTGAATAGTTGTAACAGAGACTCTATGGCCTACAAGCTAAAACAGTCACTATCTGGCCCTTTACAGAAAAAGTTTGCCAACTCCTGTTCTGGAATCTAGAGGAATGTTAGAAAAGCACGTTGCTGCTAGAGTGCTTTCAGGTTCAAGGGCAAAGGGAAAGTAAAGGGAACGCAGAACTCAATTCCAGCAAACAGTTCTCTCCCTACGCACGCTAGGAACCAGTGTCCAACCGAGGAAGCCGGTGTAACAGGTGGAAACTCAACTGAGTTCTCCTGAAAGGTATGGGACATGAGCAGAGGGGAATGCTTCACAGACATGCATCCCATCACAGCGGTGAAAAGGAAGACGTGGATCTCAGGGCCCAGAACACGAACAGAGACAGAGACTTGAGCAGCACAGAGCAGAGGTGCCCCTGGAAGCACCCTTTTCAGTGACATCAACAGTGTCTTCAGGGACTTCCCTGGCGGTCCAGTGGTTAAGACCTCCTCTTCCAAGGCAGGGGGTATGGGTTGGATCCTTGGTCGGGGAGCTAGGATCCCATAGGGCTCGTGGCCAAAAAACCAAAACATAAAACAGAAGCAACGTTGTAACAACTTCAGTAAAGACCTTAAAAATGGTCCACATCAAAAGAAGAAATAAACTTTAAAAAAAAGGAAAGAGTGTCTTCAGTCTGGGAATCTGTGGAGGGTGATTCTGCACCCTGCATGGGGCTAGGCAATTTCACAATTCCAAAGTACAAAGCAGGGAAAGAGCTGTGTGGCACAGGGTTGAGAGACATCTGTGAACAACTGAGCATGGAAGGCATGTCATCAGACAGCACACATGCCCTCGGCGCAAAGCTGAGACACCCAACTCCCAAACAGGAAATTAACAGTCAAAGCTTTCAAGCACTTAGGAAGGGAAAGGAGTCCCCTCTGGTGACACCTGCTGTGGTGGGTCTGTGCTGTGTCACCCCACAGAGCTGCAGCTACACCTCCCAGAATTCCCTTCCCTGCACGTTCCAGGTTGAGGTTGTCAGGGGAGAAATCTGCAGGCAACTTGGAAGGTTCGGGGAAGCAGCAGGTGGTGAGCTCGGGAGGAAGGGGGGCACCATGCTTCCCCATGTCCTGGGCCAGGCAAAGGGCTATGGCAAAGGGCGCCAGCTTTCGTGCGTCTCTCATGTAGCCAGTATGCAGCCAAGGAGAGGCAGAAGAGGGTGCCAGGCTATCCTCATGGGTGCCCGCTGGCCCTCGCTCTCCCCTGCTTCATATTCAGCTTTCCTTCCTCATCTTTACCTGCTGGCCTACGTCAACTTCAGCCCCAGCACCAGACACAGAGGTACAGCCTTCCTCAGACTTCTTCACCGGCTCCTGCTGGGATGTCAGGTATCATTCTGATAATAAATCCCTTTCTCCATACCACTCATTCTGCTCATGCTTCTCTGGTCAAACCCCAGCTAACACACCTGGTGAAGGCATCTAAATATTCCAAGATGGCAGCAATGTATACAATTCCAATTTCCCAAAGAGGAGACTATATGCATGAATGCATAACACCTAGATTAACCTTTTGTTGAGATTTTTTTTCTCCTGAGTCAATTTAAGTTCACCCATTGTGGACTCTGGAAGCCAGGTACCACCAGACTGGCCTCATCGGACTCACTGAATCCAAGGAGATCTTCATTTACTCATCTTTCCTCTGATACTGTGGTTGGCAAAATAATGGTCCTCCAACAATGTCCACATCCTAATCTCCAGAACCTGTGAATATGTTACCTTATATGCCAAAAGGGACTCTGAAGCTGCAATTAATTTAAGGATCTTGAGATGAGGAGAGTCTACTGGAGATGCTGGCGGGCCCAATCTAGTTACATGCGTCCTTAAAAGCAGAGGACCATTCCAGGCAGCAGTCATGGGAAATGTGACTGTGGAAGACTCATCAGTGATGCCATGTTGCCAGTTTTGAAAATAGAGGAAGTGGGTCACAGTTAGGGGATGTGGATGGCCTCTAGAAGCTGGAAAAGGCAAGGCCTGGCCCCCCTAAAGTCTCCAGAAAGGAACACAGTGCTGTTGACACCTTGATTTTAGCCATTTTAGCCCAGTGAGGCTTGTGTTGGACTTCTAACCTCCAGAACTGGCAGATTATAAATTTGCATTGTTTTTTTTTTTTCATTATGCCAGAGATTTAATTTTATAAAAGGAAAATCCAGAAAGCTTGCGTTAAAAATACAAATGTAAGATTAACACAAAAATCAATAGTTTCTTAACTATTAGCGATTACCAGCTAAACATGGTAACGTGAAAATTTTTTTTTTAAATTTTACAAATTTAATCAGTTATACATATACATATGTTCCCATATCCCCTCCCTTTTGTGTCTCCCTCCCACCCTCCCTATCCCACCCCTCCAGGCGGTCACAAAGAACCGAGCTGATCTCCCTGTGCTATGCGGCTGCTTCCCACTAGCTATCTACCTTACGTTTGGTAGTGTATATATGTCCATGCCGCTCTTTCACTTTGTCACAGCTTACCCTTCCCCCTCCCCATATCCTCAAGTCCATGCTCTAGTAGGTCTGTGTCTTTATTCCTGTCTTACCCCTATGTTCTTCATGACATTTTTTTTTCTTAAATTCCATATATATGTGTCAGCATACAGTATTTGTCTTTCTCTTTCTGACTTACTTCACTCTGTATGACAGACTCTAGGTCCATCCACCTCATTACAAATAGCTCAATTTCATTTCTTTTTATGGCTGAGTAATATTCCATTGTATATATGTGCCACATCTTCTTTACCCATTCATCCGATGATGGACACTTAGGTTGTTTCCATCTCCGGGCTATTGTAAATAGGGCTGCTATGAACATTTTGGTACATGACTCTTTTTGAATTATGGTTTTCTCAGGGTATATACCCAGTAGTGGGATTGCTGGTTCCTATGGTAGTTCTATTTGTAGTTTTTTAAGGAACCTCCATACCGTTCTCCATAGTGGCTGTACCAATTCACATTCCCACCAGCAGTGCAAGAGTGTTCCCTTTTTTCCACACCCTCTCCAGCATTTATTGTTTCTAGATTTTTTGATGATGGCCATTCTGACTGGTGTGAGATGATATCTCATTGTAGTTTTGATTTGCATTTCTCTAATGAGTAAAGATGTTGAGCATCCTTTCATGTGTTTGTTGGCAGTCTGTATATCATCTGTGGAGAAATGTCTATTTAGGTCTTCTGCCCATTTTTGGATTGGGTTGTTTGTTTTTTTTTTATTGAGCTGCATGAGCTGCTTATAAATTTTGGAGATTAATCCTTTGTCAGTTGCTTCATTTGCAAATATTTTCTCCCATTCTGAGGGTTGTCTTTTCGTCTTGTTTATGGTTTCCTTTGCTGTGCAAAAGCTTTGAAGTTTCATTAGGTCCCATGTGTTTATTTTTGTCTTTATTTCCATTTCTCTAGGAGGTGGGTCAAAAAGGATCTTGCTGTGATTTATGTCATAGAGTGTTCTGCCTATGTTTTCCTCTAGGAGTTTGATAGTGTCTGGCCTTACATTTAGGTCTTTAATCCATTTTGAGCTTATTTTTGTGTATGATGTTAGGGAGTGATCTAATCTCATACTTTTACATGTCCCTGTCCAGTTTTCCCAGCACCACTTATTGAAGAGACTGTCCTTTCTCCACTGTACATTCCTGCCTCCTTTATCAAAGATAAGGTGACCATATGTCCGTGGGTTTATCTCTGGGCTTTCTATCCTGTTCCATTGATCTATCTTTCTGTTTTTGTGCCAGTACCATACTGTCTTGATTACTGTAGCTTTGTAGTATAGTCTGAAGTCAGGGAGCCTGATTCCTCCAGCTCCATTTTTCGTTCTCAAGATTTCTTTGGCTATTCGGGGTCTTTTGTGTTTCCATACAAATTGTGAAATTTTTTGTTCTAGTTCTGTGAAAAATGCCATTGGTAGTTTGATAGGGATTGCATTGAATCTGTAGATTGCTTTGGGTAGTAGAGTCATTTTCACAATGTTGATTCTTCCAATCCAAGAACATGGTACATCTCTCCATCTATTTGTATCATCTTTAATTTCTTTCATCAGTGTCTTATAATTTTCTGCATACAGGTCTTTTGTCTCCTTAGGTAGGTTTATTCCTAGATATTTTATTCTTGCATTGTTTTAAGGGCTAAATTTGTGGAAATTTGTTGTAGCGGCAATAGGTAATCAATACAGACTTCAGTAAGTGACTGCCATGGTCTTGACTCCGGCCGGTCCTGGGTACCCACCTGTGTCTGAGATAACCGTTCTTGAGGGCTGAGGGTGGCTTCTTTCTTAAAGGTGATGGGCACCTGCCAGGGTTCACATCCTTAAACAGTGAGAAGAGTGGGAGCTGACACTGAAATAATGCATTTTCTGAGGCCCCTGAAAGTATGTCACCAGTTCCATTGTGAGGTAGCCCCTGTTGCTGGGAAACGAAACCCCAGAGAACTCTTCTGGCAGAGACTATGCAGAATAAAGACGTTGGGGAGGATGGTTTTTACACTGTAGTTAACTTAAGAATCGTGGTCTGTGAACTTTAACACACAATGGCAAGAGATATTGATTTTTTGGCTTTAATTCCTTTGAACTTTAATGTCTTTGGACTTCAACATGAAAGTGGATTTAAACTTTGATTTTTAATTTCTCCTTGGGAATTTGGTATTTGGTGGGGATTATATTAAAATTCAAAGCATCTCTACGTTGCTGGCGTTTCATTACTTGAATGTCTCTGTTCATTTTTATCTTTATGATGATGCTTAACATTACTGCAAAACCTCTGATATGCTATGTTGGATAACATGGCTGGACATTATTTGGGATAAACAATAAATCTGGATTTTAATTTTAAATCTTGGGAAGACAGTGACCCTGGATTGACTTAAATAATGTGCTATTCTGACCCCTTTCAGTACCACTTGGTATAATTTATAAAATGCCCACCAGGAGTCCCAGGTGAAGACCAAAAAGCCCCATGAAGATGGAAGAAAGGCTACTTTGACAAAATGCTTGGCTCCTGCTTTGGAGAGAGGAGCCATGCCTCTGGCTGATCATACAAATAAAATAAGAGAAAAAAACAAGGCTGGAGGATGTTAGTGGGGAAAATGCTTCTCCTCTGTTCCAATGTCTCCTTCCATAAAGGGTGTTTGTTTGTTACACCCCAGAGTTCTTTTGAAATAGTAAGCCAACTGGCTAACAGACACAGAGTAATGCCTCCAACCTGGCTTCCATTGGCAGTAGAGATAATATTCAGTAATATTTACACTTTGTCTACCAGACTTATGGTTTTGGAGGCTAGAAATCCAAGATCAAGGTGTCAGCAGGCTTGGTTCCTTCTAAGGCTGTGAGGGAGAAGCTGACCATGCCTTTCTCCTGGCTTCTGGTGGTTTACTGGGAATCTTTGGTGTTCCTTGGCTTGTAGGAGTATCACCTCGATCTCTGCCTTCATCTTCACATGGCATTCTCCCTGTATGTGTCTGTGTCCAAATTTCCTTTTTTTATAAAGACATCAGCTATATCAGATTAGGGGCCTATCCTACTCTAGCATCCTAACTTAACTAATTACATCTGAGTCATGTTTTGAGGGTCTATGGGTTAGGACTTCAACATATGAATTTTGAGGGCATATAACTCAACTTTGGAGCCCTTTGGAGACTAGGCATTAAATCAAATGACCTAATGCTAGTAAGTAAAATAGTTAAACTGAGGCCTGTCTCCTTAATTAAAAGAAAAGACTATTTGGGTACATGAAGCATAAAATGAAAAAATATACTCTGCTGTTGGAGAAGTAGAACTCTTAAGGACACTTGCTTTCAACAGAAATAAAACTTATTTATTAAGTTTTATGGTTTAATAAAGATTGTTTTAGTATGATTTGTAAAGCATCCTGAAATCTTTAGTTGGGCATTTCAAAATTTAGGTTATTTCCGTCTTTAGGGAGAGAAAAGTTGTATTAGTCAAGCCCAAAGGACAGGCAGCAGTTCTAATCAAAGTTTATTTGCTTAGGAACATTTCAAGTAATGGCCGGCATAAAATAGCTTCAACTGGATTTAAATAAAATTCTGATCATCATCTCATAGTAATTATTGCATAGGAAGAAAATTATTTATTTCAAGGCCTAACAGGAACTGGCAAAATATATTCTGCTATGAATAGATACTGAAGTGCAAACAGGCAGCTGTTTTTTTAAGCAAGCATGCTTATGTGTTGAATGTAAATGCATGTAAATACCTCAATTTTTAACATTTTATTATTGTTCAAACTGTTTGCCAAGGAATACTCAGTAAATAATGTAAAGTTCTGCAAAGTCATTTAGTTCTTTTAGTCTTTTATTGTTTATAATTTGGTGCTCTCAATCCTTCTGGATATAGAGCTTAAGTCTAATCTAAAGTCTGGTTTATAAACATGCTTTATTTTTTTTTAAATCACTAAAATTGTTCTTTTGAATATTTGTTTACAAAAGATCCTAGTTTTTAAATATCTAAAGAGGAATTCAAAGTGTCTCCCTTCCCCTATAATTGTTTTTTCAATGCACATCTGTTTTCACAAATTCACTAACAGGCAGGAAGGAAAATACAACAGAAAAAACTTCGTGTATTAGAGGGGCCTGGGATGTCTTTATTCCTTGCTGAACGATTAGGTCTGCTGAAGAATTACAAAGGAAGTAATGAGCAGAGTTGTTATGCTTGAATCACTGTCTTTTTGATTCATGCACGAGTGTCTAACCTAATTCCAAAAAGGTTTTGAGGAGGGTCCTTGTGACAACAGAAGTGAAGTGACCCTTTTACCCTCTACTCCACCCTCCAAAGCCATCACCTCTTTTTTCTTCCCATAAATTTATTTATTTATTTTTGGCTGTATTGGGTCTTTGTTGCTGCACGCAGGCTTTCTCTAGTTGCGGCGAGCGGGGGCTGCTCTTCGTTGCAGTGCGCGGGCTTCTCATTGCGGTGGCTTCTCTTGTTGCGGAGCACGGGCTGTAGGTGCATGGGCTTCAGTAGTTGTGGCACACAGGCTTAGTTGCTCCACGGCATGTGGGATCTTCCTGCACCAGGGCTCGAACCCGTGTTCCCTGCACTGGCAGGTGGATTCTTAACCACTGTGCCACCAGGGAAGCCCGCCATCACCTCTTTCTATGCTCAACTAGTTAAGTTTCTAAAACATGGACACGTTTGCCAGAATATCTCTTTTAATGATTAGCAGCCAGTAATCCAGGGTGTGACAACTCACAGCAGGGTCCCCAACCATTACAGCAGGCGCTGGCAGAAGCACCAAGGTGGCTGTGCTGGTGTGGGTTTGCTGACTGCCAAGCCTGCATGTGCAGATGTCCAAGGCTTTAGCACACACCCGATGACCATAGACATTCAAAAGCATTTGAGAAATGAGCAACTAACGAATGAGCAAAAGGCCTGGACTCACAGAGAGAGGCTTACTGGAGTAGAAAGTTCATCAGACTTGGTCAGAGACTGAAACCAAGCAGGACCCTGTGGGGCTCCTAGGCACAGAAGCCTTTCTGTGTCCCCCCCTCCCCACCCAGGCCCTGTCCCTTGTTTGTAGGGAACGGACTGCAGCTTCCATGACCTTCCCTGGGTCCCAAAGGGTAGATTCAAATACTTGCTAATCAAAGAAGGGAGGGAACATAGAGATAAGGGAGGATCAGCCAAGAAGCAACAGTGCAGCATTGGGGCAGGGTGCTGGTTCACCTAAAGGAATATACATAACGATATCTTTTGAGCTCTTTATAGAACTAAAACCCCCAATAAATAGAAGATGTCAGCATTCTTCATTCTAGAGAAGACCATCTGAGGCCAGATTAAAAGGAACCAGAGAAGTTCATCAAGATCACCTGAGACCAGATGAAAGGAGTGCAGGCCCTGCACACACCCTAATCTTATCAGCAACCGCACCTTTGAACTATGGCTATAAAACTCCTCACCAAATCCCCCTGGGTTAGGATGCATGGGGACACACAGGAGCCTGCTGTGTCCCCTTGGCCTGGCAAAGCAATAAAGCTATTCTTTTCTACTTCACCCAAAACTCTGTCTCCGAGATTCGGTTCGGCACTGGTGCACAGAAGCCTTGTCCAGGACTCTCAGAGGAGAGGAAAGAGGATAACACATAAGAGAAATGGAGGACTGGATAACCTTGAAGTTAACTTGGGTTGGTGATACTAAAATCGTGTATTCTCAAAGCTCTGCAGGAATCCCAGCTCTCACAGTGCACTTTGGTGGTTGACCATGGCTGGTGCTGAAGATGAAAATGACTCTCTAAGCCTCTTGGAGGTGAATACATTTGCCTCATTTGACTTTCTTCTTCAGGCAGTGGAGTCAGCTTTGGCTAGATTTGCATCTTGTTGCTCTGTTTAAATGGAAGTCAGCGAGCCTCGCAGGCTTCCAGGCAGCCCCAGGTTTCCACCAGCGTGGAAATTTAGAAGGCTTTGTCACTAAAGACTGACTTGCAGCGGCAATTCCTTCCATGCTGGATTGCTCTCCTAGATGCTTGCCTCGGACTTCCTTTTCTAGAGGGGTAGCTTGGCCAACGTGCTTGTTGTTTTTCAACAGCATCCACTGTGGCAATTCCTGAAACCAGGAGCTTCAGCCAGTCTAACTGTTTTGACAACCTAGTTTTCTTTGAGAAAGGTGAAATTCGTGCCTGAAGTTCAGCCGGGCACAATAAGACCCTGCCTCTGGAAAGGCAGAAAACATCTATTGAAGTAGCAACCACTGTCATCCTGAATCCATTTAGCTCTGATGGCTTGGATGTCATCATGGCAGAAGACAGCATTTTTTCTAGGAGAGAGTCTGGGCCACAAGCTCATGCTGATGAGGAAACAGTGGGTCATGATTTGATAATGGGTGCAAACTTTTGTTCTTCTCAAAAGGAGCAGAATAAGAGGCATATGTTTTCTAGGTATAACAAGTCCAAGCATCTTTTCTACAGCCAAAGCTTCACCAGGGAAAGGAAACTTGTGGGCATTCTGAAGAGTTTATCTGCCTTTGATGTTTCCAAATGGGGCTCACACAGATATTTTTGATGTTGCTCAGGGGCACATAATGAGCGACATGCAGCATCTGTCAGAAGCAGAGCTAAAGGCAAGGGAGGAGCCAGCCTTCATTTCTTTCACAGCAGCTTCAAATATCACAAGAAGTGCAGGGTGTGTTGTGGTAGACAGCGTCATGGGACACAGGCATTGCTGCCATCTCCTTTCTGATTGAAGCCATCAACACCTCAACCTTTTGCATGGGGCTGAGTTTCTCTGTCAATGACATAAGCCACCACAGAGAGTGCTTCAAGACAAGGGATATGTGCTGGAGCAAATCCAAATTTTGGTAGAATCCAATTCTTTTCAAATCATGAAATGGATGCGTAAGTACACAGCAGGGTGTTCCTTTAGTTGTGTTGGCCTCATACCTCCACTGGCAAGGAAGCCAATGCACAGAAGCACCATGGTGTTTGTTTTCCATCATGCACATTGAGTCCTTTCACTTGCAGGCATTTCCAACTTAAACATGATCCATAAAAATAAGCACAGGTGTTCATAAGTTTAATGGCAGGGGATGTTTTCAGTTCTTTCACTCATCCCCAAACTATCCTACACATCATAATATGTGCATAACAACAGTTTTTCCTTCCCTGACCATGTCACCCCATGCTAGTTTAGTGTGAACCATTACTATCAAAACACAACCCTTGACAACTTTTTTTTTCCCCACAAAGACAATCCTCCACTTAGAGAAAGAAAAAAAAAAAAGAAAGAAAGAAAAGAAAAAAGAGAAAACAAAAGGAAAAAAAAATTGGGAGTCTAGTTCTAATTTAGCTAAGTAGAAAGGAGATGTGACAATAATCTTAAAGGGTGTAAGTTAGAGAAAATATGCTGCAGCTGGGAGTCCTGACCCAAGAATGAACAAATATTTATGACTCTAGCTTCGGTAATGTATTTTCTTAAATGAGCAAGTGAGCATATGCTCATCAGCATAGTTTCAAGGAACTTTTAGAGTCGAGACAGAAGGTCAGTGGAATCATGGATAATTAAAAGATCCTTCTCTGAGAGTCAACCCTGCAATCCCCTTGCCAAATACTTGAAGGAGTATTTTTTTTTTTTTTTTGCGGTACGAGGGCCTCTCACTGTTGTGGCCTCTCCCGTTGCGGAGCACAGGCTCCAGACGCGCAGGCTCAGCGGCCATGGCTCACGGGACCAGCCGCTCCGCGGCATGTGGGATCTTCCCAGACTGGGGCACGAACCTGCGTCCCCTGCATCGGCAGGTGGACTCTCAAACACTGCACCACCAGGGAAGCCCTGAAGGAGTACTTTGATGAGCCAAAAAACAAATATCACATAGAACAGCAATATATGTGTGTATATATATATATATATATATAATGAAGAAGAGTGATTTGAAATTCTGTACTGAGACCACCAATACCCATAGCCCTCCAACAAGTAAAACTGCACATTTAAAAAGTGAGGGGCAACAGCAAATGACTAATGTTTCCTGTATCCATACATATTCCACAAAGGCACATGCTAAATGCTTTACATTTTTTCACTGATTAATCCTATGGCTCTATAAGGTAGTTACCATAATTATGTCCATTTCACAAAACTCCAAAGTCCTATGCTCATGGAAAGGCTTTCTCTCATGATCACTTTTGAGAAATTCCTTAATCTGTAATTTTATATAACCTGTGGGCTTTTACTAGGCATAAATATTTTATCCAAGAAATTAACTGTTAAGTACAATAAGAGCTCTGTTGTTAAGCACACTCTAAGCCAGAATATATACCTGATTAACAATAACTCACATGCCCTGTCCTTTCATCAATTATGATTAATGTCATTCTAATGATGACCCATGGGTATTCTAAGATGTCAACTACTTCTGAATCAAATGACAAAGACTGAAATATGGTCATAGAATTTTAGGAGGGTTATGTTTACTGGATGCTAGTTATTTAATATGACCCATCTACCGGCATGACAACTGATACCCTTTCATTCACGTTTGTTATTTACAGAGACACATCGGGACGACTAGTGTTATTAGCTCTCAGAGAGGCTGGGACTATAATACCTGGTGAGCACATCACGACCGTGCTGGATGATGGGAACTTTATCTGAGAGTCAGTCATGCTGTTAATAAGGATTCTGACCTGTGACCAGCTCCCGGATCTCCAAGTCGGTGGTCTTGCGGAGCAACCTGACCAGTGCCGGGATGCCGCCACAGTTCTTCAGGGCGATTTTGTTGTCATCGTTGGCTTTCCCATACACCAAGTTTCTCAACGCCCCACAGGCACTACGGTGGACTTCCGTCATCCGATGGTCCAGCAGGTCCACCAGGAGCTGAATACCTCCTTGTCTCCTTATCTGAAAGAGTAAAGGAGAAAGCAAGGTTGCCTTAGAGAGGATGATTTCACTATTTAAACCCCAACAGGTTTTTCATATGAGGTAGTTGCTATCAATACAATTAATTACACTGAACTGAATGAAGGCCTTTTACAAAGGGAAAAGAAAACAAATTATTGTTCTCTGTAGGTTCTATTGCTTTTACTTGTTTTAATATCTTACCAATAAAAATTCAAATGCATTTCCTTTCAAGGCACAGAACTTTGAAAAGAAGATTTTAACCTCCTAATGGGTGTCTCAGCCATTTCTCTCTATAAAAATATGCCACATACTCAGGGCATGAAGCAGATGGATGGGCAAAAGAATGCTTCTCACTCCTAAGACTTATTAAATGTAACCGCTGTCTTAAAGGGCTGCAGGATTGCTGTACAAAATGTGAAAATGATGCTTAATAGGGGAATGCTCCCAACCTTTCAAAGGAACCAGAAGCCAAATGAAAAACCAGAAATGACACAAGTCTTTTCATCTGAGAAGACCTGGAAACTAAGAATGTCACCCACAATGGCAGCTGGTCTGAACACGAGGACCAAGTCATGT
This sequence comes from Mesoplodon densirostris, assembly GCF_025265405.1. NCBI lineage: Eukaryota > Metazoa > Chordata > Mammalia > Artiodactyla > Ziphiidae > Mesoplodon > Mesoplodon densirostris. Next base: position 9,767,935 of record NC_082663.1, read on the forward strand.
TCTGCAGAACATAGGTATTTGATTAATAACAAAAGTAAAATAATATTACATTTGGGTGTTCTTTTTACCCAAAGAAAATGTTTCTTTTTTTAAATAAGTAAATTAAAAAAAAAGCCCTTGCACTATGTTTCCAGATGTGTTTTCTCCTTGCTGTCTTTTAATAGACCCATTTCAAAATTTAAACTGCAAACAAATGGTCTAGTTAACATACATAGCATTTCATGAAGTTTTCATTAGCAGAGCTGTATTTGAATATTTCTGTATTTGGAAGAAGAAGACATACAATTCACTCAGTAATATTCTTTCCTTTTTTAAACCTCATTATCCCTCAGGGATTGAAGAATTATAATTTGGCATGAATGAATATAATCTGACACCTTCCCTATTTAGTTTTCTGTTTACAGAAAACTCATTCATCCCACAGATGTGCAGGGGCACAGGGCTGGATCCCCAGACTCTTTCAACAGTGCTCCAGTGCCATGTTCTCCAGGAGGCCACTCAGCTACACTGTTTAAAACTGCCATCTGAATCACACCACTTGCCTAATCCAGCAGTCTTGTTTCACCTTAATCTATCATAGAATCCTTCATAGCATTTGTCCTAACTTCTTTATTATGTTTCTTGTTATTGTCTGTCTTCTGCTAGAATGTATATTCTTGGAAGGCAAGTTTCTTTGTCTTGTTCATTGGTAGATCCCCATCCCTATTCCAAGTGCAATGCCAGGCACACAGTAGAAGTGCAGTAAGTATTTGAGTAAATGCAGAGGGATTACTTGTTACAGCGTGTTTCTTTCTCAGGTCAGCTAACTCAAAACTGAGTAATATTCCTCTTTAAAGGAAAACAAAACAAACAAAAAACCCTTTTGTAAACATCTAAGAACGTCTCCAAGGGGCCACTGCAGCTCTTCTGGGACCAGCTTACAAAAAAATGAGGATGCATGTCTCACACATAAGGTGGACCATCTGATGATTCAGAATATGCCGGGAGGAATTATTTTCATCCATCAACCAAATGAAAACAGAGAAAGTTGAAATTCTCCCAGAACTCATGGACTCTAGGTCCCTAATTTAGAAAACATGACTGTGGTATCGCACCTCCCGTGAGATCAGGACCAGGGACAGAGGAGAGGAGAGGAGACCTCCACACACCTCCACCCCCAGAGGGGGACAGGGGTGTAGAGACAGACATTAATGTCCCCGAGGTGCCTGTACAGTCTGCATTGGTGACAGCACCGGTGGAAGGTGGCTAAAGGGACCATTGGGACAATTAGAAAAGGCTACCAAAGGATCAGAAAACCACTTTTTCTCAACTTACAATTTGACCCAGGGCCTGCTTGGCACTCACGCAAGAGAGATGAAGTCTGTTGCTATACACGTGTCCTGTAAATACATCTGAGCTTTAACACATGCATTTTATTTTTATTTCCATTTGTACAAAAAAGGTTAAACTATGAATGTCATTTTCTCAATGTGTTTTTGTCTCCATGTATATGCTGTACATTAAAATTATCTAGGTTTAATTATTTTAATAATGATGAAACTATTATAAAAGTGGTAATAAAGCCATTCTTACAGTTCACCAATTGGTTATGTATTAAAGGTAAATGGTATAGTAAATCCATCTATCTCTCTACCTTAGCTACTCTGTATATTATAGTTAAGATTCCTAATTTATGATAATATATTTCCCATTCATATAGCTTAATGAACTAAGCTATTAAAATACTATTCCAAAGCTTTAAAAGGGAAAATGAATTCAAAATGAAGGCAATATCAATTCTTAATGTATAATGAGAAAATGCTGTTTTCAGTGTGACCCTAATTAATGCTGTATATCCAAATTTATAATGATCCCTTCAATTCTACTTTAACCCATTTAGAGCAACACAAATAAGATGATACACTTTTTCATTTGCTCTTATTTTGAGGGTCGCCGGATCATCAATATAAAAAAAACTTTTTGCTTTCTTGGGATTGAATTTTACCTAAGCATAAGAGAATCCTTCTTCAGTTTTCTGAAGCCAAACATTCGTCAGAGTTGACCGTCACAGACGTGAATCTGACCCCTCCTGCAGCCTCCCCGCTCCCAGCAGGACCCGAAAGAGAGCCTAGGTCAGACTTTCAATTCTCTTGCAGGGTCTTGATTCCTTGCAGAACCTCTGGTGGTATCGATGGGTCCAATGCTGCCCTCTTCACTTCCCCTCTGCTTTTCCCTGGGATCCTCCCTCTCTTCAACTTCTCCTGGCATCCAATTTTTCTAGTTTCTTCTTGTGTCCAACCTTAAACTCTTATAAGGCTCCAAACAAACCCACTGTCAACATTAACAAAGTACAACTCTCTTTGAAAGATGATCAGGGGAAACTCTCCTTTTTAAAAAGGTACCTTTACTTCCTCTCCCACTATTTTTCTTTAAAGCAGTCTATTTTTCCTTTAATCCTCCCCATCGATCACTCCAAATCCAAGAGGCGGGGCCCTTGTTTTGGTCCCCATGCTATCATTTCAGGCCAGTGTACCCTTTCTTCTTCCTCCCTTCATCATCCTCATGCAGAATTCTTCAAAAGTCAAATCTTAAACAAATCTAGGTTTACTATTATTGAAACCAAGTCAATAAAATATTATATAATATATCCAATCTCTACAGATCATAACAAAATCAAACCCACTAGCAGAATGCCTGTCATAGAGTGCTGAGTCAATAAATATGGATCAGATGAGTGGAAGAATGGTACAGTGCTTATCGTACGTCAGTTTCCTTCTCTCTTTAAAAAGTTTTTTTTAATAGATGTTATTTTTAAGAGCAGTTTTTTGTTCACAGCACATTTGAGCAGAAAGTACAGAGATTTCCCATATACCACTGCCCTGACACATGTACGGTCTCCTCCATTATCAACATCCTCCCCAGAGCCCTACATCTGTGACAATCTGTGCACCTACACTGACACACCATTATCACCCGAAGTACGCAGTTTACATTAGGGTTCACTCTTGGCTGTTGTACATTCTGTGGGTCTTGATAAATGTATAATGACATGTATCCACCATTATAGTGTCACATAGAATAATTTCACTGCCCTAAAAGACCTCTTTGCTCTGCCTGTTCATCCCCCAACCCCTCCTCGCGAATGCCTTGAGAAATCACTGATCTTTTTATGGTCTCCACGGTTTTGCCTTTTCTAGAATGTCATCGAGTGGGAATCATCCAGTAAGCAGCCTTTTCAGACTGGCTTCTTTCACCTAGTGTATGAATTTAAGATTCCTCCATGTCTTTGCACGGTTTTGACAGCTCGTTTTTTTTTTTTTTTTTTTTAGTGATGAATCACATTTCACCGTCTAGATGTAACATAGTTGATCCACTCACCTACTAAAAGACATCTTGGTTGCTTCTAAGTTTTGACAATTAGGAAGAAAGCTGCTATAAACATCTGTGTGCAAGTTTCTGTGAGGACATAAAATTTTAACTCCTTTGGGTAAATACCAAAGAGAGCTATTGCTGGGTTGTACAGTGAGAGGATGTTTATTTTTGTAAGAAACCACCAAACTGTCTTCCCAAGTGGCTGTACCATTTTGCATCCCACCAGCAGTGAATGAGAGTTTCTGTTGCTACACATCCTCACCATCATTTCGTGTTGTCAGTGCTGTGCCTTTTGGCCATTCTACTAGATTGTAGTAGTATCTTATTGTTGTGTTTCTCTTTTCATTCTGACTGTGTGATTCCAATTTATTTACATTAATACAAATGATTGAAAAAAACTATCATTACTGAAATACATATAGGGAAACAATAGCTTGAGTTGGATCTGGACTGAACAAATCTCACATCTCCTACTTTCTTGAACTTGACAGAGAATGACTGGAAAGGGCTTTTCATAAATAATCTGATTAGACAATCTTTTTTTTTTTTTTTTTTTGATGGTACACGGGCCTCTCCCATTGCGGAGCACAGGCTCCGGACACGCAGGCTCAGCGGCCATGGCTCACGGGCCCAGCCACTCCGCAGCATGTGGGATCTTCACGGACCGGGGCACGAACCCATGTCCCCTGCATCGGCAGGCAGACTCTCAACCACAGTGCCACCAGGGAAGCCCTGATTAGACAATCTTAAATTCATTTATTAAATGATTCTTTGATACATGGTCCACTTTAGTTCCTGTGCCAATAGCTCATGTTTATTTCTGTGTTAAGCTGTGAACTTCAGGAATTTAGATGCAGAGAGTAATCTATATACGAAGTAAGAAAGTTGGAGGCTGATGAACCCCACACCCAGGGGAAATAAAAATGAATTAACCAATCAAACAAAGCAAAACTTTCCCCTGCTACCTGTCCTTTTAGGTTGTTTACAAAGAGAACCTTCTTAAACCTAATGTAGACAGTCTCTTGGGGATGAAAGCTGGGATGTATGTGCAAAGAATCAGTAAAGCTCATCCAGTTTGCACCAGGGAAGAATGAAAAGAGCTTATATACCTTTGCCATCCAGTCCACTGTTTAAAAGAGCTTTTTTCAATTTAAACTCTGGAAGTAAAATTATCTAAAAATCATTCAGGAGTAGGATGCAATGGTTTTCTTCCTTGTCCTTTCATAAGAAGGCAGAATATATATAAAACCCTTTTAATTCAGAAAACAAATGGTTGGGCAATCAAATTAAATATAAGGCAAATGCAAGTAATGCAATATCGCCCATTGCAAAAAATGGGGCCTCACCGTTTAATGGATCTGGTGCTCTTAACATTATTTGCATTTATTGAGAATAAACTATATTTAACAAATGAATTAGCTATTATCATTAAGTTGATATCAACATCAATGAATAATTTAGAACATATCCAAGTAAAGCAGTGTTTGTGTGTTAACAACAGCCTTCATAAAATTTTAATGATGATGATGATGTATATCGGGTGGAAAAGTTATCAGGGAACAGGATTCCTCTTGGGAGGTACCTGTCTTCATTTAGAAAAATAGTATGAAAGGTTAGTTTGAGGATAGTGAGACCCTGAGGGCATGGGTTACAGGTGTTCATGGCAACAAATGAGATTACTCACCTACTCTGCATTGAAAAGCAAGAGGAATTGGGAGCTGGGATTAGAAGAGAGAAGAGACTGGAGTAGCCTTTTGTTAACCTACTGGTTGGTGAGATAAGGACCTCAAACAGCTAAGGACCTGGGTATACATTTCTCTGCCTCTCTGGGATCTAGTCTACTGGAAGCAAAACGGATATATTTTTGTGCTTCTGGCTTTGTGCTAAAAGAAACTAGGCTGGACCTGAGATGCAAAGTAAATTTAAATCCTAGTCTGCAGGACTAAGAACACATAGTACTTCCTCTTGCTTGAGATATTTATGATCAAGGCACAATTTCTGAGAACTGGTTTATAGAAAGCTGACTAAAAAGAAGTACTCAGGGATTTCAGTAAATTTCCAATTAACTGTTATTTTTCAATGGTGTTGGTTAGAAAAATTGGCAAAAAAGATACAGTTGTTTTATATTCCTTATGAATGTTTAAAAATTAAGTAACTTTCTCTGCTTAAAAAGCTACTGGAAGATACAAAGTTTGTAGATCTGAAACCAGAGGCTTAACCAGAGGTAACTGAATCTCACTGTCAACTTTAATGCGGAAATTGCAAGGTTATCAGTTTGTAAAATACATATTTTACCTCAACGAACTCCACCTCTTGTCCTCATAGTTAAGCCATTGGAGTTTCTGAATAATTTGAGTTGATGTATGTACATGCAGTTGTCTCTGAGTAAAATAGAAGTACAATTCTTAAAGGCTAAAATCTTCTTTGGTTTTATGATAGAAACTATTTTTGAGAATTTTGAGAGAAAATACATCTCTCTCTAGAGTTGTGGGAAATGATCTACTTTCTCCATTCAACAGGTAAACCAAGATGAATTATGTTTCTTTTTAAATTATGTTTTAAAAAGAGGGTCTATTGTGTTTTGGTGGTGCTGGCTATGAAGCTGGAGCAACTGGATTCAAATCATCCCTCCTTCTCTTAAAACCCACGTACCACGAGGCAAGTTACTTGTCTGTAAAACACGAACAGAATGTGAACCTGTCTCATAGGGTTGTTTTTAGGATTAAATGAAATCTCAAATGTGAATTGTTTAACAATGAGCTCAGTAAATATGTCAAGGAACTACCCACTGTATCAACTTGTTAAAGGATGTTCTTAATTGACTTACTACCTGGTCAATATATGACTCAATATTATGCTCATATAACATATGATAGAATCAGTGAAAGGCATATAATTCAGAGTTATAACTTCATCAATTTCATTGAGTGTATAAACTGAATATTATTGAGTATGTCATTAATCCATTCTGGTATACCACTAATGAGATTATATAAGGGATATATTTATTCTAGAATGAGCTGTGTGAATTGTACTGGTCATGTTTAAGAAATAATATCAAAGTCTGCTGCATCAATATTGAACCCCTGAGATATTTTGCTAGATATGTTTCCAAGGGAAGTACAGTGAATTAATTGATCTATATTTTAAGAAGAACAGAAATGCAATGGTTTTTCTTGTTATTGTAACTGAATTGACCAGGAAAAAAAAAAAGGCATTCAAAATAATTTTGAGGTGATACTAGTTCTGGGAAAAAGAGAAATTTTTTTTCCTGAAATATAGAGAGAATTATTAGGCAAAAAGAGAGAAGGACCATGTTTTGATTTTAACAAATTAGCCTCTAATAAACATTAAAAAAATGCAACCAGCAGCAAAACATATAACCAGTAACAAGTTAAATGACTGTGAAGGTTCTAGTTTCACGTAGATTTTCCCAGATGCTACTCATGTGCCATGATGTAGGATGAGTAGGGGTTTTGGTTTCATCTCTGTGTCTAGCAGAAAGTTCTTTGGTTTTTGAAACTGACATGGAAAGAATAAACAAGTCTACAACTACATTATTATTGTTATTTGAGTTCCCTTATTTTTCCAATCCAAAGGCCCCTACACTCCTAGAATCTTTGTCACCCTGGACAGATTTCCAAATCCAGCTCCCACCCCACCAAACTTTACCTCAGCTGGCACTGAAGACCATCACAGAGGTAACCGCATGAACATACAACAAAATGGTAGGGGGAAATCTGAACATGTTTCCCCTTTTTAAAAAAATTATTTATTTATTAATTTTTTATAAATTTATTTATTTTATTTTATTTATTTTTGGCTGTGTTGGGTCTTCGTTGCTGCACGTGGGCTTTCTCTAGTTGCGGTGAGAGGGGGCTACTCTTCATCGTGGTGCACGGGCTTCTCATTGCAGTGGCTTCTCTTGTTGTGGAGCACGGGCTCTAGGCACGCAGGCTTCAGTAGTCGTGGCATGTAGGCTCAGTAGTTGTGGCTTGCAGGCTCTAGAGCGCAGGCTCAGTAGTTGTGGCCCACGGGCTTAGTTGCTCCACGGCATGTGGGATCTTCCCGGACCAGGGCTCGAACCTGCATCCCCTGCATTGGCAGGTGAATTCTTAACCACTGCACCACCAGGGAAGCCCAACTTTTTTTTTAAACTATCCTCAATTTAAGAGAAGTAACTGATATTGTATGAGTTATGCATTAGTAAAAGGTTCCTGTCCATATCTCTGTTTAAAGAAAACTATTTCCCATCAAAATCTCTGAAATGATCTGTTTTACAGCAGTTTGAACATTCATGTTCTCATCACCCTCATTATCCTATCATTTAAAGAGATAAAGATAAATGGGGAAAAGCCCTTTCTTTTGGTCTGAACATGAATCATTATTCCACCCAGCGACACATTTTACAAGACACTTTAAAAGGAAAAAAAAAAAACCTGAATCATTGCAAACAAATTACATATACCAGAGTCCTTGGCCCTCTCGATTCCCCTCTTGTTAACTGAGATCATAAGCAGAGAAGTTTTCTAGACGTTCCCCCATTGCAGAATGAAATAGTCAGTCTAAGTGGATGAGAAGCCAGCAGCAGGATTCTCTACTCAAAAACTTGCTGCCACCAGTGAAGCGGGCAGGAGGTCAAAAGGTGCCTCAGAGCTGTGCATGTGGAGACTGGGAGCTGACACCCTCCACAAACACTCCTGGGCACTCAGAATTGCTGCGAGTTTCAACATTATTCTGTAAGAGCACTCAGGAAAGGCCCGTCTTTTCTTTTTTAACAAGCAAGAATTTCAAGGGATTCCACAAATTCTTTTTCTAAAGATGCCACTCAGACACACTCAAATGTTCTATATATGGCTAATGGTTTCCATTACCTGGCATAAGTTTTGAGCTGTCCTTGCAGACACAAGATACAAAATCACTAAGTATTGACAATTACAAAGAATGCCTCCAATAAAAGTCTCCATTATTGTGTTCCAAACTGAACTCAATCTAACATATCGTAAGTGGCAACACTAAATTCAGACACTTCAGCATCTCAAAGGAGAATTTTAGATGAGCGCACATAAATTTTGAAAACACAAACCTATGTAAGGCAGATGTATAACTTAACTATTTTAAAATTATTAAAAGATCTCAGGATGTGAATGTAGGAAGCCCACAAATATTACCCCCAAAGCTTTCACTGTTGTACAGATTGGACAGTCCCTCTTTGACCCATGGTTATGGAATGGCTAGTCTGTTCAGGTGCTGGGCTCAGAGTGGGGGAGATGGACCAGGTCCTTCCTTTAAAGGAGTCCACATATCTGTAGAGGAATCAGAAACCAAAGAAACCAGCAATGAAGCTAATAAGATCATTTCAGTAGTGAAAAACAGAGGCAGCTCTACCTGAAGGAGGACCTAGCAGTTTTCTAGTTATAATTTTGATCCTTAAAGAGGGTCCATAAAATTGTACAAGCTTTAAGCCCCTCAAAACCCAGATCTTCTCTGGTGATAAGAACCATATAGAAGAGATGAAAAGAGGATGGAGCATGCAGGAAGGTGTTGCATGGGGCCAGTCTGGCTACCATGATTAGGGAATGTTTGAGCAGAGACCAATGACATGAGGGAGGGATGGAGGGTCCCAAGTAAGGGCAAAGGAGGTCAGTGTGGCTGGAGCAGAGTGAAGGAGAGATGAGATGGGGTGACAGCTAGGTGGTGCAGGGCTGGATCTCAGGCCTTTTGGCCACTAGGGCATTGGGTGTACTCTGAAGAAGATGGGAATGAGAGTTGACCTAACATGCTTAGTTAAAGACTGTTGCATGTGCCTTGTGGAGAACAGACTGTAGGGGCCCAAAGGTAGAGGCAGGGACACCAGTGAGATTGTCCAGGTTTGAGAAACTCTGTAGCTTTAGATCAGAATGATGGGAATGCAAGTGCCAAGAAATGGTGAAATTCTAGATCTGTGTTGCAGGTAGAAAAATGGGGAAAATATGGGGTCTGACTGAAAGAAAGGAATCACTAGTGACTAAGGTTTTTGGCCTTTCATTTTTAATAAAACAAGTATGTTGATAATCATCACAGTAGTTTTTGGTTGACCGACAGATGGCAAAGTGTTTATGAAAGACACAGCCTCTCATTTAAATTTCTATTTCACAGGCATTACGAAAGCGCACATTTAAAAAATTGTGATTCTTCTGTTATTGCCAGATGGAAAAGAACATCTTTCTAAAATTTAAAATTATGCTAAATACAGACATAGAAATAATAGAGAAATTGTGTCATATCTTAGATAGCCCATGGTTATAACAAATAATGCATATTAAAGTAAACCTAACATATTCCACCAAAAGGAGTTATGATAGATATGTAGAGAAAACTTTCCTATGCATTTATTTTATTTTAAGTTAAATATCTAAATTTTAAAAAATTAAACTATATCAAGTAAAACTTTCATTATACTTACAAAAATTGTACAGAATATAAAATTTGCTTCAGTGTTTTCCTGTTGTGCATATGTCTTTTATTCTTTTTTTTTTCTATTTTAGGTGACAAAGTCATCTATATGTCCGGGAGATATATTTGCTCATAGGCTCTTTTGTGGTAGCAACAAGCCAACATTTACTGGAGTAAACATTGGCTGAGAAAAGAATTTTAGTTTTGTTCAGTTCAGTTGATATTTACTAAGCACTGTTCTATGCTCCTTGAGGATCTCATGGACAGGAGATACGCACAGGAACAAACAAGGTGTTCTGAAGCCCACAGAAAAGGCATGAAACCAGCCTCCTTGGGAAGTGGAGCGGGGGAATTCCTTCTGGAAGAAATAACAGCTGAATTGATTTTAAGAAGTTTAAAACTGGTGAACTATACAGTGTAGAACATGATTAAATTCTAAAATGCTTGGGGTAGTCCATGCTTATAAAGTGGGGCACAAGTTACGGTAGGGTTGGGGGTGGGGAAGAGTAGGCATCAGTGTGTTAGATGGTGGTACATCTTCTTGGCCCTTAAATTTACCCAAAGATTGGGGCATATTATTATTATTATTATTATTATTACTACTACTATTATTTTATAATCAGACTTGGACACTTTACGAAGTAGAATATAAGACTTGTGGGATTTTAAAGAAAAATCGCTGAACTTAAGGGAATGGTATGCTTGTAGGAAATTTCTTTGGCCAGTAGCCCAAGATTCCTACAGCTCACATGGATGATGGCTCTGAAGAGCGATCGGCAGTGGAGGTGGGAGGGCATGGGAGGCGCGTGGAGAGGAGCATCTGTCTGCATACAGCGCCTCCCAGAGGCGGGACCCAGGAAATGCTCGGATGCCGGCAAGGGGCCAGGCTAACGCTGGCACTGAAAACCACAAGAACATGGAAAATTTCGGGTGCTAGGATGTGGAGACCCACTCATGCTTTTTGAGCAGAGGGATGATAGTTGTGTCAATGAGCCAAGAGAATTAACTTGACAGTGTCACAAAGAAGGCATTATGTGTCGTGCAGAAGTATATCCTAATCAAACAAACATTTTCGGACCACTTTCCTGGCATCTCGGAATTTATAGAGTGTAACATGCATGCTGGGTTTCCTGTATCTCTCAATCATTTGTTTAAATTAACTTTGATTTTCTTATTTTGCTAGCTCTGTGCTCTGAGCCCCAGCAAGGAAACTGGAGAAGCCCGTCTCATACTTCTCCAGTTAGCTCTTCCTCCAGAATCAGAGTGGAGGCTGCAGGGGATCCCAGAAGCTGAGCAAAAGGTAAAACCGTAAGTTCCACCACTCAGAGCTCCCCACCCGTCGGGTTCAACCGCTGTGACCAGTGCTTTTGAGAATCCACAAACGGGAACATGTCAACCTCATTTCCCCCCATGTTTCTCTTGAACACAAAGAAAGCTGTTATCCAGGAAATCCGTCTGCAACATGACATCTTGAAATATGAGTTATTCAATGATACTGTCAGCTGATTAAATGTTATTCACTCTTCATTTTGTCCATCAGCCCAAGCAGAACATTTATACGACACTTGGATCTTGGTGTAATAAGAAAACACACTTGTTTGGTGTGTCTGTGACCTTTGAAATTTTAAAAATTAGGTACTAAGAAATCCCATCAAGTGCAATGCAGTGCAGCCTAAACCCCGTGTGTCATCCTTTATGAGGAAAGATACTTTACTCCAGGCATCAGGTGGATGGTACCTTAGAAAGTCTAACAGCATCACAACTGCCCTAGTAATTTTAGTAAGTGATTAGTACTAAATCACACCCATGTCTATAATTTGACATACATATACACTAGAGTGTTACACACATATAATAATATATAACATACTTACCAATAAATGTATATGTATAAACAAGTAAATATATATTTATACAGGCATACCTCGTTTTATTGTACTTCAGTTTATCGTGCTTCGCAGATACTGTGTTTTTTACAAGTTGAAGGTCTGTGGCAACCCTGTGTTGAGCAAGTCTACTGGTGCTATTTTTCCAACAGTACTTGCCCACTTCATGTCTCTGTGCCACATTTTGGTAATTCTCACAAAATTTCAAACGTTTTCATTATTATTATATTTGTTACCGTGATTTCTTTTTAAAATTATTTTTTATTTTTTAAACTTTTAAATTCTATATTAGAGTATAGTTGATTAAAAATGTTGTGATAGTTTCAGGTGTACAGCAAAGTTGATTCAGTTATACACATACATGTATCTATTCTTTTTCTTTTTCAAGTTCTTCTCCCATTGAGATTGTTACATAACATTGAGCAGAGTTCCCTGTGCTATACAGTAGGTCCTTGCTGGTTATCCATTTTAAATATAGTAGTGTGTACATGTCAACCCCAGACTCCCTAACTATGCATCCCCCCAACCCTTCCCCTCTGGTAACCATGTTACGGTGATTTCTGATCAGTGATCAACTGCAAAAAGATTGCGACTCGCTGAAGACTCACATGATGGTTAGCATTTTTTAGCAATAAAGTATTTTTTAAATAAGGTATGGAAATTGTTTTCTAAGTCTAATGCTGTTGCACACTTAATAAACTACAGTATAGTGTAAACATAATTTTTATATGCACTGGGAAACCAAAAAAATTTGTGTGACCTGCCTGTTTTATTTCGATCTTCCATTTATTGTGGTGGTCTGGAACCAAATCCACAATATCTCTGAGCTATGCCTGTATGTACATATTTAAAAGGAAAAGCAATTCAGAAATGTCTCCTTTCCCTTCCCCTACCAACATGGGATTCATTCAGTTCTTTCAATTATTTTATTCCAATTTAAGTTTTGTAGCACTCATTTTCCTTGTTTTTATAACTCACACTTGTGGGTTTAAAGGACCTGCCCAGTAGGTATTCTACCTTCCAATAAATAAATAAATAAATAAACAGCCACAGAGATTGAGAAGACTGTTATTTCTCTAAATTAATAATTTTGGTTCAAAGATCTTCAGTCCTGGAGTGTACCAGGTTAAATGATAAGAACCCCGATTCTAAAGAATAAAATGCTTTTTACCCTATTTTCAGATTTTAGTTCTCTGCATAGTTTATCGACACTCTTTTTAAAAATCTTCAACATATAATATCCCAGGTTTAAAAAGTTTGCTTATTTTCTGTCTTATTTATTGATTTTCTAATTATTCATTTAAAACATGCTGGATACATAAAAGCTTTGGTTTGCATTTTTAATTCTTTAAGAATTTTCAAATGAGCTCCGTGTGCTATTGCATACATTTTTTTTTTCCAGACTAGAAGGAAATCGACAGTTATACTGTTGTTAACAGGCTGGTAGATGTGGAGTACTAATAACAAAGCAGGGACATAAGGGAGAATTTTGTTTTGTTTTGAAAGTTTGTACACACAGCAGTCAGTCAGAATCCACTCAACCTGATAAACCATCAAAACTAGCACGTCCACCCTACACCCCTCCCCCTCCTCTCTTGGTCCACGTCCCCATCTCTGGATTCCTCCTTAGCTCCCATTTACCACCTGGTACATTTCATTTACATACTTGTTTGTTGATTTTCTGCCCCACTCCTACCCAGAAGGATATAAAGCTGTGAGAGTAGAAATCTTGCCTGATTTGTTCAACACTGAATCCCCAGGGCTGAGAGAATTATCTGGCACACAGATGATCCATATTATTTTTTGAACAAATGCAGTTTTGATGATGAAATTTTTGAAATTTTGAAATAAAGCCAATTTTTACAGTCCACCCTTCAGGAGAAATGTCATATGTCAAGCAAGCAAATTAGAACTTAAGAACAAAGACTTCCAGTGCCTAAAAAGAGATCTTAGAACCTTAGAATATGGTACAACTGTAAATATAATGAGAGTGGACCAGCAAATGTTATGCACATTTAAAAAATGTTTTCCTTATAACTTTATCTTTTCACTTCATGAAGTGAGAGTACTTTTTCCCACAAGTGAAAGCCAACACTACGTGTAAAATGCTTCTGTACTACATACACCTGCCTCTTGTTTATAGGAGCCAATGCTGAATATATTAGCTAATTATAGGTATGCAAATTTCTTGTCTTCTTTAATGCAAAAAAACATATAAAAGCATGTGAAATAGTGTAGCACTCAGGCCCATAGTTGAATATCCAATTTCCATTAGATGAACTTGGGCTAAACGGTAAAGAGAAAAATAAAAGTCAGAACAATAAGGAAGATTATTCATAATTCAAAATCTTCACATTCTGCTGTCACTCTTCAGGGTTTAAGACACTAAAATGGAAAAATCTAAATTGCAAAGCAAATTATCATCTATTGATTCATTTCTTAGGATGCTTATTGCAGAAAAAAATTAAATCTAGAGCCTGGAAGACTAGCAAAAAGGAGAAACATGTTAGCTTTGGAAACTCTGCAAGGTAATAAGAAAAACTGTGGGATATTTATTAATATAGATAACCATGCTCACAGGGGTGGGGACCTGGCAAGTTTGAATGACAAAATGAAGAAAATTGTGATTTACGTTAAAATACTTGGAAGGGAATTTTCATAACAAGAATTGGCACCTGCCCAACACATGATCAGTGCACTTGCTTTCAAGACCCCATGGCCATCAAGATGAAACAGACTGATGTGACAAAGCCAACCTAATCAAGGGAAAAATGCTTTCTTAGTGGGAAGAATCCAGAACCTTATCCGTAGGCAGAGAGCTCCACAGAGTCAGAGGTCACGTGGCATCTTTCAGTCAGAGGTATGGCTTCCCAGGGATTCTTTGCTCTAACAGGTTGTGTAGGCAGAATAATGCCTCCATCCCATCCCAAAGACGTCCATATCCTAATCCCTGGAACCTACAAATATGCACATTACATGGCAAAGGGGAATGAAGGCTGTACATGGAATTAAGGCTGCTGATCAGCTGACCTTAAAGAGTTTATGCTGGGTGATCTGGGTGAGCCCAGTGTCTTCATGAAGTTCTTTTACATAAGAGGAAGAGGGAGACAGAAGAGTCAGAATCAGAAGGATGGCAGCATGAGAAAGACTCACTGAGCTACCACTGGCCTTAAAGATCGAAGGGGCCATAAACCAAGGAATGTGGGAACCCTCTAGAAACAGAAGGTAAGAAAACAAATTCTTCCCTAGAGCCTCCAAAAAAAAAATTGCAGCCCTGGATTTAAGCCCAGTAAGACCAATTTTGGACGTCTGAGCTCCAGAGCTATTAGATAATAAAGTTACATTCTGTTAAAGCACTAAGTTTTTGGTAATTTGTTACAGCAGCAATATGAAGCCCATACACAGGCGAACTCAGTCAATCTATTGTTGATCTACTGTTGATCTATCATGTGTTCATGAGCTGCCCTCCAGGCTTCACTGTTTCTATCAGCCCACTTGTGGAGAGCACAGGGCTGCTCTGCCCATCCATTTCCAACGCCTAAATTACTGTCTACATAGTCAGGACCAACAGATCACCTCCTGCCTAACCACCAGGGCTTATTCTTTGGCTGTTGGTTGACATGTATCTAGATCACCTAGACAAATTTAAGTCTGGTAGAACCAAGGCAGTCTCATATCTCTCTGTATATTTGCTCTGTGTAAAGAAGTACCAAGGGGCTTCCCTGGTGGCTCAGTGGTTGAGAGTCTGCCTGCCGATGCAGGGGACACGGGTTCGTGCCCCGGTCCGGGAAGATCCCACATGTCACGGAGCGGCTGGGCCCGTGATCCATGGCTGTGGAGCCTGCACATCCGGAGCCTGTGCTCTGCAACGGGAGAGGCCACAACAGTGAGAGGCCCGTGTACCACACACACACACACACAAAAGAAGTACCAAGGATAGGGCATCGCTCTTTGACCATTTTCTGGACTCAATGGCTAATCCACTGGCCACTGCACACCAGTCAGTGTTACATGATTCTCTCTTGAGATAAGTTCAATGAGGAAAGACAGAAAGAGTCCTCCTAATGGGGCAGGTTGCACACTGGATGGCTGACCCTGTCTATACAAGTAATGAATGACTCTCTATAACTAGTATTTCAGATGATCATTCAGAAGAATACAACATGGCCAACTAGGAAGATAAACTCTGGTGTTTTGGTTTTTGTCCAGTTAACATTAACTTTTTGAAAAACTAGGTTGGAAGGAGGCAGCCTTCCCAAAGTGTTCCTCCTCCATCGTTTTAATGCTCTTGTCTGCAAATCCTGCTCTTGCTGGACTTGTCCTGGTAAGGAGGCATAGTTTGGGCCTCTGATTACTCTATAGAAGAGGATGAAAAAGAGATAAAGCAGGGAACCCGGGTTTTAAGGCATCTAAGGCATCCTGTTCATGCATCTAGTGGACACCTTTGGTAAGCCAAACCTAGAGGTTCTTGAGCAAATCCTTGCACTTAATCAGAGAGTTTTTGGATGGACCCTTTCTTATGTCAGTGTTTTCTCCAAGGCTCAACAGGAATTTCAGGCCTCAAATGTCTCTTGAAGATGCAAGCAATCTCTACTAGTGCCCAGAGCAAGCCATGGATCACCTTCTACAAAGTAAATACCTAAAGGTGGAGTGAGGCAGTCAGTATGTTCAAAACCTTAAGGTTGTCTTTCTGCTGCCCTTACTCAATTTTTGCCATGAACTCCAGTCTCATTGGGTATTTGTCACTGCTTGGATAAAGAAGTGTGGATTTTAGGCATCCAAAGTTATACTTGATACTCTTATCCACTGAAGATCTTAAGAAGTTTTGTTGTTGGGACGACCTTCAAAAGCGACTCTCTTTCTTTCCTTTTCTTTTTTTCCTTCTCTTTTCCCTTCTTTTCTTTTACTCTAATGGGACTTGATAATATCCCAGGTTTGAGATATGATTTCTCCAGGACCCAAGGAGTTCTACCAAGTATTATGTTTCTTATTCATTTCAGGGTGGCATCAGGAGAATATTTTTCATCAGTTGAGAAATAGCCCTGATTCTTCAAATATTCCTTGTTGGGTCACCCCTCATAATTCTTCAGAATTTACAAGCCAGCTTCACCTTGTCATGAGTCACCCTAGTTGCAATTCTGTTGCCCTGCTCTTTTATAGGCCTGATAATCATTACACCATCAAAGTCATATATCAGAGTGTCTTCTATCATCAGTAAATGTGAGTCCCTTCACAAGAATTTTGGCCATGGGTAAGAGAATTAACATATCCTGTGTGAGAACTGTTACAATAGACTGTATGGTCTCTCGGGTATAGGCCAATTGAGATTGGCTTTTTCTCAGAAATTGGAATTGGGGCAAAAAAAAAAGAACTTTCCAGATCAATGACAGCACTGAAACCTCTGGTGCCCACTGAGTTTCCTTATTAGCCTGAACTATATTGGATACTGTCAAAGCCATAGGGAGAACATTCTATTTAGACCCTAATAATCTACAAAGCTGACCTAGAAAAGCTGACTTGCTTTGGTAAAATAAGTCTTTTGTATAAGGAGGTGTTGGGAGCCAGGGGACCAGTTCCTACCACCTCCTTTGTTAATATAGATATTGCTAGCACCTCTCTAGAAAGTCTATTTTGTTTTAGTTTTGAGCATGTTGGACCTTGGTTAACCAAGGGGCTTTCACTTAGTTTATATAATCACAACTGGATTATGCCACCATTTTTACCATACCTATTCCCCTTGTGTGTTATGGGAATATAAACTCACTGTGATCTGCACATGTGATATGTCTAGGCCAGTGGGTATGAAAAATTACCCTTTGTTTCTGAACAGCTACCTTACCATTCTCTTTCCAAACAACCTCTAATTCTTTAGTGTAATGGCCAGGTAAAATTACATTGATTAAGCCCAGAAAATATGGTTTCCCAGATTCTTGCCAATCAAACAAGCCTCAGCATATGGCCTCAACTCTCCTGTTGGGAATGTCACAAGAGTAACTCAGCCTCCCCACCCCCTTGCAGTAATTTGTTATAGCAGCAAGAGGAAACTAATACAACCTATATGACAACTGTTTTTCTATTTGTTTCATTAATGACCATATAAACACCTCCCAAATCGAATCTATCCTAGGTTGCCCTGTCCCATTTTTGTCTAGCCTTTCTGTTGCCTGTGATTCCTCATCTTTTCATGGCTGTTTGCATCAGCTTAACCAAAGAATCCACTAGCCTCTTTCATGGTAAGTCAGGCAAGAGTGCCCTAACTTCCTCTTGGACATCTTCAACTAATTTTAAAAAATCAAGAAATATGGGGTCCTCTAAAAGAGGGCTCCCCAAATCACTGTACAATCCATTGTTTGATCCAAAAAGGTATTTGGTGCATTTGATTTGGAGCATGGTCCCAGATCAATCCAAGTTGGCTTCATCTGTCCATAACCCCTCTCTTCAGGATCAGTGATGGGGTTGGAGGTAATATAGATAATTCTACCCTTTGGGGTAAGCCTCATACACCATGTTTTTTACCCAGGTCAGAGGGACATAACCTTGGATTAGAGGCAAAAGCATTAGGCTGCATAGCTACTACCTATGATTATTACTTATTCTACTTAAAGCCTGATGTCACCAATATCCATCAGAGACTACTAGTCTTTGGTTCACTATCAATATCCCTGGTAATATTTTTACCTGAATCCTTGCTTATATTCATTGGAAAAACTTCCCAGTTCTTTTGCACTGAAACCTCTACAGTCCCAAGTCCATGGTTCTCTGGACACGTCTAATAATGACAGATGGGACTAAAGAGAGACATTACTCCTTGAAGAGAACATCTTACCAAGAGCCAAGTTCCCCTTTCACATCTGCCCCACATGTCTACAATACAGATACTAGCACACCAAGTACAATTTTCATATTTTTTACATGTTGGATTTTATATCCTTGCTAAATGCCTCAGACATCTCTGCTTGCTTGGTAAGACCCAATGGAAACAATCCTTTCTCTTTGGATTATAACTTCTACACAATATAATGTTGTGACACCCAGAATCAAGGGGATAGTAGACATATTCCACTGAAATAGTTCCTTTCTTTCATAGATGCAAAGTTGTATGGTCTCATACTAAGAATCATCTGGCCACCAAGATGGTATTACAGAATTATCTCCATCCCTTTCAGTTTTCACATGTGTGCTCCACACCATCTTAACAAAGTCTGAAGTCTGTGTATCAATCCCACTTTGGACACCAATCTGCATGGTTGATTTGAACTGTGCTGTGTGTTCCCACGAGAGACTGAGAGGCTGGGGAGCTTAGGGACAGTCACCACCCACTAGAGATGAGACACATTCTTGGCTTTGTACAGGTAAGTTTCTCTGTAAATTAAAGAACATGGCAAGGACTTTGAGCCTAAATGGTGAACTGCTGTTCCTTAGACCTATTTGGGCACGCTGAACAAGCTTTGGGGACTGAGAAAAGGGGGAGTTGGGCAGCTGGATCCAGTAGCAAAGATTTAATGGTTAAGAAGAGGGATCATTCTGGGTACAGCCTGGTTTTTAACTCTTGGATTAACTGGCCTTTCTTGGAGTCCTATACGGACCGTACAAAATATGGAGGTTATAAGTAAAATTGGTGGTATCTGTTTTATTTTGTTGCTTTCTTGATCCATATAAGAAACAGAAACACTAAATCAGGAGTAGTACAGATACATTCTCACCACTTTTGACATTTTTTAGGCTTTGAAAGATCTATCACACTCATGGCGCGGGTAATGGTTGATGCAAGGAGATGGTGATACCCATGAGAAGGGGCAACAGTGCCTGGCAAGGGTGGCAGGCTTTGGTGAAATACAGTGATGCAGAATGTCAGAGGTGCTAGGCAGGCCAGGCCAGGAGGCAGCAATTGGAATAAGGGCACCAGCTAAGGATGGCTTGCTTATAATCACCACCATCGACTCCTGAGGGCACTGGGCTCCCTCTGTATGCAGCCAACAGCAGCAAGAGAGAAAAGAAATGCTGCCTCTCATCCCACAGCTGATAGGCATGTTTCTGAACATAGATACTTGTCAGGTGACCACTAGAAATAACTGGATGTGTATGTGGCGGGGAGAGGGGTGACTCTGGAGTATCTTTATCAGCAGAAAGAGGAAATATCCAGTGAAACAGGAATTCAGAAACATGTCTGACTAAAAGAACCTGATGGAATTTCAGAGTCTCCGTTGACAGAGAGTTCTTTCTCCTGTGATCTGATTTCAATATCTCTTAGAACAGGATAGGGTTATTTCAGCCTGCAAATAGGGGGCCCAGTTCTCACCCCACCTCCCCAGCTCCACCCTGCTTCTCACCAGGAGTCCCCAAACAGCTCCATCTTGAAAGGAGAACGCTACGAGACACCGAGGGAAGCTTTCTGTCAAATGTACAAGCCACCTTTCTACCATTTATATGTGACATTATTTGTGTCTTTAAGATGTAAGAGGAAAACAGAAGGGTGATATTTATGAGGGAAACATTTTATTCCTGGTATGCTTCTCCATCACCTGTGAAGGCAGTAAAATCTATATAAAACATCAACATTGAGCGTATTTGCATTATATATAAAAGAATAGGGGATGGCTGGGAAGATAATCCTCTTCTTCTCTAGTGGACCAGGAGGGAGAGAAACTGGCTTAAGAGCTATAGGTGGTGGCAGTAGAAAGGACAGTAGTTAAAGGAGAAGCAAATGAAGCCAGTGTCAGAGTCGCTGTGGTCTGGGGACTTTCATTGGGCTATAAGGATAACTCAGAGCAGACCTCCTGCTCTCCACATCTTCTTAGTTTGCAACCTCCTAGAATCCAGTTTTGACCCATCCCCAATCCCCCTTCATTCGGTCCACACCACGGAGTCTCAGAGCCCACCCAGCCTCCCCCAAATAACACTTATTGTTTTCCTGCTCCCTTTCATCTGTCTCTATTTTCCTTGAGCCCCTGCCCCAGACAGCAGATTCCATCACTTGTGGTTTGTAGCAAGGATGGTGTCCACTCCCACCCCAAAACCCACAGGGAAGGTATGGTGAACCTGCCTTCTAAGCAGGGCACTGGAGGTGAGATCCCCACATTCCCACTGGAACACTTTTTGCCTTTCCTCATGAATACGGACTGGATATTGTAGTACTGTTCACCCACTGCTACAATTTCACCCACTGTTATAGTTCAGGGACATTTTGGGATAATGAGGCTTTTCTGAGCTGGCCTGGGGAGACTGGTCTCCCTATATACCACTATGTTAATGGAAAATACATTTCAATCATAAGATTCCTTCTTTCAAACAATCTTTGGAAATTGAAGACAGCTTGTATAGATCCAAAGGAAATGCAAAAATTGTTCCATCCAAAAATTAATACGAGTAACAAAAGATTTAATGCCCACTCAGTGTTTTACTCTTTGTTCAAGAGGCAAATTAATGAAGGAGGATTGTAAATACAGGAGATCAATTTGAATTCTGAAGAGCCCTTAACAAAAGAGATTTTTTTCTTTCACTTATATTAAAGGTTTGGTTGAAAAGTGCACTGGGTCTACCAAACATGAACCGTTATTGTATAATGATCACTGGTAGCTTTCCTTGAAACATTTAAAAAACAGCTGTAATGAGGAGGTGCACCTAATAGGGGAGAGGTGTGACAAAACATCTACAGGATAGTTTGGGTATAAAGACACATTTCTTCCAATAAGAATCTGATTCTGAATGACTGAAATACGAGCTAGAAACTCACACATGCTTAAAATAAGTCAGAGAGGCTCTTGTCCTGCATGGTATCTGGCTCCAGTGGTGTTAACCATTTCCAAGATGGCACACGCAAGCACGCACAGAGTAGGGTCATTAATGAATATACAAGTGCCATCAGGTTGATGAGGTCTGATGGATTTAGAATGAACTGGAACAATAACCTTGGTGAAGTTGAAGAAGTGATCAAAGGCTCAAAAGAGGCTACAGCAAAATCATTTACTTAGAGTGGATTAATGAAACTGATAGCAGAAATATAGGCAAGCACAGAGCCACAATGACATCATAAAAAAAAAGTGTGCACCATAATCTATGTATGAGCCTAATCTGATGTAGAAGCTTCTGTGCTGTTTCTACCAGTATTTTGACAAAATGTTCTCTCTAGTTCTCTGTGCCTGGAAAACCCAGAGACTGTTCAGAAGAGAAAAAATCAAAAGCATGACAGATAAACAAGATGCCTCTTCCTTGGTTCAATGATTTAGAGATTTCTCTCCTAGAAACAAGGTCTAATGGTGATAAATCAGCAGCAGTAAGAAGCAAAGTGTTAGCAGGATGACAGAGGCCGGGTGTTTTCTGCCGTCTCTCCTAAAGGCCAAAGGAAAAAGTGACTTTAACACGGGCTGAAGAAGTTTAGGGTGGATATACAGTTGGACTACGCCCCTGAATGAGGGATTCGTTCTTCAGGTAGAGGTCTTCTTTTCTAAAATATGATATAGGAGCTCTCATTCGGAAATGTGGCAGGAAAAAAAAGCCTGGTGAGAAATTGCTAGGTTAGACCCGGGGTCCTCTACCTGTGACAGAAATGCAAATAGGTTGACATTTAGATAGGTCATCTGTTTCTTTTGTTAATTTTTGGAAAGAATACAAACTGATTCAGGGGGTGGGCAGATAAAAAGATAATTCATTAAAATAGAAGGAGAGCACGGCTCTAAGACGAAATGAAGTGAAAATAACCCAAGCGAATTTTAGCAATCCCAGCAAGGAAACTTCAAAGATTAGAAAAATACCTGCTACATCATTGTTCCTGAGTCCTGACCCCATAAACTGCTCTCTGACTCAGCCCTGTCTTGCCAAGAGAACCTTCTGTACTTGGTGGTTTTAATCAGGACTCTCGCTGCAGGCTGGCTCTATTTCAACACCATATCAGTCTGATTGCTTAACTTTCCTTCACTTTAGGTTATTAAAATGGTCTCGTTCCAGTTACAAAGAATAATGCTTGACCATTTTTACTTCAGTCCTAGTCTCCTACCCATCCTCCAACATCCCAGTCTCAGGGAGCAGGCTGGACCGTGACCTCCAGCCCCTGCTGCTCCTCTCCCCTCCCTTTCCTCCTCTTTCTTTCTCTTGTACTGCTGTGGGGAGGGAGAAGAGATGTTTCCTCGCACTGAAGCAGCCGGAGGAGGCTCTGATGCTGGTCTCCTCTGCCTACGTGGTCCATGGCTGTAGAAGCCATGTGACCAGGTGGCTGTAATTCTCTGCTGCCCCAAGTGGACGGCCTCATTCTGAATCTTCTGACCCCATCTTGCTTCACCCTGAGCTTTCAGACTCCTTCAGGAACACACCCACATCCCCGACACCCCGGGACTCCTCTCTCCTGCAGGGGTCCATCTTCCTTGAAGGGACCTTCAACTTGAGGGAACACGGTCCTTGCCCACTACGTCTGACCATACCTCTATGCTGTCTCTCCCCTGTGCCCTGGTGGTACAAGGCAAGTCACCAGCTCTGAAGCTGAGCTGACAGCCAGTCTGGGAAGAATATGCCAGTCTTCCTTTTTTGCTGCCACCTACACACTATGGCCTGTTTTTACCTGCATGATCACTCTTTCCCCAACACGGCTTCCTTCTTTCTCCCACTTCTGTTAAACTTCTCAACAGAAAAGGCCATCAAACCAGAGAGGTCTCTGGCTGTTTCCTTCATCCATTCTGTTTTAGCTCCCGGCTGTGATGCAGCTCAGCATGGATCACATATCACAGGGCTCCTGCATTCATAAAGGTTGTGGTCCCTGAGAAGCCTTAGCTTCTCCATCGAGCCAACACTTCCCCAACACCCAGAAGCAATCTCCTTTGGGAGTGACCAGCACTCCTGGCCTTTGTCACGCTGTGTACCCTTCCTTCTACTCCCTGATGGAATTGAAAAAATGATGAGATCACATATTTTGGAAACAGGTCTGTTATGTATGGTGTGACGTATCTCAAACTCACGTGTTTATGACTTTCGTCACTTTCATGTCAGGATGTTAACCTCTTATCTGTTGTCACTGATAAGCACTTAGTAGCTCAGCTGCTGAGGGGCCCGCTGAGGGCTTCTCAGTAAGAACATGTGAAGAAGCAAGTGGACATTTACACTATAAACTGCAGGAGCTGGTGAGGAATATCGTGAGAGTTGCAGTCTGGGCAAACCTACCCATGGCTGCTCTAGCTTTCCGAAGGGCTTGAGACTCTTGCTCAAGGCCGGGCTGCCGTGGGCCAGCAGTGGTGCTGAGATGAGCCGCAGCTCCAAGGAGAGAAGGGACACTATCCTTGCCTCAGCAAGGCACTCCTTGTAGGCAGTGGCCCAAGCTCTGCAGCCATCCCTGGAGTGATAACCCTGGCCGGCCCACCGACTCAGATGCCTTTGTTCCCCAGCAACCAGCCTTAGCAACAAGGGACTTGGGTTTTGCCCTGGCAGCTAGAAGTCAGATCTGGCTTGGTGAAGCCAGCTCTCCTGAGGGAGCAAACTTGCATAAAAGGTCCACCTCAACTTAATTCTGACTTTCTTTCTGTCATCTCGCCTTGCCTGGAACAAAAGCGTAATTAACCCATCATTTGTTTGGAGGATGCTATTTCTCTATTGGTTCATTAAGAGACATTATCCTCTCTGCTATTAGCTTGTGAAATTATTACAAATCCCACTGTGCACCTATGTTAAATAAACTACAGGCAAAGACAATTTCAGTCTCTGAGCATAATTTGCTACCGCCTGACCCCCAAACACAACAAGGTCTTAGAGTGTAGCTTGTTAAAGTCACTGCCTTTCTCCTTTTTCTCTAAGCAGATCTAACGGTCACTTATCACCAGCCGTTTCCACCTCCTCACATTCCCTCATTTGCCGCTTGGCTCCTGGCCACCTCTCCACAGTGTTTTCTGGAAGGTTGTCAGTCAGCTGCCCTGCCACGCCCCCTATGGACGGAGAGCCTCTCATTTCTAAGTCTTCCTCCTTTATGTCAGAGTTTTCCAAATGCTTCCCTGTCCCCTCTGAAACTACCCACACTTCCCTCAGATCCAGTGGCCACTTTGTTCTTCTCCCACTTTCTCAATCACTTTGAGATAGCCACAGGAGGCTACTCGCGGTCACCTCCCTTCCTTTACTGGCTTCTTCTGACTCAGAAGTCTACCTTTCTACATTTTCTGGGACAATCCTGCCTACTTCATTTAGCCATTTACTGTCTCTATGCATGCTTCTCCCCATGTTCTTTCATATCACCAGCTACCCTCTCCTCTGAACCATTTCATAGGTTCCAAAATCTCCCTCAGTATCCTTTCTTAAAATGTGTTACTTCCCAAAATACCCTGCCAAAAAGTGGGCCCCAGATTTCTCTTCTCTGAAGGTAACCTGCCAAGCCTATGTGACCCAGCCCTGGACACTCACCACTCCACTCTCATCTTCACCCCTCCTCCCCTCACTTACCAGTTTCCAGCCACACTCCTTGTGAGTCAGGGTTATGAGTTGAATTGTGCCCTCCCAAAGATACACTGAAATCCTAACCCCAGGTACCTCTGAAAGTGAGTTTATTTAAAAACAGGGTCTTCGCAGATGTAATCAAATTAACATCAGGTCATTAGAGTGGGCCCTAATCCAATATGACTGGTGTCCTTATAAGAGGAGGAGAGACGCAGACGGAGACACACAGAGAGGAGAAGGCCACGGGATGTCAGAGGCAGTCATCGTAGTGATGCATGGATAAGCCGAGGAACAGCCAGGACTGAGGGCCACACCAGAAGCCAGGAAGAGGCGAGGAAGCATTCATTCTACCAGAGCCTCCGAGGGAGCCTGGCCCTGCCCATACCTTGATCTTGGACTTCCGGCTCCAGGACTGTGGAGAATCAATTTCTGTTTTTTTAGGCCCTCCCCAAAGTGTGGTACTTTGTTCCAGCAGCCCTGGGGGACCAACACACTCCTGGAGTACACACAGCCCAGCCTGCCTCGGGCTGCTTTGCGGCCGGTGCACTTCTCCTCAGAGACTAAGTCTGTGCTTCCCTCTCACTGCTTCCGGGCTCTGCTCAAACGCTGTTCCTCAGAGATGACTTTCCTGCCCACCTTACATGAAACAGCAGTTGATTCCTGCCGCCCTCCATCACCCTCTGCCTTCATTTCCCTGCTACGTTTTCTTCATGGTCGGCACCACCACCTGACATGTGATAGACCTACATCTTTATTTGTGTACGGTTGCCTCCCCCATTCATCTGGGTCTAGTTCATTCACTGCTGTACGGCCAGGGCCAAGAACAGAGCCTGGGACTGTATGGCTGATCAATGAATATCTGTTGAATGAATATACTCATGAATTCCACTTTCACATAATATCAGTGTGTTAATCACTGGGACCTGTTTGCTTGTTCTTTTATGCTGGCATGTGCAAACGGTCCTTTGATTCTAACTTCCCAGTGGCAGTGGCTGAATCTATTTGTTTCAACGGTGGCTCAGCACAGGGTCACACACAATGCATGCTTTCAATGTGTACTCGAGCCCATAACGGATTTCAAAATGTGAATCATGAACAATACAAGTAAAGCAGATACGTATAGATATTCTGTCTATAACACTATGAGATTGTCAGGAAGAGATTTCCTTAATTTATATTTTCCACATATACTAACAATAACCCACGTGTCTTAACCCACTTACTCTGACTGGCAGTATATGTGCATTTTCTCCGTAGCGATGCGGCTTCATTTTGCGGTCTGGGAGACGAAAGCTCAGAGAGGTAAAGAAACTTGCCCGAGATCACAGAGCTAGAAAGTAGGAGAGCAGCCAGGGTTCAAAGGCAGGCAGCCCGGCTCCAGGGCCGTGCTGTCAGCGAGCGCAGTGGTGTGCTGTCTCCTGACATCTAGTAACTCATAGAGGCTCTTTTTCAAAAACTGTGGAACAATTTATGATGAAGGAAGGAGAAGAAATGACTCAAAACTAATCAACTGAAAAGATGGATAGCACCTTCTCTTGAATTCTGTGAGGTAGAAAGAACTCAGAATAAAATAGAAATTACGAAGCACTTAAATTTAGTAGATAGGAACAAGTCTGAATTTTTTTTTAACATATGAAATGCTCTAAATCAGTCTGAGTAGAATAAAAATTATGGGAGAGGGGGACAGTATGCACATTTTTATACAGAGAAGTCAATTTCTATGTTCTAGTTAACAGCACTAAAGAAAATAATGCTACTGGGAAAAAATGAGTGTAAATGGTACAAATATATTGAAACTATATGGACATGATCTCATACACACAGGCACGCACACATGCGCGTGCATACACACACACGCTCTCCAAAGGACTGATAACCTTAAGTCTAACCCCTATTCCATCAAGTCTAAGTGATTGTGACTTCAGCTATATTTTCTGGCAACTTCTAATTTAAAATCCAGTGTACTCATCACTGTAGGAAGTAGGAATTTTTCTCTGACTCCACAAGGCTAGATTTTAAGCATTTTGCAAACAGACTCACAGGATGAGGATTTGCTTTTCCATGGAGATTATTTGCACAAGGTGTTATATTGCCCTGCTTACATGTTGTTCCTCCAGGGGGTAGTGGATCCCTTAAAGGTAGGATCTATGATATTAGTATTTGATTCTCCTACTAAACCAGAACGGGCTGTCGATAAACTCTTCTTTCCACTAGAACTGGAAATTCCATTTCTTTAAAAACAAGAAGTGTTTTATTGGAGTTAGGATGATGAAAATTGGGAAGAGTTTCTTTGGGAGTTAGCAAAATAAAATCCGTGTTGGTTTCTTAGAGAAATTATTCTTATCTTCAGATTGCATACGTTGACTGTCTAAGATCTTCAAATACTTGGGTTACACATTTGATGGCTGAAGACAATTTTTCATATACAAAGAGGCCATCAGGCCAAAATCTAAATTAAATCACTGGTGGTCACCAGCCATTCATCCATTACAGAGACATGGATATAAGTCCTTCTCACGTGTAACATCATACGATAAAGTCTGAGTTTTTACAAAGGCACACTAGTTAAGTGAACAGTCTTATGTTTAAAAAATACATTTTAAAATTATTAAAAGTTTTAGATTTAATTGTATTAAACTTATATTAAATTTAATTTATTAATTTATAATGAAATAAAGTATTCAAACATTTAAAAATAATCCCTTCTTGTCACATAAAAAAATGTGCAAATACATTTTTATCTCTAGACAACATACTGCTTTGAATGCCACCATGTAGCACACCCATGGATACATATGCCCCTGTCTGTGTATGCATGCCCGGTGTGAACTGGGGGTGCCCACCTGCCTACTCTATTTATGCATGAGAAGAAATGGGGGAAAACACAGGAGGGAGGAGCGTAAATAAAACCAAATCATTATAACCCATGAGAAGCACTTAGCATTATCCCTCAATCAATGGGATGTCCTTAATGTTCTTAACTGATGAAGGTTCCCAGAAAGAATGAAAAAAGGATTTTTGAAAAACCATTAAAAAATTATCAACATTTAGGCACCTCCTAAAAGATGCCTATAGTACATACACATGAGCAGGTTTTCATGTCTAAAAACTACCTAGATTATCTAAAGCTCATTTTATGATGACATTCCCAACAATGTAGGAGGCAGCGTGCATGGCAGACATAGTTCAAATATCACTGACAGCCATCCACGCCAATCACACCTCTGCTCTTTAAAGCCAGGGGACCCGCTTACATCTTAGCTACTCGTCAGCCCACGTAAATGACCTGCACCAGATGAGCTGTGGTGTGTTTGCTACAATGCCTGGATCTTCTGCTTCCACTGTCTCCTTCCCCCCTCCTCTTTTGTTTTTCCTCAACTGCTTTTCTTCTGATCTTATCTCAGTCTGACTTTGAACTCTTGTTTGCATGACACCCTCCTATCCCAATTTTTGGACACTTGCTGGTCTTCAAAGCATTTCCTAACTGAATGTTGTGCCCCGGGTGAGGGCACCCAGTGGACTGCAGACTCTCCTGTAGTCACTGGTGGTTGCTGAGCTAACCACACCCATCCTTCTCCCCTCATTTCCACCTCCCTGCTGGGAGGGAACCAGGAGAATGCCTCAAATCCAAGTTCACTAGAGCAGTAGGAGAAGTTAGGGACACGGTTTCTGTCTGCTGATTTATGGAAGTGAATTCTCAACTTTGTACCTATGAGATCCGGCATCATTTTGAACAAAACTGAATTTCTTGGCTTCATTCTGTGAAAACTGTACAAAGCACTGTAATAAGGAATGAGAAAGCCATGATTTATGACCCTCCACATACAGGAGATTTAATTCTGCCTTTTGCTCAGCGGACTATCCATTGTGTGGACAAAGTCAATACCAATAATGAAATGTAGACGGAAGGGCTAAATCAATTCAATAAAATGCAATAAAGGACTAGAAGACTGAGTAAATTTGGAAAGTATTTGGACAATAGGTAATTATAAAAATCAATGCCTGTATATGAAGAGATGAAAGGCAGCCATCTGTCACAAAGGGAGAACCATTAATGATGGTTTGGGCTTGAGTTAGAATGAGAGAACAAAATAGGTCTGTGCAAAGTCCCTACACATCTGTGTATCTGTGTGTGTGTGTGTATACACACACATGCACACACGTGAGCTCCCAGTGTGACTGAAGGAGAGACGAAGAGAAACTCCAGATGGCTCACTCTGCATTTTACGTAGGCCTCCTACATGTGCCCGGTTCCTCCGGCTCACTTTTACTAACTTTGATCTCATTTTGTCAACATGACATCAGGCTGTGCCCTACATACCTTTTCCTTCCTTGTCATCCCAGCCTCCCCGGTACCCGGAGGACATTATCATGAGGTCCTGTCTCCGTCCGGAGCCTTTAGGAGGTGGAGGAGAGGAATGAATTCCACATGAACCACAGCTCTAAGGACCAGCTGTTGGGAGAGGTGATACAGGCAACCTTGGGGGCACCCACAGCAAAATTAAAAAATGATCACACATACACCCAGACATATACATACACACATAAGATAAAATAGTAACTTAACTGTCTTAACTGTGTTCCTGGCCAAAAAAGAATATGAATAAATGAGTACGTCACCACTTAGCAGTTTGCATCCATTAAGTCATTTAGTCCCTACAGGGACTCTACAGGGGAGGTATCAGCAACTCTATTTTAAAGATAAGAGTCGACAATCAGTTTGTTCAAGGAGACACAGCTGGTGAGTAGGGAAGTGGTGTGGGAAGATGTATCTCTCCGACACTGATGCATGTGCTGGTCACCCCTTCCCTCACACCACCTTTTGTCTCCCACAGGGCATTGGGATGCTTCTGATGTGGCCATACACAAGTCCGTAGTCAGTTAGCTGTTGGGTGCCATTGCTATGGAGAGGCTTCAAGGCCAGTCATGGATCGCGTAGACAGAGGCAGCAACTTTGAACTTGCCCAGTCATGGCATCTGACTGCGTTGTTTCATGTTTGGCCCCTGACGGTTCTTTCTCTTCTGCCCACAGCTGAGAAAGCTGATAACAAAGCTTTCATGCCTCTTCCTTTGGCACCAGTAGGAGGTTCAAGCCATGCAAGTCCCTGTCTGCATGTACGAACCCCACCCTGGTACAGCCCATAACCACCGCCAAATCCCTGAGCCGTTCTTCTTCCCTGTGCTCTCCAGCCAAGTTCAGCCCCGTATGGGAGCTGCCCTGCTCACCCTCATAAGCCTCATTATGTGAGTAACACACCTTTTCACACCCTCGTGGGGTGTGTGCAGTATCCTTAGTCTTGACATCAGAACCAAATTTGGGGGAGGAGTCCTGCTGTTGAGGGGTAGCCACACGACTTCTGAATCAACTTTATGCCAGTCATGGGATGAAACACTTTCATGGTCTTTAGAGAAACCCTCAAAGGCATAAGCTTCCAAAAATGATGGTATGTTACCCCTTAATCAGAAATCTATCCTTCATTTTGAATGGCTATTTTGTTTTTTACTAAAGGCAGAGAATGGTTACAATAATTACTATTTGGAACAGGAACCACATAACTTTATTCTTAGATCATTTTAAGAGTATTTTTTGACACTTTAAGGTTATCATAGATGAACAATAATTTCTTTTATCTCAGCCTTGGCACTACTGATATTTGGGTCTGGATAATTCCTCGTTATGGAGGCTGCCCTGTGTATTATAGAATGTTCTGCAGCATCCTTTGTAACCAAGCAGGACCCTATGGGGCCTTCCCAGGACAGACCCTCTGTGTTGTCCACCTGTCTCTTGTCTGTAGAAAAACTTTAGCCAAAGAATAAATTTAATCAGAGAAGTGAGAAAATGCAGAAAGAAAGGGAAACAGTCAATCAAGACAAAGTAATAATAGTTTAGCCATTAGACAAAGTCGAAGACCTTTAGTTCCTCCCCAAGGGCTACAGATAATATTCTGAGCCATATTCTTCGAGCTGATTTGTAGATACTGAAACACCCACCTGGCAGAAGAAGTTAACTACATGATGCCCAGACTGAAGCCGTGACATAAGCTGCTCCATCTTGCACAATTCCAAGAACTGGCCTCAAGGACATGGGAACGAGCCGACCCTGGCACTGAAGACTAACTGTACTTAAAATAATCAAGATGACCCTGAGCAGACCATGGCATGACCAATTTCGAGAAGACTGTCAGAGCTGACTGTGCTGTTCTGCATGTAGCCACGTCTAGCACCTACACACCCCGAAACCCCCCTTTAAAGGCTCTTGCCCCCTGATCAGCAGTTGGTAGCTGCTTCTTGGACACAGGTCCACCTTCTCCCCAGGTTGCTGGCCTCCTGAATAAAGCAATCTTTCTTTTCCTACCAACACTTGTCTCTCAAGTACCAGCTTTTGAGCGGTGAGCATCTGAACCTGAGTTGGGTTAAAACCCTGACTGCTACCCACTAGATGCTGAAGGCTCCACCATGACCTTCTTCAGTTCTGACGACCAAAGGTAACCCCAGATGTTGTCAAGTGTCCCTCGGGAGGCAAAATCACACCTGGTTGAGAACCACTGCCCTATATTCTTTCCATAAAGAAATATGACTGTTCTAGTAAGAGCAAGCATTGGTCAAGCCCTCCAAAGTCCCAGGGGAAGAGAGACAGGAAAAAAAAAAAAAATGAAAAGCTGCTAGGCTATATACATCTCAATGCAAGCAAGCAAAATCTATAATAAATTGCAATTATATCTTCAAATCTCTTCCTTCCACTCTTAAACTAATTTAGACTCATCCTCAAATTGCTTACATGCTATGGAGATGACTCTTTGTAGCTTATAAAATCTCTTCTAAAAATTTGATTACTCAGCTGCTCATATGCAAATGCTTTGTCCCTTGTCTAAAAAATCAGAGTTAGCTGTGCTGACCACTGTGATTTTCCAGAAATATCACACACCACAATTTATGCACTTTAAAGTATTCCAAAAACTTAGAGCATGTTAACAACTGTTTACATGCTGGACACAGACAGTAGTCTCTTTAACAGAACACATGTATCTGTACGATATCCACTGGCATCTTTGTAAATGGCTCAGAATGCTTGGTTATAACACAAAGCTGGTTTATTGCCTAAAGTTCCCACCTTACCAATGAGTTTTCCAGAAAGGACAGAGGATACCATATATTGATGTAGTAATCCTGCTGTAATTTGACGAGATAACAAAGATGCTTTGTATTTCTTTAGGATTTAGAAGCAGAGATGACTCCAGAGATGGAATTGGGAAGAAAAGGGCAAATCACACCAAAAGAATAGCATTTCATAATCTTGTTTCTGTGATACTAGCATATATCCTTGGTCTTCTATTCCTTCAGTATTCAAATATAAAAAAGAAGAATGTATACATAGACATGCCAAAAACTTAGATGGAAAGTGCTATGCTTCAGTCATAAATGTGGATCTAAGTTTTGATAACATAACTTTAAGTTTTGTGTTTCTTTCTCTTTCAACATTACTCTGAACACCTAAGAGGTGATGAATCTGACACCAGTCATTTGCGATTCCAAGTAGTGCTTACCTCGGCTTTAATTTTATTGTCTCCAAAGCAAAGGTGCTGTAAATAGGCTGCAGCATTAGACTGGACCGAGGGAAACTGATGTTGCAACATCTGAATCACTTCAGGCAGTTCCGGGTCTCTCCATCCAAATTCTCTGAACAAAAGGAAGGCAGGAGAACATGAGAGGGAAATCCTGCAATACTGTTAGCCTATGGTTAACTCACTTATGTAACGCCTATGAGAGTTTACACGGGAATATTTCACAACTGATTGTTCTGGTTTCCTTACCCATGCACCAACTTAAAAAAGGATTTGAAAAGATTTCCTTGAGTAAATGGTTTGTGAGTATATACATGTGTACCTATACATATATAATCTTAAATGTATCAACTGAAGTTACATGTTTATGAAGACTGAAAAAAATGACAAAATGGCACATGATTTTATTAATATAGACATGTTTCATTTAGGCTTCAGTAGATAATTTATAAGACCACATTTATTTTCTAATATGTTATTTCAACAGTCTTGTTCAGGTACAGCATTTAGTTAAATTATCAGAAAAGAGAAAATATAACTGGATGGGTCCAATCTAAAATGTCACGATAGCAGTTAATGCCATCTTTGTTATATTTATAATTATTATTGTTATTATCATAACATAACAATTTTCTAGGGATAAAAGTATTGTAACAAGAAGCCTTTATAGGGCTTCCCTGGTGGCACAGTGGTTAAGAATCTGTCTGCCAATGCAAGGGACACGGGTTTGAGCCCTGGTCCGGGAAGATCCCACATGTCGCAGAGCAACTAAGACCGTGAACCACAACTACTGAGCCCGTGTGCTACAACTACTGAGCCTGTGAGCCACAACTACTGAGCCTGCGATCTAGAGTCCAGGAGCCACAACTACTGAAGTCTGCGGGTCTAGAGCCCATGCTCCACAACAAGAGAAGCCACCGCAATGAGAAGCCCGCGCACTGCAAGGAAGAGTAGCCCCCACTCGCTGCAACTAGAGAAGGTCCACGCATAGCAATGAAGACCCAACACAGCCAAAAATAAAATAAGTTAAAAACAAATAAATACATTTGTAAAAAAAAACAAAGAAGCCTTTATAAAAGGAAATTATTTATTTAAAGAGTTAGGTTTATTCAAACAATGTTAATAAACCTTATGCATGGTGCATTCTTTTCCTGTATCCTCCTGTTTACATCTGAGCTACTCCAAGAAGCTGCTTGTTTATTTAACTTTAAGAAATATGCTCCAGGATACTTAAATCCATTCTAAAACACAAGGTTAACTGTACCATTATGCAAATGAATATTCTTTCGTGAAATCGATCAGCTCAACCAGTTAGAGCATGGAGCTAACAGGGCCGGATGTATGGGTTCCCTTCTTGCATCAGGGAGCCAATTTTTAACAGAGACATAAAAAAGCAACCTCTGAGACCACAGATAAAAACTTGACCCCATGAGCCACAAAAGGCTACTATTTCTCCGAAGGCCAGGCTGGAAGAGAGTCAGCTTTGCAGCAATAAGTCGACTCCTGGAAAAACAACTTAAAAGCATATACATCTTATAGTCGACTCCTGGAAAAACAACTTAAAAACATACATCTTATTGATGCCAGGTCAGTGTTGTCATCTCAGAAGAGGAGTCAGGAAAAATGGGACAGAGACGGAGCAGACAAAGGTTAAAAGTTTCCTCATAGATTCTAACCTATTCTCTTTATCTTTTCTTTATCACGACTGGTAGAGATTGTCAAGCAAACCGTGAAGCATGTTGGTGCTTCCTTACAGCTACTGAAGACAATGTGGAATAGGATTCCTTTTGAATTGGCTCAGTTTTTATGGGAAAGATAAAGCATTTGATTTAATGTGCAGTAAGTACCTAATAAATGTACCTAAAATCTTAGGCAGACACCCATTTTCAAAAGGGCATATAGTATAGGAGCACCTTTGCCACAAAACATACTTAAGTGGTTGCTGATAATGGACAAACTATCAGATTTTTTTTTTGGCTAGGTGATCACAGTAGAAAAAAAATATGGATGAAAACACAGGAAGCCTGTTTTTCTTTTTAATTTCATTTCCTTCCGTTGCATGATTCTAAACCACCTCAATGTGCAATATCCAGAAAGCACAGTCTTTTTTCTTATAATAGCAGCCTATTAAAATTATATCTTTTGTTCAAGTTAAATCAAAGTCTACAGAACACCTGTAAATTAAAATTAGAAGTGTCATGTAAAGACACTGGATGGCTAAGATGAATTCGGGTAAGCCCGTGCTATTGGAAAGTGATTAGTAAAGAATTCATTTCAGCATATTTTATTAACCAGATGGAAATTGCTCTATTAGGCTTATACGGCATAGATCAAGAAGGTCTTTGAACAAGAACTCTGGAGGAACAGTCTTAGGGGCTCTGCACACACGCAAATACACGGCCTTGCTAGTGTCGATGCATGCATGCACAAATGCACACATGAGAATGCATGCATGCACGCACATGTACACACACGTGCACACACACACACACACAGCCCAAAATCAATAGAAGGAGGAAAATTCCAAAGAGTCATCCAAGCCTCTTTTTCTAGAAAAGCTTTGTGTTACCTAGATGAGATTCTGCTTGGATTTTGTGCTGCCCATGTGCTTCTAGGGAAGAGCTAGAGGAAATAAAATGTCTATCTTATTTGGCCAGAATTCAGTACAAGGCATAGATTCTTTACATGAGGTCTTTTTTTTTTTCTTCAAATGAAGTATAGTTGATTTACAGTGTTGTTAGTTTCACATGTACAGCAAAGTGATTCAGATATATGTGTGTGTGTGTGTGTGTGTGTGTGTGTATTCTTTTTCAGGTTCTTTTCCCGTATAATTATTACAAAACATTGGGTATAGTTCCCTGTGCCATACCGTAGGTCCTTGTTGGTTATCCTTCACACGAGGTCTTAATCCTTAAGAACAAAGAGTGCTCACAAGACAAAAAAAAAGTTCTGGAAAAGACAAAACCAGCAGAAGAACAGCACAAAGGAAGTTATGGGGCCATAAGAGGGGTTGACAGATTTGGGAAAGGTGTGCATTCAGCCGGGCTGTCTGTGGGACAGGAGGCTGTGGCGGGGTGGGGGCTGCGTGGGAATTGTGGGGCGGGTGGTGGAGATGAAGCTGGAAAGCAAGGTTAGCATGAGAGCACGTAGAGCCTTTCACTCAAAAACAAAAAGTCTGGGCCTGGTCTGCGGTCAGTACTGTGACAAAGAAATCTAAGGAAATTTCGATATGTTCAGGCTTATAGAACAGACCAAAAAAAAAAAAAAATCTTAAGTAATACTGCTAGTACAAACCAAAAGTCAGTTGCCAAGTTTCCCTGTTCACATGCTTTCACGCTTTAATCCTTAACGAGCCTTATGTAGTTTCCTTTCATTTCACGCAGGAGGAAATTTAGACTTAGAGATGTTGATGAACTTAAGTGGTGGGGCGGAAATAAAACTCTAGCTTTCTGCTTTCAAATAGATAAATTTAACCGTCTAACAACGATGCCTGCTGTAATCACTCTCTTGAAGTCATATCTAAAACAGAAATAAGGGGGCCTCCCTGGTGGCGCAGTGGTTAAGAGTCCGCCTGCCGATGCAGGGGATACGGGTTCGTGCCCCGGTCTGGGAGGATCCCATATGCCGTGGAGCGGCTGGGCCCGTGAGCCATGGCCGCTGGGCCTGCGCATCCGGAGCCTGTGCTCCGCAACGGGAGAGGCCACAACAGTGAGAGGCCCGCATACCGCAAAAAGAAAAAAAAAAAAAAAAAAAAACAGAAATAAGGTCTAAAACCGTGATTTTTTTTAGACCATGTCTAAAAAATAAACATGTGTAAAACCGTGTCCCTAGGGGACATGTGACAATGCCAGAAGACAGTTTTGCTTGTCACAAATGGAAGATGCTACTGGCATCCAGGGAGCAGAGGCCAGGGATGCTGCTCAACATCCTACAATGCAGATACAATCCCCTACGACAGAGAACTGTCGTCCCCAAATATCATGAGAGCCAGGACTGAGATACCCTGGTCTAAACATGGACTGGATTTGATCATTTTTGTTGAGTAAGCATGTTATGAATCTTTTACTCCGTGATTACTGTAGTAGAGCTGGCATAGGATTTGGCATCAGGATAATTAGGAAAGACTTCAGAACTTGAGCGTCTGGCTTTCTCCCTTCTAGACTATAAATATAGGAGAGTCCCTTAGTGCTTGCTGGTCTTGGTTTCCATGGATCAAATACAGAGAATAATAACACCTATTTCATGGGACTTCTTTTTAAAAGACACCATAAAATAATCTATATGAAAGTGAAAGTGCTTGGGAAACTATTAAAATATACTAGATATATACTACTAATTGTTACTCTAAGATTGTTATAAGGGTATACATATATATATATATATATATATATATATATATATATATATATATATCTGTATATTTTAAAAATTTATATCATACCCATTTAATTTAAAAAAATAGCCTTTTACTGTTGTGTATTCATTTAGACATTAGACTTATTTGAAGGAATATAAGTGTAAGAAGAGATACTACTGTAGTCTGTAGTAAAAACTGTGCATTAAAATGTGCCATTTTGGGCTTCCCTGGTGGTGCAGTGGTTGAGAGTCCGCCTGCCGATGCAGGGGACGCAGGTTCATGCCCCGGTCCGGGAAGATCCCACATGCCGCGGAGCGGCTGGGCCCGTGAACCATGGCCGCTGAGCCTGAACGTCCGGAGCCTGTGCTCCGCAATGGGAGAGGCCACAACAGTGAGAGGCCCGCGTAACGCAAAAAAAAAAAAGTGACATTTTGAAATGATTTTTCCCCCATCTCCCTTCAGAGGCAGAGTCCTAGGAAGAGCAAAGTGTTTTGGATACAGTCAGAGTTGGTTCAGATCCTGTTCCTATGTGAGCGTTCGTCCTGTCTGTGTCTTGTTTGCTGCTGAAGCTCCACTGGCTGGCATGCGAGGTCTGCTCTGAGTAAATGTCCACGGAGTCCATCTGTTATACTGAGATAAGAATTTCTCCCTTAGAGTGTTGTTGGGATGATCAGAAGTAATATATAGGAACCCCTTAGAGCAACGTCTGGCACACAGTGTGGGCCCTCAAGAAATGCCAGGTGTTGTATATAACTAGCTGAAGAAGAGAAGAATGAAAAATAAGAACCATCTACAATTTTCTACAGAAGCCCAGCTCGTAACTCTCATTTGTTACTGGGCTTCACTTGAGAAATGTTCATGGAACTGGAGAACATGCAAATGTAACCTTTTCTCCATTAAAACTTGTCACACAGACCGACAATATTGTGACTAAACCGTCACTCTTATAAGGACTCTCTGAGTTGTTAAAATTACAAGGCGCTTAGCACAGAGCTAAATAGCAAACAGTTTGAAATTTGTTACTGTGTTAGGCTGCCGCTGAATCAGAGCTGATGTGCTGTCACAACAGTTTTATCAAGTTGACTTCCGTGTCGAAAAGAGCCCCAGGGCAATCAGAGTCTTCAGAAATTCAAACTGTGATTTTTCAGCAAAGCTTTATGTCGGAGGGAGAGGGTTCACTTTTGACTGCAAGGTCAATAAACTACATTGGTAGCGGGGCTGTAGGGACATTATTTAAGGGTATGAAAATCTCAACCGTTTATAATCTTTTGAACTCTAGCTAAAAGTTTTAAAGACCATATTGGCTTTAACTTTTCCATCCAGAGCCAATGAGATGAGGTGATTTGTTTTTTTGATTTGGTCTTGTTGAAATGATGGGGTTAAGGGGATGCAGAGACAGTGGTCACAAGAATAAGTTAGGTGGAAAGATTTTTTTTTCTTAAAATGGAGATGTTTTCATGCTTGTTGACAGATAAGAACTTATCCAATGATAAACACATGGAAGCACGACTGTCTTAATTCTCATCCCTGAATAGTTTGTCGCCAAAACAAAAAGCTGCCCTTTATAGGGTTAATCACATTTAAAAAACACATCTTTGCTTTTATATAAATGGTAGCACTGGAATTATGACTGCCTAGAAAGCAAACACAATTGCCATAGTTTTTAGAAAGCAGTGTCTCTCTCCAAGCTTTACATTTTGAAAAACCAACAGCGTTAATTCACTCAACCATAGTTTCTCGACCTGTCTTTGGATGGAGCAACCATACTACTCCTTGTAGACATGTTTCACTCCCGGGAAACTAGAAACTGGGACCACGAAGCCAGCAGTTCTTCCCTATTGTCAGTGACTTTTTTCTCATCTAAAATCTGTATATTAATTATACCCTCTCTTTTCAAGAAATACTGAAGCAACTCAGGCAAATCATCTATGAGGATGTGATGAAACAGGAATGAAAAATCAGGCACACAAAAGAGAGAGAATGCAAATGTGATGAGTACAAGGCCAGCATGCTTGCTTAACGTGTTGCAAATTTGACTCTTTCTTTACAAACTCTGCTCTGCTGTCAGAAGAGAAACTCATAGAGGAGAGAAGGGGCCGTCCCTGTTAGGTGAAAGGACACAATCCCCACCACTTCATGCACTGGGAAATCAGGAAGAAAGAATCTGGGATCTCTCTACCTGTCCCACTATTTGTGGCAGGTCTCTGGTTAGGATACTGTGGTAGACTGAATCACGCTCCAAAGGTGCCCAGGTCCTAATCCTTGGAACATGTTAACGTCACCTTACACGGCAAAGCAAACTTCACAGAGAATCAGAAGGTAACAGACCACTGAAGTAAGATGATACGCTGCTGCTTCTGAGAACAGAGGAAGGGACCAGGAGCCAAGGAATGTGGCACTTGAAGCTGGAAAAGGCAAGGAAAAGGATTTTGCCCAGAACCTCTGGAAGCAGCATGGCCTTGCTGACTCCTTACTTATGGGCCAGTACACCTGATTTCAGACTTCTGGCCTTCAGAACCATAAGAGAAGAAATGTGTTTTTTTACATCACTGACTTTGTGTTAATTTGTATATCAGATGCAGAGGCCCATCTGACCCCAGGATATGGCCCTCCTAAGCCTAGAAGAGACCACCCCATTGGAGTGACTCCAAGGGTGTAGCAGGAGCTGTCTGGAGTATCCTAAGAGGCACCACCTCCAATTTATTGCCTCTGGGAGTCCTCCCTGACTTCTGATTATCAGGCAGACGCCTCTATTAATTTATCCTGAATTCCCAACCACCTCCTGTTTATCTATTTGGAACTGCAACTTCTCAGACCCTCAGCTTATTTCAGTAAGGCCAGTAGCCACCACTTCTCGCCATATTCCTGCAGGCTGCCTGGCTGCCTGCCTCACCTTGGGATTCAGCCGTGAACCCCTCACTCCTCCAGCCAACGTTCACTGAGTGGCCACTGAGGATGCAGTATTGGATGTGGCAAAAGTTCCCGTCCTTGGGGAACCTTCTAATGGCAACTGGCAATTAATTACTGAAAGGGTACAATATATTCTTTGCCAGATAGTGATCAGTGTGTATTGGGTTGAATAGTGTCCCCCCCAAATTCAAGTCCACTCAGAACCTCAGAATGTAACTTGATTTGAAACAGGGTCTTTGCAAATGTAATTCAGGACCAAGATGGGCTCTCACTGGATTAGGATGGGCCCTAAATCCAATGGCAGTGTGCTTATAAGGGACAGAAAAGGACACACAGAGACAGAGAGAGGAAGTGACATGAAGATGGAAGCAGAGATGGCAGGGATGTGGCTACAAGCCCAGGGATGCCAAGGATTTCCTGCAACTGCCAGAAGGAGAGAGGCATGGCATGGTTTCTCCTTCAGAGCCTCTAGACAGAACCAACCCTGCCAACACCTTGATTTGGGGCTTCTGACCTCCCAAACTCTTACAGTATAAATTCTGCTGTTTTCAGCCACTTAGTTTGTGGTACTTTGTTATGGCAGCCACAAGAAACTGATACAAGCGTGATGGGAAGAATAAAGCAGAGCAGACGTAGGCCAGACGTGTGTGTGTGTGTGTATCCGTTGACACTGAAAACACAGTGGCTGTGGAAGACCTTCCCAAGAAGGTGACCTGGGGCACAGACCTACAGGTGCTGCCAGGTGGAAGGGACGTTCCGAAAGGGAGAATGGTCACAAGACACTGAGGCAGGAGAACGCTTGGCATGTCAGACAAGAGGTGAGAAG
This sequence comes from Mesoplodon densirostris, assembly GCF_025265405.1. Taxonomy (NCBI): domain Eukaryota; kingdom Metazoa; phylum Chordata; class Mammalia; order Artiodactyla; family Ziphiidae; genus Mesoplodon; species Mesoplodon densirostris. Next base: position 9,808,666 of record NC_082663.1, read on the forward strand.
ACCAGCGAGTGAAGTGGAGCAAGTCTTCGGGACCATGTTGAGAGAGGCAATGGGGCCCAGATTACACAGCATTTGTCAGCCTCAGCAGGCCGTTGGCTTCTTCTCCGACAGATCTGGGAGCCATCCAAATGTCGTGATCTGGTTCATATTTTTAGAGGATCGCTCTGTTGGTGGTGGCAAGGACGTATGCATCTGTCAAAACTCATAAACTACAGGCCTAAAGCGGCATGTCTATTGTCTATACCTTGATCACGCTGGGTCTACAGAGGGGATCCCTCTGGCTGTGGGGGTGAGAACAGACTGTGGGGGGGCGGATGGATGCCAAAGAGATGCCCAGTGGATCCCTCCCATAAGGCCCCTCTCCTTCTCCCATATGCTGGTCCCCATGAACTGGCAACCCCTGTTGCTTTATATCTCAGGCCCAGCCTGGAGCCAGTGGGGTGGACTGGTTAGGCCAGGACCCCCTTCTGGGGACTGGCATCTATTATTTCAGAGGAAGCAGGAGCAGCTTCAACTAGCAAGTTTTCTACCGGGCTGAACTGCAGAGAGACTAACAGTAAAATAACGGGAAAATCAGTTATTTCTGAACTATTACGGATACTGGGCACCTTAAGTAAATCCTAGCCCAGCCATAAGCTTTTAGGGGTTGAGAGGTGAAAATAATGTAAAATGTTCAGGCAAAATGTATGCCATTATTTACCATTTTTAATCCCATGTATTTTCAGTACCAGTGAATTCTACTTCTACTGAAGACTTCTAAAAGTGCATTAGATTACAAAGAATATTATCAGTTTTACTGTAATACTTATTCAGTAACAATTGAGTTTTAAATACTATTTATTTATTCATTAATGCAACTAGACTTTTTCAATAAAAACATGCCCCACAATAAAAAAATAACTTCATACCTACAAGCATTTAGTTGCCCTGGAAATTCTAAAAGGGTGTGCTTAGTGATAACAGCCCAAGGGAAAAGAACAACAAATTAGTACCCATAAACTTCTCCTTGTAAGCCATAATGACTTTATGGAAAATGTTTATATTCTACGACTACATACCCATTTTAAAATTAACAATCCATTATGCTTAGGAAAATCACATGGTCCTGTGAAACTTCAGTGGCAACAAGAGGGAAGGGATTTGATGTCCAAGATCCTGGTTAGGAGTATATCATTCATGTATTTTTAAGCAAGTTTTTACCTTGTCAATATCAGGAGATGATCAGGATTCTACCTCAGGATTAGAGTAAGAATCTGCGCGAAGGCCACAAAGGCCTGGATCATCCTTAAAAGGTTTTACTATACTATATATATATATATATATATATATATATATATATATATATATATATATATATATATATACGTATGTGTGTGTATTAAAGAGGACTTAATGTTAAATAATATCAAATAATGGACTAGAAATATACTGTGTATAAATCATAGAGTGCAGCACACTTATTAATCAGGTAACTGTATCATCTGACAATTCTCTGTGAAACAATTAAAACAGTGATTTTAATGATTCTGTTGATGAAAACTTCTGACAGAAGTCACACTGCATTGGGAGATATATTCTAAATGCAGGGACACCATCTCTTAAGATACCATGGGAGGCTCCACGTTTCTGGAAGTGAGAACGTGTCCCATGGCACTTGTCATGGTGTCTATATGAAGTAAGCTGTGAGCACATACTTGAGGGCCGATTGCTAACCAGGGTCTGCTCTGGGCGATAGCAATGACTTTACCATATCCATTGTTGATTTTAGTCCTGCAAATATTTGAAGCATGTTTCACACATACAGGTACATCTTTGTCACCTTATTTTAGTTCTCCAAAGGATGACAACTTAATTTATTTTAGATAACACTGAACAGAGATACTTCCTTTAAATAAAATCTTAATAAAATCTTAATTTCTAACAAAATTTGGTCTTAGAAGAGGTACCAAGTGAGAAAGTTATTTGAAGATATTCTTTAAAATGAGGTTACCAATTGTCTGAAAATAGCACCCATGCATTGTCTCCTTCCAGAAGTATTTGATAGGGCTTTTAATGAATTAGGACTAGTCCTAGGTCCTGGGGATATGAATATTGAGTCCTGACTACAAACCACTTATACTTTAGTGGAGAAGACAGACTATAAATAGGTAATGATCATACACTGAGTAAGAGACATTATTCAGAAAATGCAAGAGGTGCATTTAAGGACCTTGTAGGTGACCTCTCTCCTTCAGGATGGTGCTGGATTTAAATCAGTCTAAATGATAACAGAAATAGGAATTGAAAGCAGCTCTTTTGCCCCTTTCCTGTTTGCCCATTTCTGTTCCCCTCTAACTTTAAAAGAACCTAATTATAGGAATGAGATCACTAAACAACTGACACTAACTCCTGACTTATGCTCTCCTGAAAGTACACCGGTGTCTTGCCAAACCTGTTGATTCTTCTCCTAGAGAAAATGAAGTAAGACTAGCTTTCTACCCCCAGTAGCCCCTCTAAGCAATCCTGCAGGTAGATCACGTGGCCAAGATAACATCTGAAGAAAGAGTCAGCCAGTCTGCACACAATGGAAAATGACACAGAACCCAACCTCCTGCACCTCCATTTTGCCTTTAAAAACTGCCATGGCTGAGCAGAATCACTGGAGATGGTCTCTGGACACGAGTCCACCTTCTCCCCAGATTGCCGGCTTTTCTGATTAAAGAAGCTTTCCTTTCTACTGACACTTGCCTCTCGAGTTATTGGCTTATGAGCGGTGAGTGGCCAAACCTGAGTTCAGTCACATTATTACTAACATTTATAAATAACTATACCATCATGAATAGCTATAATGATGGCTTATAATTTCCAAAACTTTCACATATGTATTTTTGTTTGATTTTCTTTACATTTTGGACTGGGAAGGGACCTTAGCTGGCATTTCCTGTGCTTATTGTGGAGACAGGGAAACTCAGGTCAGACAGTTCAGTGACTTGACCAAGGTCACAGCTGAGTCTGTGAATGGACCCTGGTGCCCAATCATCAAGATTCAAAGCTTAATCAAAGTGACATTTGCCCAAGCTAACTCATTCATCAGTCTGTGCTGCAATGCACTCAAGCCTCTAGCTCCAAACATTCCAGCCTCTGGATTGTAGCAGTCAGTAATGTGGGAGCATTATTATCTAGTAGAAAAAGCATGTTATCTAAGAAGGAAGAGAGCACTAATTCTTATGGTTTTGTGGATAATTTCCTGATGGACATGGGGTCATGTGGTGTAAGGGGGTGGTATTCAGGAAGAGTAAACTTCAAAAATCAAGTTGCTAGCATGTTGATGCCATCCAGCCAAGACCATCAGGACCACACATGCCCATGGCTTATTGCTCCCAAGAAAGAACCTACATCACGGGACTGTGGGGATGGTGTTAGAATATACTTCCAGAATTTGGGCTTTGTGCTTTGGGCAGATTCAAGGGAGTAGAACTTTGTTCTGGATTGGTTGCTGCTGGATGAGGGGGAAATTCTGTGACTGAGTATCTTAAAGATTCTTATTGAGAAGAAGGAATAACTGAGCAAGTCTCAAAGCACGACTGGTGAAGAGACAGCAGTCATTCAAATGATCCAGGAAAGGTGGTTGTAGTCATCAGTCTGTGGATCAGACAATGTTCATGTTTGGTCTGTGTTCAGACATGATTATAAGTGGGCCTTGATTTTGTCTGTAACCATCATTGTGGTTCATCAGAGTGGCCTCATGAGTTGTTTATATTCTGTGAAATTGTTTATGCTCAAGAGAAAAACAGGCCTCACAGTGGATGCCTGACCAGCTCTTCTCTTTCTTGGCCACGAGGCCTGGGCTGCCCAGTGAGGAGAACCAAGGGGCCACAGAAAGGGAAGGGAAGGTGCTAAAGACAAATGTCCTTTTCAGACACTGGCTGCCTCTGCAGAGGTGTCACTCTGGGGGTTAAATGGTGTTGTTAAGCTCTGCCAACATGATACCAAAACTACAAGTGACAAGAAAAGGAAAGAAAAGAGAAGAAACCAGTGGCTCTGTCTCCATGAAGCCACACTCCAACTCTTTTTGTATCACTGACTGGTTATTTTGCAATCATAGAGACAGCAAGTCTGACACTTGGGTATAAAATCCTGAGGAATGACTTCATGTATCATGTCTCTTAGGACTTTCTGTTGTTGTTACCTGAAGAAATGCATTAGGAATGGAAGGAAAGATTTTGGGAGTCGTTGTTTAGCTGCTAAAATAGGGAAGAAAAACAAACAAACAAACCCAAACTATTGACATGCAGTTAGGTCTGTTGTTACTAGTGTCCATATCAAAAACATGCCTATCTAGGTCTATTTCTTCACTTTGCTCTTAAAGGGATTCTAAAGAAGCTGTGAATATTCTGGATAAACTCTTAATGTTAGAAAAAAAAAAGAATACAGTGTTCAAGTGGCCATTCACAATTATTTCTCATGACTAGACACTAGGTGCAAAGGAATTCTATCCATAGACGTTTCCTTTCATCATATTTCACAGTACTTTTGCTACAAAACTATTAATTTACCTCCATTTCTGGTGTCTGGATGTTTCCAAATATAAAATGCAGAGGATATAATCACCTTTTATTTTGAATAAAATAACCAACGCTGGCTATTTATTAGTAGGTCTTACAGATGACGGGTGAAAGGGGTAGGGACCAGCCAGCTGTATATCGTCATACTGAAAGATTCCATACATGAGCAACTGAATACATTAAACCTTCTTTTTAAAGTGCCAAAGTAAAAAAAAAAAAAAAAAAGTAAGAAGAAAGTATTTCTTTCAAGATGATAGTGTACAATAACCTTTAATTTCTACACATTGACGAAGTCTTAGTCTAGGCTTTTATTACCTCTGTGTCCACCTAACCCTCAGTGGAATGGCTGTGATTAATTTGAAAATTAACTGAAAACTGCAATGAGTTTAAAGACACTGTTATCGCTGCCACAGACTCTTCCAACTTAAACCGAGGTAGATGGGTGGACAGGGCTGATGGAATAGTTTTGATTACAGAAAAAAAAGAGCAAATGGCAGATAAATATAGTTTCCTGTATGCAGATAATAAAAACATACAAAAAACAAAAAAAATGTTTCTTTTACATTTTTCCACAAATTAACAATTACGGTTTCTTCATCAAGCATTTCTTTATTCACTAGAAAAACATTGTTTTAAGTTCAGCAGCAAACTGAAGCCACAAAGAAACAAATAATTTGGCTCTTGAAGAAAACTAATTTAATTGTATAAACTCAATTTTTGAATCAAATACTTTTTCTTTGTGAGAAGTGACTGAATGCAATAAATGGGCAGAGCTTGACTTTGTATCATTTCAGAGGCTCCCAAACCTCATAGATCACAGGGCCCTTTGTGTCTGTTAGTTTTTCACATGGTGCCCCTGGGCCCAAAGAGATGCCTGACCATTTCATTTGCTAAGGAGTCAGGGGTGTGGAGGTGAAGATAAATCAGGAGCTTGGGATTAACATACAGGCATGGTTATATGTAAAATAGGTAACCCACAAGGACCTGCTGTAGAGCACAGGGAACTCTGCTCAATACTCTGTAATAACCATAGAAGGGAAAAGAATCTGAAACAGAATAGATACATACATATATTTATGCAGAACTGAATCACTTTGCTGCATACCTGAAACTAACCCAACATTGTAAATTAACTATACTTCAATTAAAAAAAAAAAAGGAGTCAGGTCCAAACAATATAAGAATTGTCTCTGTCCTGACGAGCTAGTGCCTTCTGGGCTGCACACTTCTCAAACCTTGACATCAAACATCGCCATCTTTGGTTCTTCTCGTATCAATGTTCACAAGGCATTTTTTTAAATTAATTTATTCGTTTATTATTATTTCTTTTTATTGGAGTATAATTGCTTTACAATGTTGTGTTAGTTTCTGCTGTACAGTGAAGTGAGTCAGCTATATCTATACATATACCCCCTCCCTCTGGGACCTCCCTCCCCCCCTCATTCCACCCAGCATTTGCTTTTTATGACAGAAACCTCTGGAAATCCAGGTCTGCAAAGTTATGACATCATCCAATGTGCTACAACTGAATTTTTTTTTTATATCATTGATTTACAATGTTATCTTAATTTCTGCCATACAGCAAAGTGACTGTTTTCTTTTTCCTTCTTCTTTAGATCCTTTCTACCAGTAGGTGTTACCTTTTCTTTTTAAAATATTTATTTATTTTTGCCTGTGACGGGTCTCAGGTGCATCATGAGGGCTCTCTAGCTGCGGTGCGCAGCCTTGGTTGCCCCATGGCCTGTGGGATCTTAGCTCCCCGACCAGGGATCGAACCCACGTCCTCTGTATTGGAAGGCAGATTCTTTACCGTTGGACCACCAGGGAAGTCTGGGTACAATTGAATTTTGAAACTGAACTAAGTCAAGCTCATGCTTCACTTGGCGTCTGACAGATGCTGTGATTGTGCTGTGTCGCCTTGGGGCTCTTTGGAACACGGCTTGGGAACAGCAGTAAATGAATGGTCCTTCCAATAGCTATGACTTAAACCTAAATAAGGAATTTTAGCATAACAAAGAATTATTGGGGAAGGGGAACTTTATATTGTAAGTTTAAATATAGAATTTCAATTAAGTGATGCAGAATATAAATTTAATGAACAAAAACCCTTGTCATCTGGGAAAATATTCTTACTCATTTGTAACAACTTCTCCTTTGGTAAATGTTTCCAAATGTATTATTTTATGACTTTTAAAGGCCTGAATCAACATTCCTTAGTGATTCTTCGAGTATTTAAAAGATGCTTACAACAGAATTTGGGGAGGTACCAACATTTAAAATTGTCTTCTCTCTCTTTCTCTCTTTTTCTTCTCTTTAGCAAGGAAGAGTAGAGTAAATAGACTCATGAAACGTTCATGACAAAAATTCCACTTTAGTGCCAGTGGCGTTACTGTAAACACTTCTTTTATTGTATCCAACGTGCTCTTTACTGTCTCAAATTGCCGTTAAAATTTTCATTCGTGGGGCCTCCCTGGTGGCGCAAGTGGTTGGGAGTCCGCCTGCCAATGCAGGGGATGCGGGTTCGTGCCCCGGTCTGGGAGGATCCCATGTGCCGCGGAGCGGCTGAGCCCGTGAGCCATGGCCGCTGGGCCTGCGCGTCCGGAGCCTGCGCGTCCGGAGCCTGTGCTCCGCAACGGGGGAGGCCACAGCAGTGAGAGGCCCGCATACCACAAAAAAAAAAAAAAAAAAAAAAAAAAATTTTCATTCGTGCGCTTGATTTTGAGGGACCTCCTGCATACGCACTTCCTGCCCTTGGTCCAGGGTCTCTGTTGGGCTCTATGGACTTAGATTGCCGGAGAAGAAATCCCATGAGGGACGAGAGAGCCACGGAAAGCAAGTGGGGTCAGTGATGTGAAAACTCTGCTCTCCAGTGAATGTAACAGGCACTCTTTCTAGATTTGACTGCCCTGGAATGATCAGAGATTGTACAGAGAAAATATTTTATCCACTACCTCCAGAGACCATTATAGATTTAATAATCAGCAAGAATATCTCCTTACACAACATGACTTGACATTAGGCACTGACATGACTGTCCTTCGCACAAACAGAAGTCAACGCAGTTAAGAGCTCACGTTTACTGAGCCCCTCCTGCATGCTCGGAGCTGCTCTGGACACCTTACCTACTTCATACCCACTGCAGTCCTATCAGGGCGGTGCCATGAACATCCTGATTCTACAGATGTAGCAACTGTGGCACAGAGGGCTTTAACAACTTGCCTGAAGTCCCAGAGACAGTTGAGTGATGGGGCCAGAATTAAAATTCAGAGAGATTCGGTTCAGAGCCCACACTCTTAACCAGGATGCTACACTGTCTAACCAAACAGTTTTCATTACTATTTCTACAAACCACTGGAAGTTAGAATGCTTATCTATCCCTTAGAAATTTCATTAGGAGAAGACAAAATTCATCTAAATCAGGACTAACACCATGTCTATTATGTATTTTCCAATAGCAATTGATTTCTCTCTTTAAATCACAAATTGTATCATTTTAAAATTATCAATAACTCACACAAAGACATGTTATATCAGTGACTTTTACAAAGCGGCAACATTATTTTTAAGCAAACATGTCTGTTATGCTTCCTCTATTTACAATTTCAGGCAATACTGTAAGGACCCCAGGTCTCAGAGTCAAGTGATGGAACAGAGAATGAGAGGCCTTACCGGAGAAAGAGCAATAACATTTTCCAGATATAATACATTTTCCTAATTTCTATTCTTTTTTTTTTTTTTTTTTTTTTTTTTGCAGTACGCGGGCCTCTCACTGTTGTGGCCTCTCCCGTTGCGGAGCACAGGCTCCGGACGCGCAGGCTCAGCGGCCATGGCTCACGGGCCCAGCTGCTCCGCGGCATGTGGGATCTTCCCGGACCGGGGCACGAACCCGTGTCCCCTGCATCGGCAGGCGGACTCTCATCCACTGCGCCACCAGGGAAGCCCCCTAATTTCTATTCTTCTACTAACCTTAGTGTTCTCCTGTTTTTGTCTTCCACAAGGGATTTTCTATGCCAATCAAAATCTGCTGGTTGGGATTAAATCCATATTAGTTCTTTAAAAAAGGTCTGATATAAATGAGTTCTCTTTCTTTACCATCAGTATATTCATTTATTTATATTTATTTACCTGATGTAATATATTACCTTATCCCCAAACTATTTAGTATTTTCTATTAAAATCCACTATGAGGACCACATAAAGCTTTTCATTGCATGGATGTTCGGAATATGATGACTGTCTAAATCTAATAAGCTAAAATCTTGACTAGATCTTTTAAATTTACATGAATCACCCCAGTTTTAATACATCTGACTTAGCAGAGTGATAGGCCTTTGTAGTTGCTAAATAAATATTAGTAGTCAATTGAGTTTTCTTCCCGAGGACTCTGTAAGGTAGGGTCTATGATTATCTTTACTTTATAGATGAGGAGACTGAGGTTCAGAGAGTTTAAATGATTTGCCCAAAGTTGGTAGAAGGAAGCCCCAAGAGTCACCTTGGGTTTCCATAAGTCCATAGCATATGCTCACTGCATGGCACTGCACCCACCCCATTCATGGCTGTGGTTCTCAGGGATGGTTAGGAAGCTGGACTTTGGGCACAAAGGAGTAATTTATTCACAGGTGGTGCAAAGAATACTGTTCCTATTTTGCAAGATAAAATTAAACACACTCAAGTTTTTTGGTGCCCTGTAGGGAGTGTCTGACTTCTATCTGAATAAGTAAAAGAGGCACAGGCTGTGCTCAGAGGCAAGATCTCAAAGAAGGCTTTCTTCCACTAGGTCACAGGAGATTCACATTTCCTCAAGTTATGAGAGCACTGAGATTCTTTCTACCGGGGATGTAAACATGAAAAAGCAGAAGATTTTGTCTAGATTTTTCTGTTTTTAAAATCCAAATAGAAGGTGTAAGATCTACGAAATATTTCTAGGAGTTAACAGAAGCAAGTGTCATCCTCCTTCGCAGATTTGAAAATACTTATGGTTGACTAAAACGTTATGTTCAGTTTGATAGTCCAGACATCAGCTGTAAAAGGCACCACTTTAGGTGAAAAACACTGACAATTCAGCTGAGTATCTTCATTGCTCAGAGCAGTGCCAAGTGGTTTGGGTGGTTGTTTTAATTTAAGATGTATATTCTGGATGATGCCAGAACTCAAAGTTTAGGGATCTGTTTTAAACACCTTCCCTTCATCCCCTATTAAGTATGTGTCATCGATGAGTGTTTGTAACTATGCCTTGGCCTATTTATGTTGATTCTCTGAAATACTTGGGACTGTAAGTTACTGCCTATTGTGTGATTTAGAGGTTGGAATCAGTCATGTAGGGGAGGGGATGGAACAAAACTAAACCTTATTTATGGAAAACATGGGCCTTTCCAGCTGCAGCCGAGACTCCCAGGTCTGGGCTCCTTCCTGCTGCAGTCTGGCACCCAGCTCTCTCCGAGCACCCTTCCCAGAGAGCAGACTTTGCATCTGCTGGTTTTACACACAACCCAACCAGAACTTCAGGCAGGCAAGTGTATGACAAAGAAGCATCTTTGGATCCTAGCCGTTTTTCTGTTCATTTAGCAGGTGGGGAGATAGCAACTATTTTTGGGAAAAGACTCTTAGAACTAAAATCACCATAATATTATAACATAGAGAAGAAGTCAATCTTGTCTCATTTTCTCTGAAATGTAAGCTCCATAAGTTGCCATGAACAGGATGGTTACCCAATCTAGAAGGATGCCGATGAAGGGTTAGGCAGGTATCATTATCCCATAAGAACACGACTGGTTACAAGGGACTCTTTCTTCTTTAACAGTTGGGAAGAAAATATTACCGCAAATAAAAGAGTCGTTATTAAGTTCCTCCCCCTCTCTCAACTCGCAGTATCCAATCAGACACGAGAACTGTAAATTCAATTTCCATAGCAGTCCCATTGCTGGAGCCGTGGCCCACGGCCTCATTACCCCTTGCTTTGAAAACCGTGACATTTCCTAATGGGCTCCCTCACTCCAGGCTGGAACCCCCAGTTTATCCTGCACACTACCACTGCTGTGTTCTAGAAGCTTTAAAGCCGCAATGCTTCTAAAAGCATACCTGAACGTCTCACAGACCTTCTAGAAACCCTCCACTTGCATTCCATTACTCACAGGACTTCGCTCCAGAAAAATCCCCATACACCGGCCCCAGCTTCCTCCCACTGCTGTACTGTTTGTAGTTCCTTACTCAGGCCTGGCAGCGCCACTTCTTCCACTGCTAACTTGGCTCATTTCCCATTTGCCTGGCAAATGCTATTCTGCACCAGCATTAGTACCTGCAAAAGCCCTTTTCTGATGGCAAAGAAGTTGATAATATCTATAGCAATATTGGTATGTTAGCCTAGATACTTAAACTATCACCTGTGGTTCACACCACTATGGAGAAAATGGTATCTAGTTCCTGACACTATGGAAATGTCTCTGGCTTCTCTTGTGGCAAGCCAACAGAGTTTGTAGCACTTGTCACCCTGAAATTTTACACTTATCTGTGTAACTGGTTAATGATGGTTTTCTTCACTAGCGAAGTGAACTCCAGCGAGCAGCGGTCATGGGATTTTTGAACTCATTACAACGCTCCTAGTGTACATAAGCACACTAGTTTATGTTTAGTAGGTACTCAGTGAACAAATGAAATTATTCCAAGGTCAAAATATCTCAAGGGCTTCCCTGGTGGCACAGTGGCTGAGAGTCCGCCTGCCGATGCAGGGGACACGAGTTCGTGCCCCGGTCCGAGAAGATCCCACATGCCGCGGAGCGGCTGGGCCCGTGAGCCATGGCTGCTGGGCCTGCGCATCCGGAGCCTGGGCTCCGCAACGGGAGAGGCCACAGCAGTGAGAGGCCCGCATACCGCAAAAAAAAAAAAAACCAAAAACAAAAACAAAAAAAAACCAAAAAACATCTCAAGGACAAATAGTAACAACAAAAGAAAGCATATAAGTGCAAATAGCATTTAAGTGCTAACTTAATAGTTACCTGCTCCCTTGCTTGCCATACCTCCCTGACCCCATCCCTTCATTCTTCACTATTTGCCGAGTGTCAAGGAGACACAGCAAATAATATAAGATCACGGGCCGCCAGGAGCTTCCATCTGGGAGGCTGGGGAGTGAGGAAAAAGGGAGAAGACACACGACTAAGGCAGGGCTGCTCACCCTCAGCGCTGTGGACTTCTGGGGTTGGATAATTCTGGGTTAGGGAGGTGAGGGGCTTCTTTGGATTGTAAGATGTTTTTGCAACATCCCTGGCCTCGACCAACCAGACGCCAGTACAGGTATCCCCTTACACCACTTTGCTTTTAGGAAAGACCTACATTAGTATCCGTGTTTACTAACCGAAAGAAATCCGAAAAGGGTTTCCCCTTTTACAGAAAAAAAAAAAGGCAAAAAGTGAAAATTGCTTCTTCGCTTCACACCATTTCGGCTTCTGGAAGGTTTCCTAGGAACAATTTACGTCGTGATAGTGGGGGAAATGCGCAGTGCCTCCCTCCAGCTGTGACAACCCCAAATGTCCCCGGGTATTCCCCAATATCCTGGGCAGTGGGGCTGCAGAATCGCCCCCTGTCGAGAACCCCTGGCGTAAGGAAGATTTCTGATGCCACCGGAGAAAAGCCACAGGAAACAAACCGGCTCCGGTCCTATGACGCAGGTCTCCGCAACTCCTTTCCTGCTGATAAAGTTGCCGAAAGACAGAGCAGCCTTCCTGCATGGGATTTCGGAGAGTTCTGGTCTAGAATTGTGGGTCTGAAGGAAAGAGTAGGGGGAAGCTGTACAGTAAATACCTCTTTTACCTTCGGTTCAGGCACCTAAGTGAATGAATAGGTGTCCGCCCTGCATGAGGCGCTGAGAACCCCATGGCAGGTGGCAGGTGGAGAGGGGATGTTCCAGGACTTCGTCAGCCACCCCGGCGGCAGACTGATGGCCGACAGCCTTCTACAGCACAGCCTGCCTACTCAGAGCTCGATACAACCATGGGCTGAAGGGATGACTGTTTTTTGCTAGTTCCCCACAGGCAGCTCTGCAGTCTGTGCATATATTTGCAAGAAAAGGTACCTGGATGTCCCGGTACTAAAAAACTCTCCTCATGCCTTTTTTTTTTTTTTTTTTTTTTTTTTTTTTTTTTTTTTTTTTTGCGGTACGCGGGTCTCTCACTGTTGTGGCCTCTCCCGTTGCGAAACACAGGCTCCGGACGTGCAGGCTCAGTGGCCACGGCTCACGGGCCCAGCCGCTCTGCGGCATATGGGATCTTCTCGGACCGGGGCACGAACCCGCGTCCCCTGCATCGGCAGGCGGACTCTCAACCACTGTGACACCAGGGAAGCCGCTCATGCCTTTTAACATCATCGTCATTCTCCTGTTACCCTGCCAGATCCTCCTCCATCAAGGACTAGAGCTGGGGTAGCATTTTCAGTCGTTACATTCCTGGGGTGAATAAAGCTCTGCAACGGATCTGGTGTCTCCATTAAACTGAGATCTCACTGAAAGTCAGATCCTCTCAGCCCCGCTTCCATGAGCACCGTGATGGCAGGAAGCCAGCCTGGTACCTCAGGCTTAATGGATTTCCTGTAACAAACCCCAGACATCAGAGCAGCACAAAACCCTTCCCATCAGGGATCCCGTCATGTGTTGCTTTGTAACAAGGACCACAGGCAAGGCAGGCACCAGACATATGGGCCAGAGGGGCTGGAAAGCTGGTCAAGCTGAAAGCATTTGGAGAGGCTGGCTCTGGACCCTGCTCTCCTTAACTTATCCCCCTGGAAACATAGTGGCTTCCATCTGGTTACCTCAAACCCTTTCAAACATTAACTTGTCAACACTGTAAAATAAGCATATGCTCAGGCACCAACTTGGCAGGTGAATGATTCAAGGGCACACAGAAAAATATTAAGGGAGCTGAAAAAGATTTCCACGTTTTAATTCTTCCTCCAAGTCAAGAGCATCTGGTCCTCACTTCATCCTTATTAAAAGGAAATCACCCAATCTTGGTAAGTTTCACTTTCTGGCTACTCTTCATTTTTGCACACAAAGAAAGGTTTTTTAAATTTTAATTGAAGAGGTTACACAAAACACTAAGTAATTGTTTCATCTTTGGAATGAAAGAAGGTCATTGTATCTGAGATAAAGGATATAAAAGAAAGGAAACAATCTTCACCATGATCAAGAGAAAAAGCAGTCATGCTTCCAAAGTTTGTGAAATTCAAAAAAATAATAACCCCCCAAGCATTTTAGGTCATTTAAAACAGTATTCCTATTTTTAGATTTCATAAGGTTTGAACCAAGGTGCACTGAAACAGAAAAGGTCTGTCTATTCTCCATAATCTTTTATTTACTCTTTACTTCTGATTTCCCTGTGCATACAAAAGACCAGTGAATTAGAAGATTCTCACGTCCTTCTCTTGTTTTTCATTTATCTCCACTACCTTAACTGCTGTTTCTTCATAGATACTGTGAAGGTTAGTTTTATATGTCAACTTGGCTAGGCTACAGACCCAGTTATTTAATTAAACACTAATTTAGGTGTTGCCTTGAAGGTATTTTACAGCTGAGATTAACATTTACAAGCAGTTGACTTTAAGATTACCCTTGTTGGGACACATGGCAAGCCGCCCCAATTATGTCAAAGTGGCACATTGATTATTTTGAATTAAAATGACTTAAGAAACAGCCAGTGCAAGAAGAACACTCTGACCCTCCCTTCTGTCTCACTGAAAGTAGGAAACAAATCTCCCGTGTAAAAGGTACCCTCCCTGTACAGGAGGTGGAGAGACATTCTTACCACCAGAGATAGGGAATTCAGGGCCAAGAAGCCTGTAAAAGCAAACCTGGTTAGTTCTTCACAATTTACTAACACAAGCCCAAGTCTCTTTGTCTTGTCAGTTCTTCATAAATTCATTGTTTCTTTGTCTGAGAAGTAGAAAGCTGCCTGCTTTGGCCATGTCTTGGGTTCCATATCCATGAGACCTCTGTATGTGCAACTTAAATTTGATTTTTGTTGTTGTTGTTGTTGTTGTTGTTATTCTGTCTTGCGGCAATTTAATTATTAGACCAGTCAAAAGAACTGAGAAGGGCGGGGGTAACTTCCTCCTCCCTGACAACTGGCATAATCAGCAGGATACTGGCTGGACCCTATTTTCCCGTGAGTCTGATGCAGCTTAGAAATCCTGGGACATCTGACAAAGGCCTGCAGAAGGTAAGACTTCTTACCAGATCTCTGCCTGCAGGGCCCAGTGTAAGGGAAAGTGGTAAGAATCGTTTTCCCCTCTTTCTGAACTTATATTAGCAAGAGAAAATATTCGGGGAACTAGTTTCTTAGACATAACCACTCTGGCATTGAACCTTTTCCTCCCAAAGATGGTCACTGTTTTTCTTTGTCTTTTATGTCATTTGTAATAAGAAGGAAGAACCACAGGGCTGAACAGCAAGAAAAGTTCCTGTAAATCTGCTGTTCCAGCCAGCCTCATAGGCTGGCGAGTTAGTGGTTCTCACTAGACAGGTGTCCATTTAGACCAACTTTGTGGTGGGTTCCCTACGTAAAAAACCAGATGAGATTTTTTTCCTTTCATCTTGTTCTATGTCCTGAGAGCTTGGCTTTATAACCATCTGGAGGGTGCGCTTAGCAGGGTGCACTTTGCTGGCCAAAGAGACTAAGGTTCTGAGACATGAAGTCACAAGCAGCACTTCGGCTAGCTGTGACAGCTCTCAGGGGAGTCTGTCATAAGGGGTTCCAAGCCATAAGGGGCCTTTGTTGTCTCAACCCCCCATTGCTTTGTTAATGCTGGAAAAATCCCATTCCAGTAGCTCTGCCAGGTGTCACAGGTTAGCGGGTTTATATCTGGAGGCATCTCCTGTTCCTTGAGAAACTGGAAATACCATTTTCACTATACCATTCTTATCACCTGTAACAATGAAGGGCTTTTACTTTCTTAGACTAACTCTGAGAGTGAACTTTCTGGATCTTTTGAGGACTGCTTACTCTTGTGGGACACCTCGTGGATCTTCAGTTAAGCCATAAAAAGGCTTATTGGTTTGAGTCACTATTTGAGATTACTATAAGATCCTACTCAACAATGGCCAGAAGATGGATCCTAGGAATGGGCCATACATATATATATATATATATATATATATATATATATATGTACACACACATATATATATATATATATTTTAATAAATTTACTTATTTTATTTATTTTTGGCTGTGTTGGGTCTTCGTTGCTGCATGCAGGTTTTCTCTAGTTGCGGCGAGTGGGGGTTACTCTTCATTGCGGTGCACGGGCTTCTCATTGCGGTGGCTTCTCTTGTTGTGGAGCACGGGCTCTAGGCACACGGACTTCAGTAATTGTGGCTCGCGGGCTCAGTAGTTGTGGCTTGTGGGATCTAGAGCAAGGCTCAGTAGTTGTGGCGTACGGGCTTAGTTGCTCCACGGCACTTGGGATCTTCCCAGACAAGGGCTCGAACCCGTGTCCCCTGCACTGGCAGGAAGATTCTTAACCACAGTGCTACCAGGGAAGTCCCAGAATAGGCTATATTTAAAAAGAAAAAATAGAGAGAGCTTTCACCTAAAACCAAATTAAAAAGTGGGTTAAAAAAATATATATATTATACATATATATATAGTATATAAGGGATAGCCTTAGGGATGCCCTAACAAGATGAAAGAAGAGAAATTAGGGGGTTTTTTTAAAGATTTTTTTTATATGGACCACTTTTAAAGTCGTTATTGAATTTGTTATAATATTGCTTCTGTTTTATGTTTTGGTTTTTTGGCCCTGAGGCGTGTGGTAGCTCCCTGACCAGGGATCGAACCCGTACCCCCTGCATTTGGAAGGCGAAGTCTTAACCATTGAACTGCCAGGGAAGTCCCAGAAATCAGGTTTAAAACAAAACAAGACAAAACAAAACAAAACAAAAAAACCCAATGTAAATTCCCCTTCTTGAAATCCATCCTGATATCCTCAGCAATTCCCCTAGGCCCTCCTACAAATAATCAGAAAATGGATCAGCTGGAAGCCAGGATTCAAAGGCTAAGAGAAGCAACTGTCTTTGTCTTGCACATCTCCACAAAACCAGAAATGCAAGTCAGCGCCCACCTATCTTTACCAATCCTCAAACCCTGCCTGTTCCTCTCAAAATGCCAGTAGATATTGTAAAAGATCAAGATATTGGGAACAAAATTGTCCTCTACTCAAAAAAAAAAAAAAAAAAAAAAGTAATTCCTCTGAGACTTCTGATAGTAGATAAATATGCTCTAACATCCCTAGAAGAAAACATATTTTCTTCCTCTGTCTCTTGAAGGTGTAAATCTTACCATGTATTTAAAATGTAAACACAGCACACAATCACCTGATAATGAAAGGAAAAAAAAAGGGAAAAAAGCCTTTTTAAACACAAACTGCTAAAGTGCCCTCTTGCTCAAATTCTAAATCACAGCCTCCTTAAGACTGCTTGTCAAGGGCAAACACAAATCTTAAAAGTCTTCTCCACAAATAATAAAAGACTTTAGCCATCTCAGTGAGTAAACTGAATTTAGTCCAACTGTTAGTTACAAACTGGTGAGTTTTGTATTGTACCTGACTCATGGCTAAAATTTTAAAATGGAAGTTAAGAGAACTCTGTGACTGTCTGCATGTCTATATATGTACATTACAGGTATGGTGTTTTTCTACCTTCAGATGGTATTGCCAAAATTATTTTGTAAAAGAGCTCTACTTAATTGACTTAAAAATAAAGAAGTGCTTATATGAATTAAAATATAAGAGAAACCAACCCAAATTCTTTTCAAGTTCACCTGGTCTAAGATTAATCTTTAGTAAGCTGAAGCTAGTTTAAGGATGTTGGTTTAATAAAGCAGGCATATTTTAAAGTTATTAACATTGAATATAATGCAAACATGCAACTTTTATAGTACCCGAGCTTCTTAATCAAATAAGTTCACGTTACAAAATTTGTCAGCAAAAAAAGGTAACTTGGTATGCTGAAATGTTCAAGAGTAATCTAAACCCAATTGTTGAAAACAAATAAATTAAATGGACATAAGTGGAATAAAAGTTTTTAGGTGAATTTTTAAACAATAATTGTTTTATGGTATGTTTACTTAAAAATAGGTACCCAAATCTCTCTGGTGACTTACACTGTTAAGAATTTTGCTAAGTTAAAGTAAATGATAGAATTTCATTGGATATCTAGATCATTTCTAAAAAAGATAAAATATTTGAACATTAATTCCTCAACACAAGTTTATCTACTTTTGGCTTCTTTTCACAAAAGAAATAAACATATCTGGATCTATAAGTAAGCATGTTTTATGACACACTGAGAAATTTTCTGTGAGAAAGGACATGTTTCTAGAAATTATAAAGAGCATTTATATATTTGCTAACCCACAGAATGTTAATGTAAAAGACAGTTCATAATTGCTTACTTTATAGTTATCACTAGAAATTAAAGGTTTCTAAGGGTTAAAAATTCTAATATATGTGATTAAAGCTCCTAGAAATAATAAGGGAAGCAATTCTGTATGCAAAGAAAATAAAATGTATTTGGGGATAAGAAAAGGTATGAGGTATGGAGATGCATTTTCTTGAGAAAAAAGAGAGTATTAAAGCTGGTTATTTTAAGAACAGGAGAAAGAACAAGGGACAAACTAATATGAACACAGAAAGTTATAGACGTTTTATTGAAAAGGAATCTTGGGAAAGGATTTTTATATGTGATCAAGCTGGATAAGATTAAATGCATTTGTTATAAAGGTTTTAAAAACAAGCTTTAATATCATTAGTGTACTTATGTAAACGTGGTATTTAATTGTTTTCATCTGCTGAAAGAACAAAGTTTACTTGGACTATTGGTCTGCTCCTGGTAAGCAATTATAAAGGTTTTCTTTACCTTTTAGAGTAATCTGCCTATAAACAAAACAAAACAAAAACAAAGATTCTATGTTTTATCAAAACAATATCCTGTGTTTGCTGTCTTCATCAGGCTTTTGATTAGTTTAGTAAACCAAGTCTTTTCAATGTTAAAAGAGCTAAGACTTTTTACAACTATTTAACCTTCTGAATTTGCCTAGGATGTCTTTGACACTTTGGTTAATGCATAACTAAGCACTGTTTCACAGTGACCTACGATCCTATTTGACTAAGTGTTTTAAAACCTTTTGACATTTTGGACAAACTTCCCCAAATCAAATTCTAAGTAAGTCTTACTGACCTGGAAATAACTTTGGGGTTTTCCAGAGGGCCCCTGGAACCCTCAAAAGATTTGTTTTACCTCCTTATAAAAGAGAGATATTAAACTAATTAGGCTTATTTGGAATGTTAAATTACATGGGAAGCATTGTCAAATAAGTGATGATAAGCTGTCTTAGGTTATACTGTATGGGTAAATGTTAGTAACATAAATGTTCTAGAAATTTTATGAAATTCCTAAAATTTGTATATGTCGTGGTATAATGTTATTCATAATTGTAGTCATTATCTTAAATGTTGTATGTCACAGAAATAACCAAATTGCCTTGTCAGTTCCATCATTAGAGAATCAGATCTTTAAAAATGAAAATTTATCATTTACCATTATTGTTTTGCTCAGATGCTTTTACAAAAGCTTCTTGCAAATGTGTTTTATCTTCAGAGAAATTCATGAGAAGGAATCTAAGAAGTACTCTAGAATACAAGTTTCTGATAACCTTTAAGTCAAAACACTGAACTGGGTAAACATTTACAAACCCTAATTGTAAAAAACAAGAAAAACCTTATGGCTTCAAAACTTTCTAACAAAACAAGCAGCAAAAGAATTAATTACATGGGAGCGAATGAACTGATGAGGATGATTATAATTTTTAATGTTTTTTTTTCAAATTTGAAACTGCTGATTTTGTTTTGTTTTGTTTTGTTTCCCCAGATTTAAAGAAACTTCCTGCTCTTTTCTCTTAAGCTAACTATGACTTGGAGAAATTTGGTAAATTATACCTTTGTAAGTAGAATAGAAACATTTATCTTTTTCTCCCTATCCGATCCCTCCAGAATTGAGAAACTCTCAGTGAGCATTCTTATTTTCTTGAAAATATATTTATTTACATAAATTCAATAAAAATCTGTTCTCCTTATAACACAACACAATTGGAAACTGGTTATATTATCAAGGCTTTAACCAGAGTGTCATATTTGAGAGACACATACATAGGCTCAGATATGACCAGACAGCTTTCAGAAGCTAAGACTGACTTTATGAAACCAATAAAGCCCCTTGGAAAATCGGCCTGGTACCTTGTTTATAGGGTTCCCAGCAGCCTTACTAGGTGAATAAGGGAGGTCACTTCCTGGCAGGCCCAGGAACCTCAGGGTATTTTAGAAACCTCAAGAAGAAAGGAATTCATTCAAATTTATAGGTATTGCTAGCAAAGTCTGATGGCAAATATTTCGACTGACTTCTTAGCTTTAAGAGCTTATTGAAAGTTCAGTCTGGAGATTCTTCATAAAAGGTTCCAGCAAAGCAAATTTAAAAGAGCCTATATGATCAAGAGTTATTCATGCTGCACTTCTGTAAATAACCAGGCCAAGTTTATCTAGACTTATTTTGCAAACAAATTAGTCTTCACTTCGGTATCTTTGGTAAAAATGGAGGTGATTTTATAGAAGAAAATTATGTTTCTATAGAAATAATACTATACACTTGTGGCTATCAGATTCTAGTTCTATTAAATGTCTTTGAGATTTTGTTTCCTACTTGTAAGCTGGACTGGATCCCGAATTCTTCTTGTTTCCTACATATTTGGCTACAACTCTCCAAGCTAACATTTCCAATTTTCGCTCCCATGCTTTTAACTTGGAATCATCGAGAACCACAACTGCCCTTTTCCAGAAGCCCTCCAAACCGAAGCTAGATGACTTAATTTAATCTTCAGAAAAACTGCCACCACAGTTTATGCTTCCATGCTCTTCTTTGTGTCTGTTGCTGTGTGAGCCACTCAAAAGCTTGCCTGAAGGGTGGGAGGGAGGGAGACACAAGAGGGAAGAGATATGGGAACCTATGTATATGTATAACTGATTCACTTTGTTATAAAGCAGAAACTAACACACCATTGTAAAGAAATTATACTCCAATAAAGATGTAAAAAAACAAAAAAAAGTCTGCCTGATCACCTGATGCCATCATCAGGGACATTTCAAACTGCAAAAGATGCTTTGACCCTGACATCTAGAAATCTCTTGACTCTTGACTAGCTGCCCCATGGGCTCAGAAACTGGAGCAAAGTCGGCTCCAAATCATTAACCTTTGTTCTGTTTCCTTAGATATGCCTCTTGTTCAACACCTGATTGCTCGGGTAATGTAGCCGAACTCTGTCACTGCCTCCTGAAATGAACTGAACTGACCTACTCTCAAGACTAGGAAAGGGATTCAATGACATAATGGGGCAATGTACCAGCTCAGCTTTCCATATGTGAAACTTCCAGGGACCTTTCAGAGGCGGAAACTATTGGGGCTCAGGGCAAGCTGCCCCCAAATATGCCAAAGTGGCATATGGATTATTTTGAATTAAAATTACTTAAGAAACAGCCAGTGCCGGAAGGACACCCTGACCCTCCCTTCTGTCTCCCTGAGTGCAGGAAATAACTCCCCCCTCCCTGCAGCAGGAGGTAGAGAGACATTCGTATCACCAGAGATAAGGAATTTGGGGCTGAGAAGCCTGTATAAACAAACCTTGTTACTTCTTCACTAATTTACTGCCCAAGCCCAAACTTCTTTGTCTTGTCAGCTCTTCACAAATTTACTGTCTCTTTGTCTAAAAATTATAAAAGCTTCCTGCTTTGGCCACTTCTTGGGTTCCATATCTATAAGACCTCTGTATGTCCAAATATTTTTTTTTTTCTCCTGTTAATCTGTCTGTACCAATTTAATGATCAGACCAGCCAAAAGAACTCAGGAAGATTCTCCCCCAGGCCACAACACCCTCACTAACACGAGTGGGCCTCATCCAATCAACGGAAAGTCCATAAGAGTAAAAACACACTTCCAGAAGTAATTCTGTTTCAGAAATGCAACATTAACTCCTGCCTGATTTCTAGCCTACTGGTCTATCCTACAAATTTCAGACCAGCTAACCACAATCTCATGAGACAATTTCTTAAAATCTACATCTCTCTCTCTCTCTGTGTGTGTGTGTGTGTGTGTGTTGTGTACGTGTGTGTGTGGTGTATACAAGTATCTAGACATACACATATATACACACTCACATACATTTATATAAAGACTGAAAGAGAAAATAGGAATTCTCTACGTCAGATCTCAAATGACGGCTGTATTTGGTGCTGCGGGAAGTTAAAGAAGCCGCCAGCTCCTTCCCTGTCCTGTCCTCACACCTACTTCTCACCTCAAGAGGTGGAGTGTTGTGGTCTCCCCTCTGCCCCCCTCATGACTAGGGTTGGGCTAAGTGACTTGCCTGCATTAACAGAGTATGGCTCTGAGGTCAGGTCATAAGAAGCCTTATGGCTTCCATCTTGGTCTCTTGGGATGTTCACTCTTAGAGACTCCCTCTTGGATTCCAGCCACCATGCTGAGAGCCCAAGTCACATGACGTAGGTGTTCTGGTCAAGCGCCCCAGATGAGCTTCCAGCTGGCATCCAGAATCAACTGCCTGTTTGAGAGGGCACCACCTCGGAGGCCAAAGGGTAGCAGAGTGGGCCACCCCCGAACAGGCTGTTTTGGCATAAGGATTATTTTGAGCTGAATATTTTGGACAAATGACAGATACAGAAGATGCTCTGAAAACAGAGTAGAAGCCACTCTTTTGTAACAAACATTTACATTTATAAAAGAAATCTCCGTTTGTAAGGGTGTCTTCCTCTCTGTACCAGGAAGAGTAAGATGACACTAAATTACAAGAAACTTATCAATGGAGAAGGCAGAAACTTAAAATCTGCATAACAAGCCTTACCCTTATTTACCATGCTTTTCCTGGTACCCTCCCATAACTGGCCATTCCCCCCACCAATCCTACCCCCAACATCTTTTCTGTCTTCAGCTGAAGATGTTTACTTAAATGGTGGCTTGGGCCATCTTGGGGAGGCACCCATTTTTCCTGGGGATCTTCCACGTATATATGAAGTATACATGTTAATAAACTTGTCTCTTTTTCTCTTGTTAATCTTCTATCACCAGTGTGGAGGAGTTTCAGCCAATAACTCAGAAGGGCAGAGGGAGAATTATTTTCCCACCCCTACAACATCCAGCCCTCTGTGAGGCCATTAGATAACCGGAGTCCCACCAGCCTCTCAAGAAATCCTCAGGAAGATACACAGGAGAACTTGCAGCTAAGCCCAGTCTACCCAGAGACCTGTAGACCAAGAATGCTGCCTGCCACGTCAGTAAACAAAGGATGTCACAGCCATCAGTGATTGCAGCCACCCACAAGGGTGAGCGCTGAGGGAACTCAGGATGGAAATAAGAAATGCCTGCCATCTAGCAGTCAAGAGACTGAAGCCACCACCACCCCCACCTCCCGACGGTGCAGCTTGAGGAAATTCAGGATGAGAAAACACAAGATACCAGCCTCAGAGAGCTGAAGTGCATATCAAAGGAATGATTTCAGTGAGCTCAGACTCTGCATCTTTCTATACATAGAAAAACACTAAATTCTTTAACTTGAAATATCTCATTTTCTTTTGCTGACAATGATCTTTTGTTCTCACTACCTGGTTTTGCTGCAAAAACTCCTGTGTATCCTGGCCTACCCGACCCACCCCTCCAATCCCACCACAGTTTTCTCAGAATTATCTGAGATGCTGTCTCCCAGGCTTGAAGTCCTAATAATGTCTGCCAAATAAAACATAACTCTCAACTTTCAGGTTGTGCTTTTTTTTTTTGTTCAGTGGACAGAACCAAGAGGTTATGATACATTGTTGTTTTAAGCCACTCAATTTTGTGGTGGTTTGTTAAAATGCAACAGGTAACTACAGCCTATAGGAACAGCTTTTGTCACATTGTTCTTAAGGTGCAACTGGATGCAATGTATCCAAACAGTGCCTTGATGTTGTTAAATTCTTTCCCGCCAGACAGGAATAAAAGGTCTGAGAGGACCATTTTGAGACCATCATCCTGTTGTTAAAAACCCAGAAGACGGCACTAATGGACCTGCCTCACCTGTATCAAGACTGTGGGTGGGGACTTCCCTGGTGGCGCGGTGGTTACGAATCCACCTGCCAATGCAGGGGACACGGGTTCGAGCCCTGGTCTGGGAAGATCCCACATGCTGCGGAGCAATGAAGCCCGTGCTCCACAACTACTGAGCCTGCGCTCCAGAGCCCGTGAGCCACAACTACTGAGCCCACGAGCCACAACTACTGAGCCCGCAAGCCTAGAGCCTGGGCTCCATGACAAGAGAAGCCACCGCAATGAGAAGCCCACGCACCGTAACGAAGAGTAGCCCCTGCTCGCCGCAACTAGAGAAAGCCCACATGCAGCAACAAAGACCCAACATAGCCCAAAATAAATAAATAATTTTTTTAAAAAAAAATTAAAAGACTGTGGGGGGTCTGGAGTGGAGTTCATCTCCTAGCCTTCTCACTAACATTTTTAAAGGGCTAAACTCGCTGTATTGCATATATTTTTAACTTCCTGTACGCTACGTTTCGACATCTTAAGAAAACCTTTCTGGTGAGGAGAGACGGCCCCTTCTTAGGGCTCCCAATTCCATTTTTTTTTTTTTTTTTTTTTTTTTTTTTTGCGGTACGCAGGCCTCTCACTGTTGTGGCCCTGCCCGTTGCGGAGCATAGGCTCTGGACGCGCAGGCTCAGCGGCCATGGCTCACGGGACCAGCCGCTCCGCAGCATGTGGGATCCTCCCAGACCGGGGCACGAACCAGTGTCCCCTGCATTGGCAGGCAGATTCTCAACCACTGCACCACCAGGGAAGCCCATGGGCTCCCTATTCTTAGGGTAGCCAAGGACGCAGCGAACTAACTAACCCAGAGCAACACCTCTGTCTGGCCTGTGCACCCCAGGATGTTAATATTAAGGCAGTATTTCTCTGCCTTAATCATCCCAGGGCCAGAGGCCAGGCCACTAGGGAGCGTCCCTCTAGTTGAGAGCCCACTGGGAATATTCCCACCAGCCGGTCCTAAGCTGTTCTCTCTGTCCTGCCTTGCCTTTCCCACGGAAACCCTATTCAAGGCTGGGGCCTGTGTGCTACCCTCCTGCCTTCTCTGAGCGCTCTGATGTCTCCACGTGGCCCTGTGTGGTGTGCAGGCCTCTTGTCCTCAGATCTGTGAGAATAATACGGAACCTTCTCTGTCTCCTCATGTGGCCACACCAGACCAACGGTCTCATAAAAGAATAAAAAACACACGCTCTTTAAGCCACTTGGAAATTATCCTAAAATGGAGATAATGCAGATGTGACCTAACTCCTCCTCCTCACCTGCACCTCTCTCTATGGTACTTGGCTGCATCGGGCTGTTTCATTTCAAGCGGAGAGGGCCCTTTCTGCAGTGATGTGTGCGTGTCTAATATTTACCGCCTGAAGTGTGTCGCTAGGAGTGAGGAACAGAAGATGAGAATGAGAAGGAGGAATAGAGCAGGTGTACAAATGTGTTACACAGACAACCACTCACGCGTGCAGAGAGGTTAAAGGACAAAATGGTCCTGCCCGGTGGTTAGACCTCTCTGGAAGGTCTGGCCCATAGAGCTACTAAGTAACAAATGACCACTATACTGTATAAAATACAACACATTTTTAAAGTCTTACTTCTTCTAAAGGCTCTAACTTACAATCTAAAAGGGGGGGTGGCTTAAAAAACACAAGATGTCAAGTGAAAACCCAGTGAGAAGACCACACAACTAATTTTTTAATCTAAAAATATTTTAAAATATCATGTAATTTGGATTTTTAATGTATACAAAAAGGACAGTCGATAATCTGAAAAAAAAGAGCAAGGTGACAAGTAAAGATTATGATGTTCCTAGAAGTCATTCAGGAAGTAACATTAAATTTACTGGGAAGTGGGCTCGATGAGTCAGTGGGTAGAGAATTAATCTGTATAAAGGTTATTATTAAATTATTATTATTATTAAATTAATTCTGACATAATTACAACTAGCCCAGGAGCAGGATGCTGAAGATTTTCACTGTCGTTGGCACACACATCTTGGAGGAACGAGTCTGGCTCCAAGTGCAGGCTGATGCAGGCAGGGCTGTGACGTTTTCAGTATGATACAGAGCCACAGTCATGTGTGTGCATGTATGTACTTGCACTTCACCTTGGCCCAGAAGGGATTTAGGGTGGTTTCCTTTACTCTAATAAAAAAATAAAAATTAAGGCTCTAAATATGGAGGCAAATGATCCAGTAAGCATTAGAAACAGGGTCCTGGCCTTTCATGGATCCATGCCGTCTCTTGGTTTTGCCCCGAAGTTACACAAGGAGGTGAGGCTTGAGCCTTTTTGTACTTGGGGGGTTCCTTCCTCCAGAGCTTGCTGATAGACTACTTCATCTGTTATTTGTGCTTGCTGACTCAATGCTTAGGCTTTGGCAAGCGACCCAGTGTCCTCCTGGGTGGCTGGCAAGGGAGACCGACAGATACCCAGTTATAAAATCCACCAGCTGAAAAGGGAGTTAACTCTCCCCATGACAGAGTCACTCAGCATTTTTATTTGGCCTCCAGTCTCAGACACTAAACAGCCCTCAGAATCCTGCTGAACAAACCAAGGGCCATTTGTTTCTCCAGCTGTGGAGTGGGACACCCGAAGGACAAATATAGGCTCGACCTGTAAGTTCTACTGGCCCTGAAGCAGATATAGAACGTGTGAGGACTTCCAGCAGCCTTTGGTCTTTCCAACCTACAACTAGTATTGGTAAATGAAAAAAAGGAAAAAGCAGGGAATCGGATGGATTTTGTAGCTATATCTGCAAATGAACTGGCTCACAATTTTCCGTTCTGAAAGTCAACCTGAAGTTAAAGTACTAGGACGATACAACATAAAACAACTCAGTGACTACCCAGACCAGCAATGTTACACAACGATTTAAGGTTAAAAAAAAAAAAATCTTACATCAAAGGTCTAAGTTAACCAAGAAATCAAGGTGTATTAGAACTTATCCCACATGTTAGTTATTTAAATCACAGTTTGTCTATGAAAGCTATCAGGAGTTTCATGGTCACTTTTTACATTCACAGGCCAATTTTCTTGATCCTTCGGACTCCTTTCAACAACAGGTTATAAAAAATGTGTTTCTTGAAAAAAGACTTTCCAGTCCGAGTCATTTAATTTATTTACATATGGCCTACGATGTTCCAGCGGGAATTTATGATGGCTCTTATAATTACTGCCTGCCTCTCTGTTCTCACACCCACTGCATACCCTTCACATCTGCTTACATCAAATACCAAGTCTTCCTCATCTGGTGAGATTCTGAGTATTTTGCCCTCTCCTCTGAACACACTCCAGTTTGCCTTCTTCACAAGCTGCCAACAGTGGACACAGTGTCCCAGGTGTGACCTGCCTAGCTCAGGTGCAGTGGATGTGGTCCCCCTTGCCCTGGACAGGGTCCTTCTAACTGGGCATCTGAGCTCATGTTGCCTCTGGTGGCCTGTCATCTGAAATCTCATGTTTACCTTTCAATCAACTAAACAGAGATGTCCTTTAAAAAAATGTGTTGCTAACAGCAGTTTGGTTAGTCTTTATTATTAGTTCCAGGCATCAAAATGACTGACTGAAATATTTACTTCAATCATCTATTTTGCTCTAACATATATTCTAAAATATAAGGACAATTACCCACTTTCTAAAGGGTAGTTACTTGATATTATAGGTTGGATTCTGTATTTTTTGATAAGATACGTTGCTATGTTAAAGTCTTAACCCCCAGAACCTGTGAGCATGACCTTATTTGGAAATAGGGTCTTTGCAGATGGAATAGAGCTGCGAGGTCACCTTGATTAGGGTGGGCTCTCACCCAGCATCCTTAAGGCAAGAGACAAATTTGGACACAGACACTCATAGAGAGAAGACCATGCGAAGACGGACACAGGGGTCACTCTGTGACTACAGAGGCAGGGATTGGAGTGGTGTGTCTGCAAGCCAAGGACACCAAGGATTGCAACCACCTGCAGCTGTAAGAGACCAGGAAGGACCCTCCCCTAATTTCTTCAGAGAGAGTATGGCCCTGCCGATACCACGACCTTGGACTTTCAGCCTCTAAACTGCAAGACAATAAATTTCTGCTGTTTTAAGCCATCCAAGTGGGGGGTAATTTTTTATGGCCATTCCAGGAAACTACTACATTGGGGAATGTGCCATGATATATGTATTTATAATCAACATCTGCTTAAGTGATAAACAATGCCTTTACTTTAGAAAATATTTTTAAAGAAAAGTATTTTAATTGTGATTAATTTGAGGGCTTAATGATATCTCATCTAATGTCCTCTTCATAACTAATTCTCTAACAGTGAAGTAAAAGTGGATTTAACAAGATAATGACATTTAAATAATAATAATTAAAATTGTCAACATATATTGACTGTTTGCAATGTGCCAAGCATTATGCTGAAAACTTTATATGCATATTACATATGTATATGCACACACATGTATGTAGGTCATATTATACACACAAAGGTTTTTATGCTTTATACACAAACACACAAATTTACTATTCCATCTAGGGATCAGCAAACCTTTCCTGTTAAGAGATGGAAAATAAATATTTTACGCTTCGCTGGCCACACAGTCTCTGTCACAACTGTTCAACTCTGCAGTTGTAGCTCAAAAGCAGCCACAGATGAAATGTAAAAACTAGGCACAGCTGTGTTCCAATAAAACTTTATTTACAAAAACAGGTGGTGGACAGGACTTCCCTGGTGGCGCAGTGGTTTAGAATCCACCTGCCAATGCAGGTGACATGGGTTCAATCCCTGGCCCGGGATGATCCCACATGCTGCGGAGCAACTAAGCCCGTGTGCCACAACTACTGAGCCCACGTGCCACAACTACTGTAGCCTGCACACCTAGAGCCCATGCTCCACAGCAAGAGAAGCCACCGCAATGAGAAGCCTGCGCACGACAACGAAGAGTAGCCCCTGCTCGCCGCAACTAGAGAAAGCCCGCACGCAGCAATGAAGACCCAACGCAGCCAAAAGTAAATAAATAAATAAATAATAAATTTATTAAAAAAAAACAGGTGGTGGGCTGGACTTGGCCTTTGGGCTATGGTTTGCTGACCCTTGCTATAACCCTTTGAGGAAGATAATCAATGATTTTACTGGTTCACAGGTGAGGGAACTGAGGCTGAAAGTTAAAAACTTTGTTCAAAGTCACACAGTTACTACGGGGTAGCTCTGGAGTCTCAACCCGACATCAAATCTTCAAAAACTATGGTTGTAATCATTCAGCAACACTGTCTTATCTCACAGGCAAGAAAAGCTTCATACTTTCCTCAAAAGTGTATTGATTAAATAATGAACTTTAAGAAACTTTCTGATGCCAATACTATCTTGGCATAAAGAAAAGCAACGACACATTAGATGTACAACAAAGACAGGCTACATTTTATGAAGTCAAAAAAGAAACTGCTATAAGTGCTCTAAAGAACGTACAGGTATTTCAGAAAAGGTTTAGGAAATTCCAGTTAAAAGTCAGGGTTATTGATTGTTAGTGTCTCAAACAACTATGTGTGAGACTAGTCAGCAATACTGTAAATGAGAAATGAGAGAAAATAGATATTTAAAGGAACCAGTAAAACTCTGATGCACATCTCAACATTTCTGTTGGTTTTCTACCTGAAGAGAAGCAATTCAAGGAATTTTTTAAAGTTCCCTGGAAACACAGAAAAAACAGTGAGGTGTGACGTCCCACGACATCAGCCCCCTCCTTTTACTGGACGGTCACATCCTCTATAAGGGACCCCTCTTCATCAGGTCCTTTTAACACTCAGGGCTTTGCTAGATTCTTCCAGACTCTCTAGCAGTGTTCAACTGGGCATCAGGCCACTCTGCACAGAAGACACGTGAACATTACATTTTCCCAAATTAGCTGAAAAATCACTCAGCATCACTGTATGTATTCTCTATGTTAAAAAAAAAAGTACCTCGGGCTTCCCTGGTGGCGCAGTGGTTGAGAGTCCGCCTGCCGATGCAGGGGACACGGGTTCGTGCCCCGATCCCGGAAGATCCCACATGCCGCGGAGCGGCTGGGCCCGCGAGCCATGGCCGCGGAGCCTGTGTGTCCGGAGCCTGTGCTCCGCAACGGGAGAGGCCACAGCAGTGAGAGGCCCGCGTACAGCAAAAAAAAAAAAAAAAAAAAAAAGTACCTCTCATTTAGCTGGTTCAGGTGGCTTTGATCAAGGAACACAGGAAACCCACCGTACTGATAAGACTCTAGCTGAAAGGATTAAATGACTAACTATTTCTTCATGTATGCACAGCATGATGATAACATCTCTCAGATCCTTTGAATTGATAGCTTTGGAACAAAAGGCAGATGACTGCCACCTGAGCTTGTTTTGATTCTAAGTAAAAAGAATTTATTTCCCAGAATACAGCTTTAGTGGAGCTTGGCAAAATCACACTGGGACGATGGATCCTCACCTCATTTTCGTAATTATCATAAATGCACACAGGAGCATAAATAAAGAATGAAGAATTAACTTCACACGTATACTTGGGATAGGACATAAAGCGGCAGAGTGTCACTGCATTTAACTCTCTGCTGTAATAAATGCCACAGACAAATAGAGTTAAATGGGTTAATTAGTCACTGGTGGCTATTTTAACTGCAGTATTGAAAATCAGAGGCAAACGCTAGAAGACTTCTCATCATCAGGGTTACCTGGGCTTTTAATGGGAGTGTTCGCCTGGGACAGCAGCATCTCTAAAACATTACGAAACTGGTTACCTCTCTTCCTCTCCTTTACCCTTCATAATTAGCTGCACACTATTAACTTAAGGCACATTGATCTACAACAATTCAATTCAGACTGCGAAGAATCCTTCTGGTCTATAATTACACTCCATCTTAATTAGCATAATTTCCACTGCACATATTTGAATAGAGAAGCTGCCATGATGGCTTAGCTCCCCATGTGGAAACTCTTCCAGGGAACATCACGAGGAGAGACAAATGCCTCCTGCTCATGAATGGCCACAAAGGCATGAGATGACCTGAAGGCTACTTTCGATGAGAGATGAGTCTTGGGAAGGGCATGGAGAGGACCTGATGGAATCTCCCAAACTGCCGTGGTCCTCTAAGGGCAGGAGCGGCCCTTAGAGGGTTCACCTTTCATAATTACTAATTGTCAATTGGGCCACGTGGTGCTGGGGTTTGCCCTCATCAGTCTATCAATGCCTAGTCCGAGGTGTGAAAACATCTCTGCAGTTTATTTTGGATCTTCATCTGCAAGGGATGGCCATTTGAGTGCCTCCAATCCACCCACCACCAGAGGTCATCCGTTATTAACTGAGACAGATAAATGAGGCCTTTGAGAGATTTTTACCAACTTGCAAGACCCTCTTCCAAGGCTCCCTTGCGGGAGACCAACCAACCATGAGAGGGAGTCGTCCCACCCAGCTGGCACTAAACTGGCAAATACCTATTGTGTGATTTAGTAGGACCACACTCATTGTGCAAGTATTGCAAATTTGTCCTAATAATAACAGAAGTCATCTGGCTTGGAAAATCAGATGACTGATTAAAGGAACATCTTCAGTTCTAGTAGCTCATTATATTTTGCATGGATATTTAACTATTCAAATGACTTCACAAAAGAGCGTGTGCCAATGGTTTTGGTGTTAACATTTTAACCAAGCCCTGCATTGTTTCTATTTGTTACTCAGAGGGAAGCCTGGGGCATTTGCTCCCTCTGGGTCTGCAACACTGAAAGGGAAGGGACAGTGTCAGAGAAGGGTTAAGAGTCTAGAGAGGGGTGACAAGTTGTCGCTGTTAGGCAGAAAAACTCTAAAAAAGAAAAGTCTGGAGAAAGGAGGTGGATCTAACCGATGACGATGAAACCCAAGAAACTCTGTAATGTGAAAGTGCTGATGGCAGAAGGCGTGATTCAGGGGTCTTGTATGAAATGGCCACAGGACATGTGTCTCCTCTACCTCAATATTTCCACATTTCCTTTTCCAGATGTATATTAGAATCTTGAAGCCTATTTTAAAGAAAATTCTGAGTGAGCTTAAAGAATCATTTCATTAAGATACCTATTTACTTTCTCAATCACCAAAGGTACAACTTAAAAATAACAAACGCATGTCAAGCATTATCACACTATTTACACTAAACAAAATGAAAATTGTATAATGAAGGTTCATGTATGACACCGCAATCTGTTTTTTTCTCATAGTGTCACTTTTCAACCAGTTAGAGCTCATGGGTCTGGTGAACAGTTAAATTAAATTTGTACTTATTTCTTCAAAATTATGCATAAGTGTCTTTTCCTTTGCAGTAGGATTTTCATAATAATGAGCAATACGTATACTGACCTTTTTCCCAATAGAATTCTCACAAGTGTCTGAAGAGGTATGGGGTGTTTGTCAACCAAGCTAAGCTATCTTCATTTCAACCACGGCATTGATACTTACTCTGTTCCTTTTCTTTCTTTTATCAAATGTTTCATTTAAAAATACATGGTTAAGAGCTTGGCCTCTGGAGGCAACCTGCCTTGGGGTGAGCCAAGCTCTTCTACTTATTGGCTGTGAGACCGTGGGCCAGGTACATGGGCTCTGTGGGACTTGGCTTGCACACATGCAAAATGGGGAGATACCAGCTTCCAGCCTATAGGGTTACAGAGAAGTCAGGGAGGTATGGCAGGGAGAGAGTTTAGCACAATGCCCGCCCCAGCAAGAGATACCAACTCACTTATCTTTCATCATTCCCTGGCCTTGAGAAATATAAGAGAACAGCTTTATAACACTTGGGACTCTTAAATCTGAATAATTTGAAATCTATTCTGGGCTATAATGGCAACGCTAGAAAAATGTTTTCTCTGGTTTATTGTTCTTGACCAAAATACAGTCTTCAATGTAAAAAGAGCAGACTGTTTCTTCACTTAAAAACTTCAACTTACATTTATGCTGCGTCCATACCTCATGTCCAACTGGACCACAGCACATACTGAACTTGTAGTGTTATTAGACGGCCAAATGAACTGATGCATGTTTACATGTGTGATGAAAGAAACCGTTGTTCTGGTGTCAACAGAGTGTATATGTACATGAAGTTCACGGTACATGTTTGGCATAAATGTAAATACTTACAAAAAGGGTGCCTATTTTTGAAACTGTTGCCTGAGTTCCTCTCTACGCTTGCCCTTGGGAACGCTGCAGGATGATTTTCACAGGGGTAAGCCCTCCCGTCAGAATATGCAGGACGTCATCAATATTCACATTCACATAACGTAAACCAAAAGGCAGAAATGTTCATAAAGTTAGATGTCTATCTATGAGCTATAGAATAAAAAAATATAGCAGTGATGGAAAATTATTATACACGGAGCCTGGAACTGCATGATTATGTCAACCCTGGGTATTGCAATCATATAATAACTATTTTCCGAAAGCTCCCATGTTTGTAAAACACTGACATTCACAGATACTGTATTTCACCACTTCTGAATTCAAAGGTGCAAACAAAATCTTCAAGATGAACTTGAATGAAATTTGTATTTAAGCCCTCAATTTCAAGTTCACTTTCCACAGTGTTGGAATTTACTAGAATCTGTTCCTATTAGAAGGCTTCTCCAACGTGGGGCTGTTTTTATTTTTATTTTGCTCACAAACAAAAAGTTCAAGCATGGTAGGATTTTTGCCTCTACATTATTTCTCAAGTTCTAACAAGCAACTACTAATTTATTTACCTAGAGACCCACACATTAAGTAATGCATTTATATGTAGTTAGTATACACTGGCTAATACCAGTTGGTGAAATACCACACATAACAACTATGCCGTTTATCAGGTACATTACTGTGTTTTCTATAAGCTTACTCTTTGTATTCATTCAAAGGAAAACAATATGGTAAAAAACAAAGAAAAAATCCATTGTAATATTTGGACTGTGAGAATTCTCACGCTTTTGCAGTGTCAGATTTCTGGCTGGATTGATTTTTATGCAACAGGGAGACAATAGATTATGTAACACTCATAAAAAATACAGGATCCCTGCTTCAACACGTGGTACCATTAGAAGCAGTATTACTGAAGATTAAGCTCTTTTCTCCCTAAATCAGTGTTCAACATTATACTTCCAGGCTATGTCTCTTTTTTTTCCCTCTGAATGTTTGAATTTTATTTAATTTATTTTTTTATACAGCAGGTTCTTATTAGTTATCCGTTTTATACATATTAGTGTATATATGTCAATCCCAATCTCCCAATTCATCACACCACCAGGTTATGTCTCTTAATACCTTCTTTGATTGGCATTATTGGATTACTGCAACCCAATGCTTAGCCTTATTATTGAAAGAACGCTTAAAATAGATGATAAAAGAAAAAAAAACCTACAATAACCAGCAGATAGAAGAAGCTAACTAAATAATAGTTCATGTGAATTCCATGTGGAACCAAACATACAAATATTTATCTAAATTAAATTATGTGATGCACTTCCAGGAAGTAACCTACTAATTATTATGCTTTGGCACATGGTGATAAAATACACTCGATCTAGGAGAATAAAAGGCACATGTTAATCACTGCTGTCACTGAGACTTTAGTGCTGTCTCTCAGGATTGTTTCCAATGAAACACAATGTGAAATATTTACAACTCAGCTCATACAAACCCAAGCACACATAAATGTGTACCTAATTCAGTGGAGAAAAGGTATCCTGACTAAGATACGTGCATTTAGATAGCTTCTGTTCTGTTCTATTCTACTCTGTTCGATTCTATTAAATTATCTTCCAAACCACTGTTCATGACCAATAAAAGGATTTTACTACCCACTGAGGGGTCATAATCTGCAATTTAAAAAATGTGTGTATACACACACACACACACATATATATACATATATACACATATATATGTATATAGACACATATATACACACACATCATCTATGTACATAAGTATGTACAATATATATATATACATATATGTATATATTAATATATGAGCGTTAGATAATCATGCATACACACATCACATATAAAGTATTGCATATAAAATCATACTTGTTTAACAATTTGGGTACTAATTAACTTTAAAGGCTACAATTAGACTGGGAGGAAAGATGACTTTAATTTTATTTAAACTCCTGGTCTACTCAGTACTTTGCCCCTTGCCTTCTTTCACATATATGAAACACTTTACAGAAACACATGAAGATGATGAGAATGACAGTGACAGTGACAATACTGCCCACTTCCATCTGGACACTCATCTCAGTTCTCAGTTGGGCCCTACTGCCCTTATGAAATATTTTATATTCAAATGAAGAGGGAACACTGGGCTTCGATGATCACTGGGAAGGACCACGTGGTCCCTTTGAGTATCTCATGTCACCTACAGTTTTGGCTTCAAGTACTGGAGGAGTCCCTACGAAGGACTGGCTGAATGAGAAACAAATGGGAGGTTGAAATAAAGAGGCAGAGAGAAGAGACTTCATTCTGAGATACAAACCATCCCACTTAACATAAGGAGAAAACAACTTTTCCAAGGAAAGAGAAAAATTGTGTAAAATACGATGCCTAAGCTGTTTTCAGAATGCGAACTAAAATATTTAAAAATTTTTTTTTACAACTATAATTTCTATTTTCTAACAAAGACATGCAGTTATAATACCAATTCCTGACAAATAAAGGAAGAGTTTAGATTATTTTTGCACTCAAACTTGTGGACGGATTCAGAAAACACTTACAGCAATGTGACATTATTTTCTTGACAGAATTATGTCATTTCTTCCTCTGATCACTCAACATCTACTGTGGAAAACACTACGCCATAGCCACACAAATTAATTTATATCCATCAGTTATGACATAATTTATTAGCATTGAATAGCTGGAGGTATTTGATAATGTTTTTACTCTGTCAGCATCTAGGAGATTTTTTTTTTTTTTTTTTTTTTTTTTTTTTTTGCGGTATGCGGGCCTCTCACTGTTGTGGCCTCCCCCGTTGCGGAGCACAGGCTCCGGACGCGCAGGCTCAGCGGCCATGGCTCACGGGCCCAGCCGCTCCGCGGCATATGGGATCCTCCCAGACCGGGGCACGAACCCGTATCCCCTGCATCGGCAGGCGGACTCTCAACCACTTGCGCCACCAGGGAGGCCCCCTAGGAGATTTTTTTGAATGTATTATTTTGGGAAAGGAAATACTTCTCAGCATTTTGCATATATTTTGCATTAAGACCCACAGTAAAATATATATCTTAGACTCACAGACATACACACACACACACTCACATGTCTGACACCCCTTTTCCAAGACACCAAACCAAACTTTCCTTACTATGGGCGTTGTAATCATTCTAGTCTAACTTATTCAATCTTTTAAATGCTGGTTAAAAACCTCTAAGTTGACTTGACTACTCACTCATAGGTGGTCCCCATTTGGAAAACAAAACTGTACTAATCCAATCAGGCCATGGACTCCTGATTTCTATAAGAGATAGATAGATATAGGAGATTCTATAGATAGAATGCATCTATTTCATAAAAATATAGAAATTCATTTTAAACTCAAAGGGTTACCTTATTAAAACATATAAGGGCAAAATATCAACTTTTATATTTACGAGAATACCTGAATTATAACCATGAGCACATAAAAGCAACAATATGTTTGAGCAGGGTTAGTACCTGGGCCAAATCCAGGCCACCTCCTGTGTTTGTATGGCCTGTCAGCTAGAAATGACTTTAACAGACAGGCAGTTACAATAAATCTGATGATAAGGAACATTAAAATCTTGAAGTCCAATTACACGAAATGTTATCTCCCCCAAATAATCTCATTCTTATTGATAAACATCTATTAAAAAACATTATTATTAACATTTTATTATATTTTGGATTTCATTAATAATAATTTTGTAGAAATTTGTTTCCTCTCTTCTTATATAAGTATCTACATAATATTCTCGATTTGCCCCTTGGCCCACAAAGACTAAAATATTGACTATCTGACCCCTTTACGGAAACTTTGCTAACCCATGCATTAAAGTGTCATTTTTAAATTGTTATAATGATTTATTATATTAATACTAATCAGTATTAATTAAACAGTGATCTGACTGCAGCCTTAACCACACTCTGGAACCTAGGTGAGCACGCAGGTGATAGATGCTCCAGGTTCATGTCTAAGTGCAGGAATTCCCCACCCTACCTCACCGCACCCCCCAAATTATCCCTTTGGTTCTAGGGAAAACCATTCCCCTAAAGAGGAGAATCTCTCTGTAGCCAAGGCAACTCAGACACCTTTGTTAAAAATAACTTTGCAAGTTATTTGGGAGGGAGATGCAAGAGATATGGGAACATATGTATATGTATAGCTGATTCACTTGCTGTAGAGCAGAAACTAGCACACCATTGCGGGGCAATTATACTCCGATAAAGATGTAAAAAAAAAAAAAGAAGACATAGAAAATAATAATAAAACATCTGGGGAAATCTCCCAAGGGCTGGGAGGGCAGAAAAGCTCAACAACAACAACAACAACAACAAAAAAATCTTTGCTTTTGTTTTATTAAGATCCATAAGCTCAAAGGGAAATTGGGCTTTTCTTTTAATGAAATTACTTTTCGCCTAGTTCCGGAGATGTCACAGGAGGTGCACAGAGCTGCAGCAGGAGACGATCTACTTAATAAGCATCTCAGTAAAAGGAGCACTTCCTGTCTCCTCACCATAGCAACTGCACTCTGCATAACTGCCACTTCTGGGTCCAGATAAATGGGGCTATTGAACAACCTCATGTTTATTACATTTAAGAAATTCTTATTTGTTTTCAGGTGGACATGAAGCAACATGGTTGAGCTCCCTCTGTGTACATTTTCCACTAGAAAAAAAAGTTTTACTCTACCCTGATACACAGGAAGTTTCCCTGAAAAAGATGTGTTGCCCTTTTGGGTATTAAGGTTTTAAAATTTAGCACTGGACAAACACAATTTGAATAAATACAAAGATTTTCTGGGGAGTATTTACGTTTTCTGCTTTTAATTTTTACCATGTTTTACCTTGATTGCTTCTGCTTCTTTCTCTCCCTCTTTCCAATCATCATAAATACTTGTATTTAGAACATGCTTAATGAAAAACCTTAAACAACAATCTTCATCAACATTCATCCCTTCTTTGCATTTTAACTAGGGGGTGAGCCAAGGTGTACCTTACTGGCATGATCATTGATGGTTTTACTTATCCTGTGGGCAATATTTTACAACTTCATGAAAATCTTAATTTTCACATGACATATTAATCAAAGCCTTGTATTTAAGGCCTTTGGGTTTATTTATGTGTGGCAATTTGTATGTCTGCTTTGGGTCCTTATTAAATTTTTGTTGGTTGTATGTCTGTTTTAACAATACATAATAACTTTTCCTTATAAAACTACCATGTTGTTAAATCCCCATTTCATGTGAACACACAGTGAGGTTCATCAGTAAAAATGCTAGAGAAAACTATGCATGGAAAAAGCATCCTCTACGGCTTCCCTGGTGGTGCAGTGGTTGGGAGTCTGCCTGCCGATGCAGGGGACACGGGTTCGTGCCCAGGTCCTGGAAGATCCCACATGCCGCGGGGCGGCTGGGCCTGTGAGCCATGGCCGCTGAGCCTGCGCATCCGGAGCCTGTGCTCCACAATGGGAGAGACCACAGCAGTGAGAGGCCCGCGTACCGCAAAAAAAAAAAAAAAGCATCCTCAATGTCAAATTACAAACATTTTTGGAAAGTAATTTGAAAACCAACATTCAGAAACAAATAAAACTATTGGTTCATCAGTAACCATGCTAGAGAAAACTATGCATGAAAAAAACCTCAATGTCAAATTACAAACATCTTTTGGAAAGTAATTTGAAAACCAACATTCAGAAACAAATAAAACTATTTCCACAAAAAAAGCTAGTTGATATATATAAAAAAAGCAACAGAACATGTTAAAAATTTCCCTGGAACAAGATTTGTTCAAGGTTTATTAAGCACAGTCTTGGCACACAGATTAAATTAAAAATGATCCCTCTGGAAATTGATTCTAAACTCAAATAATCAAGTCTAATAATAATGATTATTTTTTCCCTGCATAAAATGCTATAGCTCATTTTTGCCCTTAAGCCTCTGATAAAAATAGTGTTTCTTTTTTTTTCTTTTTCCAAGCAAAGGTTGTTTTTGCTGTTGAACAAAGAGTTGGTTTTCAATGACAGAATTAGGCAGATTTAGAACTACAGATGGACAAGAAAGTTCTAAAAAAAAAAAAAAACCTAAAATTGTTTTTGTTAATAGATAATGCAAACCTCAAAAATCTTTTTATTGAAATAAAAACAGTACCTGTTAGGCTTAACTGGTATTTGGTCCTCGTAGGGCGTTTCACCAGTTTTAGGCATCTCATTATATGCGATTTGAAGGTGAGGTGAAAGGACCAACTTTCACACTCTTTACCTGAATAAATGTACCCTGGTGAGAAAAGGGTGGGACCAGGTGTGCTCAACAGGGTTTCTAAGTGCCTGTCACTGTTGCAAGTGCTTTATGTATAAATCCCTCAATTTCATCCTCACACAACTCTATGAGGGAGGCGCTGATATCATCCCCACTTTACAGATGGGGAAACTGAGGCACACAGGAAGTGACCCAAGGTCACAAAGCAAGCAAGGAGCACAGACGGATTTCAAAACCTGTCATCTTGTGCCAGAGGTGGGCGCTCTCAACAACCTCATAGCCTCATCTCTTGATCAGCACTCAGGTTCACGGGTGGGTAAGTGGTGAAGTCAGAACAGGAACAAAACTGACTTCTGCTCTGTCTTCCCCTTCCAAATCCTGCCTTTGTTGGCTCCTAGCTGTGCTCTGGGCCGTGTCCTGGACACATCCTGGTTCTCAGTCACTTCGACAATGAGACAGGACAGACTCAATCCATCTCCCTGAGTTGCTCTGATAGTGAATGAAATTCCAGGGTGAGAGCACTTTTCATCAAGTAGATGCTTAATAAACATCATTCCCTCCCCCTTACACCACACATCTTAAGTGTCTCTCTGTTCCCAGCTTATTCACAAGCTCCTACAGCTTAACGTTCAAGGGAAACAATCATTTGAAACAAGCGGAACTGAAGTTTGACACGACTTCAAATTAATCAGGATTCTATTTTGTGCCAATCCGTGGAGAATGTGCTGAACAAGATATATTTCTTCAAAAGACATTTCCCTAACTGTGTTTTCTAGTCGATTTACCATCAGCAAGAGAAACATACAATTAACAGATTGCTGAATATCTGATTTTAATTCCCAAGTCATCCATTCCTTACACATGATCTAGAATATACCATTAAAGAATGGGCTTTGTTGTTTCTTTGAAACTGAAAACTACTTTATTTATTTATATAATTATTTTAACTGATGCAACTTTCCTGAACACAAAATAAGAATGAACACAAGAAATAAATCACATCTCAAATTACAAAATGACACATAGTGAGTTGCAAAGGGGCCCTTGAAAAGATATGCCCAAGTCCTAACCTTCAGTACCTATGGATGTGACTTTATTTGAAATAGGGTCCTTGTAGACGTATTTCAGGGTCTCAACACAAAACCATCTTGGATTTAGAGTGGGCCCTCAATCCAATGACTGGTGTCCTCATAAGGCAAAAGAGAGCGGAATTTGAGACAGATACACAGGGATGAAGGTGACATGAAGACAGAGGCAGAGACTGGAGGGATGCAGCCTCAAGCCAAGCAGCCCCTGGAGCCTCCAGGATCTGGAAGAGGAGAGGAAGGACCCTCCCCTAGAGCCTTCAGAAGGAGTGTGGTCCTGCTGACACCGTGGTTTCAGATTTATGGCTTCTAGGGTTGTGAGAGGATATAGTTCTCTCAGCTCTGGGGTAAGTTGTTATGGCAGCCTTAGGAAACAAATACACTATATTTTTGAAGAGAAAAAGAAAAACACGGAATGAAAATATTCTTTAATGTACAGAACTACTTGAAAGTGTCCCTTGCCTTTTTCTCCTCCCCTGGAGCAGTGGGAGAAAAGATTTAAACAATAATCCTAAGAGCATAATCTAAGCACACAACTCAACAGGTATGCTGGTTCTCTAACATTCTTTAAGAAAACGTAAGCATTTAAAACTATCGTTCTTATTATGAGCAACAGAAATTACTGGGGTTTTTTTTTTTCTGCTTTTATCGTTGCCCTCTTTAAGGAAGAATAAATAATTGACTTAAAAAATAAAACATGTTGGGGCTTCCTTGGTGGCACAGTGGTTGAGAGTCCGCCTGCCGATGCAGGGGACACGGGTTCATGCCCCGGTCCGGGAAGATCCCACATGCCGCGGAGTGGCTGGGCCCGTGAGCCATGGCCGCTGAGCCTGCGCGTCCGGAGCCTGTGCTCCGCAACGGGAGAGGCCACAACAGCGAGAGGCCTGTGTACCACAAAAAACAAAAACAAAAACAAAAACAAAAAACATGTTGAACTCATGTGTTAATTAAAAAAAGAAAAGAACCGTAGAACAGCTTGAGTCCCAGAAACCGCAAGGGCCAGTTTCCAGGTACTGCTGTGGTCGGCCGAGGGGTGATGTGGCTGCTCTGGGCCTTTCTGCTTCAAAGCTGTTGCACTTGGGAGAGGGCAGCTCCCCTGTGCTCGCTCCGCCCTGGACACCCAACCTCAACCTCACCCATACTCCCCTCCCCCTCAGTGGACCTCCACATCTGCACCTGTGTCGAAAGCCTGTCCTAGCTTCCCTGCATCCCACCCTGTTCACCTCTTTGCTTGCTAATTTCCCCTCCACTCCAGCACCTCTGTTCTGCTCCAGCATCTTCTCAACACGGCCCCGATTCGTCCACCGGCCCCTTCAGCCATAACGTGCTCCTTAATTTCTCATCAGCTCAGTTCTCTTGGTGGCACTCCACCTGGATATCTCCGTCAGCGGTCTCAAGGGACCAGCAAACCCAGTGCTTCTGTGCACTCGTCATTCTACTCCACCTCTTCGCAACACGGATGAGTTTTCCTTCCATCAGTGTCTGCTCTTGAACCATCCTTGTCTCCCTCCCCACTCTGACTACTCGCTGGGCTTCCTTCACAGGTCCTGTTTCTTTTTCTGTCATTCATTTATTCCACAAATATTCATGGAGCACCTATTATGTGCCAGGCAGGGAAACAAATAGAGAAAGAGTTCTTCCTCCATGGAGCTCACATCCTTTGAGGGAGGCGAGCAGTAGGGGAGACAGGAAGGTACCTCCAATATTCCTACGTGCTAAAGAGAAGGAACAGGAAATGAAATGGGGAAAGGGCTGCCATAAAAGCCAGTGTCCAGGGGAGCCTTTGATGAGGAGGTGACATCTGTGGAGATCTTACGTGGCTGCTGTCAGGAGAGGAGACTGGGGCAGGGGCACAGATTGAAGTAGGGAGGCCACTTAGGAAGCACAAGGTATAAGCAGATGAGTCTACATACACCTTGGTAATGAAAGCCTCAAGCCTGGATGAGCTCACGGGGAAATGAATGAAGATGGACAGAGAAGACGCCCAAGGGCTGTGCCTGCGGGGGCCCTACACTGGTCATCCTACCTTCTCAATACACTGTCTTCTGGGACCTGACCCTCTCCTGGTCACCTTCTTTCACAGGTCCTTTCTCTGTCTCCTTTGCTGGCCCTCTCTCATCACTTGACCTCTAAATGGCGGCATCCCCAGGGCTCATCCCGGTTCTCTTCTTTTCTTTATCTTCACTCCCTGCCATCATACTCCCAGCTCATCTCATGATTTTAATCAGACTAGGGGTAGATTAAACTGATGATGAAATTTGTTGGATAATTACACTGGGGGTAAAAACAGCATTGGATTATCTTGGGCCTCTGAGAAAGTATGGTTGCTTGATTCCATATACAAATGCCTCTTGGGTTTACACTGCCAATCCAGAACTACCTGTCTTCCAGAATTGGCTACTGGAGCCTCTGCGATTCTGCCCTCAGACGTTTATGTGACATTTCACACTTAACGTGACCCAAGAGTGACTGTGAAATTGCCTCCAGAACTGTTCCCCTCACCATCTCCGGCATCTCAGTGAATGACAGCCCCAATCTCGCAGCTGCCTGGGCCTAAAGCCTGCTTTGAGATGCCAGCCAAGTCTGTCTCCTCTACCTTCAAAATATACCTGTAACCTGAGCACTCCTTACTCCCAGCCCTGCACCACACTGGCCTAAGCCACCGCCATCTCTACCCCAGATTTCTGCAGCGGCCTCCTCAACAGCAAGCTTCCCTGCTTCGAATCTTCCCCCGGAGTCTACTTTCAAGGTAGTCAGAGTGATCCACCCCAGAGCTAAGTAAGGTCCTGCCCTTCTGGTGCTTAATCCGTTTGCTGCCTCATCTCACATGGAGGAAGAGACCCAGCCACACTCAGTTTAAAAGTCTGGTGTCTTCTATTCTGTAACTTATATCTGCTTTCCCCTCCCCCTCATCTCTATAAGCAGCACTTATTGTAAATTTCAGATACTTACAATCCAGAAATAGCTTACTGCATATGGAGAGGGACACACAGAGGCCAGCCAGTATTAATATCAACGTACTAAAAGCAGACCAGTATCATGGGTGGAATAATAGAAGTCTTAGTCTACTCAGGCTGCCTTAACAAAGGACCACAGACTCGGTGACTTAAACAGCAGACATAATTTGTCACAGTTCTGGAGTCTGGGAAGTCTAAGGTCAGGGTGCCAGCCTGACTGGGTTCTGGTGAGGGCTCTCTTCCTGGCTTGCAGACGGCAGCTTTCTCACTGCATCCTCACAGGGTGGGGAGAGAGAGAGCTCTGGTGTCTCTTCCTCTTTTACAAAGACATGGGTTCCATCAGACCAGGGCTCCACCTTATGACCTCATTTAACCTAATTGCCTCTTCAAAGGCTCTGTCTCCAAATACAGTCACATGCAGGGGGGTTTAGGTTTCAACATATACATTCGGGGAGACATGATTCAGTCCATAGCAATAGGTTAAAGCGTCTACTTGCATGTTTCTCTCTTACACACTCTGTTACAATCACCAGATGCTTTCAGTTGTATCCCTTGGGTCTCTTCCTTCCCCCCAGTTTTGCTCTGAAGGTTTCATTCTGCCCCAGCCCTGAATATTCTATTAACCAGCCCAGTCTCCTCCTCCTGCAGACCCCCAG
Organism: Mesoplodon densirostris; assembly: GCF_025265405.1. Taxonomy (NCBI): domain Eukaryota; kingdom Metazoa; phylum Chordata; class Mammalia; order Artiodactyla; family Ziphiidae; genus Mesoplodon; species Mesoplodon densirostris. The sequence goes on from NC_082663.1 coordinate 9,852,496, forward strand.
CCCCCTTCAATTGTGTGTCTTCAACTCCCAGGACACAGCAATGAGCAAACAGGAATGCATGTGGATGGTGCTGGCTGGAGAAAGGCTCACTCCGCGTTACCCAGAGAGTGGTGGCCAACAAGTAACAAGAATATCAGGATTTATCCTCTCTGAAATAGTACCTACCGATTACCACATGTGAAATCCTCAAGATAAGTCAGAATTAATGAACGTGTAGCTAGTTGACTGCAAAAAACACTGTACCAAACATTTTATCTCTTTAGCCTTTTAATAGAAGCTCTTTCCTCCTTGGGGCAAATTTTTCTTCACTTTTCAGAAATAGTTACACAAACCCAGTGAATTCCCGAGGAGATAAGTTCAGTGAGGGAAAGGAAAGGTCATGTATGTTTACATTACTGACTAGAAGAGGTCTGGGTAAGCCACCTGTTAGGAGAAGTTCAGAAAATCCACCAGCTTTTATAAAATGTTCCCTTTAACTGACTGACATTGTTACCCCATGAAAGGTGTCAGTGTTACTGAAATCATCCAATCATAGGAAACAGCATCCATGAAGCAACAGGAAACAAATGGCCAATAGCAAACACTTGAAGGGTTGTACAAATGAAGTCAAACCTTGGAGACTGAATCTGTTTTCCTATTGTGTGTATTAGTTTGCAAGAGCTGCCATAAGAAAATACCACAGACTGGGTGGCTTAAAAAATGAGCATTTGTTTTTCCACAGTTCTAGAGGCTGGAAGTCTAGCCAAGACCAAGGTGTCAGCAGATCTGGCTTCTTCTTCTTCTTCTTTTTAAATTGAGGTAACAGTGGTTTATGTAAGTTTATGTGTACCTTATAATTTGACTTCTGGTTACACTACAGCATGCTCACCACCAAAAACTATGCAATGCTTCATGAATTTGCAAGGGTATCCTTGCCCAAGGGCCACGCTCATCTCTGTATCCTTCCAGTTTTAGTATCTATGCTGCTGAAGCGAACACAGGGTTGGTTTCTTCTGAGGCCCCTCTCCTTGGCTTGTAGATAGACATCTTCTCTCTGCGTCCTTACACGGCCTTTCTTCTGGGTCTGTGCATCCCTGGTGTTTCATGTTCAAATTTCCTCTTCTTATAAGAACACTGATCCTACTGGATTAGAGCTCACCCTAATGACCTCATTTAAACTTAATCACTTCTCAAAGACCCTATGTCCAAATGAAGTCACATTCTGAGATCCTGGGGGGTACGTCCTCAAAGCATGAATTTGGGGGGACACAATTCAGCCCATAACACAGTGCCTAACAAATACTCCAGCACTTAGTAGTTTGAAACAACAATCATTTACTCTGCTCACAAATCTAATTGGACAGGGCTCAGCAGGGACAGATCATCTCTGTTCCAGGTTGTGTAATGTGGGGAGACTCAGCTGGGGTTGGAGAATCCTGTCTTCAGATGGTTCATGACCATGGCTGACAAGTTGGTGGGGTTGGCTGTGAGCTGGGCACTCAGCGTGGGGCTAGGGATCTCAGTCCATTCAGCAGCAGCAGTCAATGTTCTTGGATGCTCAAGAGGTGACAATTCAAGCCTTCTGACTGATGCTTCTAACCTTTCTACACCAACACCCAGCAGGGTGATGGGCATGAAGCAGATATTAAACAAATACTGAATTATTTTTGTTTTTTAATAGACTTTGATTTTTAGAGAGTTTTAGGTTCATTAGCAAAACTGAGTGGAAGGTACAGAGATTTCCTCTATGACCTCTGCCCGCATCCCTGCATAGCATCTCTGGTTATCAACGTCCCCTCTAGAGGGACAGCATTTGTTACAAACGTTGAGGCGATGCTGACACATCATAATAACCCAAAGTCCACAGTTTACACCAAGGTTCACTCTTGATGATGTACAACCTATGGGTTTCAGCAAATGTATAGTGACATGTACTCACCATTAAAGTATCATACCAAGTAGCTTCAGAGCCCTAAAAATACTGATTTTTAAATCACCAAAGAAGGTATACTTAATTGGGAGACTCAAGAGGGTTGGGCATTGGTACACTACTCTTCCTTCTAGAAAGAAATACCTGATTTGGGGAATGTTATGAGCCAGAGAATCATGTGTCCTTGCAAAAAGCACTCTTTTAAAAGCACCTGTTAAAAAGTGGTGGACCGAGGGACTGTCATACAGAGTGAAGTAAGTCAGAAAAAGAAAAACAAATATGCTATATTAATGCATATATCTGGAATCTAGAAAAATGGTAGAGATGATCTTATTTGCAAAGCAGAAATAGAGACACAGATGTAGAGAAAAAATGTATGGACACCAAGGGGGGAAAGGAGGAGGGTGGGATGAATTGGGAGATTGGGATTGACATATATACACTACTGATACTATGTATAAAATAGATAACTAATAAGAACTGACTGTATAGCTCAGGGAAAACTCTACTCAATGCTCTGTGGTGACCTAAATGGGAAGGAAATCCAAAAAAGAGGGGAGACAGATATATATATATATATATATATATATATATATATATATATATATATATATATATATATATATATATATATATATATAATTTGCTGTACAGTAGAAACTAACACAACACTGTAAATCAACTATACTCCAATAAAAATTAATTAAAAAAATAAAATAGATAACTAATAAGGACCTACTTTATAGCACAGGGAACTCTACTCAATACTCTTTAATGACCTATATGGGAAAAAAATCTAAGAAAGAGTGGATGTATGTATATGTATAACTGATTCACTTTGCTGCACACCTGAAACTAACACAACACTGTAAATCAACTATGCTCCAATAAAAATTATATAAAGGGGCTTCCCTGATGGTGCAGTGGCTGAGAATCTGCCTGCCAATGCAGGGGACACAGGTTCGAGCACTGGTCTGGGAAGATCCCACATGCCATGGAGCAACTGGGCCCGCGAGCCACAACTGCTGAGCCAGCGTGTCTGCAGCCTGTGCTCTGCAACAAGAGAGGCCACGACAGTGAGAGGCCCATGTACCGCAATGAAGAGTGGGCCCCGCTCACCACAACTAGAGAAAGCCCTCGCACAGAAACTAAGACCCAACACAGCCAAAAATAAATACATTTAAAAAAATTATATTAAAAAATGTAAAAAAAGTGGTTCTAATAAGCTTCAAGCCCCCATTGTAGTCTTGGTTTATAGAGGACCAGTAGTGACGACCTGAAGCCAGCACTCTCAGGCACCCACTTTTATGGTATGACTGTTGTGTCTTCCAAGGTGCTAGGAATCAACATTGACTTAGGGCACTCAGGTGGGTGTGACTTAATCTCTTTTTGAATCGGTTGTGATAAAAAGTAGACTTTCATGGGCTTCCCTGGTGGCGCAGTTGTTAAGAATCCACCTGCCAATGCAGGGGACATGGGTTCGAGCCCTGGTCCGGGAAGATCCCACATGCCGTGGAGCAACTAAGCCTGTGAGCCACAACTACTGAGCCTGCACTCTAGAGCTTGCGAGCCACAACTACTGAGCCCACGTGCCACAACTATTGAAGCCTGCACACCTAGAGCCCGAGCTCTGCAACAAGAGAAGCCACCGCAATGAGAAGCCCACACACCACAACGAAGAGTAGCCCCCGCTCACCATAACCAGAGAAAGCCCGCGTGCAGCAATGAAGAACAAACACTGCCAAAAATAAAATAATTTTTTTTAAAAAGTAGACTTTCATGAGTAGTGGACTTGCATTTAACACTTATAGAACAATGAACCATGAGTAAACGTAATACTGACAAGTTATTACTTTAAAATTTTTAATTGCTATATAGATTTAACTACAACCTTAACTAACAACAATTAATATCCCTGTTACTGTGCCCTCCAAGTACTAATATATCTTTGCCACAGAACTTTTACTCACAACTCAGGAAACTCATGTTAAAACTTGTTGCAATCTAGCATTTTTTTCTCCTCAGATCTTTGTAAGATGAAAGAGTGAAAAATGAAGTCCCTGGAGCCAACCTAACAAGCTCATCTGATTTAATCTTCAATGGCTGGTCTTAAAATCCTCCAAAAATGTGGTTACCTTTACAATTTTCTTCTTTTTTCCACAATCTCTCAGTAATTTCCCACCCACTGACCTCCTCATCCACTCCTTGGCTATAAATACCCACTATTTCTTGGATTCAGGATTGAGCTCAGGTCTATATTGGGGTCTCCTTGCCCCTGTTGCAATAATTCCTGAATAAAATCTGGTTTGGCCACTTTAACTGCTGTCCAGCTCTGGTTCTCTTTGACAGGCCCCAGTCTAAAAGATTTCCTGAACAAGAACAGAGGAAGACCAAAGCTCACAGGTACATCTGATGTCTGACTCTTGGTACGATCTCACCTGTGCTTATTAACCCTCCCACCTGCCATGTACATCACCCCTATGCCCACCTACCGAATGAGGGAGGAACGCCTTCTATTTGGTGAGCAGTTTTGCAGTTACAGACTTCACATACCTGTATCCTCTGAATTTCACAACATTCCTTTGAAAAAGAAATGACTATTCTTGCTAGTACTTCCTTTTGTTGTTCAAGCATGTTGCAGGAGAAAAGAATTAAATTGGGCCTAAAAAAAACGACTGAAGTATAAAGTGGCCATTGGTATGTATGGATTAAATCAAAAGACACTATCTTAGAATTCGTTTGTAATTGTTAGAATTGGAAAGTCACATAATGGGTAATAATTTTTTTAGTCTCTGATTCTGTTACCAAATAAAATCTATATTGCTTTTAATACTCCTCTAGTATGCTTTTTTCCTTTGCAATGTATTCTTATGCATATCATTATTATTTAATTTTTGGATGACTTGCATTGTCCATCCTTGAATTTTAGGAAATATTGGAAATATTAGGACATTTAAGAACTTTAGGAAATACTGAAAGGTAGGTGCTTCAGAGCATTAGGGAAGAACACAGCTTACACCCTTTGTGCAATGTAAGCTCACAACCACTTTGGGTTTCAAAAGACAGTTTTTGAAGTGGGTACACTAGTCTGACAACCAGAGTGCATTCACTGGAAGAAGGGACTTTTGGAATGCTAAACAAAAACTTAGCTTTGTAAATCAAACAAAAGCCTGGTTTAGAGAAGTTACTGAGAGCCACAGAACTGGGAGGGACACAAGTTGACATCATGCCAGGAAGAGACCAGAACTCCCTCTGGACCAGGAAAAAGAGTTCTGGAAAATACTTGAGTAGAAAACCAGGAGGATATGGATGCTAGTGTGAGGTGCTAGACCATACCTCTGCCCCTTAGGTTTAGGGACCCAAAAAGAGGGGGATTTTCCCCTCTGCCCTCCACGGAGTAGCAGGCAGGTGGCCATTCTCCAAGGACTGGGCATGACAGCAGTAGAACTGGTGCCTTTGAGCAGGGGGGCCTGAGATAAAGCTCCGTCTTCTTGATCCATCCCTTCCCTCCCCTCCCCTCCCAACCTGGGTCCTCAGTAGTTCCTAAGAGCCTTGGACTCTCTCCTGCCACCCACAGGAATCAAGAAGGTAGTTGGGAACTGAAAGCTGGGGTGTATTTCTGGGAGTGGGAGGGGAGGCAGACCTGTACATATATGTTAAACACAAAGTGGTTTTAAAAATCTTTACGAATACACACCATGATGTAAGTATTAATAGGAGAGCATAGGTGGATGCCGATAAATAATGTGATGCCACATTATAAAGTCAGAGGTAATATTACAAATCAGAGGGGGCAAAGGTGCTGGAAAAATAAAGGCCTTTCCAAAAACTGATATTAATATGAAAAATAAAAAAAAAAATTTAGATCCCTACTTCACGCCATACACAACAATAAGTTCAAGATCCATAAGAGAACGAATCTGAAGAATTAAATCTTAAATATTTTAATAAAAAATTAAGGAGAATGATACTATGAACTTAGCTGAGGGGAGGATTTCTTAGACATAGGAAGAACAAAATTTGAATACATTAAAATTTAAAAGCAAAAAAAAAAAAACCATTAAGAGAAGTCATAAGTTGGGAGAATATATTAGACTCAAGATAACATCAAGAATCTATAAATAGGACCCGGGGGAAGATGGCGGAAGAGTAAGACGCGGAGATCACCTTCCTCCCCACAGATAACCAGAAATTCATCTACACGTGGAACAACTCCTACAGAACACCTACTGAACGCTGACAGAAGACCTCAGACTCCCCAAAAGGCAAGAAACTCCCCACATACCTGGGTAGGGCAAAAGAAAAAAGAATAAACAGAGACAAAAGGATAGGGCCGGGACCTGCACCAGTGGGAGGGAGCCGTGAAGGAGGAAAGGTTTCCACACACTAGGAGCCCCTTCGCGGGCGGAGACTGCGGGTGGCAGAGGGGGGAAGCTTCGGAGTAGCGGAGGAGAGCACAGCAACAGGGGTGCGGAGGGCAAAGCGGAGAGATTCCCACACAGAGGATCGGTGCCGACCAGCACTCACCAGCCCGAGAGGCTTTTCTGCTCGGCCGCCGGGGTGGGAGGGACTGGGAGCTGAGGCTCGGGTATCGGGTTTCAGTGGGAGCGCAGGGAGAGGACTGGGGCTGGCGGCCGGAAGAGAGCCTGAGGGAGTTAGTGCACCATGGCTAGCCCGGAGGGAGTCCGGGGAAAAGACTGGAGCTGCCGAAGAGGCAAGAGACTTTTTCTTCCCTCTTTGTTTCCTGGTGCGCGAGGAGAGGGCATTAAGAGGGCTGCTTAAAGGAGCTCCAGAGATGGGCGCAAACCGCGGCTAAAAGCGCGGACCACGGAGACGGGCGGGGGACGATGGGGCTGCGGCTGCCGCCGCCAAGAGGCCTGTGTGAGAGCACAGGTCACTGTCCACACCCCCCTTTCCGGGGAGCCTGTGCAGCCCGCCACTGCCGGGGTCCCGGGATCCAAGGACGGCTTCCCCGGGAGAGTGCACGGAGCGCCTCGGGCTGGTGCAATGTCACGCCGGCCTCTACCGCCGCAGGCTCGCCCCGCACTCCGTGCCCCTCCCTCCTCTCGGCCTGAGTGAGCCAGAGCCCCCGAATCAGTGGCTCCTTTAAACCCGTCCTGTCTGAGCGAAGAACAGACGCCCTCCGGCGACATACACGGAGAGGCGGAGCCAAATCCAAAGCTGAGACCCGGGAGCTGTGAGAACAAAGAAGAGACAGAGAAATCTCTCTGTGCAGCCTCAGAAGCAGCAGATTAAAGCTCCACAATCAACTTGATGTAACCTGCATCTGTGGAATACATGAATAGACAACGAATCATCCCAAATGGAGGAGGTGGACTTTGAGAACAAGATTTAAGATTTTTTTCCCCTTTTCCTCTTTTTACAATGAATTATTCCAAATTGAGGAGGTGGACTTTGAGAGCAAGATTTACGATTTTCCCCCCTTGTTCTCTTATTGTGAATGTGTATGTGTATGCTTATGTGTGAGATTTTCTCTGTATAGCTTTGTTTCCACCATTTGTCCCAGGGTTCTATCCGTTCGTTTTTTTGTTGTTTTTTAAAATTTTTTAATAATTACTTTTTTATTTTAATAATGCTATATTTTATCTTACTTTATTCTATTTTACTTTATCTTCTCTCTTTCTCTTTTTCCTAACTTCCCTTCCTCCCTCCCTCCCTCCCCCCTCCTTTCTTTCTCTCTTCCTTCCTTCCTACCTACCTTCCTTCCTTCCTTCCTTCCTTTCTTTCCTTCTTTCTTTCTTTCTTTCTTTCTCTATTTCTTTCTTCTACTAATTCTTTCTTTCTACTTTTTCTCCCTTTTATTCTGAGCCGGGTAGATGAAAGGCTCTTGGTGCTGCAACCAGGAGTCAGTACTGTGCCTCTGAAGTGGGAAAGCCAACTTCAGGACACGGGTCCACAAGAGACCTCCCAGCTCCACATAATATCAAGCGGCGAAAATCTCCCAGAGATCTCCATCTCAACACCAGCAACCAGCTTCAGTCAACGACCAGCAAGCTACAGTGCTGGTCACCCTATGCCAAGCAACTAGCCAGACAGGAACACAACCCCACCCATTAGCAGAGAGGCTGTCTAAAAACATAATAAGGCCACAGGCACCCCAAAACACACCACCAGACGTGGACCTGTCCACCAGAAAGACAAGATCCAGCATGATCCACCAGAACACGGGCACTAGTCCCCTCCACCAGGAAGCCTACACAACCCACTGAAACAACCTTAGCCACTGGGGACAGACACGCAAAACAACAGGATCTATGAATCTGCAGCCTGCAAAAAGGAGACCCCAAACACAGTAAGGTAAGCAAAATGAGAAGACAGAAAAACACACAGCAGGTGAAGGAGCAAGATAAAAAACCCACCAGACCTAACAAATGAAGAGGAAATAGGCAGTCTAACTGAAAAAGAATTCAGAATAATGATAGTAAAGATGATCCAAAATCTTGGAAATAGAATAGACAAAATGGAAGAAACAGTTAACAAGGACCTAGAAGAACTAAAGATGAATCAAGCATCGATTAAAAACACAATAAATGAAATGAAAAATACTCTAGATGGAATCAATAGCAGAATAACTGAGGCAGAAGAATGGATAAATGACGTGGAAGATAAAATAGTGGAAATAACTGCTGCAGATCAGAATAAAGAAAAAAGAATGAAAAGAACAGAGGACAGTCTCAGAGACCTCTGGGACAACATTAAACGCACCAACATTCGAATTATAGGGGTTCCAGAAGAAGAAGAGAAAAAGAAAGGGACTGAGAAAATATTTGAAGAGATTATAGTTGAAAACTTCCCTAATATGGGAAAGGAAATAGTCAATCAAGTCCAGGAGGCACAGAGAGTCCCATACAGAATAAATCCAAGGAGAAATACGCCACGACACATATTAATCAAACTGTCAAAAATTAAACACAAAGAAAACATATGAAAAGCAGCAAGGGAAAAACAACAAATAACACACAAGGGAATCCCCAGCAGGTTAACAGCTGATTTCTCAGCAGAAACGCTACAAGCCAGAAGGGAGTGGCAGGACATATTTAAAGTGATGAAGGAGAAAAACCTGCAACCAAGATTACTCTACCCAGAAAGGATCTCATTCAGATTTGATGGAGAAATTAAAACGTTTACAGACAAGCAAAAGCTGAGAGAGTTCAGCACCACCAAACCAGCTTTACAACAAATTCTAAAGGAACTTCTCTAGGCAAAAAACACAACAGAAGGAAAAGACCTACAATAACGAACCCAAAACAATTAAGGAAATGGGAATAGGAACATACATATCAATAATAACCTTAAATGTAAATGGACTAAATGCTCCCACCAAAAGACACAGATCGGCTGAATGGATACAAAAACAAGACCCATATATATGCTGTCTACAAGACACCCACTTCAGACCTAGATACACATACAGATTGAAAGTAAGGGGATGGAAAATGATATTCCATGCAAATAGAATTCAAAAGAAAGCTGGATTAGCAATTCTTATATCAGACAAAATAGACTTTAAAATAAAGACTATTAGAAGAGACAAAGAAGGACACTATATAATGATAAAGGGATTGAACCAAGAAGAAGATATAACAATTTTAAATATTTATGCACCCAACATAGGGGCACCTCAATACATAAGGCAAATACAGCCATAAAAGGGGAAATTGACAGTAACACATTCATAGTAGTGGACTTCAACACCCCACTTTCACCAATGGACAGATCATCCAAAATGAAAATAAATAAGGAAACACAAGCTTTAAATGATACATTAAACAAGATGGACTTAATTGATATTTATAGGACATTCCATCCAAAAACAACAGAATACACATTTTTCTCAAGTGCTCATGGAACATTCTCCAGGATAGACCATATCTTGGGTCACAAATCAAGCCTTGGTAAATTTAAGAAAATTGAAATTGTATCAAGTATCTTTTCCGACCACAATGCTATGAGACTAGACATCAATTACAGGAAAAGATCTGTAAAAAGTACAAACACAAGGAGGCTAAACAATACACTACTTAATAATGAAGTGATCACTGAAGAAATCAAAGAGGAAATTTAAAAAAATACCTAGAAACAAATGACAATGGATACACGAAGACCCAAAACCTATGGGACGCAGCAAAAGCAGTTCTAAGGGGGAAGTTTATAGCAATACAATCCCACCTTAAGAAACAGGAAACATCTCGAGTAAACAACCTGACCCTGCATCTAAAGCAATTAGAGAAAGAAGAACAAAAAACCCCCAAAGTTAGCAGAACGAAAGAAAGCATAAAGATCAGATCAGAAATAAATGAAAAAGAAATGAAGGAAATGATAGCAAAGATCAATAAAACTAAAAGCTGGTTCTTTGAGAAGATAAAATTGATAAACCATTAGCCAGACTTATCAAGAAAAAAAGGGAGAAGACTCAAATCAATAGAATTAGAAATGAAAAAGGAGAAGTAACAACTGACACTGTAGAAATACAAAAGATCATGAGAGATTACTACAAAAAACTCTATGCCAATAAAATGGACAGACTGGAAGAAATGGACAAATTCTTAGAAATGCACAACCTGCCAAGACTGAATCAGGAAGAAATATAAAATATGAATAGACCAATCACAAGCACTGAAATTGAAACTGTGATTAAAAATCTTCCAACAAACAAAAGCCCAGGACCAGATGGCTTCACAGGCGAATTCTATCAAGCATTTAGAGAAGAGCTAACACCTATCCTTCTCAAACTCTTCCAAAATATAGCAGACGCAGGAACACTCCCAAACTCATTCTACGAGGCCACCATCACCTTGATACCAAAACCAGACAAGGATGTCACAAAGAAAGAAAACTACAGGCCAATATCACTGATGAACATAGATGCAAAAATCCTCAACAAAATACTAGCAAACAGAATCCAACAGCACATTAAAAGGATCACACACCATGATCAAGTGGGGTTTATTCCAGGAATGCAAGGATTCTTCAATATATGCCAATCAATCAATGTGATACACCATATTAACAAATTGAAGGAGAAAAACCATATGATCATCTCAATAGATTCAGAGAAAGCTTTCGACAAAATTCAACACCCATTTATGATAAAAACCCTGCAGAAAGTAGGCATAGAGGGAACTTTCCTCAACATAAAAAAGGCCATATATGACAAACCCACAGCCAACATCATCCTCAATGGTGAAAAATTGAAACCATTTCCACTAACATCAGGAACAAGACAAGGCTGCCCACTCTCACCACTCTTATTCAACATAGTTTTGGAAGTTTTAGCCACAGCAAGCAGAGAAGAAAAGGAAATAAGAGGAATCCAAATTGGAAAAAAAGAAGTAAAGCTGTCACTGTTTGCAGATTACATGATACTATACATAGAGGATCCTAAAGATGCTACCAGAAAACTACTAAAGCTAATCAATGAATTCGGTAAAGTAGCAGGATACAAAATTAATGCACAGAAATCTCTGGCATTCCTGTACACTAATGATGAAAAATCTGAAAGTGAAATCAAGAAAACACTCCCATTTACCATTGCAACAAAAAGAATAAAATATCTAGGAATAAACCTACCTAAGGAGACAAAAGACCTGTATGCAGAAAATTATAAGTCACTGATGAAAGAAATTAAAGATGATACAAATAGATGGAGAGATATACCATGCTCCTGGATTGGAAGAATCAATATTGTGAAAATGACTCTACTACCCAAAGCAATCTACAGATTCAATGCAATCCCTATCAAACTACCACCAGCATTTTTCACAGAACTAGAACAAAAAATTTCAAAATTTGTTTGGAAAAACAAAAGACCCCGAATAGCCAAAGCAATCTTGAGAACGAAAAATGGAGCTGGAGGAATCAGGCTCCCTGAATTCAGACTATACTACAAAGCAACAGTAATCAAGACAGTGTGGTACTGGCACAAAAACAGAAAGATAGATCAATGGAACAGGATAGAAAGCCCAGAGGTAAACCCAAGCACATATGGTCAACTTATCTTTGATAAAGGAGGCAGGAATGTACAGTGGAGAAAGGACAGCCTCTTCAATAAGTGGTGCTGGGAAAACTGGACAGGGACATGTAAAAGTATGAGATTAGATCATTCCCTAACACCATACACAAAAATAAGCTGAAAATGGATTAAAGACCTAAATGTAAGGCCAGAAACTATCAAACTCTTAGAGGAAAACATAGGCAGAACACTCTATGACATAAATCACAGCAAGATCCTTTTGGACCCACCTCCTAGAGAAATGGAAATAAAAACAAAGATAAACAAATGGGACCTAATGAAACTTCAAAGCTTTTGCACAGCAAAGGAAACCATAAACAAGACCAAAAGACAACCCTCAGAATGGGACAAAATATTTGCAAATGAAGCAACTGACAAAGGATTAATCTCCAAAATTTATAATCAGCTCATGCAGCTCAATAGCAAAAAAACAAACAACCCAATCCAAAAATGGCAGAAGACTTAAATAGGCATTTAAGTCTTCAAACACATGAAAGAATGCTCAACATCATTAATCATTAGAGAAATGCAAATCAAAACTACAATGAGATATCATCTCACACCAGTCAGAATGGCCATCATCAAAAAATCTAGAAACAATAAGTGCTGGAGAGGGTGTGGAGAAAAGGGAACACTCTTGCACTGCTGGTGGGAATGTGAATTGGTACAGCCACTATGGAGAACAGTATGGAGGTTCCTTAAAAAACTAAAAATAGAACTACCATATGACCTAGCAATCCCACTACTAGGCATATACCCTGAGAAAACCATAATTCAAAAAGAGACATGTACCAAAATGTTCATTGCAGCTCTATTCACAATAGCCCGGAGCTGGAAACAACCTAAGTGTCCATCATCGGATGAATGGATAAAGAAGATGTGGCACATATATACAATGGAATATTACTCAGCCATAAAAAGAAACGAAACTGAGCTATTTGTAATGAGGTGGATAGACCTAGAGTCTGTCATACAGAGTGAAGTAAGTCAGAAAGAGAAAGACAAATACCATATGCTAACACATATATATGGAATTTAAGAAAAAAAAATGTCATGAAGAACCTTGGGGTCAAATAGGAATAAAGACACAGACCTACTTGAGAATGGACTTGAGGATATGGGGAGGGGGAAGGGTAAGCTGTGACAAAGCGAGAGAGAGGCATGGACATATATACAGTACCAAACGTAAGGTAGATAGATAGTGGGAAGCAGCCACAAAGCACAGGGAGATCAGCTCGGTGCTTTGTGACCGCCTGGAGGGGTGGGATGGGGAGGGTGGGAGGGAGGGAGACACAAGAGGGAAGGGATGTGGGAACAGATGTATATGTATGACTGATTCACTTTGTTATAAAGCAGAAACTAATAATAAAAACAATAATAATAAAAATAAAGTAGAAACATTGATCAAAAAAAGAATGTATAAATATCTCCTATTTTTATTAATAATGGCTTTTCTTTACTGAACACCAAGCCCATTTAGGTACTGTACGTGTTGTAATTTATTAAGAACATACAACTCTAACAAGTTAGATAATTGTATTAGTCTCATTTTAAAGATTAAGATAAACTACAGGTAATCAAGATTAAATTTGTACAAGAGCGCACAATTAGAGGTGTGGGATCTACACCCAGGTAGTAGTCTCATCTATAAAATACCTTCAGGTGCTGGTTCCAGCACCCTCACTCTTAATCCAATAGTAAAATGGGAAAGGGTGTGAACAGGCAATTCTCAGAAAACTAACAACTCAGAAGATGCTAAACTTCAGGGATAACTGAGGAAATGCAAATTGAAACAATAGACCCACCAAACTGACAAAGATTTTAAAGGCTGACACGTATGGGGTGAAACAGGAACTGTTGTTAACTGATAGTGAGAGTGTGAACTGGCACAACCGTTTCAGACGACAATGAAAGGTAGCTCTTAAATTTGAAGATGCACATCCCTCTGGTCCAACAATTTCAAAGGACACACATACAAGGACAGTCTTTACTTGCTAAATGTTCACCAAGAAGAGTGTGGAAACCATCTAAATATCTATCAATCAGAGAACAGATAAATACATTGCAGTCTATGCATGCCATGGGATACGACAAAGCAGAAAAATGCATGAAGTATGTATACATACATTTATGTGGATAAATCTCAACATGGTTGAGTCAAAAAAGCAAGGTTTAGGTGGATCTATATATCCATATCTATATCTATGTAGTATGATGTTTTTATGGTTAATTTTATGTGTCAACATGGGACTCAGATATTCAGCTAAACATTATCCCAGATGTTTCTGTGAAGGTATTTTTTAGATGAGACTAACTTTCAATTCAGCAGACTTTGAGCAAAGCAGATTGCTCTCCATAATCTGGGTGCACCTCCTCAAATCAGCTGAAGGTCTGAAAAGAAAAAGTTTGACTTTCTGGGAAGGAGTGGGAATTCTGCCAGCAGAATGCCTTTGGACTCAAATCACAACTCTTCCCTGGGTCTCCAGCCTGATGACCTACCCTGCAGATTTTGGATTTGCCCACACTTCACAATTACATGAGCCGATTCCTGAAATAAATCTCTCTTTATCTATACATCCTGTTGGCTCTGTTTCTTTGGAGAAGCTTGACTCATAGAGATGATGATATAAATGTCACAAAGGCACAAAGCAGTTTATGGACACATGTGAGTGACATTCCTAGGGCTGTACAGTGATGTCCTGCTTATTTCTCAGTGTAATAAAGGGTGAGCCATACACAACCTTCGTGGCACTGCAGAGGATGGTTTAAAATTCCCATTAACATGCAAGAAGTGCTGGGGGACAGACAATTCCAAGAGTTGCATTTCAAGTGAGTTTCATTTTTCAGGAAAGTGAATATGCCTTATTTTCCAGCATGAGACTAAGATGACTTGATTTTCCTCAATTATAATTTAAATCACTGGACCAGCTCTAAAAACTGTACTGAAGTGTTATATCAGAATTAAAACTTCACATCAATCAATTGATACAGTCAGTGCAAATTACCCATTTTCCTGGGCTGTCTTTTTTATTTTTATTTTGTAACAGAAAATAATTTATCTGCCAATGTGTATTATACTTTACAATGTGTTTTTTCATTATGAATTAGAGAAAAAATATGCTGTGCTGGCTTCTGGACCATGTCAGACATCATTCAGGTATGACACAAATAATTCAATGCATTCTAAGTTATTATGTTACTGTAGGCAGATTCATGGCTGCAGGTCATTCCTCTTTTTGCACAAAACATTATGCCAATATTTTAAGGTGATGTGGCATGGGAACCACCTGCTGTATATTTAAAGCCCTATGAGATCAGAATTCCAAAAGAAACACAAATACTAAGTGACACTGATATATTAAAAATCATCTACAGTCATATTCTGGTTTTTGTATAGAAACAGCTCATAAAATGTTTTCTAGTGTGCCTTCAAGAAATTTCTTTAAAGATGACTCAGGAAAAATAATTGCTAATTAATTTTAACACCATGTCAATTATGCTAATAAAATTCTAATTAAAATCCTTGTGATGTAAATCAGTCCTTCTTTGTATGTTGTACATGTATTATTATACAGGCGGTCAGCCATCAGATACTTATTAAGTTTACATGAACCTATAGAATGGGCTGGGCTGTATACAGATCTTTTGACATATCTACTTCTGCCTGCCATAAGCATTGGGCAAATTAATGGTGATAGCCTAATATTTAAGGTACCATGGAGGGAGGCTAATTGATGCTCATTAGGGAAATGAAATATCCTGGAAGGCAGGAAGGGACTGAGGGGTAAGAACTAGCTTTTTTAAAAAGAGTCAGAAACAGTGGATAGAGCAATTTGGACATTATCATATTTCAGGTTGATTATACGCGATTGTACAATATAAATATATATAAATCTACAGCAACTTCTATGTTGTAAGATATAAGAGTTCCTTGGGGGGGTGTTTGGGACATTGTAACTTCAGACGCTGCTAAATGTGGAAACCCCAGCAAAGCAAGTATGTCCACTTCGGTCCCTACTACTTGCCTGGTCCTGTGCTAGGTTCTGGGAACACCACTAAATAAGACACAGACAAGGCTTTAAAGCAGGATGCTTGCCTGGCAGGGACAGAAACAGTAAGCCAGAAGGTGTAGTACAGAGTGTGTTGGGCTATAAGGGGCACCTCATCCAGGCTGAGAATCAAGGAGAGCTTCCTGGAAGAGACGGCATTTGAGCACAGTTCTAAATGTCACGGCTGTTGACAGAGAGGGAGCAGGAAGGCATTTCACAAAGAGAAGCAGCGTTGCCTAAAGGCTCCTAAATGAGAGACAGCGGGTTCACTGAGGGGATTGATATCGATCGTCTGTGGGTGTGGCTTAGTGCTGCAGTAGAGGGGTGTTAATAAAAGAGAAGGCTGCAACGAGAAACAGGAACAAGATCATGACTGAGCTTGTTGCCCATCAAACAGGATTTTATGTTGAAAATTCTCCTCTTCTATTTGTAAATGAATTTGCAAGGCAGCAATGTCTCTTGGGTGGTAGAGAAGTAACGCCTGGTTTCAGGCTCCCAAGTTGCCACCCTCATCGTGTAGGCAGAGAATAGATGGGAAAAGGGGCTGACACCTCCAAAGAGCAGACACTTATTTCGATGATCAGGCAGCGAAGTGGATGGCGAAGCGCTTATTTTTACATCCACAGCAGCAATCAGCTCAAGACATCATCTTGTCGTGGGTCCCAGGAGACACGGAGAGCTAATTAGGATAACGAAAACCTCCCTGCTTCTCCACTACGTGTGTGCAATTAGTCAAACCATCTATGCCTAAAAAAGTGAACTCTGGGAAACCACACATGGCACATATTTGCTTATAAATCTGACAAGTCTATAATTAGGATTTCGCCACTTCTAAATTCCACTGAGGTTCGAAGAAAATGTTGAAACCTAATCAAAGCAGAGGCAGACATGAAGGCACTAAATCTTCTCTACGTTTATGGAAACACCTGGGTTCGAATCCTCATTTCCTAATAGACCAGCCTGATATACGTGTGCTCTGGAAAAGCTCATCCCAGTATGGGCCTCTTCTCCATGAGGGACCAGAGTTCTTGGTGATTTATCCTTCCCGTTGTCAGCATCTGCAATTCCCAGGGTGCCTTTACTACTGGATTCCTAAGTGATGAGAAGCCAGGGATGTAAATGAAACTTTATGTTCAGCCTTTGTCCAAGAGACATAAATAATGCAAGAGAGACAGAAAGAATGTTTCTTTTGTGTAGAAAACAAATAATGTTCACTTGTAAGTACAGTTTTTTAATACTACAAAAATGTGGACCCTCCAGGGAGTATCAGATACATTAGTCCAACTGAAGAAGAACAAGCCAGAAAGTTTGCAAACTAAAATCCGCGGTGGGGTCAGTGTGGCGATCCTGGAAGGAGCAGGCTGTGTTAGGACTCAGGATGCTGGAATCCACTCCCTCTTTTGTTATTTCACTAGATGAAACGTGCCCGAATCCAAATCGTGTGACAGACATGAGAGCCATACCGGGCAGAGCAGAAGCTTCTTGGTGTCTCATGGCCCACCTCTAATTTCAGCCACTGCTGCCGGGGACGTTTCTCTGTGAGTTCAGATGACACAGCAGTATTGGCCATGGTCTTGTACTTTCTGCCTGGGGCCATCACCAAAACCACGGCAGCCCACTTGGCTGCAAGTAAGCACAGCCCAGAAGCGCAGGGAAGTTAATGACCCCAGGCAACCCACAACCAATGAAAGCTGGTAGATAAACAGCCTACCTCCCCGGACCACTAGGGGAAGCATTCGTCTGCTTCCTAGAATTCAACCCCCACTCAGTGCCAAAGGCAGTGACCTTGATGGTCAATGCTTAGGTTATTTTCCCTCCTTCCCTGACTCACTCTCCCGCTTGTGTCCAAGTCTTTGTCTCAGGTGTGGCTTTTAGGCGTCCCAACTTTGGCCAGCGCTAGAGAAGAGCGATCACCAAACTGGTCCGAATCGCCAGGTTGCCTGGTGAAAGCAGGGTGCTCAGGGGGGAGAAGCAGGACAAGTCCAGCCGAGGTACCAGCAGGAGGTGAGCTGCAGGCCATGCGGTAATGAGATGCTGAGATGCTGGCCTGAAGGTGGTCAGGAGTCACCTTGGCCTGAGCATCCATCTGGAATTCTAAGAATCCTGCTGTTTCCCAAGCAGCCAAGCCATCAGCTGACCTCACTTCCACTGGGACACAGTGCCCAGACCACTACTGGTTTTGCCACTTTTTTCCTGCAAGCTTTGCTAAGAAATACATTTTGCTTGGCAGCCAGAGCTTACATACATGTACACAAGTACATTTGCATATTTATATTTATAATTCACTGGGTATATAAATGAACAAAAAGGTCAGAAACTTTATGTCTACTATACATGATGAAATCTGACCTCTTCCATTCTGTCATATTCTTTCTCTCTGACTCTCGTTTTACAAAATTGATTTCAAAACCCTTACCTATCAGTTGCAACCTGCAGCTTAAAAATCATTAGTCTAGACCAGTCTTCCTAGGAGCTTGAAGATACCATCTGTGCTCTTTGTGCCTTGCTTTTATTACTGGGTAAAAGTGAAAAATAATGAAGAGGAGATGATCCAATGATAGAAGTCCTTCCTGTCTTTCAAAGAATTTTATGTGTCGATGTCAGATTCATAATAAAGTATCAGATTATACAGTCCATATTCCATTAATTTTAGTAGTTAACAGAAGACACAGTTTAAATGGAAAAACTATATGTTGTGTTATATTTTTTCCAGAAAATACATTTGCTTAGATGTTGTATATCCTTTCAGCAATATCATAATTTTAGATTCAGAATTAGGATATAAAATCATAAAATAGTTGCAAAGATATAGCTTTAATTTAATTTCTTTATCTCTGATGTATTCTAGGCTTTTAAAAAAAATCATCAGTTCTGCTTCTTACACCATTTTTCTTGCTCTGTTGCCCTAAAAGTGACCATGTGCCTTTATAGTTAACGGTCCCCTCCATCTAGCTAGAGACAGCCTGCCAGTCTCAGCCCGGATGCTCCCCCTTGCCTGGAAGCCTCCCTGACCTGACCTCCTCCTTGGCCGTGTCCCACATCACTGTCTTCACACCTCTAGTCTCATCAGATCCTGGGGTTGTCATCTGTTTACGTGACTCTGAGTGCCTGAAGAACGGAACTTGTGTTATTCTTAGCATCCCGAGCACCTCACACAGTACCTGACACAACGCAGCGGACCATCAGACGTCCACGATAGGAATAAAATATATCCTGTCTTTTACATTTTCACTCAGATGCTCCTAAGTGCCCATATCCTGACCTCGGGCTCTGATGCTATTTCTCAAAGGGAGAGCAACTACTTAGTAGCACAGTGAAAACATTCTACACATTCTAATGCATATGGCATCTGGCATCTTCTTTATCAAACGGAATTTGGTCAAAAGAACACCAGTTGAGCACTAGGAAAGTTATTCATAGTCCACTCACAAGAGAGCAACCCCTCACTCTCCAAACAGTGCATCATGAGGACAGACTCATTCTCCTGCAGATCAAGTTCTGAGGTACTCTTCTGTATTCATCAGAATCCTTTGGTTGCAAGTGACAACAACACAAGAGGAAAAAAACAACACACAAGCAAACAACAACAGTGGCTCCCCAGGCCAGGGGACTTTATCATCGGGCTTCAGTAACCTCCAAAAGTGCAGGCTCAAAAGGAGCCTCGGGGCCCCTCTCTCCCAGGTCCCCATCACTGCTTCTCTCCAAATGCTGCCCCTCATCTCTTCTAAGGACTCCCCTGCTTCCAGGTCTTCACTCTTCACCACCAGAGATAAATGCACATCACCCTTTCTGGTCCCAAGTCCAGAATTTCCAGGGAAAGGCTGCCATGGCTCCACCTGGGTGAGGTACTGAATCATGGAGCATCACTGTCAGCAGGAGGGAGGCCCTGATTGGTTGCCACTGGAACAAGTCACCATCCTCCTGCAGCCTCAGAAAACGGCTGCTCCCATGGCAACCACGTGGATGGAGCACAGAGATACACCTTTTGCAGAAGAGAGGGAGCTATTATTCTGGACACAGAAACTGATGAGTGTCTACTGCACACTCCTGGAGTGTATCTCCATTTTCACATGGTTTTACAATATTCATTTGTAGCACTTTCCCTTACTTGTGAGCAAAGATCCACTCTCTTACTGCCTGTCTCTTTAAGTCATTTAAATTTGCATCTCATCCCTTAAACTAGATTTTAAGCTATATGAGGACAAAAGTAGCTTTTTAATTTTGTTTAGAATTGCCTATGAGGTATCTAACAGGATGCTCTGGCCCAAGAAGAGCTCCACTAACCACACGTGACGATGTCTTTCTTCTCAGCACTTTGGATTTGCTGCTCACATAGTCAATGATAGTGCATTCCACACCCACCTTCAGTTTCAACAATAAAGATGATAACTTGTCTTGAACCATTTCTACTTCCACCATGTCTTTATTCCTTCAAATAATCACTTTTATTTTGAGAGTTGCATTTTATCCATACATACATGACCTCATGTGAATAAATACCCCTAATTTCATGATGTCAGATGAACAAGTGATCCTGAATGAAACCAGAATTGACCTTCAGAGAGGGCTTTTTAAAAATTATAAAAGGATCATATAAAAGGATACATTCCATTGAGAACATCTGTTTAACCCAACATTGGTCTTTCTATGTAATCTCTGATGTCATCCCTCAGGCTAAGAGCCCTCTTCCACATGAAAAGAGATAAATGAAAATCTGAGTCTTTTCAAAAGACTCTTATGGGTTTAACAAAAAGTAACCTCAGTTGTTACTTTAACTTAATAAAGTAAAGCAGGATACGCTGGGCCCCAAATATGGGACGTGTGATGGCAGCTGGTTTTGTCCAGTTTAATGGTACTGTCGATTTGAGCAGAGTCCCAGGGAATTAACATTTCGCCTACCTTAGGGTCCTGACAGACGAAGTTAAGCTACTGGAGAGAGAGAAGTTGGATACTTAGCAGAGAAGCTAAGACAGAGGCATCAAGTATGAGCCATCTTCAGGACGACGTGTTTAATGGCTGGTGTCAGGTTCTTCTCTGACATCACGGGGTCTTTGCTTCTGACCCAGGTCCCCTCTGAGTGGGATTCTTCCACCCGGTGTGTGATGTCAACTCAAGGCAAATGGCTTCTTCCCACAAATCTGTTTCCCCTCTGGACTTCCCTTTCTCAATTCTTCTTCAGCAATACCAGGTTTTCCCATTATCCTAGGCTAGAAATTCTGGAGTAAATTTCAATTGCCCTCTCCCTGTTTACGTTCAGTCTCCAAATACCATCATGATTTCCTCCATGAGTTTCTCCTATTCATTGGTCCCTGTTTGATCCCTTTCCTGTGGGTGAATCTAATCATTTACTTCCAGATTAGCCTTCCGAAAATACAGCCTTGCGCATGCCAATTACCTGCTCAAAGCCCTCAATGCTTTCCCATGGCCTTTAGGAAAACAATTAAAGAAAAAAATCTGGTCCTCTACTACCTGGCTCTGACCTACTTCTCCAGATGAATCTCTTGAATTCCCTTGTGGTTACTGTCAAACTAGTTTATTCATTTTTCTCCAAACATGTCTCTAGTTTTACAACTTGTTAGTTCCCCAAGCCTCCCAAATACCTGACAACTTGCAACAAAAAATATTTGAATGCCTGGTACAGAATAAGCAGTTGGTGAATGTCTGTGGAATGAATGAAAGCATTTGTACGTAATACACAGACAAAACTTTTATTTTCTGTTGATTGGCAAAATTTTACCTTAAACCCATGTTTCTTCTTCAGGATTTCATTACAATTTTTACTTGATATACCAATCAGATATATAAAATGTTCCTAAATTACAAAAAAAATGCACACCCTTGACCCATCCACTTCCCCCTCCTCCCCGCGGACTCTGCTCCTCCATTTGAGTTTCCACTGGTCGTTATGGCAGTTATGTATCTATCCAGTGGCTGTCAAAACTAGGACCTCAGAACTGTCCTCAGTTCCAACTTCTCCTACTCACCATTTAAGAGTTACCTGCATTGCAATATAACAACAAAACAACAATAGCAAAACCTTACATTTATTGAGGGTTCACTAAATGTTATGGGTTCAGCTGTATCCCCCCAAATTCATCTGTTGAAGTCCTAACCCCCAGTACTTCAGAATGCGTCTTTATTAGGCACAATTAGTTAATCTGAGGTCATCCTGCAGTAAGGTGGATGGAGTCCACCTAATCTGGTATGATTGGCTAGACTCCTCATAACTAGGGGCCATTGGGCACAGACGTGCACACAGGGAGAACACCACGTACAGTTTGGAGTTTCCTGAAGCTATTAGAGGATCCTCCCTTAGCGCCTTCAGAAGGACCGTGACTTTGCCAACACCCTGATCTCAGACTTCCAGCTTCCAGAACTGGGAGACAGTCAATTTCTATCGTGGAAGCCCCTCAGTTTGTGGCACTTTGCTATGGCAGCCCTAGTAAACTAATATACTGAGTCCCAGCCATTGTGCTGGGAAGCTTTGCAGACTGACAGTTATTTAATGCTCATAGTAGCCAGGGGGTCATCTACAGTTAGGGGTTCACACCACCATTACCCCATTTTACAGCTAGAAACAAATGCTTAGAAAAATTAAGTACTGAGGCCATCTCCTGGATATAAATAGCAGAGCAAACCAAAGCATCTGTGATTCCAAAACTCAAGCTCATATCCACTCTACTCCTGGCCCCTGGAGGACCTCTTCTGACACCTTCCCAGGCTGGGACAAGGTCACACAGGTGGCACTCACACAGCTTCAGTTCTGTACACTATAGAGTTTCCACTTAAGATATACCTTCAGGTGCTGCATGGAACTAGAAACTTGAATAAAATAATTCATTTTATTTTAGACAAGCCCACATTCACCGAAAGGTCCCAAAGGCAACTTTATCTAATTTATCAGATGTATTATTTAAACTGAAATGAATCATAAACAAATCAAACACGATGGCTGCACATTTTTTACTGTTTCTTTTATGAGGCAAACATGCTATTGCTAAAAGAAATTAAAACGGTAGCATCATGCTGTGCACAAATAAGGAAAATTAAATTCTGAACACATTTCAAAATTTATATTTGGTCTTAATACGCAGTGTGTGAATGAACGAAAAAGCAACCAACAACCCAAACATTTGCTCGCTATTTCAAAGAGAGGAATGATGTAAACTACTAAATACAGAACATAACTGCCTTTTCTTTAAGCATTAAACACTACTCAAAGAAATGTGTAGTTTGTTTGTTTGTTTGTTTTAAATATCCCAGGGGAGAGTTGTGAATTTTTCTGTAAAATTCTCTTTGAGGGAAAGCAGTCCTCAAACCAGCATAGACCAGAGCTAATCTAGAGGGGCAGTTCTCAAAATCCGGTCCAGGAACCCCATTCTGGGACTCTATAAGACTACTGTCAGATTGCTACTAAGATTTTATTTGTACTTTCAACTTTGTTCACATTTCCACTGAAGCTGCAGAAGCAACGGTGGGTAAAATTGCTTGTACCTTCCTTTGCAGCATTCAAGCCAGTGACATCAAACTGTTCTTGTAGCCGTTATATTCTTCGTTGTCACATACTCTCGGTAAAAAAAAAAGCCAGTTCCAATTAAGACTGTCCTTGACATAGCAGTAAAAATTGATTAATTTTATTAAATCTTGACCCCTGATTGCACTTCTGTTTAATATTCTGGGTGATAAAGTGAAAAATACAGATAAGGATCTTCTGATTTAAAATGGTTTTCTCCTGGAGAAACATATTTGTGTGTTGAGTTGTGAAATGAACTGGCTGCTCTTTGCGGGGACACTAATGTTATGTGAAAGAAAGACTGACAGACAAGCTACAGCTACTTAGTCTTGGGTATGTGCAGGCATTTTCTTATGGACCACAATGACAAGCAGCTTCCCTCTTCAAGGGAAGTTACTGACAGTATTCAAAGGTTCCTGAAAACATTAGAATGTGGGAAAACCTGGACCAGCCACCTTGAATTTAAACATTTCCCAGTACTTAAAGACATTCTCATGAGATTGTTTGTAATACTAATGAATACAACTTGAAAAAATATATCATTTAATAAAATGTATCAACATTTAGAATATCTTCATAATCAGCAACATATGCCAACATCATCATGGGCAAGAGATCCATTCAACACATTCATGATCCATTCAAGATAGAGCAATGGATTTTAAGTAACACAGTCCAAAAAGTTCAAAACTATATTTGAAAATTCCTTATTTCTACTAACCTTTAAGGGACTATAACTTATAGAGTTTTGGTGTAGTATCAAAGAATATCCACAATTATCTAAAAAGCTATGAAAATAATCCTTCCTTTTCCAATTACATATCTATGTGAGGCCAGATTTTCTTCCCATATTTCAAACAAAATATATCACAACAGACTAAAACAAAGAAGCAGGCATGAGAACATAGCTGCCTTCTAGTAAGCCAGACAGTAGAATATATAAAATAGATAATAAAGGCCTACTGTAGAGCACAGGGAACTCTACTCAACACTGCAATAACCTATATGGGAAAAGAAGCTGAAAAAGAATAGGTACAGGTATATGTATAACTGAATCAATTTGCTGTAAAACCTGAAATTAACATAACATTGTAAATCAACAACACTCCAATATAAAATTTTAAAAGCCAATAAACTGAATTTTGGGGGGTCGTAATATTACCTCAATTTGGCTTCTTCCTCTTTGGTCAGGGAGGCCCCTTCATAACCCCTAGAAAACTTCACAGGGAATTATTCGAAACTCAAGGATGGAATGCTTCTGAAAGACTCATATAAATTGTAAAACCCTAGACAACTAACCATTGCTTCATTAAATTATTATAAGAATACCAGCAAAAAAGAAAAAAAAAGCCAAAAAGTAGAGAGATTTTCAAAAATAAAAAAGAGGGAGGGCCTTCAAGATGGCAGAGGAGTAAGACATGGAGATCACCTTCCTCCACACAAATACATCAAAAATACATCTACATGTGGAACAGCTCCTACAGAACAACTACTGAATGCTGGCAGAAGACCTCAGACTGCCCAAAAGGCAAGAAACTCCCCACATACCTGGCCATGTGGCTGAAAGGGTCTTGGTACTCTGGCCAGGTGTCAGGCCTGAGTCTCTGAGGTGGGAGAGCTGAGTTCAGGACATTGGACCACCAGAGACCTCCCGGCCCCACATAATATCAACAGGCGAGAGCTCTCCCAGAGATCTCCATCTCAACGCTAAGACCCAGCTCCACTCAACGACCAGAAAAGTTACAGTGCTGGACATCCCAAGCCAAACAACTAGCAAGATAGGAACACAACCACACCAATTAGCAGAGAGGCTGCATAAAATCATACTAAGTTCACAGACATCCCAAAACACACCACTGGACGTGGTCCTGCCCACCAGAAAGACAAGATCCAGCCTCATCCACCAGAACACAGGCACCAGCACCCTCAACAGGAAGCCTACACAACCCACTGAACCAACCTCACCCACTGGAGGCAGACACCAAAAACAACAGGAACTACGAATCTGCAGCCTGTGAAAAGGAGACCCCAAACACAATAAGATAAGAAAAATGAGAAGACAGAGAAATACGCAGCAGATGAAGGAGCAAGGTAAAAACGCACCAGACCAAACAAATGAAGAGGAAACAGGCAGTCTACCTGAAAAATAATTCAGAATAATGATAGTAAAGATGATTCACAATCTTGGAAATAGAATGGAGGAAATACAGGAAACGTTTAACAAGGACCTAGAAGAACTAAAGAGCAAACAAAAAATGATGAACACCACAATAAATGAAACAAAAAATTCTCTAAAAGGAATCAATAGCAGAATAACTGAGGCAGAAGAATGGATAAGTGACCTGGAAGATAAAATACTGCAAATAACTACCACAGAGCAGAAAAAAGAATAAAAAGAATTGAGGACAGTCTCAGAGACTTCTGGGACAACATTACATGCACCAACATTCAAATTATAGGGGTCCCAGAAGAAGAAGAGAAAAAGAAAGGGTATGAGAAAGTATTTGAAGAGATTATAGTTGAAAACTTCCCTAACATGGGAAAGGAAATAGTCAGTCAAGTCCAGGAAGTGCAGAGAGTCTCATACAGGATAAATCCAAGGAGAAACACACCAAGACACATATTAAACTATCAAAAATTAAATACAAAGAAAAAATATTAAAAGCAGCAAGGGAAAAGGAACAAATAACATACAAGGGAATCCCCATAAGTTTAACAGCTGATCTTTCAGCAGAAACTCTGCAAGCCAGAAGGGAGTGGCAGGACATATTTAAAGTGATGAAAGGGAAAAACCTACAACCAAGATCACTCTACCCAGCAAGGATATCATTCAGATTCAATGGAGAAATTAAAACCCTTACAGATAAGCAAAAGCTAAGGGAATTCAGCATCCCAAAACCAGATTTACAACAAATGCTAAAGGAAGTCCTCTAGGCAGGAAACACAAGAGAAGGAAAAGACCTACAAAAATAAACCCAAAAGAATTAAGAAAACGGTAATAGGAACATACATATTGATAATTACCTTAAATGTAAATGGATTAAATGCTCGAACCAAAAGATATAGACTGGCTGAAAGCATACAAAAACAAGACCCGTATATATGCTGTCTACAAGAGACCCCCTTCAGACCTAGGGACACATACAGATGGAAAGTGAGGGCATGGAATAAGATATTCCATGCAAATGGAAATCAAAAGAAAGCTGGAGTAGCAATTCTCACATCAGACAAAACAGACTTTAACATAGACTATTACAAGAGACAATGAAGGACACTACATAATGATAAAGGGATCCATCTAAGAAGAAAATATAACAATTGTAAATATTTATGCACCCAAAATAGGAGCACCTCAATACATAAGGTAAATGCTAACAGCCATAAAAGGGGAAATCGACAGCAACACAGTAATAGTAGGGGACTTTAATACTCACTTTCACAAATGGACAGATCATCCAAAATGAAAATAAATAAGGAAACACAAGCTTTGAATGACACATTAAACAAGATAGACTTAACTGATATTTATAGGACATTCCATCCAAAAACAACAGAATACACTTTCTTCTCAAGTGCTCATGGAACATTCTTCAGGACAGACTATATCTTGGGTCACAAATCAAGCCTCGGTAAATTTAAGAAAATTGAAATCATATCAAGTATGTTTTCCGACCACAATGCTATGAGACTAGACATCAATTACAGGAAAAAAACTGTAAAAAATACAAACACATGGAGGCTAAATAATACGCTATTAAATAACCAAGAGATCACTGAAGAAATCAAAGAGGAAATCAAAAGATACATACAAACAAATGACAATGAAAACATGACGACCCAAAACCTATGGGATGCAGCAAAAGCAGTTCTACGAGGGAAGTTTATAGAAATACAATCCTACCGCAAGAAACAAGAAAAATCTCAAACAACCTAACCTTACACCTAAAGCAATTAGAGAAAGCAGAGCAAAAAACCCCCAAAGTTAGCATAAGGAAAGAAATCATAAAGATCAGAACAGAAATAAATTAAAGAGAAATAAAGACCAATAGCAAAGATCAATAAAACCAAAAGCTGGTTCTTTGAGAAGATAAACAAAATTGATAAACCATTAGCCAGACTCATCAAGAAAAAAAGAGAGATGAATCAAATAAACAGAATTAGAAATGGAAAAGGAGAAGTAGCAACTGACACTGCAGAAATACAAAGGATCATGAGAGACTACTACAGGCAACTATATGCCAATAAAATGGACAAATGGAAGAAATAGACAAATTCTTAGAAAAGCACAACTTTCTGAGACTGAACCAGGAAGAAATAGAAAATATAAACAGACCAATCACAAGCACTGAAATTGAAACTGTGATTAAAAATCTTCCAACAAAAAAAAGCCCAGGACCAGATGGTTTCACAGGTGAATTCTATCAAACATTTAGAGAAGAGCTAACACCTATCTTCTCAAACTCTTCCAAAACATAGCAGAGGGAGGAACATTCCCAAATTCATCTACGAGTCCAACATCACCCTGATACCAAAAGCAGAAAAAGATGTCACAAAAAAAGAAAACTACAGGCCAATATCACTGATGAACATAGATGCAAAAATCCTCAACAAAATACTAGCAAACAGAATCCAGCAGTACATTAAAAGGATCATACACCATGATCAAGTGGGGTTTATCTCAGGAATGCAAGGATTCTTCAGTATACGCAAATCAATCAATGTGATACACCATATTAACAAATTGAAGGATAAAAACAATATGATAATCTCAATAGATGCAGAAAAAGCTTTTGACAAAATTAAACACCCATTTATGGTAAAAACTCTCCAGAAAGTAGGCACAGAGTGAACTTACCTCAACATAATAAAGGCCATATATGACAAACCACAGCCAACATCATTCTCAATGGTGAAAAACTGAATCCATTTCCACTAAGATCAGGAACAAGACAAGGTTGCCCACTCTCACCAGTATTATTCAACATAGTTTTGGAAGGTTTAACCACAGCAATCAGAGAAAAAATAAATAAAAGGAGTCCAAATAAGAAAAGAAGAAGTAAAACTGTCACTGTTTGCAGATGACATGATGCTATACATAGAGAAACCTAAAGATGCTATCAGAAAAATACTAGGACTAATCAATGAATATGGTGAAGTAGCAGGATAAAAAAGTAATGCACAGAAATCCCCTGCATTCTTATATACTAATGATGAAAAACCTGAAAGAGAAATTAAGGAAACACTCGCATTTACCATTGCAACAAAAAGAATAAAATACGTAGGAATAAACCTACCTAAGGAGAGAAAAGACCTATATGCAGAAAACTATAAGACACTGATGAAAGATATCAAAGATGATAGAAACAGATGGAGAGATATACCATGTTCTTGGATTGGAAGAATCAACATTGTGAAAATGACTATACTAACCAAAGCAATCTGCAGATTTAATGCAATCCCTGTGAAACAACCACTGGCATTTTCCACAGAATTAGAAAAGAAAATTTGAACAATCTGTATGGAAACAAAAAAGACCCCGAATAGCCAAAGCAATCTTGAGAAAGAAAAATGGAGCTGGAGGAATCAGGCTCCCTGACTTCAGACTATACTACAAAGCTACAGTAATCAAGACAGTATGGTACTGGCAGAAAAACAGAAATATAGATTGATGGAACAGGATAGAAAGCCCAGAGGTAAATCCATTCACATATGGTCACCTTATGTTTGATAAAGGAGGCAAGAATATACAATGGAGAAAAGACAGCCTCTTCAATAAGTGGTGTTGGGAAAACTGGACAGCTACATGTAAAAGAATGAAATTAGGACACTTCCTAACACCATACACAAAAATAAACTCAAAATGGATTAAAGACCTAACTGCAAGGCCAGACAATGTCAAACTGTTAGAGGAAAACATAGGCAGAACACTGTATGACATAAATCACAGCAAGATCCTTTTTGACCCACCTCCTAGAGAAATGGAAATAAAAACAAAAATAAACAAATGGGACCTAATGAAACTTAAAAGCTTTTGCACAGCAAAGGAAACCTTAAACAACATGAAAAGACAACCCTCAGAATGGGAGAATATATTTGCAAATGAAGCAAGAGACAAAGGATTAACCTCCAAAACATACAAGCAGCTCGTGCAGCTCAATATCAAAAAAACAAACAACTCAATCCAAAAATGGGCAGAAGATCTACATAGACATTTCTCCAAAGAAGATACACAGATTGGCAGCAAACACATAAAAGGATACTCAACATCACTAATCATTAGAGAAATGCAAATCAAAACCACAATGAGATATCACCTCACACTGGTCAGAATGGCCATCATCAAAAAATCTACGAACAATAAATGCTGGAGAGGGTGTGGAGAAAAGGGAACCCTCCTCCACTGTTAGTGGGAATGTAAATTTATACAGCCACTATGGAGAACAGTATAGAGGTTCCTTAAAAAACTAAAAATAGAACTACTATACAACCCAGCAATCCCACTACTGGGCATATACCCTGAGAAAACCATAATTCAAAAAGAGTCATGTACCACAATGTTCACTGCAACTCTACTTACAATAGCCAGAACATGGAAGCAGCCTAAGTGTCCATTGACAGATGAATGGATAAAGAAGATATGGAACATATATACAATGAAATATTACTCAGCCATAGAAAGAAACGAAACTGAGTTATTTGTAGTGAGGTGGATGGACCTACAGTCTGTCATACAGAGTGAAGTTAAGTCAGAAAGAGAAAAAGAAATACCATATGTTAACACACATATATGGAATCTAAAAAAAAAAAAAATGTTCCTGAAGAACCTAGGGGTAGGACAGGAATAAAGATGCAGATGTAGAGAACGGACTTGAGGACATGGGTAGGGGGACGGGTAAGCTGGGACGAAGTGAGAGAGTGGCATGGACATATAAACACTACCAAATGTAAAACAGATGGCTAGTGGGAAGCAGCCGCATAGCACAGGGCAATCAGCTCAGTGCTTTGGGTCCACCTAGAGGGGTGGGATAAGGAGGGTGGGAGAGAGGCTCAGGAGGGAGGGGATATGGGGATATATGTATACTTACAGCTGATTCACTTTGTTCTACAGCAGAAACTAACACAACGATGTAAAGCATGTATACTCTAATCAAGATGTTAAAAAATAAATGGGTAAATAAATAAAAATAAAAAAGAATGCCATATTTGGAAAAATGTAGTAATTTTAAAACAAATATATCGATATATAATGGGTTTATTATAACTTTAAAATGAATTCTTAATGAACATGTTGAACTCCATATTTAAACATTTGGAAGTTTAGTATCTGATACAGTAAATATTAATAGACATAATTCACATAGACAAAAGCTCTTTGAGTTTTTCTGTATGTTTTAAGCCTGTAGAAGAGGGTTTGAGAACCACTGTCCCAAAGGATTTGGGTGGGAGGAGTGCGGACGACCAAAAAACAGGCTAAAGTATGCATGAGTCTGGATTTTATTCCAAGACGCAGAAATGTATTTCACCTCCCATCATCAAACAAATCTCCAAGCATCACATTTTTAGTTACTTTCAGCTCAAAATGTACAGTGACAATTGAGACAAAATGAAAACACCATCCATCCTAATGTTGAAATCCCAATTAGCACCGTATACCCTGGACAAGTTGGCTGACAAAGGACTTTGATGCTGAGCACAGACTTACAAAGTTGCCTTTCTTTCCATCTGCCCAAGGAAGTTGCATGTCTAAGTGAGTAACTTTTACATAAGGCAATAAGCCACTGAAACTGCATCCCATCATCAAAGCTTCATGCCTTTCCAAAAGCACGACAATTTTAAAATTATAACAAAATCCTTAGGAAATAAATGATTGTCTCTTGTTTCCTAACTAGATGCTAAACCTTGGAATGTGTAAGTCAGAAGGGTAAAATTCCTTTTCTCCTGAACTCTTTATACTTCACTTTGAAAATGTCTGAATAATTGGATTATCTCTCATTTCGTTATGTCTCTCATCAAGCTAGTTCTATTAATTCTATGATCTTATTTCTGGTGATTTTATCTATAAACGTTCCTTATGGGAATTTTTATTATATTTATTTATTTGGCTGCGTCAGGTCTTAGTTGCGGCACGTGGCACCTTCGTTGCGGCACGCGGGTTTCTCTCTAGTTGTGGCACATGGGCTCAGTAGTTGTGGCATGCGGGTTTAGTTGCCCCGCGGCATGTGGGATCTTAGTTCCCTGACCAGGGATCAAAGCCGCGTTTCCTGCATTGGAAGGCGGGTTCTTAAGCACTGGACCACCAGGGAAGTCCCCCTCTTAGGGGAAATTTTTAAATTGCTTCTGCCAGGCCGGTTTGCACAGTCGGCATAAAAATAAGTTTCAGGGCACAGGCTATAATGATGAAGCCAAACTCCACCATATACATCTGAGTGATGCTGAACAAATTACGCATGTGTCTATGTCTCAGCTTGCTCAGCTGTGATATGGGGTTAGTAATAGTACTTCAGAGAGTTTGGTGAGAATTAAAATGAGTTCTAATTGGTGAACACTTCAGAACAGTGCCTGGTGTGTGGTGGCCACTTATTATAATACAGCTGATAAATCTGTTTACTTGGGTCATCTTTCTATTACCAGCATGCAGAAGCTCTTGTGGTACAAATGGATAAATGTTCTCTCTGGATATGAGTTAAGGGTCTCTTTAGTGGATTATGTTATTAGAGAATAAAATGATATATTACCTCTCCATCAGCTCTAAGTCAACTCTTTAGATTGTCTTTCTCTTTGCTTCTTTTCTCTTCTTAGTATCTGTTTTGTTTACCTACCAGTTCGTAGGGTTTTGATTGACTGTTCTGCACTGTTTTGTCTAAATTTAGATGTTCAACTTGTGAAGGTTTAACTACCATTTGTGTATTTTTCATACACAAGCACACGCCAAGCTCTTTTCATACCTTTTATCTCAACAAGCTGACACCTCAACACAATCGCTTCCATTTCACAGTTGAAGAAAGTGAGGCTCAGAACAGGAAGGGTCCCGCCCAAGTAGCCGAGGCGAGAAAACTCGAACTTTTTGGTTCCCAATTCCACATGCGCCAAGGACACACATTTGTTGGGATGATGCTCCTGAAGAGCTACAGTCTTTAATGTTGTCACATCTCATGGTCCACATGCAGGTGTTTCTACTCTACATGCTCATCATCTCGAGAGAAACTTCTCGAGAAGCTATCACAGCCTACCAGCAGGATCTGTGGGTTCTCCAGGGTAGAAACACCTGTAAGGGCCATATTGTTGTGTGGCCCTGAGATGGGTCTGATCCCTTGCTGAGGGCACTTCCAGACTAAGGCCACTGAGGAAGACAACTGCAAAGCCTTGACCGTCAGAATGCCAGGGGGCCTTGGCCAGCCATGAAAAGACCTTGGCATTTGCAGATAGCTTGGGTCCTTAAGTAGTCATGGGGCTGGTGAGGGAGATTCAGCAAGGGTAGGTGTCTCATTACTCTGATGCATCATGTAAAAACAGTGGCCTTTATGTTTTGCTGATTGACGGGAATAAAACATACATGTGAAAACTTTATACATGATGCTTTCAGAAGAAATAATCAGCTTTCCTGGTTGCTCTCATTCAGTTGTTCACTTCTAAGTTTGATCATCTTAGATGCTATGGAGTCTGTGGTCTCTGGGGGAGCACAGACCCCCTTTCAGGAGGGATCTCAATTCCCTATGCCCATGGCATCATAAATCCTGTGGATAACACTCAGATTCCTTGAATGGGGAAAATAGATAAGATTCCCTGCTCTTGTGAGAAGAGAGTAGGAGAAGGGAATGTGGGCGGGAACTCCACCAAAAGGTAGGGTGGGTGGAGGAAGCACAAGGCTATGTCATATCTGGGGAGACAAGTGGAGGAAACTATTCTGTCTGGTGGCCCTCTGGTCCTTGGTCATCACCTGCAACCTTAGAGATGCCCACTGTCATATTTTCATGATCCCTTGGGTCCAGTCAGCCTCCGCACATGCTCCATCTCTCCTGGACATTTCCAGTGTGAGGACCAGGCTAGGATCTCCAATGACTACAGAACCCCCTCACCGTCCACACCCTCCTCCAGGCCAGAAGTTTCCAGATTTAGCAAATAAACATATAGGAGGCCCAATTAAACTTGAATTTCAGACAAACAACAAGTTTGTAGTGTAAGTATGTCCCATGCAATATTCGACATAGTTATACTAAAATGTGTCTGTTTATCTGAAATTTAAACTTAACTGGACGTCCTGTCTTTTAGCTAGCAGCCCCCAGCCCCACCCCACTATCTGCTCAGCCCTTCCTCCTCCTCGGAGCAGCCCTGCCCTCTCCATCCCATCCCCTGAAGGGAACAGGTTTCTGGAAATGGGGAGCAGGCAGGGATGCTGTCCTCAGACAACATGGGGCTGCAACACAATCTTCCCCAGGGATTACAGATGATGGCGGGGGAGGAAAATAAAACAGAGCTAAACAGTAACTAGTATCTTAGTATATGATCCTCCAACATCTTCCTTATCTAGGGTCCAGAAAACAGAAAGCAGCTTTGATCCTCTCAAGTGGAGTAGCTGAAATGAACTAGGAGATAAAGTAGATTCAAAAAGTAGATTCCAAAGCCTGTGGTTCCAAGACTATGGGTTGAGGGGTGAACCATGAAGGGTCTGTATAACCACTGGAAAAATTTAATACAAACAACCAGGAATGGCTTGTTTTTAAAGGACTTCCTCAAACTTTATGCTCTTTCCCCTATTTTGCTCCTTTCCAAGACACCAAAAAATATAAAACAATGTGTTTTTTTTTCCCTGAAGATTCATCATTGAGAGAGAAGAAATCACATTTCTAGCTGCTCACGGTTCACTCAGCACCACGATGAAGGACAGTCTGCAGGCAGGCAGGGCGTGAGTTAAAACACTTTTGTTTCAATCCTAAAATGTGTGTTTTTACATGAAAATCACATACCTCACATCCATTACAAACACTGGAAGCTCTGCCTGGTCTTGCCCCTCCTACCCCAGGAAAGAAGAATATATTCCAATCTTTGCAAACTCAATTGCCCTAGATTTTCCTATCATCTCTCCTAAGGAAATGACACTTCTCCTGGAACACAACGGCCTTTACTGTCTTGTTATGTTCTATCCTGCATTGCTTTCAACCTGAATAACTGAGTGTGTCCTCAGGAAAATGGGTAAATCAGAGGAGGGCAGGGACAGTCTTTAGAAGGAACATGATCCCAGATCCTTGGAGCACTTGTAGCTGGGACTGGTGTGGGAATTAGATGGTTGTCGAATCAGAAACCTACACTAAATTCGCTTTCTTAGGCTTGTGCCTCTGGCTTTTGCTTTGTCAGTAATCGCTCCCTGCTCCCTGTGGTTTTGGATAAAATTCTCCCCCCAAGGTTGACCTGTGTCATTTGTTCTAAGAAGGATGAAGGGATGGAGGGCTGTATTTCTCTATGCAGTGCTCTCCTAGCAGCTGGGTATGACCGTCACCCCCGATCAGAAGGAAGGCCATTGGCATAGGGAAAGGTCAAGGGAGACGGAGGCGGTGTTGTTTGTACAGAGCCTTCCCCGATCTGGAGATGGTTGTTCTCACCCTGGGATCCTCTGGGCTGCAATCTTGGAGGTGTGTGCTCTGGTTTTCACAGTCCACTCCTGTGCTAATTATTTATATGGGGTCGTGGGAGAGAGAAAGGAATAGCACATACCTTTATCAGGGGCGAGGCTGGAGGCCTAACAACAAATCCCATAAATACTGAATGTGAGAAGAACTGAGCTCACCAGCCTCGGGTTGACTTAAGAGACAGGAAGAAAAAAACAAAGCCTCCCCAAGTTCTCTGATGATACTTCCCCTGCTCTCTACTAACACTTACTGGAGAGGAAACCATGCTGAAGAGTTACGTGCAATTACAAAGGTGGCCTCTGGTCCCCAGCTCTGCCAAGCTGCCTGGGACCACTGATAGCAGTGGGGTGAATCCACCTCCTGGCAAAGGGAGGAGGTGAAAATGCCTGGCATAGGCTGCCTGTATCCTGAGGCATCCCCTGGCAGGTTTCACAAATGCAGAGGGAAGTCACGGAGGCCACTGCAGCTGCCCTTTCTCCTCCAGAGACCCCCATCCCTCCCCTTTGAGGGTTGAGGGGTCCAAGAGGGAAGGTTAAGGATGCCAGGAAGGCTTTTAATAGAGAATGTGATTTAGATGGGCAGGTGATGGTGAAGTCAAGGACATGCTTCTCTTGTGCACACCTGAGAGCCCAGGAGGGTTGGTCCAGTGAGAAGGGTGGGGCATGCCCAAGGCAGAGGGATGCCCGTGGGAAGGGCTTGAGGTGGAAATGAGACTGGCCCATTGAAGGCACGGAAAGAAGACCTCCCAGGCTGACTCATGATGTACAGGATGAAGGGGGTTGGGACACGTGGAGAGATGAGATCCAGGCAGGCTGGACCAGGCACAGTCTTAGGGGGTGTTTTGTTGACGACTTCAGACCTTGATCTTAAATGTCATGGGAAGACACTGAAGGATTTGCACTGGGGAGGGAGGCAAGCTGATTTCCATAACTGCAAAATAAATAGTCTGTCTGCTGTGAGAAGAATGGGTGAGAAGGGAGTAAGACAAGAAGCGGGAAGAAGCCAGTTAGGAGGCTGGTCCGCAGTGGTCCAGGCAGGCGACGATGCCAGCTCAGGGCAAGGACGCGCAGGTGCTGCTGAAGATGATTGAATGCATTTGTGCTAAAGTCAGAGGGTAGGTTTGGGCAAATGGTTGTTCTCAATAAATATCTGTTATGTGAATTAAAGAATGGGCTCTTGGTGTCATCTTCTCCTTCTTTTACTCATCCTGTTCCTAGATTTCTATTTCTAAAATTAAGTCTGATAGCACTCTGCCTGCAAGATATTACCCACATTTCTGAAAATGGTAACTTCTAAAATCTCAATATCCTCTTCCAACCTGTGTGTCTTCCTTTCCCATCACAGGACCAAGGCCCCGTCAGTTATCAGCACTCCTTAAATGGATGCCTTGCCGCCATCACTGATCAGCCTTCTCATTCCACGTCTGCCAGGTTGGCATTCCCCTACCTCTTTGCCTCCAAATCCTGCTCATCCTTCAAAGCTCCGTGGCCCTAGTCTGTAGCCTTTCTAATTCCCCAGTGTGGGTTCATCACTCTTTCTCCTCTTTTCTCCACCAGCATATTTTCTCAAGAATATATAAACCAAGTAAGTAAGGCACTGGAACCAATCCCATACAGTTAGTGTGATAACGCGCAATATATGCTTATCAAATTATCTCTCTCTATTTTCTGCCTACAGTTTTCTTGGCAACAGATCAGAAGCCGGATGTTTCCATCAATGTTGTTTGGAAAATAGGCTCCTTGGGCCAGCATGGGGTGAATCTAGGGATGCCTGTTTTCCTACAGTCATTTTCTAATTGAAAAGGTACCAGAATCATCATATTATCCATTTGATTGAGAATCAAGCTACTTGTCATTCAGTTGCCTCGGAAACAGGAAGAATTTAGGTTTCTTGATCTGCTAACTTTTCAGAACGCACAGGTTCACATTGGGCCCTGTTACGCAAGGCACAGCTATCTTTAAAACGTAGGGGTGTGCTTTTATATCCACATGTACGCACAGGACTGTTTGATGCTTTGATAATGTACCGTGTTGCTCAGTCAAAATGCCAAAATGCCTCAAAGGTTTGGCTTGCACTGTGCCCAAAAGGCACAGCGGACCAAGTCTGACCTTAAATTCATACAATCTGGTCTTCTATCTTTAGTGACAGTGCCACATTCTGCCTCAAAACTGAGGATGGCCACCTTCCCAGGGGCTGTGTTTCCCTTCTGGATCCCTCTCCGTGACGATGCTCATGGTCTGTGTGCAGGGCTCATCCATGTGGCCTGGCGGCGGAGTTTTAACCAGAGTCCTTTATGGCTATAGGGATTCTTTCCACCTGCCACGCTCAGAAGTATGTTCATCCTCCTTCTCTGCTTTTGAGTCGATCATAAATTGAGGGCAGATCAGAGGCCCACGTCACTGAGATAATACCCAAACCACAGAGGAGTGTGTATGTGTGTGTGTGCCTGTGTGTGCGAACATAGGGCTATGTGTGTGCATGTGTGTGTGCATGTGTTCATGGGCACGGAGCACAAAGTAAAGGGGCCAGTTGGTGGAGGCAGCCTGGTGGAAGGAAAGCCTTCTTATTCCAGCGTGAGACAGACCATGTGAGACCCGATTTGTGACGGACGTGTTGTAAACAAAAATAACAGAGGCCAAGGGGCTAAGGCACACTCCAGTAGTTGAGTGCTACCTGTATTTTTAAAAAGGTCCACATTGATAATAATTTGCATTATATTAACTCATGTCTAATGAGATCGTTGTATGCTCGTATTAACTGGTGCTCACTAAACAATTATCTAGGGGAAAAATATCATGATCGCCTAAGAAAACAAACATCAGTGCATAGTTTGGTTTAACTATATAAAAACGTGGATTATCGAAAATTTTGCAGAATAAAGGAAATTTATTACTTTTAAGTATATTCATTACATTGGACCCACAGTACTGCCTATGAAGAGCCTTACTTTAATCACTACGTGTAAAGATGTTCTGTAATCAGTGTTACCAATTGCATGCCTAAGAAACATTACCCTTTGCTTAGATTACATTTTTTTAAGCAAACTGTCAATCTACTGCATTTGCAAACCTGCTTTTAATTTACCACACACTGGTTTAGAAGCAGGGGTAAGCAAACTTTTTCTGTAAAGACCCAGACAGTAAACATTTTAGGTTTTGCAGGACAGTCTCACCATTACTCAGTTCCTCCTTGTAGTACAAAAACAGCCACAGACAATACATCAACAGTGAGCATGGCTGTGTTACAATAAAACTTTATTTAAAAATCAGGCTGTGGGCTGGATCTGCCGACCCTGATTTAGGGAATGTAGGTTCACTTTCCCCCAGGCTCCATTAATCAAAAACTGAAAATTAGTGATGAACTCCATGCAACATGAAGTCTTTGGAAATTTTCCAATAGCTATTGGTTTTGTTTTTATTTTGAAAGATGAATTTAGCTTCATTCAAGGCAAAAGTAATCAGAAGCAATTAGTAATGATGCAAATCTAGGCAACATGTGTAATTGCTTAGATTTTTCCATTTGAGTGTACCACAGTCTGTTTTTTACCTGCTTCATTTATTACAAATATTGAGCTCTTCCAATGGGCTGGGTCCTGTGCTAGGTGGTGTCTAAACAGAAATAAATCGAACTACCCCCTTATAGGGTTCCTGCTGCACGGGGCCTGAAGGCTTTCAGTGCCTTGTTCATTACAACTCCAGCACTGAGGCCGGCCTGGTGCCTAGTAGGTGTTCAAAACATCTTTGTTGATAAACTGAACTTCAGTATCCTATTTGACACATCTGAAGTGAATCCTTACCTTCCCCTAAAACTTCATTTCTCCTCCTGCCTTCATTTCTTCTATTTATAACATTGTCGTCTAAGGTTTAAAACCCCAAAGTCATCTTTGGTGACAGCTCACGGATCCGTCCCTTCCCTCCATCCTACACATTATAATCACTGTAATCTTCCTACAACTCAGAACTGACTCTGTCAGTCCCCGTTCATGACACCTGGGGAGTTGGCTTTCACTTTCAAAAACAAAGGCCCACTGCCCTGCGATGTGGAAATCATCCGTAGCACCCAGATTTACCTGCGCCCTCCCTCTGAGTGTGGGGTGCCTCGTCCCCAGCCCACATCCCTCTCAGGCCCCTCCTTTGAGACACAGACCCTCACATACCCCCACAGTCCCCTGGACAGCCTGCCTTTTGCACATGCTCCTGTATTTTCTCAACAACATTTTGCTTGGTGTTTCATCCATCCTTCTAGGATAACTTTATCTGCATTTCAAAACACGGGTAAAAATCAATTTCCACTCCCCCTCCTCCATGGAGAACTACAGGGCCTGTCCTTTCCAGCTCCTTTTGCCCTTATCACATCCTGCTGGAGCAGGTGGGAATCTCAACATTACTAAGCTCTAGTGCAGAAATGGGACTGCCTCCTTTTCCTCTAAATAAACTCCCACTGATTCCAGAGCCTCTATTTGCCTGGACCTGATGCTCTCCTCCATTCCGTTTAGAATCTGGTGCTTCGTAAGTTACAGTCAACTGCTAGAGATGTGTCTCATTTTCAACCTTGCTACCCAGAGGGAAATCCTCACGTTGTTCAGAATGTCTTCCCCTGCCTCCTTCTCCCCCCTGAGCAAGACCTGGGTCATGGGCAGGAAGCTAGGCTAGGGTCTCCATGGTGCTCAGGTCCAAGGGCAGCACAAGCCCCCGCAACAAAGACCCAAGGACCGCACTCCTCTTGGCCTTCCTGGTCCTGACACCTTCCTTCAAGTGCCTGACACTCTGATGCTTCTGCAGGGATCCTGGGGAAACATGTGGAGCTCCCGCAGGCTGAGAGAAAGGGGAGGTCCCACCACACCACGCTGCCTTCCTGCTTGACCACTTGGGCACTTCCAGAAGCCCACAGAGGAGTAGCCACCCTTTCTGGGGTTTCTGATGTGTCAACTCCTACCCACCCTGGCTGAACCTCAGGAGGTGGGATCCACCGGGTTCTTCGTGAGGGTCCTATGCAGCTGCAAACCCCAGACCCGCCTTCTCTGAATTTCTTGACTTCCTGATTTTTGCTCCATCTTTCAACTTCTTTCCGGAATTCAGGAAACCTGCTTGGTGTTCTCTCTGGTTTCTTGCCTGCTCTCTGGCCAACCTCCAAGCTGTGGTTTGGGGACCCCGTAAGTCTTCCCCCAACTACATCACAGCCTGGCTTTTTAAAATCAAAGAATCTTGTTGGCACACCAAAATTTAGCTAACCGCTTTCAAATGTCTGTTTGAAGCTTAGAGCTTACGGGTAATCTTCGAGTTCTTGGATTCCTGTCTCCGTGAAGAAGTGAGTGCCTTAGCTGCAGTGTGGGAGAGGCCAATCAGATGTGGCTGGCAGGGTTACAGATTAAATGCGCTCAGTTACATGTGAATTTCAGATAAACAATACTGACAAACTTTTGGTATGAGTATGTCCAAAATATTGCACAAATCATATTATACTAAATATAACTGATTGACTATTTGAAATTTAAATTTAACTGGGTGTCATGTATCTTCATTTACCTCTAAAAATAATTATTAATTCTAATTTCCCAGCTTTTCTATTAGGTTCTATTAGTTCACAGTAAGAACTCTAAATAGAAACAGGTGTGGCTAGTAGCAGAGGATTCACCAGGAATGAAATACATCAGTTTAATGTTTTCAAAATGATGGTCTTCTTTATACTACACTGAACTATATAAAGTGGAGCAGATAAAGCAATAATCCCATATGACAATCTCTTCAGTAGAGGAGTAGGGCTTTTTGTTATCATTTTATTAGTTTAAAGATGATATAATTTAGAGATTAATGGAGACCTTAAATTACTCTATACTCTGCAATTCTGAAAGATTAAATTAATTTATAAATAATTCTATACTGTTGACTTTTTTTTTTTTTGCATTTCACCAGCTTTTACGGTAAAAATTTATATCAAGGAAGTTTTTATTTTAGAATTATCATTGTTAGCACAACCTGATGAAATAACTTGGAAATTATAATTAATAATATTTTGATTTAAAATGTTATTAATACACACATAAATGAGAATATCTATGTTAAACACAGGAAATTAAGAGATCAATTGATTTTTGTGGCTGGGTAGCAGAAATTCACAGCTTTTCAACTTTTTCCTCTCAGTTATTCTGAGAGCTAATTAATTTTGTAGAACGTGTTGGAGTTCTGCTATTAAAAACTTCAGTTTTGGGCCTCCCTGGTGGCGCAAGTGGTTGAGAGTCCGCCTGCCGATGCAGGGGATACGGGTTCGTGCCCCGGTCTGGGAGGATCCCATATGCTGCGGAGCGGCTGGGCCCGTGAGCCATGGCCGCTGAGCCTGCGCGTCCGGAGCCTGCGCGTCCGGAGCCTGTGCTCCGCAACGGGGGAGGCCACAACAGTGAGAGGCCCGCATACCACAAAAAAAAAAAAAAACTTCAGTTTTCAGCATTCTAGTTCAATGACATACTCACTGGTCGAGATTGGCAGGCTTTGCTTTGGCCATGGAAATGGATGGTTAAAATTCCTAATCTTTGGTTGGTCCTACCCAGTAAACCTGACAGCAGAGTTTGACTTGAGTGAATTTATATATAACATTGGGCTGGAACACTCAGACCTCCCATAGCCAGCAGACAGAAATTAATTTCAGATAATCCTTGAACAGTTAATTAAAAAGACCACTTTTGGCCATTACCCACCTGGACTAATGTGCCTCCAGAGACCAAGAGGTAAGAAGCATTTGATCCCATTAATTAAGATTTTTTTTACAGTTCTTTTTATTAATAAGACTTCTAAATGTTAAAACTGATTCCAAAGCTCAACTAGAAGGTTATAGCCAAGGGGAAAAAAAATACTACCTTTTGAATATCTCATTAAGTTACATTTTTTTAAAGTTGAAAAGCAAGATCAACAGTTACCATTTTATGAACCCTTATTAGCTGCTAGATACATTCTACACACTTGAGATGCATTATCTCTTTTCATCCTTAAAAACATCTCCATGAGGTAGGCATTATTATTTTAACCCCATATTACAGGCTAAGAAACTGAGGTTTATTGAGGTTTATTACATAGCTTAGGGTCACACAGCCAATTAGTAGCAAATGAAGATTTGAACCCATTCACTGTAGATTCCCTGGTTTTACCTGCTGTACACCATTTACTACGTCCTCTTCTCACTGATAACAGCTTCTTGGTGCCTCTGGTAGCATAGTCAGCTAGAAAAATAACACTTTAATACCCAGAGAGCACACTTAGTTAGGTACATTTTTGCATAATTTCTAAATATTATTACTACTCATCTTGCTTTTTCCCTACAATATATAATAGATTCCAAATTACCCACTGGATTGAATTTTGAACATCGTATAAACCTTTATGTATTCCTATATTGTACTTTGTCCTTTTAAAGTATAGTTCTTGAGCTAATTATAAGTAATTTTTAATTATCTTTTAATTTCAACTAATTCCTTTCAGCCAAGAGCATATCTTCTACACAAAGCATTTTTAAGT
Source organism: Mesoplodon densirostris (assembly GCF_025265405.1). Lineage (NCBI taxonomy): Eukaryota > Metazoa > Chordata > Mammalia > Artiodactyla > Ziphiidae > Mesoplodon > Mesoplodon densirostris. The sequence goes on from NC_082663.1 coordinate 9,895,129, forward strand.
TCTGAATATCACCACTGCTTTACACTCAAATAATAATTATTATTTTATGTAATATGGAATGCAGAGTTTTAAAGCAGGGCTTCTCAACCTGGGGTTCCCACGCCTATGCGTGGAATTCCCTAGCCCTCAAGTAACCCTGGAATTGTATATGGAATTTTGCCAGGATATCTGAGTACATGCAAAGTTGGTAATATTAAGATGCTCATAGCTTTCATTGGACTTTTTTTTGTAAAGTCCATGACTTCAAGTGTAGTACCCAGTGGATTATGGTATAAAATCATAACTGGATGCTGATGCTTCTTTGTAGTGGAGCTCCTGCTGAAGCTGAGCAGAGTCCTCAGGTTGTGTTAGCCTCAGCCCTTGGACACCTGCTAGGGGCACAGGTGGCGTGCTCGTGCTCAGAGGTGCCCAGGGAGCCCTGTCACTCCCGGTGGAAACTCAGGATTTGAGTCTCACGACCGCTGACTTTGGCAGACTCGGGAATCCGTTATTTCTTTCAAGGAAACCTTCAACACACGGACCCTCTCACCTTTTCACCATCTGTCACCTATGCGTTGCTCCCGTGCCCTGGCTCTCCTCACCGGCCAACGCTCAGAGCCGGGATGCGACCACCCCTTGCTCCTCTGACCGTCCACCGAGTCACCTGGCAAATCTAGGCGGGTGACACTGGGCTCACTGCCTGCTCTGCCTAGGGTCTTGAACATCACTGAAGACAAATCCCAAACCAAGCCACAGGGTCTCCCTTTAGTTTACGACCACTCGCCTCAAGTGGGCTCTCAGCCCTGCCCTGAAATCTCACATCTGTCCTCCAGTCCCTGCACCCTCCCCTCATGCTCAACTGAGAAGCAGGCTTTTATCCCGGCTAGAAAGCAAATCAGCCCCCCTTTCTTCACCAGATCTTCCAACCCAGCTATGTCTGTACCAATCCCCTCTGCCTCTCCTTTTCTTCAAATTAATAAAGTGTCCCCCGTTCCCTTTGGTACCACTAAATCCACTGCTTCTTCCATATGTAAGGTCCTTACCTACAATCCTCCTCTCCCTCCTGCACCACTAATTTTTAATCCTTCTTCTGGGACATTCCCACCAGGATTAGAACATGCTGTACAATCTCTTATCTGAAATAAAACAAAGCGAGCAAACACACACACACACACAAACACGCCTGACCACATGCTGACCTCTAAGCACTATGCTATTTTCCCTTCCCTGCTCTCCTTAGAAAAAAAATTCTTAGAAATGCTTAAAATGATAATGGTACCAAAAATAAAATATTAATAATGATAGCAAACACTGTTTTCAGTATTTTGCACGTATTAACTTAATGACTCCACACAACAATCCTGTAACTGTTAACAATAAAGTAAGGACCGTTATCATCCTCATTTTACATGTGACTAAACGGAGTCACACAGAGGTTAAATGTCCCAGGTCACATCAGCCAAGACCCAGATGAGCTAAGATTCGAACCATGGTAGCTCATACTGTCAACCATCTCTCTGAATTTTATCTGCATTCGATGCCTACATTTCCTCTCCCATATTCTGGTGAAGCCAGTAAACCGGGGTTTAGCACCTCACCCCACAAAACCTCATGCTGTGAAATCCAGTGGTTAATTTTCAACCCTCATCATACTGGTCCTGTCAGCAGCACAGGACAATCAGGATTACTTCCTCTTTCTCTGGCTACTGTCTTCTTGATACCAGACACGGCATTGACCTGGGTCTCCTAGCTCACTCAGTTTTCTCTGCTGGACCCTCCTCTCTGCACAGCCCTTACAAGCTGCAGGGGTTCCTGCATGTCTTCGCTTGTCTCTGGGAGATTACAATCTCTTGGGATTTACATACTGATGACTCCCAAAGTTTTCTCCCACCTATCCCCTGAGCTCCAGTTTCCAGTCTCTACTTGGATATAAAATAGTATCTCAGAATGGACAAGCCCCAAACTGTTTCCCTCTCCTCCCTCTTCCCAGCCTGTGGATCTCCTGGAATCTCCAATCTTAGGAAATGGAATCTCTGTTCTTCCCACCACTCAGGACAAAACCACTGCAATTGTCCTTACCTCCTTCTTGTTTCTAACATCCTAAAGTCAGTTCACCAGTACACCCTGTGGGTTCTGCCTTCAAAGTACTTTACTTCAGACGTATCACTCAGACCTGTGCCTCAGGGCCCTTGCACATCCAGTTCCCAGCAGCTCAAATACTCTTCTCCCAGCTGTCTGCTGAATGACACCCATTTCTCATTTCAGTCTTTATTCAAACGTCACTTCCATAGAAAAGCTTTCCCCACTGCCCTGTGTAAAGCAGCACACCACTTCATCCTCTAGCTCCTTATCTTGCTTTATTTTCTTCAGGACCCTTTATCCAAATATGATTGTATTTCTTTGTTTAACATCTCTTTCCTCTGACTACTCTGTAAGTTCCAACATAATAGAAACTGTGTTTGTTTTCCAACACCTGAAAAGTGCCAGGTCCATGGTTGATGCTCATATAAGTATTTGTTTAATAAAGAATGTTAAATACCTACACCATGATTTTGTGCAATATAGATATTTTTAAGAAGACCCCAGATAAATATTTATAAATTAAAAAAATGTACGTTCAACGAACATCTTAAAGTAATCCTGCCATGTCATTTGCAAAATTTTTTGCATGACAAATCACAGGCTAAGTCCACAGTTCTTTTCAATGTTGCATATTTGGATTTTCTTTAATTGATGGTCAGAATATTTTAGTAGATCATATTTTACTCCGAAATGATTAACGTGTTTCCTATTTCCATGAAGCCATTATGCCTACAGCTGTAGATGCACGTGCACCGACCTGGCATTTGAAAACACTCATCACACTTGAAATGGAAATGATGCTGAGTGTTGTACTGTTGTATAACTGAACAGTTGTACCATTCTACACGGACTTCACCTTCAAGCTCATAAGTCAAGGAATTGCTAACTCGATTCAACTGGCACAGTCCACTTACAAGAGAAGCAAGTATCAAAAGGATATTAAATTGATGCTCAAATGCATTTTGTGTAACTCTTTTTTCTTTAGTTTTTGTCAAGTCTGTTGACAGGTTTTGGCAGGAAAGAGTTCTTTGGGAATATTAATATAGTTCACTTTCACTCCTAGAAGTAAAATTGCTTCAGTTTTTTTGTATTTTTTTCACTCAGTTTTTTGTTGATCTAAATATTGGTGCCCTCAGACAAACCAGCAACTAAATTATAGTTTTTAAAAAAAACCTCTGTGGGTGAGGAAATAGTATAGAATATTAAACATTTAATCAGCCCACAAATAGAAAAGGAAAAGTATCTTAAAGCAAAACAAAAAGAGGTACTCTTTAATCTTCAAAAATTCTGAAAAGAAACACCAGTGCTTAAGATTAAAGAAACAGAATGTAACACAGCTTTATGTGATCTGTTTTCCAGCTTGATAAATATGAAGATGTCTTCAATATATTACGCAATAAATAATATCTACTATGTTAAAAATTCACACACATTATCCTTTCTTTCTCAGATAAATGCAGAGCTTAACAGTACATTCTAAAAATCAGTTTATTATCTTTCTAATACATGTGACATAAAACTGAAATGGTAATGGATCCACCACCAAGCAAAGTAGAATTCAAACAGTTTGAGCTATCAGAAAACTCGACAGAAAAGTGGATAATATTTTACAAAATAGTGATTTTCTATATACGCATGTTGCTGCACTGAAAATATTTATTTGTCCATTTTCGTCACCTGCAGACGTGAATGATAATAAAGATGATTAGGTCAAATCAATAGCACCCTCCATAGATCACCCACTGTGTTCTGCAGTATGGCTGCCACCAGCCCATTTTCCTGGGTTCATCTCCATGCTCTACCCAGGGGACACTGGTAACAGGACACAGGTTTAAAGCTTCAGATGACAGTCATCAAGCCAGAGAAAGTCGCTCTGATTTACTACTAATATTACACTCTTCATCACACCTGCACATACCACTATTGAAGAAAGACCTGTCACCACTTGCAAAAGCCACCCCAAATTATGGCCTGATCAACACAAGACATTTAGATAATGATGTAATAAGAATGTAAAGTTGCAATTGTGATAAGTTCATAAAAAATGGGAAGTAATACAGCTGAAAGAGAAAGATGGGAAACGTGTGTGGGAACAGATTGCTTGGTTTCAAAGAGATTGCAGAAATACCACACGTAGGCACACATGCATGCACACACACATACACACACGCACACGAGTGTAATGAACAAGTACTGGGTCAAGATGTGGTCATCGGTGAAGAGATTCTGAACACAGAAGACTAGCTATTAGCGCTGTCTCCCATGTCTGATCCTAAAGCAGAGGCCAGTTTCCTAAGTCCAGCCCCATTCCCCTACCTTTTATGAACTTGATTTGAGACACAATGAAATCTGTTTACACCATCTCCCAGCCCCAAGTCCTTCTGACCAATGCAAAGGCTCACACACCGTGCCCCCTGGTGGTGTCCTGTCCCCACTTCTCCTCCATATATCTGCACCTTCCATGCTGGATAACTTTTGCTCCCTGCATGCAACATACTCTTCTTTCATGTGAAACTCATCATCAACCTGCCTTAGGAACTGCCTCTTCTCCAAGCATCTCATGAAATTTGCTCTGGAAAGCCTTCTCTAGGACTTCCCTGGTGTCTCAGTGGTTAAGAATCCACCTGCCAATGCAGGGGACATGGGTTCAATCCCTGGTCCGGGAAGATCCTACATACTGCAGAGCAGCTAAGCCCGTGCGCCACAACTACTGAGCCTGTGCTCTAGAGCCCACAAGCCACAACTACTGAGCCCGGGTGCCACAACTACTGAGTCCGCATGCCACAACTACTGAGCCCATGCACCACAACTACTGAAGCCTGCGCACCTAGAGCCTGTGCTCCACAACAAGAGGAGCACTGCAGTGAGAAGCCCACACACCACAATGAAGAGTAGCCCCCATTCGCCACAACTAGAGAAAGCCCGTGCGCAGCAACGAAGACCCAACACAGCCAAAACATAAATTAATTTTAAAAAAGAGAAAAAATGTTTTCAAACATTACCAAAAAAAAAAAATTTAAAAAGCTTTCCCTACCTCCTGTCATTAAATGCTCCTGCTCCAGAGCTCAGCATTTTAGTAGCACATGTTATAGGACTGGAACTAGAGATCTGTCACTTTCCACAGACATCTCAAAGTTTTTTGAAAATGTGTATACACCTTAATCATCTCCATAATTTTAATGATATCACAGTATTTGCTGCAAAGAATCTCTGATGACATAAGGAAGGCAGAGTTGTAGAATAATATGTAATAAGTATTTGTGAATTGCCTCCAGAAAGATTAGCAACAGAAATGCACTATCCCCCACAAAAGTTTCATTGAAGTGCCATTTTTGTATATAAAAAAGCAGCAAAGTTATTACATTGGGGTGATACTTGTTTTCTATATTTTATGGAATTGCACAATAATATATATGTATTTTGAGTGGGCTCTTGAATGTGTTTACTATGTAAGCTCTGTTCATCTGGACAGCTATAAGATAAAAAGTTATTTTACTACAAGCAAGAGACTTGAATAATGTGTATGGTATAGAATGAAACATAGTCAAAGTCAAAATAGATTTCTCTCAGAGTATGGGTGTTCTCCTTTGGCAGGTAACAAAGCACATGTATGTAATTTTTTGAGGAATTAAATACTTTCAGAAAGCTCCTACGTACACCTAATCTGCGTATGGAGATATCTACACTCTGGGGAATGCTACAGGGCATTTTGTTGAAAGATATATGTGTAAACTTAAGTGATAAGAGGGCAAAAGTAACACAGTCTTTAGTTCAGTGGGCAGATGTGATCATCTGTCAACCATCTTTGTTCACAGTGTAGTTTATTTCATGAATACATGAGACACCACTTTAGCACATGAGATATACTTCTGGTTTTCTTCCACACACTCTGACTCTTATATTCAAAGCATTTTGAAAGTCAGTGAGTCACATGACCTAGGATGACAAACTAGTGGAGAAAGGTAACTAGTCAGTCTGCCATCAGAGAGGAGGCGGCCACTAGGTAAGTTCTTCCCTCCCAGTGGCGCCAGTTTGAAAAGGTTTGAAATCAATCTGCCCTCCCTGGTTTTGAACTTGCCCCCCCCCCCACAAGAGAAAGAGCATCACATGCTGAAAACTTCCTGAGGGCAACTAATAAGACTCATGGTTGATAACTTCATTTCACGTTTCTTCCAAATACTTTATGCTTACTTTTTCCTTATCTTTAAGAGAGTTTTAAAAGATGGTAGATGACAAAGACAAGTCTCTTTGGATTCAAAGACTTTAAAATCAGCACTCCATTTCACTTCTCCACTAGAAAGACTTCCTTCACAAAGGTCTCTGTCGACTCTGAGGGTGAGATTCTTCCACATCTTTTCAAACACCCCAAGCCCAGCAAACCATGGCAAGTTTGGGGAAGAGGCTCACACCTTATATTATTCTAGTTTTAAAAACTATGAATGTTGTCAAATAAGATATTAGTAAAAGTGAAGTAAGAAAGAAGCTATAAAGTCACGTGTACTATTAGTAAATGGACTCAGACAGTGGCAAGAAATAAGTTTCTGCAGGAGACCTACTACCTCTAGGTAGTTTAAAAGAACATAATATAGACCTTGAACTATCTCACGGTGTAATCAACTAGTTTATCGCTTCTTTACAACAACATAAGAAACTTTTTCAAGGGCTTTTTCAAAATAAATGGCATACCTTTGAATCATTCCTAATGTTTAAATCTAATAACTTTATTAAAAACCTAAATTGACATTAGCTTGCCATTACTCAATCTCTGTAAAAATATGGTGGTCTTTAATGGTCCCTACTTTCTTTTCAGTGTGCTAATAGTTCTATTAATATTTTCATGATTTTTTTTTTCTAAAAGATAAATCTGGGGCATACTGATCTCTAGTGTCCAGAATTAAACTCCGTGTGTGTGTGTGTGTGTGTGTGTGTGTGTGTGTGTGAAAATTCGGTATTTGCCAAGTTACCATTCCTCTGGAGAACCTTTTTCGCTTCCAAATTTCTCAAATTATAGGGCTCTGTTTTGTTTTGTTTTTTTCTCTCTCTCTCTCTTTCCCTTCCCTTTCCATCCTTTCTTTAGACAAATCTGCAGGTTTCTGTAGACCCTCCAGGGGGAGCACAGAGAGAAGCAAAAGAGATCATACTTGACACTGGAAGAAGGATTTGAATTTTCCAGAAGTAAGAAGGGAAAAGGGTCTTTCCATTGAGAGAAGAGATTGCGAAAAAGCACAGCAGCCTCAAAGGGCACAAAATCTCCTGTAAAGGCGGAGCACTGGATCACACAGACAGTGGAATGGAGGAGAAGGGTAGAGATGGGGTCCAGGACTTCAGGTGGTACAAAGTTGCAGAGAGTCTTTTATTTCAGAGTGTGGATTTGGATTTTATTCCGTAGGCAACAGTGCATGAGTGAAAGCTCCTAAGAAGGAGAATGATGTGATCAAGGTCGTTTTGACCGTGGTGTTTTGGGGGCAGGAAGGAGGATGCCTAGAACTGAGAACCGGGGTCAGTGGGACCAGATGAAAGGCTTTGCGTCTTTCCAGGTAAGTGATGACAAGGGTCTGCATTAAGGGAAAAGCAGTGGGGCTAGAGGGGGAAGTCCAGATGAATGGGATGTCAGAGATAAAGCCAATGGCCAATGTTGTGATCTGGGAGGAGGAGAGGGACGTGACAACTCTGTCCGGGTTTTTAGCTTAGGACATAGAAGGCTGCAGGGAGCACAGACTTGAGGGACCAGAACAGATTTTGAGTCTTTGGAGATAAAATAGAAGGCTTCTGAGGTATCCGGAACAATTACCCAATGCGTGCAAACGTGGCCCTCAGGAGAGGAGCCTGGCGTTGGGGATAGAGTCTGGGCAGGTGGGCTGTGGGCAGGTTAAGCAGACAGCAGCTGGGAATTCTGACCAGCAAGCAGCTCAGGATGGGATTCCAGCCTCCACGAACGGATGGGAATCACCAGAGCAGATAAGCACCTCGCTTTAGGGGCACTGAGCTGAGATGCTGCATTTTCAAGGTGGGCTCAGGCCCTTGATTCAACTTGCTGTTGAATCCTACGAAAATGACTAACACTGTCTTCATTGTTTCAGATTCCAGGGCCTGGAGGTGCTACACCTGCTGATAGGGGCAGAAGGGACTCTGGACAAGCCCAAGGAACCCTGTTCTTAAGTCCCTAAGCCAAATATCCACAGGTTCCAAAGCAACAATAAAGAATAACGCCCAGGGCTTCCCTGGTGACACAGTGGTTGAGAGTCCGCCTGCCGATGTGGGGGACACGGGTTTGTGCCCCGGTCCGGGAAGATCCCACATGCCGCGGAGCGGCTGGGCCTGTGAGCCATGGCCGCTGAGCCTGCGCGTCCGGAGCCTGTGCTCCGCAACGGGAGAGGCCACAGCAGTGAGAGGCCCGCGTACCGCCAAAAAAAAAAAAAAAAAAAAAAGAGAATAACGCCCAAACCCCTTTACAGGTAATGTTTCCCATCAGACAGAAATCCTGCTACACGACACCTATGCAACAGCCTCCCTGCGTGCGGTGTTCTCCAGGTTACAGCCTACCTATCATTTGCCACGCGTAACCACTTGAAACCCACCCGGGAAAACCTTAAAGGGTGCCTATTAGAAGGTAATCTCATGCTCTCTTGGTCGCTGAAATTTACTAACGACACTTTTCCCATCGATTGCAGGGATCATTGAAAGAAAATATGCTCTCTGCTTGCATTAACCACCTTGGAAGTATTTGAGAGTATCTCCTTTGCTTCTCTTTTCTTAATAATATGAAACAACTAAATGGTGTCTAGCCTAACAGGGTCGGGGGCACATCAGGTGACTGGCAGGGGAGAATTCTGGCTTCGCTGAAAAGATGAAATGCCCAAGGCTTCTCAGCCTGAGGGCAGCCTGCCATCGCTGCCACAGTGTGCCATTGACCGCGGAGAGGGTAAAAGGATGGGAAAAAGTATAGTTGGCCCATTGTTTAAAAGGGACTCCACACATCCTCATTGGCTGTGTATTAATTGAAAGAAACCATTTGTTTTGTGGCTAAAATAGTTTGCTTCTGAAATCTGCTAAGGAATGAGTGCTGATTTCTCAAAAAAAACTCAAAGCCAAGTTTAATTTTTCCAGCTTTCAACCTAGGGACACATTATCCTTTTTTTCTAAAGAGTGAAAGCCTTAAATGGAAATCAAAGTCTGAAGCACAAGAACTAACCCTCTTTGCCTGAACTGGTGTTTAACAAGAGCTGACACTACACATTTCCTTTCTTCTGAGAAACTAGTTCAAAGGTCAAGCCTAATGGAAGTCTTCAGAAGTTTTATTTTCTTTTGCAGGCTTAATGAAAGGCTCAGAGCTTGACCCAGTAAAATCCAGATGATGAAGTAATCTCAGATGTTGAAGGAACCTCCGTGATCTTTCCCTTTAAAATAATCATCTGTAGGAGATCAAAGGACGGTGCCTGGTTATTTCATTAAAAATATTGTATAAAAAGGTCCATATATACATCTATCTGTATATCCTTTGTTTTCCATAATCATAAAGAACTGACTGTAAATTTTTTCTTTAGGTTTGAGCTATGTTCATGGATATGAATAGTGCTCAATGATCAAAACATATGATGGGGCTTCCCTGGTGGCGCAGCGGTTGGGAGTCCGCCTGCCGATTTAGGGGACACGGGTTCGTGCCCCGGTCCGGGAAGATCCCACATGCTGCGGAGCGGCTGGGCCCGTGAGCCATGGCCACGGGGCCTGCACGTCTGGATCCTGTGCTCCGCAACGGGAGAGGCCACAGCAGTGAGAGGCCCACGTACCGCAAAAAAAAAAAAAAAAAAAAAAAGATGATTAGAGCATACAATATTTGATACACTGTTATTAAATATAAGACATAATTTTATTTAAAATGCTTCCTTTAATGAGAAGGATATAGCGTTTTAAAAAAGTAGTTTATGACTCCATGAACGAATGCTATTCTTTGCTAGAATGAGACAGGTCAGGACCAATCTTTCTATTTTTGGCTCTTATAGATGCCGGTTTTGAGAACCTTGTTCACATAACTGTACAGTGAGGTCCTGGATGAGTGCGAGGTTGGCCTTTCTTTGTAAATAAGGTAGAGAGAAAGGGAGGTGGAACGGAGAACAGGTTAAAGGCAGATAGATGTTGGTGAAGATGAACATCTTGAAACTGAGGCCTTGGAAGGCTCAGTGTTCCTCACCCCGCCTGGGACACGCCGCCTCAGCCTCAAAGCTACCTGCCCAGGACTTAGGGGGTTCGACTCCTATTCTGAACCTCAGAAAGCATCAGGACAACAGAGACAGTATCGCTGCTGCCTTCCACGTGTGTCTTACTTTCTCTCTCCTCCCTCCCAAGGGCTCCAGGTCCCTGTGCTTCCTGACAGCTTAGTCCCAGACTCTTCATCGGGGGTGCAAACTCCACAACAATGTGTGACAACATATCAAGGTCTTTTCTTAATGAGGCAGAATGAAAATGCTTGGGCAATACTGACCTTCAGATCAGGGCTTCCTAAACTGAAGTGCAAAATGCAGCCCTGGGGATCTTGTTAAAATGCAGATTCTGATCAGCAGGTCTGGGGTGGGGTCTGGGATTCCGCATTTTCTAAAGGGCTCTGCTTGGGAGGCACTTTGGCTGTAGAGGATGGTTTTGCATCCACCTCCATGCTGGCCACCTGATTTTGTAGGAGCAGCGCACAAGGCACGGCTGAATCCCCAAAGAGCATGAAATGCCTGCCTCCACGATGAGGGGGCTCAGTCTATAGGGGGATGCTCTGGGCTGAAACTAATCAGAGAGACTGCATGTGGCTAAGTATGACGATGGGTCTGCTGGAGGTCAAAGGCAGGCAGGTAAGGGAAAAGAGAGGAGAAATAATAAGGCTGTGAGCAAATCTAAGCGATTCCGGCACGATTCATTCAGATGACCTCAGCTAGCTGAGGAAGGCTCCAGAGGAGAAAAAAGAGACATTAGGAGGATTTGGCTGGGATTAGGGAAAGGGAAGGAATTGTTGGGTATCTTTGAAAGGCAGCTGAAAATTTTGATGTTTTAAAGGGAAGAACACCATCTCATAAATTCCAGTACTTGGATAATAATCAAAGAAAACAGTTCCCTGAAGAGAGCACTTGAAAACAATCCATGAGGGGATGAAGCAAACTGTGTTACAACTTAGACTGTGGATGCAATGGTTAACTGAATAAAGTCAGCCTACGTATTTTGACAGAAAAGATGACCAAGACATAGCACATGAATAAAAGAAAGCTACAAATAATAAAGATATGATATAATTATTGCAAAAATACAGAAGAAGGGGAATAGATATTGTGAGAAAATTTTAAAAAGTAAATTATGTCTTTACAAATTCATGCTGCAACGTTTTGAAAGGCGACTTTAAATTTTGTTGATTATATGATCAACTATATATTTTGAACATGTGGGTTCCTAAATTCAGACTTTTCTTCAAATAAGAGAAAACTCTGACAGCAAAAGTCAAATGATCCTATTGCCTTATTATGCCACTAATATTCCAATACAATAAAAAGCACATTTGCGAGGTCAAATATGATTAACATCTTAGTGTCATAGCTTGATTTCTAACTTCTGCAATAAACCAGATGTGATATTTGAGAGAAGTTTCTCACTATAGATCAGTGATTCACTTTCACGTGCACAGAAATCACCTTGGTGTCTTGTTAAATTGCAGATTCTCGTGCAGTAAATGGATTTCTAACCAGCACCCAGGTCCTGGACCACAGTTTGCATAACAAGGCTCTAGAGAAGGAGCTACAAAGTGTAAGTTTTGGTCATTTTAGCATTCGTAATTTTTTAAGTACAAAGATATAGTCTAATATAAGATTCAAAATGTGGTGGATCGAGATACTTCACTTCAATGATTTAAAAACTGATGGAATGAAACAGAAAAGACAGTGATTATTTTGTAGAAATTATTCCATTCCATAAGTGGGTAGGACCAATTTATCAAAGCACCAGTGACTTATTATATGAGGTTGATTTGGTCATAGGTTTAATGGTTTACATGTAAAACTAGTAAAACTACTCTTTGATCTGGAATCTCATTTTCCATAACCCACACAAACTTTTTCAAATTTACAGAAGATAAAGTATACATGTGGACCTACATGTGATATTTTAAACACTATACAAAATTCATCTTCCGGGCTTCCCTGGTGGCGCAGTGGTTAAGAATCTGCCTGCCAATGCAAGGGACACGGGTTAGAGCCCTGACCCGGGAAGATCCCACATGCCGCAGAGCAACTAAGCCCGTTCACCACGACTACTGAGCCTGCACTCTGGAGCCCGTGAGCCGCAACTACTGAGCCCATGCACCACAACTACTGAAGCCTGCATGCCTAGAGCCCATGCTCAGCAACAAGAGAAGCCACTGCAGTGAGAAGCCCACACACCGCAACGAAGAGTAACCCCTGCTCACCACAACTAGAGAAAGCTAGCGCACAGCAACGATGATCCAACACAGCCAAAAATAAAAACAAAAAAATAAATAAATTTATTTCAAAAAATTCATATTCAGAAAAGGTACATCTATATGAGCAAAATGACTGGCCAGGTAAACTGTCTCCTTTGGGGCCTTCTGAGAGTGGTGATCATACCCCCAAAAGCCCTCCTTTGGGGACACATATAACTTAGATTATTGTAAAATCTCACCACAGCTGAATACCTTTGGGATTCCCACTGAACCAAAGGCAGCTCTGCCTAAGAGCTCCATCCAATGTGTTTTACCCTGGACACCCACGGGTAGGTCCAAACACAGCCTCTTGTATTTGCCTGCTAGGGCTGCCATCACAAAAACCACAAGCTGGAAATTGATTTGATCACAGTTCTGGAGGCTAGAAACCCAAGATCAAGGTGCTAGCAGGTCTGGTTTCTCCCGAGGCCTCTCTCCTTGGCTTGCAGACGGCCACCCTCTCCTTGTGTCCTCACATGGCCTTTTCCCTTATAAGGACACCAGTCTTGTTGGATTAGGGCCCCATCCTGATGGCTTCATTAACTTAATCACCTCTTCAATGACCTTCTCTCCATATACGGTCCCATTCTGAGGTCCTGGGGGCTGGAACTTCAACATATGAATTTGGGGAGACACATTTCAGCCCTCTTGAATTCAAGTCTGAATTCAAAGCACTGTAGAGTGACACACAACTGAAGAGAGATGCAGAGAGAAGACAAGGCAATCCTGGCAGTCAGTGTTAAGACACAAGAAGGAGAAGGGAAGGGGATCAGAGGGGGACAGGGGGCAGTGGCAGAGAGGCCAAGGCCCCGCACCCCAAAGCTCTGCACGAGGCCCCAGCAAATGCCTACTTCTCAGGGCCATGCTCGGGAGTTCCTGCCAGGGCCCCAAAGCAGTTTTTGTATCCAGAACCGTGATGTGGTTTTCAATGAGACCTGCCTAGCTGGGGCTGCTGAAACAGCTTCCTGTCTCTTTCATACCCCTCTGGAAACTTACAACAAGCTCCTATTGACTGAGATAACCAGAGGGCATTTCTATTCCTTGCAATTTGTAAGTGCTTATTGCAGTGAGTGAACTAATGCTGCATGTTACATACAAGCGCTTCAGTAGATGGTATGGCTTGAATGACCTGTATGTTCTATGGAGATGTACATAAGGGTCTCATTATATGTTGCATGCTTTGCCTTCATTTTTATTAAAGCAACAGTGTAGGGTAATCAAACAGAAACTCCTTTCCTTTCTAATGGATACAAATGAAAATTTATAGTCATCAAGGATTGGCAGTTACTTAAACAGGGCAGGTCTAACCTGTGTGTGTGTGTGCACACTGCTTCACAGACACGCCCAGATTGTGGGTTCCTAATGGTCACTTTGACAATATTAGCAGTACTGCCTATTACTTTCACGCTGATTTATGGTGAATTTAAATCTGGTAACGTTTCAATAATCTTCAAAACAAAGCCCAGCAAATATCTTGGAAGGCCCCCAGCAGAAACATCGTAGTTTATCTACAAGAGCCTGTGTTTTACATTTTCTTCTTTAAAGTCAGAAGCATTTTTACTGCAGTAGAGATATTAATTGCCACTTATCTTACTGACTTCTTTTCTGATATAAAATAGCCTGGCTTGAAATACAGCTGACTTTTTTGTCAAGAAGAGACAGGAATGGGAGGTCTGTTGGTTCCTGGGAGAAATGAGACGCTTTTTCTTTTCTGTCTGCTTGGTTTGTGTTGGTTGCAGCCTTTCTGATTTAGGACCTTTGAGGTCTGAGTTACCGCCTTCATCTTCAGTGTGAGGAAAAACGAACCCCAGTAGAAGCCATGAAATAGAACTTTGGCTCTGAAAGCAAAAACCACAGTAGGAGCTCCTGAGCTTATTAAAATAGAATTATGTGGTAGCTGGTATAACCAGTTACTAAGGGAAATTTTTAATAAAACTGTAGCAGATAGTTTTTGTTTAAATTTGATTTATTTTTAAGTTTATATGATTTCAAATGAGATTTTTTCCTATTTGTTTCCTAGTTAATATTCCTACCTCATCGCTCCTATCCAAAAGTTTCTAGTGTCCAAAATGGTGCTGGCTGGCTGTTGGTACTCAATAAATATTTGTTAAATGACTGAATGAAAACATTTCAAACTTATAACCCTTAGGTAGTATTTCTCAAATAATATTAATAACAAGTTTTATTCTACAGAATAATATTGTGCCATCTAATTGAAGAAGCTCCTTCACATTCATAATTTTAACTGTGAGTCTTACAGCTAATGTATTAGCTAATATATGATTATAATATATTATTATTTTATTTAATCATAAGATTAAATACATATGTATAAGTGTATATTATGTATATTAAAAGTATATGTATAACTGAATCATTTTGCTGTACACCAAAACTAACACAACATTGTTAATCAACTATGTGCCAATATAAAATAAAAAAAGAAAAGAAAATGTTAGCAGGAGATTAAAGAGTTCATATTAGGTAACATATTTGGCAAGTAATAAATTATATAGGACACTGAGTATGTTCTCTTTACAAATGGGCTTCAGAGCTTCCCACAAAGTGGTGGAAGGCACTGTTTTGCAAGGGGTTACGTTCGAGAGCCATGGAGCCATTTCCATTCATTCTTCTTCCCCATGGTCCCGTCTGCTGCTCCTCCAGATGACCTTGGTTTCTGTCTATTAGTAGTGCCTGGGCAGCCTTTAGCTGGCTGTTTTATTTTCTTTCCTTTTTATTGTGGTAAAATAAACACAACATAAAATTTACCATTTCAACCATTTTTAAGTCTACGGTTCCCCGTACACTGCCGTGCAACCACCACCATCCCTGTGCAGAGCTTCTTCATCATCCCCAACAGAAACTCTATCTATTAAACACAAATTTCCCAACTCCCTACTCCTCCTCCTCGCCCCTGGCAACCACTACTCTAATTTCTGTCTCTCTGTTTTCGACTACTCTAGGGACCTTATACAAGTGGAATCATACAGGAGTTGTCTTTTTATATCTGGATTATTTCACTTATCATAACGTCTTTAAGGCTCATCCATGTTGTAATATGTGTCTTCCTTTTTAAGGTTGAATAATATTCAATCCAGTGTACAGACCACATTTTGTTTATTCATTCATCCTTTGATGGATGTTTGGGTTTAAACAAGAAAAGGGGAAAGGGGGATTCACAGAAGATACTGGAAGGAAAGGCTGACTACCTTGGTGAGATGACCAGTCAGACTAAGCATAACAAATCATCCCACGACTCAAAGGCTAAAGACAATAAGCATCATTAATTATCTCATGGCTTCTTTGTGCAGTAATTCAAGACAGAGAAGAGCAGGGACAATTAGTCTCTACTCCACAATGTCTGGGATCTAAGCTGGAAGACCCAAAGGCTTGACTGGCACTGGGGGATCTGCTTTGGAAGTGACTCCCTCACATGGTGGGCAAATTGGTTCTTTCCCATGCAGGCCTCTCCACTGGGATGCTTGAGAGCCTTAGGATGTTGAACTGGTCACAGAGGCCACCTCTGATTCAGAGTGAGAGAGGCCCCACAAAGGTGTGAGCACCAGGCAACAGTGTGATTAGGGATATCTTGGACACCACCTACTACAAACCTTATTACTGCTCATTATATAAAGTAGGCTAAATATTTGGAGATTTTTCAGAAATGATTAATACTTTAGAATATTACTGCTTTTAAAAACTTGAAGATATTCAGAAGAAATGTATAATTCTAGTCAGTCAGCAAATATATTCAAAACTGTATATATATGCACCCCAATGTTCACAGCATCACCATTTACAGTAGCCAACACATGGAAGCAGCTTACGTGTCTGCTGATAGATGAATGGATAAAGAAGATGTGGTGTATACACAATGGAGTATTACTCAGCCACAAAAAAGAATGAAATAATGCCATTTTCAGCAATATGGATAGACCTAGAGAAGATCATACTAAGTGAAGTAAGTCAGACAGAGAAAGATGAATATCTCATGATATCACCTATATGTGGAATCTAAAAAAATGATACAAATGAACTTATTTACAAAACAGAAATAGACTCACAGACATAGAAAACAAACTTATAGTTACCAAAAGGGAAAGAGGGGGAGGGATAAATTTGGAATCTGGTATTAACAGACACTGACAACTATACATAAAATAGATAAACAACAAGGACCTGCTGAAAAGTGCAAGGAACTATATTCAATATCTTGTAATAATCTATAATGGAAAATAATCTGAAAAAGAATATATATATATATATATATATATATATATATATATATATATACACACACACACACACACACATACATATAACTGAGTCACTGCTGTACACCTGAAACACTGTAAATCAACTATACTTCAATAAAAAAATAAAAATTAAAAACAAAAACAGAAAAAACAACCCAGTATACACAAGCAAAGAAAATAAGGTAAAAGGCCAGGATTTCTTTTTCACATTCACTGGGATAATACTGAGCATCTGAAGCTAAATTTACATTACCCACCTGTTCAGAGAAATGATTTCTGCTACATTGTGGCTTCTAAGCCAATGGTTCCCAAACGTTTGTCTGAAACCGACTTTGATTATTTTTTCATAGGGGCCCCTTTATGCAACTGAAAAGACTGCCCTATATTCCAAGGTTATTTCATGTCTGCCTTTCCTGTGTGCTAAGAAGTGGCCAGAGGAGACTATCTGCAAAGTAAAAGCCCAGCTACCCTGGGCTGGCACCCACACGGCTTTTGGAATGGAACTAGTGTTTGTATTCCAAAAATGTTTGGAATCTCTGTGTCACATTTCAGTCCTGGGGAGTCACCCCAGGGGCTCACTGTAGCATCTGTCAGTACAGAGCAGCTGACGGTAGATGGAGGCCCTCACTTTTGGGGCCTCTATGCAAATGGCCCAGTTATCAAACACAACCAGAGTTTTCTTGGTGTGGTGGCTTCAGCTCTAAAGAGCTTCCAAAACTGGTGGCCTATGGGCCCTGTTCTAGCATGAAATTTTAAGCAAGAGGCACATGAAAAGAGCAAAGCACAGAGTGAAATGCCCCTAGAAATCTGAAAAGGTAAAACAATGAAGACACATGTCTCATCTCACTTGATGAGATGCCTTTCAATACGTAAAATATTCTGCTTTGCAGGAACCCCGCCCACTGGCTTTCCCACTGGATATATTCTTCTCTTTCTACTCGTCCCCTTCCCCATGCTTCTCTTCTTATAGAATTAAGTGGAGGTTAGAACACACTCAGTTCAGCAAACCCGTTAAGGTAGTTGGACATGATCTTCAGTAGATGAAAGAATTTAAGTTACTAGATTTATAATGTATCATGAACAATGGAAATATCAGTTCAACATGTACTTTTTCTTACTACAAAATGCTCATTTTCTCTCTACAGGTGTCAGTGCCTCCAAATTAATGAGCACTATTAGCTGCAAAACATCTCAAGAAGCACTGGAAATTAATTTCCATTAGTTACAAACTGACAGTCAACTACCACCTGCCTTGTAAGACAATAAAAGTTCTGAATGCTCCATTTTGGTCCTCAATTAAATGTTCAAAGTCAGATGGTGAAGAAAAGTGACTGAAGCCATCCAGAAAAATATTAAAACTGGTTTGTGTGTGAAATGATCAAAGGGGATTTCAGATTTTCGCTTGTGGTAGGATAAACAGGGAGGTTTTGAGGATAGACTGAGATTGGCTTTCCATAGTTACAGCAGCATAAGTTGAATAACGAAGAAAGGAAATTCTTTTCATAATATGGTCACGTTCTCTGAGAAGCATAGAGCCCTTTAAAGAGCACATAATTTCAAAAGGTTGAACATAACTATGTGGATGCCGATTAAAGACGGAAATAAACAGCCAGGATGTACTTTCCAATATTCTCACAGCTACTCGGATTTCTGAAGGGAAAACAAATGTTGTGTTTCTCTAGTTTTGTGAATTTATATTTTTAGTTTTCAACATTCTATCAACATTGACTTGAAGAATGGAACCTGTTTAGAATGACTTTTTTTAAAATGGTAAAACAAAATAAAAGCAAAGCACAAAAGTTGGGAAAGCAGACTGATGGATAAACAGACAAGAAGCAAAATCAATACCTTGTTACTATGTGTCTTTTGTAGCATTAAAAATAAAGTTCTTACGTAAGTTTTGCAAATCTTATCTGTGGGTAACTGTGTGCAGAACCGATTAACAGATAGTTTATTTATGTACATAGACACACATAATATATGTATATGTATACACATAATCTATGTGACATATACGTAGATGCCACTTTCCTTAATAAAATCAAATGTAGGGCTGTCAAGGTTCCCCCTAGAAGGAGACAGTCCTTGAGGAATGACGGACCGCGGAAGCCAGTTCTGTCACCCTGGATTTTCTTGGTTTCTCCTTTTTCCTTGGGGGGTTCCCACTCGTGGGAACCAACCCTGGGGAAGAGGGATGCTCTTGTCTGTTTTTATAATCTTATTCAATACTGGACCCACAACACTTTCCTTTGATTCCTTTTGAAGCACAAACCCTTCTTTTGATTCCTTCAAACCACTTCCCAGAACTCTAGAAAGTATCAAGTGGGAAGTGAAAGGAGAGCATGCAGAAGGGAAATAGAGGCAGAGACCCCAAAATGGAGCCCCGAGATTTAGGAGCTTCTGTTCCAGGTCTGTGGGACACTCTAATCGTCCTTGAGATTCCAAGGAAAGAGGCTGCCTCATTGTTGGTTCTCAGCTTGTTTGTAAGGGGCACTGTTTTTTAATATTCACACTCCTTTTGGGCCCTTCAATATTCTGATCATTTGTTTCACAAGGAAGATGAAGAGAGAGATTTACTTCCTCCCTCCCACCTGTAGCTTAGCTTTCTGCTTCATCCTAAATGACTGTCAAAGAATGACTTCTGGGCTTCCCTGGTGGCGCAGTGGTTGAGAGTCCACCTGCCAATGCAGGGGACGCGGGTTCATGCCCCGGTCCGGGAAGATCCCACATGCCGCGGAGCGGCTGGACCCGTGAGCCATGGCCACTGAGCCTGCGCGTCCGGAGCCTGTGCTCCGCAACGGGAGAGGCCACAGCAGTGAGAGACACGCGTACCGCAAAAAAAAAAAAAAAAAAAAAAAAAAAGAATGACTTCACCTGCAAGAGCCTACTCTCTCTTCAGTATGAGACTATTTAAGCCCAACAGACACACAGACACAAACATATGAACCTGGTTGTCAGTGAGAAAATAGAGATGAACCTTAAGGCAGGAAGTAAGATGAATTACTAGCAAAAGTAATACAATGAGGGCTGATAACAACACTGAAAACTCATTATTAGTTTTACTTAGGAATCCAATATGCCATTCCTTTAAACCATCAATTATCTTTATTTTGATGTTATCATTGTACTTATCATTACTGGGGACCTTAATATTAAGACAAGAGTTGCTTGATGTTTCAGAGTTCTGACTTCTAGGGACCCGAGATGGCCACCTGAGGCTAAATGGTGTCACCAGAGTTCATCTCTCCTATAAACAGATTGGGTAAAGATTTCATGATAATTAAATTATCGAATGGAACTTCTCAGTTGCTTTGAATCAGGGGAAAGATGTTATTTCTGTTCCTAAAACAGGGAATGAGTGTAGTTGGCTTTAAGTAGAGGGGTTAACGTTAAGTTCTGGAAAGACTGCATCAGGATATATGACAGACACACTGGTAGATCATTAGAGACACAACTTAAGTGACCAAAGACAGATATTCCTGGCTTCATAATGGAGACCAAACCCAGGATCACCATGGCCACCTTCAGAGAGGCTGGGTAGGGGAGGGGGAACCCTGCTGGGAGAAGGGGAGGGTGTACAATAGCCTTTGCTCCCGTGGGAGGCTCCAGGTAGCGTGGATTTGGCTTTTTGCCCTAAATGAGGCAGAAAAGTCCAGTGGCCCACTTTCGAGAGCAGGGACTTGATTTTCTCAGGCGCCTGTGCACCCCTGGGGGTCTGGCTAGTGCTGGAGGCCCCAATGAGTGGTTGGCTCTTGGACCAGGTGTGAGCTACAGGCTCACCTTCTGAACCTGGGGTAGAGACTGTTTTACCAAAAGCATGTGGACTGAGGGGAAGGATGGGGCTAGTTCTCAGGAGGAAAGCCTGTAAACCAGAAAAAAACAAAGCAGAGATTTCTACCATCACAACTGATGGAGTATCTGCTAATGACTCATTAACCAACTAATTAGTACCCTGGGTAGAAGGATGCATCTGGGATGTCGCCATGGTCCCCATGCCAGAACCCGCTTTGGTATAAACGAGGTGAGGGCGTAGTATTACAAATGAGCCGCTCTTTTAGAAATGCAATCGTTCATTCCTACGAGGGATTCCGAAGACAGAAGGCGAAATGAGTAATCTGGGCTCTGGGAGAATCAAGATGGGCACAGACAAGTATTGTGTGCAAACACTGCTTTCCTTTCGGTTGATAAAAGGAATCCTGAAAAGGAGGCTTTTGTAAAACAAACAAAATCCTTTTGCAGTTGGAGTCTTCCCTTCCATCTTCCGATTCTGCTTCCTGGCCGTGAGGGCCCAGGTCTCAGTTTTCCCTCCTCACTGCCCCCGCTGGCCTGTGCTCTGGCCTCCCCAGATGCCCTCCCATCCCTGGCCTCCCAGCAGGGCATCCCCCCGGGATCTGCTCGCCGGTCTTTGCCACTCGGCCGCACGCAGCCTCTGTGCCGTCACCCACTTCTTCCACGTCTCTGACTCCCAAGTGCCATTCTCAGCTCGAGGCTTGGGCCACAGGTGCTCCTGATGGCAGGCGCTGTGCTGGCAGCAGAGAGGCAGTGGTGATAACAGTGGGCCCTTCCCTATGCCAGGAAACGCCCCAAAGACCTTGAGGTCTGAACACGTGTCATCTCACAGCAACTTCATGAGGAAGGTGCTTTTATCATTTCCGCTTTACACACATGGACACTGAAGGCAGAGCAGGTGAGCATCACACCTGGAATCATGACTTGCTGAGAATCCTTTTCCCCTGGGTGTTAGACGCCCTTTACAACCCAGACCTCCTCTACTCTTCCCGTGGTGGATGAGAGCCTGCACTGCAGGGCTGCACGAGATCATCACCTGGGCTGAGAGGGGAGAACATTTGAAATTCTACTTATTTACTTAACCAAACAAAATAAAGCAATTCAGAACGATCATATTCCACAGGTAGGCACTGGCCCTCTCACTGGGCTCACATTTCAGATGATGGTACATTTTTTACTGGAAGCCACAACACAGCAAGGATGACAGTCACACCCTTGATAGTTTGACCACTATTGCTATTGATGTGTGTCAGTCCATGTGATGTGTGCCGGTCCATGTGAAGTTTTAGATTATATGATCTAGCTTTAAACTAACCCTCCCAATACGAACAAGGTAGCACAAATGATTCAAGCATGGCCAAGGGCTAAGAAAATAGCTTCGCTCACCCATCTATCCAAATCTGGAGAGATGAACATCAGCCATGTTAACCAGCAAAAACAGTGATAATATACTCAGATCTAACATATTCAATCATATTGCTCTTTCTAAAGAAAGGTTTTTATGATTAAAAGTGTATACTGGTCTTTCACAGCTCCCTAAATGTCTATTGACAGATGAATGAATAAAGAAGATGTGGTATATATATGATGGAATATTACTCCGTCATAAAATAAGTATGAAATAGTACCATTTGCTGCAACATGGATGCAACTAGAGATTATCACACTAAGTGAGAAAGAGAAAGGCAAATGCCATATGATATCATTTATATGTGGAACCTAAAATATGGCACAAATGAACGTATCTACAAAGCAGACTCACAGTCATAGAGAAGAGACATGTGGTTGCCAAGGGGGAGGGGGTGGGGAGGGATGGACTGGGACTTTGGGATTAGCAGATGCAAACTATTATATACAGAATGGATAAACAACAAGGTCCTACTGTACAACACAGGGAATTATATTCAATATCCTGTGATAAACCATAATGGGAAAGAATATAAAAAAGAAAGCATATACATGTATAACTGAATCACACTGCTGTACAGCAGAAATTAACACAACATTGTAAATCAACTATACTTCAATAAAAGAAATTTAAAAAATGTAAACTGAAATAAAAACTTTTAATTGTGGTGTTTTATCTTTAACATCCCGTTTCAAGTTCTATCTTTAGTGCACATCTATTTTACAGTGTAAATAATGTAATAGTACGCTGAAACGTGTAGTTAGTTGAGTAGTGTGTCTCCCCAAAATTCATATCTATTCAGAAGCTCAGAATATGGCCTTATTTGGAAGCAGTGTCTTTGCAGATGTAATTAGGTGAAGATGAAGTCATCTGGATTAGCATGGATTCTAAATACAGTGACTGTTGTCTTCATAGGAACAGGATGGGAGACATGAGACAGAGAGGAAGGTGTAAGTGAAGACAGAGGCAGAGACTGAAGCTCTGCAGGCACATTCAAGGGATGGCAGGGCCACCCCAAACCCTTTGGAGGTAGAATGACCCTGCTCAGGCTGTAATTTTTCAGACTTCTGGCCTCCACAACTGTAAGAGAATACATTTTTGTTGCTTGAAGCCACCCAGTTTGTGGTAATTTGTATGGCAAGACAGCCCTAGGAAATTAACATACCATGTTCATAATTTGTAAGTAAACAAATCCGCATACAGAGATGCAAGCTAACATTTCTTGCTGACTCGGTGGGTGGACAGCTGCCCTCCCATCCCAGCCCAACCAGGCTGGAGTACTTCAAACAGGCACCACCCCCGACTTCCAGCCCTCTTTTCTTTTCAACTAGAGAGATTTCTCTCCCATTTTTTCATATGTAAATATCAGCTATTCCTCAAGGTTCCGGCAAACCACTCAATTCCGCCTCTGTACTTCTATCACATCTGTCTTATTTACCCAATGCACTACAGTCATTTGTGGATATACCTTTCTCTCTCACATACCTTTAAAAGCTCCTTAAAGAATGAAGCTCTTTTCATGCTATCATTGCGCCTGCAGAGTTCACCCTACAATATTCCCCAGAAAAGTCACCGAGAACACATGTGCCTTCAGATGGACCTGGAGGGAAGAGTTTAAAGGAATGAGAGCTACAGGGCTGTGTCCCTGCCCAGCTCTGGCCATGTGTTGAAAAAACCTCGCTGAGGACATATATGTGTGCTTTTCATATTTCCAAGTGGCATGAGCAGTGCATTATAATAATCATGCTGGATAACAAAACTGGAGTCTGAAGTATCAAATAATGGAATCACCCAACAAGAAGTGAATGTAAAGTCCCTCATTTAAGTTAAAAAGAAAATTATATATATATGTATATAATTTCATTATATATATAATAGAATACTATTTAGCCATTAAGAAAAAGAATGAAATAATGCCATTTGCAGCAACATGGATGGGCCTAGAGCTTATGATACTAAGTGAAGTCAGACAGAGAAAGACTAATACCATTTGATATCACTTATATGTGGAATCTAAAATATGACACAAATGAACTTATTTACAAAACAGAAACAGACTCACAGACATAGAAAGCAAGCTTATGGTTACCAACAGGGAAAGGGGGTAGGGGAGGGATAAATTAGGAGTTTGGGATTAGCAGATACACACTACTATATATAAAATAGATAAACAACAAGGTCCTACTCTACAGCACAGGGAACTATATCCAGTACCCTGTGATAAACCATAATGGAAAAGAATATGAAAAAGAATATATATACATGTATATAGATATCTGAATCACTTTGCTGTACACCTGAAACATTGTAAATCAACTATACTTCAATAAAAAAATAATAATAAATTTAAAAAATGTCTCACTGAGAACCCACTGAGAAGGTGCTGGGGGGAGGAGTAATAACTGTCCTCAGGGCTGTCTCTGAAGAAGGGATAGACGTATTCTAACGTGACTGCAAAGGTCAGAAACAAGGTCAGGGAGTGAACTTACAAGGGGTGAAGATTTAAATATAAATGAGTGTACAAGGCTTGAATTATTCAAGAAATTAATAAAATGCTTCAAGAGATGGTGAGTGGCCCATTTCGAGAGGCATTCAAACAGAGACTGAATGGCCAATTGTTGGGCTTGCTTTTGGCCTAACTGAATAAATGACATCCAAGTGCTCTTCACACTGAGGGTCTTTAAATTGCAGATGCTGTATTGTTTCCCCCTCTGACATTTCCCCAGTTAAATAAATGATTATTGAACATTTAAAGTGAAAAACAAACTCCCCAGAGATTCACCACCCGAGAACTGAATTAGGAAGAATATTATGACTGTTTTATTGCAAACACTTCAGACATGTTACCTAAATGACATAATAATGGCACTTTAAACTTTAATAAAGATGCTAAAAATATTTTTTAAATCTTCACCTTTAAAAAAGCATCTTTGTATATATTTTGTTTCCTGAGCATTCATTTCACTATATGCTATGTGTGGTTATGGTATGGGCAGGTAAGCAATGAAAAAAAACCCAGCATTTGGAAAACATTCTTAACCTAGGTTTACCTAATGATATTTATAAGCAGTATTACTTAATAATATATACTAAACAACATCCAATAATAAAATAATTTTAGTAATACACTAGGTAATTCCTTAAAAGTGCATATTTTTTATTTTATTTATTTATTTATTTATTTATTTTTCTTTTTGCGGTATGCGGGCCTCTCACTGTTGTGGCCTCTCCCGTTGCGGAGCACAGGCTCCGGATGCGCAGGCCCAGCGGCCATGGCTCACGGGCCCAGCCGCTCCGCGGCATATGGGATCCTCCCAGACCGGGGCACGAACCCGTATCCCCTGCATCGGCAGGCGGACTCTTAACCACTGCGCCACCAGGGAGGCCCCAGTGCATATTTTTTAGATTATTGGTCAAATACAGTGGCTTGAAACAAAACATGGAGAACAAGTTTGATAGAGCCAACTGAAAATGCAGTTGCTAATTTGGGCTCAAATTCAGCATAAAGATGTGTCATTGCATTTATTTCTCTGTTACACTACATAACAAAAAGAAGATAGAATTTTATTGTGAATCATGTTTACAGTAAGTTAGATTCCTTTAGCATGATTGAAAAACTGCTTTTGAGGTAGTTTACATCAAGGATTATAATATCCTGAAAAGGGATTAATCCAACTTGATTAAAAGATGCCATTCATGCTGCAACCTACACATTAAGTTATGTCAGTAAATGTCTTAGCCATAACTTTTCTTCTTTTATAGACAAGAACATTTATAGCACCATTAGTACACCAGGTACATCAGTCTTGTTTTTTTTCTGGTTATTTCATCAATCACATTTTCAAAATAAGGATGCTATGACTTATCACTCCCAACATCACTGAGTTGGGATGAGTCCTTTCATATAATTTAAAGATTTATATTTGGCCTACATGTTTAAAAGGACTGTATAAAACTCAACATCTGGTATAATACCAACAACGTATTAGCTGTGATAATTCTTAAGAAATTCACATTTTATGGAAGATAACATGCAATTAACAAATAAAAATTTCTCAGCAAACGTGGCTGTAAAGCAAACATTATATATATAAATTTTTTTTTCAAAGTGATTGCTGACTTAAAAAGGCAATCAGATTCTACCATCTCCTTGTATAAAAGGTTTCTGTGCATTCTTTGCTGGAGTACAATAGGGACAATTAAAAGTGAAAAGTCCAAAGTTTTGCCCTGATCTATATGACTCAGCCAAGTAAGCTAGAAAAACCTAACCCTTCAGAACCAATCCTTTCATATCCTATGGCTTAGAAAAAAATTTTAAAAATTGTTTTAAAGAATATATATATGTATAACTGAATCACTTTGCTGTACACCTGAAACTAATGCAACACTGTAAATCAATTATACTTCAATTTAAAAAAATAAATTAAAAAATAAAATAAAATAGCCTAAATAAATAAATAAATGTCATCAAAATATCAAAGAAAAAAAAGATAACAGGGAATTTCTGGTTTCAAGTCTAATGACTGAATTGGGGCTACCTTGATTTCAAATTCTTATTTTAAAATGGATGATTTGCTTGAAAACTCCTCACTGAAGCTCCTTAATAGAGAAAAGATACTGGTCTGCAATAAGACAGATAGGCAGATAGTATAAGAGAAAAGAAAGGAAAAACAAAACAAAGACCACATATCCATAAGCAATTATCAGAGAGACCAAACCTGTTTAGACAATTTGTATCATTTCCTTCATTCCTTCATTCACTCCTACACACAGAAAACTGGTGCTATCATTTACTCATCCTCCAAGAAAATCATAAAAGATGTGAGTATAGTCTTTCCTTTTCCTTTTTATTTTTTATAAAGAAATATAAATGCCCATGCCAATACGTGCCCCGTGTCTTAAAACTGTGGATTCTAGCCTGTGTACCCACAGGTCATTTATTCCAATTCTCCATTTATTTAAGGCACAGAATATGGGGATATCAGTTTCCTCCCACAAAGGAGAATTAAGTTAAAGATGTAAGGAAAAGTGCTTTGAGAATTGTAATGCGCTATAAATACATGTTTGCAATGGCAAAGAGGCTTACATGGTCTGGCATTTAATGATAAATAAAACTTTAACAAATTCTCTTCAAAAATGTATGTATAAAAGCTTGAAAGAAGTCTAAAAGCTGTAAAAGTTTAAATCATAAGCTATAATGCTGAAATAAACAATTTTGAACCCCCAAAGTAAAAGATACCCATTCTAGTAATATTCACCTAGGAAGAACCAAAATTCATTATTCAAAAGAAGATGCAAAAATGTTATCATAAAAGAAACATTAGATTGTGGACTAGAATTTTAGATTAGATTTGGGCTGTCTCAATTAAATTTGAACACTTTGACATATTCTTTTATTTTTTAAAAAAAGCTCTACAAGAAAGGCATTATTGTATTTTATATACCCATTTTGCATAATGCCAGGTTATTATTATTAGTTCCTTTTACATTAAGCCATAATAATTCAGTTCTGGCTCTAGATCTGGTTCTGTTTGTTTTGCTTCTATACCTGACCTTAGGATGGTGGTATGATTTTTTTTCAGAATTAACACATATGAAAAGCCAATGCTTAGCATTCTTAAAAATAACATAGTAAACTGTAATTCCTATACACTGATTTGTATATAAGTTTACACCTACAAAAGTTCAGTGGCCAGTATACTCTTACTCATTCTAACATTTCTTATTGGTGTTTCTCTTTTTTGGTTTACAGTGGGCACTCAATAAATATATGTCACATAATCCGTAACTTAAAAAGATAATAGCCATGATGATACACTGAAAGAAGAAAAAAGGCTATAAAAGTGACAGTAACAAAAAGTGAGAAGGCTATGCCATTTAATAAAATAAAATGCATTTAATACACATTATAAAATAAAGTAGTGAAACTGTAGCTAGAGAAACATAAATTTGGATTCCTATCAAGCCAAATTCCCCTAATATGAAATTTTAAAACCTTTCCACAGAAGATTAAATGCTTAGCCTCAATTTAAGTATACAATGTTAAATAAAGCGATGCGAATCCAATTATGTATTTTTCTATTTAGCATTTCCTAAGAGTTTACTTCTATTTCTACATGTTTTCAATAGCATGTCTAGAAAAATTATTTAAAAATAGAGAGTGCTGGGGGAGGGATGGATTGGGAGTTTGGGGTTAGCAGATGCAAACTATTATTTATAGAATGGATAAACAACAAGACCCTACTGTAGAGCACAGGGAACTATATTCAATATCCTGGGATAAACCATAATGGAAAATAGTATAAAAAAGAATGCATATATATGTATAATGGAATCACTTTGCCATACAGCAGAAACTAACACAACAGTGTAAATCAACTATACTTCAATAAAAAAAATAATAAATATTGCATAAAGAAGGAAAGAAAGAAATAGAGAGTGTTGAGGTGTTGTTATCTGAAGAACATTCTACCCACACATGCCAAGTTTACTGAAGGATCTGGGGCAGATTTCAGGACCAAGACGATAGAGATCCCTGTTTCGACTGAAAATTGAGAGAAGCAGGATGCCGGACAATGTAAGTTTAAGAATTCTTATTTCTAGTAGTTAACAGTGAGCACCTATTACAATTCACCTTTACAATGGAGGTCCTACCACATATAAGATTTAACATAAACCCTCCAAGCAGGTTTGAATTGTGCTAAAGAAGCTATCTCAAAGAATACCATAAAATGGTCCCATTCTGCCTTTTATGTATGTAGAAGTGATTTTTTTTTTACAAAAGAATCTATGCAAACCCCTCAACATAGTACACACGCACTTGTGTGCTCTATCAGAGAAAATATCCAAAAATTCCTTGAGATGAATTTTACCAACAGATTCAAGTCACATGCCCCGTTACAAAGACATACCAGGCATCTGATATATCTATAGTATTCACAGATGCAGATATATATTTATGGGACTCTGCATAAATCAAATGCCTATGAATAAAACATCATTTAACTCTACCGGAATTCAATTCCAATTTCAGAAGTAGAGTATCACTAAATCCCTCACCACTGTTGAAAAAAGAAAGCAAAAAAAAAAACACTTCTCAATAATAACAATTTCTTTAATATATTATATTCAAGTTTTTAATCAATGTCCAATCAACTTCAGCCTAATGTTTATTTTCAGACACAAAAATGAAGGTAATAAGGGTTTTCTAAATTTCCAATTTTTAGTATAACCTGGTAGGTGTGCCAATTTCCACTCTGATGAATGGAAACATACAATGCAACAAAGCATGCTTCTACTGAGACAAGAAAATACCTAGACCACAGTATTTGAAGTCAAATGATATAACCCCCCAATCCTCCATTTGTATTGCATGAAAGAAAACTGGTCAACAGCTCATCAAATAGCTGAAACCCTCAAGCACCTACAAATGTTCTGATCAAAAGGTCGTCTTTGCTGTTGAACCAAGAAGATACTAGGGAACCATGATCGATACCAATATTCCAAATCAAACAGAAGATTATAAACCCCAACCAAAGTCAACGCTTTCATACTCAGCCAGGGACATGGATGCAATAATGCGACGCAAAAAGAAATCATGTGGTAACAAGGCCCGGTTTGAAAACCTCTTTAGCAGTGACTGGGAAGAGAAAAAGGTTGGTACCCACCTGGGATCTTTCTGAATGCTATCGATGGACGGGGATCTGGCCAAGGTGCCTTCGGGAGGGAGGGCAGGGCCGGATTTGCTGTACGGAGACTCAACGGAAGGACAATACTGCAGCTGCCGGTAGGGGTCCGCGTAGCTGGAGGCTGGGCCGGCGGCGTAGCTGGCCCTCTGGAAGGTGGCCACGGCAGCGCTCTGCGGGCCATGCTGGCTGCCTGTGCGCTGCAAGGGGACGGAGTCGACACCGGGGGAAGACGGGGCTAGGACAGGAAAGTAGGGACAAAGTAAAAAATTGAGGACCTGCTCACAGAAACGGTTAACCAGGTCTAGGCAGGGGGGAAAATTACACACATACGAAAACAAAAACAAAAACAAGGGTTTGAAAGAATAAAAAAACAAAAAATTCTGTCATATTTGAACTAACACATTCGATGTTACCCATTACAATGATAATTAGCATGCTATTTCAGGAATAAACCTTTCCACTCTAGGACGAAAACGCATCTGCCGTGTGCTTGCTGCTTACCAACCTTCACGAGAAGGTTTGTTAATCGGAAATGTAAACTCTGTGAGGAGCTAAAACCCAGAAGAAATGTAAGGAATATCTTCTAAGAAATCGTGGACAGTGACTTCTTTACTGTTTAGGTTGAGAAAACTCAGAAAGGGCTCGCTCAGGTGATGTTAGGTTAATTCTATTAAGGGTGTGAAAGAAATTTACTAATGTGGTTAATTTCTCCTAAATAAAAGAAAATAAGGAAACGTGAGAGGATGCCGTATGCATGGGGGTGGAGGTGGACACAGGTCCATAGTTAGTACTCGAGCATTAAATGCAGGACTGTCCTAGTTTTTGTAAAGTTTAACAAACACCCACAGGATTTTTATATGCCTCTTTCTCAACTTGAGCTGTCATAGTAACAAATATATTTGGTGAAGGGTGGGCATGGGAGCGGAGATGAAGACCTGCCCAACTGCAACACAAACAAAATAAGGAGCTGACTTGGCTTTTCCAGAAGTATTTGCATCTTTTCAATACGCATAAATTGTTTGGAGAAGATTTGACACCAGTTACTAAAATTGGTTTGACTATTTCCAAACTGAATTTCAGTTTTTTGTTTCCTTCCTGGGTTCTTTGGAGTGTGTTTCCTGTCATTATTTTTATCTGGTTCTCAAAAATACTTGACATCTAAGGTTTAGCTGACATATACAATGAAAATAGCATCTTCCATATGAATAGAATGCAACCTGTTATTAATTGTTGTGATATTTAGCCATGATCAATATTAGATAGCACCTTTACTTTCTAGCATTGTAGATCGGAATATATCCCAAATACAGCCAGTGTCTAGAAGAGGCCATTTATACCATGCAAGCTCTAAGTGGAATTAGTTTCCAATTACGAATCACACCCCACAACTCAGACTTTCTGAGCACTTCATAGTGGACGGTGATAGAGCTTATTTTATCCTCTCTCTCATTAGAAGACATATGTGAAATCAAATACAAAAGAAATTATGTCACATTGAGGAAACAATGTTAATGTTAAAAGTGAAGGATATCCTGTCGAAATGACAAAAAGTTGCAAAGTGACCTGGAGAAACATATCCTAATATGAAAGCTGATTTTAACAGAGTTCAGGGCTTCTCATTCCAATGAACTTTTAATACTTAATCTTATAATAACCAAAACTAGGAGACTAGGCACTGTGACATGGTGAAGACTAGAAAAATATTTAAGAAAACTTTCTAAACAAAAAGTGTGTATTTCCCCAGAAGAGCAGTATTTTGAAATGATGAGGGCTGTCCTGATGGATTAAGTTTCAAAGTCATTGGATTAGACTAATAAACATTAAGTTCACAACCAGAAAATCTGTCTTACTTCTTTATGCAATTTATGGAGCATTTATATTGTCTCCAAAATTTTACAAGCATGTCTAATTAAAATTCATGTTTTAAAATTTATGAACAATGTGCTTTATGTCATGGGGACAGGGGTTAAAAATTCAGGCCAGGGGCTTCCCTGGTGGCGCAGTGGTTGAGAGTATGCCTGCCAATACAGGGGACACGGGTTCGTGGCCCTGTCCGGGAGGATCCCACATGCCGTGGAGCAGCTGGGCCCATGAGCCATGGCCGCTTAGCTTGCGCATCCGGAGCCTGTGCTCCATAATGGGAGAGGCCATAACAGTGAGAGGCCCACGTACCGCAAAAAACAAACAAACAAACAAACAAACAAACAAACAAAAAAACTTTCAGGCCAGGCATAACCATGCTCTTGGAAGAACAAATGCAAAGAGGTAAACAAAATTTCATTTTCTAGAAGAGTTGTGAAAAGCCATCCAGCAAATCAAGGGCAAATGGGGAAAACTAACTATAACCTGACATTTTTCAGATAAATGCATTTTTTCCATTCAGGAACTAAATATCTGCACTTAAGCTTTCTGAAAAGGGTTACTAATATCAGAAAAAAATCCTTTTCTATACGAAATTATTTGTTATTAATACATTAGATATAGTGATTAACAGGAAGGGAGGGCAAAATGGCAGAGATCAGGATTTAATAATGAAACATGAAGAAACACTCTTGTTAAAAAAAATGATAATATAGGCAAGGGAAACAAGCTAACTAGCCACATCAGAAACTCTCAAAGGACTATAAATTTTAAAAGAATAGGGACTTCCCTGGTGGTTAGGACTCTGCCCTTCCAATGCAGGGAGCACAGGTTTGATCCTGATTGGGGAACTAAGATCTTGCAAGCCGCGTGGCACAGCCAGGAAAAAGGAAAAAAAAAAAGGTATTAAAAAAAAAGAATATAGTATAACAAGAGGAGTTTAAGAAAAGCAATCCCAGGAGCAAACAAAAAATTATGCAGAGGATAAGGGAGACTGGGGCAAAACGTGAAAATAAGGTGTGAAATGCAATTAACTGAGTAGAAACAAGAAGGCAACATCTCGGTGTATGAGGAGGGATAAAAGGTGAAGGAAAGTTTATGAACATTGTTAGGCTCAGGTATGTATTCTACTTTGGCGTTTTCAGGAGGGAAATGTCAGGGAACGCGTTCAGAGCTTGGCTTCTGAAGTTAGAGAATCAGGTCGACATCTGGGCTTTTCGGTCAATTGTTTGTATCCAGCAAGAAACTGAGCTCTCAAAGCTCCAGTTTCCTGATTGTAAAGTGAAGAGAAGACAATGACCCCATGGGATCATTGTTTGCTTTAAATGCATGAAATCGTTTAATGCCTAATATGTGCAAAATGTTAAACAAATGAGCTCTTATTATTATCGCCTAACAATGCTGAAATCAGCTCACATTAGAATAGGGATTGTACATATTGCTTTGGAGTGAAAGGCCCTTGCCACTGGATATCAGACTTTATAGCTCCTGTAAGCACTTCATTTGTGTGGACTCATATTTTGTCCAACAACTCTATAGAAGAATAAACATGTCATTCTCACTTTACAGGTGGGAAACTGAGGCACAGAGAGATGATATAACTTGCCCAAATTTGCCTTATATTTAGTAGAGAAGGAATTCAAGCCCTTGCACCCTGCTTCTGGAGTTTATGCTTACAGGTTTATAAGCCGAACTAGGTTTATAACCTCAAATATGTGTATAACTGAATTACCTAACACAGTGAGAAAACTTAGAAAAATGAAGAGAGGCCTAAAATTAAGGATAATGTCTACCAAAAGTACAGAGAAGAGAGATTTATAATAGGAATCAACAATCTGAATATTCTATTGGAAAAAACTATTACACCTTGGTGGGCTAACTAATTTACACCATTTCTCATTTAATTGAATTTACTGAGATATGCAGAAAAATCTAACTTTGTTCATTTATAGGAAAATCAAGAATATGATACATATAGTTATCTTAATTTTATTTTGAAGTGTTCTGAGTCTTCGTTTAATCAATGATACTACTATATTAAGAAAAAAAGAGAGTGGACTATGAAATTTAAGACGGGTAAACAACTTCCAGAAAGATCATATTTGAAAAAAAAATCACAGTCACATTTCTCTCACTTGACAAATGGCCTTTCAGAAGTATCATTCCTGAAGCCATAAGTTTCAACTTTTTTACGTCACAATAAATGGAGTACCTGATGAGAATTTCAAAATATAAAATTAGAACTCAAACTGATACTGTCAAATTCAAATAAATTAGAGACTGATCAATGCAAGGAAAATAATGCAAAATAGCAATACAAATAGGGAGAAAAATACACTATTTTAAAGGATAGATTATATGATCATATAGAAGAAAATGCAAGAGAAACTAAGAGATCTCAAACTAGCCATCGGTAATGTAACAATGTAATACTTTATACTTTTTTAAGCATGAGGTAAAAGACTGATTTCAACACGTTAAAACTGATTTCTCCCTTCTTGCCTCGCCTGTTCAGACTGCGGTGTGTTTGATGCAGACTGTGGCTCTCTATTGATACAGATAAGCCGATACTGATCACACGATTAAAAGACTTTTCTTTAACACAGATTTTCCCTTAACTTCTGTCCTGTTATACTCAGTTGGCCAATAAGTGCATTCGGGTTTTTTGTAAGATGGTACGGAGGAAATCGAAAGGACGTTATGGGCTACGTTTTCTCTCATTTGAGTTTTAGACCTCAGTTGACCAAATCACCCACCTTGGAGGATTGCTCTATTCAACTGAACTTTCTTACGGCAAACATTTGAAGTAAAAGGTGCTTTATCAGCTCTGTAAACACTCCTCTCTCTTCTCACCTGCTCTGCAAACAGCCCCTTCTCCCCTCAGTAAGCTCTTCCAACTCAATGAATCACACTGCTGGTCTCCTTGGGGAGAGTTTAAAAGTAGCCTCTTCGGGGAGATTTTAAAAGTAGCCTCTTCAGCAGTTTACCTGATACTTCACCTTTTCACGCTGCTCATGAAATTATCTGTTTTCCGAAGAGCTACACAAATAAAGGTCTAGTGCGTAAAGGGAAAAAATAGATGTTTTATGGGTTGTATTTTGTTTGAAAGAAGGGAAGGGAGATCCTTTTTAATAAAAGCAGACATTCTATTTTGATGAGGATAGATGGTTACATGCATTCTTTACTGACAATGGAAAAAAAGGAGAACAGAATAAAATACAAGACTCTGGCACATGAAGAAACTTGGGAGATGGAATATAAAGTAGGGTTCAACAGAAGAAAGAAAAAGCATTTATTTTTGTTTTCGTATTATTTATCTTTGCTTTTATGTATATTTGTACATAGAGAGATATTAAAACATAAAATACTTTTACACATGTTATAAAATACAAAGTAAGCAAACAATAAGCTGATTAAATAACATTCCTTCTGCAAGCTCAGAAAATAAAAATGGCTTAGGTGACAATGGGTCCAAAAACATGGCCTATATACCTTTAAAATTATTACTTAAATAATAACAAATCTATCATTTCAGGGATGAGGAACCTTCACCACCCAATCCACTATATTCCCAGTAGTATTATCATCTAGAACTGAATTATACATGTCTTCCAATTTTCTGCACTCTGCACAGGTTGATCCAAGCTAAGCTCAATGGAAAAGTATTCAAGGGTAAATTTAACATAATCTTTTAACTTCATATGTCATTATTTTTGTGGGGGAGAGGCATTTAATGCAGGATTATTATTAGTGTTGATGTTGATTACTGGTGTTGATGTTGCTGTTTCTAAATTTTATCGACTGTTCTACCAGCAAACACTCTGCTCTCCTTCAGCTGTAATTAGACTTTATTTACACCATTTTAGGTGAATTGATATAGGTAAGCATCTGGAAGCTCTTCTTGGTTTTAAGATGATATTTATCACTGGGCTCATTAAAAATTTCCAGTTGGGTAATCATGTGCCCCTGACTTTTTAGATTTAAAAGAGGTAAAAATTTTAACTAAGAGGTTATGGAGGATCTAATTTGACTTGCTCCAGTGGGAAGCAATCATTTTTACAATTTGAAGTAACAGCCTTTAATAAGTAATAAACTGTTAATATTCCACCTTTTGTGGACTCAAAAGATGAATTTTATTGAAAATGTTATTTATATTTTATTGAAGAATAGCAATAAAATTTTATGAATATGAAGGTTCTATGTAATCCCTCTATAACTTTATGAAGTATTGACTATTACTGCAGAAAGTTAAGTTTTTTTAAAAATGCTTTCTCCATATGGGCAAATATTTTCATCCCATTCTTATTTCTTGTTATATTGCAATATTTGTCAACCTCATAAGGATATTTAGCAGGTTTTCTCCTTGCAGCGTACCTACGTTAATTCATTCTTTATTAGAAGCTGACATATTCATCACAGAAAACTTGTTTTCTCCACTCAGGATCACATTTATCCAAAAGGAAATGCATGTGACTATCAACCCAGCCAATGTTGGCCATTTTTGCTAGTTTAGAAAGATGTGTTTGGGGGGTTGTCAGAGTCAAGTATTTACGTTCATCAAATGACTCCTAAGTTGATAGTCATTGATATGTTTGAGTTTGAAATAAAAATCTGTGTCATCTTAATAGACTCTAGCATAAGCAAATCCATGAGAGTCACACGTTCTTTGTCTGGCTGTGTTCCTTATTATATAAGCTCTGGTTTGGACAAGGCTTATCCCGGACAAAAGGTACATTCTATTTAAACCGACGCCCAAATTAAAAGTGTGCCTCTTTAAATTTTCATTGTGCAAGAAGTAAAGACTCAGATGTTGGGTGAATGGTCCTGAAGAGCAGGTGGGGATATTCACTCTACTGCCCCACTCACAGCTCAGTGGCCTGGTCTTCTGCTGCAGCCATAGCATCCTTGCCCAGGGAGCATGGATGCGTCTGATAAGAGGGTCCCCTCTGGGGAGCCCTGTTGAGTGGTGACCACTGCTGATTCAGGAAGTGACCCTTTTATGTTCTCTCGTGTTGCTAGATCTCTGGAGCCACCATGCTGGCTCCTGTCTCAGTCCTGTCCTGGTGCCCCTAGGGGCAGATGCTCTACTGTCTCTGCCACCCTATAAAGTCACATCTGGGCCCAGGGAGGCTGGGGGGTCATCCTCCGAGCCTGCTCCCTTCTGCTGGGACAGAGTGGGGGAAAAGGTCTGTGGTTTTTGTTGCCAACTAGAAGCTGCCACTTGCCACCTGCCTCTACAGGGATGAAATCACAAGCTGCTGTGACCGTTGACCTTCAACACCCCCTGAAAGGAGTTCAAGGTGGAGATGAGGAATGATGCACTCTGTGCTCTGGGAAAAACTGGCAGCCCAAGTCTTCAGATAGTTAGATACTTTCAGGGGAAGATTTTATGAGCTCACTTCTTGCATCTCCTCATATCTAGAAAAGCACTAAAATCATTAACGGTGACATCTGCTCCTGGTGACTAGCAGAAACCTTCTGCAAAAAAGATGTGCCTGATTGCATGTACTCCCCTTTCACCAAAATCACATCTATACTGACCTTCCCCCCTAGCTCTTTGGACCAGTTCCTCAGAGCTATCTGAGATGCTGTCTCCCAGGCTATAGTCCTCATTTTTTTTTTTTTTTTTTTTTTTTTTTTTTGGCGGTACGCGGGTCTCTCACTGTTGTGGCCTCTCCCGTTGTGGAGCACAGGCTCCGGACGCGCAGGCTCAGCGGCCATGGCTCACGGGCCCAGCCGCTCCGCGGCATGTGGGATCTTCCCAGACCGGGGCACGAACCAGTGTCCCCTGCATCGGCAGGCGGACTCTCAACCACTGCGCCACCAGGGAAGCCCTATAGTCCTCATTTTGCCTCAAATAAAACTTAACTCACACCTCTCACGTTGTACATTTTTTTTTCATTTGACATTGTCTAGTACTGGCTGGGGTGCCTGAGCAGGAAGGATCAGAGCTAGGTCTGGGATGCGGGCAGAAGACCCTCTTCAGACCATGCTCCCTGGCACAGCAGTGGCCCACAGAGTGCTGGCCCAGCTGAATAAAATCCGATTGATTTCTTGTGTGTGAGTTGTGAACCCTGTTGTATGTTTTACCATCCACCAGCCTGGAGTGAGAGAGGGGAGAAGTGGGATTTGTCAACACTGATTCTCTGACACGCACACAAATGTATACAAATGCACGTACGTAAGGCTCTGACATTATGGTTAGGAAGCTTTTTGGTTTGGGAAAGGCTCGAGGACCTTTTTGAACACCCAAAGGTAGACTGTGCTTCTTGTCTGAATCGGGATCTAAGTCAGTCTTCAAAATAAAGTAACAGGGGTGAGAGGGTAACTATGGTGGCTAAGACGGAGGGATGGAAAAAACATGGCGGTAGGTTGGGTATAGGGGGAGAAGCTAACTGAGAAATCGCCTTTG
This sequence comes from Mesoplodon densirostris, assembly GCF_025265405.1. Lineage (NCBI taxonomy): Eukaryota > Metazoa > Chordata > Mammalia > Artiodactyla > Ziphiidae > Mesoplodon > Mesoplodon densirostris. Next base: position 9,933,068 of record NC_082663.1, read on the forward strand.
GAGGGGAAGTTTAGGGAGCTTCAATCTGTCTCATCTTCGAGGACTACAGCTGTTTCCTGCTCTTCTCGGTACAGTCATCTTGGTGTATCTCTCAGCTCTAGCACAATCTGTAACTCAGGATGGCCTTAGTGGTGCTTGGAAAGGGAGGCCCAGGGATGGGGTCAGCATGGGCCTGAGCAGGGATGGGAGAGAAGAGTGGCCACAGGAGATAATGCCCGGGACCCTGAGCCAGGTGGAAGCAGAGCTGAAGAACAGAGGGACCAAGAGTGGGTGCCATTCCACAGCCCCACTCCCTACTGAGAAACTAAAGGATGACCTGGGAGGGCGTCAGGAATCGTGTATAGTGCAATCTTGAGTTACATGTTATCTAGGAAAGAAACGACAGTATGTGTTGTTTTGTGCTTTTTTTTTTTTTCTTTTTTTTTTTTTTTACAGTTAAGGTCATTTTAATTTTGCAATTGTATAAAGAGGACGGGAGTTTTTTTCCCAGTTTTTCCTGTGAGAGGAAAATACATATTAGTAAGTAAAATTATTTCAGTTTAGTTGAATTTGTGCCAAATCTAAGCAAGCGAGTCAGGCATCCAAGAAACGAATCTGAATGGTTGACCGCTCAAAGGAGTTACTTTTGAGCCTCTGACTCCAGTGTCACCAGTTGAGGGATGTCCTTTTCTCTTCTGTAATGATCCTGCTTGCTTAATTTTGAGTATGTTCTATTTTGTTGGTGCTGTTCTTAATACTCTGTCTTCATTGTTGTCTGGAATATTCATTTAGCCTTTAATATATTACCTTCTGTTACCAGTTATTTTTTTCCTATTTTAGGTCCTTCTCTGAAACTAAAATGAGCATGTGTGAGGACAAAGAGTTGGTTTAAGCTTCTTTGGACCTGAAGCCCATCGAGCACGTGGTTTGTTTTCAACAGATATTATCTGATTAACACAGGACACAGGAAATCCTGATGCTCTCTAGATGAGAATGGGTGTATATATATTTTTATTTTTATTTATTTATTTTTGTGGTACGCGGGCCTCTCACTGCTGTGGCCTCTCCCCTTGCGGAGCACAGGCTCTGGACGCACAGGCTCAGCGGCCATGGCTCACGGGCCCAGCCGCTCGGCGGCATGTGGGATCCTCTCGGACCGGGGCACGAACCCGTGTCCCCTGCACCGGCAGGCGGACTCTCAACCACTGCGCCACCAGGGAAGCCCTTTATTTTGTTTTTGAATGATGATTTTTACAAATGCAGGGTCAACCAAGATGACTGTTAAGAGCCCAGGTCCCAGGGCAAAACTGCCTGGGTGTGAAGGTTTAAAGACTGGCTCCGTACCACCTGTGTGACCTTGGGCAGATTACTCAACATCTCTGTGCCTCAGTATTCTGATTCGTAAAGTGAGCATCATAATAGCACCTCCTTCATAGGTTGGTTCTGGGGATTAGTAAATACATTCAAAGCCTTGAGGACCATCGCTGAAAGTGGCAGACATGCTATATGCTTTGTCATCCTGTCTCACCTGCTTGATGCTATGGCACCACCTAGTAATTCCCAAATTGTTAAGGCCAATACACTTGACTTCACCCCCAAGTGGGGATTCCCTCAAGAGCAGCAAGTGGCCTTCAACTCCCCTGCCCCAGTCTCCTGGAAGTATCCTCTGGAAATGCTCTACAGGTGGAACTGAAGGACCTCTGGCCAGTGGCCTTACTTCACAGCAGAGAGGTAAGGCTGAAGAGTCACCTTGGCCACTGATCTGAGCCAAAAGCTAGTGACCCCAGAACAGTTCAGGTCTAACAGGCCTCGTAAGAACCTGTCCTCCTCTCCCAAGGAATTAGGGTATTTGCTCTGACTCTGGAAGCTTCTTAAAGGTCTGTACCAGTGGTGGCACTAAGTGTGGGGTGTGTATAGCACAGAGGATGTGAAAAATAACCCTCTGGATATGGAAAAGTATTTTCTATTTTTTTGGTTGCACCGCATGGCTTGTGGGATCTTAGTTCCCCGTTCAGGGATCGAACCGGGGTCCCCGACAGTGAGAGCACGGTGTCCTAACCACTGGATCACCAGGGAATTCCTGGGAAAGAAATCTTAAAATGTTTCTTTATTGAAGTTTAATCTTGCCTTTACTAGATATAATTTAATACTATTGTATAATATGTATGTAATTTATAAGTGAGAGATATATACCCGTATTAAAAGCATTTTCTCAAACATGTGGGTTCTGATAGAGACAGTTCCTGGAGGTGCAAGTTTAGCTGGGAAAGGGTAAGGACTTGAAATGAATTCAGGATAGAAACAGGGAGTAACCTGAGCAGGTGTGAGGGAGAGAGGGCTTGTGGCTTTATGCTTAGGAGCTGGAGAGGTGGCTTCTCCCCACCTGTCCTCAAGAGACCACTCATGCACTTCTGTAAATTTTCATAGTGTTGTGGAAATCAGCATATTTCCTCAAAAGTGCCTCAAGTTCAAAGATGCGGGCAGGGATGGTGTCTTGGGCATCTGGATGGCACACCTCAACAGATCTCGGCCAGGGCAGAGGTTACTATTAGTGGCAAAGGGCTGGGCAAACAGATTGTCCCCTCTGAAGCACTCAGAGGATACTCCTGCCTTCTCTCAGAGGAGAGATAGGAGAAAAACACTCGTTTATTCATTCAGCCTGGTTCTCCACTGATGGCTTAGAACGGGGGTCAGCAAACTTCTGTAAAGCACCAGTAAGTAAGTATTCTCAGCTTGACCAACCATATGGTCTCTGTCACTATTCAACTGGGCTGCTGCAGGGTGACAGCAACTACAGATGATCTGGAAACAAAAGGGTGGGGCTGTATTCCAATAAATGTTTATGGACTCCAAACTTTGGATTTCATATGACTTTTACATATCCCCAAATATTATCCATCTTTTGACTGCAAACCATTTAAAAATGTGATCATCGTTTTTAACGCACAGGCACTACTACAACAGGTGACGAGCTGGATTTAGACTGTGAGCCACAGTTTGCCAACCCCCGTCTTAGAGAAAACACTACTTTTGTTGTCGTCATTGTTCTTTTTTGTTGTTGTTGTTAAATGTGAACATCATTCCTGGTCCTTAATTTGCGATCGATGAATGAAATATTTTTTTTCCTATTGTAGCTAATTTTTCATTAAACCTCCAGAAGTTTATCAACGAGAGCTAATTCTAAAAGCCTATGAATATGGAACAGAGAATCAACATAATCCCTTTTGTTGTCAGTTTTTCTTCAAATTAGATATTGAATGGCACTGAGATTTTTATCTTTGTCTTTTATAAGGAGTGGGTGGAAATAAAATTACCCTAGTTAATAATATGCAACAAGCTAAATGTTAAAATAGCTCAGCCTCAGACTGGAGTAGATTTAGCAGGCTGAAGGCGAGAGAAACTCTGACAGAAGAATAAATGGGTATTCTTTCTACCTCAACTAAGATATGTACTATTAACACTGGATGGCATTTACAATGTCAAGAGTAAAATCAAGGAGTATCTTGTGCTTTTCTTCCTATGATGCGGTGAAAGACTGAAATGTAAATATCAATAATCAGCTAGAAAAGCAACATAGCTTGCCTGGATTTCAAAACATATAATTTAGTATCATAATGTAGTTTAACAAAATTGCTATGATCTACTTCTTGGGAACTGGAAGTTACAACAGGCTGAAGATGCAGTGCCCGGTGCCAAGGCCTGGACCAGAGCTTCCGCATCCCCATACCTCGGCCCCTGCCCGGGATAATGTGTATCATTAGAAATGAAGGAGACAGCTCAACTGTCTGCAAACCGGCAGCATAATGTTTTCTAAGCTAACTTAGCCATGGGAGGCTTTAGAGGAAGTGCAATTCTCACTATCTTCTTAATGATATTGATTTTACAGTTAAGATAAGTGTGCTCTAGCACATTTAATCGTGACACTTGACCAGTTATTTTGCAAATGGCTTCATGCTCTGGAAAACACTTGTCCTTCTTCACGTGGCCTAAGGTTGTGTCAATTCAAAATATATATTTAATCCAGGAAAGCTATACAGTTGAGTGAACCTTACGCAATTGCCAATAGCCGACTTTTCAGAAATAATTTCATATGATTCAACCTAATAGTGTGTATGAAATAAATTCTCAGTTGGCTTTACAAAATATGCTACATTTTTTAGTAAATATGCTTCTTTCCCACCAAGCTTGCCAAACAGGTAGACTGTGTCATTAAAAAAAACACTTACCAGCATGAGGCATATGCCTTTATATGTCCTGTACAGTGATTGTGCTTTCCTAAAGTAGTTATATTCATTAAATACGTTAATAATGATGTACAAAAAATTGGTACTGCTTCCTTCGATTTCCCTGTGTGACAAAATGAGCTGACAACACCCCTGTACTTATTTACAATCTAGTCAGGGAGCTAAAGTGGAGTCATATTTGGTTTCTATCCTTATCACAAACATTAACGAGAGAAGCAGGTCATATCATAATGCTTCTGAGGAAACAGAACATACACACACATACACACACATACACACACGCACACACACACACACACACTTGTCTGTGGACAGGCCCCCTCTGTGGACAAGCCACCTCTGTGGACAGGCCACCCTCTGTGGACAAGCCACCCCTCAGTGGACAGACCCCTGTCTGTGGACAGGCCCCCATCTGTGGACAAGCCACCCCTCTGTGGACAGACCACCCCCGTCTGTGGACAGGCCCGTCCTCTGTGGACAGGCCCACCCCTCTGTGGTCAGGCCCGCCCTCTGTGGACAGGCCCACCCCTTTGTGGACAGGCCCACCCTCTGTAGACAGGCCCACCCTCTGTGGACAGGCCCACCACTCTGTGGACAGGCCTGCCCTCTGTGGACAGGCCCGCCCTTTGTGGACAGGTCTCCCATTGGGGTCCTGAATACACACCTGTGCTCGTGCGGTACGTGCCCGTGTGTGTTGGCGGCAGAGGGTCCCCCTGGCTCTGGCTGAGACTCCTCATGGGGGGCTTCTGATAGACACGGTCTTCATAGATAGGGTCTATGTGGTGCTCTGGGGACTGCAGGGCCCGCAGCTCCGGGCCCAGGTGGCCGTGCTGGCTGCTGTATGAGGCCCGGGACCCAGCTGAAAGGAATGGACAAGGAGACAGTAAGACCCGACCAACATTCAAACAGAACTTGTTTTAACAAAGACATATTTGAATTTGGGGGGTACAGGAATGTTGAAATCTGCAGAAAATCAAATGATTGGCAGCAAGAGGTCAAGCTAATCAGCTTATCTGCATCACCCAGCTGCCTTGCTTTGTGCCCAAACCTGATCTCTGTATAAGGATGATAATGATTCTGAGATAAATCCCCATTGAACAGGGCCAGTGAAACAGCATTTTTCCCAGCCTAACGAATGTAGCAGGTTTCCTCACTAAAGAAATCAGGCAGACTGAAGTCAAACCTAAAAAGCTCTTATTATCCCTTAGTCCTTGCACCTGAAATTTTACAACAGGAATTCTTATTTAAAACGATGAGCAAATGCATAAGCCATGGTGGCAAGCCATCCTGATGTTGTTCTTGAAAAGTGGACCAGAATTTGTTCTCTCGTCACCAGTTTTTCCCTGGACAATGAATGAACCAAAACGTTCGGACTTAAGTCGTCTAAATCCCTGAGAGAAGCAGATTTTAAAGAAAAAGGTTTTCAAGTTACATTTTCCTTTACTCTTACCCTCCAAATGGAAGGATCTACATTTCGTCTACCTTCCTCTGAAACAGTTCAAATGGTTGCCACAAACTGGTTTAATTTATAAATCGAGGCTACACAGCATTTGCCTGTAGTGTTTGTAAATCCTTATTTGTGTCTTTTTTCTTTTCTTTTCTTTCTTGCACTGTATAGGAAGAGGTGTGGCTTTGAAGCAGTGCTGTGGGACAGGGAATCTCTGCACAAGAGGAAACACTTTCATGAGGGTTAAGAGCTTGAGTTGACACACAAAAAAGAAGACGTTGACTGAGAGCGAATATTTTGTCTGAGGGAAAGCCAGGGTCACAGGAGTAGACATGCCAGGAGAATCATCTCCACGGGGACAGATGGAGTGGAGGACATCTAGGAACAGTGGAGGGGCATCAAGGAGAGACGGTTATCTAACAATGGTGAGTACAGAACACACACAAAACCCCAACGAGGCTACAGATGATTTTAGCAAAGACCCTTCAGCTAACTCTCCAAAGCTAATCACCCGCATGGCACGCTGGGATTTAACTGTCAAGTGCCTTTGAATAGTCCCAACTGGGAGCCCTCCATGCCAGCTTGAAGTTAGAGGGAGTTGGAATTCCTTGATTTTGGTAGTGTTTGTGGACAGTTCTCCCTCTGTCCTGATGCTCCCCGGCCTTCCCCGGTGGCCACCTTAAAGCCAACATCTTCAGTGCTCAGTGATGGGGCTGTTTCTTCAGAATGATCTAACCCCAAAAATTTTGATATTCTTATCTATTATATTTGAGGACAAAGCCATTCAAAAGTTTTGAAATTGCCAACAGATAAAGGTTTTACTGGTATACTTTACACAGGCTGCTTTACATTTAAATCAACAGAGAATAGAGCAATTCTTAAGGACTGGGGCAGTGCTAAGACTTCTATGAATTCCGTCTGGGTAACAAACACGGAATGTTTTGAGCAAAGGAAGGGAATCAAGTAGGCAAGTTCCTTACCTTTCCCTTTGCTAGTAATTAAATATTCTGATTTAGAGAGCGCTCAGATGAGTGATAGATTCAAAATAACTGTTTTACATAATTAGGTTCATTGCATCTGATTTATCAAATGCCAACATCACACTGCATATTATCACATGCTCATATTTTCCAGGAATCTATTTAAGTACGATATGCCTTGAGTTCCTGCTGTCAGTGCTTTCTACCTCTGAAGGTTTTGATAATATTGCCAAGGACTTACAAGTGTAAAAAACAAGGAAACAGTCATTACATCCAAATGTCAAATAGTTAAATAAAAGTTATCCATCCCTGGTAGATTTAGAGGTGTAACTTGATCACCATTCCTTGATTCTAAGCAGCCAAAAATATCCAACAATGAACAGTAAAAGGACCTGCTGATCTTTTAAGTGACGACATGAGCTGAGGGTATGTGTGAAAATCCTCTTCTTATAAGCATTTACTGGGCATAAGGAAATTTTTATTAGTATCATAAGTCAGAAATTAATGGCCAAGTGTCCTAAGCAAGGAGCAAGGATCTTAAGATAAGGCCTACCTCTGTGGATATCAGAATTTCTATGTGCTGGTATTAAGGAAAATGCAATAGTACAATTATTAAATATTTGAAGAGTATACTACACTTTTTTATTAGCATGCTTTTGATAGAACTGTAAGTTCATAGTACTTCCCTGTGGAGACACTTGTACAAAATACCTTTGCATAGGGCCTCCCTGGTGGCGCAGTGGTTAAGAGTCCGCCTGCCGATGCAGGGGATACGGGTTCATGCCCCGGTCTGGGAGGATCCCATATGCCGCGGAGCAGCTGGGCCCGTGAGCCATGGCCGCTGGGCCTGCGCATCCGGAGCCTGTGCTCCGCAACAGGAGAGGCCACAACAGTGAGAGGCCCACATACCGCAAAAAGAAAAAAAAAAAAAAACCTTTGCATATTTAAGCATTATGCATAGAGCTAAGGCATTTTAAACCAAGCATTGTTTGCACTCCTTTTATCCACTGTGGTCAGGTTTTAGTTGCTCGTGGCTGGGTGGGCACAGTTAATGGGAAAAGAGACAGAACTAGGAGAAAAAAGAGGGGCAAGGAATTAAAGGCTAAAAGTGCAACTTCTGGAATTCATGCCCTCTACCACTCTTGCTCAAGAAAGAACATATCAGGCCCCTACTAACAAGGCCTGTTTTATTTTGGGCAATTTCAAGAAAAAAAAAAATCTCACACAACCTCTTCTCCAAATAGGTTCCAAAATTTCATGAGATGGTGTATACATTTGCTGATTCAAAGAAAATACACTTTTCTTGATACATGCACCCCAGTGTTCATTGCAGCACTATTTATACTAGCCAGGACATGGAAGAAACCTAAATGTCCATCAACAGAGGAATGGATGAAGAAGACGTGGTATATATATACAATAGAATATTACTCAGCCATAAAAAGGAATGAAATTGTGCCCTTTGCAGAGACGTGGATGGACCTAGATACTGTCATTCAGAGTGAAGTAAGTCAGAAAGAGAAAAGTAAATATCGTATATTAACGCATATATGTAGAATCTAAAGAAATGGTATAGATGAACTTATTTGCAAAGCGGAAGTAGAGACACAGATGTAGAGAACAAACATATGGACACCAAGGGGGGAAGTTGGGGGTGGGATGAATTGGGAGACTGGGATTGACATATATCCATTACTATGTATAAAACAGATAACTAATGATCACCTACTGTATAACACAGGGAACTCTACTCAGTGCCTGTGGTGACCTAAATGGGAAGGAAATCCAAGGAAGAGGGCATATATGTATACATGTGGCTGATTCACTTTGCTGCACAGCAGAAACTAACACAACATTGTAAAGCAACTATACTCCAATTTAAAAACAAGAAAAAAAAGAAAATATGCTTTTCTTTAGTAGTAATTTTCTTTTACCATCACGTTCTATTTGACAGTGAGTGCTCAGCATTAACACTGGGCTCAAAACACCATTAGTAAACATCTGCATCTTTGCCAGAAACTGGAACAATGGTAACAAGGAAAAATGCTGGAGAAACTCTGACTTCGTTAAAATGTCACAGACGTCCAGGCCAATTATGTTGGTGGAGAACAATTCTGAGAGCCTCACCTTGACCAAGCTGAGGGCTCAGAACAGCAGTGTGACAAAGGGCAATGGAAACATGGATGGGCCCAAGAGAAAAGGGAAAGCAGACCCCACGGACCAGCCCAACTGCATCAACCGGTCCCCCGCCATTGCAGACCCAGGTCATGCAACTATAATACCTGTGTCCAGACTTTATGACCAATTTCTGCCACAACACTTACAGCATCCAATGTTAACCTTTCAATGCTATCATATGTTTTTACTCGTCCTACTTCTCCTCTTCAGAAGACAAAGTTTGGGTCTAGAGAGCCCAGGCCCTGGCAGTGTTCATATATAGTATGTTTCTGAAATCAGTGGGTTTGAAGACTCACATCTGAAGCATGAATGCTCAGCTTACAGGCTAAGAGAGGTTGTGATCCAGGAGGGCTGAAGGGTAGTGTAACAACCACGTGGGTGCTCTGTGCAGGCCAGACACTCCTGCATGGCCAGGAGTCCTGGAGGACTGGGAAGAACCTGCAAATGGATGTAGGAACAGGCTTGAGACATTGGCTGCACAAGAGCTACCATGAGTCCTAGGACCTCCGTCACTGGCCCACTGCTGCTAGGGCTGACTTGGAAGGATGCGCAGATGGTTCAGAACAGATCACTCCTGGCCACTCAGCTGTGGTGCTGGTAATGAGAGGTGAGAGGAAAGGTTCAGCTCTGTGGAAGAGATGTGTAACCAAGCAGGACACTATGGGGTCTTCCTGGGACAGAGCCCTCTCCCCATGTCCTCTGCTGTAGGTCCTCTCTGAAGTACCTTGATAACAGTATCTGATGCATGCTTCCTGAGTTGTTTTACAGATGCTAAAACCACCACCAAATGGAAGAAATTAACTACTGGATGACCGTGAGCCCCGAGACCTACAGTTGCCTAAGGATTGATCATGTTAACTGTCCTGTTACCTCACCATCAACCAATCAGAGAACTGTGCACGATCACATACTCTGTGACCCCCTCCCTCACCTGGCTTTTAAAAATGCTTTGCTGAAACCCTTCAGGGAGTTTGGGGTATCTTGAGCACGAGCCACCCATTCTCCTTGCTTGGCCTTGGCCCTGCAATAAACCTTTCTCTGATCCAGTCGTTGACGTTTGGGTTTGTTTGGCCTCACTGTGTGTCGGGCACAGGAACTTGCATTGGGTAACAGATGGAGGTATGGGCTCCAGGGGCTCAGAGGGCAGAGTGGACCCTGGAGAGTAGAGGGGCCCTAGACCTGGGACATCCCCTGGAGCTCTGTAGGTACCTTCACTCCAGCACCACCACTTACAAGAGCAACTCCTACACAGAAGTGTAAGCAGGTAGGTTAGGGGGTCCCTGGAGAAAGAGAACCAGGAATGGCTTTCTTGACAGAAGAGAACCCATTTTGGCCTAAGCCATTTTGTGATCTACGCCTGGCTTCAGTGCCTGCCGTTGAACAGATCTCAGTAATTAGTGATCTTAAGGGAGGGAATGCAGAAACAAGGGAGGAGCATTCAAGAAACAACAGTGCAGCCTTGGGGCAGGGTCCTGGTTCCTTAAGGGATATACATAACAATATACCTTTGAGTTCTGCTGAAGCTAAAACCCTCACTCAGGTAGAGGATGGAAGGATGATGCTGACCTTCCTGACTTCAATCAGCTAAAGCTTGGCCTCTGTCAACCTGGGCCCCAATTCTATGCTGAATTCTCCTCTGCTCAAGCCCCCTCATGAATATGCATGGACCTTTAGCTTAAAACGTCCCCAATTTTGCTGTTTGGGGAGACGCTGCTTTGGCAGAGATCCCCTGTGTTCTCCTTATTCGCTGCAAGTAATAAATCTTTCCTCCCCCTGCTCTTTGGCTTGTTTGTGGCTCTTGGCTCAACACCCACCAAGACGTGAACCCAGTTTCTGGGGAACAGAAGCTTGAAAGCATGGCTGCCCCTCCAATTCTGCACACAAAAGGGGGCCTTAGGAGCACAGACGCATAATGTCCAACAGTCTGAAGTAAACTCAAATAGCATCTAAAGTAGTAATTCTATTCCTCTTTTCTTTTGTCATTTTTTCCCCAAACAGACTGAAATAGGGAGCCATGATTTGGGCTCCAGATCTGTGTTTAACCAGCTGGGCAAATCAAGGCAAGTCATTGAACCTCTCTGAGCCCTGGTTACGTCTAGTGTAAAAATACAAATAATAGTATGTGTTTGTATGACATGGCATTGTGGGAGGATCAAGGTCAGAAAAATCTGTGTGAAGGGCTGTGCAATTGATAAAGCAGCGTAAAAATAGGTATTCTCATGTCACTCGATCTTAGAATCAAGAAATTGTTATCTCATGAAAATACATCTTTTGATTCTAAAACACAATCAAACACTATAATTTAAACGATCAAAAACAACTTAAGAGATTTAACTGTGAAATATTATAAATGGAAAAAAACTGATAATTTTGTGAAGTATTATTGGAAAATGTAAATTTTAAGGTTTTATTTTTCCTTAAAATATTAATGTTGCTTTTTAATGGATAATTGTAAAGAATGAAGGAAGGAATGAAGTTCAAAGGGAAAGAAATATTGAAATAACCAAGAGAAGGTGGAATCCTTTTTAGAAAGGGATATGGCATAAATTAAACCTGCTGAGCAAAGATAACAAACATCTGCTGATCCAGAAGGAAGCCAGTGACAAACCTGCAGGGAGTTCTTGACACGGAAAATAATTAAGAAGCTGAAAGGGTCAAGTATCCTCACTGCCTTGCTTGTCTCACGCCTCCACCCCACAGAGAGAGAATCCAACAGGCTCTGTTCCATTTGACCAGCAATAGCAAACACTTCTAGACTGATGTGCAAATAAATTTCTACTTGCTAGATTTTACATAGAGCGTTTACCTGTGCCAGTTAATCCATATTGATTGATACGTTCACTCACTTAACACATATTTACTGAGGGAGCAACTTCTAGGAGTATTCGACACTATGATGCTTAAGACACAAAAGGTCCCTGGCCTTGAAAATAAGTCAGTCATCACATTTAGAGATAAAGGTACTGAAGGAAAATAAAGTAGGGTGGGGAGGGTAGATAGTGTCAGTGGGTATACTGTTTTCATATGGTGGTCAAGAAAGTTCTTTATGAGGATGTGACATTTCAGCAGAAGACTACTTAAGGGAGCAGTGCTGGAGGAAGATCCATGTGTTTCTCAGATAGAGGGGACCAGAAGTGAGAGCAAAGGCTCTCTGTCGGAGAGTCAATTCAGAATACTTACAGAAGTGATTTTATTATCTATTTAATCCATATTGTCTTTTAAAAGAAATGCCAGTTAGTATATGAACCCTTTATAAGTTCATACCACAACTGATTATAAAAACTGAACAGATATTTTTTAACTCACAATTTCACAATCACAGTAACCACGTTTTCAGCAAAAGGATTTGAAATATTCAACAGGAGATCACACATAAGGAACTCATGAGAACTGCATGACCAAAGATTCAGCTCAAATACATATATATATATATGTGTGTGTGTGTGTGTGTGTGTATGTATACACACACATACATACATATATATACACACACATACATACATATATATATTTGCATTTGAATTTTCACTCCTTAGAATATGATTAGTTCTCAAATCTTCATTTCTTCCTTGCAGAATCATCTGCGAGACTTTGAAACACTGATTCCCGAACACAACCCCCAAAAGATTCTAACTCAGTCCATCTAATAGTGAAGCAGCGAGGTGCATTTAATGGGCACCCCATGCCTCATCACTCTACTACAGGAATCACCCTGACAGCCTCCCTGTTCCAGATAAATCAAAGAGAGAGGAGACAGGCATATCCGAAAGAAATCAGTATCTAATGTGTTACAACCCTCAATTTACCACTTCTTGCTTTCTTCAAATAATATCATTTACTACCACATTACGCCAATTACTTTACTGAACAGAACGAAACAAATTCATTCTGTTTTTCACTGGGACCCATTCACATTCTCTTATTTCTATACTATACAATTTCTGGCTCTCTCATTCAATGTGAATTCACTTGCTTTTGCAAAGAAACAATGTTTGCAGTGTTTCCAAATGAAGCAATGTTTTATTTGGAAATATCAATATTAGGTTCTTAAGGACACACTGCCATTGACCTGTTCACTTCAAATTTGGGAGCCAGTTTCACATACTCATTTGCAAATAAATGGAAGGAGGAAAAGAAGGACCTAAATGACATACTGGTCAGTGGACCAGAGAAAGCTGACTCGATGAGTTTGTGCCCTGGTGGCAGAACTGAGTGCTTTCATTTCTGAGATAAAGAGTTGTCTTCAGAAGAAGAGCTATAACCTTCTTGTGCTATGAAGTAAAGTTCAAAGTAAAATCTAAGAATTCAGGGTTTAAAAAAAAAATTCTGTGTGCAATCAGTTCATGCATTGCTATTTATTAGTGAAACCATATTTTTGAGGGGCAAAATAGGACTTTTATAGAGACACATAGAGCCTGGAATAAAAGCAGATTTCCCCTTGCAAATCCCCACTGCACCTCTTCCTTGCTGAATGCTCTGATTTCAGGGTATGTTCCCTGCAGGTACGTTGGCATCACTAGGCGACGTGGCCAAGCAGCATGGCCTGTGTAGGCAGAATGCCTTCCCTCTGTGAGAGTTTATGGCTTTGAACTAGTTATTTTGTGGACTTTGAACTTCTTAAAAAGTCTGGCTTGATATTTGTTATCATTAAACTCCTGGGAGAAAAATGACCTCAGCAAAAGCACTTTCAGAAATACAAAAGGTCACATAATTTTGGTTAACTTTTTAATATCATAAATGCGTTCTAAGTAAATTGCCAAGAGATGCAAATATTACACCTTAGATGTAAGAAATTCTCACCATGATACTTACTTGATTTATTCTTGATTTTTGCTTTTTGACACAAATCAAAATTACAAAATCTACTTCTTACACCTATGCCAATTCACATATTAATTTCAGTATTTAAAGGACCTCAAATATTTCCTGTATATCTTGAGTCAAGTCCATGCACTAAATTTCATTTGCAAATGATCATCATTCATTGAATTAGTTTGACATCTTATCTCATATTGTTATAAATATTAAAATATATGGACACATTTCCTACACTATAGGCTATGAGCATATTTGTTTGGAAGGGAGATTATTAATTCATTTGTATTCAGTGGTAAAATTGTACTGAAGCTTAATAATTTCAATGTAACAAACAGGCCATCTGATGATATAAAATGATTCTATAATAAGTCTGTTTTGGAAAGCAAAAAATTTCCTCCTGTTTCATCTTTTTCATAAATCCTAGATTTTTCCTATATTTTGCCAACAGCTCTGCTGCTATCACGAAGAACTTGAGCACTCACATAGTCTCTGACAATGAATAAATGCAGAAGCATTTGCTTCTGTAATTTTCTTGATAAAGTTTCCAGTGCAACTTATTGTAATCATGACACTTTACCTCATCTTTTACCAAACGAATACTGTCATCTATTGGGGCTCAAATACTTTCCAGTGAGAATAATTTAAAGGCCAAAATCCCTGGTCAGGATGCAGCAGTAAGTGTGTCCCTGTGATCTTATTCCCTTGTCTTTCCTCCCTAACCACAAGCATTTCTTCCCAAGCTGTTAGAAAAATAGGCTTCTTTTGTTCAATTCCTTTTGTGACAGGCAGGAATGAACAAAGTGATGAGACAGTGGTAATGAAGCATGACTAATGTGGAGTCTGACATCTTTGCATTCTTAGGATGGACGATTTCCATTTTTATTTTCAGTCCAGGGTCATGTGGTTCTCTGTCCACACTGAACTGGATGATGTTCTGTGTCAACTGAAACATAGCTCCAAGTAAAGAGCCTGTGGAAACCTACTTGTCTAAGACGGTACTAGTACTAGTGAAACACACAAGATAGACAGTGGTGGTTTGGCGCCTGTCTGTTTTTGGTTTCTTATCTCAGGGTAGGTAGAGAGTAGCTCTGAGTGGACTAGCTGTGTGTTTCAGTATTTCTCAAAATGTCACGGGCATATGAGTCTCCTGATTAAAATTCAGGTTCTGACTCAACAGGTTTGGGGAAGGGCCTGAGGTCCTGCATTTTTAACAAGGTCTTGGGCAATTTGGGTGTTGCTGGTCCACAGCTCACCCTTTGAGAAGCCAGGACTTACTGATTTAGCTATGGGTGTATACCTTGGTTGCTAGACGCCTCCAACTTTGGCATCCTTCTGGAGCCCTGGAGATAGTCTCACATCCACAAAGATACTCTTCTTCATCAACAAGGTGGATAAAACTCAACGAGTGTCATTTTATCTCTCCACAGATGCTTCTCAATACCCCATCAGTGCAATGTTCCAACAGTACCTCTGCAGTCTGGCTCCCAGACCCAATCGCTAGGGACAATTAAGAATCTTTCCAAGAAAAGAATCCAGGACAAGGTGCTCCTGACCCATCTTTTTTGTTATATCAAGATGCAAAGACAGACTTTGGCTGGGAGGGATGGGAAATCTTCATTCTGCTTTCCAAAGAACTAACTGCTGTGGGGACTAAAGCTCAGTTTTCATTTTTGTGCATGTGGTTTCTGCCCATCAAAGGGCACAGAGGAAATTCTCAATGTATGGATAAGGAGAAGGGTTGTATCAGGCAAAAGTAAGCTAAGGTATGCAATTTCCTTCATAAATTGCTATAAATATTTTGAAAAATATCTGAACTAAGATGTTCTGCATCTCAGCATCTTAAACAGAGGCCTTTTACTCAGATTGTACTAGATATACCATAGGTAGATGTATACATTCCTTTTCAAAAATTTGATATTTAGCTGATAAAATGCAAACTTCAAATGTATTCTCCCTGTATCATTTTTCTACTGCTTTCTATGTTTCACCAATACCCACGGAACGGCGTTAGTGATAATTCCAGAAGCGAAAGACACCATTAACTCTCAACATAATTTTTTGGGGAAAAATGGCAAATAAGCTGTTTCAAAGATTAGTCATTCTCTATATTTACATTTTATAATTTCTGTATATCAACACTTTTATTAAAGTTTTATTACTTTACTCAACATAATACTTGGCATACAAAAAAAGAGTTTGAGAGGAGAGGAATTATGCTGTGTAATAAACAGTTCCAAGGACTAAAATTCTTCCTTGATTCTTTTCCGGTAAAAGCTTTAATATGTGTATGTGTGTGTTTTAGAATCCAGTTAGTCACTGAATTACACATGAATAATTACTATTTGAATACAAGTTATATTAAAACATTAACTCCCTAATAAATGCATGATTGATGAGGCCTATTAATTCTCCCACCCATTTTTTTTTGGTCTGTTATGTTATCCAAAGAAGTTACTACTAACCACCAATTGCTATGGTACAGCAGTGATGTTACCGGTGCTTTTCCTAGTACAGAAATTTGTATTGATTCTTCCAGCACTGAACAAATGCTACATATGCTAGAACACTGTCAACGTGAAGGGTCTGCTTGTGGCAGTGTCAACCACAATCAGCTACTGACTCAGCCACAGAAGGGACTGTGGCATGATCTGATTCTAACCAGCTGAGCTTATGACCTAAATGAATACACGTGTGCATGCACGCATGCACATATGTGTGCACTTATCTCCTAGGGGAGGTTTTGACCCCTTTCACATGTTGCTAGTCCATTCAAGGAGAGCTAGGGTTGAAGCCAGAAACACCAAGGAATGCAGGCAAGTATCATTCCAGATCAGGACAGGCTCCCCCTCTTTAATAGCATGCCACCCGTGGACCCAGTCACCATCCAGGAAGCCAAACAGGAAAAATCAATGCTATCAAGTATGTGTGAAGATATTTACAAGCAAATAGAAATTTGAAGTGCTGCTCAAGTCCACTGGGTCAAGACCATTAATGGTTTTCTTTGGTTCCTTTGTTGCCAAGTCTCTACCTGCAGGTTCCTGGGCACGTCCTTAGCATATACAGACACCACAGAATAAGCAGTCTGTTTTATGATCGCTTTTGTCTCTGGAGTTACACACAGGCAGCTGCTAGCTCTCCAGGTGAGCCTATGACATTCCACGGACTGCTGTCTGGGCGTCTGTTAATACTGTGATACCTAAAGATATAGGAAGCCACTTTCCAAAGCACTGGGAAACTCAGAGGTGAGAGGACAGGCATTTTACCCTTCAGATTTTTAATACCCATTGAGCCAAGGTCTTCTGTTAGCTGTTGGTAATTTTTTCATATTTCACTCACTTTGGGGAGAACCTGGTATCTCTTTGTGTTCATGCTTCACTTTGTACTAAGGATGATTTCCAATTATCAATGGGCTGTAACACTTTCACCAACTAGCTAGCTTTGTAATAGTTAGTTGAAGACATTTGTTGAATATCTACTAGATGAGACAGGGTGAGGAGTTCTGAAATACGCAGAAGGCTCAGCTGCCCTCAGGGAGCCCATAAACCCACGTATTTAAATGCTCTGCCTGTTCTGATTGCAGGAAAATTCAGGATACTTTCTCCTTTGTAGCAAAGTCAGTGCTTTTGTAATACACAGCACAAAAAATACATATATCGATCAATAGATCTGCTTGAGATTAGCCTGTAGACATTGTAGGTATTTCACTTTAGTTATCCCATGGCAACTGCAAAGTCTTATCCATATATAAAACTACCCCCCCACGTACATATATACACACACATATATGGGTATGTATATATACATACACCTGGGTGTGTGCAGAGTGATTTTTGCCATACATTTAGAATACAGATAATAAGCAGAAATATGTATTATACATAACATATATATTATGTATAACATGGACTAAATATATGACAAATTTTTTAAAATTACAAAATGCAATTGACACAACATTGTAAATCAACTATATTTCAATAAAATAAATTTTAAAAAAGTATAAAATGCACATTGGTTAAATATTGTGGTGGGAGGGATTTGGATGCAGGCTTGGTTGCAAATGAACTCCATTTTGAGAGATTTTGAGTTATTAATTATCGAAGGTTATTTTCACAGCTACTAAAACTATTGGTCTTTCCATAATCCCTCTTGCTTAGATAAAGAGAAAAAAAAGTTTAAAAGAAGCCTCACACTTATTAAGGCAGAGATATTGGTTAACTAGGATCATTGATACTTAAAGTGAGTGGCTACCACAGACACCCGTTTGCCCAAATTAACCCACACCAGTGACCTAAAATGTGTAAGCACTGCCGAGGAACCAAGGCATATTTTACCATCGATGTCCCATTGGCCCTAAGTTCAGAGGCACGGAGTCTGAAGAGTGGAAGAAACTCACATCATGGGGTCAGATACAAGCTAGGCTTTCTCATTGTTGGGTGCTGGCGACCCCTTAGAAAGCCACAGTCCAGGTGACCAACCAAGGCAGGACTGCGTGTGTCTGCGTGTCTCTTTCTTCCCATCCTATCACTTCCTTCTCTGATTCGACATTATACCTAAAAGCATTTTGCCAGCAGACTCCTATTTCTACCAGCTGTCCATGTGATCTGCAGCTCTGAAGAAATAGGACGGGTTTCTAGACTTCAGGACCAGAGAAACATCTGGCTGAACATTACCTGGCCTGTTTCTCAATGAGGGAAAAGGGGATTGTCTTGAGAGTTGGCTCATTTCTGGGGCTGGAGAACTTGTCCCTTTTTTTTTTGTTTGTTTTTTTGTTTTTCTTTAAAGTTTTATTGGAGTAGAGTTGATTTACAATGTTGTGTTAGTTTCAGGTGTACAGCAAAGTGAATCAGTTATACATATACATATATCCACTCTTTTTTAGATTCTTTTCCCATATAGGTCATTACAGAGTATTAAGAAGAGTTCCCTGTGCTCTACAGTAGGTCCTTATTTTTATCTCTCTCTCTCTCTCTCTCTCTCTCTCTCTCTCTCTCTTTCTTTCTATCTATCAATCTATCCATCCATCCATCCATCCATTTTTGGCCTCACCGCACAGCATCGGGTCCTTATCTATCTATCTATCTATCTATCCATCATCCATCCAACCATCCATCCACCCACCCATCCATCCATCCATCCATCCATCCATTTTTGGCCTCACCTCGCAGCATCAGGTCCTTATTTTAATCCGTTCCTCTTCAAACCCCTCACACCCTCACCTTGCCTCCATGTCCATCACCTCAAATAGTCATTCCCATATTCCTGGGATCCTAATCCCAAGTGAAAAGAAGCTTACAAGGTGTTCTGGTGAAATTATTCTTTCAAAAATATCTCATGGACCCTTATTTAAAAAAAAAAGTGGGATAAAAGTCTCTATTCAGAAAAAAAACATCCCTAGCTCCCCCATGCTTCCTGAATGTGGTCAGACCTCCTTAGAGCCAAGCTCAGGAGAGCAGACCTCAGACCACGTGTGGCTTTGACCTCACGTACATCCCCGGTGCCTGCCCTAAGCTCTACCTTAAACCTGCATGGACTCAGGGCACCACTGGAAACTTACCCATAACTGATATGTAGCCCGTCCCTCCCTAGCTATACCTCCTTCTCCTACTTGACTGAACCTGTCCAGTTGCACTGCGTTAAACTCCCCCTCGAATGCTGCCTTCTTCAAGAGCCTGTTCCTGATCCTCCTACCTGGATGTGCCTCTCCCTCCACGGATGCCCCCAGCCTTTGGTCCTTTTTCACAGCTCTTGGTATCACAAGATACTTCTGAACTGATGTCACTCCTACTCCCTTCCAGTCAAGGGAGACCCCCGGAGTCATGACTTTCATTGTATGTATTTGTGAATGCCCAGTAGAGCCGGGCTGATATCATGATTCTCCATAGTAACAATAGTTATTTATTGGGCCCTTTTAACGTGCAGTCATGCTAATAAACAACTGATAGGCATGATCTCAATCTCATATGATCTTTGTAATGACTCTGTATAATTGCTGCAGTATTGTTATCCCCACAATAGGATATGCAAACAATCTCAGAGAAGCCCCATTTTGTTCCCCAAACAGGCTAAGCATGATTTCACCTCAGGACCCTCGCACTGGCTATTCCCTCTCCCTGGTACATCCTTCCACAGGTCCATCTGCAATGGCTCCTGGCTTCAGGTGTTTGCTCAGTGGACACCTTATCGTGGAGAACTTGGCCACCCTGCCCTAGAACATCTCTAATTCTCTTAGTCTTTCTCCACCTGGCTCTTCTCACCATCTAATATCCTATCAGCATCAGACCATTACCTCTAAGAGGACAGGGGCTTTGGCCTCTGTTGTTCACAGGTGTGTGTCCAGCACCTAGAAGAGTGGCTGGCACAAACAGGTGCTCAGTAAAGACTTGTTGAACCAAACCCAACTACCCAAGATCATGGAGCTGGTAATGGATCCAAGATATGCACCCATGTCTGTCTAGCCCCTCAATCCATGCTGTTAGTCACTGCATCCTGTATTTGTGTAACTCAACAGAATGCAATGATTTCTTCTACAGCTGCAAGTAAATTCACTACTCTTACTCATGCTTCTACTTGCTCTGTCATCAATATTAAAATGCCTCAGACTCCTTTGGAATTTACCCAACATTCCATTCCTGATTGTCAATATTCATGTGTTGAGTCTCACCTTTCCACTCCCCAGGGATTTCTCTTCATCGTCTTTCTGGTCAGTAGACATTGTTTCCCTGGGTACCATGTTTTCCTCTTGTTTTATGCCCTTATTTAGCTAGAATACATCCTCCAATTGTGGTAACTTTCTAGGAAAGGGTGCCTAAGAGAGAGATTTCATGAGTACTTGCAAGTCTGAAAATATTTGGTACTCTTTTTATAGATGATGGATAAGTTGGCCGTGTATAGATTTTAGGTTGAAACTTATTTTCCCTCAGAACTTTGAGAGCAACACCTGAGTGTTCTTTTTCCTCCCGTATCACTACAGCAAGTCAGGTGGCATCTGTTTTATTCCTCTCCCTAGGTTTCAGGGTCTATTTTATGTCGGTGCTGTGAAATTTCATGATGTAGAAGATGAAATATTTTCTATTCCAAGCGTAGGGTATTTCCTATGAAGACACAGGTCCGCCAGCTCTGAGGAATTGTTCTGCATTACTTCATCGATAATTTGCTTCTCTCCATTTTCTTTCTGGGGCTGTAGTAATAGTCAAATCTCCCAGAATTGTCCTTCATGGCTCTTGCTGCATTATTCTCATTTTCTGTCTCTTTCCCTTTATGTTCTCCCTTCCCAGTGATTTCCTTGACTATTTCCCACTCATTCTATCAAATTTTTAATGTGGGTAGTTATATATTTTACAGCCTAAAGAGATTTTCTTGTTCTTTGATCCTTTCACATATCAACACAGTTCTTACTTAATAAATACAAGATCTTCTTAAATCTTTCTCAGTACTGAATCTAAAGTTTTATCTTGTTTCTTTTAATCTCCCCCTTTTCTGTAAATCATCTCTGTTTCTTCTGAGAGGCAGTTCATTTTTCTGGTTTTTTTTTCAATGCCACTAATTCACCCAAATTCCTCAGTAATCCTTGCTAATTTCTCACATTTGAGAAGGAGAAACCCAGAGGCAGCATCTTCTGCTATGACATCAACAGAAATGTTTTCCACTGTGCATCCCTGTATTAGAATTTATGATGAGGAGGGTGGGCATATGGGCTGGCAGCCTTCCTGCAGAATGAGAATGTGGGTGGCAGCTCTCAGCCCCCTGCCAGCCCATCACCCCACAAGCCTGTATGCAATGAACTTTATCTAGGCCACTAATAGCCATAAGTGAAGTCACACTTTCTCAGGCAGTTTGTTTAGTTTTTTTAAGAGATCACACCTGGTCTCCCTGGAGTAAACACTGGCCACAGGGTCGCCATCTTGGTAGGAGGGAGGGGATGCAATGGGAGGAGGGAGCCACTGTCTCAAGCTCTGGTTTTCAATGAACCCCTCCACCTTGAGTCTCACTTCTCTTCAGCCCTCCAGCCGAACTCTGAAGGTTGAACCTGGCCAAACATTCACACGAGACAGCTAGTCCACCTCCACCATGCTGACATAGCAGATTCTTGAGAGAAACTTCTACATTTTCATTGCTTATCACTCCTATCTACTCTGCTTCCTAGAACATTTTCAATGGCTTGCTTGTTGGTGACACCCACCCGCTGGTCTCTGTGTTCTTGTCTCTTTTGTGACTGCATTCCCCGTTGTAATTCTGTACTCTATTTTTCAGAGGGTCTGAGACTGGGGGAGGCAAATGAGCAGAGAGAGTCATGTTAGCTTAACTGCTGTCCAAGACACACTGTCATTTTTTAAATTTACATGTTCCCCGTTAAATTAAAGCATGATCAAAATCATGTAAGTATCAATAACTTTGGAAAGGCTAGCACAGAAGTCTACATAAAGATGCCACTCTCTTACAAAAGAACAAAAAAGACCTGTTTACCCCATTTTAACTAGCAAGGTCGCCATGTGGTAGGGAGAGAAGGGAAGATATTAATTTCTGTGAATAAACAAAAAAGAAAGGCATCAGGAAAGCCTTTAAGGTCCCTAGCATCCCAAACACTTAGTTCCAGATCCAGCTATTAACTCACAGAAACGGGATATTAAAATGACATGCTGCCTGCTGCTGTCTGACCTGGATGGACAGCAATTGGACAGCAATCAGATACTATGTAAGTTGCAATCAGATGCTGCACAGAGTGACTTTAAAAGGAATGTCTGGGAGTCCCGGGCCCCCAGGCACATGGAGGCTGTTAGACAGGGGTCAGCAAGTACAGAGGAGGTTTGCTGAAGGGATTTTAGTACCTGCTCTCTCTGGAGAGAAAGCCTGGAGAGAGCGGGATTCCACTCAGATGTGGGTTCCCTGCTGTGAAATGGGATCCCAAAGTTGTAGAGGGTAAATGGCTGGCTGAATAATCACTTTATTGGTGGAAGCTGGAGACAGTCAATGAGTGGGAATTGGCCCATACTCCCCAAGTGCATTGGGGTGCAGGATGACTGAGTGCACAGTGCAAGAGAGAGATCTATTTTACTTTCTGAGCCAGAAGGAGATGCCTGGGCAGGGCCAGGGCTCTGAGAGCATGAGCTTCTGAGGAGGGGGAAGGGCCTGAGAGGCGTGTCCAGCAGGGAAAGCACCGGAGCTTCTGCAGTTGGGGAAGGGTCCCCAGTGAGGTCCAGTTCCAAAGAACCCCTGGAAGTTCTAGACAGCCGGCTGTAACCACCTTGGAAAGAAGATGAAAGTGTTGACTGATATCACAGGCTGATCACATTCTAATTAGTAAATCTAAACTGGGATTTTTTATTTTCTTTTTTTACTTGAGGGTGAGCCAGAAGGTTCACAAGAGTTGTTCAAGCATTTGTTCACAGGCAGGGAGAGATCGCCTTCAGGAAATGCAATTTAAAGGGGCTGAGGCAGCCAGGTATCACATTGCATTCCGACCACATCCCAAGTGCTGTGGGATAAACAAACTCGCTCATTACCTGAGGAGACTTCAGGTTTCCTCTGAGAACCTGACAGTGCAGATTGCAAAGATTTTATCTAGGATTAGGCTTTTTTTTTCTTTTTCTTTTTTATAACAGGTGCACCTGAAAGTATTAACAAATCAGGGAATGAATCAGATCTCCAAATATGTGGAATGTGGGATTTATAGTGTGTGATCCCCTCTAAACATTGAGTTTGATGTCCCTTTGGCAGGGTTACAAGACAGACACGCCTGGACCAAATTCCTCTCCATATTAGGTCAGCTTTGATTACAATCGTTGGCTAAGAATCTTCATTTAATCCATTTCATTTTTACCTAAAAATAAGCTTCTGATGTTTTACTTAACTTTAATACATATTTACAACTCAGATTTCTATTTTTAACAGGATTAATTTTGCTCTAAACCGGAAAATGAAAGGATTATGTTATCTGCTTTATGAAATTGAACAAAAATTGGTGCTGCTAGTCATATTCAACAGGATGTTGACAAATTTTTGAGATATTTTTGCTTCTAGAAGATCACTGGTCATTTAAAGAAGCTGAAAACTTATACTGTATTTCTACATCTTTGGTGTTTTTTTTTCAATAACACAAAATACACTACCTCTATCCATGTATCATGTGTACTGAAGAGTATAGAGATGCTGGATTCAAAGTGATCTAGGTTCACATCGCATCCCTGTCATTTCCAGCCAAAGTATCAATAACTTTGGGCAAGGGACTTATAATTGATAATAAGCCTCAGTTTTCAAATCTGCAGAATGGGGGTAAGAATCACACCTACCTCATTAAGTTTTTGTTAGAAACTACATGAGACATGCTATTCTATTGGCTCCTAAGAATTGACACTGACCTACACTTCTGGCTTATCTTTTGTTTGGGTTCCCGCTCAGCTCCTAGACCTCTATGTTTGTGGGAGGCATCTGGGCTCAGTCCTTGGACCTCTTCCCTCTAAACTTACTTCCTATGTAGTATCTTCTAAAACTCATGGTTTCAAGTACCATCTACTTGTTGAGGACTCCCTAATTTTTATCTCCAGCCTGGGCTTCTCCCCTGAACTCCAACTTGTGTATCCAACAGTCTACTTCACATGTTCCTTTTGTTAGACAGATATCACATGTCCAAATCCATGACCTTAATATATACCAGCACTGCCCCCAAACCAACCAGATCCCTCTGTATCCTGCCTCATCTCAGTCAATGGTGACTCCATTCTACTGGTTGTTGAGTCGGTGGCATCCTTGAGTCCTCTTTCACTTACTGTCATCACCTAGTCCATGAGACAATCTGGTCAGCTCTACCATATATACATATATGGGATTACACTACTTTTCATAACCTCCAATGCTACCATGCTGGCCCAAGCCATCATTGCCTCTTGCTTACATTACCGTAATTACCTCCCAACATGTACTCTTGCTCTTGCCCTTGATCCCCTACAGTGTATTCTGTCATAGACTAAGCCACATTGTGTCACTCCTCTGCACAAATCCTCAACAGCTCCCGGGGAGGGGTACAGCCAGCATCCTGAAATCTTCATCAAGACTGACGATATGAGGCCTTCCAGCCCCACGCTGTTAGTCACTTTGCTGACCTTGTGTCATTTCTTTGCCCTCTTTCTCTCTGATGCGCCCTCACTGGTCTTCTTGCTCTTCTGCAATCACATCAGACACACCTCCATTTACCAGCCTTTGAAACTGCTGTTCCTTCTGGTCAGAACACCATTCCACTGGATATTAACATGGCCAGCACGCTCACTGCTTTCATAATTGACTCAAAAGTTACCATCTAAGTGGAGCTTTCCCTGGCCACTCTGCTAAAAATTCCTGTGACTTTTCTGTTTTCTCCAGCTGGAATGAGGCCAGGGATTTTGGTTGAAATTGATCAATTCTGTATCCCTAGGGTCGAAATCAGTGCCAGTACCTAAGAGGTGCTTAATAAATAATTAAAGGAATGAATGCATCCAGCGGTGAAAGTCACTGTCTACCCTGTTTTCACACTTCCTAGCTATCAGTGACAAATCTCCAAAATCACAATCCTGAAAACGCAAAAGCTCTTTTTCAGTCTTGACTTTGTGCTTTCAGCGAGCAAACCAGGTGGCTCCAAACTTTACGATGCCTGGAATGGTACCAAGCATACAGATTTAGGTATGGAGGCTAAAAGCTCCAAGATTCCTGATCTCTCACAAAGGTTAGAATCCGTCCCCACACCTTTCCTGGGCCATAGTTTGCTAAATGCTAAATAGGGCCAAGGATCTTATGCAACCCAAGTATTTATGCAGAGTTATAGAATAATTTGGAACTCAAAAACCCACCAGCAGTGATTTGCATGAAAAAAACCTTTAAATGAATATTTAAAAGTATGCATTTGAAACAAAGTAATTCAAACATGAAAAGTGCTCGTTGTAGCTCATAAATCAAGAATCTTCAATGGCACAATGAATTTTTTTCCCACCAGGGAGCAAAAATGAAATCGCGTCAGAGAATTTGAGGAATGGATGGAAATGAAGAGGGAAGTGAAGGCGCATGGGATTGTGTTGAACAACTGAAGTTCTCTTAATTCTGGCCAAAGCCTTCCTACCCACAAACACACACACACACACATACACACACACACACGCACGCGCGCGCGCGTGCACATCATATCCTCAGAAACATTCACTCCAGATATTAGAGTATAAGCGATCTTCATGACACATTTACTTTTAAAGCCTCTTCCTACATTCAGTGACATAAGGAGCTGTCAGGCTCTCCCCCCCGATTCACATCCCCCCGCCACCAGACCCACACTCCCTATTTTTACTAAAGTGATAGAGTGGAACATGCCCAAGTTTAGCAAGTATGATCACTGGGATAAATAGCTGCAAGCTAAGACTTCTGGTTTCTTTCCCCAGGTCTGTGCAGGGGATGATATGGCCTTTAGCAAGTCACCTGGGCCTCTCTGGTGCTGAGCTGCCTCCTCTCTCTGGTGGCTGGGAAGGGGGTCCTGGGGCTTGAGTCTCCCACAAGCTCCCCCAGGTCCCCACTCCTTGCCACGATCTAGTAACTTATTTTACACACTTCTAAAACAAAGTTTCCAATCTTAGATAAAAGAAGATTCCATACAGGTCCCTAGTCCTGTCTTCCAACTAGATGGCCACTCCTGAGTCCCTACATAATAGGTATTTGGATACTGGCACTAGGTTGGCATCAGTGAGTGTCACTTCCAAAATTCTATTACAGAGAGAGAAGGAGTGAGTGAGAGAATAAGCATTCTTAGCAGATTTGGGGGGCAGCGGAATCGCAGCCCGCGTCCTGCTACGCCAGGCCAGTCCACACCAGCAATTACTTGGACATGCCTCTCGCATGCTTCCAAGTTCCTTTTTTTTAATCTTATTTAGCTTCACAGTCATCCATTTATGTCAAGAAGGGAAACATATGACTGCAGCATGCTACTAGAGTGACACAATTACCAAGTACTTTCAAAAGAGGAAAAAAAAAAATAGACAATAAATCCGGGTTAGTTGTCAGATGTTTTAGGAGACAAAACTTTAGTCGTTCAATCATAGTGTCTCGTTTTAGCTGAACATATGGTGCTACCAGCAGACAATCGCCCGTTCAGCCTGATCTTTGATGGGCATAACAACCACAGAAATGTCACCTCCTCTGAACTGGCAGAGAAAAGCAGGCTTCATCCCCAAACCCCAGTCCAGCCCAGCTCCCCCGTTCCTTTAATAAGCAGGCAACAAACTCAAGCGACTTCATCGCTGGTTACTTTTTCCCCATTGCTGGTATCTATGTAATTTCAATGACAGGTATGGGAGCGTCCTTTCCTTTTCCCAGTGACTAAACTTAGCCAAAATATAATAAATTCAAGCCATCACAAAGTAGTAAAAATTCAAGGCAATTAATCATGGGTTACTTTTTCACTACTATTGAAATCTTTGTAAGGTGAATGTCTGCTTTGGGAAAACTCCTTACTTTTTTCTACAACTGAATGTAGATAACTACCTGGGTGATCAGAGAAACTGTTATTTTTATTCTCTGCACTCTTTTTCTGGATACGATCAACAGGTCTATGTGATTCTTTATTAAACTCGACTTTAAGGATGGATATCTTCGTCTTCAGATTGGCAGGGGGTGGGAGGGAGAGAGAGGGAGAGGGAGAAGGGGAGAGGGGGACAGAGGGAAAGGGAGAGAGACACACACACAGAGAGACAGAGAGAGTGAGAGAACGCTAAGAGTTTGAGAGACTGCATTACTTCCAAACAGAAGCAACCGATAGCTTTGAGTTTAGATGCTACCACAGCCTACCTAGGGACACCCTGGCCTTCCTTTCCTTCAGCGGATGCTCAACACCTGCCCACGGACACGCCCAGCCTGAGTCGGCTCCAGCCCAGCCGCCTGCCTGCCTGCCTCCTGCCCGGGGCCCCAGCACGCGCCCAGGCGCCCCCGGGGCCGAGCCGCGGGAGGCGGGCGGCGAGCCCTTTACCTGCCAGGCTGCCCGGCCTCTGGAGGGTGGCCGTGGCATACAGCTCCTGCGTGTGCTTGCCGTACGGCTCAGACGCGTGGACCAGACGCTTGGTGGGCGACAGGGTGGCGTACGTGCCGATGGTGGAGCTCAGCTGGTGGATGGGCGAGGAGGAGAGGGTGGACTGCACGGTGGGGGGCGAGGTCACGCGGATCGGGGACAGGCCGGCCGAGGACACGACGATGTTGATGGGCGAGCTGGTGCTGTAGGACTTGGCCAGGCGGCTGGGCGACTGCTTGGGCGAGGAGCCGCGCGGCGCGGCGTAGGAGGCGCCCTCGGGGGCCGAGCCTCCGCGCTGCAGCTTGGTGGGCGAGCCGCCCTGGGGCGCGGCCAGCGGGGAGCCCCCGCGCGGGGGCGCGGGCAGCGTGGAGCTCGAGTAGTAGAGCGCGGCGGCGGCGGCGGCGGCGGCGGGCGGCGCGTCGGGCAGGTGGAAGGCGCTGCCCAGGCTGGGCGCGAACGGCTCCCGCAGCGGCGGCGGCGGCGGCGGCGGCGGCGCGGGCTCGGGCCCCGCCAGGTGCCCCGCGCGGCTCGTGGTGCCCTGTGCGCGGGAGAGCAGAGAACACGCGCTCTTAGCCAGCGGCAAGCAGAGGGAACCCCCCGCGCGCGCCGCCCGGCCCCGGCGACCCCGGGCGGCGCGGGCGCGCCGGGGCCCCCGAGAAGCAGAACCGCGCGGGGGATGGAGACGCACGCGCCCCTCCGGCCGCTCGGGAGCGGCTCCTGTCTGACCGAAAGGAAAAACAAACAAACAAAAACCGGAGAGCAAAGGGCGGCTGACCAGGGGATGGGGATCCCGTCTGACAAGTGGGACACGTATGCTGCTCACAAATCTCAGAGGTTTCTGGAAAAGCAGAGACATCGCAATAGTCCCCGAACGCTTTGAAAAGGCCGGCCAGCGGGGCCATCGGGATCTACTTGCAGGCAATCCCGATCTGTTAGTTTTAACGAGAAATTCAGGCGTCCAGCCTTTCCTCCCCCGCCCCTCGCCCCCCACTCGCACGGGCATTTCATTGGATACAGTTTCTACCTCTGAAATTGGCCAAGTTGCCTACTTATCTGGAGAACGTAAGAAATAAGCATACTTCGTGGAGTTTATTCTGTTGCCATTTTCCCGTTGGTTC
This sequence comes from Mesoplodon densirostris, assembly GCF_025265405.1. Lineage (NCBI taxonomy): Eukaryota > Metazoa > Chordata > Mammalia > Artiodactyla > Ziphiidae > Mesoplodon > Mesoplodon densirostris. The sequence goes on from NC_082663.1 coordinate 9,961,846, forward strand.
TTCTTTGTGGATAAGTTAAAAGGAGGGGAAAATATGAAGTCGGAATAAATATGCTTGGGATTTCAGGCTTTAAAAGAAAAAGCATTTCCAGAGGAAGCAGAGCAATTGTAAATGAAAAGACTAAAAAAGCCTCCCTTTTCTAGATTTTAACGCTGGGCTCCAAATCTTTCAGCATCTCTCTCTCTCTCTCTCCAGCTCGCTTTTAAGAGCCCCCTGCAGCTGTGTCTTCAAATTGAAAGCCAGTTGCCTCTCGTCTATTTTCAAGAACACAAAAGACAACAAGGGCTGGGGTGGAGCTGGAGAGACAGTTGGAGGGGAAAGCACTTTCCTTGAATCTGGTCCAGAGACAAATTTGCATTCGAATGAAAACACTACATTGTCAACCACTTCTGGGCAGGAGCTCTGGGATCTTCCAGGCTTTCCCGGAGAAGCAGAAAAGTTTTTTGCGAGTAGGCTGGTGTGAAAAGGGGGTAGGGACTGTACACAGAAAAAGAGAAAGTGGGGAGGGCAGGTTCTGAAATTAGGGGTGGGAATTAGGTGGGGAAGAGGACGCGGGTGAGATGCAGGGAAGGGGGAGAGAGAGAGACTGAACAGATGCTCTACAGTAAGAGTTTCAATTTTGCCTCTTCACTCGCTTTGGAACGGCAATTGGCAAATAACAGACCAGGAACTTCCATCCCACACACAGCGTTCCAAATTTTATCTGGATGTCAGGTTCATGTGAAGATCGGAGGGAGTTAGTCGACCAATATCAAAATCCTCTATTAAGAGTATCCTAGATAGGAAGAGATTCCGTTGAAAGACATTCTGTGGGAGGTGTGTGTGTGTGTGTGTGTGTGTGTGTGTATTTATTCATATATGATGTATATATTTTACATATTTGCATACATGGGTATATATATATATGTGTGTATTCATATATGATGCATATATTTCACATATTTGCATACATGGGTATATATATGTGTGTGTGTATTCATATATGATGTATATATTTCATATATTTGCATATGTGGGTGTGTATATGTATGTATTTATCAATCCACTGACAAAGTTTCTCTCCTTGACCAAACTCTAGTCAGGCTCCTCTGAACTCCCTTCTCAACATGGCTCTGCACTGTCCAGTTTTAGCAAGAATACTCCACTCTCAGTGTCTGGTCACCCTCCATACCTGTTCCAGTTCCTCATTCTCCACCATCTCCCAGGCAGTGTCGCATCACTCTGGCCTGCCTTCAGCAAGAATCCTGTTAGGTCTGTTTAGCCAGAATCTCCCCCCAGCTCTGACATTTCCTCTTAGTGATTTTCCACCCACTGACCCCCAACCTACTCCTTGGTTAAACATTCCTCCTTTTCCTTGTTGTTTTCAAAATTGAGCCCAGTTCTATACTGAGGTCTCTCTTCCCCTAGTGCAATACTTAAATTCTTTTCTGAATCGAAACGGTATTTACTGCTTTAACTACTATCCAGTTCTGGTTTTTCTTTAGCATCACAAAGCAATTATTTTGAGTCCAACAGTAGGAGTGGAAGTAAAATGTAAGCTCCATGATTTTGTTCAATAATGCACCTCCAGCAACGAGAACAAGAAGGATTCATAGCAGAGATACCACGGATGTTTGTGGAATCAGTGAAGGAATGGTTCATAAAACTGGTCCCGAGGCTTTGGCATGAGGGTTTCCCTGGTGGAGAAGCTCTGCAGAGCTGGTGCGCTCACCTGGACCCCAGAGATATAGTCTAGTATCATCCAGGGTCATGGGTGGGGAGAAGAGCTGCTTACATCTAATTGTGCTTCCCTCCCAGTAGAAGTTCTGAGCATGAAATGTATAGCCTGGGCTTCTCAAACCTGGCTGCATGTTATAATTGCCAGGGGAACTTTTGAAAAAAAAATCTCAGTACCCAGGTTGTATCCACTAGCCATTTAATTCAGGATGTCTGGAGGGGGGACCCAAACATCAGGCTTTGGGGAAGCTCACCAGGTGCTTCTAATGTACAATCGAATATAAGAACAAGTCATCCCTCGAGCAGTGGTTTTCCAAGTGTGGTCCCCATTCCATCAGCCAGCATTAGAAGTAGCATCAGCATCACCCCAACTTTACTAAGTGGGAAACTCTGGGGGGGGGGGCCCAGGGATCTGTGTTTTATCATGTTCTCAAGGTGATGATGATGCTTGTTTAAAGTTTGCAAGCCTGTGATCTAGAAGCGATTCTGATTCAGGGCTCTGAAGTGGGCCTGAGGGTCTGCATTGCTAACAATCTCCTGGAAGACGCTCCTGGTCTGAGAACAACTGCTAAGGTGCAGATAGGGACTGTCTTTCTTCACTTTTCTTTGGAAGCTCTCCTGGGGCCTGAGCAACATTCCACTGTGCAGAACTCAGCTTTCAAGTGACAGAAAAGCCTCCAACAGGAATTTCTGGAAATCCTTCCCACAGGAACATGAGGAGGAGAAAGAACCCCAGAGGGTCTAAGGAGAGTTCCCTGCTTACAACAGGACAAATACTTTTTGGTATGTCTTGGATATATAATATTAATAACCCTATGTGACATCAAATATCCTATTCCCTAGTAGCATAGTTTTCAATAAAATAAATACTAAAGTACCCTAATATAAATTAAAACAACATCATGTAGTATTCTAGTCTTTAAGTATTAGAATAACATGGATCCTAGGGAAACCTTGAATAAATTTTGCAGATAATTTATTTTCCCTTTAATATCTTGGAATTTCCAATTGGAGAAGTGCTAACTCTGCTGAATATTATTCATAAGGATTTTTAAATGGCCCCCAAATCTATAAAAGTTTTCAGAACCGCCAAACTATTTCCAGGTATTTTGACAGGCTATAGCAACCAATTCAAAAACCTTTTAAAATACGGTAGGATCTTGGTGAAATGTTGCCAGTAACTTTTTTACAAGAAAAAAAGAAAAACATAAACAATAAAATTGTATATGCATTTTAAGATGGGTATTGTCTATGTTGGAAATGTTCTATATCTGTACTGTCTAATATGGTAGCCACTAGACACATGGGCCCTAGACACATGCACTGGATTTTAATTTGAATTAATTTGAATTTAATTTGAATTAATTTGAATTTAAACTGTCGAATGTATCTAGTGCCTACCTTCCTGGACTGCACAGTTAGGTAAGCCCTTCTGCAGTTTTAAATAAATAATCTGGGGGCATTATACTCCATTCCAATAGTCTACAGAATAAGAAGTACCTAAGAATGGTCCTTAGCTAAACAGAAACATCTATTTTTAGCATCAACTGAACACAGAGTAATCTTTGGGGAGCTTATCTCCACTCTTGTGTTTATGTTTTGTTCCATTATGTAATTTCATTTAGCAACTCTTAGGGATACATTTCAAGACAGCTGCATGATTCATAGGATGGTTTATTATGACCTAGGTCATTGGATTAAAGATAATATAAGCACATTTCAACACACATAGAATTTCATCTACTTTACTGTCATGGAAGCTCAATTCTACCTTAAACATATGTTAGAACTATAAATAAAGCTGTAAATCCAATGTTAAAGTTCCAAAACTTAACTTTTTTTTAAACTAATGACTACTACATCCTACTATTTGAAAATGTGTGTGTACAAGTGATCAGCATTGAAAATTTTTTTCCTGATAATGATAAATAAAAGATAAATGATGATATAAGATTTTTTGGAAACATTTGGAGAACATGGAGCCCCAATACTGTCCTGAATCACACAGTATGGGCTATTGACCAGGACAATTCCTACTGGGGCTGTCATTCCCAGCTCTTTGAGTCAGTCTCAAACCAAAGGACCACTTAAATTGTCTTTCCCACCCCTCCAAAGTGCGGAACTCATCTATGTGAAATTGACAAGGAAGCAGATCATTATTAAGTAGATGCTCTGATTAAAGCGTTTCCAGTAGACAGAATCTGGTGCACATTATCTTGACATTATTTTGGAGATCTAAAATTGCTATATTTTTGTTGTTACAGAATAATATCTGGCTCACAATTACATTGTTTGTTTTGTTTTATTTTGTTTTTTTATTGGGAAGTTCCAACCCCCAAAATTTGGGTCTCTTGGACCAGAACATGGCATTAGGCCTGAATACTCAGCATAGTTGTTTCCTGACCTTTTCAGATTATATCTTCTGTAAAGAGGGTAGAGACAGCATAAGGGTGACAAGGGGGAAAAATTCTTCAAACTTGGAAACTTATTTAAGCCTCACTCTCGATTTGGCAGCGCAAAAGACCAAAACAAAAACCCAATGCTTACAGCCAGTTAACAAGGGACTTGACAGCCTGAACTCTCAAAGGAATCGTGACTTCAGATCATGAGTTAGCACTGTCACCGAGCACAGCCACATTTTACGGAGCAGACCCATGATTTACAAGCAGTCCTTGTGAAGATGCATTTAGACCTGCCAAGTTTCCTGGAATTGTCAGTGAGGCCCCTAACTCTGGGTCAGGAGGAATATCTGCCCAGAATGCTGGGCAGCCGGGCCAGCAATGTCAGGAATGGGAAGCTGGAGCCTGCGTTTTGTGGCCTCCCAGATGGGAGCCTAATGACTTGGGATCAGCAGTCTGCTCCCCCAGCACCTGTGTTCATCACTTTTCATTTTCCTGGCATCACTCATCTCATGGTTTCTCCCTTTTGTAGGCCACCCTGGTTGTAGGGACTGAGGTCACTGCCGGGAATGGTGCCCCTGGGCACAAACGGTGTCACAGAGGCAGAGCTGGAGAGTACGTGTCAAAGGAAGGCAGAGGCATCAGGGCCAGCACCACAGAAGAGCCCAAACACAGGAATGGAGGGTGGATTTGGTGGGAAGGAGTCTGGCTGGTGTTTGAAGGAATGCAAATGCAGATAGGGGTAAGTGGCGAGAAAATCATAGCGATGACCAGAGAACATTCTTTCAGTGAGTTAAGAAGCCTGAATAACTTTTGAATACAAACAAAAAAAAAAGAGAACTTGGCTTTAAGATGACATCTTTGAAGAAATCCATTGCTAAACCAGAACGATCTGGTAACATGATTTTGTAGTATCAGCTATGCGCTGCTGATTAAAATGTCTGAGAATGTGTTGAACTTTCTAGGGTAAGTTGGCACAGGGTTCTAGGCTTGCACAGGAAGATGGACAGAGCCACCTACTCTCACAACTTGGAAAGAAGAAGAAACAACCAACTCCAAAGTGCCAAAGTCTCATTTCGGTACTATATGAAATGTGCCTGTAATACAATACAATGCAAGTAAAATGAATCTACACCCCCAAAGTAAGTTTTGTGCCCTTGACTCTCTGGGATGAAATCAATTTGCTTGAACACTACTATCATGGCTCCCAAAATCTCAGTAGCTTCTCTTTTGAAATTGTCCTCAGAAGAAAGGCCACTCTCTAAATAATTCCCAAGGTAGAAAATCCTGGTTCTGTGAGAAAGATTTGATTTTGGAAATAGCCAAATAAAATCAAGTGCCTTGTCTAGCAATTCCTTTGAGGAGTGCTGCTTTGGGTGAAAACGCATATGAAACATAAAATGAAGAGACAGCTTCTGTGCACAGTTCACACACCATCCCTGAAGTCACCACCACTGAGATGAGGTGAGGAAAGGAAGGCTGGGTTTACCTGGTGGTGAAGTCACACTAACACTGAAAGGTGGTACCCAGAGCAAATTAAACTTAAGTAATAGCAAAATGAAGACACTTGAAAAACACTTCTTCCTCGGAAGAGAACATCTCAATTAAATAAGAGCTATAATGTTTGAGATAATAATGGGGGCCACCCTTATTGCCTTCTCTTTGCATGAGGGCCCCCAAATTGTGGAGGATCAGGAGGGAGGGATGGAGAGAGAGAGAGAGAAAGAGAGAGAGAGAAATACCTTGCAAACAACATCACCCCTGTCACTGCAGTCAGGCAGAAGGAGAAAGGGGTGGTAGTGGTCCATTGCCCAGGACCCCTAAGTCACTAGTATAAACAGGGTAGTGCAGCCTTCTGCATGCTGGGTACTGGTTTTTCCTTCCCTCTGACATCCCTTTAATAAAAGTATGATTAGGGTCATCATCAATAAATATTCTCAAAAGTATTTCACATGACCATTTCTATGGTCTACCAAGTGGAAAGAAAAGAGAGAAGAAAAAACTAAAACAATGACATGAGTGTCATATAAATTTATCTTTAAGAGAGATTTCTTTGATGGCAACTCTTTCCAAAAAAACATGAGCCTTGGCAAAAATACACTCTGTAAAACTTTTACTTCAGCAAGGGGCTCACTTAGTATAACTTTAATACCCCCAAACTTTTGCTCAGAAGAAATGTTATAGTAAAACACGTACACACCCTCCCCACAATGAGAAATGTTTCAGTTATTGAAACCAGATTAAATATATTTCTACTGGAAAGAGAAAATGGATAAGATTTTAAAGCAGAGCATTGAGAAAGGATTTCCCACAGGTAATCTTCTGAAACCTGTCTTAAAGACAAATAAACTGCCAGTTTCCCACACAGTATACAAAATGACATGATTTCTCCTCTAAATGCAGCATAATATATACATTCTACACTAAAGACATCTCACCAATTTTGTTTTCCAAGTTTTTTAGTGACTTTTCTCTTTACAGGTGCTACCAGCAACAACTTCTTTCCTAGTTCAACAAACTGGAGTGATGTCACACCAGCTCTCTGTATAACCTTTTGCATTCAATAATCAAGAAGCAGGTGTTTATTGGGGGACTGCCGCCTCCTTTGAGCCCTGTGTGTCTCTGTGTCCATCCCACCACCATCCAGAGTTCTCCATCCCCTTGACCTTCACATCTGTAAAAGTGCACCAATAAGCAATATTCCAAACTCGTCAGCCTCTGGCAGGAGCGAGCAGATGGTGTATTTATAATTATAATATAGCACAAATGAGAACTTTTAAGACATAAAAGGCAGTGCAACATTAAATAGACAGGTCAGATCAAAAAGAAATGGCAATTTGCTTCTCGAAGAGCTGACTGCTTTTTTAGTGTATCTACCACTGTTCAAGCTTTATTTTAGTAAACTATCATACAATTCTTAATTTCCTGCAGTAAGCAGGCATTTCCTAGGATTATGAACGCACACAAGGCTCACTTCAGCTCTGCTGGACATGAAAGTGGTTTTAAAATCTTTCAGTTCCTGTACTTCTTTGCCAGTATTCTGTGTACAGGTGTATACTTCCCTATTTCTTGCTTATTTTGTTTCTTTGAGGAAGGAAACACTTGATAAGACTACTTTGTGTTTGGCCATGAGGAGAAATCAACATTTTTAGAGGGACTCTTCTGGGCCAGAAGTTTTACGTTCGGCATTTCGTATAATGCACAGGAAATTGGATGTGAGTGGAAGCAGGCAAAACCTGGAGAAGACCCAACTTCTACACCCATCCATAGCCTTTGCAGTATGAGCATCAAGAAGAAGGCTGTGGGACTTCCCTGGTGGCACAGTGGTTAAGAGTCCATCTGCCAATGCAGGGGACATGGGTTCGATCCCTGGTCCAGGAAGATCCCACATGCCACGGAGCAACTAAGCCCGTGTGCCACAACTACTGAGCCTGCACTCTGGGGCTCATGAGCCACAACTACTGAGCCCACGTGCCACAACTACTGAAGCCCGTGCGCCTAGAGCCCATGCTCCACAACAAGAGAAGCCACCACAATGAGAAGGCCACACACCACAGCGAAGAGTAGCCCCCACTCACCACAACCAGAGAACAGCCCGCATGCAGTGAAGACCCAACGCAGCCAAAAATAAAATAAATAAAATAAAATATTTTATTTAAAAAAATAATAATAAAAAAAAAAAGAAGAAGGCTGCAGTTTGAGGAACATGATGAATATTTGGTGAACCCTGGGCCAGTCACTCAAGATATGGAGATTAATTTTGTATGGTTTCCTCTCTTGCAGCAAGGCCATCTGACAGGAAGAGATAGACTTATATGCAACTAACTATAGGATGTTATAAGTGAAATGACAAAATGATGCTTTCAACACATAAGTCGGGCCACGTCGTGCCTCTGCTCAAAATTCTCTGCCACCTCCTCTTTCCACTTCCAGTAAAGGACAAGGTCATCATGATGATCAGCTGATGGCCAACTTGGCTTCCCATCTACTTGCAAACTCCTGCTCCCCTCTCTGTCCACCTGGGCCTCCTTGCTGTCCTGTCAACATGCCAGGTCACCTCATCCAGGAGCCTCTGCCTTTGCTGTCCCCCAGACAGCCACACAGCTTCCCTCTCTTCTCCTTCGTGTCTTTGCCCCAAACTTGGGACAAAGGCCCCATATGCCACACCCCATCCTGGACTCTGGAGGCTGCTCATTCTAGTCTGCATTCCTCCCTTCCTTACAGAATTCATCACCTTCTAACAAACTATGCAACTTACTTATTCACTGTGTTGATTTTCTGAATTCCCATTGCTGCTACTAGAATATCAGTTCCTTGAGGACAGGGATCATGTCTGTTCTCTTTACTTCTCCAGCCCAAGCACATATAATAGCTCATGGCATACAGTAAGCACACATAACATCTTGAAGGCATTAAAGAATAGCCCAGAGATATATAAATGCAACCGGAAAAGCAGCTCTGTTTTGATTGGGGCACCTCACAGGAGCCACACAAAGCCCAAGGTTGACTCAGAGGAGGAAGAGAGGGATGAAGGGGTAGTCTACACACAGCCTGTTTAGAGGCTGGGCTGGGGAGCTTGCAGGGTGGCTGAGCAGACCGCTGGGGTGGGGCAACGAATAACTATGAATCAGCTCACGTCACTTTCTGGAAAGGCCTTGGGGTCTGATGGGAAGGATTTTACGCTCTCTCTCTCTCCTCCAGCCCAGTCCCGTGAACTCATCTTAGAGTCTGAAGAGAATGACTTTCAAGGATTTTAGTATTTTATGACAATTTTGTGACTCACAGTTCTTTCAGACTGACATGGTAGGGAAAGGCAGGCTATGCAGCAGGGCCTGGGGTAGAGCCTGGTGATGATCACCCAACAAACATTTATTATGCTGAATAAATGAGCATTTGTTAAAAATTGAAAGAATCTTTGAACATGATATTCCTTTGAAATTATATTCTGACATGAGTTATGAGCCAGAGAGAAAACCATTTGCTTTACTTTAGAATCACACATTTTTTTAGGCCAAAAAACAAAAGTGTTTTTGTGTTACTTGATTATTGACCTTATTAACCTGGTCTGGCATCTGTGAGCCATTACTTGAACTTTACTGGCCCTTTCGGCAGTTTATGACGATAGGATATTCTAAAAATCAATCTAGCTTGGAAGGAATGAGCCATTCAGAATATTGAAAAGAATGTGTCACAGGGCTGTGCAAAACCACTGGAACAGAGGGATTCTTAGGATAATCTGAACAAAGGAGATGTTACGGGAATGGGATGTAGCCTCCCTACTTTCAAGGGTATAACACTAAATGCTGAGTAAAAATACTGATTTACTAGTTCAGCATTTCTCCGATATGATTTTGAAGTCACAATAAAACACGCCTTTCACACTACAGCATATTGAAGCTGGAAGTGAATCATGGTACCAGATCCGCCACTTTGCTAAAATAAACAGGATTCAGCTCTCCACCAGCAGCCTCACTCCTGCTACTAAAGTGGATTAGAATAACCCTCTGGGGTTTCCCTGGTGGCACAGTGGTTGAGAGTCCGCCTGCCGATGCAGGGGACACGGGTTCGTGCCCCAGTCCGGGAAGATCCCACATGCCGCGGAGCGGCTGGGCCCGTGAGCCGTGGCCGCTGAGCCTGCGCGTCCGGAGCCTGTGCTCCACAACGGGAGAGACCACAACAGTGAGAGGCCCGCGTACCGGGAAAAAAAAAAAAAAAAAAGAATAACCCCCTGGTTTGAATATTCAGACTTCAACCACCCACCTGTCAAGTAAATGAGTGTAGGCCAGTAACCTTTGGCTCAAACTGAAGTTATCACCTTGAACATGCACATTTATAGATGCCTTCAAATATAGAGCTTTGATATCTTTACAACCAAGTTTTCTGATTAAACTTTAAGGCAGACTTTTAATGTGAGGCCCAATCTGTCCTTTGACCTTCCACTGTTTCACTTCCATGGCGGATGACAGAAATAACTCCAGCAACATGGAAGTAGATCAATCACCATATTGTTTGCCCACATGTATAGGGTCAAGCTGTAGATGTATTTAATTGAAACAGTCAACATATAAAAGGAAACCTGCGAAACACTCTTTTGAAATTAGACTTCAATTCAGTCAAGAATCTGTCCCCATTCTTACTACTGCTGCCTTAAAATGGTACAACTTCTCTAAATGTGTTGAGTTTTAGTTTTTGCATCTTTAAAATGTAAATGTTAGGACAGCCCTGTTGTGGGGATTAAATAAGAGGATGTATGTAAAACAGATTACATCCAGGCCTCAATAAATGGTAACGATTAATTTTATAAAATTTTATAAATAAGAACGCTTTCATTTAACAGTTAGTCCTGTGTGTGAATTGAGCTTATAAGATGCTCACAAATCAAGTTGATAATTAACTGATTTTTTTATTTTGATACTGATAGTTCCATTTTCCATGATGCTCAGCTATGGGAAATCTGATTTTTTTTTTTCATTTGACTTAATGTTTTCAACTCAAATTATAGGGGTCTTAGATATTTATGAGAAAAAGCCAAGGATGAGTATGAAATGAGTTCAAGATAAAAATAAAAGAAAGGCAGAACTTTATTGTTTTACTAGCTACATGTCTTAGAAGTTCTAGAAAACTGGTAAAAGCTAAATTCATACCTTCCATAGGTTCATTTGAGTATACAATATTCCTTATTTCTGAATATTTCTGGCCCCTTGGATCTAGAAGTGTGGACAGATAGAAGGGTAAAAAAAGGGCTGTAATCCACTTGTTTGCTTCCAAAGGATTCAAAATTACATATATTCCACCATGATCACTGTATCACTGTCAAAGAGAGTCAGTATAGATGGGAAGATGAAAAATAGTTCCTTTCGAGAATGGGATGCTTTTGAGAGAAAACAAAAACAAAAACAAAAACTATACCTAGAGAAAAAATATCCTATAGCTTCCATTTCATCTTTTAATAAAACAAAATGAGATTTAAAAAATCTAATAACGTTTGCTATGCTAATAACATCATTCAGTATTTCAAACATTATATAATGTTCTTATATAAGCAAATAATAAGGACTATTTTGTGTATATGATAAATGCACGTATATCAAATAATTTTTTCTAATTAATTAAAAAACACTTTTTTTACACATTCCCTCTTGTGTCCTAAAACATTTCTGTAAGGGAGGTAGAACAGACCAGTGCTTTGAAAGAGCAGTGATCCAGGAGCTGGGAAATAGCACAACTCCAGGGCTAGTCTGTGTGCGTGGACCTGGACTCAGTGACTTCGAGGTCCTTCCTTTCCCAAGCACCATACACCTCCAGTTCTCCATCTAAAGTGGGCGCACCCTCTGAACCAGGTCATGCACTAGACCACCACGGGGGGATGGGTCCATCTCAGTGGGATGTTTTATTTACCATCTCCTTTTATTCACATAACCTTGGCATCATAAGAAGGTAAAAGTTACAAAGCCACTGATGGATCAGGGTTTTACCTGAAACAGACAATCAAGTTTTTAATAGATAGCTGGGACAATCATTTAACTTTAATAGTTGAAATGCACTGAGACTTTTCATCTTATGCTTCATTTATGTTCATATCACCTTGAAAAGCATCTCACAATGACCGTACGATGCCATTTAAAAAAAAATAAATGTATTTATTTTTGGCTGAGTTGGGTCTTTGTTGCTGCACGTGGGCTTTCTCTAGTTGCGCCGAGCCTGGGCCACCCTTGGTTGCGGTGTGCGGGCTTCTCATTGCGGTGGCTTCTCTTATTGCGGAACACGGGCTCTAGGCACATGCGCTCAGTAGTTGTGGCATGCGGGCTCAGTAGTTGTGGCTCGCGGGCTCTGGAGAGCACACTCAGTAGTTGTGGCTCACGGGCTTAGCCGCTCTGAGGCATGTGGGATCTTCCCAGACCAGAACTTGAACCCATGTCCCCTGCATTGGCAGGCGGACTCTCAACCACTGCGCCACCAGGGAATGCATGATGCCATTCTAACTCTCCCTGTCTCCTCTCTGTCTGCAGACATTTCTTGGGGGCCATGTGAATGGCTAGGGGCTAGTGATAAAAGATGAAAATGGCCCTGCCCTCAGGTAGCTTTTAGTTTAGTTGGAAAGACATATGGATGCATAATAACCATAACTTGGTGACAGAGATGAGTTTTGTTGTTACAGTAGCCTGGGGTAGGTAGTGGGCCTGGGGAAGTGTTTCTGGCCTAGAGGCACTGCCCAATAAATGCAGAAAGGATGAAATTAAGCTCTTCAGTTTAAGGAGTGCTTTTGGGGTTGTGGGTTCTTCATTCCAGGAATGAATGCACAGAGATTAAAAGGTCTCTGGCCCTTTTATACTGAAAATAAGTATAAAGTAGCTTACAACAAGATAGGCCTCCAATAGATTAATTCTGGAGGGTTAATTGAATATAGCCTGAACCCCAAAATTATCAACACTGAAGTATTAAGTGGTACACACACACACACAACACACACATTACAACATTTACATGTTTTTGAAAAAAAATTGAGGTTGGTAGCCACTTTTTACCAAGAGCTGATTTTAACTGCAGCTAATAAATGTGTACATTGAAACTATAAGAACAAGTACGTATCTTAAAGAAACAACTAAGGGCACATTTCAAAATCAAACTTGACAAAGTGTAACTATTCCTACCCTAATCACAATTATCTTCAGAACAGTTCTGTATATGTGTTGATGCATTTATACTGTGTTCCTTTATATGATTAACCCCAAAGAGTAATTTCATGCTTTTTTTTTTTTTTTACGGAGAGAAAATGTGTTCCAGGTGCCCTTACAAACTCAGGATATATGTCATATTTATATCACATATCAACATGGAAACAGGAACTAGGCACACATTTGCATATTTACATAGGTAAGTATATATAAAGCAGATAGAACACGAGCAATTCACAGACATTCCTGCAGAAGATATGCTTATAATTCCGAGTTACTCTATAATCTTATTGTATTATTCATTTCCTTCACTCACAGCACAGAGGGCATCTCTCCAAAGTTGTAAAGCACTCGTAAAAAAGGCAGGAGGGGACACCATAGCCATTTGACAATGCTGCTTCCTGCCTGGCTCCTTGGAGCCCGAAGTCCAACACAGCAGAGGGCCCCATCCCAGCACGTACCTGGCTGAAACTCTGGCCTGCACCTCGGGCTTGTGCACTGCGGGCAGGGAGCTGCGACGGGGCTGTCTCACCCAGGGCCAAGGTCTGGTTGCTATGGTAGCTGGCTGGATACTGGAAGGACCCTTCAGGTTTGGAATTGAGCTGGAGTGCACTCTGGGAGAGCAGGCTGGGCCCTGCATTGAAAGTCATTTAGAGCAGTAAGTGACAGCTTCAGTGAAGCAGAAATGACATGTATTATTTATTGAAGAGTAGCCTAGAATTATAACACGCACATGATTCCAGCCATCTATGCTTTGAATTCTGAGAACTAAAATGACTGTATAATTCGACTCCAGGTCTTAAGTGGGATTTTTTTTTCCTTTTGGTGGTTTAAAAGTTCTCCAAAGAGTGGATTATTTTTTCAAATGATCTCATCCTGACCTACATAAAGACATTTCTAAGAAGACAAATTAGTTAATCAAGCAGTTGTTTTTATATCAGACAATATCGGAAACATTTGAAATAACTGAAAGGTCTACCTATTGATACGTGTTAATTGCGCTTATATAATTATATCTCCTACTTAATTATCAGGATGCTAAAACACTCAAAACCTTCCAATCAGTAACACATTCTATTGTATAAATAGTGATGTAATACCTCAATGCCTGAAGGGTAGACAGTGTGTAAAATATTAATGGCTCTCATACAATGTAGAATTCACCCTGATCTCACATGATCTCTGATGGCTAGTTACCTTTGCCATCACAGCAATGCACAGTAGGAGAACAAAGAGGAGATACAGTGTTTAAATCAGTGCTGCTAACCTGGATGATACTACAAGTGGTGGAGAAAGGAGTCCTTGGCCTCATTATTTAATCATACTTTGTATGAGAAAATGTGGTTTATTTTCTTACTTTCTTTTTAGATGGGATCTTTGCCACAGTTTGCCCATTTCCTTTGTAAGCAGATTTTCTTTAATCAAATTTCATACTCACTTTGGGAATGAAAAGAAGTATAGAAGAGTGTAAGTATACTCCTATTTTCTATTGTGTGTGTTTGAGAGGGGACTGGGATAAGTGGAGTGAGTTGGGTGGGGGAGGGAGGACGTGGCATCACAAGTTTTCTCATGTTATCTTTTTTTTTATCTTTCTTTTTTTCTTTTTTTTTTTTCGGTACGCAGGCCTCTCACTGTTGTGGCCTCTCCCATTGTGGAGCACAGGCTCCGGACGCACAGGCTCAGCGGCCATGGCTCACGGGCCCAGCTGCTCCGCGCCATGTGGGATCTTCCCGGACCGGGGCACGAACCCGCGTCCCCTGCATCGGCAGGTGGACTCTCAACCACTGCATCACCAGGGAAGCCCTCATGTTATCTTAACCATAGTGCAAAGTCACTTCTTTTTTGACGGAGGGTAATTATATACACATGGATTATGGTATAATCATTATCCCATCCTTAATCTGCCTCCTTGGCTGTTTTAGACAATAGTATAATTTCTAATAAGTGTAAACAAACTTCAAGTTCCTTACTTCTTTCTTTCTAAGGACAGAACATGGCTTTTTATTTCAAATGAGATTGCAGATTTGACATGACATAGGCCATTTTTTTGCGGGAACATAATATGTCTTCTCTTAATAAGCATAGGTTCACATAATCTTTGCCTTCAAGACCTTACCCTTCCCTCTAATTCCCTGATGGAACGTCTAAACAATGCAAAAATAGTTTTTCATCATCAGATATTGGATAATAAGTCAATTAGCTAAAACAGATAAGACTTGGTATTTCGGAATCTATACGGTTTCTGGAAAAAAAGTCAAGCAAGGAAATAAAACCATTCCCATCCAGTCCCAATTTCATCATGAAGGGCATTACAAAAGTACGGTTGTAATCTTTTTTCTTGCAATTTAGAAAACAGAATCCCAAGAAAATAGTATATACCAGATGGTGAAGTTTGCGATAGCTTGCAAAAAATCATTTAATCCACACTAATGGTATAATAGGGCTAATCACCAGAATATAATGCATCTATGGGGAGTGAATTCAGAGTTTCATTCTGGATGCCAAGAACAGATTTTCCCCACTGCTGCTGTTGAAGCTGTCAGGCATGGAGACGGAGTCAAGGGGTGGTCTCTGATGCCCAGGCCATGGGCAGGCTGAGATGTGGGACAGCCTCTGGAAGGGAAGAGGGACCAATGATGGGGCACAGGCAGATGGGAACTGATTGCAAAGTGGAGGAGGATGAGGTAGGTACTGGGACGACAGTGATGAACTGTAGCCAAGGGCTTTCCCCCCGGTCCCTACCCTCCTGAAGGTCACAGCTAAATGGAGGGGAGGGAGTCACGGCAGAATAAGAGAGGGCCTTTAAGGTTAGTGGTCAGCATTTTACCTACCAATGGACAGCTTCCCACTGAGACTTCTTTGGCTATTTCTTTCAGGACAGTCCACCCTGACACAATGGCTTGCACTGGCCATGTCCCCTCCTCCACGATAATGCATCTCCAGGGTAATGAAAGTTGAAACAGATACAATAGTGCAAAGACTTTTGGAGATGTCAATAAAATGGAAAAAAAATCTTTAGTGTCATATAAATAATTTAACAATCTATAAAGCAAAAACATTGCATGTCCTGGTTATTTGCTTTTTTAAAGAGATGATGTGACTTTGCTCTGATGAACTTGCATATGTAGCTAGCAAGTCAAAGTGGTCAATTCTGAATAGATTCATAAAATAGTCTCTAGAAACCTACATATGCTCTCCAGGCAGGATCTAAAGGTGGCACTTGAGAGTACCGTTTTTGTTTTTTTTTAAACATCTTTATTGGAGTAAATTGCTTTACAATGGTGTGTTAGTTTCTGATTTGTAACAAAGTGAATCAGCTATAAATATACATATATCTCCATATCTCCTCCCTCTTGCATCTCCCTCCCACCCTCCCTATCCCACCCCTCTAGGTGGTCACAAAGCACCAAGCTGATCTCCCTGTGCTATGCGGCTGCTTCCCACTAGCTATCTATTTCACATTTGGTAGTGTATATATGCCCATGCTACTCTCACTTCATCCCAGCTTACCCTTCCCCCTCCCCATATCCTCAACTCCGTTCTCTATGTCTGCGTCTTTATTCCTGTCTTGCCCCTATGTTTTTCAGAACCATTTTTTTTTTAGATTCCATATATATGTGTTAGCATACAGTATTTGTCTTTCTCTTTCTGACTTACTTCACTCTGTATGACAGTCTCTAGGTCCATCCACCTCACTACAAATAGACAGTCCCATTTTGAAGCAATTTCAATCAAAAATATGATTTATGTGCTCCTGAAATATGCAACATGAAATAATCAAATCTGTGCATGTTTTATAGAATCAGTCGTGTATTTGATTAATACTCCATGAAAACAAACCAAGATTCTCTGTCTCATTACTTTGTTCACACATGTCAAGCACAGAACCAAGATGTACTTTGACAAAGGTAATTGTGACAATAAGCAATATATCATAATATTACAACCCTGACATAGCACCTGGCAAGGACAAAGCAGTCAGAACAATAGCCAAAACACCACATGCATTTTAGAATGATTTTCCCATTGCTTACTAGGTTTCAAATGAATGACCATTATTCACTCCAATTTTAGAGAGGACAGATATACAAGAATATGAAAAAGGTTAAAATTACAGGACACTTCTTAATTAGTTTATAATAAAAGTAAAATTTACATGTAACTAACTCTTGATTAGCTTTATTAACATTACTGTGCATTGGGGTAGAAAGTACAATTCTCCAGAGATTTCAAAAACATTTATAGTTTTGGGCTTTAAATGATTATTATTATTTTTTTTTCTCAAGAATTTAGGACTTTCCATCAAGTCTTGTTTGGGCTAGAGGTAAAATTAGGCTGTATTGCTGAGGTCATGAAGTATATCCACCACTGGGGGATGGGGACAATGTGAGAGGATTTCTTGGGATGCTCGGTGGGGACAGGAAGAGACTGGGCTTTAAAATTCCACCTAGGGAAATGGAATGTTGCCTTTAGTGTAATTTTTTTTTTTTTTTTTTTTTTTTTTTTTTTTTTTTTTTTTTTTTTTTTTGCAGTACGCGGGCCTCTCACTGTTGTGGCCTCTCCCGTTGCGGAGCACAGGCTCCGGACACGCAGGCTCAGCGGCCATGGCTCATGGGCCCAGCCGCTCGGCGGCATGTGGGATCTTCCCGGACCGGGGCATGAACCCGTGTCCCCTGCATCAGCAGGCGGACTCTCAACCACTGCGCCACTAGGGAAGCCCTACCTTTAGTGTAATTAATTGCTCCAGAAGAAACTTCAACTATGAGCAACACGGGCTTCCCTGGTGGCGCAGTGGTTGAGAGTCCGCCTGCCGATGCAGGGGAAACGGGTTCGTGCCCCGGTCTGGGAAGATCCCACATGCCGCGGAGCGGCTGGGCCCGTGAGCCATGGCCGCTGAGCCTGCGTGTCCGGAGCCTGTGCTCCGCAACGGGAGAGGCCACAACAGTGAGAGGCCTGCGTACCACACAAAAAAAAAAAAAAAAAAAAAAAAAAAAAAAACAAACAAACTATGAGCAACAGGCGATCACTATGTCCTATTAGGTCACCTAAAGCAGAAGGCATCCTCTCGCACGTATGCTTCCAGGACGTTGACCTAAGAGGTCACAGGTGACTTCTTTGACCTTTTTGGACCTTCCCCATCTTGGGACAGTCCTCAAAGATAAGCCCAGGGGTCCTATTCAAAATATCTCAGCCCTGGGGGCTAGGAAGGAGAGGGGAAACTGCTTACTGATGAATTGATAAAAGTCAAAAGAGTATGTGCCCCTCATCTGCTCAAGACACACTAGTTCAGGGACTTCCCTGGTGGTCCAGTGGTTAAAGACTCCACGCTTCCAAGGCAGGGGACACTGGTTCGATCCCTGGTCAGGGAATTAAGATCCCACACTCTGCATGGTGCGGACAAAAAAAAAAAAAAAAAAAAAAAGACACACTAGTTCCAAATGGACAGAGGGGAGAAATTCCAAAGGAACTACAGAGTTGAGGGACATGGGACCCGCCATTAATCCTAGGAGAGCATCTTAGTGTCATACCAATATCTTAATATGTCTTCAAATATCAATATATGAACTGACTAAAGACCACTTAGCAACCGGTGGAAAAAAATGCCCTTGTATCTTTGTCATTATTCTGAGAAGTGTAAACAGGGGTGTGGAGAAGTTAAGCGGTCAGCCAGTGTTGTACACTCCATAAAATGAAGATGAGACCCTGTTCTTGTCTTCCACCTTCAGCTCTGGGAGTTGTGGTTGGTTAACATCAAAGCATATTGAAGTCATATACACACATCAACATTTTAAGGTTGAAAAATTCTTTCATCAGTTTATTTGCAGGAGAGATCTTCATGCCTCAGATTGTGGTACTGCTTCCCCAAAAAACCTCTCCTTAGAGATTCTACATGTTGGCTGGAGGAAGTCTGCTGTCCTCCAGGAGTGGGGCAGAAGTCAACCTCAGCAGATGGAAAGGCTGAAGTGTTCATTTCTTGCATAAAAATTCAGACCCACTTATAGGTTGTATTAACATATACTAAAACATATAGTCAGTTTCTCCTTAAATTAACTAGATAGTTTAGAGTTTTCCTGATTATATGCACTCATTATCTTTACATGGATTTAAAAAAGACTTCATTTGGAATTGCTTATTCTAGTCTCCTTTAGCTAAATATTGGTCCCAGAAAACTGTAAACCTTAATTAAATTACATACTTTGCAATAACAAAGAAAAGGCCAGAGGTGTACAAAGTGGCATTCCCAAGTCATTATTTGGGTCACAATCATGCCAGTTGGAGCAGGTGTGTGTTGGAAAAAAATCCAGGACTGGAACTCAGCAGACCTGGTGGACTCTAGTCCATTTCCATGTTTATGAAAGCATAGATGATGCCGATGATGATGATGATGAGGAGGAGGAGGAGGAAGAAGAAGAAGAAGAAGATGATGATGATGAAGATGAAGATGAGGATGAAGAAGAAGAAGAAGAAGAAGATGAGGAGGAGGAGGAGGAGGAATGAAGAAGATGAGGATGAAGAAGAAGATGATGATGATGAAAATGATGATGAGGATATCAATACCTGCTCACATTTCCTGAGTGCTAAGTTCCAGGAACTGTCCTGAGCAGTTTACATCTATTAACCCCTGGAAGCTTAACAAGATCCCAATAAACGTGCTGTTATCCCCCTTTATGATGGCAGAGCTGAAGGTCCCAGTGACTGAGACCACACACACTGATGACTAGCGCAAGCAAGGCAGTCTGGTTTCAGAGTGTGCGTTCTTTCCACGCTTCATTATTTGTTCTCTAAAATTTTAATATCTACAAATTTGAGTACTTAATGAGATAATGGATGTGAAAGTGCTTGGAAAAATATAAACTGCTACACAAATGTCAGTTATTAGTATTATTATCTAATTATCTAATTACTGAGCCACATGATCTGAGAATAAAACCCTGATTGGAATTTGTCCTGAAAACCTTATTATAGTACTGTCCCATATATCAGTGTTTTCTTTCAACAGCCTGTGAGCTTTCATTCTGCAAAGGAGACATACAAGGCATAGATCATTAAAATGTCTTGAAATTAAAACCAAACCAAATAAAACCTAGTGTCTGAGCCAAGAGATGGGGAAGAGAAAGTTCTCTCTTAGCCTGAAATTCCCGTCTTTATCAACCTCAAAACATTCTCAAACTTCAAGTGTTGTTTAAATGTCACCTCCTTCATGCAGCCTGCCCTGATGCCTGATTGCCCCAGGGAAATTAACCCTACCCCCTTCATGCTATCTTAACACTCTGCATAGACCAGACTGAGAAATTTCAAGAGATATGTGTACAGTATTACACAGAAGGAGAGTAATAGGATAAAAACAGGGAGTCTGAACATTTATGTGAAAGGAGCAGGACTCTGGGATTGGATACTTGGAGACACTAGAGGCCAGGGATTTCTTGGAGTGCAGAGAAAGGAAACCAGTAATAATGGAGGAAACATGAACTGCGATAGTGGCCACTGTAGGAAGGAAGAGAAAGTACACATTTAAGAGGCATCTTTTTTAAAAAGCTCATCGGTATTTGGGGACTAAGTAGACAGGAAGGGAAAGACAGCTGAAATGACTGGCCACTCTTCAGCTCATCTCTAGCAGGATCTCGCTGACACTGCACTGGGTGCTGGGGAGATTCCCACAGTGCAGAGTAAGTCCTTCTAGAAAGCCGAGCAGACAAGACAGAACTCTTAGGGTCAGGTGCACACCTTCTGTTTCTACAAGTTTTAAGGTGATTTATTGGCAGTTGCTAATTCTGGTCTGCTTCAGTTGAACATCTGTCCCAGAACTCAGCAAATATTCACTAAAGGAGTGTGAAAAAAGCAAAAACTCCCCTCACATGTCATTCCAAGGGAAGGATTAGCAAGAGACATATGTTGGGGACCCCGTGTTTTGGGGAAGGACAGGCTTAATCTTAAAATTACAGAATTGTTGGAGATGGTGGGAGCTCACATAGTTAGAAAGGGAGTCTGGGCTTGATTTTAACACTGGCTCTAACAGACCTGACTCTCTTTCTAGGTCTTAAAAAATTTCCAAGATCAAAGCTTGGTTATATGTTAGTGAAATTTTAGGACAGAGATGTAATTATCTAAGTCATCAGTGGTGGAAGCTGAAGCCTCCAGAACAAGACAAGGTCTTTAAGTGGTAACTAAGATATCAATTTAATTCCAAGGAATTATTTTACCATCAAAAGAGTTATTGACAAGAATGCACTGAAATAAACAGTTATGAGATTTGGCAATGTCTCACATAGGCGCTCAATTAATGTTTTGTTAGGTTGTTAATTCAGGATAATCAGGAATAATAAACACACACGTTGAGACAGACAAATTCAGGATTGAATAAGTGACAAAGGCAGCTTTGTTTAGATTTCCGTTTGTCAGGAAGTTTAGAAACATTCTTTACTTACTCTTAGGTTAAACTGACTCTTTCAAAATAATATAAAATCTTATCTTTACGTAGACCATGAAAAATAAAGTCAATAATATTCACACACATCGATAACCGTCAGAGAATTTGCATTCATTTCCACCCTCTTGTTATCCAATCTTTGTGGAAGGCTAAGAATAATTTGAAGGTTAAGTATTATTTTATTTTAAATGAGAATAAAATCTTAGAGCAGCAACACATAAAAAGAAAGGGGAAATCTTTTAGTGGAAAATGTTGAGTAAGAAGAAAGGAAATAGCTAGTGGAAATTATATATACATATACGTGTGTGTATATATATACACACACAAAAGGGCTATTATAAATTCTAAAATCAATGAGAAAAATTGTCAATTATTTGTAAGGTGATTGAACTGATTTAAATCAAGCTTAAAGCACTTTAGTCATATCATATCTTTAGTCATAACTCTACAGCGTAAAAGTACTGACTTTTGCTTAAATTGCACTATTAATCAGTTTCATTCATAGCAGCAGTTTCTTCTTTATGGGCTTTGGATGAACTTGCCAATTTACAAACCCACTTGGAACAAGAGGTAGTTAGAAGTGATAAACTAGTTGTTTTCTCCTGATCTTCACTAGTAACTTGAAAAGATCACAGGTAGGAGTTTCACTAACCTAAAATCTACCATCCCTAAAATTAACTGAAGGCAAAAGCTTGAGTGGCCCATTTATGTAAGAAATCTCATGGCTGATGTGGTTGTTCTATAGGCAGATGTGTTCTTAAACTTGATTTCTAAGTCTCTTTCTTCAGAATATCAGTTTCATCTGGTCAGCTCCTTTCAATGTATAATGCTTTACTAAAAGTGAGAACTTTAATGGTCCCAAGAATACAGAAGTACTCATTCAGTTTTTAAACTGATTTAGATTCAATCAATGCTACTGGCCTAACTAGTCTGCTTTTTCAAGTTTGACTACTGTATGTGAAATAACCAAAGATGGGTAAAGCTTTCACACTAAATACAATAACTTAGTTTCTTTACATCTGTATACAATGAAGGGAAATAAGCAAAATGACATTTATCACAAAAAATAAACTTCAAATATAAAACTTTGGTTTAAAATGTACAGCTCAAGAATTTTACTGTGCATGGGATTTTTACATAATGTTATATTCATAGGATGGTATTTTTATAGCTTGCTCTAGTCCCCAACTATTTCCTTGAACAGTTTTGTCTTTGGATTATTTACTATTTAAAAAAATTAATGTAGCACAAAATGAGGAAAAGCATTACATATATTTCTTTATAAATTAACAGTCTAAAGATAATAGATTCATATTTCTCACTATTAATAACTGCAAAAAGAAATAGAAAATTAATACAAATCAGTATAGGAGAAAACAAAATTTAAAAGCCAAATTCTGAAAACATTACAATGTATTTATGGAATTACACTAGCTTAAAGAACCAGTTTTTGATTTGCTACAAATCACAGGCTTCTCCCTAGGTGCCTGCATGGTTTGCTCACACATTTATTCAGGCCCCTGATCAAGTATCTTCTCACAAAGGATGACTTCCTGGCCCTTTGATCATTCTCTCAAAACTAGAGTAGTTTTGGAACTTCCCTGGCGGTCCAGTGGTTAAGATGGCACTTCCACTGCAGGGGGTAGGGGTTCAATCCCTGGTTGGGGAACTAAGACCCCACATGCTCCAAAGGGCTTTAATTTACCATGAGTCACATAGAATACTATTTACGATACTAAAACTGGGAAGTGTTTAAAAGAGAAGGCTGCGTCACACACTTTCTATGAGCCGTCAGAGCGATGATGCTATCAAGTGCCACGTAGCATCCAGGAAGCTTCACTGAACACTCACCATGTGTGATTCTCATTCTATTTTTGTTGTTGTTTATTTTATTGAAGTATAGTTGATTTACAATGTTGTATTAATTTCTGCTTTACAGCAAAGTGATTCATTTATACATATATATACATTCTTTTTCATATTCTTTTCCATTATGGTTTATCACAGGATAATGAATACAGTTCCCTGTGCTACACAGTAGGACCCTGTTGTTTATCCATCCTATATATATAATAGTTTGCATCTGCTAACCCCAAACTCCCAATCCATCCCTCTCCCACTGCCCCCCCCACCCCACCTTGGCAACCACAAGTCTGTTCTCTATGTGACTCTCATTCTCACTCTCTCTCTCATTGTCTGAGAATGAGCATGGAAAGGCAAAGAGCATCATGGGATTACTGTGAAAATGGGTGCCTTTGCAGCCCCCCTTGAAAGGTTCTCAAGGACCCCCAGGAATCCCAAGTGCACTCTGGGAAACACTGCCCTACTCTACCCCCCACTGGCTTTGTCATTGCTGGAGGCAACTACCTACCTAACTTTATAGTATTTAGAGTGCTTGATTTCAGCCTTTTTTGCCTAGAATGGAAATGCCACAAGGGCAGAGATTCTCTGTTCTACTGTTAATAAGTGCTTAATATAGACGTTTAAAAAAAGAATGTAACACCTACCTGTGCCTATAGTGATACAATAAAAAGCCAGTATGTTAAGATTTGATTTTATCAGTTACTGTTGAAGTGACTTATTGTTTGATCAGTGGCAGTTTTAATATTTTAAATTCTGGGGGAATCCTATATGACATCTCCATAAGGTATTACCAGGAGACCCCTCCCTCCACTGTGCCCCGGGGAAAAGTCTGCTTAATCTGACTTTCTAACAAGAGATTTCTGCCTCTTTACTTTTCCTCACTTCCACCAGCTTTCATCTGACCCTCATGTTTGTGTGTTGTGCACCTGGAGTGCCTTGACAATTTCAAAACCCAATTATATTTTCATTAAAAATTTCCCCAGGCTCTAAACTCTGTGCTTGATTCCAGGAGACCCAGATAACACAGATGAGAATGATGTTTTTAGTGAGAAATTTGCATTGTTTTCTCTTGCTTAGGGAATGGATAAGAAGCACTTGGTATTTTACGTCTTTGCACATCAGTGGTGGAAGCTGAAGCCACAAGAACGAGACAAGGCCTCAATTCCGAGGTCTGCCTCTGAGCTGGTGACCTCTTTGGAGAAGGTATAGCATGCTTCTTAAATGTCCATGTGAAAGAAGGAAATTTAAAAGAAAGAAGTGAACATTAGCTGAAAAACAGGTGGAGATAAAATCTGGAGGGAAAGATAATGATAGCTCCCTGGAGGATATCACCACAGCCTGTGGGCTACCTGGGTGATTTCTCTCACCTTTTGCTCACACCTTTCACTGCTAACTTCCCATTGGCTCTATAACGCCAAAAGTAGTGGAGGAGGTGGGTGTGCGAGAATTTGGAAAGGAAACAAAAGGACACATGTAGCATCAGACGACTTCAGGCTTGAACCATGACAAACTTCTGCAGAGGAGACTCTCGTGTTTGTATTTCAAAAATTTGGACCAAAGGGCATATGATGAAGTAATTTCACAAGAAATGAACAATTCAAGGATGTACTCAACTATCTTGAATAAATGCATGTCCAGGAAAGGACTTGGGGTCTCCAGAGCCCAAGTGACAGTCATCAACCACTGGTGGGGTGAGGGGAACAGTAGGACTTGAATCCAGGTCTTATGGTTCCAAGGGCAGGATGGGCTTCCTTGAACCCCTACCCAGAGGATCTCCACTCCATCAGGTCTAACTAAGGACCTGGTTTCCACCATAACAGGTTATCAATATTGTGAGCCACATTATGTATATATTTATTATTTTGGTTATTCTAATTATTATAAAAATCTTATACTCTTAAACCACTTCTGAATCCTTTGTTGCCATGTTGCCAGGAGTTATGAAAATATTCACTTCACAAGGATGTCTCTTACCTTTGTTATTATTACATAAGAATATATGGGATAATATTTTATAGCATTTTAATAACCTGATCTCTCAACAATTTTCTCACCACATAGAATTAATTATATTCGCAGTAATTAAATGAAAATGACAGACTGTAAATCAAGAGTAATAATATATTCCTTTCTGTCAAACTACATATGATTATTTTATTTGGATTTTACCTGCTCAGAATGGTAACTTACATGATTGATTCTTGATTTCTTGAATATATTCTGATTTGAGAACTCAGTAAGATAACACTGCTTTCTTTGCCATAATACTCAGAATATCTTAAGTTCCTAAGATTTCCTTCCTACTGAATGCTGGGATATTCTAAGATATGGTAGAATTTCAATTTGTCCAGCTGCTATAGAAAAATACTTGCTATTTCAAAATATAATAATTAAACAAATTAACAATCTCTATAAACATATAGGCCCTTTTACCCCAAGCTGTCCATTCTCTTTCTGATTTCAACTGACAAATACTTTCATTAATTTTTGGCTGAGATATAATGACCCTTATTTCTGACTTTGTATCTCCAAGGATGCATGGATTTAATATGGTACTTGGTCCATGGCAGTTTAAGTCAAGCTGTATATTATATGAGAAGCTAATGGCCCTGAGCTTCTGTCAATAACTTTTTTTTTTCCAGTAAAGCAGCAGCAATTCTGGTGACTCCATGACACGTATTTATTAGAACTGAAATTACACAGCCAGCAGTCACAAAATAGTGGTGGGCGGCAGAGGTTGTACACATGATTTACATACTGTTTACGATAGCACTTTGTAAAAAATGGGAAGTGTTGGAAAACACTGATAACTGTAGGACGCTACAGTCTGTATACTAGAGGAGTTATTGCTTGCCTTAGGGTCAAGAAGGTGGGTTTACTGAGATTCAACTTTTACTTTAATCAGATCTTGGAAAGAAAAATAACAAAAGCTTTTAAACAACAAATTCTGTACCATGTGCTTAGGGGCTGAGACTGGTTGCCATTGTAATAATGTTTCAAGCTGGTTTTAGACTGTATTTCGTGTTTTAGTCTCCTTCGGGTTAGGACTAAGACACTGGCTCTCAAGGGCAGCGTGCCAGGTCCAATTTAGCATCAGCTATTTCATGTCTATTCTAGTTAATGAGTCCATTGATTGAATCATCACACAAACAAGGGACGAGCAGAATCTCATGGGCTTGTGCTAATTATATGAAACATGTCGAAGAGCCATTACATATTATATGCATTATGTTTATATAAATATAAACACGTATATTGTTCTAGTATTGAGTAGAAGGTTGTGCTGATTATTCTCTTTGTTCCACATATTCATTCTCCACCCTTCTCCCCTCAGAGACTGTTTCACAAGGTCCACTTGGCACTTGGTTTATGATTGGACTTGGCCAGTGAGAGGCACGAGAAGGGCATCAGAAGTTAGAGGAGAGAGAGGCCAGGGTATTTATTTCTCTGCTCCCGCCAGCCCTGCCTCTGGACTCTGCTGGTACTAGTCCCTCGATTTTTCCTTCGGGACTAAGGGTGGCAAGGGTTTCCATCGGTTGCTACCCCTTGAGTATCTCTGCAGGCATTGATTGCTCCCTGAATCTTGCTCACTTCTTGGTAAATCGTCCCCTAATTAAATTCTCTTCAGTTTAACTTTTTTTGAGTAGACTCTATTTCCCATCTGGACCCTGATGCAAATACAAACAGCAATTAGGATTATTAATTTATGATAGTCTAAGTACTTAAAATTAGCAATAATTGATACCCCAAATGATAGCTGTCTACTCAATATTTTTAAATTAACTTCCTAAACTTTATTCAGTTCGTTCAGTCTCAAATTGACTCTGAAAATGTTAAGAACAAACATTTCATAAGAACACGAATATTCCACATTTCACTGTGGTTCAGATCTTTTGGTATAAAATTTTCAAGTGGCACTTTCATCACCTGTGTTTTTTGTCTGTTTGTTCATTTTTTTATTTTGCTTTGTTTCTTTTCCTATCTTCAAACAAGGAAGCAGGGCCTTCCAAAAAGAATAACTAATTAAAATCTTAGGAGTTTTCAAAAAGATAATTCACTACCTAATAACATAAACTAAGTAATATTTCTGAACACCAACTAATTCAGCAGTTAGCAAATATATTTCAAAAAAATCTTACTGGAGTTTTTAAATTTCCCATAATGAAGATACACCTTTTGTAGATAGTGTTTGAAAACATTCTGCAGAAATACAAAAGTGAACACTAAAAGTTCTTTCTACTTCTCCTGGGTGTAGCAGAGTGTCTCAATTCAGAAATTCAGGATTATTAGTTGACTTAAAGTTTTTTTTTTTAAGTTCATATACTTATCCTTTCTATTATTTTATTGATTTATCTCTTTTAGTATTCATTTATTTATTTCTTCTACTCCTTTTCATATTACTTTATCTCTGCATTGCTTCTAGTGTTTCCATCTTCCTAGCTTCTTTTGGTTTATTTAACCCTTTTTAAGGTGTCCCAGTAATGAATACACAACACTTTACTTTTTCTTTTATTTTTAATAATAAATTATGATTTCCTCTGAGTGCAGTTTTTTACCATACACTTATGTTTTCATTATAAAATGTTGCTATTCTGGGCTTCCCTTGTGGCGCAGTGGTTGAGAGTCCGCCTGCTGATGCAGGGGACATGGGTTCATGTCCTGGTCTGGGAAGATCCCACATGCCGTGGAGCGGCTGGGCCTGTGAGCCATGGCTGCTGAGCCTGTGCGTCCAGAGCCTGTGCTCCGCAACAGGGAGAGGACACAACAGTGAGAGGCCCGTGTACCACAAAAAAAAAAAAAAAGTTGCTATTCTATTTGCTTTGTAAATAGTATGTAGTTATCTCTTTGCTTCTGTTTTGATTCACAGTGGCCAAAAGTATGTCTCTTAATTTTAATGTGATTATATGATTGCTTAGCATTTTATTATTTACTTTTAATTTTACTGAATTATCATCAAAGAATGTGGTCTTCCTATGCTTTTTAATTTTTAGGATTGTCTTTACAGTCCATCAGCTGATCAATTTTTATAAATTTTCCTTGGACATATATAACAAGTGTTTATTATTATTCAAAAAATGTTTTTAATTTATTTAATGCATGATTTGTTAATTATTTATTCCAACTTTCTGTGGCCTTTCTCTTTTAGTATTCAGTCTGATTCTGAATACTAAAAGAAAAAGTGTTCACAATATTTTTCATCACCTTCTTTCATTTTTAATAATTTTTAATATCCAGGTGCTATTTTGTTTGGCACATACATATTCACCAGATTTTACCACATAATTAGAAGTTAAATTATTTTTACTGGATAATTCCTTTTTGACCCTGCTTAGTGCTTCTGCATTAAATTCCACTTCACCTCACATTATTCTTCCCAATCCCACTCCTTGTGTTCATTGTATTTGCTGTCACTACTTTGTCTATTCCTTTAATTTCAACATTTATTTCATTAATATAAGTGTGTATATTAAACATAACATCACTATTTTATTTTCATTTACTGCAAATTTGAATTATTCTTTTCAGATAATTCAGTGCTTACATATAGTGTTAGATTGATATACTTGATTTATCACTTCTATTTTAATGTGCTTCTTAATTTACTCTTTTCTTCCTTCTTTTTTCTGTACTTTCTATGAATAAAACGTTATCCCCCTCCTAAAATCATAATAAAATATATTTCTCTATTATTCTATAAAAAATAAGATAGCCAATATCATCCTCCCGAGACAGTATTTTATCTCTGCTTTCCTTACTCTATAATAAAATGAGTACATGTGCCTCAAATATTAATTAAATATAGTTCTAACTATAACTACCCCTACAAAAGAAATATATTTATAGACTTTGAGAAAAAAGAGGTAACAATCTTACATTTTAAAATATAAAACACAGAGAACAAGTATAATACAAATCTCGCATCTTACTTTAGGAGTTTTATTAAGGGGATGCATATGGTTAAAATAAATCTGGATATTCATGATGATGTTACCCTAAGAGTCGTGATATTATAAAGATCATAGAGAAATGAACTAATATATAAATTAAATGGCTTTGAGATCACTATGCTATCTTACTCTTATATCTTTCTTTTATATGCAAACCTTAATGGGTATTCAAGGAAATTTTATTTTTTTAAATTAAGGAATAAAATGCTCCACTGATTTCTCATGTAGAAATTATCAGGGTAATGTACATTTTAATGATTTAATTTTTAGCTTTTTGTGAGATTTTATTAAAATAGGTCAAGAGAATTTTATAATTTATTAAAATGAGGCTCATTTCAATTCATAGAACTTTAATTTCAAAGCCTCAGCTACTCTGGTTGAAAAATATATAACTAAGTAAAAGAAAGAAATCTTTAAATATTCTATTGAGATTAATATAGCTATTCAAGATAGCTAAACATAGAATTAGAAGGAGTTATTGCATAGTACTATAACATGGTACTAAATAGTACTGCATATATTACATCATTTTTTCCATTTTGTTATATAATTGCTCTACCATTTAAGATCTCTACCAACAATAATCTGTATGAGTAAAGCATTGATAGTTAACTTTAAAGCAGACACTGTGTTGATTAAACAACTAAATGATGAGTTCATACAATGTGCTACTCTAGATGCCAAAAAGGATATCAGAGAATTGGTGAGGATCACCAATATGTCAATAATTGGTGAGAAATCTAGATGATAATTACTGACTTAAGAGAGTTTCTAATCAAATGTGAATTAGTGTGGGGTAATGTCAGAAGGAAGTAGGTGAGAGAGGAGTGAAATGGATAAAACAAGTATAAACACATCTTGAAGTCCTATTAGATATGGCTCATGATATAAATTATAATAATACTATAATATTAATGACATAATGCTCTTATATTTTAATTGTTTTCAAGCTTAACTGTCATTTGACTTACTTTCACTTGTTGAATAGTCTTGTGGGTCAAGTATTCCTGATTCCTGCAGTGATCTAATACAGGAGTCCACCAATTCAAGACCTGTTGTGAGCTCATCTTCGATATCTTTTTGACCATCTGAAATATAATATTTTAAAGACATGAACAAATACATGGTAATGTCAATATTAAAGCTTAAGACTGTCATTTAATAATCAAAAATATCCTAACCAAAGATATTACCTTTTTGAAATTCTCATTAGATATCACATTGTAACCCTTGGTCAACCACCATTAAAAACCAAGGCCAGCCAAGTCTATGTATCCATGAAGAACATAAAGTTCCTAGGGAACTGGAAGAAATTAACTCCCACGAAATCTTGAGCTATCAGAACAGCTTCATCTAATTTTAGTGTCATGTGTTGTCATATTCATTTTCATAAGTCTCTTCCTAAAGTTCACAAGAAAATTAATCAATAGAGATATATGTAGCAGTAAGTATAAATGCTCATCAAGAAGCTCTACTTTCAATTTAAATGTCCATCAACAGAAGAATGGATAAAGAAGATGTGGTGCATATATATATATATATATATACATATACAATGGAATATTACTCAGCTATAAAAAAGTGAAATAATGCCATTTGCAGCAACATAGATGGACCTAGAGATGATCATACTAAGTGAAGTAAGTCAAAGAGAGAAAGGCAAATACTATATGATATCACTTGTGTGTGGAACCTAAAATATGATACAAATGAATTTATTTGCAAAATAGAAAACAGACTCACAGACATAGAAAACAAACTCATGGTTACCAAAGGGGAAAGGGGGTAGGGGATGGATAAATTAGGAGTTTGGGATTAGCAGATACAAACGACTTTATGTAAAATAGATAAACAACAAGGACCTACTGTATAGCACAGGGAAATGTATCGAATATCTCATAATAAACCATAATGGAAAGGAATATGAAAAAGAATATATATATATATATATATATATATATATATATATATATATATATAAATCACTTTGCTGTACACCAGAAACTAACACAAAACTGTAAATCAACTATACTTCAATAAAAAAAAGAAGCTGTACTTTACCTTGTGATTGCCAGTGAAACTGCTCTTCTGCTGAACTATAAAAGAGAGAATACATAGGTATAATGAATCGGTTAGAAACAAAAGAACTCTAGACTATAAGTCACAAAGGCACATGAGGGTAGTAATGGTGGCTCCATGGAACTCCCTTTAATTTCTGACTGAGAAAAGGGATCCCATTTTGACATGATCTTAACTTTAATATGTTTGATGTATACCGCTTTTGAATCACAGGTATTAGCATGTTATAAATTGACATCGTTCAGTAATTTTCAGAAGAATAACTCATTTTTTACAAATCCCAACATATCATACTTATTCCTTACAATAATTTCTACATACATGCAGTTCTATTCAACTTTAGTCATTTTAAAATACAAATCTGAATAGTTTCATGTAGACTTTGTAAGGTATTCTAATAAAGAAATAACTTTCTCCATTTTCATTATAAAGAGATAGAATAAATCTATACCTTCTTCTAGACATATCATATAAGGAGTTCCTTTCAGCTGTTTATTATATTTCAAATTAAGTCATATAAAAGTTATAACACTTTACACCAATTGAATATACAGTTCCCAAATTCTCACTTTATAAGTACATCTTATAAAATGACCCAGGTAGAAGGGGTTGTTCATCTAAATGATATGCCAAAGATACTGTGCAGATTGTAACAATGTAGGCACATACATTTTTTCTGAATGATTTATTGAAATACATAAATAAATTTAAAATTTCTAAATATGAACAGCTCTTTCATTATATATGCAAATAGTTCCAACATACCCTTTTTTAATATGTCAATAATTTGTGAGAAATCTAGATGCCAATTACTCACGGGTATCATTTTGAGAATGACTTTCTACCCTTATTTCACTAGATCTTTTACTCTGATCAAGCAGCTTCTATGAATAGCTCATCAGTTTCACAACAGCAAGTAGGTTTTAGAACTTTAATCTGTACCTTAGAGATGGCTTCTGAATACATTTGCTAGGGGAAAAGGAAACTCTGGTATAAATCAGCATTCAGAATAGCCATGATTGATATACATGAATATAAGAGTAGTCCCTTAAGAGACATATGACTTTTTTAGGCTATCTTTTTCCTCAGCCAATCCATTTTAGCAAAGTGGAAAATGGTTTTGCAATGATGAGAGCTATAGACAATTGATACATGAAATGATAACATTACAAATTCAGTCCAATGCAACTTCTTGCTTCAGAAGGATGTAGCATGATAAAGTAGTAAGGTCTAACTGCAAAGTTTAACACTTAAAACAGAAATGTAATACTATAATTAATATTTTAAAAATTACAAAGCATGTTCACTTAGTAAGTGGCATTTAATATAGGGGTGGAAAATGCTTTCATAATTGTAGTGAGTTGAATGGTGCCCTTCCCCCGCAAAAGATATGTCCACACTAAATCCCTAGAAATTGTGAATGGTTACTTATTGGAAAAGGGTTTTCACAGATGTAATTAAGTTAAAGATCTTCAGATAAGATCATCCTAAATCCAATGACAAGTGTCCTTAAAAAAAATCCTTAGAGGAGAAAGATGCAGAGGAGAATGTCAGAGGCAGAGACAGAGACTGGAGTTATGCATCTTTAAGTCAAGGAATGTCTGGAGCCAGCAGAACATGGATGAGTTAAGAAAAATTCCTCCCCTTTAGCCTTCTTAGGGGACATAGCCCTGTCGATAGCACTTGATTTTGAACTTCTGGACTCCCAAACTGTGAGATAATAAATGTCTTATATTTTAAGCCACTCAGTTATAGTAATTTGTTATGGCAGCCCAAGGAAGACAATACAGTATTTTTCTGATACAATAAAAATGTTCTCATGCTATATCCTTCAAGATTTACTACTATCTCTATGCTACTACATTCCTTTTACCAGTTCAGTCCTTTGCTGAGTACTTACTGTATACCAAGTCTCTGCTAATTCACAACAGTCACTAATGGCTTTTGGTGGATGGGGAATAACTGGCTTATTAATGTTAAATAACTTGACCACACACATCATAAGGAACTCAGTAGGGATTTAAACTAATCTGTCCAACTCCAAAAGTCATAGAACAGAGTTGGAGTAATCAGGCTTCCTGTCTTCAGACTATAGTACAAAGCTCTAGTAATCAAAAGAGTATGGTACTGGTGCAAAAACAGACACATAGATCAATGGAATAGAATAAAGAGTCCAGAAATAAACCCACACACTTATGGTCAATTAATCTATGACAAAGGAGGCAAGAATATACAATGGAGAGAAGACAGTCTCTTCAATATGTGGTGCTGGAAAAACTGGAGAGCTACATGTAAAAGAATGAAATTAGAACATTCTCTATCTTCATATACAAAGATAAACTCAAACTGGATTAAGACCAGATACTATAAAACTCATAGAGGAAAACGTAGGCAGAACACTCTTTGACATAAATTTCAGCAATATATTTTTTATTGGATCCATATCCTAAAGCAAAGGAAACAAAAGTAAAAATAAACTAATGGGACCTCATTAAACTTAAAAGCTTTTCTACAGCAAAGGAAACCATCGACAAAATGACAACACAACCTACTGAATGGGAGAAGGTATTTGCAAATGATATGACCAAAAAGGGCTTAATTCCAAAATATACAAATAGCTCATGCAACTCAATATCAAAAAAATAAACAACCCAATTAAAAAATGGGCAGAAGAACTGAATAGACATTTTTTTCAAAGAGGAAATGCAGATGGCCACCAGGCACATGAAAAGATGCTCAATATTGCTAGTCATCAGGGAAATGCAAATCAAAACTGCAATGAGATATCACCTCACACCTGTCAGAATGGCTATCATCAAAAAGAACACTAATGATAGATGTTGGCAAGGATGTGGAAAAAAGGGAACCCTTGTACACTGTTGGTGGGAATGTAAATTGCTGCAGTCACTGTGGAAAACAGTATGAAGGTTTCTCAAAAAACTAGAAACAGAACTACATATGAGCCAACAATTCCACTCCTGGGTATATATCCAAAAAACACCCCACTATTTTGAAAAGATAGTGCACTCCAATGTTCACAGTAGCATTGTTTACAATTGCCAAGCTATGGAAGCAACCGAGGTGTCCATCAACAGATGAATGGATAAAGAAGATATGATATATAATGGAATACTACTCAGCAATACAAAAGAAGGAAATTTTGCCATTTGCAGCAACATGGATGGACTTAGAGGGCATTATGCTAAATGAAATAAGTCAGACAGGGCTTCTCTGGTGGTGCAGTGGTTGAGAGTCTGCCTGCCGATGTAGGGGACACAGGCTCGTGCCCCGGTTGGGAAGATCCCACATGCCATGGAGCGGCTGGGCCCGTGAGCCATGGCCGCTGAGCCTGCACGTCCGGAGCCTGTGCTCCGCAACGGGAGAGGCCACAGTGGTGAGAGGCCCACATACCACAAAAAAAGAAAAAAAAAAAGTCAGACAGAGAAAGACAAATACTGGAGAAAGACAAATACTGTATAATATCACTTATAGGTGGAATCTAAAAACAACAACAACAACAACAACAACAACAAACCCCAACAAACTAGAGAATAAAACAGGGAAAAAGCAGATTCACAGGTGTAGAGGACAAACTAGTTATTACCAGTGGGGAGAGGGAAGAAGGGAGGGGTAAGAAAGGAGTAGAGGGAAAAAAGGGTTATTATGGAATTATATAAAATCATGTGTCTGAAACTTTTGAAAATTGTAAAGCACCACAGAATTTAAAGAATCCTCCATTCAATGAAAACAACAACAACAAAAAAGTCATGGAGGGAAACACACTTGTTACTTCCCACTTGAAACAATAAGAATGCCCAAGTCACTGGAAGCTTCTCCCATGTCTCATCAAAGCCCTGTTCTCCTCTCCTTTCAGGCACATTAAAAAGCACACTTCCCTGCCCCCTTGCATGTAGATGGGGGCAGGTGCCACCTCCTTCCCCAAGAACAGAAGGGCAGGTACGCGATCTCCATGCACTCCCTTGTTAAGCCCTGAGTTGAGGTGGGTCTCTGAGTAACCGTGCGAAGGGAACATTTCCGCCAACCCAGCGACGACACAACACAAGTGAGAAACAAACCACTGTTTTGCTGAAACTCTGAAGTTGGAGGGTTGTTTGTTTTGGTAGAATAAATGTCACACTGACTAATACAGAAATGTGCCATTATTTGAGTTCATAAGGAATTTTCTACTTCTCCATCTTTCATTTCCACAGTTTAGAGCTGGAAGACAATGTTTTGGGTCACCCTAGCACAAATAAGGTGGTGCCACCACTTTCATGCATCCTTTGAGATTTATCCACTCATCCACCATAATGGGTGATTTCATATACAGAACTACACAACACACTGTTAAATAATATTTACTTTTTGTTTGTCTCTTTCAAAAGTGTTTTGATTTTACATGCAACAGAAATAAGAAGGAACATTTTTTATTAAAGTTGAAAAAATATCACTGACACTGAATATGAAACTATGCTCTCAAAGCATGAGCATCCTACTTTTCAGTAGACAAAGAGCACTAATCACTTAAATGGTTTCCTGATTCCTTTAGCACAGTTAAAATGCATTACACGTATGACTGATCACAGAAAATAGAAGTCCCAAGAGAAACTGGGTTTAGATTTTATTTCCTCTAAGTGCACACTTTACTCTCTCTGTTAGGGGATTCTATACAACTGCATATTTTGTGCATTTGATTCTTTTTCTTAAAGACCACTCTAGGATGGATGCTTTTATAAAAAGCAAACTCTTTATTCATTCAATAAACACAAATTATGCCTATGTCTCACACACTCTTATTTCAGGTGTTTAGGAATTACTCGTGGCTTTCTCCCAATTATATCATTCAGTTTAATATAACATAAAAGTCATTTCTGAGGTTGTTGTAACTTCCATGCATGTTCAATTTCAGGAAATAAAGTTTGCTTTCACTACTGAAATTCTATTTCTTTAAATAGAAATAGTTTCTAAAGAATTAAAATTAATAAAAATGTACATGCAATTTAGATTAATCTATATTTAAATATAACTTTGTATAAGTTTCAGAACTCTGTTATTATGAGGAAAAAAATATATGTATATTTATAACAAAAACTATCATAAGTAACATTTACCTTTTAAACATACACATAATATACATGTAAGACTGGTAGTGCTAGGAAAGAAATTTTTTTTTTAAGCAAAAAGGAAATTTATTGGAAGGACTTCTGGGACCTCACAAAACTGACAAGAAAGCTGAAACACCAACCATGAAAAATGTGCAAGAGTGAAGAGGTCAGGCAGCTGAAAGCACAGCCGAGGTCAGGCTCCAGGAGTAGTATGAATGGGAAACCACTTGGTTCTGCTGCTACCACCCTAAAAATCTCCAACTGTTTCAGGTTCTTTGTGTCACCAGGTCAAGCTTCAAGTCCCAGGTGGAGGCATCCAGCTGACTAAACTTAAAACATCCCCACAACCAGGGAGAAGGAAAGAGAAGACATCCTCTTTTCAGTTTTTTTTTTTTTTTAAATGGGAAGTAGAATCCTGCCACTCACTTAATTTGTGACTTATTTCAAGTAGCAGAAGTGTTCATATGCCAGGTAACCCTCCTCCATTTTGGAATAGCAGACCAATTTCCACTTGGTAATCAGGATCAATTATGCCAGCTAACACCATAATTCCCTTCTTTGCCTGTTGTTCCAGAGGCATGAGGAATCTGAAGTTTTTGAGTGGCAGCTTTCACTTCCAGTTCAGTGGAATCATGGTTATATTAGCAGGTGGAAACATTTTTCCTTCTAAAATTAAAACCTGAGAAAATATAGAGTAAACCACATGGGGACCTCCAGAAAAGGAAGATTCTGTGCTGCTATTTAAGAAAAAAATATCCTGGATAAAAGTTGTCAGTGCGGGATGAAGTGAGAGAGTGGCGTGGACATATATACACTACCAAATGTAAAATGGATGGCTAGTGCGAAGCAGCCGCATAGCACAGGGAGATCAGCTCGGTGTTTTGTGACCCCATAGAGGGGTGGGATAGGGAGGGTGGGAGGGAGACGCAAGAGGGAGGGGATATGGGGACACATGTATACATGTGGCTGATTCACTTCATTGTGCAGTGGAGACAGCATTGTGGGGCAATTACACTCTGATAAATATGTTAAAAAAAAAAAAAAGTCGGCAGCGCCTGTCCTCAGATATCAGGGCACAGACAGGAAACACCCTTTTCCTGCAGATGTGGCCACACGCAGGCACTTGTCCCAAAGCCACTGTAGTGCCCAGGAACAAAATTTTAAACCAGTATATCACAAGCAAAAATCCTAGTACTTAATGTGTAGATAGCTCTCACATTACAACAGGTAATATTCTAACTGGTTTATAGTTAATCTTCATGACAAAACTTTGGAGAGAGGTGATATTTTCCCATTTTATTGATAATGAAACTAAGGTAAGGTTAAAAAGTGCTTAAAGAAGTTGCTGGAGATCCCACAGCCAGCAAATAATGAAGCCAGGATTCTGACCCTGGCCATCTGGTTCTAGAGGCCACATTCTGAACTAATATTCTATTCACACACTTGGCTCAAAAATTGAACTCCTATGCAATTAAAAACGAAAACATAAACACCAGAAACCAAGTTGAAAAAACAAGCCACATCCTGAGAGAAGATATTTGCAATGCACACAGCTTACAAAGGGTTAGTTTCCAGAACAAATAAATAACTCCTTCAAATCAATGAAATAGAGATTAAATGATCAGATAGAAGAGAGGTCAACAAATATATGTAAAGCAGCTGCAGAGCAGAAAAATCAGGAATGTATGGTCACCAAACACATTAAAAGATACTCAACCCTATTAGGAAGTGAAAGAATGGGAATAGAAAGATACCTCTTTATACTCCATAGGCTGTAAAACAATTAGAGGGTCTGACTACTAAGTGTTGAAGAGGAGATGAGGAAATATGAACTCTCATACCTTGTATGTGGGAGAGTAAATTAGTGAAACACTTGGGTGAGCTATCAGTCAATACCCAATAATCTTTTATGAGCAAATGCCCAATCATCCAGCAATTCTGCTTCTTGGTAGAGCCTTGAGAAAAACCTGTGCACGTGTGCCCAGGAGACTTGTACAAGACTGTTCATGCCTCTATGTTGGCAGTAGCAAAACAAGAGAAATGACCTAAGTGATCAGCAATAGGAAAATGGATAAATATAATAATATGATTCCATATTCTATATGATATAATATGCAATAAACACTATTTGGCAAGTAAAACAAATTAGCCAGATACACAATGTATCAACATGGGTCAGGGTCAAAAGCAAAATAAGAGGGGAAAATGTGAATTGCACATAGGACGTGTACTGCAGAACTCCAATTATGAAAATATTTAAAACACTGACTAAATAATATTGTGTATAAATACAAACACACACACACATATGTGTGTGAGACAGAGATCAAAACAAACATGGGTTAAAAAGATACACCCAGGGCTTCCCTGGTGGCTCAGTGGTTGAGAGTCCACCTGCCGATGCAGGGGACACAGGTTCGTGCCCCAGTCCGGGAAGATCCCACATGCCGTGGAGCAGCTAGGACTGTAAGCCATGGCCTCTGAGCCTGCGCATCCGGAGCCTGTGCTCCACAACGGGAGAGGCCACAACAGTGAGAGGCCTGCGTACCGCAAAAAAAAAAAAAAAAAAGAAAAAAAAAGAAATGAAAGAGAAATGAAGATCAATAGCAAAGATCAATAAAACTAAAAGCTGGTTTTTTGAGAACATAAACAAAATTAATAAACCATTAGCCAGACTCATCAACAAAAAACATGAGAGACTCAAATCAGCAGAGTTAGAAATGAAAAGTAGAAGTAACAACTGACATTGCAGAAATACAAAGGATCATGAGAGATTACCACAAGTAACTATATGCCAATAAAATGGACAACCTGGAAAAAATGGACAAATTCTTAGAAAAGCACAACCTTCCGAGACTGAACTAGGAAGAAATAGAAAATATAAACAGACCAATCAGAAGCACTGAAATTGAAACTGCGATTAAAAATCTTCCAACAAACAAAAGCCTAGGACCTGATGGATTCACAGGTGAATTCTATCAAACATTTAGAGAAGACCTAAAACCTATCCTTCTCAAACTCTTCCAAAATACAGCAGAGGGAGGAACACTCCCAAACTCATTCTACAAGGCCACCATCACTCTGATACCAAACCAGACAATAATGTCACAAAGAAAGAAAACTACAGGCCAATAGCACTGATGAACATAGATGCAAAAATCCTCAACAAAATACTAGCAAACAGAATCCAACAGCAGATTAAAAGGATCATACACCATGATCAAATGGGGCTTACCCCAGGAGTGCAAGGATTCTTCAATATATGCAAATCAATCAATGTGATACACCAAATTAACAAATTGAAGGAGAAAAAAAATATATGACCATCTCAATAGATGCAGAAAAGTTTTCAACAAAATTCAACACCCACTTATGATAAAAACTCTCCAGAGAGTAGGCATAGAGGGAACCTACCTCAACATAATAAAGGCCACATATGACAAACCCACAGTCAGTATCGTTCTCAGTGCTGAAAAACTGAAACCATTTCCTCTAAGGTCAGGAACAAGACAAGGTTGCTGACTAACCAGTATTATTCAACACAGTTTTGGAAGGTTTAGTCATATCTATCAGAGAAGAAAAAGATATAAAAGGAATCCAAACCAGAAAAGAAGTAAAACTGTCACTGTTTGCAGATGACATGATACTACACATAGAGAATCCTAAAGATGCTACCAGAAAACTACTAGAGCTAATCAATGAATTTGGTAGAATAGCAGGATACAAACTTAATGCACAGAAATCTGTTGCATTCCTATACACTAATGATGAAAACTCTGAAAGATAAATTAAGGAAACACTCCCATTTACCACTACAACAAAAAGGAAATACCTAGGAATAAACCTACCTATGGAGACAAAAGACCTGTATGCAGAAAACTATAAGACACTGATGAAAGAAATTAAAAATGATACAAACAGATGGAGAGATATACCATGTTCTTGGATTGGAAGAATTAACATTGTGAAAAGGACTATACCACCCAAAGCAGTCTACAGATTCAATGCAATCCCTATCAAACTACCAATGGCATTTTTCACAGAACTAGAACAAAACATTTCGCAATTTGTATGGAAAAACAAAAGACCCCAAAATATCCAAAGCAATCTTGAGAAAGAAAAATGGAGCAGGAGGAATCAGGCTCCCAGACTTGAGACTATACCACAAAACTACAGTAATCAAGACAGTATGGTACTAGCACAAAAACAGAAATACAGATCAATGGAACAGGAGAGCAAGCCCAAAGATAAACCCATGCACATATGGTCAACTTATCTTTGATAAAGGAGGCAAGAGTATACAATGGAGAAAAGACAGCCTCTTCAATAAGTGGTGCTGGGAAAACTGGACAGCTACATGTTAAAGAATGAAATTAGAACACTTCCTAACACGAAGCACAAAAAATAAACTCAAAATGGAGTTTTGAGGCCAGACACTATAAAACATGTAGAGGAAAATATAGGCAGAACACTATGACATAAATCCGAGCAAGATCCTTTTCAACCTACCTCCTAGAGAAATAGAAATAAAAACAAAAATAAACAAATGAGACCTAATGAAACTTCAAAGCTTTTGCACAGCAAAGGAGACCATAAACAAGATGAAAAGACAACCCTCAGAATGGGAGAAAATATTTGCAAATGAAGCAACTGACAAAGGATTAATCTCCAACATATACAAGCACCTTGTGCAGCTCAATATCAAAAAAAAAAAAACAAACAACCCAATCCAAAAATGGGCAGAAGACCTAAATAGACATTTCTCTAAAGGAGATATACAGATTGCCAAGA
The DNA here is from genome assembly GCF_025265405.1 of Mesoplodon densirostris. NCBI lineage: Eukaryota > Metazoa > Chordata > Mammalia > Artiodactyla > Ziphiidae > Mesoplodon > Mesoplodon densirostris. Next base: position 10,002,850 of record NC_082663.1, read on the forward strand.
AACACGTGAAAGGATGCTCAACATCACTAATCATTACAGAAATGCAAATCAAAACTATAATGAGATACCACCTCACAGTGGTAGAACGGCCATCATCAAAATATCTACAAACAATAAATGCTGGAGAGAGTGTGGAGAAAAGGGAACCCTCTTGCACTGTTGGTGGAAATGTAAATTGATACAGCCACTATGGAGAACAGTACGGAGTTTCCTTAAAAAACTAAAAGTAGAACTACTATACGACCCAGCAATCCCACTACTGGGTTGAGACAACCATAATTCAAAAAGAGTCATGTACCACAATGTACACTGCAGCTCTATTTACAATAGCCAGGACATGGAAGCAACCTAAGTGTCCATCGACAGATGAATGGATAAAGAAGATGTGGCACATATATACAATGGAATATTATTCAGTCATAAAAAAGAAACAAAATTGAGTTATTTGTAGTCAGGTGGATGGACATGGAGTCTGTCATACAGAGTGAAGTAAGTCAGAAAGAGAAGAACAAATACTGTATGTTAACACATATATATGGAATCTAAAAAAAAAAATTGTTCTGATGAACGTAGGGGCAGGACAGGAATAAAGACACACGTAGAGAATGGACTTGAGGACATGGGGAGGTGTAAGTGTAAGCTGGGACGAAGTGAGAGAGTGGCATGGACATATATACACTACCAAATGTAAAACAGATAAGTAGAAGGAAGAAGCTGCATAGCACGGGGAGATCAGCTTGGTGCTTTACAACCACCTAGAGGGGTGGTATAGGAAGCCTGAGAGGGAGACGTATGAGGGAGGTGATATGGGGATATATGTATACATATATCTGATTCACTTTGTTATACAGCAGAAACTAACACAACATTGTAAAGGAATTATACTCCAATAAAGATGTTAAAAAACAAAACAAAACAAAGGAAGCTAACATTATCACATGCAAAAGAATAGAGGCCTGAGAGAGAATAACTCATAGAACTGAAAGTTCAATAAGTCATCTTATAGAATCCCACTTGTCAATGTTGGAGGCCAATGAATATTATCACGCAAATATGTTACAGGCTTTGCAGAATTTAAATTGTCTTTCTTTTTTTTTTTTTTTTTCTCCACACTAAACTGGGAAGGAAAAGAGGCAGTCTGTGATTTCCAAAGAAAGATGACTTGCTTTTCAAACCCTAGGTTTTCCTGGGGCTTAAAAAAACCCACACAGGTTGCCTCACCTGACAACTACTACTGTTCTTGCCATAGTAAGAAGCATAAAGACCATTTGCTATTTTCAAAACCCTGGAAGAAAATGAACCAAACCCAAATTGCTATTAGTCATTTCTTTTTAGTTTGAGGCAGGGGAAATTCATGTCCCTAAGATAATTTTGTTGGACGTGGCGACTGACCAATTATCCAGGCAACTGATACCGCAAAGCAGTAAGGCTCCCAGGCCACGGCCTGGATACAGATGGCCCTAGTGTTTATCACAGGGCACCACAACACTGTCAGGTCTGTGAGCTGGCCAGCTAGAGTGAAATGAGAGGGAATAAACAGGAATTCTGTGTTGTCTTGATCCCTTCAAAATACATACTCCAGTTTCTAGCAACCAGAAAGAATTAGCCCTAGGCTCAGTCACCCTAAATGTACTATCTAAATAAAGCCAAGTTCTTACCATGGGAAAGACATACTGTCAAGTTTCTCTTTTGGAAATGCTTTCACAGTTTTGGAGTTGATTGTAGTTATACTACAATAGACGTATTATGTGTAAAATTCAATATCAGAATAAGGAACAAATGGTGAATTATAAACTAGAAAATTCTCACGTTATATTTCCCTCTGCAGTCTTTTGGGAGACTTCTCACGCAGGCACTAGGTGTTTTTTAAGATGCTTATAATAGTACACAAGAATTTTACAGTACTTGAAGCAAAATTTCTGAATGCCAGCCACACTAGGCAATAAAGTACTATATTATCTCTGTCTGTGAGCATGCCATAGATTAGAATATATAAATCGCAATTTCAGATGACCAGGGATACTGTTAATCAAATGATTCTGAGATCTTATAATATTTTGAAATGCTTTCCAAACCATCAAAAATTGAATAGTTTTGGTGGTTTATATGCTCAGTGTTTACTACCGTGTTATATACATTGTTATGTTAATAATCCCCTTTGGTATTCATCGTAACTCACAGTTAGGTCTCTGCTTAACCTGAACGCCTTATTCATTGATCCTGAGCGTGAACAGAAAGTCTCTGTATTTTGCAGTCTGATCATTCATAACTGATTTCTTAGGCAAGAGAAGGTTAGTTGGTGTGTTTGCTGACAGAGGTGGAGCCCCTACCAAGGTTCTCAGATGTTCCACGTTTCAGTCTTTTGCATTCAATTTCCCAGAAATATGCCCATTGTTAGGGTCCCCTCAGTGAAGGGAGCACCTTAACCTGGGGACATCGCTGGGAAAAAGGAGGGTTTAAGTTTAAGTTTTCCTAGCTTCCTGTGATCGGGTGATCTTGTGTGTGTGTGAGTGGGTGAAAAGTGTGTTTATGTGTGAGTGTGTGTGAACGTGCATATGCGTATTGGTCCATCTCACCTTTCCTTTCCTCTAAAACACACTGATGTACTCATAGTTTTTCTTTCACATGCTCTTCTGCATAAGTGTGTGGTCTATTGCAGATATGTTAAAACCTGGGTACTGGGTTTGACTGGAATTGATATAATTTTATTAATATAAATGAAGCTAACAGCCCTTAGACATTTAAGGAAAATGTATGCAAATCACCATTGACTGTCACCATTGACTGTTTTATAGGAAAGACAAACCTGAATCTTCTGATTTATGACTTTGAGTACCAATAGATGATTTGTGAAAATAAATTTCAATTTTTGTGCCCTTAGAGAGCAGAAACCATGTAATATTCATGAACAGCTCTCATCATATCTTTACTTCCTTACAACCAGTAGCGAGTGGTCTTTAAACCATTTGAAGGTTCAGTTCAAACGTTTAAGGGGTGTACAAATGTTCACAGTAGTTTATTCATAATTTCCAAAAACTAGAAGCAACCAGATGTCCTGCAATGTGTGAGTGGTTAAACAAGCTGATACATCCATACCAAGGACACATAGGTAATGATAAAAATGAACCAATTATGATATATGTAACAAGCAGCAATTGGAAAGATCTCATGGCCATTATGCTGAGGGAAGAAGATAAATAACGTTCTTGAAATAACAAAATTATAGGAGTGGAGAACAGCTTAGTGGTCATCAGGGCTTCGGGAGGATGAGTGTGGGTGTGGCTATAACAGGGATAACAGGAGGGGGCCTTGTGATGGAAAAGTCCTGAATCTTCATCGTGGCAGTGCTTACAGGAGCTACTTAGGTAATAAAATGGCATAGAACTGAACACACATGCACAGATGGGTGCATGTAAAACTGGGGAAATTTGTGGATGGTGCCAATGTCAATTTCCTGGTCTTGATATTGTGCTAAATATATAGTCATACACAATGCTGCCATTGGCGGGAACTGGGAGAAGTTATAGTACACTTCTCTGTGGATTTTATTTTTCAACTTCCTATGAATCTATGATCATTTCAAAATAAAAAGGTAAAAAAACAATTCAGTGGGGTATGGTTCAGTGTCACTTTATTTCTTTGCCTTGAACTGATTTTCCTACATGCAATCAGTTAATTATTCTCATGTAATAATTAAATTAGGATTAAAAGAAGATTGAGAATAGTGGAGTAAAGAAAAAGGAAAAAGAAAAAAACACACCAGTACCCACTTGTGATTATCCTTTTTGTTCTCTCGATCCTTAACAGGCAAAGCTCAAGTGGCCCTGCTCTCATCTCATTTCTGCTTTGTTCTGTAAATGAAGGCATTTCCCCTGGAGCATAATATAACCAATCATACTGCCCATTGCCAATCAGATGCAAGGAATTGTGCTGCTTCTCAATGAAAACTTATCCATTATATCTCAGCTTCCTGTTCATCCCCACATTCACTTCTACCATTGTATGCTTTCGAGGAAAATTCAAAATGGCATTTTGGCTGACAGTAGCAAAGCAAAACATAGGTCTTAATGCATCCTATGTGAATCTAAGAGACCTCAAACGATATAATTCACTGGCTCTCTGGGAGGCAAGTTCATTCAAGTCAGGCTCTCACTTGGCAGGTATGCACCTCTCCTCCCGCTAATTCATAGTGGGACTAGTAGTGGCAATCGACTTTCATGATCCCCTCCCCGCATCCTGACTCCTGGAAACTGGTCTACGTGATTACATCTGGCCGTTTCTTTCCATATTTATTGCAATGGAAAAAAATCATGCATTAAGAAAATCACTTTCTTTCCAACTTAGCCGCTCCGCAGCATGTGGGATCCTCCCGGACTGGGGCACAAACCCATGTCCCCTGCATCGGCAGGCAGACTCTCTACCATTGTGCCACCAGGGAAGCGCCTCTTTCCAACATTTAACATCAGATATTTGAAACTGAAAAGCTAGATCAGCCTCCCCACCTTCTCTCATTTTGCCATCACATGGCAGCTGTGTTTTTCCTCCTTTTAAGAAAGAATGAGGATTTGAATGTGAGGTGTCACTAAACAATTGTACTGCCTGTCAAATGTATAAAATTGTTTAAAAAGCAATGAATCAAAATATCTACTAATGCCCTCAAGATATTTAAAGCATTTCTTCCCCTAACTCATTTTTAAGATCCTTAGACTCTACCTATCCATTCGCCACTGTAAATATCCCTTGAAACTCAAGTTTTGTTATCTCTCACCCAGAGGACAGGAGTAACTCTTCCCATGGACGATGACCTTCTCCTTGTCCAAACTTGGGTTTGGCTCCTCTGGACTCTCATTTCAACTAGGCTCAATCTTGGGTTCTCATGTCTTTCTTCTCAAAGTCCAGTTGTAGCAAGAATCCTAGGTCAGGTCAACCAGAACCCCCCACTCTCGATATTTGATCACCCTTGACATCTGGTCAGGTTCCTCATTCTCCACCCTCCTCCCCCAGGTGATGAGGTCTGATCACTGGCCTGCCTTCAGTAAGAATCCTGTTAGGTCTGTTCAGCCAGAATCTCTCCCTTCCTCCTGACATTTTCTGTTAGTGATTTTCCATCCACTGACTCCCACCCTGTTCCTTAGCAATAAATTCCCCCTTTTCCTTATGTTTGGCGTTGAGCCCAATCTCTCCCCACTATGACAAAACCCCACTGTGGTAGCCCCCCTTGAATAAAGTCTGCCTTACTGTTCCTTAACAGGTGTCATGGAATAATTTTTTCTTTAAACTCATCACAATTTCCCCCTGCCAGAGAGGAACATGGACGAAGTCACATCCCCTCTCTAACCTCAGTCTCCTCCCTTGTACTGAGATAATGTTATCAGGGACAGCTTCATGGGTCCACCCTTCCTGCTTTTTGAACAACAAGCTTGAAATGTTCATTTTGCACTGGACGCTGCAGATTATATAGCCAGCTCTACACATGAGTTACCTCAGCTTGCTTCTGTAGGATGAAATGAAAATGTATATGAAGGTCCTGGGCACAAACAGAACATCAATCAATCCCCTGTAATTCTCCCCGATTCACTCCACCCAACTGCCTCTCTCCTATTTTTCATGTCTTCAGTCTTTTCTTGCTCCAATCAATTATCCTCCATTTCACTGAAATCAACATCCTAAAGCAGAAGTCTGATCATGGCAATCCCTAGTTCCAAAGCCTTCTGTGGTTTCCCATTGTCTGTGAGATCAAACCCAAGCAAACTCCTTTGCAGACCACGCTCCATCTGAGAGGACCCTGTGACCCATCTTAAGAAGGCAGTCTCAGCCACCTGCCTTAGATGTCTAGGCTGATCAAGGCTCTGCATCCCTGGAGACCCCAGAGCAGCTCTATCACTTATCAAAACATGCTACGATGATTTGTTTTTAATATTTGTCTTTGCCAGATTGTCAGCTCCTTGAGGACAGAGGCCAAATAGCATTCACATCTCTGTACTTCAAAATAGGAAGTTCTGTACCTGGTACTCAAAAAATTTGTTCACAGATGGAGATGAGTACAGTCAGTAAAAGGCAGGACATTCACTTCGTATTCTAAGTGTATCCTTTATCTCCCTGAAGTTTGTCTTCCTTAGAACTGCACTGTGAAAAAAGGGAATGCTAACACTTTTATTATACTTCTGTCATAAAACATCACTGGAATAAGCAAGTAATCTCCTGAGTGGATGTTTTGACTTGTACAACCTCAACTGGAATAAAAACATTCACTAATCAGCTGCTAAGCTATCAGTTGCCCCAAATATTAAATACTTCAAGAGTACATATTATCTAATGTTGCACCATGACAAATCCTTTTATAAAAACAACAAAACCTTTATTACATTTCTGTATACCTAAATTTACATATAACCTTTTTATTTTCTAAAACTCAGTGTATATCTTGATTTAAGAGAAGGCTGCAGTGGGCAAAATGTTTCCTCTGTGGGGTAAGGGGTGAGGGTGATGTCCACACACATAGGAAATTCCGTCCTTTCCCAGAAGTGCTACTTTTTTTAATGTCACTATGTAGTAATATCTCTCTTTTTCAATTGTTAAATTCTACTTATCCTACAGACTTGAACACACTAATTTTCCTCTCCTTAATTAAGCCCATTGCCATATTTCATTCACTCAAGCTTCCTGTTAAATGAAATATTATTTTCACTTATAAATGTTCCATGATGTGTTCCTAGGGGTTGCTAATTGGGGCCAATTATATGAAGATCAATCTGAAGTCATCAGTGGCCGCTGTCCCTGTTCTGCTTCAGATGCCTCCATGTTAGTCGAAGGCAATATGGCAAATCAGGACCCCAGAGGACGCCTTGATAAAGCAGCTCAGGAAATTTTCAGGCAATGCAGGCATCCTTCATTTTTAATTTGTTGGTTTAATCTGGCTGGAGGGGAACTGACAAAATCTTCATCACCTAATGTGCTTACTGTTCTACATGAAATGGGTTGGTGGTATTGGTTTAGCTCCTGTTGGACCCATTTCTAAGTCATACAAGCCCCAAAAATTACTCTAATGAGCTCTTCTCACAGAAAATGTACCATGGAAACTAGATCTTGGTATTCTGCATAGATTTTTTAAAAGCTTCAAAAAAGTAAAATGAAAGTGCCTTCAGTAAGCAGGTTATCACACCCTTCAAAGCACAGGTCAGTATCAACCTAGGAGAAAATGCTATCCCAACCAGAGTAGAGATTTTCTTCATTTTCTTTTCCTGTTCATAAGGAGATAACCAGGAGAACAAATGTAATTATTGTATTGTTTTATTTGTTATTGGTGGGGTTGAACTGCATTACTGATTACTTTAAAAGGTGACTTTTAAAAAACTAACATGAATTATTTTTTTAAAAAAAATATATGAGAGACTTCCCTGGTGGTCCAGTGGTTAAGACTTTGCCTTCCAATACAGGGGGTGCAGGTTCAATCCCTGGTTGGGGAGCTAAGGTCCCACATGCCTCAGGGCCAAAAAACGAAAACATAAAGCAGAAGCAATATTGTAACAAATTCAATAAAGACTTTAAAAATGGTCCACATCAAAAAAATTCTTAAAAATTACACACACACACACACACACACACACACACACACACACACACACATATATATATATATATATATGAAAAGGAGTAAAATGTTGGAATGGAACATAAACAGAATAAAATGATTCCTCCAGAACCAAGGAAGACATACTTCTCTTGCTTTATTGTATAAATGGTTAATAGTTTAAAGGGACTTCCCTGGTGGTCCAGTGGGTAAGACTCCATGCTCCCAATGCAGGGGGCCTGGGTTTGATCCCTGGTCAGGGAACTAGATCCTGCATGCATGCCGCAACTAAGAGTTCTCATGCCGCAACTAAAGATCCCACATGCTGCAACTAAGACCTGGCGCAGCCAAAATAGATAAATAAGTTAAAAATAATAATAAAATAAAAGTACTTCACTTAAAAAAATAATAATACCTAGAGGTATTATGCTAAATGAAATGTTAGATAGAGAAGGACAAATACTGTATGATTTTACTTATAAGCAGAATCTAAAAAACAAAACAAATGAACAAACATAACTAAACAGAAATACAGATACAGAGAACAAAGAGGTGGCTGCCAGAGGTGGGGGGAGGAGAGAAATAGGTAAGGGAGATTAAGAGGTACAAACTTTCAGTTACAAGACAAATGAGTCACACAGTGTGGGGAATATAATCAATAATTATGTAATATCTTTGTGCAGTGCCAGATAGTAAACTAGACTTACCGTGGTGACCATTTTGAAATGTACAGAAATACCAAATCGCTATGTTGTGTACCAGGAATGAACATAGTGCTCTAACTCAATTATACTTCAAAAACAAACAAGCAAGCTCATGGAAAAAGAGATCAGATCTGTGGCTCTCACAGACAGGGGTGTGAGGAGGGGGAGTTGGATGAAGGTGGTCGAAAAGTACAAACCTCCAGTTATAAGATAATGAGTACTGGCAATGTAATGTACAATATGATGAACATAATTAACACGGCTGTACGATATAGATGAAGTTGTCAAGAGAGGAAATCCTAAGAGTTCTCATCACAAGGAAAACAATTTTTTTTCTATTTCTTTGATGTTGTATCTAGATGAGATGACAGATATTCATTAAATTTATTGTGGTCATAATTTCATGATGTACGTCAGTCAAATCATGAGGCTGTACCCCTTAATCTTAAATAGTGCTGTCAATTATATCTTAATAAACCTGGAAGAAACATAAACAAATTACTAGGTAAGAATAATTTGAAATTTTTAAAAAGGAAGCTGAAAGTCAAAACAAAAATAAACATCATAATTCATTTCTTTTGTCCTTTTTGACCCTCAAAATATAGGAAAATACCAAAAATTTCAATTCCCCCAAACTTAGAATTTTATATAATTAATGCACTATCCTAGAAAATGACTTGATTTTACCCATGGTGACTAGACAAGATAGACTCGATGTCAATTTATTTAACTCATGAAAATAAGTGTTTCTTTATTTTCCCATCATTTACTTAGACTTCCTGTCCCCTTGCCATCATCATATAATTGCATGTGTGTGTGCGTGCACATGCACACACTCCTTCCACCCCACCATTACCACCAAAAGCACCAAGCTTCTTTTGTCCTAATTTGGATGTTGGAACAGTATTTTGTGTCAGAGAGGTTAGGGAGTAGAGAACAGAAATGCCATTATTTAACCTTAGCATTAACCTAAGGAAAATGTAAAGCCTGTACAAAATAAGCTAAGCATAGGGGTCATACTTTGTATCTCCCCCTTTTTATCTTTTCCAGAGATCCAGTAAAGAACTCTAGCCTGTTGTGCCATAAATGTGGGCTCTGTATTGCAACAGGGTTAAACAGTTTAACATGCCCAGGTCCTTGAAAGGTATCATCACTGTTTGAAAAAAAAATAATTAGCATATACTACCTATTGAGAATTGGTCACCAGAAATACCTTTATGCAAAATAAAATAGCATTCGGTAGCTATTCTTTCCCGAGGTTATGTCATTTTTAGAGGATTTTGAAGGAATTTCTTCATCTTTTTCCTGAGCCCTCTTTTGGTGGAAGGTGTTGCATTGCTGTCATATCCCAAGCCTGTGTTCTGCACATAGAGGTGAAAGGTGAAAAAGAGCTCTTGCTGGGAATTCAGCTAAAACCACAACTTCATAGAGAGGTCAGAAAATCACCCCAGAGCTTTCAGACTAATACTCTACAGCTCCAGTGAAGCAGTGAATCCTGGTTAAAGAAGTCTAGCCAGTTAAACTAGCTAGACACACTTATGTCAGGAAGATGAGTGATAAAGTTAGCTGCAAATTCTTGCCACTGCATCCACAGAGGAGTGATTTCACTCCCCTTCCCCTTGAATCTGGACTGCTCATGACTTTCTTAGACCAGTGAAATGCAGCAGAGGTGATGCTTTGTAACATTCTAACTTCTTAAGGCTGGGCCTTCAGAGATACACAGTTGTAGACCTCTTCATGGCAGAACGCTCCTTTTGGAAGCCAGCCTCTGTATTAGATGTTTGACTACTTGGTGACAACCATGCTGGGAGGAAGCGCAAGTTAGACACATGGAGAGAGGGGGGCACGTGGAGGCCCTTCCTGGAGCTTCCTTTTGAGAACCCAGCCAGTAGAGTGGATGACCTCAGTTAATGCCACATGCAAGAGAGATACCCACATGAACCCTGCCTGGATTCTTCACCCACAGGATCCTGAGCAAGTAAAATGGGGTTTGTTGTTAAAGCCACTAGGGTTTGGGCTAGTTTATCAAAGGTAACAGATAATCAAAACAACATGAATAGCACAGAACACTCCTTGGCAGCCAACAGTAGTAAAGGAAACTGATTTAATGATTGACTTTTAAATTTACAAGGGATAATGTATTTCTGCATTTTGTTTTGAAGAGAAGAATACTTGCAGAAATACAGGGTCAAACATTTAACTATCTGTTTCATTGTACCCTGAGTAAATTAATCTTGTATTTTATTTAATTTTACATTGAATGAAAGTGAATACACACTAGGTGGACTCCATACAATAAGCTTCTGGGGTTGAGATTAAAAAAAAAAAAGAGTAAAACACTTAAGACTTGTTACCTTGAGGAATACAGTTTGAAATGGAAACAATGTATAAAATTATAAATTAAGAGTGGTAACATAGAAACTGTTAACTTAGCATACATGGGCATATAACCACATAGACCAGAAAAATAAAAAATAAAAAAGTGAAATTCACCAGGGAAGCTATCTGGGCAGAAATGTGGTTTGAACAGATCTTAAAAAAAAATGATAGGATAAAATTAGACAACAGAATGGAGGGGAACTCCAAGGAAGTACTGACATGGCAGGTTTCTAATAGGAGCTAAAGATGAAAGAAAAATAAACATCAGTAACTTATTTAAGTCAGTTTAACATTTCTAGACAACATCCTAGCTCAGCTCTGCAGAATGTAATTCAGCCTGGGAAATATTTCTTCTAATGCTATTGTGGTGGTAAAAGGGAAGTGTCAGGGGGGAGATTGGTAGTTTCAACTGAACACTGATATTTGGAATCTATCAGAAGGAGAAAGAGTATGAGAGAATAAACCAAATAAAATGATAGGCAAAAAAACACCCTCCCCCCCAAAACAACCAACAAATGAACAAATAAAAAAACATATAAAGTAATGAGAAACTACTACAGGGGCACCTTGCTTTGAACAAATTACAGTAATTCTCTGTTCATGCACATACATTTTGCAGCAGCAAATATTTTAATATCTTAGATGTCTTGGAAAGAAAAGCATTAAAATTAGTTATGTAATGAAATTTTATAGGGAAAACTGCTCTTAAAAAAAATGAAAATGTATGTGAATTTTCCCCACATCAAGTTTTTCATAGTTTTAAGATTGCTGTACTAGCAGTAAATACCTATGTTAAAATTATCTGTAAGAAAATTTAGAAATAATACCCTTGGTCACAAGAGAAGGGCAAATTAAAACCAAAATGAGATAGTGCTTCATACTCACTTGAATGGCTATTTCTACAACACTGATACTACCAAAAGTTGGCAAGGCTGCGAAGAAACTGAAACTCATATATTATTGTGGGACTGTAAAACTGTGCAATTACTGTGGGGAAAGGTCAGCCAGTTTCTTACAAAACTATACATACACCTACTCAATGATCCAGAGATTCCAAGCCTAGATATTTTCCCAAGAAAATCAAAACATATATATACAAAAAGACTTGTACGAGAATGTTCTTGGCAGCTTTATTTAAAATAGTCCCAAATTAGAAAAAGCCCAGATGCTCAACAATAGGAGAATGGATTAAAAAAAAATCTGTGGGGCTTCCCTGGTGGCACAGTGGTTGAGAGTCTGCCTGCCAATGCAGGGGACACGGATTTGTGCCCCAGTCTGGGAAGATCCCACATGCTATGGAGCGGCTGGGCCTGTGAGCCATGGCCGCTGAGCCTGCGCGTCCGGAGCCTGTGCTCCGCAATGGGAGAGGCCACAAGAGTGAGAGGCCAGCGTACAGCAAAAATAATAATAATAATAATTTAAAAAAAATCTGTGGTCCATTCATACAATGGGATGCTGCTTAGTAATGGAAAAGAAAGAACTGTGGATACACACAATAGTAATGATGAATCCCAAAGTTTCATGCTTAACAAAGGAAGATTCAGGCAAAATGATGCATACTCTTGGTTTCATTTAATATGGAACTCTTGAACAGGCAAAACTAACTGATGGCAGGAAAACCAACAACAACAGAGTAACAGCAAGGCTGCCTTTGAGATAGTAGGGTGGAGGTTTACAGACTTACTGGGAAGGGGCATGAATCAACTTCCTGGGGTGATGGGCAACGTCTATACCTTGATAGAGGTTTGGGTTATACATCTGTGTTATTTATTAAAACTTGATGAATGATACACTTAAAATTTGTGCATTTCTTTGCATATAAATTATACTTCAAAGGAAAAGATAGGAACTGGAGATAAATATTAAACTCTAGTTATTGACGTGCATGCTGAAATATTTTGGAGGGGAAGTGTAGTTATGTCTGTGATTTTTTGAAATGCATCAGGAAATAAAATTTGTTTGTTATAACAAATAACATGAATAGAGAATGGATAGATGAATACATAAATAAATATGATAAATCAAATATATCAAACTGTTAGTGGTAGGATATAGGTGGTAGGTTTATGGATGTTCACTGTAAAACAGATTCAACTTACTTGCATGTTTAATTTCTTTTCATAATTAAATGTTAGAAAATAATTGGGAAAAGAATGAATCCTATATTCCTGGCTCAAACATGTTGTGTAGTATACGTGAATGGAAAAAGCAAATTCCCCAAGTAAAGAGTGTATCTAACCTAATCTAACTGGATAACTATATAGAAAATATAGCATGCACAAGTGTAACATACAATCACTGACAACATGCTTGAGATGGTTTTTCTCTAATGTTAATCCAAATAAAATATTCTATTTTACTACAGAAATATCTGAGTTATTCAGGGCTATGAGAGGAATGCCTATTTTGGTTGATATTCTACTTAGGGGTCAGGGGCAGATGATTCAGGCTCCGTGGGCCACAAGGTCTGTACCACGGTTACTGGACTCCGATGTTACAGTGCAGAAGCTGCCACAGACAACACCTAAACAAATGGGCTGAGTTCCCATAAAATATTTACAAAAACAGGCAGTAGACCATATTTGGGACTCGGGCTGTAGTTTGCCAACTCCTGTTCTATTTGAAGAGTATTCACAATTGAATTATACTGCAACCTTGCATCACAGATATTGTAGAATTTATAATGTGAATATTGGTTTCAGATAGTACCTTCAACTAGTATGTCAACCTTACTTTTTTCAAGTCTTCTAATTCAAATAACTTTAGGGACATAGTTCTATTAACTGATGAGGGTTTTTTTTTTTTTTTTTTTTTTTTTTTTTGCGGTACACGGGCCTCTCACTGTCGTGGCCTCCCCTGTTGCGGAGCACAGGCTCCGGACGCACAGGCCCGGTGGCCATGGCCCACGGGCCCAGCCGCTCCGCGGCACGTGGGATCCTCCCAGACCGGGGCACGAACCCGCGTCCCCTGCATCGGCAGGCGGACTCTCAACCACTGTGCCACCAGGGAAGCCCGAGGTTTTTTTCTTTACAGGATATTTTTCTGGTTGGGTTTGCTTTGTGCCCCAGGTCTTGCTTTCAAATTCACTGGGTGTCAAATGTTCACATGTTCTGGTGCCTTGAGTGCTTGGGTTTTTTTATTATTCATATATAATGATGAGGATAGAGTAATAGTACTGGATATAACTAGGAGGAGTGTTGAGAGAATCATGGTAGGAAAAAGAAGACCTGGCTGGGTAGAGTAAGGGCCTTCAAAGGAATTCTCCCTACAGGGGAGAGTAGATTCACTTCCTTTACTCAGCTCCTAGTCAGTGCTGGCAAGGTGGGAAAACCAACCTCTACCAAGACCTAGTCCTTGCCCTTCAGGAACTTATACTGTTAGTTAACTTCTGGGAACAAGACAATGGATAAGAGGTGAATGGAAGAAAAATTCATCCATTAAAAAGGCCTTCCTATAATCGCAGTCATCTGACTTGGGTTTTATACTTGGGGATGGAGGAAGCTCACCATCTCTGGAATTAATCAAGGAGAAGCAAATGATCCCCAGTCAGGCATGCATATTAGAACAATGCCTCGGGCCTCCCTGGTGGCGCAGTGGTTGAGAGTCCGCCTGCCGATGCAGGGGATACGGGTTCGTGCCCCGGTCTGGGAGGATCCCATATGCCGCGGAGCGGCTGGGCCCGTGAGCCATGGCCGCTGAGCCTGCGCGTCCGGAGCCTGTGCTCCGCGGCGGGAGAGGCCACAACAGTGAGAGGCCCGCATACCGCAAAAAAAAAGAAAAAAAAAAAAAAAAAAGAACAATGCCTCAATTAGAAGGACTAAATCCAGAAGCGGACACATATGGTCACAATTTACAAATCTAATTTGTTACTGGAAGAGAGAAAATATCAGATTAAACAGATTACACTTAGTAACAGGGCCTTGTTACTTGCTGTGCACAGTATTTGAAGATATTTTTACCTGTACCAACTTTTTTCTTTACCTAGAATTCAGCAGACTACAATGATCAGTTCCTTTCCAAAGATGTTCATTAAATTTTCCTGAGGTCTGATTGATTTAGAAAAAAGAATGAAACACTTGTAAACCATCTGCCTCTTTATCTGAAGTCAGGGGTTAAAGCAAGCTATTTTATTTAGAAAATAGAATTTAACAAAATTTCACCCATTATTTTTTGCTGACACTTTCAAAATGACACAAGTGAGACTGACTGCTTTTAAGATCTTTTAGTCCCTGATACTGACTCCCTTACAAGTTGAAAGATAAAAGTAATGGAAATTAAATAACTATAACACCTCAATAATTGACACTGTATTTTAGTTGTTAGTTTATTAGTCATGCCTTAAAATGTTAACTTCCAAGTGAAAATGATAGATATCTAAAAATATGGGCTAGTCTATTATACTAAACCTACCCATGTTTGAAGCCATGCATTTTCCTAATATTTTGAAATAAACTCATCATTTGTAAAAAGTGATTTGGAGCTCCAAATGGAAATACTGAAGCGCTCTAAAAACTCAACAATGCACTTGTCAGTATACGCAAGTGGAAAATTTACTGAAGTATTATTATGTAGTTTAGACCTTTTAAGACTAAGACAATTAAACTGCTCCCTTATGTTTGTTTGATTGAAGTATGAGGTTCAGGAGCCCTGTGCGTTCATAACAGCAGGTCTCGATTCCTCATACAAGACATCAAGTTAGGTGTAGAGATTCATTGCTTTCTTCTGAGAGAGTGTTTTCCAAGGAGGGGACAAATAAGAGTTCAGGTCATCTAGCATCACCTTAACGTGCCTTATCTGCACACAACACTGTGCCCATCACTGGAGGGAAAAGAGAACAAACAGCATTCCTTCCCTTGGGGTGCTCGGGATTCAGTGGCAAGAACAGGCTTGGGGTGGCACCAAGTCTAGGATATTGTGGCATCAGAAGCACAGTGTTAAGAAGGATTTTGTGTGAGGGAAGAAACAGCAGAAATGTCCAAGGAGAGATGGTGTGGGAGCTGGACTGGACAGCTGGGGGGGATTTTTGAGGAACAAAGAGTGGGAGTGTGATTAGAGTTGGGGACTGGGTGCATGAAGGAAAGAGTACGTTGGGATAAATAAAGATGTGTGTGAACCGAAAGGGTAAGTCTGGGGCCCAGACAATACCCTGGTATGCCGGAAGTAAAGGAGGTGCCTTCAAGAAAGGAAAGAAAGGAAAGAAGGGGTAGTAGAAGATGGTCCCATATGATACACTGGAGCCAGTTTGTGAGAGACCCCAAATGCCAATATTTGGCATTTATTTTGGAAGGTCTTAGGTGCCACTGAAGATTTCTGAGCAGTAGAATGGCCTGATGAAAGAAGATGGAGGGAAGAATTTCCCACAAGCACCTTCACACAAGTATCACAAGCTTAGGGGTGGCTGAGCCTTGTCTGAGGTTCTAGATCTCAAACTTGGTACCTGTGTGGCTCACTGCAGATTCAGTATAGGCTGCTATGTGGTATCTCAATTTAGCAATCCCAGGGTGTCTGTGTAGTCAGACACCAGCAACACGGGAGAAGATGCCATAGTCCATCCGTAACTGATGCTGATGAGTTCTGGTCGGGGAGGAAGGTTAAGAGGATCTCAAAGGTACACAAAATAGCCAGATGCTTAATGTTGGACCAAATGTACAAAACTGGAAGAGCAGGATCTTCATGTTCAAAGGACATTCAGTACCAGTATGGTAAAGGCATCTAATAGAGAATATACAACTACCAAAGTACACACACTTAAATTTTTTTCATTTCATTCATTCATTCATTCAATCAATCAGTCAACAGATATATATGAGTGTCCACAATGCGCCAGGTACTTTTGGAAGCCAAGGATTCAATGGTGAACAGACAAGGAGGTGCCGCTGTGAATACAGAATCCACATGGAATGGATAGAGTGAGCTGTCTGGGGAAGATTCTGGGAGTAGGTAGGGAGTTTCCAAGTTCTAATATATGAACTACCCGTGGTCTTGAGAAAAACATATGGTCCCATGTTAAAAATGTGTACCCAGTTTCACAATCACACTTGATAAAATGTTCTGCATTATAAGATTTAAAGAATGTAAGACTACAATGAGATATCATCTCACACCAGTCAGAATGGCCATCATCAAGAAATCTAGAAACAATAAATGCTGGAGAGGGTGTGGAGAAAAGGGAACACTCTTGCACTGCTGGTGGGAATGTGAATTGGTACAGCCACTATGGAGAACAGTATGGAGGTTCCTTAAAAAACTAAAAATAGAACTACCATATGATCCAGCAATCCCACTACTAGGCATATACCCTGAGAAAACCATAATTCAAAAAGAGACATGTACCAAAATGTTCATTGCAGCTCTATTCACAATAGCCCGGAGCTGGAAACAACCTAAGTGTCCATCATCGGATGAATGGATAAAGAAGATGTGGCACATATATACAATGGAATATTACTCAGCCATAAAAAGAAACGAAACTGAGCTATTTGTAATGAGGTGGATAGACCTAGAGTCTGTCATACAGAGTGAAGTAAGTCAGAAAGAGAAAGACAAATACCGTATGCTAACACATATATATGGAATATAAGAAAAAAAATGTCATGAAGAACCTAGGGGTAAAACGGGAATAAAGACACAGACCTGCTTGAGAATGGACTTGAGGATATGGGGAGGGGGAAGGGTAAGCTGTGACAAAGCGAAAGAGAGGCATGGACATATATACACTACCAAACGTAGGGTAGATAGATAGTGGGAAGCAGCCGCAGAGCACAGGGAGATCAGCTCGGTGCTTTGTGACTGCCTGGAGGGGAGGGATGGGGAGGGTGGGAGGGAGGGAGATGCATGAGGGAGGGGATGTGGGAACAGATGTATATGTATGACTGATTCACTTTGTTATAAAGCAGAAACTAATAAAAAAATGGAAAAAAAAATAAATAAAAATGTCCATTATCATAAGTGCAAAAAAAAAAAAAAAAAAGAATGTAAGAAGCAGCAAATTACTAAGAAAGAACACAATACTAGTTTATCTTAGTGATCTATGGTTTATAAAGGGAGAGTATTTGGATGGTCTCACATACAAGAGAAACAATATTTTTGCATTATCACCCATGTCCTTATTACATAGGCCAGTTGAGATCAGATTATTTAATCAATGTCTAGAAAAACATGCCTCAATTTTAACTTTATAGGAAATAAATTACATAGCCTTGCTTAAGGGACTTACTTCCTTTATGGCAAATCCAATCTACATGTAATTCTTCTCTTTATTCTTTATTCCTTCTCCCAGAGCAAGTGAATAGAGCTGAGAAAAAGTGGTTACGCCTAAAAGTTACACAAGTTCAACAACTCGCAATAGCACTCAATGAAATATCCAATGCTGATTGTGAGATGTGAATCACACCACCATGATTGGTGTGTATCTAAAACTAGCAGCAGACACGCCTTCTCCCACAGAGGGCATTTACCTGGCAGAGAGGCAGCTCAATAATCAGGTCTCAGTTTCTGTGCCAGCCAAGCCTGGGACCTAAGGCATGGGCTTTTCAGGTCTCTGTGACCAGCCACACATTTCCACACTGTTCAACTTGAAAGTCAAGCCATACGATGTTTTCCTAGTTACTATTCAGTATGCTTAACTTGGCATCAAATCATTCCTTAGGCAAATCACACCTAGACTGCACAGAGAACTCTTTTGGGGGTGATGGGGGACAGAGGGTCCCCACAGACTTTAATGGTTGCAAAGAGTGGGTCTTCTGACCATGAGTTAGCCAGAAGCTCTGTGGCACCCTCATTAGCCAAAGAGGAGAAGTCAAACACTCTTTCCCTTTTATTCCTTTAATTTCTTGTTAATGGGCTCCATGGAAAAGGATGGGATACATAAATGTGAATAGTAGCACCTATTACTAATAGTAGAACCAAACTGGGACATTTTTGGAGAGAAAGACTAGAGGGCAGGTTTTTAATAATAATGTCAGCACAACTGGCATAAACCAGCCTGTTCTGGACATCAAGGAATAGAGCCTTCTCCCCATAATTAAGCAGAAATTTAAGGATTTCATTGTTAATATTCAAGTATTATTTAGATGATTATTTGCTCAATCTAACAAATTTCCCTTCATCTCTACATATTCTTTTATTAATTTTAATGTATACTAAGTAGCAACTTTGCAACTATTTTAGTCAATGGAGAAACTTGGCTCATCCCCTGCCTTAAAATTCTCTGGAAGTGATGCTTCATCTTATCTCAAATTTAAAAAGAAATGATTTAGGTTTTTATTCTCCTCAAGCTCAATTTTAATGATACTTTCCTAGAGAACTGGCCGTAGAGGGCTGTGATAAGTTATGATCCTAGCTGTGTGGGGTTCTTAAAACTATTTAACAAGACAGGCAACTTACCTTGAGAATATTGGAACTCCTATGAAAAGCTCCAAGCAAATAAAATGCATTTTTAAATTCTTAGGTACTATTATTGGATGAAACCATGTTGACTCTAGAGAATCCCTAAATGAGAAATACTGGGAAATAATCTAGCCTTATATTCAGAAGCTGAGAAGGCTCAAGTATATTTTGAATTGTAACTACTATTTGGAAATACAGTCACAGCATTATAAAATATATGTACAATATTCAAAGCTAGAATGACGTTAGAGGGCTAATATGAATCTTTTTACATATTTATGCTAAAGTAAGTAGGTGTTGGGAAAATACTATGCACAGATTTATTCCCTCCACAAATTAAAATTTAACTTTCAGAGAGCACAGATAAAGTTATTCCTAAAACCCTATTATCTATACATTTGTCAACTATCTTTTAGCTTTTACATGCTAAGCACATAAGTATGCAAACAAATATAATGTGAATATAATCATGCAGAAAGAGAATATATATTTATCAATGCCTGACTGTCCCTCATGAAAAGATATAAACTATATAGAGAATATCCACAGTGGCCAGAAAGACAGTTTTGGATTGAGAAGAATATGTTTTTCTTTTGATCTAGAGAGCTGAAAACATAATGTATTACAATTATATTGATTTTGTTTTAAAAAGGATGATAGTTTTGCTGTGAGTCAAAGTTAAAAAATACGACATCAAGATCATGCTTGGTAATTAATTATGTTTGCAACTGAAATATGTCATAGAATTAATAACAAATAAACTAGTGAGATTTTAGAATTTTTCTTACAACTATGTATAATCTTGTAATGTTTAATTTCGGTTGCATAGAGCAGAGTTGGTATAAGTGTAAAAACTGCTCATCAAGCCATTTATTATTGAGGTCATTATATTCACAATTAAAAACAAGGTAAATGGTGCAAATCTCCAACAAGGGATGGGAGAAGAGGCAAACGCTCAGCTCTGTTACCATGTCGGGGGGGAAAGTCTATCAGTCAAGCTGTCTTCTCCCTTAATCATCAGTTAATGTGACTATTAACAAGATATTTTCTCCAATATATGCTTCCATTAGCATAATTCTGGGCCCTAATTACCTTATGCTTTTTTTCATCTTTAAATATCTGACATAAAAATTTCAGTATAGCAAATAGACCCATGTGGCTTTCTCATCTAGTCTTTTTCCAAACTTGTCAGGGATGACATCCTTTTGTGTGCCTTTTAATCCAGTTTCTTTTGATTACTTCTTAAGACTTTTTAAAAATAAAAGTAATACATATTTATGGTAAAAAAGTGAGAAATTCAGTAAAGTTAAAAAAAATTAAAATCACTTTTAATCCCGTAAGTCAGAGGCAATCACTGTGAGCACTTCATTGCATTTTCTTCCTCTATTATCCATTAACATATATTTATTTTTTATTTTATACTTTAAAAATTTAAAATCATACTCTTTTTTTATTTACCACTGTTTTGTTAGCATTTCTCCTAGTCTTTACTCCTTAAGGGAATAATTTGTAATGGCTACATACCACATCATTATAGATGTACTAAAACACTTAAAAGTTACCTTATTTTTGATCATTTAGTTTATTTCTAATTTATTTTGATTATATATTTATTTTCATAAATGCTGTAGATATCTCATTATATATATGTATAAATGTACACATATGGCTGTAATGAATTGTTACAAAATTTCGATTGTTTTCCTTAATCAGATTTCTAGAGTTGGCATTGTGAGGACAAACACAAACTATTTTTAGTGTTCTTAATTAATTTTACAAATTCCTTTCCAAAAATACTGTTTACAGTTAGTTTGACAAAAGTTCAAGTCATATACGGCTATTTAAAATAAATCTGAATTTCATATTAAGATTAAACTACATAGGGACTTCTCTGGCAGTCCAGTGGTAAAGACTTCACCTTCCAATGCAGGGGTGCGAGTTCGATCCTTGGTTGGGGAGCTAAGACCCCACATGCCTCATGGCCAAAAAACCAAAATAACATAAAACAGAAGCAATACTGTAATAAATTCAGTAAAGACTTTAAAAATGGCACACATAAAAAAAAATCTTAAAACAAAAGATTAAATTAATATTCAACTATAAACTGAAAATTCTCAATAGGTCAAATTCCTAATTTCATAAAATATAGGAAAATATAAGATCAATAAATTATATACAAATTAAGTCCAAATAGATTAAAATGTTGAAAAAACACTCTGCCCTATATAAAGCACACAATAAACCTACTTTTATGTTATCCCTATGTTCCTCAAAAGAACTATAAAAGCATTACTCCCTAATATTAAAACTCCACATGCTTATATATAATTGGCTGAATTTGTTTTGTTCTGATCAAATTCAACTTAATTTAGCAAGGGAGAACGACTGAATTTTTCACTGGATTATCATTTCCTTCTTTATAACACTGCTTACAGGTAAACAGTTGACATGGTGCCAATAATTTTTCATTCTTTCATGTTTTTACAATTACAGTATCTCAAACTTGAATCTAGATTTTATGAGTATAAAAATCCCATCAATCTCTTCTTTTATTTAACAATAGCTTAATATTTCTTTGAATGAAGAGATACCCATGCAATACTCTGCTGTAGCTTCCATGAAATAACCACAAGAAAGGTACTACACATCTACCCAACAGATACATCCTACATGGGCCACCAGTGCTCTGTTAAACAGAATATGGGGGAAAAAATGTGTATGTTATTAAAATAGCTTGTGTATTGATATTTTTTCTCTAACTCATTTTTGTATAAAAATATATAGATAAAGATACAGACATATATTGGATAGATTGCCAAATTAGCATTTCTTATGCATATACAAAAGTGTTATCTAATTAGTCTATTAAAGATGTGGCTTAGCGGCTCCTTATTGTGGAAATAAAACTAACACTGACACTGAATAAATAAATACAGAAAATCAAATGCACTAGCTTATTAAAAACATATGACATAAGAACTAAAAAATTATTCAGTCACCATTTGTAGAAGAAAGAAGAGTTAGTCTGCAGAAACTTCAAGATTTCCTTATTGTGCATATCAATAGTTTTGTTAAATGTGTTTCTCTTTGTTGAAGGCTCAGTGCTGAAGGGGTGAACGTAGGGCAAATTCAGATGTGTCGTGTTCCGGCTTTGAACCTAAACTATTTCTGAAATTTACAGAAAGAAAAGCACTTGAATCATCATAACAGGGAGGGGAGAGATATCTTATGGGATTGCAATCATGATATATACCACGATGCATATAGACAAAGTATATATGCATATAGACAGACTTATTCTGCACGTGAAGAAAAGCCATTGATGTGACCCAATGAGAATACATTGGCACTATGGCACTGGTACGCAACACAGGTCACTTTTGTTTTATGACAAGTCCAGATTTTGACTTCAGTCTTCAACTATGTAATATATTATTATTATTTTATATTATTCAATATATATAATATACACACATGCAGATAGATACAGATTAATTTAAATTCCCTACTTAGAAATTCTCTTCCAAATTTTTATCTTTATTTTCCTCTCTATTTTGATGATCTATTTTTTTACTTGTCCTTACATTCCCTTAAGTTATATACTGCTAACCCTAAAAAAAACTAAACCAAATGTGACCATTTACCAGCACTCTAAATAATAAGAGTGAGACAGCTGGACAACAAAGGAAACATTTTTCATTTGGAAATCACAGAAAATCAGGTTCAAATTCAATCTGTGATTTCTCAACAGCATAAACTTGAGTAAGATTTTTAAACACTGTTGAGTTTCAGGTTTCTTTTCCAAGAAAGCATTATAATATCAACCTTAATGGGTGAGCTTAACAAAAAGTATGCATTGGATAAACATTAGTTTCCTTCCACTTAATCTATTTATTCCACACTGACACCAACTGTTTATTGGGTGCTTAGCAATGGCATGATTTCATCTACACATATGGATAAATAAAGTGATTAATTACTCTCCATCAGTAGAGCAGAATATTGGCTTTGCTTAACTCAGTTCATTAACAGTAACTAGAAAAAGCTAAAGGATCTACACTAACATTGACTTACTGCCAGAATTCAGGAGAATTAAGACACTTAGAAGTAAGCAACGGACAACTCAACAACTGGTCTAATACACTGTGCAAGTGATGTGTGTCCTGCATAAATCACTAGATTACTGGAGAACTAGTGCCACCTAACAACGTTTGAGATTCTGTAGAAAATAGACAAAGCATTTTCTCTTCTTTGGAACCTTATACACTGAAAAGCGTTCACAAAAATATGACTTTTCCTACCATTGCCTTAAATGACTCAAGTAAAAAACAGGAGAGAACTGTGGATCCTCCTATAGACAAAGCAATTCTCTAAAATGCCCAAAAATATTCAATTCACTTCCTCTAAGGCACCAGTGGCTATACTAAGAGCAATGGGAAAATCAGGAGTATAAGATGGAACGAGTCCGTGTATTTGAAACAGTAATTATAAGTAACTGACCAGTTCTGGGAACTTGGTGGTTTCTAGGAGTTTGTAGGACCCTGGTTCTTATCCTCTCCTGTTCTGGGGGCCACTTGGGGGCTGTGGACAATCGAGAGTGGGTGGAGCCCTGAGCTGCACTGAGGTTCTGTGGATGTGGGAGTCCTCAGGGGCACGGATGTGGTGTCCAAATATAGGAAGAACTGACAAGCAGAGGTGTGCTTAGGGTAGAGAAGACCCATCCAACCCCAAGGGGGTGTGAGGGTCTGCTTGCCACAGAAAGCCAAGAGGGAACTGTCTTAGTTTCCTAGGGCTGATGTAATGAACTATCAACAACTGGGTGGTTTTATGACAACAGAAATTTATTTTCTCGAGTTCTGGAGGCTGGAAGTATGAAGTCAAGGTGTTGGAAGGACCATGTTATCTTGGAATATTCTAGAGGGGAGCCTTTCTTTCCTCTTCTAGTTTCTGGTGGTTGCCGGCAATCCTTGGCATTCTTTGGCTTGCAAAGGCATCACTCCCATTTCTGCCACCCGTCACACTCTCCCGTGTGCGTCTCTGTGTCCAGATTGCCCTCTTCTTATAAATAAACCAGTCACATTGGGGTATGGCCCACCTTAATCCAGTATGACTTCATCGTAACTTGATTACATCTGCAAAGACCCTATTTCCAAATAAGGTCACGCGCCGTTTCTGGGGTTAGGACTTCAACACGTCAGAACGAGAACTAAACGGCAGGTTGTACCTCCCTTTCCCTTAAGTCTGTGAGAGTTGGGGGCCCAAGAGCAAAGAGGCTTCTCCTAGGTGCCACACCAGGGATCGGCAGCCAGGCTTTGCCACACTGCCCGGCTCTGTATGATTTTCTGCACCCATGCCTAGGACCAAAATATGCTAAGATACCCAAACAGGAAGACTGAACCCCAGGGAACCAACAGAAAAAAATCAATATTAATGAAGGCCCATTTGTGGGGGTCGTGAGGTCAGAGGGAGGGAATTTGGGCAAAACAATCAATCATAGAGCTGATGAGGCGCAAGTGCTGGGTGACAAGAGTTGAAAATGGGAAAGCAAGTGCTCTACAAGGCACGGAGATTTTTTTTTGTTAGGCAGTGAATTCTATAAATAATAACACGAAAACCAATTTTCTAAAATACAGTGTCAGTGTGCAATGCATTATTTCTCAACCATTAAATGTAAATGCAACAGAGTACTTAAGTGGAAGTTTGGGCACAGACATAAGACAGCATGGATCAGATACCAAATGAGATGCAAACTTAGATGCAAATTTTCAGTGAATCCGGCTCCCTGACTTGTACTAATCAGTGATGCTGACAAAAATTCTGGTCTCCTCCCAGATGCAGGGGAGGGTTGGGATTTCCTAGCCCCACAGGTTAAAAGCATTCACGTGACATCCTCTGGCCAGCCACACATGGGTAGGGGTGAGGTGTGCCACAGGAAGAAGCTTTATGGGGCCAGTGTACCACCTGCCATGCTCACCGTCCTTCAGGCAGACGCTCCTGTGTGCCTTCAAGCCTGTGGTGACTACTTGTGGGGACACAAGGGACTCATATTCTAAGTTTGAACTGGAAAAGCTAACAAGGGCAAGAGATAGGCTGTCTGGCTGCTGAGTGACAGTCTGAAGGACAGGTGGCTACATAGGATGCAAGCTGCACGAGAGAGAGGGGTGGGAAAGGGACATGGATTCCGTTGACCTGTTGTGGGTTACAAGACAGTGAGTCGGGGATGAGGGGTATCTTGACAGGTAGACCTCCACAGAGCGAGCAGAAAGGCTGCAGGAGAGCACATCGTCCGCAACAAGGGAACTGCAGGTGAGAGCTCTTCAGAGAGGATGGTGCTGGGGATGCTGATGTTGAGAAGCCAGCTGAGACCAGTGCCAGTGGTACAAGACCTTCCTGCACCTCTCGACTCTCTGGGGTCCTTTCCTCCCTATTTCCCCACCATAATCATACACACACCTACACACACAAACACGCACACGTGCCCCTCGCAAGGGGTTCATCATTCCCTTCCCAGGCAGCCGGAAGAAAACCCTGTAGGACACCTTCCCTGGAGGGAGACTGAAGAGCTGTAACTTTGAATGAAACTGGAAGCTTTGACTATTATACGGGAGTAGGTATTCTAAGTACCATACTGCAGCTCTGTTTTAAAAATTAAAGTAACTTTAAAAAATATTTATTAACCAAATATTCAAAATAGTTAACAACCAGTACGACATGGGCACCAGTCACTAAGAATAGGTACCAGCGATGTTGGAGCAGAGTCTTGGGGGCCCTTTGTTGTGCTTTTAAGCTGCCGAGATATGGGGAATTTGGGGAGAGCGGGTTACAGGGAAGAAGTCAGGGTGCCCTGTCATTGGCTGGCAGTGGATGGGTGAGGTATATTCAAGGCAGATGGCTGTTATCAACCCATAGAGCAGTGTGTTGATATTTTAACAACCACTTGGCTGTCAAGGGCTGCCTGAAACCATGGGCCAAGGAGCGAGTTTTCCCACAGAATACATTTTAAAGGGATAATGGGAACTAAGTAAAAATGCTTGTGATTGCATCCATGAATCTTGACTGACTGATATACTAGTTATTTATATTAACTAATGAGCTGATTAGAGACGGTCTGATATCTACAACTGTACCATATTCAATTTCCTAAGGATTAGGTTGTAGAACTTGGGAGGTGAAACTGGTCCCCGAATAAAACAATGAGCAATTGTTCTGGGAAGCGAGAGAAGGAGAGAGAGGTGAAATCTTCTGAGTGGTGGGGAAAAGGTGATGGATTCCCTGTGTGGAATCACAAAACTGTAATTTTATCCTAGCTGTGTGCATTTAAGGATTAGCCATGCCATCCAGTTTTTACTGCTATTGACACTGTTCAAACCAAATGGTTTAAAACAGCCAACTCTAAAAACGTTTGATATGTGATCTAGAATATCATCAATTTGAACACTGAGTTTATGGACTTTTGTGCTAGGCTTATTAAAATTATTTAAAATTTTAGTTGATTTTTTTTTAATCAGTAGGTGACAGGAGGGATATATGTGTCCTTACCCAGGAGCCAAGAAAAAAAACAAAACAGAATATTATTAGGATATTTCAAAACCTTCAGAGAGGTTAGATTTGCTTGCTGTATTAATGTTTTATGAGTGTGTTTGATTTTTCTTTGTTTTGTATTTTAACAAACAAGAAAAGAATCAGGTTTTAATTCTACAAGTGCTACTACAAGAATGCAAGTAAAAGGGTCTAATTTAAATGTTTTTACAGTTTTAATTTTACTCAAGTGCCTTTGAAAGGTAGAAATGCTTACCCACCCATTCTTATCTAATATATAATTTTTAATACTAGAATTTGGGCTCTGATTCTTTTTTTTTAAATAAACAAATTTATTTATTTATTTATTTATGCCTGTGTTGGGTCTTCGTTGTTGCACAGGGGCTTTCTCTAGTTGCAGTGAGCAGGGGCTACTCTTCGTTGCAGTGCATGGGCTTCTCACCGCGGTGGCTTCTCTTGTTGTGGAGCGCAGGCTCTAGGCGTGCGGGCTTCAGTAGCTGTGGCACACGGGCTCAGTAGTTGTGGCTTGCGGGCTCTAGAGCACAGGCTCAGTAGTTGTGGCGCACAGGCTTAGGTGCTCCATGGCATGTGGGCTCTTCCCGGACCAGGGTTCGAACCTGTATCCCCTGCATTGGCAGGCAGATTCTTAACCACTGTGCCACCAGGAAAGTACCTGGGCTCTGATTCTAATAAAGCGCAAAGAATGAAAAAGAAAAGCACAATTGTCTAGGTATCTAAACTTTTCACTTAAAGCTAATTCTAATCAAAACACAAACAATTCAGAAAGAGAAAGACAAATACCATATGATATCACTTATAGGTGGAATATAAAATATGACAAAAATGAACTTATCTACGAAACAGAAACAGACTCACAGACATAGAGAACAGAGTTGTGGTTGCCAAGGGAAGGGGGGTGAGGGAGGGATAGATTGGAAGTTTGGGACTAGCAGACACAAACTATTGTATATAGAATGGATAAACAACAAAGTCCTACTGTATAGCAGAGGGAACAATATTCAATAGTTTTCAATAAACCATAATGGAAAAGAATGTGAATAACTATATATATATGTGTGTGTATATATATATATATATATATATATATATGTATATATATATATATATATAACTGAATTACTTTGCTGTACACCAGAAACTAACACAACACTGTAAATCAACTATATTTCAATAAAATAACTTTAAAAATACACAAACAATTCACTGTTCTGGCACATTATGAGGTCAAATAAATGTTTTCAATACTGTTATAAAAATGCCATTTGTTTATGTTAAGGTTATTGATAGATATATAACATGATTGTCTATAAGAGAAAGCTAAGCTTTTGTCTCATTAGCATTTCATTGTCCCTGTATTTGAAGGCAAATTAATTGATCAACTGTTTCAAATGAATAGTGAATGGATGGAAAACTCAGCATCTTTAGGCTTTGACAATGAGCACATGTAGCTACAATACTGCAGCCAAAACCCACTTTGTTATTGGCCATTGTGATGCCAACAAGATTTAGATCAGCTATTCATCAAGAAGCTGGTCTCTTCCCTCTAACATGGACAAACAACAGGTGGCCTTATAGAGGCCAGGAGCCAACTGAGGACTATGAAATGGAGGTAGAGGTTGTACATTCACAGGATATAGACAACATGGTATACAGAAAAGCAGATTCTGAAATTGTCTGGTCTCTAATGACTTCACTGAGTCACAACCAATCCTGACTGTCACTTCAAGAGAAGTGAGATACTAAATTAATTGGTTGTGCTAGTTGGTTTCTCTGTTACCTGCAGCTGAAAGCATCCTAACTGATATTATTATTTTTTAGATGTCCCTCAGTGTAATACGGAATTATTTATTGCTCAGTCACCTACTATCTGTATCATTCACTAGAATATACTTTCCTTGAGCGTGAAAATAGTTTCTATCTCATTCACTGCTCTATCCCCAGTATCTACCCCGTCTGGCACACAGACACTGAATAAATGTTGACTGAATATAACATAGCTTTTGCTGGATCCAATGAAAATAATGTTAGTCCAAGGAATTCTCCACGTTTACAGTTGCCTGAAAGCATGATGTGCTATAGTTATATTCTGAGAGATTTGGAAAGAGCCCTTCCTTTTACAGAATTAGCATAAGCTGAGTGATGGAAAAGCCCTTCTCAGACTTAGCTCTTAGGAAAGACATGGTTTGTCTCCACTGACCCACACATCTCATGCCCACACTCCTTGCCTTCTGCAGATCTTGACTACATATCATTTTTATAAAATGGGTTACTTCTTCCATGTCTATAATATATACTGTAAATTTCGCTCAGAAGATTCTACCCTTGGGCGACCATACTTGTCAAATCTGGATCAGTCAAAGCTGCTACTGGTAAATTTTATTATAAAATCTACAGAAGATGTTACTCTGCATGTCATCCTAACAATTTCTAGGACTCTGCAATGGAACATTCATGTCTCCAGTGATGGTGTCAGTGGGTAGAACTTCAAGCTCCTAAGAATGACTAACAGCACTGGAGAGAGCTGTATCATCAATTATCACAACCATTGGTCCAACATGTTAGTACCAGGGAGGGAAGCCAGCACGTCTCCAGGTTTGCACCACTAATGCCCAGCTCACAGCTGGTTTCTTCAAAGGGCCTTATCCTATCAAAGCTTCAAGACAAAACATGAGTTTCCTGCAAGACATGGATTTCAAACCTAAAAATATGTTCCCAAATAGCCTTTTATTCAAGTTCATAATTCTGAACAAGAAAATGAGTTCAATAATTTACCAATATTAAAGAGTGAATTGTGTCCAGACTGTCTCCTTTTTTCAGCTTATCAGGTCAATATATGCTATTGTTGAAGTTCCAGAAATAGTAAATTTATATTTAATATAAAAATTAACCATATTCCACAGCGAAGAGAGAGAAATATAAAATTTATACTAACATACAACTTAACCAGAGGTATCCTGTTTTTTATGAGTGTATTATTGGCATCTGTGATATTGTCCCTCAATATTATTGTTAATTTTTTCCCTGTATCACCTCATTAAAAAGTAATGGCTTAATAATGCTCTAACCAGTGGATGCACTGTGATTTTTTTTTAACTGTTCACATTATATTGAGGGTTAGTTTTGTATTTTTCTTATTAAATTATATCTAAACTTTTATGCATATTCTTTTTTTTCTTCTATTCCCTTAGGATTGATTTCTGAAAACTGAATTAAATAGTCAGTGTTTGTAATCATTTTTAAGGATGGCAAATATATTGCCACTTAAAAAAATTGAGACCTATATTCTCTCCCTGCCTGTAGTTTATGAACGTTATGGGGATCCTGCATCCAAGCTAGCACTGGGTATTTCAGAACATGTATTTCTCAATTTTGTAGGTAAAAGTAGTATATCTTCTGGTCTTAGTGTTTTTGGACTATTAAAACAGAATATCAGAGACTAGGTGCCGTATAAACAACATAAATTTATTTTTTACAGTTGTAGAAGCTGGAAACCAGAGATCAGGGTGCCAGCATGATCTACTTCTGGTGCAGACTCTCTTCTGGTTGCAGAGCTGTTTTCTTATATCCTCACATGGCAGAGATGGGGCTGGAGAGCTCTCTGGGGTCCCTTTTATTAGGGCAGTAGTGTCATTCATGAAGCCTCCTCTTTCATGATCTAACACTCCGAACCATCACACTGCGGGTTAGAATTTCAATCTACGAATCTTGGAGGGGGTCACAAATATTAGCCCATTAACAATTCTTTTAATTTTGGTTTCTCTGATATTTTAAAACCTTGACTCCATTTTTATTTATCTTGTAAATAGCTACTTTTTTCTTGGTAATTTTATGTCATGTCCTTTGCACACTTTTCCACTAGAATTTTTGTTATTTTTCTGTTGTTATTTGTAAGTGCTCTTTCTTTATTAATAATACTAATAATTCCTAATTCCCATTTCAAATGTCCAGTGTCTCTTTTAATACACTATTCTCAGTGCTATAAGTTAACATATTGGGTAGACATAAGAAGGAAATATAGGAGCAGTCTTTAATACAAAGGAGTAGTTTAATGTTGCAAAATTTCTGAGGCTTATAGAAACTTTTTTAAAAGGACAAAAATATTAACTTTAGGACCAGAGTCTCTTGTAATGCAGATTAGGTTTATCCTTATGATACCTATCCATTTCTGAATTAGAAATATACCTTTGGGGTAATAATCACAGTCTTGAAGTAGTATATAAGCTTTTAACCTGGACGCCCCCCAAAAAGGCTTTGTAGCTCAGCTAATAGAAAAGCCATACTTAACATAAGAGTTGAAGGTTGGAGGTGAGACAGGAAGGAAGGGGGCAGAGCACAACCATTAAGAACAGGATATGAGGGCTTCCCAGGGCTTCCCTGGTGGCACAGTGGTTGAGAGTCCGCCTGCCGATGCAGGGGACACGGGTTCGTGCCCCGGTCCGGGAAGATCCCACATGCCGTGGAGTGGCTGGGCCCATGAGCCATGGCCGCTGAGCCTGCGCGTCCGGAGCCTGTGCTCCGCAACGGGAGAGGCCACAACAGTGAGAGGCCGTGTACCGCAAAAAAAAAAAAAAAAAAAAAAGAAAGAACAAGATATGACATAAACTGGTTAGAACCAACTAGGCCCAACATGCTGGAAGACTTGACTTCCAGGAGACCTTGAGCCTTATTATATACTCAGTATAATACATTAGCATCTAAATGACACACCCACAGGCGCCATGACAGTTCCAAGGCCCACCATAAAAGGCCAAAAAGTGGGTGGTGGGTGGTGGCTCAATTCCCATAAAAACGTACCACCCCTACTCTTTGGGGCCTGCTCTTGCCTTCTGAGAGGGCCCACACTCTGTTTGCGGGGTGTGTATATCTCTATATAAACCTGCTTTCACTTCACTAGGGCTCACTCTTGAATTCTTTCCTGCATGAAGCCAAGGATGCTCACTTGGAAGCCTGACCCCGGGACTCACTCGAGACTTGGGACATGTCCATCCTCTTGCACCCCATTTTTTCCTACAACAGAGGCATTATATATTTCCCTAAGCTCACCTTACTTTTGTTGCAGAGTCATAGCTAGAACCAGGGGCTTTAAAAACATATCAAGTACAGCAAAATTCTTCTCCCCCAACTGTGTATACCGATGAAACAGACAAGCCTTGTATTTTTTGAAAAATTTCCATCACAGTTATCTTAAGAATGGTAATATTACAACAGCATCAGGCTGAAATACTAAATTCTAATGGCACATTATTTATTATGAAAAACTTTTTCAACTTATTTTTACTTATATCATTTACATATTAAAGATCTAATATGTTTGCCTAAATCCTATAATCTGCCTATTTTAAATCTGTAACAGAAAACCGATCAGGACTTTTTCAAATTAAACAATACATGTGAATAATACATTCTTTCATTTTAAAAAATGTAATGGCATATCCTTCTACTTAGCATTATCCTTTAGTTATTTATACCCAAATACATATAACTGGCAACCAGAGCATTCCAAAGGTTGCTTTTCTGTTGTTTGCCCCTGTAGTGATAATTTCTATGGTAATTACAAGGATAATCCCGGGCATAACTGTAAATTCTATGGCTTAGCATGCTCAGGAAGAAACTTTAAAAATAATGGATTAGCTTATTTTAATGATGTTACATGTTTGCATGGTTAAGAACTATTACATCCCTCTGGGCTAAGAACCCAATGCTGGCACAGACAGGATGGAAAGCCAGGTTATAGGACATCAATAAAAAGAGCAAATGGAATTCAGTGTTTGCTTTTTTATCCTAGTCTTTCAGCTATTATGGCTGATATAGTTTATGGCAAGTCTCTGAATTAATGAAGAGAATATACTGGTAAATAGAAATGCATTTCATGCTCCACAAAGGGAAATTGAGTTGCTATGGAAAAATATACCCCCAAATAATGATAAAATGTTATACTTTTTCTAAAAAAAATTTCAAAACCCAAAAACTAATTTAAACCTTTTTAAAATGCTGGGAAGTCTCAAGATTTTCAGAAATGCAAATATCTTAGGTCATACAATTTTAAGAATTTTATTGCAGAATTCCAAATATATATATGTGTGTGTGTGTGTGTGTGTGTGTGTGTGTGACTGGAAACACTGATGTTTAGGGAGGAACTGGGAAATTGTTGGAAAGCTGCTCTTTTCTCACAGAAAATTCACTTTTTACAACTCTCTCTGTTGAAACTTCTAAAGACTTTGGTTGCCATTATCTGACAATGTCTGATCCATATATATATATATATATTATATATATATATATTATATATATATATATAATATATATATATATATATATATATTTGTGGTACGCTGGCCTCTCACTGTTGTGGCCTCTCCCGTTGCGGAGCACTGGCTCCGGACACACAGGCTCAGCGGCCATGGCTCACAGGCCCAGCCGCTCCGCAGCATGTGGGATCTTCCCGGACCGGGGCACGAACCCGCGTCCCCTGCATCAGCAGGCGGACTCTCAACCACTGCGCCACCAGGGAAGCCCCCGTATTGTTTTTAAAAAAGCAAAATACAGGTAGATGCTGAGTGACATGTAGTTATTCAAGATTCTATTAATTCTATCTGTTCTCTGTAGCCTGTTACACCAATGAGCATTTTGACCTGTATCCAATAATTTCTACAATATTGGCTGTTTTCAGGAAGAAAAAAAAGCTCAGACAGAAAACTCAAACTTCCTTTGAAATACTTCATTTGAGTGAAAATTTGAAGAATTTTGTGGTTTGCAGACTAAGTGCAACATTTGTTTGAAATGCATATGTTTGAAATCCATCATAATGTAAGTAGTATATTACACTGATCAACTTTAGGTTGAAGAAAGAAATTTCTGGAGAAAAATCTTCTATCCTATTCATCAACAGCTACCAGTGATGAGTCCCTGCCTGTTTCAGGTTCTTTACATATGTAACTGTAACTCTGTCAACTACCCAGAAAAACAAGTGGCATCACCTCCATTTTACAGGCTTGGGAACTGAAGTGACTTGCCAAAGGCCATAGAGCTAGAAAGTGACAAAGGAAGCTGGCCTAGATCTCAGCAACTTCAAAACTTGTGCCCTCTCCACTACACCTCTCTCCTAAAACACTGCTTCTTACTTATAACAGACACAACTACTGTATCAATAAATCTTCACCACCATCCTAAGTTAATGGGTACATGTCGGTGAGAGCTAATATCAGAGGCTGATTTCTAACACTAAAAACCGTGTTATCAAGAGTGAAATCACCAGCCACTATAAGCTGTCCCAATGTTCCTGCAAAATATTTTAGCTCTCTTTGGAGAGACTGTGAAACTATGTCACTTGTAGATTTATTGATACCTAATCACAATCTCTTTCCTATTGTCCTGAAATACTTTAATCGCTGGAAAATTTGTCATTGCTTAATGTAAATCATATGGAGTTGGAACCAAAAGGACAAGACTCAGAATTATTTATAACAAATAGGGAGTTTTCCATCTATGCAATATTCTACCTTAGTTCTAGTATATTGAAAGAATATATAACCAAGGATTAACAGCTGTAATGTAGCCCTCCCCACAAACAAACAAACACCTCATTAAAAAACAAATTCAAGGGGCTTCCCTGGTGGCGCAGTGGTTGAGAGTCTGCCTGCCGATGCAGGGGACACGGGTTCGTGCCCCGGTCCGTGAAGATCCCACGTGCCGCAGAGCGGCTGGGCCCATGAGCCATGGCCGCTGAGCCTGTGCGTCCGGAGCCTGTGCTCCGCAATGGGAGAGGCCACAACAGTGAGAGGCCTGCGTACGGCAACAACAAAAACAAACAAACAAACAAAACAAATTCAAAATCGCATTTATGCAATTTAAGCATTTCATTTTTCATTAGGTAAAGATATAACATGATTCTCTTTTTATTCTTTCCATGCATACTTGTACTCTTCCTTTTGAAGATCATTCTTTTTTGTTAAATTTATATTACTGTGTTTGAAAGTCATTTAAAATTTGATGACAAGTAACTTTTTAAAAATAAAGAGGACCGGGACTTCCCTGGTGGTCCAGTGGTAAAGAATCTGCCTTCCAATGCAGAGGACGTGGGTTTGATCCCTGGTCGGGGAACTAGGACCCCACATGCTGCAGGACAACTAAACCCACGCACCACAACTACTGAGCTCTTGTGCCTCAACTAGAGAGGCCGCGTGCCATAAACTACAGAGCCCACACTCTTGGAACCCAGGCGCCACAACTAGAGAGAGAAGCCCATGCACCGCAACAAAAGGTCCCGCGTGCCGCAACTAAGATCCAACACAGCCAAATAAATAAATAAATAAATAATAAACAGGACTGATTTATGGAGAATTGAGACTCATTCTCTTATGGAGTACTGTTATTAATAAAAATTTACCTTATCAACATTAACATTTTATAAGCTTTAACATATTTAAAATGAGCCACAGGGTGAGCTATTAAATAGCAAAGTATTTAATTTGATTCTCTCCATATGGGTTGTCCTGTATTCTCTGTAACATTTCCTTGATTATATTAGGACTCTACTTATAAAAATATAATAAAAAAGAAAGAGAGAAAAAAGAAAGAGAGAAAGAAAGGAAAGAAAGAAAGAGAGGAAGGAAGGAAGGAAGGAAGGAAGGAAGGAAGGAAGGGGGAGGGTAGAATTAAGAGGTACAAACTTCCAGCTGCAAAATAAATGAGTCATTGGGTATGAAATGCACAGTGTGTAGAATGTAGTCAATAACTAAGTAATATCTTTGTGATGCCATATCAAGATCATTGGTGATCATTTTGAAATGTATAGAAAAAAACCATTATGTTGTATAACAGGAACAAACATAGCACTGTAGGTCAATTATACTTCAAAAACGAACAACCATACACACAAACTCACAGAAAGAGATCAGATTTGTGGTTACCAGAGGCGGAGGTTGAGGAAGGAGGAACTGGATGAAGGCAGTCAGAAGGTGCTACAAACTTCCAGTTATAAGATAAACGAGTACTGGGGATGTAACGTGCAACATGATAAATATAATTAACACAGTTGTGTGTTATACACAGAAGTTGTTAAGAGAGCAAGCCCTAAGAGTTCTCATCACATACACAAATGTTATTTCTATTTTTTTAATCTCATTTCCCTATGAGATGATGATCACTGAATTTATCATGATAATCATTTCATGATGAATTTAATTTAAATCATTATGCTGGACACCTTAGACTTGTACTGTGCTGTATGTCAATTATATCTCAATACAACTGGTAGAAGAAAAACAAATGTGATTAGTGTGATATTTATTTTGTTTTTCCTAGGTTCTAAATCAATTTTATCTATATTCAAATCAAATATAATTTTTGTTTAGAGGAATCTTGTGATTTCTCCATGCTATTCATCCTTAAGATATAATAGAGTATCTATGATAGAAAGTGGTTTTTCTGAGAAGAGTACTTTTTTTGATTCTTTCTTACAAATAAGAGAAATTTTCTGAGGATTAGGAAACTGAATGTTGTCAAATAATTTAAATCCCCTTTTGCATCATGACATTGAAGATGGAAGTAATTAACGTTTTCCAGGTCTAAGCTGGACAAGGTAGGGATGAATTTCTGGCTTTTGTTGTTTTTTTCGGTAGACTTAGGAAGAATGCATGGTACCAGGTTCTGTACACTATGCAAATACTGGTAGTAAAAAAGTCCAAGTGTAGGACTGATACATGGAATTGATGTAGATTTTAAAACGTACTTTTATTCTGATACAGAAGAGAAGGAAGAGAATACTCAGTATTATATTCCCTGCTTCCAAGGTGAAGCACGGTGCAAAGAACCCTGTCGGTTTTGCCAGGTAGGATAATAACACTGTTTTCTGGACTCCCTTCTAATTTTTTCCAGGTCACTTTACTGCAGGGTATACACGTTATGACCATGATTCTCCTACTGTTAGTGCAAATAATTTATCCAACCCACGTATATTTGTATGAACAACAATGTGTGACACAGAGGCAGCTCACCCCAACTGTCTCATGGTGAGATTTCTTGATTTAGAATTCCAAGTATCCATTGGAAATTTCAAATTAAATGGCAAGACGTGACCTTTAAAAGTCTCTTCCAGATACCGCTTAGAAAGTTCTGTGGGAATCATTCCCTCCTCCTTCCTCCTCTTTGCCTTTCAGTTTTGGATGTGTTGGTTTAAAAATCAATCATTTTGTCATTTAAGAAGTGATCATACATTTCTAACAGGAGAGAAAGTAAGGGCATGAGAAAAGATGACTTTTTTACTTTAAATAATGGTAACAAATGCTTATCAAGGAAGGTTTGTTTGGCTCAGAATTAAAGTCATCATATATAATAGGAGTTTAGCATTTTGCTTTCCATCCAAACCAAGACTGCTTGCTCAAGCGCCTTTGAGAAACAACACAAGATGACTTAGGCTATTAGATTCTGTCAGCATAAATCTTCCTTATTGGCAATGGGAATCTATTTATTTATTTAGGAAAAAAAAGAAACCTTTCCTATGCCAGGAGAATGAATGCTACTAAATGAATACATTAAAGACAATGGAACTTTTATCCACTGTTATGAATTAGTCTTTACACAGTACAGCACCCACAAGACTGCAAATTATATTTCTGTCTTTATCCACTTGGCCAAATGCACGCTTATTACCACCATTCATTTATAATCTAATTCAATCATCTAGGCAATAGATTTTAATGGGTTCTGCTACTTCTTGATGTGCCCCAGGGGAAGAAGGATTTTGTTTGGTTTTCCTCCCTGCATCTAAGAGACTGTGTTGGTTCTACCCACTTGTAAAAACAGTCTTGCTCTGCATGTTTGCTGTGCAAAATAGGGCGTGGTGGGCATGGAATAGAGACTCATTTTAGGGAAACCCTCCAGTTTTACCTGATATTGTATTTATAGTAACAGGAAGTTATACACAGATTTATGGTCTCACATCAGTGGCTAGACACAGGTGCTGTGACCCAGCAGAGAGCTGTATCACACGGGAGTAGAGAAAATTCTGCTCATGCCTTTAGTTGCACGTTTCTACATTTCCGTCCTAATACCTGGGAAGGCAGACTTCAATATGCTCTGTTAATTAAAAATTTTATCATAAATTTTTCCCAAAATATTATCCAGAGTAAAGGTCTAGGAGCTACTTTGTACAGATAATCTCAAAACGTAAAATGTTTTAGAAGCAGAATTGCTGTATATATCAGCTCCACCATGGAGAAGCAATATTAATTCACCACATTTTATTTGCACGACAATTGACATGTCATCACGTTAATTCATGTGACACCCTTTATAATATTATCCACATTTTTAAGATCAAAAGAGGTGACATCATTTGTTCAAGGTCACAGAGCTAGTTGGTGGTGGCACCAGGACTTATGACTCCACAGTTGACATTCTTTCCACTTTATCTCCTTAAGAAATTGGAATACTCATCGATTCATCATTGGTAAAGAAGAGG
Organism: Mesoplodon densirostris; assembly: GCF_025265405.1. Lineage (NCBI taxonomy): Eukaryota > Metazoa > Chordata > Mammalia > Artiodactyla > Ziphiidae > Mesoplodon > Mesoplodon densirostris. The sequence goes on from NC_082663.1 coordinate 10,040,912, forward strand.
AAATGTATCTTCAGCTCCTAAGGGTCATGCTTGATTATTCCCCAGATGAGGACTATTTTGGTCACCTCTCAATTCATGCCAGGATATGCTTTCATAACCTCCCTCAGAGCAGATTCTTGTCATTGTTGTGGGTGACTCCAAAATGCCAAAACACGGCCCTTCAGCTCCTTGCTTGTCTCCACTGCTGAGACATCTGCTTCCCACCAGTTCAGCCACCCACTGGAATCCACTGTCATCTCTCTGACTGTAACCCCCTAGAAACTTAATCATGTTACCTGATGAGAGGCAAAACAGCACAGTGTTACTTTCATGGGCTCTGGAATCTGACCCCTGGACTTCAACCCTATTCCAGCTCTACAGTTTACTAGCTGGGCAAGTTTTAGTGTCATGGTCATAAAAAAGTTGATAAGATTAAAAGAGTTCATAATACATGTAAAGAGCCAAACAATCTGGCATTTAGTTAGTGCTGAATAAATAGCATCTTTTTAAGCCCTTCAACCTTTGACCCCCTCTTTCTCTCCAGTCTTCACCAATGTGTATACTGGGGGAAATCCCTGAGAATTGTGGCTGCGAATCTGTGAACAATGGAAACCCGCTGGCTAACTTCATTGAGAGAGTGGTTCCTAGACCAACACAGATGCATGGAAGACACAGGTACATGGAAAGAAGCACAAATAATGGGGTTTACGGATACAGGGATGGGAGCAAAGTCCAGATAGGCTGTTGGATTCTGAGTAACATGAGAAAACTGGGAACACTGTCAGCCCAGGAAACATAGGCAGGGATGTGTCATCCTAAAGCACATTTTCACACAAGCCTAATGGCTGGGGAATTCCAGGTGAATGTGTGAGTGTGAAATTCCCTTCAAGAAAAATAGTATCTGAGCAGAATGGGTGAAAATACTGGGAAGTGAATCAGAGAGCAAGCAAATCTTCCTCTCCAGTTCATTATTTCTCTGTCTGGGAGAAGGGGAACACAGTAATAGCTGTTCCCTGATGTGACTTCGTACCTTGTAGACTCCTAAGGCACATTCACATATTGAAGTTTCTTAGAACTCCTGTTGTAAACCAGTAAGCTTAACTGTGTTGCAGCCTGGTCTTCCTGTTCCTAACTTTTATTTATTCTATTTTCATCTTATCTACACCCCAATCCAGGAGATCATATGTGAGATTTTTACCGTGGAAAAAATAAAGGACAAGATACAAGACCATGTTAGAAAAAGTTACCAGAGTACACAGTTCTAGGAAGTTCACTTTTGCAGAGATGGTTTGGATTTAATGATTCACATGTATAAGAGAAAGACACTGGGTTCCTTGATTCCAAAAACTAGCTCTCCATGCAAATACTAGGGGATAACCCCCTGAACTCTGCCATCTCACTTTGTTCACCTGTATAGTAGAGATTATAGTGCTGGTCTGACTCAAAGGAAAAAGAAAGAAGGTAAAAGTTAAATGAGACAATGCATGGAAAGTGCTTAGCAGAGGGCTTGATACAGATAAAGGAGATATTACAAGTTTTGCTTTTATTATTGTTATTTTACTCCTCAGCTTACAGAGTTCAAAAGCTTAAACTATTTAACAAATATCATATGATATAACTTATATGTGGAATCTAAAAAAAATGGTACAAATGAACTTATTTACAAAACAGAAATAGAGTCACAGATGCAGAAAACAAACTTATGGTCACCAAGGGGGAAGGGAGGGGGCATAAACTGGGAGATTGGGACTGACGTACACACACTACTATATATGAAATAGATAACTAATAAGGACCACTTGTATAGCACAAGGAACGCTACTCAATACTCTGTAATGACCTATATGGGACAAGAATCTAAAAAAGAGTGGATATATGTATATGTATAACAGATTCACTTTGCTGTACACCTGAAACTAACACAACATTGTAAATCAACTATACACCAATAAAAATTAATTTTAAAAAAGCTTAAACTATTTAGAGTACAACAACACTGTTGGTGATAAAAAGAACTCTGTCTTCCAAATATGAGGAGCAGAGTCCTAGATTTTCACTGAAATCTTATCTCTGGAAACAGTCTTAAATTTGCCAATTTAGAAAAATAAGTAGTGTCATAAATATGAAAACTGCGCCTTAAGTTCTACTTGGCGGTAGGCGATGGAAAGGTTTTGCTTTGTCTTATTAACTACAATAGATTGAAAAAGAATGATATACATCTTTTTTGCACTTTTTAAAAACCAAGAAGAAAAACAACAAATAAAGTGATGGACTTAAAGCTGCCCGACCTTCACGTACTTCATCAGCACACATTGCTAACTGAGGTATCTGATCTCAGAATGGAAAATGTTTCCAGATAATTGTTTTATTTCTCCACCAGGCAAGGAAAGCACCTCTTCTCCACAGACCATAAATCCTTGAACTTTCAGAAAGATACTTTCATTTAAAACTTCAAAACAAATGACAATAACGATAAAACTATTCTAATATTATTTCTAACCCATGTGGAAGGAGTCACGTGTACACCTGCCAGAGTGTGTTCAGTCACTATCGTATTTGCGCTTAATATGTTATGATTTTACATATACATTTAGGTCAATATCGTGTTGCAAGTACCTTCAGATGAAATCAGATTCTTCATTCTTCTCCTTACCTCTCACAAACCTTCTGGTCTGTGTACCGACAAAGGGTATGACGGTTAATAACTGAAGCAATCTGATCAAATGATGTTGCAATGTTGCAAAGTTTACACTTTGAATTTTGATGAAGCTGAACCTTTCTCAAACAATAATATTAACCCATCATTTTGACAAGATCATCCAGCTGGAATGGATAGAGCTCTCATGCCTTTTTGACAAAAGATTTAATGGTCTTGCTTCCAGTACATTCTGCCCTCAAAAGTTCATTCTACGATAGTCAGAGGGTGCATCCAACATAGGTGAGACTGGTATTCCTCACTAATAGCCTGCTAAATGCTTCCCATCTCACTCAGCATAGGGCTGTCTCATAAAACAATCATCTAAGAAGGAATAGAAAACGGATGACCTAAGAAAGAAATTCAGTGGAAAAATGCAGAGAATAAATTTATGTCTAATATTTGTCATCTGTTTCCATAATTGCCCAGCCAATTTCTTCTCTTTTTTTTAATAAATGTATTTATTTTTGGCTGTGTTGGGTCTTCGTTGCTGCACATGGGCTTCCACTAGTTGAGGTGAGCGGGGGCTACGCTTCGTTGTGGTGCGCGGCTTTCTCATTGTGGTGGCTTCTCTTGTTGCAGAGCACGGGCTCTAGGTGCATGGGCTTCAGTAGCTGTGGTGCGCGGGCTCAGTAGTTGTGGCTCACAGGCTCTAGAGCACAGGCTCAGTAGTTGTGGCACACGGGCTTAGTTGCTTTGCGGCATGTGGGATCTTCCTGGACCAGGGATCGAACTTGTGTCACCTGCACTGGCAGGTGGATTCTTAACCACTGTGCCACCAGGGAGGTCCTGCCCAGCCAATTTCTGAATTGAACTTACATCAGAAGAGCTTAAAAGTTGAGACACTAGATTTCACTCATATTTTCATATTGAGAAGTGTGTGCATGAGAACCCGAAATGTACCTTTCTACTGCTCTCTACTATGCCATCCTCATTAATTGATTAATGTTCTACCCCCAAAAGTGGCCCTGCTGCATTTCTCTATCTGTTCCTAAATCTGGCCTCATTCCAGCCATGCTGGTCTCCTGTAAATACCTCAGGGCCTTTGCACTTGCTACTCCTAGTACTTTACCCTGGGACACAGCTTCCTCCCTCTCTTCCTCCTGTAGGGTTGTCTGCTCAAGCATCATTTCACCATAGCACCACTCCCTTCACTCTTTTCCCCCTTGTTCTGCTTAATTGTTCTTTATGGTTCTGCAATTTTCTTTCTCCCCTCACTAGGTGTGAACTTCATGAAGGCAGAAACTTTGCTTGTTTTGTTTACTGCTGAATCTCAAGCCCTGGAAATCTGTGGAATAAAAGTGCCACTAAATAAAAATTCATTGGATCAACTGTGTGAATAAATAAGTGAAGTATTTTCAAATCTTATCTGCACATGGCTAAATATGCAAACAGAGTGCAGAAGGCACAACAGTCCCCATGTCAGGCCAAACCCAGTCCTTTTATAAGAACCTGAGACTAAATGTAAAAATAAGCCCAAGGAATGAGAAACAGGCCAGGTGGGAGTAGACCCACTAAGACTTAGAGTCAGAGATTGCTCACAAACCTCTCAGCTATTAGAACTAAGAATGTCTCTGCTAATCTAGCTTCAAGAATTCTGTGACTGGCTTTTCTCAGGGGTGGATTAAGCCCAGAGACAAAGGGTCAAGATCAATGTGGAGTCTGTTCCCCTGCCCTTCAATGTGGATGACCTAACTCATCTTGAGCATGTTCTGGCTCCAATGAACTAGTAGTATAAAATCCTTGAATTTCAAAGCTGGAGTGGATTTTTGTGTAGTTGAGCCAACACGCCTCATAAATGAGTAGGCAATAGAGTGATTTTTATTTCATTAGTTAATGTCTTTTATTAACCAATATACAATTACTTGTCTTCTGGTTTGTTGAAACAATAGGTCAGACAACATTTGCCACAATGTCTGTCCAAGTGGCTGGCCAGAAAAACTCCAGCACCACATTCACTTGAAGGGCACTCCTGAAGATGGTGACTGATTTTGCCATTCTTATCCCCCTTATAGTATTTCAGGACAGCCAGCTTAACCTTCTTTCTCTTATGCTTGTTCTTCTTGGGAGTGGTGTAAGACTTCTTCTTCCTTTTCTTAGCACCACCATGAAGTCTCAACACAAGATGTAGAGTGGACTCCTTCTGAATATTTTAGTCAGACAAAATACGCCCATCTTCCAGTTGCTTTCCTGCAAAGATCAGTCTTTGCTGGTCAAGGAAGGAATTCCTTCCTTGTCCTGGATCTTGGCCATTACATTTTCTATTGCATCCAAGGGTTCGACCACGAGAGTGATGGTCTTCCCCGTCAGGGTCTTCACGAAAATCTGCACATTGGCGGCGGTGCCACTGCAGATGTAAGATCCAAAAGCTAGAGTGACATTTTTAAAAATTCAAATGTTTGCACTCAAGGCTTGGGGAAACTATCTTCCGAGAAATAATTTTAGACTAGAAAGAAATAAGGACTGAGTCATTGCTTCTGAGAGATGCTACGTAGCATCCACAGAAATTCCTGGTGAAGCTTAAACATTTACAGAAGAATAGAGTGATGTTACTATCAGTGTGCTACACTGTTATTTGATACCCAGGTATGTTGAGTCCTGGGGTCTGGGTTGAATTAACAAAAGGTGACAGAGGAAAACAAGGGCAGGAGGTAACCAGGTGAGTGACCAGACCATGGTGGTGTCTTTGTCCATTTGGGCCGCTCTAACAAAAATACCCCACAGAGTGTGGCCTATAAACAACAGAGATTTATTGCTCACAGCTCTGGAGGCTGGAAGTCTGAGATCAAGGTGCCAGCATGGCCGGGTGAAGAACCTCCTCTGGTCAAAGATTTCTCATTGTGTCCTCATATGGCAGAAGGGATGAGGGAGCTCTCTGGGGTCTCTATTATAAGACACTAATCCCATTCCTGTGGGCTCCATCCTCGTGACCTAAGTGGCTCCCAAAGGCCCCACCTCCTAATACCACCACATTTGGGGGTTAGGATTTCAACATATGGATTTTGGGGGAACAGATTCAGACCATAGTGGATGATTTCAAGGCGTCCACAGAGGGTCACTGAAATTTGACCTTGCTGACAAATGAACGCCACTCTCCTCATTATAATCCAAAGATATCTAAACACACTTCTGCAAGTTGTGGCCACTTGGACCAAACAGAGGGCATAATTCCTGGCTAAGAGCAAAGAGCTGAGGACTAGAGAGATCACAGTTCTAGTTTTAAAGTCCAGGCTATTCATGCCTCGTTTTTAATGACTTGTCAGGCAGAGGACTCAGGTAACCTGCCTTTCCCACTTCAGGCACAGCCTGGATCCCTGGCATTCAATCTGGATTTGATCTATTACAAAGCATTGATATCTGCAAAACTTATCCTCTCAACCTGAGTCCTGGCCTTGGCCTCTTCTGGCTTCCCTGTTCTTCACCGCCCACTTCCTGGTGTGGCAGTAGACACTGTTCACCATTTGTGACCACAGGTTTCAGTCTTAGGATATTATAAGTGCATTTATGGAAGAAATTCTTCAGAATGATAAGCTGGATACTGAAATAGGTTACAATGAGAAAAAATGTCAACATGAAAACTGAAGCAAAGGAATTCAAATAAAAAGTGAAGTTAGAAATATAAATGGGAAATAAATTCCATTAATGGGGTCTTGGAAAGTAACTGACTTTTATATTATGGAGTGTTTTTTAAAAATAATTACAGATTCAACAAAGAAATGAGCTGCAACCATTCCAATCTATGTGTTTCTTAACTTTGGTTTACAGCAAATAAACCACCACAGTGTAAAGAAGTAAGCAAAAGGACAACCAAGTTAACTACCCAGAAACTGCCTCTGCCCCATGTGGACTCTGCATGGGTGCCCTCCCTTCTCTGTATTTGCATACTCCTCACTCCTCAGTCTTGGTAAAGTGTGGACTATCCATCAATCTTAGTCTTACATTTAAAACTCATTAAAAATCTGTTTGCCATTCCTCTAAAAGATTAATCACACAAGTCCAACATGATAGCTTTGCCAATTAAAATGTTCCCGCTTTACCGTTTCATTTCAAGTGTACTGTAATTATATTATATTGCTTCTGGTTGAGTTAGAAAATTTATTCAAATAATAATCCTATTTTTCGTATATGGTACACTCTTAGCACTATTTCTCATGTTAATTATGCACAAAACTTGAAAATGTACTTATGTGTCTAAAGAAGTAAGATTGTCTTTGTCTGTCTATCTATCTATCTATCTATCTATCCATCCATCCATCTATCCATCCATCCATCCATCCATCCCTTAAACTGTGTGGTTATGTAAATATCCACAAATCCATAAGAAGGGCTAATTACTTACCCTTTGGGTGTCTTGGCTTTTTGTACAACCACTTTTCTATCTCTCACTTGTGTGTGCTGTGTTTTTTTTTGGGGGGGCGGGGGGCTTGCCGTGTGGCATGTGGGATCATAGTTCATGGGACAGGGATGGAATCTATGCCCCCTGTAGTGGAAGCATGGAGCCTTAACCACTGGACCACTGGGGAAGTCCCTCACTTGTGTTTTTGTGTTTTTTTGTTTTGTTTTGTTTTGTTTTTTTGCAGTACGTGGGCCTCTCACTGCTGTGGCCTCTCCCGTTGTGAAGCACAGGCTACGGACGTGCAGGCTCAGCAGCCATGGCTCAAGGGCCCAGCCACTCCACGGCATGTGGGACCCTCCCGGACCGGGGCACGAACCCATGTCCCTGCATCGGCAGGCGGACTCTCAACCACTTGCGCCACCAGGGAAGCTCCCTCACTTGTGTTTTTAATAAGAAATTTATACCGGAGAGCACATTCATTTGCCTGCTCAGGCTTATAAACAGATTCATAATGGGAATATGGTTCCCAGTTATGTGTTTTGAGAAATCACTTGTGCTTAGTCGATCCTATGAGTTAGAGAGAGAAGCAGTTCCTGGCATCATTCCCTATGTCCCAACTTTTGACTTATCCTTCTCCAGGATTAAGTCAGAGCACAAACCCCTTGTTCTAGCTGTCCTAGATACTCAAGAAAGCATATATGGATGTGTTTACAATATTTAAAAAAAAAAAACTAATCTTAAGGATCCTTTTTTTTTCCTTTGTCATGCAAAAAAGCAAACAGCAAACACTCACTCAATTTCTTTTGTTTTCTTTTTGTTTTTTAATGAATTGGAAAGCACTGAATGAAGGAGACAGATGTTCATGAACTCCAGGCCAAGCTAAGCTTTGGCAGCCAGAAAAGTGTTCCTAATAAATATGATTTTATTTTTGAATGAGAGAGACAGATTTCTGGTTTTCTTTTCCACTCTCAACTGATTAGTGTAGCAAGCTCTACAGAGATTGCCAAAATTAATTAGAACCAATTTTAATTAATTATTTCGAGTTAATTTTTGTTAACTAGAGGTGACCCAGAACTAAGATTCACTTTTGAGATTATATCTAGGTAAATGATTCTAAAACTAAATTGTAAATATGTTGGATTTTTCATTCATTCATCAGATATTTACTGATACCCTACAATGTGCCTATGCCTCTTTAAGGCATTGGGAAATTTGGTAGTTAACCAAACAGTCAAAAATTCCTTCATTTTTAGTTGAGAGAGAAAGATAATGAAGTAAATAAGTAAATACATATAGAGTATGTTAGAAGGCAATATAAAGGAAACAGGGATACATAGTGTCAAGGGTTCAGCTCTAAATAAAGTATTGTGGGGTCTTCACTGAGTGGATGTTGAGAGGGAGCAGGCAGGTGATGAGATGTCAGGAGAGCCCCAGGTGAGGGGGGAGCATCTTCAATGTCTCTGGGGGGAGAGAGCACCCCAAGGACAGTGTGCCTACAGCCCAGAAAGGGGCTGAGCATCAAAAGACGAGCTCAGTGGAGCAACAGGGCTCCAGCAAGAAGGAGAATGGTCCGTCACTGTAGGAACTTTGATGTTTACTCTGAATATCTGAAAGGCCAAAGGAAGTATTTGAACTAAGAAGTGAACTGACCTAATTTATGCTTTTAAAGATCATGCTGACTCTGGTGTTGAGAACAGACTGTTGGGGAACTGAAGCTGGGAGGCTGGTAATGGGGTAAAGGTAACAATTTAGGTTCAGTGGGCAAGTGGACCAAGCATGTAAGGAGGTGGTGAGAGGTGGTTGATCCTGGCTAGATCATGAAAGTAAGGTAGCAGGATTGGTTATTGGTTAGAATATGGGATTGAAGAGATAAAAAGAGCCAAGATTAACTCATATGCTATATTAACTAAAATTATAGGAATAGTCAATCATGGGTTTGATGTAGGTGTTCATTCATTGTGACCATATTTACTATGAATTCCTGAAAGCATGAGAGAAGGAAATCTTTCTAAGCTACCTTGAGTACAGGTAGGCATCCCAAAATGATTTCTCCCTTTCTGCTTTGATTTCTCTCATTGAAAAGATATTTCTTTCTTCTCCCCTGCCAAATATTTTCTTTAGACTTCATAAACATCTTAACGTTTTTCTGTCTTTCAGAGCACACATTTTTCTTAAATAATTATGTTAAAAATTACTAAATATATCTTATATTTTCACATAGTTACTGTTCACATTGTTATTAATCTGCATACCTTTTCCCATTAAACTGTAAAATATTCTTTTAGAAAACTCGTTCACTATGTGTACTCAAAGTTTTTCTTGAAATAATAGAAAATACCCCAAACTAGACTGTTCTTTTTTTTACATTCTCTTCCAGTCCGTGTTGTTACTTTCACAAAGTGAATACAATTCATGGGTTGCTCTCAATTATTGTAGATGGATATGCATGTTTCAGCAAACGGCAAAAAATTTGAAACATAATAAGTGTAGCAGCTGTGCACCTGGGCATTCTCACATGATCTCTGTCCCAATTTTGAAATGCAAGGATTAAGCAAACAAAAGTGAGACAGCTTTCCTGTCACCTTTATTTTGCCAAACTGACTCAAATGAAGATGACTTTTGACTCCCGATTTGTAATTATTTCAGGAGCAGCTCCTGAAAAATTCAGAGCTATCACACAACATCTGTTTCTCCCTCCAGAATCGTTCAGACCCTGAAAATATTAAAACAGATTAAGGCAATTAAATAAATTTAGCAGGTGGTCCAGTTTAGCCTCTCAGAAAATACTGGAGAGAAGATAACCAAATCCATCTGGAGTTTGTTGATATTTCTTGGAATTTCATTATAAGAATGTGGGTACTGCTACAGCATACGGGGACTAACTCACACAGAATGTGGTCAAAGACAGTAGTCAATGTCAGTCTACAGGTACAGATGGCCATTTTTGAGTAACCTTCCCTAACGGCAGACTTTATGGAAACAGTTTGGGAGTACAACTAAAAATAAACTTCATGGGACTTTTATTTCCTAATTTAAAAAGATAAAACAATTTTTAATAAGAGACTGTTCTGTCCTACAGCCATTCACCTGGAAGGTAGCTCATTTGGAAGAGCTACTGATTATCATTGAGTTCTAGACTTTTTATCGGTGTATCCTATATCCTGACACTCACCCGTCAGTTTCCTCATGAGTTCATTTGGATCCACCGTCTTTGAAAAAAATTGAAGAAATTAGGGCAAAATGGACTAGCCAGTGTCTTCCAAACTCTACCATCAAATCAACACTAGACTATGATGCATCACATTTAGAGGAAAGTTTACAGATTCAAGTGTAAAAATTACTATGAACAATACGAAAATTTTATCTCCTTTCTCTTCCTTTTCCAAAGTGTTCAAAATTACCAGCTACCATCTTGCATTCTAATTTGAAGCATTTTAAAAAAAAATCATGCCTCTAATAACGACAGTCAAAAAATTACTTGCTAAAGAGCATACTTATTCCCAGATTCCTGAGATACTGACAAGATGACAGCATTTCCAAGGCCCCTGTTCATCACTGTTCTGTAAGACTGTCAGTATGAAAGTGACTGATGCCTTCTCATCCACTTGCTTCCCCCCCCCCATCCACCAACCAATTCTTTGTGACAGGCTCATTTTTCGGGGCAAACAATGTTCTATGTGTTGGTCGGGTTTCCACACACGCATGTACGGAAGCAGAAATGTTACACAGGTAGAATTAACAAGGAAAGAAAATGGTGTTATGGCCATCTTTACAGGGTCAAGAAGAAGGGGCTGGACACAGCAAAGACATAGAGCCCATAATAGGACCTAGATGCCCAGGCCCAAGGGTGGTATTACTCACAAGGGTACTCACTGGATCCATCCAAGGAGCTCAGGCATAAGCTAATCCACAAGGCTGATACCCACATCATTGCCTGCAGTTGGTCTGAACTGTGGCCCACACATGCAGGAGGTGTCATTGGAACCAGCACAGGCTGTGGGTTCCATCAGAGGATGAGGAGACCCAGGCTCTCCAGGCTTACCTGCCCCCACCCCAGACATGACAGGCCACCTAGACCACGTGATTGCTTCCCTCTTTTCTCCCCACCTTCCTCTTCCTGCGTGCTTTCTACTTGTCCTGGCTTTATTTCAAATGGACCAACCCTGAGAAGCCCCTCTCTCCTCTTCCCTCACTGGGACCAGTCTTACTACATGTCCAAGGCTGAGGACAGTCCTGACAGTTGAGGTCTCTGGGGTGAGTGGCTACTGTGTCAGTTCCTGTTCTCTAAGTTGGGCTGGTGCCCGACGCTACACAGAACATTCTTGAAGGTAAATAACTTGTAATAGGGTCTGTCCCTTGAAATATAATTTGGTTTGTTTTCTCTGTGTGTGTAGGTATGTAAAAAAATAACTAAGTAAACAAATAAATACATTTTAATTCAATGTTTTAAAAAGGTGATTGGGTTCCTAGGAGTATCTTTGTACTTACAGAAATTTTAAAGTTATTTAAGCAGCAGGTATTGGGGATTTAGTTCCAGTGAATTATGACCAATTAGTTGTCTTGTACGACTAACATTCCATTTTTTTGGATATGCAGAATTACTTAAAACGTTGAGTAAGTCTTTAAGCATCTAACACATACACAATATTTTTAGGGGGCATAAAGATGAATAAGAAAAACTTCCTATTTTTAAATTTAGTTAATAAAAAGAATAGGATTAAAAGTACATGTTAGCTTTTAGTGATACTGTGCTATTCTTTATCTTTTAACTAAAGTATTTGCTTTTTCTTCTTTTATTAATTCAAATTACAGTTAAAAATCTCTCAGTGTAAAATGCCAAGCTGGAATCATTAATCTACACCAAGAAATGGCAGAAGCAGCAGGGAGAATGAAACTCAAGGCTCAATTAACAATAAAAGAAAACTGCACTGTTGTGATCTTTCCAGGGTGGCAGGTATCCTGGGATCAAGGTGGTCCCCAGCCCGTGGAAGAGGGAATCACAGCAACCTAATAGGTTATATGATCCTTTGGAATGAGAGTTTAAGTATCAATCAGGTCTTCTGGCCACTGGAGGTGAAGGTGAAAGGGTAAAATAATTTTAGCATTGTGTGATCATAAAATAGAAAGTCATTAAGATAAATAGTAAATACACTTATGACATTCTTGTTGTAAAAAAAAAGGGGGGGCTTCCCTGGTGGCGCAGTGGTTGAGTGTCTGTCTGCTGATGCAGGGGACGCGGGTTTGTGCCCCGGTCCGGGAAGATCCCACATGCCGCAGAGCGGCTGGGCCTGTGAGCCATGGACGCTGAGCCTGCGCGTCCGGAGCCTGTGCTCCGCAGCGAGAGATGCCACAACAGTGAGAGGCCCACGTACAGCAAAAAAAAAAAAAAAAAAAAAAAGGGGTGTATTATGAAGTACTTTTCAATCAAAGCAAATTCACTCAGGATAAAAATTGGGGGAGAATGAAGCCATCTCAGTGGTTCCATGATGTAAACCACAGAAGAGATGATCTGTCAAAAGAACAGCAAGATTTCAGATCACTCTCCAGACACAGTATGCAAGGTGTTTATCCGGAAATGTCCAAGGAGCATAGGGACAATCCTTGAGTCAGTCAAACATTCCCGGGTGGCTTTACTTATAGTGACTATACTTGTTCATTTCTAGAAATTCTATTTGGGCCTTTTAAAACTTTTATAGTCTCTTATTTTATGGTTTCTTTCAGCTTGCTCTAGTCACTCAAATTCCTGGACCACCAATCGTTTAGTCTGATGAAAATGCTGACTCCTTCCTGGTGACTCATTTGTCTTGTCCTTGACATTTCTGAAGTCTGAGCTTATCATCAGTGGGGTTTCTCTTCTTTCCTAAGGGGTTGTTGCATGATCCACTGTGTGGAAAGGCTTTGAAGAAAAGTGTTATGTTCACCTAATGCTGGGATCCTCAGGGTTTCTAGACAAGACTTCAGTTTATTCTTTTCAGCTCAAGTTTCTGTGCAACAGACAAGCTGTAAGTTCAGACCCTGCCCTCAAACACGTCTGGTTTCTCAAAGGAGAAAATTTCCCCACTTAAGCACCAGAGAGGGAAAGCTTCCCTGGTGATCCCAAATCAGTGATGAGGAGTTTTTAGCTCTTTCCACAGGTGAGGCTGCCCTTTCAGTCCCTAGGCATCATGCAGAGACCCTGTTCCAGCTCCCTTCTCATCCAGCTTAAAATCATTTCCTTCTTTCTTGGTGGCTATCTAAGTCTGCTTGGCTGTTACAACAAAGTACCATATACTGGGTGGTGGCTTATAAACAAGAGAAGTTTATTTCTCACAGTTCTGGAGGCTGGAAGTCTGAATCAGGGTGCCAGCAGGGCTGGAGTCTGGTGAGGGCCCTCTTCCCAGCAGACGGCCACCTTCCTGCTGTGTCCTCACATAGCAGAAGGGATGAGGAAACTCTGTGGGGCCTCTCTTATAAGGACACTAATCCTATTCTTGAGGGCTTCACCTTCATAATGATTCAATTCCCAAAGGCCCCACCTCCAAATAGCATCACATTGGGGATTAGGTCCCAACACATGAAGTTGCAGCTTGGGTGGGACGACACAAAAATATTCAGTTTATGGTAGTGAGCCTTTAGCATCTGGTCCTCTTTCCTCTTGGATTATATCTGGATCATAAAGCCTTGAGTTTAAGCTCCATCAGCTTTGATTTCTCCATTTCTGGTACCTGGAGATTTCCCTTTCTTTCCTTGGAGATAAGCTGTGTATTGTATTATTTGGTCTTATTTTATTGATGATTTCTAAGAGTACACAGGAAGAAAGCCAGCCAACATCAGCCATGGGTTGGGTCAGCCTGGGTCTGCCATGCTGTTGGAAGTCGGATAAATCGATACTGAAGTAATAAGCACATTGAACCCAGGACCCTCTTAATTCAAATTCAGTACAGAGAGATGTAAAGCTGCTGCATTTATTGGAGCAACAGGGCACTGAAACCTGGATGCATCTTCAGAGAAGTCAGGCAGTCAACTGACATGGCTCCTTACAAACAGAAATTATCACGTCACAGCGGCTGACAAAAGACAGCCTCCTAAGTATTGTCTGCTTAAGACCAGAAACCCCACAGGCACACAGTTCAGGCCAGTTGCTTGGAAAATTCTCCACCTCTGTGAATTTCCATTCAGGATTTTCTCATCAGATTTTTCTTAGTGTTTTAAATACTTAATTAGACCATTTTCCTTTCTTTTTTAAACTTTTCCAGCATTCCACTTTCACCGTGAAAACCACCACGGTAGACCATCATCTCCTTTTACCACCTCACCCCATTAAGTGCTATTAACTCCAGTGCTTTGTAGTCTTACTTCCTGTGTCCTATTCATTCTCACCACTAGCCTGGTCTCCTCTGGCTTTTTTAAGTCCCTGACCTGCTCTTTCGGCCATGAGCCTTCATAGGGTTCCTGAAATTTATATTTTTTAATTCAGTCCTTCAGAAGCTCCCAAAGATAATCAAAATATCTTCCAAATTGCTTAGTACAGCACATAATAATCCTATGTTATCCCATTCAGCCCTTGCCTCCACTTACTTATTAGACTATACCTTTTAGAATAGTCTTAGAAAAATTGAGAAAATAGTACAGAGAGTTCCCATATACCCCACATCCAATGTTTCCCCTATTATTAACATCTAATATTAGTATGGCATATTTATCACAATTATTAAACCTATATTGGTATATCATCATTCACTGAAGTCCATAGTTTCTTCAAGTTCCTTTTCAGTTTTTTTCTGATGTCCTTTTTCTGTCCCAGGAACCCATCCACCAGGATCCCACGTTGCCTTTGGTCATCATGTCTCCTCAGCCTCCTCTTGGCTGAGACAATGTCTCAGACTTTTCTTGTTTTTGATGATTTTGACAGTTTTGATGAATGCTGGTCTGGTGTTTTGTAGAATGTCCAGTATTGGGATTTATCTTTCTATTTTCTCATGATAAGACTGAGATTGTAGGTTTTGGGGAGGAAGACCCCAGAAGGGAAGGGAGCACTTCATCACATCAGAACAAGGGTGCACACCATCCACATGACTTACCCCTGTTGATGTGGATCTTCACGACTTGGCTAAGGTAGTGTTTATCTGTCAGGTTTCTCCCCTTCTTTTCAGGACTCCTTGGTGCATCCACTCATCACTTGCATCTTGGTCACACATTAGTTCACAGCACACACTTAAGAAGGCTTTTTGTGAGGTCCCTCTTTTGTTCAATTTTATTTTATCATTTTTTCCTTCATCCTCTATCCCTATACCCATCCATGCCACACCTACCCCAATATATCCTCTTAACATATTAAATGTATAACCATCCTATTTATCTCCTCTATCCTTATTAGATAAAAGGTGGTATTTCTGCATGCATAATTTAAAAAACATATACATGTTATAATAACTTTTTAAAGAAACTTTATTCAAACATTAGGTTTGGGTAACCATCCAGTTCATTACTTCTGACTGCTGCCTAATGGTTCTTTGGGTATATCAACCATATCTTCTTTTATCGATGACTCAAATTATGGAGACTAGAATACTTCCAGCTTCTCTGTCCACACCAAATGCTTGAGTTAATTCCTGGGATGGTCTCCTTATGGTCCTGTGGGAGAATTTCCCCCTCGTATTTACCCAGGGGTAGAAATGCTGGGTCCTGAGGCTTTTTGTAATCCAGCTCCAAAGTGCCTGCACCTCTTTACATGGGATGTGAGTGCCTCTTTGCCCACATCCTCCCCAGGATTTAATTTTATTTGACTTTGCAGCATTCTCCACATTGATGGGAATAAAGCAGTCTATCCTTATTGTTTTCATTTGTATTTTTGATTATTAGTGTATCAGTCAGGGTTCTCTCACCCCATGGCCAGTCAGGTTGACACAGAGAATTAACCATCACAATTAGTAAGGTCTAACTTATTTGTACAAGTCTTACCATTTTTTTGCCTCCTATGAATTGCCTAATCATATCCTTTGTCCATTTTCTTTTTTTTTTGTATTTTGTGATTTTGCCCTTCTAGTGGATATGGACTAAGGTTTCTTGCGTACTCTGGATATGAATCTTTCATCAGTTTTACCTGCTGCAATTACCTTGTCCCAGCTTTCACCTATGTTTATGATGTCCTTACTCAAAGTAGTAATCTTTTATTTTGCTGTAGTCAAATACATCAAAGTCTCAACTTATGGTTTGACCTTTGTGTATCTTGTTTAAGAAATATTTTTCTCATGGTTGTCAATATACTATTCTAGATTATGAATTTATATGATTTGATATTGAGATAAAACTATTTTTTCTCCATGTAGTGAGCCAATTTTCAACATCAGGCACTGAGCATCACCTTTATCCTGTGACTTATGATGCCAAGATCACCAAATACAAGGTTCCCTTATGTACCCAGCTCTGATATTGGATTCTAGTTTGCTGGGTTATTATTAACTCATAACTATTCATCATATTCAATGCCGGTCCTAATAAAAAACCATAATTATATAAGTTATAGTTAAATGGGCTTATGTTTTTCTCTTAACTCTACATATCCACACTTTACTTGTCTTTCAAAATCCAACCTCTCTGCGGATTCTTCTTAAATACCCGTTTTAATTTAATTGTTTAATTCATTGCATGTCCAAGCACCCTATCTCCCCCGCTAACTAAACCCCAAAGAGGTAGTAAAACCTCTAAATCTTTGCCACTTACCAGCTGCATGACCACTGGCCAGTTTTGTAGGCCATCAGAGCTATGGTTTCCTCTTCTTATGGGGCAAAATAAAACAACAGGATTAATGAACATATATTGCATGTCCTATTGCATAGTTCTAGGAAGTAGCAAAGATTATTACTGCCATTTTGTAGACAAAAATTTGAAGCTTGTCCAAACTTGCACAGCTAATAAGTAACTGCTAGAGTAGGGATTTAAACCCAGGATGTCTAAAGGTAAAAATCTCTGTTCCTACTTTTACACTATATCCCCTTATTTGGACCATAGGGAGAGAGGTCTACTTCAATGATCAGTAATTATTATTTACCTAACTCCTGAACTATGGAATAGAGCAGAACCTCTCACAACCTCAGCTTGCTCCAGTGGCTTTATGACAGTTAACACAGAAGAACATTCCTCATGGGAAATAGAAAATTCACTGTCTTTATCTGAACAAAACCATAAAAATAATAATGGTTCCAAGATACTGAGGGTTAATATTTTTTGCGAGGCCCTATGCTAAGCACTTGGATTCTATAACTCATTTAATGCTTACATTGTTCTAACATGGTAGATACTTATATCCCCAATAACTGAGATTTTGCTAGGTCAAGAAACTTCACCAAATTACACAACAAGTATGGGCAGAGCTAGACTTCAACCTAGATTTCTCAGTCTCCAAATCCTTCTATTTTAACTATTTGGTACAAAGTTTATAATTTTAATGCATTTTCTAGTTATTAATTGTTTTTATTTTCTTTTTATATGATCTTATGACATATTTTGTAGTATAAGAAATGAAATTAGACACATTTGAACCCTCTTCTACTGAAATAAAGTTTTTTTCATTTTTTTTTCTTTAACAAAGAGACACAAGGACTGATTATACTCAGAATTTATTGTTTCCTACTGCCTTTAAAGCACAGTTAGTGATGTTATCAACGTCTGTAAATAAATTCCAGGAAGAGAACACTGCTTTTGATAAAAGTATGTACTGACAGTAAATGCTAAACAAATAGGTGACACATGCTACTAATCAGCGTGTCCCTCTCTATCTGACAGACACATATTGACGATGACTTTTAAAAGCTCAGACAGTTCATTCTGTAAAGGCCAAAAACGGGTTCATTAAGTATCATGCCAAAATCATCCTGAGAAAAATTGATATGGGAACTCCCTGTCATTGTAAAGACTTAATTTCCAGGTAGGAGTTACCCATGACAAAGAGAATAAATATAACTGTTAAGAAGAACAGGAATTAGGTTTAATATGACATTAGTTCCCAAAGTAAAGCCACAGCATACTAGAATTTGGTCCTATTTAACTATTAAAATTGTTGAAGTGAATAAATCTATGTCTGGGCTATAATACGGGCTGGCAAAATGACTTGTCCTTCCTGTTACCATATGAAAACAACTCAGCCTTTATTTTCAGGAGCAAACATTTTAATATCCAAAGACATCCCCCAAACCTGTTGAATTTTTTGCCTTTAAAATTAAATGCTGAAGAATGAAAGGTACCACTGTGTGAGGCTCTCATCTGATATGAGTACTTACTTCATCCTGGGTTTTTTTATGGTGGATTTTCATTTCAGTCCTATGACTGTTGGAAAACATTGAACTTAACAGAACTCTTACTAATGTGTTGATTCTCACTTTACAGCTTATGGGATAACCAGCAATAACTTTTAGCAGAATTCCCTCATGCTTTGCCATAGCTTTGTATAAAATGCTTGGCACCAGTATCATCCTTTGTTGTGTAATTGAAGATAAATTTCATCTCTTATTATGCTTTTCCTAAGTTTTTTTGCTTCACCCATTGTTTTTTTCCAGATAAACTTTAGATTAATTTTTATTTCCTATATTTTGCCTCATCCTTAACGAATTGGGTTTTTTACCTGGAACTGTATTCAATCTATAAGTGTGTTGGGGAAGAACTTACATCTTTTCAATGTGCAGTTTTTACACAAAGTCTCTCAATAGATAACACTTTTATCACTTCTATAAGTTTCTGCATTTAGATTTCAAGCAGTTTTGTTTGAAATAACTTCCAAGAATGTTATAGTTCTGCAGCCGCTGAATTTGAGATCTTATACTGTTAAGTTTTCTAACAGGTTCTTACAGGTATTTAGGGCTGCTATTGATTTTTTTATTATAGCATATTTTCTAATTTGGAAAGATGTACAGTACGAAAGTGTTAGACTGACCAGCAATTATGTGACATCAAGTTTGGTACAAAGAGGGAAATGGATAAAACTGAAATGTTTCCTAGTCTCATCTAAGATGAGAGACCTTTACTGATTAAATTTTAGTAGTGTCACCCATACTCAAAATTTAATGGCAGGTCAAAATCTTCAGCAGAAAATACAAAATGGATTGCCAGACCTCAAGAGCTAAAGTAATGGGATTCATTTTATAGCTAGAGCCTTTGAGTACAGGACTAAGGAGAATAGATGACAATTACATTCGCAAAGATTTTATGGCACACAACAGAGGCATGCCAATAGCATGAGAGGGGGAGGAGAGAAAATGCAAAATCAATAAGAAGCAACTGTGACTTGTAGCATCTCCTAGCCCACTCCGGGCATTGAATGTCCACATAGTTTATTGTAAGTAATAAGCTTTCTCTAGACCAAGTAATAAAGATTTAAGCAACGCCTGGCATCCCAAGGGCATCCATTCAATTGAGAAGGGGATATTGAGTTCTGGATGGGGCAGCATTCACAGTGGCTTCCAGAGCAAAGGAGGGAGCCCAAGCAGGTTTATTCTCACTGATGCT
This sequence comes from Mesoplodon densirostris, assembly GCF_025265405.1. Lineage (NCBI taxonomy): Eukaryota > Metazoa > Chordata > Mammalia > Artiodactyla > Ziphiidae > Mesoplodon > Mesoplodon densirostris. The sequence continues at coordinate 10,060,402 of NC_082663.1, forward strand.
GAGAAGAATTCACGGGTACAGTCAACAACAAGAGAGGGAATGGTTCCATCACCTCTCCCAGGGAAGATGTTCATATCAGGCGAGAGTTAAAAACCTCTCCTGGTGCACCAGGAAGAGGATACGGTAGGTATGCCCACAGTCAAAATGCTGTAAGAAGACCAACTACTGAATCAGGAACTGAGGAGGAAGTTAGCAAGGACAATTATGAATAGCAGGACAAAGTCTGAGGTCAAGGTATCTAAGAAGAGTCTCTGTAGGACACACAGCTATTCCAATGGGTATGCTGGGTATAACCCTCAGGGTGCAAAGGAGCTGCACCCATTCTAGTGAAACTGCAGTGTCAAGTGTGAACATATCCCTTACCCCTCTTATAATTTTAAGCTCCTGCATGAGCATGTGACCAAGCCTGGCTAGAACTAAAGGGCCCTTTCTTCTTTGGTAAGCAGCAAACACAAGAGCTTTAAGAAAAGCATCGATGCTGTTTGGAGCTGAGGGCACACAAACAAGAAAGATATCTGTATATGATCATTTGGTTTCCACTGAGCTTTGTCTAGGGAAAAACCAAACCTTTGTAACTGCAGATTTTTGCATTCTGGCCATGTGAAATTGGAAGAAAAAAATAAGCAGTTTCTATGGTTAAGACTTTGATTAATTATTTATTTAGATACTTATTATATATTTAATGATTAAATTCATTATTAGCCCCTACTCTATTCATTGGGCAAGATACTGTGTTCTCCACCCCCCCTCCTCTAAATAAGCAAGACTTATCAAAGATCTTCCAATCCATCCAGTGGGAACATAAATATTGTTATACAAAAAAATATTTTTATAACAGTGAGAATCAAGTTTCAAAAATGGTATCAGGAGAGCCCAGGAGAAAGAGAAAAAAACAGTCGCTCTACTTTCCCTCCCTCTCCAATGGTATTAGGTGGTAGACCCAAAGGAGGTAATTAGGATTAGATGAAGTCATGAGGATGGAGTCCTCATGAATGGGATTAGTGCCCTTATAAGAGTCATACGACCATTTGCTTTCTCTCTCTGCTCTCTGTCATGTGTTGGAAGTTTGTAAGCCTGAAGAGGAATCCAGCAGAGTCAGACCATGCTGGCACCCTGATCTTGGACTTCCAGGCTCTAAAGATGTGAGCAGTAAATTTATGTTGTTTATAAGCCACCCAGGCTATGGTACTTCTGTTACAGCAGCCCAAACAGACTAAGACAAGACTTAATCAAGAAGTGAGAATCAAAAAACTACTTTGGAGAAACTAGTATTTGACCTTGGCCTTGGGCACTGGATAGTTTTCAAAAGACAGAGGTGGGGACTAGAGATTTTCTTGGTGGAAAATCAGAGAGAGGGCACCAAGACAAAAGGGGCCCTGGCATGTGTCTACTCCAAAGACATGACTTGAATCAGTTTGGGTCCAATAGCATTTATTATACACCTAATTTGAGTGTGCAAAACACTTGGTTAGACTCTTCCTCTCAAGGAATTTAGGGGAGGTACACATATAAAGAGTGAATTCTAATCAGGACAGAAGGAATGCCTAAACATTGATGTATTAAGCTTTCCCAATGCTATCAAGTTAAAGTAAGAACTTGGATATTGTAATACATTGCAGAGTCAACTGATAAGGGAAAGCAAAAGCTGAAACAATTAAACCTTTATATTTTTCTACTTTCCATCTTTAAATGCAGGGTTGCTTTGGGCACCTTATGTCCTATAGTTACATAAAGGAAAGAGACAACCTCATGTTGCTAAACCTGAATGGACTCAAACCAAAGAATTTGGGAAACTAATTAATTTGGATTATCCACTTACGGACTTGTAACTCTATCAATAGTTTTACATTTTTTTAAATTTTTTATTATTTTTTATTTTTTGTGGTACACGGGCCTCTCACTGTTGTTGCCTCTCCCATTGCAGAGCACAGGCTCCGGACGTGCAGGCTCAGCGGCCATGGCTCACGGTCCCAGCCGCTCCACGGCATGTGAGATCCTCCTGAACCAGGGCACGAACCCGTGTCCCCTGCATCGGCAGGTGGACTCTCAACCACTGCACCACCAGGGAAGCCCCAGTAGTCTTACATTATTAATGACTTTTCAGAATTTCAGAATGCCTTTAAATTCCCACTTGACTCTTCTGTCCTCAGGTATAATTAACAATAAAAGTTATTACTTGGATGATTTACTAGGTGCCAGACAACATACTACGTGAGTTACATGCACAATTTCACTCAAACTTCTCAATAATAATGCAAGATAAGTATTATCATTCACGTTTTTCAGGTGAGGCAATGTAGGGCCCAGATAAGTAAGGAAACTTTGGAGGCAAAACTGAACACAACTCCAGCTGATTCTGAATCACCTTCACATATTTACAGCTCCACACACCCACACACTCAACAATCTTCCCTGTAACAGCTTCTCACAAGTTTCTTTTTCTGTAAATAATAACATCCATTTCCTATCCATTATGGGGACATGCCCAGAGGGCATTATATCTGGGTAGAGCAAGAAATATAGACTAAACACACATGATTATTGTTAGAATTTAATTAAAGGATAGCCCCAAACACTGAAAAAAGTAAAGTGCTATATAAATGTAAGGTTTTAATACACTTTATAGTAAAAAATAATACTAAACAATTGTGTAATATTGAAGCTACAGTTATGTTATCAGAGATATTTCTGTGCTTGTCTTTTCCTTCCAACTAAATTATAACATTGTCCAGAACAGAAAGGGTCCAAGATACCTTCGAATGACCTAAGTGAACCGTCCCCCTTTTTATCAATATATAAGGGTCTCATTTTAACAGAGAAACTTGGTGGATTCACATTTAAGAATATTTGACTAAGGAAATAATTGGCCCTTAGTCATGTCTTTCCTAACTTGACTAGAACAAGTTGAATGTCAAGAAGAATGAGACTATTTTGAATGATTATTAGTGAAATCAGTCCCATAGCTTTACAGGTGGAGTTTTTACATCTCACTGTTTTATTAGCAGATCATGATTTATACCACAATTATCATGACAACTAACTCTCAACTCTACAGGACCTGGTCTTTGAAAAGCAAGTTATTTTTGTTTTTGTTTTTTTAAAAACTATATGAGGGTAATCTTGGACAGAGTAGACGCACCTGATAGGGAGGTAAATTCAACCTAAGGGAAAAACGTTTATGAGTTAGTACACATCACCTATCTTGATATGACCACAAACACCGCTTACAAGTTTATCTTTCTATTGTGGTTTCAATGGTCTATGAAGAATTTCTTTTTATTGGGTAATGCTTTTCACTTTTCCTTAGAAAAGTTGGGTAAAGGCTAAGAAAACATTGGTACAAATAGTGAACCACTGGCAATTAACTCTTGTACTCTTGTGCTGTCTATTTTTTAGGGATTTAGGATCAAGCAAATATGACTGCTGTCAAATAGTGAGGCATTACCTTAAATCATTCAGCTTTGGGTGAAAGGGTTTTACCTCAAATCAACTCAGTCAAAAAAACAATATGACTATGGTAAAAACTAACCTGTTTATTAGAATGATTTTTCATTACCCACTTATAGTAGACTTCATGCTAGGCTTTCACTCTTGTATGTATGTATAGACTGATACATGAATGTGTGTGCACATATTTTTTTTCCTTTTATTTCATAGAAGACTGTAATTTCTCCCACCCTATTTTATCAATTTGTATCCATCATATCATGAACCCACTGCCTTTGTTGTGCTTGGGGGACCTCTGAATTTGATGTCTATTTTACCAAAGCAGTTTTTATAGCACAGCTGATTGAATGTAAAATCCTGCATTTTACCCGTGGCTCTGAAATTTCCCACGTCCCTTGCACTTTCATAAACTCCTTTCATATCCTGTGTGAGACCTGTGAAATCTGGCTGCGTGGCTCTCAGAAGACGGGAATTGCTGGAGCAGTGGCTTTTCAGCCTTTTAAGCACCGTGTCTTTGGAGCACTTTGTCAAAACACATCAGACCAGCCACATCTGCTCATTTATCTGAACCAGAGAAAACAGCTTTTAAGATCTTCTTAGATAGGGCATATTGCTGCTGCTTGATGACCTCCCAAAGGTATACACTATTTTTCCCCTTGATGGGCTGAACTTCTCATTGGCTTACTATAATTATGCATGTTATTTCACAGTCCTCTGAAATCTGCATTGGTCCATGAGTACTCTGGATTCCTGAAAGCAACTTAGTCATCTCCACTGCAATTAATTGTGAACTTGGAACTTTTTAACACAGTCGATCTGCTAAGCTTAAATCTGAACATAAAGAAATGCAAATAAGATTAGATCTAAGGTTAGGAGACACTAGATGAAAACTGTATCCACTCTGATGACCTCCCTCGCTTAAAGTCTCCTTGTGGTCCAAACATGTTTTTGTTTTTTTAAAAAATTTATTTATTTATCTATCTATCTATCTATTTATTTATTTATTTATGGCTTCATTGGGTCTTCGTTGCTGTGCACAGGCTTTCTCTAGTTGCAGCAAGTGGGGGCTACTCTTTGTTGTGGTGCATGGGCTTCTCATTCAGGTGGCTTCTCTTGTTGCAGAGCATGGGTTCAAGGTATATAGGCTTCAGTAGTTGTGGCACATGGGCTCGGTAGTTGTGGCTTGCAGGCTCTAGAGTGCAGGCTCAGTAGTTGTGGCTCATGGGCTTAGTTGCTCTGCAGTATGTGGGATCTTCCCGGACCAGGGCTCGAACCTGTGTCCCCTGCATTGGCAGGTGGATTCTTAACCACCGCACCACCAGGGAAGTCTGCAAACATGTTTAGCTATAACATTAAAAAAAAATTACTAAACACCAGAGGGGGAAACAAACTTGGAATTTTAATTCAATGCCACTCTGAGCAACCTTGGACAGGGTAATCACCTCTTCACACTTGAAAATTTCCACCAGCAAAGCACAGAGCGCACTCTTTGTATCTCCGGTGTTATTGTTTGAAGGGGCTGATTATAGAACTTTCCTCTCCGACCTGCTGCTCCCATGATGTAAGTGAGGTGCACAGATGAAGAACCCTGAAAACTCCCTTCAGAGCCCCAGCATGTTATGTCTCATGTCAATTCAGTAATAGTTCCTTACTCTGCTGAAACCACTTAGACATGTTTCTGTTAACTAAACCCCAAATAAAATGAGCCCTCTTTATGATTTAAAAATGTGTGTGTTTACACGGATATATAATTCAATAGATTAATTATTTTTAAAAAAAGTTATTGGAAGAGAAGCAGGGACACAGAGTCCCATGCAGGTGAGAGAGTTTCCAGGTATGTGGGGTGGTGGGCTGTCTAGGAGACTGGTGGGTGGGAAGGGGTTGACATCAAGTGAACTCTCCAGGCTGGCGGAGCCACAGACCCCAGGAAGGCAGGTAACAGGGTAGCTGTGTGGGAAATAAATGTGGGTGTAAGTCAACCCACAGTGCTGTGCTGAGCCATGTTGGAGCCTAAGGCCAAAGGAGAAATGTGCCCCTATATCCACTCATCAAAACACACTCCCAGGGCTTCCCTGGTGGCGCAGTGGTTGAGAGTCCGCCTGCCGATGCAGGGGACACGGGTTCGTGCCCCGGTCTGGGAGGATCCCACATGCCGCGGAGCGGCTTGGCCCATGAGCCATGGCCGTTGAGCCTGCGTGTCCGGAGCCTGTGCTCCGCAACGGGAGAGGCCACAACAGTGAGAGGCCCACATACCGCCAAAAAAAAAAAAAAACCACACTCCCATATTGTGAACCAAGTAGAATAAGTTAATATATGTTCTACAATCAAAAAACATGACACCACTACTGTACATAAAAGAGATGAACAACAAGGTCCTACTATGTAGCACAGGGAACTATATTCAATATCCTGTAATAACCTATAATGGAAAAGAATCTGAAACAGAACATATATATATATATATATATATATATATATATATATGTATATGTATATATATATGTATATGTATATGTATATCTATATCTATACATATATAGATATCTGAATCACTTTGCTATACACCAGAAACTAACACAACACTGTAAATCAACTATACATCAAAAAAATTTTTTTAATTAAAAAAAAAGCATGACTTTAAAGCCCCAATGCTGCTCAATCTTTCCCAGCCCATTGTCAACCCTCATACACACAGCTGGAGGGGATGCACGGCTGACTGCAAAGGACACTGTAACAGTAACTAAGGGTGCCACTGATCAGGGTCATAAAACACAACTACCTGCCTTTATGTAAAATCTCCACATCGTATTGATGGATTGTTTGCCTTAACCTGGGCTTTTAAAAATATTGACTTAAAATAGCATTCTTCTCTATTAACTGTGGTTGTTGGCTCCCCCTTAAGTTCTGTGCTGCTGGAAGTTCCTCACTTGCTTTACCCTAATCCTGCTCCATCAGCCAGCATTAAGAAAGTAGTAATAATAAAATGAAAGGGAACAAAACAAGAATCATCTGGGTGCCTCATCCATAGGAAGTTTGAGTATTTTTTATTTTAAACATTCATATCTGCACTGAGAGGCCTGGGCTATAAAATATATTCCTTCCTGCAGTCACAGCCAAACAAGGTGGAAAGCCACTGGTGCAGGGAGACCAAACTCTCCCGGGAATCTCCCCGGAATCACTGACACCAGCAGTCAGTACAAGCCTCACTGTTTGGAAAGTGTTTAGTTATGCTGTTTCTTTCTGAATACCTTTAGACTGTAAGGGGTAAAGGACAACATACAGCCCTGGGGGTTGGAGGGAGCATTTGTCCCCCTGCTATTGCCTCCCTGGGTCTGAGGAAAACGTCTTTGAACCAGTTCAAAAGATATAGCTCAAAAGTCCAACTCTCTCCCACCACTGGAGCCCAGCCTCATACATGAACTAGATTTTGCTCTGGCACAGACCTCAATATTGTAGGAAGCAGTATTGGGTGGTTTCCCAGGGCCCTTCCTGTGCATGCTGCTATACTTTGCATCTTTCTGGCAGCTCCTCAGTCTGGAGTGTGTACCCCCCAGCACATCGTGTTTTTAGGGATCACTCTGTAGAGCAAGGTCCCTTTGTGAAATGCTCCCCTACTACCTCCACACACACACTATTTAAATGATAAATATTCTGAGCATTGACCCCAACAGTATTCAAGATTCAGTGCATGGAATGGGCTCTAGGTACATAGGCTTCAGTAGTTGTGAAGGCATTCATTTATGCATTCATTAAACAAAGAATTCATGACTGCCTTTTATGTATCCCACTCCTTTCTAGAGGCTGGGAGTGAAGCAGTGAATAAAAGAATCAAAACTCCCTGCCCTCAAGGTGCTAACATTCCAGTGGGGAAAGACTGCCAATAAATAGATACATAAGTAAAATAGATGGTGAGTCAGAGAGAGAGAAGTGCTGGAGAGGAAAATGAAGCAGGGATGGGATGGAGACCACCCATAGTGGGCAGATGTCATTTTAGGTAGGTTGGTCATTAAAAAAAAAAAAAAAAAAGTCTCACCAAATCTAAACAACTATACAAATGAACTTATTTACAAAACAGAAACAGACTCACAGACAAAGAAAACAAACTTATGATTACCAAAGGGGGAAGGGGGGATGGATAAATTAGGAGTTTGGGATTAACAGATACACACTACTATATATAAAATAGATAAACAACAAGAACCTACTGTGTAGCACAGGGAACTATATCCAATATCTTATAATAACCTATAATGGAAAATAATCTGAAAAAGAATACATATATATACACACACACACACACACACACACACACACACACACATATATATATATATAACTGAATCACCTTGCTGTACACCTGAAACACTGTAAATCAACTATACTTCAATTAAAAAAAATACATAAAAAAAAAGTCTCACTGAGAACCCACTGAGAAGGTGACATTTGAACAAAGACTTTAATCAGGTGAGGGGGTAAGTGGAGAACTAGGGGGTTGGGGGGAAAGTTCTAGCAAATGCAAGTCCCTGGTGCTGAGCTTGGCTGGAAGACTCATTATCAGCAAGGAGACTAAAGTATTGAAACCAAAAGGGGTGAGTGGGTGGTGCAGGGAGTGGGGTTGGGTGGGAAGGAGGGGTGCTAGGAAGAGGGAGGAAGCAGACTGCAAACGGGGTCTTCGAGGCCCCTGTAAGCACTTGGACTTTTCTCTGAGACGGGGAAGCTTAGAGGGGTGTCTGAGGGAGGAGTAAAATGATTTGACTTTTGTTTACAGGCTCCCTCTGGCTACTATGGAAATGAGTCTGCTTGGGGACAAAGGTGAAAATGGGTGGAGGACAGCAGTGGCTGTGACGAAGGTGGCAGCAGAGGAGCAGAAAAAATGGTTTGAATTCTGGATAATTTTCGAAGTTAGAGCCAATGGGTCTAATGAATTGAATACCTGATGTGGTAAAAAATGAGAGTCAGAGATAACACAGGAGTTTTCCTATCTGGCCAGCTAGAAGTGTGGAATTCCTATTTCCTGACTTGGAGAGGCGGGTGCAGAAACTCAGGTTTGGGATGGGTGAGAGCAGAAGTTCACTTTTCACCATGGGGAGTGTTAGGTGCCCATCAGACATCCAAGAGGCCAGGAGAGTTGGAAGCTCTGGAGTTCACGGCATTTGGAGTTCAACAGAGAATTCTGGGCTGGAGATAGATATTCAGCAGTTGGCAGTGAACAGATAGCATTTAAAGTTGGAGTGGACCCAACTGGTAGGCTTGGTTCATTGTGCAGTTGGTTGTTTTAAAGGAGAATTTGTGTGTCATTAGATGGAGCATGTAACCCTTGATTACTCTCTTTTGCTCCCATCACACTCTTTGCCTTTATACCTGTCCTACTCCACCTGTATGATGCCCAGACTCCCTGTAAGCTCCTCATGAATGAGTAGGGATCTTGCTGTCTATGGTTCCATGATGCATGTTCCTGGCACGGAGTTGATTCTCAGTAAATGTCTGGCAAACGAGTGAATGATTTCTGGTGCAGAATAGTGAAAGGGCTCAACAAAGTTTAGAGGAACGTCAAGTCCTAGGAGTATATGGGAAGATTAGAAAGGGAGGGAGGAAACAGACTCAGAAGAAAGAAATGTCCCAGAATGGACTTTTCACGAGCAGGCCAATCTAGGGGATGGAAAACCAGATTGTTAATACAAGTGAATCAAGAGGGACGAATTGAGAAGGGCATTAAAAGCAGGCCTTAGAACTAGAGATCAGAATCAGTCTGGGTTAACGTGGCAGCACAGATTTGTTGGCATCACAAATCAGCCTCCCCAGTCTGGTTTTCCAGTTGCATTTTAGCCACACTCGATGTTCAAGTAGCTAAACTGAGGACCCCGCCACATTTCACACACATCCATGTTTGTTCACACCTCCTAGATCAGGCTCTTCTCCAGGCCCTTCCTCTACTGTTCTACCTGTGGACACTCACTCCTCATTCAAAGCTCTCACCAAGAGTTTGCTTTTGAACATCTCCCATCACTACTTCATATAAACTTTCGAATCTGTCACATGGTGGTGTGCAGAGTTGACTTCAGGTCTGAATCAGTCATTTAGTTCACGTACATCAAAGTATACATGGTATACTGTATAGGCATAGTGCAATACCTATAGAAGAGCCAGTAAATGTATGTTCCATTTGATGTAGCACAAGATCTAGAAACAGAGAGCCGACAAATAAGAAAGGGTCAGTCTTTCATGGCAAGGTGCTATATCCAACATCTACTCACTAGGGAAGGCAGCAACTCTATCCTGTAGAGAGGAGTCCATGGATCCCAAACATGCTGAGATGGGTCAACCAAGACCAACTCTTCCCTGCCCCCATGTTGGATTTGGTTTTGTTTTTTAATTTCATGTTCACAAAGTGGAACCAAGCAGAAGCCTGCAAGGCACCCCTCCCTCCGCCAAGTACAAAACTGAGCAGTTAATGATTAGGACGACAGAGTCACAGGCTCAGTGTCTGATGCACGTTCCTGAGTCATTTTACTATAACTGACACCAGAGGAAAAAAAGCTAACTGCATGATGACCAGGCACTAGCCATGACATAAGCTGCTCCATCTTGAGCAGTACTGAATCTATGGCTAAGCAGTTCTAAGAACTGGCCTCAAGAGAATGGGATTAACATTATTGCTTATAATAACCAATATCTTTATGGGCATCAAATAATTGTAGCTTGCTCTGCTCGTATATTTAAGTGGGCAATTAAAATTATAAGGGAAGAGATGCTACAGACCCTTGTTGACCCACTCTGAGAATATGGTGCCTATGTCAGCATGAAGTTACAGAAGATAGACCTTCGCCTCTAATCCCATAGAAACGGGATGATGTTCTGACAAGTGGGGATTTGTAAGCAGCTCTTTGCAGGAAACCGCCCTCGGCAGGAAGCCGTTTCTGTTTGCACTTTAGCAAAGCTATATTGTAACTAACTTTTAAACCGGTCACCCCCATGCTCTACTCATCTCTGGCCCTAGCACATCTTTCAAATCTTTTAATCACACGATACCTTGTGTAACGTGCCAGTTCTTTCCGTAGATCAAAGAAGTAGAAATGAAGAATAAATAATTAACCAATGACCAGATCTCTTCCCCAGCTTCCCCTTCAGTAAACTCCTGAACAAACTGTGTGACCGAACTGTGTGAACAAGATAACGTCTAGAGGGAAATCATGAGGAGTCCACAAGCCTGCACACAGTGGGGTTTGGTGATGACCCTGACCCCCATCTCAATGATTAACTGAGTTGCTTCCCGGTTTCCCTTTAAAAGCTTTCACAGTCCAGCAGAATCTTCGGAGGTGGTTTCTGGGGGACATTGCGTCCACCATCTCCCCAGATGGCTGGCATTCTGATCAAGGGCACCTTTCCTTCCTATCAACATCTGTGGGTACCGACTTTGTGATTACATGGCGAGCAGCAGACCCGATGCATTGGATTATTCGATAACAAAAGCAATCCTTTGCTTCTTAATTTAACTTTTCATACCTGACACTGTAAAATAATTACCTTTGATGGAGGATAAATATTTGGTGAACAAATACACTCTTCACTTCTAAAAGGCATTTAAGGTATTTCAGCTACGGTTTAAAAATGAGCTTCCTGGTTTTGGTTAGTATAGGAGAGTTCACCAGAGTCTACTGATAATCGGTGAATAAATAAAATGTGCTGTGTCGGCAAAATTAAGAATCATAACCTGAAAAAGATGTGAGGAAAAAAGAAGAAAGTACTGAAATTCAATTAATCAGACAATATATTGCATGCCACTCTGTAGGTTCTGAGTTTCAGGGTACTCAATGTAAATACAGGATGCTCAAGAGTCTTATAATCTAATTCAGAACATGAAAACTGATGGATACGGAACAGCAGGCCAGAGTATTTATATGTTGGGGGAGGCTATTATCAAAGAGACAGGTGAGAGCAGTTCAGGAAATAGATATTATTGTCATCTGCATTTTAGAGACCAGGAAATGGTCACTCGGACAGACTAAGTAAACTATACCAGGTCAAACTGGGAGTCAGTGACAGACCTGAAATTTAAACCTAGACCTGCCTCCAAACTCTATGCTCTTAACCATTACCTTGTATGGGAGTCAGTGACAGACCTGAAATTTAAACCTAGACCTGCCTCCAAACTCTATGCTCTTAACCATTACCTTGTAGTTTACTGAGGAAATTCTATATTCCAGGACATTTAGTTTTCCTTGATAATTCTGCATATTATATTCTGTTATTTTAACTATTCTAGAGCACAGAGAATGAGAGAGAGTGTATCTGTACATGTGTATATAGAACAAGCATGAACTCATAAAAATCAGACAAATAAATACTACCTTACTTATGAAAAGAAAAGCAAAGATTCTAGTTAAAATGGTAGCAAACAAATAGAGCAGTTTTTAAAATGACGAGCACAATGTATACTAAAAAATGCTCCTACGGTCAGCAACACTTACATTCACTAGGGTAACTAACCATGTCCTGGAGTGCCTACCAACACTTTCCAAAAGAAGTGTAATAGGAAAAATACAAAACCCCCCCTACTGATAGTTGATTTTATCATATACCTAGAAGGGTCAAAAAAAAATCAACCGAAAAATATCTTTAGTTCCCACATCTCCAAAAAAGAAATCAGCTTAATGACAGGTTATATATCAAAAACTCAATAGTTTTTCCATATGTTGGCAAAAACACAACATAATATAGAATATTATTGGGGGAAAAATTCACCATAGGATCAAATTATAAAATACCTAAAAATACATTTAACAGAAAAGGTGAAAGAAATGTAAAAAATAAAATCATAAAAGTTCATTGAAGGAATGAAAACAAAATAAAAACATTTCATGCAAATTGGAAAAAAAATCATATTCCTAGATGGAAAGAGATAATATTATTTTAATACCACTTCTCACCAGAACATATATATGTCTTCAATGCAATCCCCTCAAAATCTATTTGGATCCTTCCTTTACTCACAGTGTCAAAGTAGATTCATATGAAATACTACCTATAGAAAATCAGTAAACTCAGTTTTGAAAAAGAAGACCTATCAGTTATCAAAATGTATTCTAAAATGACAATAACTCAAATAGCTTCTTATTAGGACAGATATAGACAACTATATCAAATGGGAAATAACTGAGTGTCCAGAATAACTCATAGTATGTGAGGATTTAGTAAATAATGTTATTTAGTAAATAATAAGTGTTATGAATGTTATATACTCATTTTAGAAAAAAATACATAGATCTCTGTGTCATGATATTGAAAATACATCCCACCTAGATAAAAATTTGAAACAAACAAAAATCCAAGGAAGAAAAAAATAACTATGAAAGTTGATGAAAACATATGAGGCCATTATTTTTATTTTATAATCTTGTATTGAGGAAGGTCTTCCTAAGCAAGATGCAAAAGGCAGAAGTGATCAAATTAAAGTTTCTCTAAGTCCAAGGATACCATAAACAATTTAAAATACTGATATATTTAAAATGGATAACCAACAAGGACCTAGTGTACAGCACAGGGAACCCTGTTCAATATTATGTAACAACCTAAATGGGAAAAGAATTTGAAAAAGAAGAGATACATGTATATGTATAACTGAATCACTTCACCTGAAACTATCATAACATTGTTAGTCAACTATACTCCAGTATAAAACAAAGTTAAAAAAAATACAAAAGAAGACTGAAAAATGTTTGCAAAATATATACATAGCGAATAAAAATAGTATAAAAAGAAGCCCAGTCAGTCAAGAAGAAAAAGACAAATGCCCAATAGAAAAATGACCAATGAGGTAACTCAAAAAGGAGAAATAAAAATTGCTTACAGAGAGAAAGAAACACACTCAACCTCATCACTGGTCAGGGAAATGCAAATTTATATAAGAATGAGATATCCTTGATTGATAATATCCAGGGTTCATCTGCACAGCAGCAGGTGGGGTGAGTTGGCAGAACCTTTCAGGAAATCAGTTTCATCAGTAACGACTGAAACATCAGTGTGTCTACTCTTCGATCTGGAAGCTCCTTGTTCAAGAAGGAAAGAAAGAAGGTGGAAAGATGGAAGGAAAATATAAAGGAAGGCTGGAAGGGAGTGATGGAAGGAGGGGAGAGGAAGGAAGAGCAAAGCAGATGGGGGGGAAGGAAGGGAGAAAGAAGGAAAAAGGAATAGATACATGTATATGTATAACTGAATCACTTTGTTGTACACCTGAAACTAATGCAACATTGTAAATCAACTATACTCCAATATAAGATAATTTTTTTTAAAAAAAAGAACTAAAGGAGAGACTGACTGAGAAAGAAAAGCAATTCAACAATCATTGCCAGTTTATCTCCAGAGAAACCAAACCTAAGTAGTCTTCATAGTATTATGACAATATGAAACTATCTTTCTTAATCTCTAACTTGAGAAAAATCTTTCCAAGACTGTCTACTAAATAATTTAAATTTTAATATAAATAATCACCTCTTGATTAGCTATGTGGGTTTTTTTCCTTCTTGTTGCTTATAAATATAGTTTATAATACCCACAGTTTGTTGGGAAGCAGATGACATACATAGCAATAACCCAAAGCTTCAGACAATATATAAAATTGTTCAATTATTTTAATGCCCATAGTTATGTTCACATAAAAACAATTCTTTACTTGCCTTAGTGAAAATATGAAACAAGTTAAATATTTTTATTCACTTATATGTTAATGAAATTTTATTTTCCTTACTGAAATATCCATGACTGAACATGGAATATAGGATACAAATGGTCACGTCAGAAATAATTTAAAATAGATAAATCGAGAAAGAACATTTATTTGAATTTTTTTACCTATGAGTTTTTATTTTGTAAAATCTGAAACTAGGTTTTTCTTGCCTATTCTACATTTTAGAATTTACCTTTACAACACAGGCCCACACAGACACACTTTTTAAGCAATGGAAATTCTCAGTATAATGTTTTCTTCTTTTTTCAGAAACAAACTACTATTTTTACTGTAACTTAAAAACTGACTATATGGTCATTTCCTTATAAACTTTTCTTTCCTACCGTATATGATCCAAAAAGCTTGTTATCTCTGAAAATACTAACCTGCTCAGAGTCTCTTAAATTTCAAACAATTTTCTTGGCTATCTTTGAATCACCCATTATGGTTATTTATGTAATCTTTAAATGACTGTAAATTATTCTGCCATTTTTGTAGTTTGCCTACATTTAGACAACATTAGCCATGAAATTACGGATCTGACATGTTACTTGTGTTTTTTAAGTACTCACTGAAAGAAATATATAGCTGTTAAAATGAAAAGGCTCAACCATAGCCACCTGCAACCGTCCCATAGGGCACCAGCTCACTCCCCTAACTTAGAAAGCGCTGCCTGAGAGGTGGGTATTTCTAGTTCACAAAGTCGATAAAGAACATGTTAACCAAAAATACAATTTCATCACATATTTTAAAGTTTTTGATATTGCCATTGACTTGACCTTTTCCATATGTGACTTTAGCTTCTTATGCAGTTTAACTAGACATACGTTAACCCATGATTTTAAAAAATAATTTTAATGACCATACAATAAAATTGGTATTTTTCCTTGTGATGCAGAGTTTTGTGAATTTCAACACATAGATTCATGTGACCAGTAGCATAATCAGAATTCAGAAGAATTCCAATACCCTAGAAACTTCCCTCATGCAATCCCTTTAGACACTCCTTCCTCCTACTTATAGCCCCTGACAATCTGACAATCACTGGTCTGTTTTCCATCTTTACAACTTTGTCTTTGGAGAATGTCATGACTTTTCTCACTTAGCAAATGTCTTAGGGTTTGTTGAAGTGGTGTCAGGTATCAATAGTTTGTTCTTTTTTATATCTATGAAACAGAAACAGAAAGACAGACGTAGAGAACAAACTTGTGGTTGCCAATGGGGAGGGAAGTATTTGGAGTTTGGGATTAGCAGATGCAAACCAGTATATATAAGATGGGTAAACAACAAGGTCCTATTGTATATAGCACAGGGAACTATATTCAGTATCCTGTGGTAAACCATAATGGAAAAGAATATGAAAGGAATACATATATGTATAACTGAGTCACTTTGCTGTACAGCAGAAATTAACATAACATTGTAAATCAACTATACTTCAATAAAGTAAAAATGAAAAATTAATAGTTTGTTCTTTTTTTAGTGCTGAGTAGTATTCCCTCTGGGGATGTACCATATTTAGTTTCAGCATTCGGCTGTTGAAAGAGATTTGGGTTGTTTCTAGCTTCGATTATTACAAATAAAGTTAACACGAACACTCATATTCAGTCTTAATATAAACATAAGTTTTCATTTCTCTAGGGTAAATAAATACCCAGAAGTTTGATTCTGGGTCATATGGTAAGTAGATATTTAATCTTATAAGAAACTACTCATTTTCCAGAGTCGTAGTATTTTGCATTCCTTCCAGGAATGTGTAAGAGTTCCAGCTCCTGTGTGTTCCTGGTATTGTCAGGGTTTTTTTTTTTTTTTTTAATTTGTTATTAAATTTTCGCCATTCTGATATCTCATTATGGTTCCCATTTGCTTTCTCCCAATGGTTAATGATGGAGAACATCTTCCCAAGTGCTTTCTTGCCATCTTCATAACCTCTTGATGAAGTGTCTATTCAAGTCCTCTGTATATGCTTTCATTTTAAACTCGAGATACTTCTTCTTCATCATTTTTCTAGATAAGATCTATAGGCTATAAAAATATGGCTGGATTAGGCAATCCTTTTGAATTCCTTATGCCTTCAACTCATTTTCCTTTTATAAATTCCATAAATGTGCTCTCAAAATCACTGAATAGAAATAAACATGTGAATAGAGGAGCTTTTCAACACACAGTTTTACTTCCTTCGAGTGAAATGCAAACAGAATGAGTTGGGAGGTGCATTCTGGATAATGTAACCAAATATGCAAAGGAGAGCAAAGTTAATGAGTAGTAATGCAGTGATTGGCACACAGCTGCCCACATAACTTTTACATTCGCATAAATTTATTCTCTATACCTCCTCATCGAGGTGTCCTAACACACATTCAATTGTTATTCATTTTATTTATAGATTTTTTAAAAAACTAGATTTGTTATTAGGAAGGCATTTTTGTCATCTGCAGGCACAGCTGTGTATGAAACGACAACTTGGTGAACGTGTAAGAGGCAGTCTTTGCAAATTGCGTTCTAGGTTTACTGTGTTTATTCCAATGCATCCTGGTTCCACCTGCTCTGTAATAGCTCAGATTCATATTCTAGAAAGCACTTCCCAGACAGCCTAGCAGCAACCCCAGCCTACACTGGAGGTGCACAAAATTCCTGATGCGAATTCATGCTGGTGGTGGTGCAAACTTCAAAATAAAGCAGAACCTAAACCTCTCCTTAAGAATCTCACTTTCTAGACTGATCGTGTTAACGGTTGACTTTTTTGCTACCCAGAGCTTGCAACAGCATATTTTAAAACTCTGGTCTATGAGATTTTCAAAATTTCCACATGAAAAAGTAATGATGCATGCATTTTTGAAGCCAGATATTAAAAGCCAAAGAATAGGAAAATGGTTCACACTTGTGTTTTACGTATTAAAAATGAAAAGATATTTTGAGAACTATGTGGAGTTTTATTCCTTATGTTCTATTTATAAAATGTAAACATTAAAAGATAAACAGATTTAGTTTCCATAGCTTTCATTTCTACCACAGTTTTTGAAATTCAGTGCATACTTAGCCCACATTTACTCTTGGGCAAAAACGAGTCCAGGCACTAACCAAGAGATCTAAAAGATCCACAAAACACCAGACAAATGTAATGAGGACTCTTTAAACATCTCAAGCCTTTTCATTTCAAATTTTATATTCCAATTTTTGTGCCTGACAATAAATGTTGGCTTTAGGAAACAAAATGGAACATATGTGTGTATGGGCACACACACTGTCTATGTTTTAATTTTGTTTCTTCATTGCTTAGATAATCTGTAACCTCACATACTTCAGTGTTAATAAATATATCAAGATGCATGATCACAGTTAATCAGAAGTCTTGAATAACTTTCAAGTAAACTCCCTCCTTGAAGTGAAATATTCGAAAGAACACACATTAAAATAAAAATGCGAGAGGCTGCTTATGATGGAAAATGGAACCATTACTAAAAAATCAAAAAGTAAGATGAATGTGACTATTAATTCCCAAATTTTTGAAAAGGTAGAAAGAGCCTCTCACTGCCGTAGCCTCTCCCGTTGCGGAGCACAGGCTCCGGACACGCAGGCTCAGCGGCCATGGCTCATGGGCCCAGCCACTCCGCAGCATGTGGGATCTTCCCAGACCGGGGCACAAACCCGTGTCCCTTGCATTGGCAGGCAGATTCTCAAGCACTGCGCCACCAGGGAAGCCCAGGCCTGTGGCTTTTTAAATTCCACAGTGCTACACAATTATGAGGATGATCACTACCTAGGGTCCACCTGTCCTGATGAGACACAGCTTCCCCAGTGATGCATGGTCACCTCCAGGACTTTGGGGAGGCCTCTACTTTTACACTGACGACAGGATTTGGAATGTGTAATGGGCTGGATCCTTTATTATAATAAGTACAAACAGTTAAACAGCACTGACTGGGTGGGTACCAGGCACCATTCTGAGGGCCTTCCTGTTATCTCAATCATCTTCTCAACCACTCCAGGAGTTTAGGACATTACTACTACCATCCCCAACACTGGGGAGAGCAAACTGAGGCATATGGAGAAGAGAAAAAGTTTTTTCAGGTCCCCAGAGCTAGGAAGAGGCAGAGCTGGGATTCCAACCCAGGCAATCTGGCTTGGGTGTCCACAATCTTAACCCCTGCCTGCCTCCTACGAAGACAGAAACACAGAACATCCTTCCAAGAATAACAGACATCGCTTCTACAGTGGATGCTCTAGAAAGACTGAAGCCCCCCTCCAACGCTCATCCCGTTAACTCCCTCCTCTTTGCAAGCACCCTGGTTCCCTGTCAGAGTGGGGGACCCTTAAAGCAGTTGCTGATGCCAAAATGCAAAGATGCTACGGAGACAAGTCTGATTTCCAAGCAGATACCCAGTCAGTGTTTTAAATAACATTTTGGAAAGAATCTAGCAACTCAGCAACTACTTGTGATGCATTCTTTCTAATTACCATCGCACATTTGGTTCTCTGTAGACACTTTGCTGTCACCAAAATACTGCTATTTCATGCATGAGAATTTGCTTAGCAAAAAATATTTTCAAGAACAAGGACAGCTGTCAAAAGTGATCTTAACCTTTGCAACGTGAGGAATCCTGAAATAAGCTGTTGGGTATATTTAGGCGTGAAATGGAAACCAGGTATAGCACTTGGCTATTAACTTCAAATCGCCTAACTGGTAATACTCTTTTGCACACATCCATACGTTGCTTTATAACGTTAGCAAAACACACTTGCCTGTGTTATTTCACATGATCTCTACGACCACCATGTAGGGTAGGTAAGTAGGTATTTCTTCTTGCTCTTTCTCAGAAAAGTTCTTCAAGGCTTGAACAGGTTTAAACATGAATCTTGTATGACTACCCTGTGGCGAACCAGCTTCTAGACTACTGTTCTTTCCTTTACAGAATACTATCCATTCTTTGTGTCTTGATGTCTCAGTGCTAGGAAAGTTTTATTCAATGGTGTGGGCATGTCTTACACATGTTTATAAGTATGTGTATATATCAGAAAATGTATATACATATATACAGTATGTCTATATATGTGTTGTGAATTGATTTTCTGATACCTGTATCTATGTCTATATAGCTATACCTATACTTATATCTAGATTTTCTCTCTACTGCCAGCCTTTTTTTGTGTGTGTGAAAAAATGAACTAACATAAGATATAGTAAAATAAAAAGAAATATAGATTTTGAATCATATAATTATTCTTACAATGACTGGGTTTGAATTATAAACCTCAATGGCTTTGAACCACTTGTTTATTAGGCAATTGAATCCCAACTTGCCATTTGGAAAATAAAGGGATTTGGTTAAGGCACTGGATGACAACAGTGCCTTTCAACCTAAGGTCTGCAGAGTCGCTGAGTTTCCAGTCTCGGGGTGTCTGGGGTGCAGGGGGAGGAGGTAAGACTCTAGGCTTCATACCCATCAAGCAAAATTAAAACTCCACCTCTCTGGGCTGAGTTATAGACTGGATTTCTGAGGAAGATTTCACTGGAAATTCAAGATCAAAACCTGTGTGAAAATCTCTGATCTTTAAGGCCACTTACAGCACTTACAGTACTTTTCTGTCATGTAATTCCTTAAAGAGACACATTGATCTTAATATTTACTGTGACCTTATATAGCATGGCATCTTCACTCTCTACACATATGTGCAAAATACAGAAAAGTACAGTATTGGTGGGTTTTTTTAACATCTTTATTGGAGTATAATTGCTTTACAATGGTGTGTTAGTTTCTGCTTTATAACAAACTGAATCATTTATACATATACATATGTCCCCATATCTCTTCCCTCTAATATTGCTGTTTTAATGGAGCTGACAATCTAATTGTCTAGAAGTCACTGTTATCTATCTATAGTGTGTGTGTGTGTGTGTATATATATATATATATATATATATATATATATATATATATATATATATGCAAGACTCTGATATGAGCTGTTGCCTAAGGTTGCTTAATTTAGGTTAACCGTAAGTGCTCAACAGTAATGAAATTTCATTTATTATTTTTTTTTTTAATTTTTTTTTTTTTTTTTTTGCTGTACGCGGGCCTCTCACTGCTGTGGCCTCTCCCGTTGCGGAGCACAGGCTCCGGACACACAGGCTCCGCGGCCATGGCTCGTGGGCCCAGCCGCTCCGCGGCATGTGGGATCTTCCAGGATCGGGGCACGAACCCGTGTCCCCTGCATCGGCAGGCGGACTCTCAACCACTGCGCCACCATGGAAGCCCTGAAATTTCATTTAACAGAATACTAATCTTCAGAACTTATTTTATTTGAATCAATCAGGCTTTAAATAATGTCTTATTTCAGAAGAGCAAACTATTATCTTAAGAAAAAATTTGAAATCAGCATTGCTAATTTTCTCTATAAGTCTTCAGTATATGAGAAACATTAAGGTTCTGAAAAACATTAACCTAGGATAAAAGTAGATTTGTAGTTGAGAATTCAGATTTACGAACATCTGAATTATTTTAAAAAAATTAAATACATAACATTAAAGGAGTGCCAAATATCACAGTGATTTAAAACTTTTTATAAAAAAAATGGTAGGATTTGTGCTTAAGGAAAAATATTTACATTTAAAGGATTGTTCATTCAGTGTCCACCCTTCAGGAATAAAAGACCTACTCGTGGTTTTTAAGAATATATCAGTTTCCACAATATTCTGCCAAGCAAGATTCTAAATCTTGCAGATGATAATTAATAGTCATTGTTAACGATTAGGTGACTCTGTTAATATTTTCTGACTCTGAAAAAGACGTGGCTTTGTTGCTACATCATCAGACATGATGAACCATTTGGCTAAAGAGAAGGTCAAGCCTTCATTGAAAGTAAACATTTTTTAAAGTTCCATTGTATCAATAGCTATTACTGCATTCATCTCATTTGCAAAGGACGGGTACTTTCTGATCTATAAATGCCTATTATAACATGGTTCAACTAAGTGGGAGTGGTATTTCAAAAAGAAATGTGGACATGAAATAAATAGAAATAATTTTCAAAGAGATGCTGCCACCTTTTGGCTGCTCTTCCATGAAGCATACACTCATTCCTGAAAGCTTGCGAAGTCAGGAGAAGCCCTGAATGAAATGACTGAACATTTCAGAATCATAAGCAATTCTGTGATGTCGTCGGTATTTCTTACTTAGATGGCTCCCACTCTTTTTGATAGGTTTCATACTCGTTGATACAAAGTAATTTTTCCAAATGTTAATACAGCAGTAGAAAAGATCCATTTTAGAAATGGAGAACGTTCCAAGTTTTATTGAGGTCAGGCATATTAATGCTATGCCCATCATACCAACCAACCGAGGCAATAAAAGGTAATTTTTATTCTACTGAGCAAAAGACTAGGAAAGATCACATACACCTTCTGTACTCAGCATTCCATTTAGATTTCATGTCTCATTTCATCATTATTTCTCATATTTGTTAGTATCTTTTTACTAATTCCACTCTCTAAATAGAGTAGGGGTCAAATTTTGCTTTTCTCATAAGTTCTTTAAAATTTCTTTCATTCATAAGGAATTAATTTGCTTTAAGTTTGAAGCAACAGATAATGCTTAGGAAACAAATTCCTACTATAGTCTAATCAATAATTATAATAAGAAGAGGCCCCATGATTTTTTTAATGACTTCATTTAACTGACTGACTTGAAATTAAAACTTTTTTGAGTCAAATGGTGATATTTATTATTTATCAAAATATTTTAACAAATTGAAATGCTAATCATGGTATGCTAAATGTCAATTATTTCACTTTAACAATTGAGCAGTTGTCTTAAGGAATATTGAGTAGCATTGCTGGTACTTACAATATTTCTTCAATTCCTTTAAAATAATTATTTATTCAAATCAATGACTCCATATGCCAACGATTTACAGGGTTTCCAAAATGTACCTGCAGACTAAAGGAATAGTGTCCAACCACGTAAGCCATGGGCTAATGTTAAAGGACTCAAGGAAACTGAGAGTTAATCCAGTTTTTTTTTTTTTGCCTTACTCGGGCCTCTCACTGTTGTGGCCTCTCCCGTTGCGGAGCACAGGCTCCGGACGCTCAGGCTCAGCGGCCACGGCTCACGGG
Organism: Mesoplodon densirostris; assembly: GCF_025265405.1. Classification (NCBI taxonomy): domain Eukaryota; kingdom Metazoa; phylum Chordata; class Mammalia; order Artiodactyla; family Ziphiidae; genus Mesoplodon; species Mesoplodon densirostris. The sequence goes on from NC_082663.1 coordinate 10,082,685, forward strand.
CCCAACCACTCCGCGGCATGTGGGATCTTCCCAGACCGGGGCACAAACCCGTGTCCCCTGCATTGGCAGGCGGACTCTCAACCACTGTGCCACCAGGGAAGCCCTAATCCAGTTATTTTATACAAGCGCTGACCTTGAACTGCCTTTCAGTGTACAGCCGATATTTAGGCTGAGACTGTCACTGCCCCTTGAGGTCTGGAACACAGTGCTTTGGACGTTTTCACTGCACAGTGGTAGGTGGACGCCCCAGGCCCTCGCTGGATATTGCATATTCCAAGAGTCACAGCAGAGCTTCCATCCCTGGCTCTTAAACTTCTGAGTTCCTACTGCCGCATCTCCCGACCGTTGCAGATCACGTCATGAAGCTCAGCCCTTAAGTGACTTTTGCAACAGAAACTCATCCAAGTTCTAACTTCCAGCCTCCCTTACAGGGGCCTGAAGAGGGTGGAGACACACAGAGCCCCAGCTCCTTCTCTGCCACTCGCATCCCACACACCTCTTCCACAGCCCCTCAACCCAAGGGCCCCAAAGATGCTTCTCCCTCGAGAGGGATCATGAGGCCAACAGTGTCTGAAATCATTACCTACGACTTTATTACCATGCCTCTCCTTTCCTCACCCTATATCCTGCCTCACAGCTCTTCCTTTTTAATTAACTCACTCAGCATCCTTCATCACAATAATTCTGAACTGAGAGCCTTACATTAAACAATGCCCCAGACGCCTCCCTGTCTGTCTCTCCTTACCTGGATAAGATAGCTCCATGGCTATTCCACCAAGGCTGAGTTTTAACGTTTATTTATCTGTTGTTGTAAGCCATGAAAAAATAGCCTTAAAAAAATAGGGACAATGGGGCTTCCCTGGTGGCGCAGTGGTTGAGAGTCCGCCTGCCGATGCAGGGGACGCGGGTTCGTGCCCCGGTCCGGGAAGATCCCACGTGCCGCGGAGCGGTTGGGCCCGTGAGCCATGGCCGCTGAGCCTGCGCGTCCAGAGCCTGTGCTCCGCAACTGGAGAAGCCACAACAGAGAGAGGCCCACGTACCACAAAAAAAAAAAAAAAAAAAAAAAATAGGGACCATGAAAGTGTGTGTGGTAACCTCAGGACCATCAGGTACGAATAGGTTTCAAACAGCCAAGCCAGGTTCAGCCGTCTTCTTTCTCCACCAGGCACGTCCTGTGCGCCCCCCTCCCTACCCCCCATCCCCGGTTACCAAACAGTGCAGGGTCAGAACTGTTACGCTGATAGCATGTTTGCTTTTCATCCCAGCAGTGATTCAGGGCATCGGTGGTTTTATTGTCAGATTTCTTCATGGGGTTAATGCCATCAGAGCTGTTCTTCAGGCCCATGATGCATAAAATGGGGTTGTTCAGTGGACGCAGCTACTGGCATTCTGCATTCCATCGGAAGCTGCAGTCGGGGTTTTCAGCCCCCCCACGCCACCCGCCATGTTAGGAACTTGGATGAAATACTACACATCTTGACGATAAACTTGGGAGAGGTCTACACAATCGGGGGGACAGAGATTCCCTCATTAGTACCAGTAGAGGGAACTCACCAGAGAGAATCCTCTGTTGAAGTACCATATTCCAAAAGCCCTTTACTCAGCCAGTTGTTTTGAATTCCAAACTCATTTGTCCATGGAAACGGTGTCACTCAGGATCATTAGTTCCACGTCCCACTCATAATATTACTTTCTTTTTTCAAAACAAACAGCTTTTTATTGATGTATAATGTAGTTGATTTACAATGTTGTGTTAGTTTCAGGTGTACAGCAAAGTGATTCAGTTACACATATATTCTTTTTCAGATACTTTTCCATTACAGGTTATTATGAGAGTGAATATTGTTGCCTATGCCATACACTAGGTCCTTGTTGTTTGTCTATTTTATATACAGTACTGTTAATCCCAAACTCCTAATTTATCCCTCCCCCCTTGCCCCTTTGGGAACCATAAGTTTGTTTTCTATGTCTATGAGTCTATTCCTGTTTTCTAAATGAGTTCATTTGTATCATTTTTTAGATTGACAGTCTCTTGAATAAGTGGTGCTGGGAAAACTGGACAGCTACATGTAAAAGAATGAAATTACAACACTCCCTAACACCATACACAAAACTAAACTCAAAATGGATTAAAGACCTAAATGTAAGACCAGATACTATAAAAATTCCTAGAGGAAAACACAGGCAGAACACTCTTTGACATAAATCATAGTATTACTCGACTCAGTGTCTAAGCACACTCTTTGGACTACACTAAGCAGAAAGTATGACCAGACCTCTAAAATGCTGGCCACAGTTTGAGATTGGGGCGGGCTTCACACTCAGGGAAGAAGAAAGACAGTAGCCCTGCCTTGGATGCCTGAGTCTGACCGCCTCTTGCTCTGGGCCAAAATCTTTGCATCCACTGTATGCCTCATTACTCCTCAAACATACAATCAAAGTGTGGGAGAACAGAAGGAGTAAACACAGGCACAGGAAAGTCAAGTCACTTGGGGATGGATGGAGGCTTAGTTAACTACTAGAGCTGGGGCTCAAACTCATGTCTGTCTATGTGTCTCCAAACTTATAAACTCTGTACATTTGAAAAGTGGAAATCCCCCCTTCCCCAGGTTCTAATTATTTTCACTCATTCATTAGAAAACTATCTTTTCTGAGTACCAGGCTGGGTGCTTCCAATGCAAAGGAGAACAAAGACGTCACTTCTGCATCAATGACACTCCTCGTCTAACGTGAAAGGTCAGATCACATAAAGAACTATGTAAATAAGGCTTCCCTGGTGGCGCAGTGGTTAAGAACCTGCCTGCCAATGCAGGGGACACGGGTTCGAGCCCTGGTCCGGGAAGATCCCACATGCCGTGGAGCAACTAGACCCATGGGCCACAACTACTGAGCCTGCGTTCTAGAGCCAGTGTGCCAAGAGCCCATGCTCGGCAACAAGAGAAGCCACTGTAATGAGAAGCCCACGTGCACCAATGAAGACCCGACACAGCCAAAAATAAATAAATAAAAATTTTCTTTAAAAAAAGGAACTATGTAAATAGAAATTATGATGGGATATGAAGAAAGGGGTAGGGTGTCCCAAGCTTAATGAGGGCAATATTTGGTTCAGTGGACAGTGAAGACCACTTTGGGGGTAACATTTAAGCTGAGATAGGAAGGATAAGTAGATATCTAGGAGGCAAAGAATTATGGGTAGAGTAGAAGGGATGGTGTGTGCAAAGGCCCTGAGGCACAAAAGAGCTTGGTGCCTTTTAGGCAACTAAAAGACCTGCTGGAGGTAGAGAGGGGGGAAGAGTGGTGAGGGGAAAGTGTGCAAAAATAGGCAGGGGTGAGATCAGGAGTATCTCAAAAGGGCAGAAGAATTTTATATTAGAAAATAAAAGATAGGTGACCCATACTAGATCAGGGAGCTGTACATTTTAGACACTGATTTGTATGTGTAAATCACCCATAAATCTAGCATTTTTATGTCAGAAACTACCCATAAATCGAGTGAGAAAAATTAATGACATACTTGTGTAATATTGTAAGAAAATGGTTTTATGATAAATTAGATTATCTTTCAGCAAAGCTGACTTCCTCCCCACCCCACTGTCCTGGAGTAGGCTTCTGTGCCTCACTGACATTAGGTTGGCCAGGTGACTTGATTCAGTCATTGGGATGGAAGAGTATGGAATGTGAGCCTCAGAAGACGTGGTGACCAACCAGAAGAAGGACACGCCCATTCATCCTAGGCCCAGAATGACCACACATCAAGCTGATCTGACCCTGCCTGCAGCTGGGAGGCAAGAGCAGACAGCAACCTGCACGAATCAAGGCTGTCCAGCCAAGAACTGAGAAACTGTGCTTCACAAGTGATGTGCATAACTGTGAGTGTGTAAATAAATGCTTCGCATACAATCTATGGAGCTCTGGGTGGTGCACAATGCGGTTTTGTTGCAGCAATAGTTAACACAAAGTTGTAACATGAAGAATTGCCCTCAGTGTCTGCCCTCCAACACACATACACAGGTGCACTTGCAAACACACACGCTCGCACACAGACACACACATTTGCTTGCTTCTAGACAACAGAAGAAGAAACAGAGAAATAATGTCTAGGAGTCTAGACAGCATATGAAGCACCATCTTTGACTCTACCCTAAATGATGGCTAGTTAGACCATGACTTTGTAATCGAATTAAACCAGGCTGCTACTACTGTCTGCACTGCTCTGGCTTCATTATAAACTCATTATACAGAATATTTCAGATCTTCTGAAAAATTATTTTACTCAAAAAAAAAAAAAAAAGGGAAGGATATCAGTAAAATGCAATGGCAAAAGAGAACTGCTTTGAGCAGCTGCACATACACCATCTCAGTTTCCAGCTTAGGGAAATCTCCGTCTTTTCTAGCACATGTCTTTACAGCCAATAAGATGCTGGCACTTAAAGCTATTACATTGCTCCCTTGTGTATAACTGGGGGATTTTTATATTGCTATAATGCTTCCCACTTCTTATGGGTTTTTTTGAAGTAAGTCTTTTAACAGTGAGGTTTTACTGCACAGACTCCAGGATGACATTGAAAGGCACCTAAAAGAGAGAAAATTGCATTGATATATTTGGCCATTGTGTTAATCGCTGAACCAGTCTAAGATCTAGATGTGATTTTTAAAAAAATGTATCTGATGGCTCTTAAACATTCTCATATCCTAAGAATTTAAATATGCTAAAATACAGATTTCATGAAATATAGAGTCCTTTCCACTATACAGAGAGTTCTTCAAATAGGACAATTAAATTTCTTGTTCTTAGATATATGAGTTGACAGAATTTTAGAGTTGAAATAGGTTTCGGAACTGCTGTAACCTAGTGTATCTCAAATTGTGTGGGTCATGAATGCCTTTCAGGATCTAGTGAAATCTAGATGCCTCCCCAGAAAAAAAATTGTATCAAAACTTGGTATGTACCTACAGGGAGTTCAGACCATTCTGAAGCCCATCTATGGACATCTCATGAGTTCATGGTCTCCAGAATAAGAGCTCTGATCCTGTCCATATTCTAGATGTGAATCATTTTTCCTGTTTTATCCATCTAATTCCCCATTGTCCTGCAGGCTCAGTGGTGGTTAAAAGCCTGGAGAGAGGCCAGACCACTACAGGATTAGTTTGTCAACTTGTTTCTGGTTTATTTCAAACATTCATAAGTATTTAGAGAGAAATTTACTATGCTGTGGTGTATCTGTCACCCAGCTCTCTCTAATTGTCAGCCTCTGGCTACCTGGTTTCATCTATTCCCCCTCCCTCACTTTTTTGGCTGAGGTATTTTAAAAACAAATCCATGGCATCCTACTATTTCATCCAAGAAACCTGCAGTGTGCATCTCTAGATGATGAGGATATACCATTATCCCAATTAGTAGAAATCCCTCCTATCGTCTAATCCCAACTTCATATTAAAATTTCTCATCTTGGGACTTCCCTGGTGGTCCAGTGGGTAAGACTCTGCACTTCCAGTGCAGGGGCCCCGGGGTTCGATCCCTGGCTGGGGAACTAGATCTCACATGCATGCTGCAACTAAGAAGTCTGCATGGCACAACTAAAGATCCTGCGTGCCACAGTGAAGATCCTGCATCCCGCAATTAAGACCTGGTGCAGCTAAATAAATAAATAACGTGACCATATAATATATAAAAAAAAAAATTCTCATCTTGAAGATTTTTTAAACAGTTGGTTTGTTTAAATCAAGATTCTCCAAAATTTGCGCATTTAATTTGCTTGTTATCTCTTAACTCTTTTCTATTTAATAGTCCCTTCCTGAATGTTCTTTTTATTGATTTCTTTTTTTCTTTTTTTTTTTTGCGGTACGCGGGCCTCTCACTGCTGTGGCCTCTCCCGTTGTGGAGCACAGGCTCCGGACACGCAGGCTCAGCGGCCATGGCTCACGGGCCCAGCCGCTCCACGGCATGTGGGATCTTCCCGGACCGGGGCATGAACCCACGTCCCCTGCATTGGCAGGTGGACTCTCAACCACTGTGCCACCAGGGAAGCCCTACTGATTTGTTTTAGAAATAATTTTTATTTTTTTTTCTCGAAGAATCTCCCACATTCCGGGTTTGGCCAATAACTTCCTTGCACTCTCATTGAATTTCTTCCTCCATCCTATGAGGCCCTAAAATCTGGGAATTAGAGACAGGTGATGTTTATTTTTGTCTTTACTCTGTTTAATATAAAAGGGAGTAAGAGTCTATGAGAATCCCTTCACTCAATGGAGAGTAGGATCAATGGAAGACATATTTTTACCTTTCAGTCTGAACTTCCCTCTGGTCTTTTAAAATACGTGTTTTCATCATTTTACTGATTCATTACTCTTCTAAGGAACAGGCCTTTCCTGATAAAGCAACTATCTTTTTCCTGCATGTGATCTGTTTGAAGAGCAGATGGGCTGTAATGAAGTGTATTCCACATCTTGCCCTGGGACAATATGCATGGAAGCATCTGGCACAGTCCCCCTAAAAATGGCCAGGTCTTCAATGTTGGCTGAAGTTGAACTGAAAGAAATCTCATCAATTACTCCCAATAACTCTATCTCAGTTATTAAAATAAATAATCAGTTTCTGGATTAAGGAAAACAACTCATCACAACATAAACCAAGATTCTCTGTATTGACAGTGGAATAAGAATACCCTTCCCATTCTTGGTCACACATGATGTCAACTTCTCCAGAATTGCGTGCTTATCTGGTACCAAAAACTGATAAACCAAACAGTAAAAAAAAAATACCCAGTGAAAAGGCTGAATACTCAATACAGCTTAGGAAGGCAAAAAAAGTATCTTAGTTGGTTCACATCATACAGTCACAGGAAAAATGAATCCTCCACGTACTCATCGCCAGTCTGTGACCCCACATACCACCCAGCTTCATCCTCCAGTAGCTACTGATACACATTCTAACATAGATATTGAACACCAGGCTGTGAAGTGTGCAATGTTAAATGCATCTCAAAGTCGGTTATGATCTTATCTGAAGAACATAAACAGAATTGATTTTTTTGTACTCTCTCAGGTAGACTTCAAATCTGCTACTCAGAGAAAACTAAGGATTATTATTAGAACTGATATAGACAAAGCCTAATGAACCCTGATGTGAGGGCTGCATTTGGAAGAACATAAGCATGTCAGCCGTCAGCTCCGCTTCATGTGCAATCACTCAACAACTGCCTTGGAATATCTCTCTTACTGAATTTTCTTGTTGTGTAACTTTATGTGCTTCTCAAGCGTATTTCAAAACTCCTTAAAAGAAGAGATGACTCTGGCTTAGTCACTGAAGGAAGGCGGGTTATCTGACTGTTCATTCTTTCATTAGACAACTTGTTAAAACACTATGCTTACAAGCTTAGCCAACATGACAGAACAGGATAAAAAGTCATAGTTCTTGTCCTCAACAGACTTACTTCTTTGCATCCCTCTTGAACCCATTCCTGGGAACAAAGGAGAAGCCCTACAGTTTTCTGTGCTCCAAGAAGGCAGAAGCCTCCATGATGGACTCTTTCCAGGTAAGAGCCCCACTGTCCCAGGAGAATGGCACTCTAGAATCTGTGCTCCTGGTCAACATAGAGTGACTGTCAGACCTCTCACCTGACCAAAGACCATCCAAGCAGAAACTACTGAAGCCCTGCCTCTCAACACTGAAATGGCCTTATACCGCAATTTGAAAGTCACCACTACACTCATAGGTTCAACAAATGTTTATTATGCAACTACTATGTGCTGTGCATTTTTTTTTAGGTGCTGGTCACATGGTGCTGAACGAACTGATACCTTTCTTCAAAGAAAATAAACTCAAGAAGTCTTGTTGGGGGGACTAAATCCTACACAACCCATAATACACAACTAGCTCTAGCTGATGGTTGCTCTGAGTTGGGAGATGGAAGACTGGTCAAGGGATTTAGTATCAGCCTTGCTGGTTGTGGGATCTAAGCAGTGGCTGGGCTAATTTTCTTAGCGTCTGTAGGAAGTGGTGGAGACCATACACGGCTGTGAATTACTTATAAAGCAAAAACGTATGATATAGAAATTACATGTGTATACAACAAGACTCAATTTTTTTTTGTTTACTTTTTTATTGAAGTACAGTTGATTTACAATGTTGTGCTATTTTCAGGTGTACAGCACAGTGATTCAGTTATATATCCATATCTGTATCTATATCTACATCTACATCTATATATTCTTTTTCAGATTCTTTTCCCTTATAGGTTATTACAAAATATTGAGTATAGTTCCCTGTGCTATACAGTAGGTCCTTGTTCGTTATCTATTTTATATATAGTAGTGTGGGGCTTCCCTGGTGGCACAGTGGTTAAGAATCCACCTGCCAATGCAGGGGACATGGGTTCGAGCCCTGGTTCGGGAAGATCCCACATGCCATGGAGCAACTAAGCCCATGAGCCACAACTACTGAGCCCACGCTCTAGAGCCCATGAGCCACAACTACTGAAGCTTGCACACCTAGAGCCCATGCTCTGCAACAAGAGAAGCCACCGCAATGAGAAGCCCACGCACCGCAACAAAGAAAGCTGCCCCCGCTCGCCGCAACTAGAGAAAGCCCGTGTGCAGCAACGAAGACCCAGCACAGCCAAAAATAAAATAAATAAATATATATAGTAGTGTGTATATGTTAACTCCAAACTCCTAATTTATCCCTCCCTTACCCCCTTTCCTCTTTGGCAAACATAAGTTTGTTTTCTATGTCTGTGGGTCTATTTCTGCTTTGTAAATAAGTTCATTTGTATCATTTTTTTAGATTCCACAGGTAAGCAATATCATATGATATTTGTTTTTCTCTGGCTTACTTCACTCATTATGAGAATCTCTAGGTCCATCCATATTCCTGCAAATGGCATTATTTCATTCTTTTTTTATGGCTGAGTAATATTCCATTGTATATATGTACCACATCTTCTTTATCCATTCATCTGTCCATGGACATTTAGGTTGCTCCATGTCTTGGCTACTGTGAATAGTGCTGCAAGAGACTCTTAAAAAAAAAATTCCTTTGCCTATCCCCATTCTTATTATCCTTACATTGATTACTTAGATCATAATTTTAGAAGTCTTTTGGTCACGACTAATCATAAAAGTGAGATAATTTCAGTAATTAAAATGCCCAGTCTCTTGTAAGAGTCAAAATTCCAAAATATATATATGGTTTAATCAAGAGTCTTCCCAGGTAGGGCGTGGTTCAGTTGGGAAGTCTCTGGTCGTACAGTCAAGGGTGTGGGACTTTTCACTGACCCCCTTGCCTTGCATTCCTTTTTCTTCACACCCAAGCTTGCTGTCCAGGGTTTCCCACTTCTGCAGGGGTCACCGTGGGTGAGAGTGAGTGCTGAGGGTGGGAGAGTCTGATGGCAGGAGCAGGTCGTGGCCCAGCCTTGATGCTCTGGAGCTCTTTGTGGGAGAGATGTTCAACAGTGAACATCTGAAGACCACTGCCTGGGCACTGGATGTGGGCAGTAGCTCTCCACTGTTCCTTTGCTAAGACCCACCCCAAGCCCTGTGTGAGCACCTGAGGGTGCCTCTGCAGCCTTCTTTGCTGAAGTTTCGTGCTCCTGGTAGGTCTCTTGAGTGGGCTTCTTTCCCAATGACCCAGCAAGGCACCCACCCCAGAGTCCACATCTGGCTTTCGCCCTACAGTCCAAAGGGCCATCTTCTCTCGTGTGGCCTTGCACTCTGCTGCTGTGGGCCACTCCAGCCAGTTTCCTGCCTGGAGGCTGGGCAGGCCTGAATCAGAGTATAAAACATTTCTATAAAAGAGAGTTGATGCATTTCTAAGAAAATTTCTATAAAAGAGAGTTGATGCTTCTAAGAAAACTAGGTTGAATGTTCTGGAAAGGCATTATCAAAAATTATTGAACAACTTAGGAGAAAAAAATGGACAAAGAGGGAAAGAACCATAAAATTAAAAAATCCGTCAAGAAAGTCTCTGTATTCAAATTGTTTCACAAGTAACTCTAAGTCCGCTTCTCTTTAAAGATACCAGAACTGGAAGGGGCAGGACTGTAGTATTAGGGGTGCAGTTTGTACCGAATGGATGGTGAGGTAATGCAAGCAGCAGGCCCCCATGCAAAGAAAAGGCCCAACTCCTAAGCCAAAAGTTAGTGAAGAAATACACATTTACAAGGTTTATGTCAAAAAAAATACCCAATGTACACATGTATCATATTTATGATTCTCTGCTTGAACCAGGTTTTTCAATTGCCTGACCCTCTCCCCACCACTGCTGACTTGGTGAACATGGAGAGCTTCCATTCTGCCCTGTCGTCTCCTTTCCTCAGGTTGTAGAATCAGGAGACAAAAGGAAAACCCAAAAAAATCTGAGGCAGAAAACAAAAACAAAACCTCTTCTCATTTTGGTTCTCCCTTAAGCTATCCTCCCCTATTTGTTTTTTCTTTCAAGTCCCAATTCTATTAGTCTACTTATATCTCCAATTTTGCACTTCATAATTCCTCAGAAAGTCATACAGGCTGGTTTCCATGAAGGGAATTCATTACCCCCAAAGTAAGCTCCTCAGTCTCCTTGCATCGAGTTACTTCCTGGAGCAATGACACGGGTGCCCACCCTGGTTCCTGTGCTATTGGGTTGGGTTTTCTTCCTCTTTCTCTGACTACTTATTTTTCCTCTTCTTCCATGGTGCCTTCATGGGCACAACCAAGGTCCTCTGTTTCAGCTTATTCTCTTCCCCTTGCTCACAACTCCTTGTTATTTCAACTCACACTTCTAGGGTGTTGCCAACAGTGTCCGGGTGCCCACAGCTGAGAGCACTGCACTTTGCCTCTGGCAGGGACTCAGTAAAGTCCATGAATAAATGGCTAACTTCCACTGTCAGCCTTGACTTCTCCCCAGACTTCAAATCCACATACTCAGGAGCTATCACTGGGCAGTGGCCAACAGGGACAGTTGCTTAATTAAGACTCTTTTCCTTTATCTGGGCTACAGAAGTTATAATAAAATATCACTGATGATAATAAGATGACAAACATTATATTGTAAATGGTATGAGGCATGTCAAGGACTTACAAAGTGCTGGGAACATAGCTAGCCCTCCACAAAGAGCAGCTCTGTTAACTGCTTGTTAGATAGAACCTCACGGATGTCACCTCAAATCTGTCCAAAGCTTAACCTATTTCCTTAAACTCAAAAAGTGTTTCTCTTCCTCTGTGCCCTGCTTCAGTAACTGAATTAGCACAGCTTTAATCACTGAGACTAGTAATCAATTTCTGAGTCATTTTCTACTTCTTTCTCAAGCCTCACATCCAATAAATTGCCAAATCCCACCCATGCCCCCAACCTCCCCCAAAATCTAAAAATTAAATCTTAAAGCTGAGCTGTGTTCCTCTTTATGTTCCCACAGTCACTGACCTACTTTGGGCCCTCGTCACCTTTCATCTAGACCCTGCAGGAGGCCCCTTACTGGGTTACTGTACAATGGACTCCCTTGTAGAGTACTAGCCCATAATAGTTTCACTTGGCTTCGAAAACACCCTTATACGGTTGCCAGTAATGTCCCTATGTAATACTGTTTTAAACGGCTCAGAAACTTTCAATGGCTCTTTACCACCTGAGGAATCAATTCAGGTGATTCTAAGCAATGAATAGCCTGATCTCAAGCCACCTTGCCAACCTCCTCTCCCAGGTGCAGGCAGGCAGGCACCTGTGATTCCCTGCACGTGGCACTTTCTCGGATTTCCAGTCTTCTAATCATTGTACACCCTTGTGCAGAAGAAACTTTGTTTCCATTGCAGACCATAAAAGACCTACCTGTATTTCAAAGCCCATCACTTTCCTGATGTTCTCCTAAATAAACTCTCTTTGGAATTAAAGAATTAATTCCTTCTCCATCTATCTGTGCTACTTCCTCAAAACTGTCATAAACCATGCATTTTTCCATGTTTAATAATAATCTATACACTTGCATACATTATATACAAATATATTTTGACACATACATATATGTTATAGACTAATAGACTACATGCTCATTGAGGATTTTACTTATCTTAATTTTACTAACAGAGCAGTGGATGGATTCAAAAATGAATGAATGGGGCTTTCCTGGTGGTGCAGTAGTTGAGAGTCCGCCTGCTGATACAGGGGACGCGGGTTCGTGCCCCAGTCCGGGAAGATCCCACATGCCGCGGAGCAGCTGGGCCCGTGAGCCATGGCCACTGAGCCTGCGCGTCCGGAGCCTGTGCTCCACAATGGGACAGGCCACAACAGTGAGAGGCCTGCATACCAAAAAAAAAAAAAAAAAAAAAAAAATGAATGAATGTATGAATATATTCTATGCTATATATATCTACCTGTGAGTTATGGCATTTTGAAATGTGTTATAAAATATATGGCAGGAAACACTTTTTTTCCAGATTATATAAAATAAATCCCCAAAGTTGTTAGTCAACACTGGCTTATATGTTATCTATTATAAATTTATTACAATCTAAAAAGACTTTTTGGCTGAACAATGAAGATCAGACTTCAAATCAGATGGACTTAGGCTCACTTTGTGCTACATTTTTCACATATTCCTATTACAGGGGGCAGAAGTCCTATAAAATACCCTGGTGCCTTCTAGATGCCTCCATCTCTCTACTTTGAGCATCCATTGTCTTATGACTTCCAGTCCTGGTGGGTTTCTGACAGTTTCTTCCTCTCTGTGCAAGACCTCCAGGTACACAGTCTGGGGATGACCCACCTGGCACTTTTATTTGACTATTCCTTTAAATTCCTTTACAGATATTCCTTTAGATGTATCTGGCCCCTTGCCTCCACATGCTACACTCCTAGGACAAGCAAACTGTGCCAACCCAAACTTCCAGAGACCAAATTCTCTGCTGGAACTTGGTACCCTTTCCTTAACAGATGCCTGGAGTCTATTAAACTGATAGAAGTCTCTGGTGAGAGACCCAATTCCTGGGTGTTAGGGAATGATCTCCCATTTGTATATAATAAGGGACAATTCAACAGAAAGCCCCTTTGAGAAGAAAAGAAGGCAAAAGCCCTGAAGAAAAGAAGTATCAGAAGTCTCACTGAAAAGAGATCCCTGCAGAAGAATGTAACTATAATTTGTGTCCATAGTTCAGGAAACATTCAATTACCTTATTAGATAATAGGGATATGTACAATGTTTAGGTTCTCCACTTCTACCCATTCTCTTTATGCATGCCATCGTACCATGAGGTCAGCCTGGATAACTTCTACCTTTCAACACACACTTTAGACAACAGTCTTCCAAGGGCCATCTCCTACCTTGATGCTCCTCTCAGTGTGCTTTACTTCACACCTTTATTTTAATATCTATCACCTCATTATGCATTAAACATATGACTCCCTCCACCACTAGGAAATCTGAGTGCTTAGAGGATAGAAACTATTTTTTTAATTAAATATCTTCTACTGCTATTCAGATCCCCAACCAGAGTCATCAGCCCTTAAATGTTGGTGGAAGGAACAAACCTGAAAGAATCAAGGCTTTCATTCCATCTAAATGACAACACTCCAAGTTGGAAAATAAGTTCTTATCCTTTATCCTGATAATTGTTCCAGAACCCCCAAGTGGCTCATGCATATTTGGGGAACAAGTTAGATGCCTTTGGAAGATGCAGTCATTTTCCTGCCATGGCGGTGTAATATCCTCAGCTAATTATGATGTTCTGGTTCCACGATAATGGGGGTTCTGTTGGGGAAAAGGATCTCAGAATTTTTGAAGCTGAAATGGTGCTCCTTCAACTACTGCAGATTCTGAATTTGATAATATGCCAAATGGAATTCAGCTTTGCGGTACCCTTCTCTCCTTGGGTGGGATACTGCTTTAGGGAGCCCTTTCAGGCACCCAGATGGCAGACAAATGTAAACCCAGCACGTGCTTCAGCCCGAGACTTTAAGTGTTGCTTAGTAATATAAATTGGGAGTATTTTTAGCTGGATTATGCCTATGAAGAGGAAGAAAGTGCTCAGTGCCTGTGTTTGAGACATGTTCATACTTCCTCTACACAGTTCTCAGAAAATCTGGGGTAGGGGGTGGGGAGTGGGTATCAGGGCTGGTCTGATCCTCTCTTAAACTCCCGTTAAAGAAAAAACCAGGGCTTCCCTGGTGGCGCAGTGGTTGAGAGTCCGCCTGCCGATGCAGGGGACACGGGTTCGTGCCCCGGTCGGGGAGGATCCCACATGCCACGGAGAGGCTGGGCCCGTGAGCCATGGCCGCTGAGCCTGTGCTTCTGGAGCCTGTGCACTGCAACGGGAGAGGCCACAGCAGTGAGAGGCCCGCGTACCGCAAAAAAAAAAAAAAAAAGAAAGAAAAAGAAAGAAAAAAACAATGACTAGAAATCAGACGGAGTTTGGCCCCATATAACTTGGATTCTATTGTTGGAGCCTCATGCTGTTAAGATGAGGGCAGCCCAGTCTTACTGCTGTGTATTGTGACGGTCTCTGCAACGGACTAAACTGTGTGTCCCCAAGCCCCCCACCCTGCCCCGCCCCATCCCATATTCGTATGTTGAAATTCTAACCTTCTAGCCTGATGCTCTCAGGAGATGGGGCCTTGGGAGGTGGCCAGGTCATGAGGGTGAAGCCCCAAGATGGGATCAGTCCCTTTTAGGGACCCCGGGGAGCTCTGTCAGCCACTCTCTGCCATATGAGGACACAGTGAGAAAGCAGATCTGCCACCAAGAAGGAGGGAGCTCACCAGAAGCCCCTCCATGCTGGCACCCTGATCTCAGACTTCAGCCTCTGGAACTGTGAGAAAGAAATTGCTGTTGTTTTAGTAGCCTCCTAGTCTGTGAAACTTGGTTAGAGCAGCTCGAATGGACTAAGACAGTCTTATGCAGGCTACAGGGTCCACCTTGCAGAGGTGGGCAGGGGATTCTGCTCCGAGCATCTCCATCTTCCAGGAGCTGGGCTTCTGAGTGGGGAAGGGATCCTCTCCCTCAGTGGCACAGGGTGGTGAAATGTAATGTAAATGTAATATAATGTAATAATGTAATGTAAGAAATGTAATATAAAAAATTCTTCCAGGATGTAGCTCAATTGCCAAGTCGTCATTTAAATGACAAAACAGGTAATATTGATGTTAGAACTGAAGGGAATCACTAGGAATATCATTAAGTCAGGGTGACTTTAATATGATATTAACGTGATTTGACTTTAATGTAGGTATCATCGATATCTTTTGATTTTTTGAGAGCCAAAAACCAATCAACTGCTTTAAAATGCACGAGTACCATGAAGATCAAATAACTAAGTGTTAATAAAAAAGACTGCATTTCCAGTAACTCTAAAGTCTGGCATTCTTTTGGTTTCCCTAAGGGATTGCATCAGTGAACAGGTTTGAGTTTTATTGGCTAAAGGGAACAACTGTCTGTAAATACAGGCATTTTGACTTATAAAAGGTACTTGTAATATAGAGGGAGGATGCCAGAAATTACAGACATTGTGGAACTATAAAAAAAAAAAAACTATTTAAAAAAGCATCCCATAGGATGTCCTATGACACTGATCTACTTGGAAACAGCTTTATATTTGCTCTGATTCTCCCATCCAGTAATAGACTTGGGGGGTGCGGGGAGGAAAAGAAAGTAAATAATGGAAAAAAGTAAGAAAAGTATGGGAGGGGGACTTCCCTGGTGGCGCCGTGGTTTATAATCTTCCTGCCAGTGGAGGGCACACAGTTTCGAGCTCTGGTCTGGGAAGATCCCACATGCCATGGAGCAACTGAGCCCGTGCGCCACAACTACTGAGCCCACGTGCCACAACTACAGAGCCCGTGTGCCACAACTACTGAAGCCCGCATGCCTAGAGCCCGTGCTCTGCAACAAAGAGAAGCCACCGCAGTGAGAAGTCCGCACAATGCAACGAAGAGTAGCCCCCACTCGCCGCAACTAGAGAAAGCCCACGTGCAGCAAAGACCCAACGCAGCCAAAAATAAATAAATAAATGAATAAGTCAATTAAAAAAGGAAAAAAATAAGTATGAGGAGGGCGGTAGAGAGTGAATCATGTAAGAGAGCTTGAAACTAGGAGAATATTTATAATTATAAATATAAATTGACCAGTAGAGAAAAGGGCCACAAAGAGTTCCAAAGGAAAATAAATAAGAGATGAGTGTTTGGTTTATTTACTTTTTTAAAAAGGTACAACTCATAAAATCTCTGAAGTAGGAAAAATCTTGAGAGTCCATGTAGTAGCCCCTTTCCCTTTCTTAAGGCAGAAATGCATTTACATTATAGCACAGACATGGCTGTTCCAAACAGGGTTTACTGGGGAGTGTGTTTAAATTTCTCACCTTCTCTAGAGAGGGTTCCCCTCCTTAGGAAGACAGAAATGCTTGTTGTAACTTTCAGGAACAGAATCAAATCTTTATAAGGTACAAAAATGACAATTTTTTTTTAAAGTCCTGCATTTTGCACTCAGACCAAAACCCCTGCTACTTAAAGTGTGGCCTTTGATCCTGGCAATATGGGAGTCAGCTAAGAGCTTGTTAAAAATGCTGATTCTCAGGCTCCATCAGCAAGCTACCCTGTCTGAATCTGCATTTAGCAAGACACTCGACTCCTATGATCAGTAGTTTCAGATGCACTAGTCTAAATAACTGTTATGAGAGATAAACTGAGTTTGTTTAGGTGGGTATCATTTATGACTATGACAACTTTACCTCGTAGTTATGTTTATATAATTTGAACGGCCCTAATTCCAACTTTTCTTTTATTAGTTATTACTAAGACTCTCTCTAATTGTACATATTTGTGAGTGGCATTAAAAATTATGTAAGAAACTGAATTCAAAGTAATGAAAAAGTAAATAGACTCACATTAAAATGCATTTACATAGAAATTCTGCCTCTAGCTTTCATCATCATTTCATGAAAGGGGAACATGTAGCAGAGTTTCTATATGGTAAACAAGAAACTCATACTGCAGTACTGTGTCCAAGAATTTGAACTTTAGGATAATAAGGCCTTGCACAGTAAAAGCCCTGCGGCATTTCACGTTGTCTTGCTGAGAGCTGACTGCAGTTATTCTTTAAAGCAGAGGTTCCCAACCTTTTTGGCACCAGGGACCAGTTTCGTAGAAGACAATTTTTCCACAGACGGTGAGGCGGGGGGATGGTTCGCACGGTAATGGGGGGGGACGGTTCAGGAGGTAATGGGGGGACGGTTCAGGTGGTAATGGGGGGATGGTTCAGGCAATAATGGGGATGGTTCAGGAGATGATGGGGGGATGGTTCGGGAGATAACGGAGGCATGGTTCAGGAGGTAACGGGGGATGGTTCAGGAGGTAATGGGGGATGGCCCAGGAGATAATGGGGGATGGTTCAGGAGGTAATGGGGGGATGGTTCAGGCGGTAGTGGCCGATGGGTTAGGCGGTAACGCGATCTATGGGAAGCGGTGGGGAGCTGCAGATGAAGCTTTGCTCGCTTGCCCGCCGCTCACCTCCTGCTGTGTGGCCAGTTTCTAATAGCGGTCTGTGGCCCGGGGGTTGGGAACCCCTGGTTTAAAGGAATCATTACTCTCAGCATTTCTATCATGTTTTCTCAGAAAATGTTAAAGGCCATTTCACTTTCCTAAGAAAAAATTACCTAACATTTAATGAGTCAGAGACATATCATTTTATTTGGTTTCTGTCTGCAGTAGGCAAAGATCAGAACCAAAGTTTTAACCCAGGATGTGTTTGGGAGTTAGAATAACTGATCCAGAGCTATGGTTTTGGGGAAAGTTAGCGATGGCAGGAATCTTACATTAGTACCGAGATGGTTTCAAGGAGGAAGGTAAATGATGGAGGCAACCTTAGACAGTGGGGAGACAAGGAGCCTGAACTTCAAGGATTTCCCATTCCATTTGGCTTTCCCCAAATTTAGAGGGTGATGAACAAGCCCATCGGGGGACATTCGGTAGATGGACTGTCTAATTTCGAGAAATGTAGTGAAAGTTTCCATCTTGTCTCAAATAATTATTTCACCTTTCATTTTTCTCCTGCCCATTAATTTCCCTTTTATATGCCAAGCACTGAGCTTGAGCTGAAAACTTGAGATAAAAAGACATCCTAAGAGATTTTCCCCCATTTTGAATCCTGGTGTCCCACAGGCTTCTGTCCTTGGTTACCTTTACTCTTATTTATATAGTTTTCCTGAGGGTATCACAAACCACCTTCTAACACTCAGCTTTTTATTCAAGATTTCACATCTCCTCTGAGGTCCAGATTCATATTTCTGATTGCCCTTGGATGTTACCAAATAATTTTTTTTGAAATCAGCTCAAAATCATCAGGATAAATCTACTTGCATTCTCCTAAAGCAGATTTTCTTTCCGAATTCAGTTTTCATTTAATAGGGCAATAGCACTTTCATCCATTCAAACATAAACACTGAGGTTTCTTGGATTTATCTCACCTCTCACTCATTCCCCAACGAGGGCCGGCTGCGTGGGCACACGAGCTGGGCAGTCAAATAGGATCCTGCACTCAGAAGAACTCTGTGCTTGGTTTAATGCTCTGCTGTTGCTATCTCAAAATTCTTAATAATTTTTGAACAACAAGCTCCACATTTCATTGTGAATTGGGCCCTGAGAATTACATGACTGGCCGTGTCCCCAAACCCTATAAATTCTCTCCTTAGTCCTGCCTCTCTATAATCGGTCCCTACATGATGCTGTTGGAATTATTTTCCTAAATCAAATCTAGGCACTTCTCACCTCCATTATTTTTGTTTTTAAAGACTAAAGTTCTGCTATCAATTTCCCAAAGAGTAAAGTTAAAACAACTGTCTTTGGGCCTTGAGTGCAATTAATTCACCAGTGTAAATTCCCAAGCATTTTTACCTCTACCTACCTACAGGGGGCATCCCGTCTGGCTTTCATGTGTTTGTGTCAATATCACATGGACTTGAAGTCACTTCCTCCTTTCTATATTTGACAACTCTACACATCCTTCAAGATTCAATTTTACTAATGAAGTATATGGCTCTTCATTGCTTTTCATCACTCTCTCTGGGTAGGGTCCCTCACCTTGGGTCAACTGTACTGCAGGGGAAGTGATTACCAGTTGATTTACCTAGGGCTCCGGGGCAATGAGGAATGACTTTCTTCCAGCCCATGGTTTCTTCCAGCAGCGTGGCTGATGACAAGAATAGGTGAGGAAACTCAGGCAGATAATTAATTACCTTGGCTTTAACCAAAGTCAGAGGGAGAAAAAAACATATGCTCCTAAACCACAGCTTCTCTCCAGGGCATCGGTTCAAGCTAGTGTTTTCATACAAATCCCAAATCCTTCCTTTCTTGACTTCATTCCTTCTCTGTGGTACAAAACTCTCCCAATGCTTCTTTCCAGATCTTCCTGAAGATGGCACTAACTCACCCACTTGAAATCATGGCCTACTTCATTTCATGGCTGTTTTCCTAGCTCTGTGCATGACTTGACTCACCTCACCCCTTCCAGGGGCTGCAGGACTGTCCATAGTCCCAAATTCCCTCTCCTTCTTTTCCATTTCTCTCTGTAAGGAATAAAGGACCTGAACTCATGCCCCTGAATGCGTGACCTCACACCATGCTTGTTCTACAAACTAGTCCCAACTAACAATGAACAGTGAAATCCTTGACAGCAAGGGCCATGTCTGATATTTCTTGATCTTTTCACATCTATTTCATAAGATAGGCTGTAAAATGTTTGGTCAATGGAATGGAGAAAGGATTAACCTTGTTAATCCTTATGTTCCTGTAAGAATAGAAACTTAACTTCACTCAACTTTTCTGTACCTCACCATTTCACTTTAAAAACTATGATTTTCACTATTACATTAAAAAACACCTCTATTAGAGATAAAAACAGAAGATGGGTGAAAATGTGTAACTGAAGATCACTAAATACATATAAATGATTGAATTTTTTTTTTTTGCAATTCAGTCCTATAGTTTAAAAAATCTCTTCAAATATGTCTTAATTTCCAAAATAGCCTAACTATAAGTAGAACCGTTTATTTAATAGACATTTATTAAGTCCATACTAACTATTGTGCTTAGTCGAGAAACATATAACTCAATAATCTAAAAAGGAAGAGAGATATATTTACAAATACATCATAAGATAATAGAAGGTAGGTATAAGTATCAAATGCCCTAAAGACAAGCATGACTTTGACCTAGCAATTCCATTTCCATGTATTTATAATAAAGAAATAATTTAAGAAGTGAACCAGTATTCAGTAATAATCATCTTGACCGATATACTAAAATATTTGAGATAAAACCTACTACCTGGCTATACATGAAAGATAATTCAGCCTTTAAAAATGATGTTGTATAAATTTGACTTGTTTTGGAAAGAAGTTAGTTATGTTCTTTCCCTGATGGCTGGCTGTATTCACATGATGGATATTGTGTTACTAACATGTTTAAGAATATGAATGTAAAACAAATATTTAAAAATTGTTTTCTCTATATATAATTGCTAACACATTTCAAGGATGACCAGCTTCAAGATTATTTTATTGTGCCCTTTAAACTCTCTACAAAATAAATTTTTTTCTTGTCTTTAAATGTCAAAGTGTGACCTCAGAAAGCAACACTGCATGAATGTGCAGTGACAGTTATGCACAGGAGTTGGCATTTTAGGCATATGCACAGGAAATACTAAAACAAACCTCTAAGGTACCCATTTGCTTAGACTCTGACCTCACTTCTACATAAGATGCAAACACGTATCCGTGCACGCACATACAGGCACACACACCTCAAAAAATCATACGCAATGATATTCCTATAGAATACATTCAAATACTTTTTGTGTTGCAGTAATGAAAAGAATGTATTCTAATGTTTGCGTCACATAATAAGAATGTGAAACCAATCAAGTTTCCTTAAAATAAGGCAAGCACCCAAATAAACACACAAGCAAAAACATGCATCTCATTAATTCACACCAACAAAATCAATTCTTTTACAAAAGAGGATGCTTTTCTTTGGTAGAGCATTGTGGTCAGCACACTCTGAAAGTGTATTTTCTCAGCATGGATAATATTGTGTGTTTTTCCTCAAATATTAGTCAATTTCTTTTCCTCATATAATAAAAATGATATTGGAAGGTTAATGATGTGAAACCCTGCAGGAAAAACGAAGCTACTATCCTCTTTCTGCTGACAAGATCATAGTAATGCAACGCGAAAAAATGAGAAAAGAGATCAAGAGTCTCAGACGGAGGGCTTCCCTGGTGGCATAGTGGTTAAGGATCCACCTGCCAATGCAGGGGACACAGGTTTGAGCCCTGGTTTGGGAAGATCCCACATGCTGCGGAGCAACTAACCCCATGCGCCACAACTACTGAGCCTGCGCTCTAGAGCCCGTGAGCCACAACTACTGAATGTGTGTGCCACAGCTACTGAAGCCCGTGCACCTAGAGCCCGTGCTCCGCAACAAGAGAAGCCACCGTAATAAGAAGCCCACGCACCACAATGAAGAGTAGCCTCAGCTCGCCAAAACTAGAGAAAGCCTGCACACAGCAACAAAGACCCAATGCAGCCAAAAATAAAAATAAGTAAATAATTTGCTTAAAAAAAAAAAAAGAGTCTCAGATGGAAATTCAGTTTATGACATATTTTTACCAGAGCAGGGGCTCCACTTTACTAGATAGCATATAGACATACATATAGGTATTTAATTCATGTTTAAGAGGATTCAAGATGTTATAACCAAGGGGCAAACTAGGTTGAGTTATACCATATTCTATACCAATATATCTTTGAATTCTTTTGTATTGGTAATCCCAGACGTAAGTGAAACACAAATATGTGATTACACAATCTTCAAAATACAGTGTCTTTTTATGTACATAGCAAGCACCACATTGGGCTTTAAAATAACACTCATGTTTGAATTTCAGCAGAAGTGCATGTGTTAATTACAGGAAAATCTGAATATTCAAAGATACAGCTTTCTGCTAAAAAGCCCTAAAATAGCTATAGAGTCAATGATAAAAATCTTTTAGTAAATAGAAAACTTGTTAATAGTTCCACTCAGGTCAAAAATATTTACTTAACTTATTAAGTACAATAGTTTCATTTTTATTAAACAAGAAAGGGAACAAGAGTTTCTGAATTCTCAGAGTCACCACCAATACACCTTATTACAAGTTACATCTTAAAACAAACCATAACCCCTAAAACCAAGAACAAGAAAAGGATGTTCACTGCAGCCACTTCTACTCAACATGCTAATAGCAGTCCTGGACAGGTTAATTAGTCAAGAAAAAGAAATAAGAGGCACTTAGATTGGAAAGGAAGAAATAAGACTATCTCTGTTCACAAATGATATGATCTTACCTAAAGAAAATCCTAAGAATCCAGAAAACAACTTTTAGAACTGATAATTAAGTTCAACAAGGTTGTAGGACATGAGATCAATATACAAAAATTCATTTGCTTCTCTACACAATGGGTGATCTGAAGGTGAAATTAAGAACAAAATTCCACTTACAGTAGCATCAGAAAGAAAATATTTAGGAATAAATTTAGCAAAATAAGTGCAAAACCTACATTGTGAAAAAAATTTTTTAGTGTTGAAAGAAATCAAAGAAGATCTAAATAAATGTAGAGACATTCCATGTTCACAGATTGGAAATTATAATATTAGTAAGATGGCAATACTCTCCAAATTAACCTACAGATTCAACAAAATCTCTATCAAGATCTCAGCTGCTTTTTTTTTTTCCTTGCAGAAATTAACAAGCTGGTCTTAAAATTCATATGAAGATGCAAGGGCACGGAGTAGCCAAACAAACTTTAAAAAGAAGAACAAATATGGAGAACTCATATTGCCCAGTTTCAAAACTGGGAAAGTCTACAGTAAACATGACAGTGATATACTGACATAATGGTAGATGTGTAAATCAATGGAATAAAGTTGAGAATCCAGAAACAAATCCTTAGATTTACAGTCAACTGATTTCTTCAATGATGACAAGAGAATTTAATGGAAAAATGATAGTATTTTCAACAAATAGATAGCCACATGCAAAAGAAGGAAATTGGAGCTCTAACCTTACAACGTATACTAAAATTAACTCAAAATAGATCACAGACCTACATGTAAACATTAAAACTATAAAACTCTTAGAAGAAAATGCAGGGATAAATCCTCATGACTTTGGAGTAGGCAATGGTTTTCTTGGATATGACAAAAAAAAGTAAGCAACAAAAAATAAAACTAGATAAATTGGACTGCATCAAAATTAAAAATATTTGTGCTTCAAAGGACACCGTTAAGAAATTGAAATGAAAAACCACAGAATCTTAGGAAACATTTGCAACTCAACAATATGAAGAAACACCAATTTAAAAATGAGCACAGGATCCGAGCAGACATTTCTACAGAGAAGATATAAAAACGGCCAATAAGTAAATGAAAAGTTCCTCAATATTGTTAGTCATTTGGGACAATACAAGTCAAAACCACAATGAAATACCACTTCACACCTACTAGAATGCTAAAATGAAATAAAAAGATAGATGTTATCACCTCACACCGGTCAGAATGGCCATCATCAAAAAGTCTACAAACAATAAATGCTGGAGAGGGTGTGGAGAAAAGGGAACCCTCCTAACTGTTGATGGGAATGCAAACTGGTATAGCCACTATGGAGAACAGTATGGAGGTTCCTTAAAAAACTGAAAATAGAGCTACCATGTGATCCAGCAATCCCACCCCTGGGCATTTACCCAGAGAAAACCATAAGTCGAACAGATACATGCACCCCAATGTTCATTGCAGCACTATTCACAATAGCCAGGACATGGAAGCAACCTAAATGTCCATCAACAGAGAAATGTATATATGTGGTACATATATACAATGGAATATTACTCAGCCATAAAAGAGAACAAAATAATGCCATTTGCAGCAACATGGATGGACCTAGAGATTCTCATACTGAGTGAAGTAAGTCACACAGAAAGACAAATATCATATGATATTGCTTATATGTGAGTTCTAAAAAAGACTACAAATGAACTTATCTACAAAACCAACATAGAGTTACAGACATAGAAAATAAACTTATGGTTACAGGAGGGTAAGGTGGGGAGGGATAAATTGGAGATTGGGATTGACACATACACCCTACTATATATAAAATAGATAACTAATAAGGACCTACTATTGTATAGCACAGCGAACTCTACTCGATACTCTGTAATGGCCTATATGGGAAAAGAATCTAAAAAAGAATGGATATATGTATCTGTATAACAGATTCACTTTGCTGTACACCTGAAACTAACACAACATTGTAAATCAACTATACCCCAATAAAAACTAAAAACAAAAAGATAGATGTTAACAAGTATCAGCCAGAATGTTGAGAAACCTGAACCCTCATTC
Source organism: Mesoplodon densirostris (assembly GCF_025265405.1). Lineage (NCBI taxonomy): Eukaryota > Metazoa > Chordata > Mammalia > Artiodactyla > Ziphiidae > Mesoplodon > Mesoplodon densirostris. The sequence goes on from NC_082663.1 coordinate 10,107,079, forward strand.
ATTTGTTGCTGGTAATGTAAAATGGTGCTCTCACTTGGGAAAACAGTTCCTCAAATTATTAAAGATGGAGTTACCATATGACCCAGCAATTCCACTCTTAGACGTATACTCACAATAAATGAAAGCACACCTCCACATAAAAATTTGTACATGAATATTCTCGTAGCATTATTAGAATAGCCAAAAAGTGAAAACAAATCAAATGTCCATCACTTGAAGACTGGATAAACAACGTGTGGTATATCCATACAATGGAATATTCAGCCATAAACAGGAATGAAGTACCAATACATGTTACAAAATGAATGACCCTTGAAAACATTGTGCTAAGATAAAGAAGTCAGTTACAAAAGGTCACACCCTGTATGATTCCATTTATATGAAAGGTCTAGAAGACGCAAATACAGAGAGAGTCGATTCATGTCTAAGAGGGATAAGAGGAGAGGAGAATGAGGAGTGATAGATAATGGGTACTGGATGTCTTTGGCGGTTAATGAGCATGTTCTAGTATTAGATAGTGGTAATAATTGCACTACAGGGTGACTATATTAAAACTCACTGAAGTGTACGTTTGAAAGTGTGGATTTCATGGCATGTGAACTTAATAAAGCTGTTATTAAAAAATCATCTTTACAGCAACAGAACCACTGCTTCTTTGGCATGGAGAATGTGCAACTATAGCTAAAATACTCATTTTCTGCTCATTGAAAAACTGTATAAATTGGGCCAGAGATGTTTTGGCTGCCATTAGAAAGTGCTTAGAATGAAGACCAACTACTTGCACAATGGTCTGAGCTGTGTTTGATATTTTCTTGCTTGCATTGTATCAATCTAATTATGCTGATGCTTCTCTAGGTAAGAAAGCACTATGCTACGCAATCAGAAGCTCTTGCTTGCAATCATCTGTCTGCTACTATATGATCATACCAAGCAACTTAAACATTTCTGTTTGGAAGATGGATTTTCTTTCACCATTCCTACCTCAAAAAGATGTCATAAATTTAAAACAAGATCTACTTAGAGGCACTGTACTTTCATATAAATACAGTAACTGTAGTTATTAATGGTAATAACTATTACAGGTATTGATGTTTATATTGTTAACTGCCATCTACAATGAATCTTGCATATGAAATACATATTTCGTGGGCAGGTATATGATAATTTCTTTCCAATATCAAAAGGAATTTCAATATTCCAGACATCAGGAAGTGTTAGTATCTGAATAAGCATACTTGACCATTGTAAGTTCCATATAAGATCTGTGTAGTACATGCTGCTAAATACCCAGCACAAAATACACACAAATCATATGGATTATCTTCTTATGCCTTCAATCACCAGCTTAACTTGATCTTCCATAATTTTACATCTACTTTGACTAAGATATACACTTACTAATAAATCTAAGAAGAACACACAAAAAAAGTCAAGCCTTTACATCTATCCCCATTGAAATTAAATCATTTGCACACAAAATCAAGTTCAAGTAAACCTAGTATGCCTAAAATCTTGTATTTAAGAGAGGGAAACACTAATTTAAGTGATTATATTACTTAAGCGATTTTAAGACAATATAATTCTACCCCCAAAACATCTACTGTTTCTTCTTTTTTTACTATGCCCCTCCCTACCTCCAAACACGTATTCAAATGTAAGAACATTGAAAGAAAGAAAGAAAACATTTAGCCCTGTGTGTCTTTCCTTAATAGGTATTATTAAAATCATTATACAGATGAAGTAACTGAAGCCTATGAAGGCTAAGTGACCAGTACATGGTAACATGGCTCACAACCACTGGAGCCAGAACTGAACTCAGTCTAATTTTATAGACCCCATACTTGATCATTATTACATTCTTAACAGCAACCATTTACTGCTTCTTTTTTTTTTTTTTTTTTGCGGTACGCGGGCCTCTCACTGCTGTGGCCTCTCCCATTGCGGAGCACAGGTGCCGGATGCACAGGCTCAGTGGCCATGGCTCATGGGCCCAGCCGCTCCATGGCATGTGGGATCCTCCAGGACCGGGGCACGAACCCGTGTCCCCTGCATCGGCAGGCTAACTCTCAACCACTGTGCCACCAGGGAAGCCCCTACTGCTTCTTTTTACAGCAAAACTTTTCAAAAGTTTCTACTTCTTTGGGTACTGTTCACATACTAAGAACATTCATGCCTACAATTTCACTGAAATTTATCTACCAGGGTCACCCATGACTTCTATGTTAGCCAAGCCAACAGTTCCTAGTCTTGATTCATCTTCCACATCTTCTAAGCAGCACTGAAATCCTCTCTTCTTGTCAGTTATGACTTCAAGGATCTTATACTTTGTTTTTCATTCTCTTCTGTGGGCTCTTTCCTTCTGCTCAACTGCTAAATATTAGGGTGGCTCAGTCCTACACCATTGGCAACTTGGCTTTTGCATCTGCATTTTCAGAGGTGGATAGAAGATACTGTTTGAAATTATTGGGATTTTATTTCCTCGTTTACTGATGTGTTGTCTCCCCACACTAGTATGTACGATCCATGAGTCATGACACATTGGAAGTATTTAGTAAGCGTTTTCTAGATCAAAGGACAGATGGATGAATAGATGGATAGATGAATGGTGGGTGGATGGATGAATGGATGGATAGATGAATGGTGGGTGGGTGGATGGATGGATGGATGGAAGGAGGGAAGGAAGAGAGTGTAGTGTGGGTATAAACTTTAATCTCTTCTCCCTGGAAAAACTGTGACCCGACATCGTAAGGAGTGACCATAGAATATCTCTACTTTAAGGGCTCTCTTTTCTGACAAAGCTGGGGTCGGCTTTGTCTGAATTCCACTTCCTTGTCCAATCTGCATCAGAATTGTTGATTCCAAGTATTATCCTGGCCTGCCTCTATTGAATTCTAAGATTGAAATAGATTAAAGTTGGACCGGTTCAGTTTGTGATACATGGTATGAGTATAAACTCTCCAGAAGGGAACTGTCATGCTAGATTTAACCACCCTCTCAATAAGCAGAGAAGCCAAAACTCAGAGAAGCAGAGTGAAGTCTGTACTAGGTCTAAAGTGAGTAAGCTCATAGTAGAATCCCTTTTACAGGTGTTTCTGAGACACCTACAGTTTAGCATCAGGCCTTGATTTCCGTCATAGCGACTTGTCACTGACAAGACACTCGAGGCTTTATTTAATTTCCTTAGAGTTCCGTCTGATGCTATCTAGATTGACCTCAAAGTGTGGTCCTTCCAGTTTTGACGGCCTGGATCCAGTGTCAACTCATCAACCATCATGTTTCTTCTTTCCCCAGTCAGATGGGCAGCCCCGATCTCCAGCTGTTTCTCAGCAGCTTTTGTAGGAAGCTGTGTTATTTCATCTACCATATGCCAGAGCTCAGCACCTAGCAGTTTGCAATAAAGACACTTAATATAGTCAGGATTTCTATTTAGAAGAAATGTGAATGATGATAATGATTTACATTTCACAAGGGAACAGTGTGATTCTCTGAACCTAAAGAAACAAATGAAAAGAAATGACTACTTTGTGCTATTTGGTTTATAGTTTACTGAATGCAGTTTTCATTGTTTTCCTACTTTCTGTATTTCCTATGTTAATTCACAGAGAAGTACAGGAGTCATTTGAATGCTCAAGCAGTTGATATACTTATTAACACTTAGGAATATAATAAATATTCATATCAAAGGAAAATGACATATCAAAGGCTCTTTTCAAAATTAAGATGGTCATAGATTTTTAAGGCTATTTACCTTTCAATAGTACTTTTAATTTTGTCCCCTCCTCCAGCAATGGCAAGTCAAATAAATCCTATCTTAACATCAAGGTGCCTATCAAAGGACTCATCTTTCTAATTGAGCCTTCCTTGATAACTCTTGAGCAATTTATTTAATCTATCGAAGTCTCTATTTCCTCATCATCATGCTTACAAAGGAATAATAATAGCTCTGACCTTTGTTCTGAATATTGAAGGAAATAATCCAGGTAGAATATTTACTTCATGCTTGGTTCATAGTAAAGACTCAACACACGTTTGTCATCATCATCCTCGTCACCATCACCACTCGACAAATACTTAATCAACACCTACTTTGAATTTCCTTAGCACTCTTCAAAGTAGTCTGCCACACATTATGAGGATTCTGGTCCTAACCCAACATCTGGCAGAAATTAAGCATTTAGTAAATGTATATGGAGTGTTGTTCAGGTACCATCCTTTTCTGTAGTTCTGCTGAGATAAAGGTCATGCTGCATCCCGTCCAAGGCTGGATATAGTGTTAAGAACAGCAAACTCAACAGATACTCACTGAATGAAGAGTGCACAGCCAACGTTAAACAGCCATTAGGAAATGATGCAGAGACCTATGTATTCCATTACAGTAACAAGCGACCCCAGATCCACTCTCAACAAGAATAATTTATAAACTCTCCTCTCTTGCTCTTTACTGTTAACTGATTACTTGTATAAGAACATTGCTGTAACCTATAGTGTCTACACAGCTGTCTGGGACCAGCTTCATGTGGTGATATTAAAGCACAGAGAAGAAAGAGATCCATTTCAAATCAAGCCAGCACACTGTGGGGTTATTGGCTATTAATTCTGGCATCAAAGGGTGTGAGAATTTAAAATATTAAATAGGTATGTAGAGGTTAAATAGAGAGTAATCCATTTAATACCATCACTAAAACAGATTTTTGAATGTGTGTGTTGCAATTATGATTGTAAATTTTGCATGACAGACATGATGAAGGTACAATTTATTACTCAGCCTCCAGACAAGTTGATTTAGTGGAAAGAGTCCTGGACAGGAAGTCACAGGAATCCAGATGTCTAGTCTCAATTTCATGATTTTGGACAAGTCACTTTACCTCCAGGACTGAAACCTGTCTGTTCCCTTCCAGTTGTAAAACTCTTAAGTTTCAAATAATAACCGCATCATCACAATCGGTGTTTTGTTAGTATCTGCCTCTGGAAGCACTGCCACAGAGGACAATCAACTCTATTTTCCACCTTAGAATTCAACATTCTATCCTGGCTCTATCTGCAGGGAGACAATATCAAATCAGCACTCACAATGAGGATTTGTTGCAGCCAGCCAACTCTTTCTCCATGTGAAATAACATCTCAGACACTCCAAAGATATCATAAACCAATATTTCCCATTCATTCTGATCACAGCCTACTCCTGACAAGATGGCAGACTGGGCCATAGCTTGTATCAGATCACATTACTCAGGGCTAATTAAATCCCATTATTCCCTATAGACACAGGCACCATTCTTGGATAATAAAGAAGCAGACAGAAATGTCTGGACATTAGACAAATTTGATATGATAAATACTGCCTCTATAAGCTACACATACACATATATTTTTGTACAGCAGCACACATAAATTTTAATTACTTTAAAAATCAAGTTTCTGTGAGAAAACAGGAAACTTTCAATATACACTGTCTAATATTTCTGATATCAAGAAGTTATAGTAGAGTGATGTGGCATGATTATATGCAATGGGCTGGCTTGCCATGTTATTGCTACTGAATATGTTGATTTAAAAAGAAAATTTCCGTGGTACTAATTTCACACATAATCCACAAATACTGGCCATGTTCAGAGTTTAATACAGGACAAAATGATGAAGGATAACAATTAGGTTTTCTCCAATGCTTGTTCCATCTCTAAAGCAAATCATTTACAATATCTGCAGCAATAAGTGGATATGTAACAGTGCTATTTTTAAATCACATAAGATTACTTTTAATATTTGGTTTCTATTTTGGGTTGTTTTTATGCCTTTGAAAATAATTTCCCAGTAGACATAAATGCACAGAGTATATGTGCTGAGGCATAGCTGCATAGCCATCAATCCCTCAACAATTAATGATCCTAAACTTCAGCATGCAGGTTAGGAACTTCAATCCTATATTTATATTTTACCACTCTGTACCAGGATAATCTCAGACCCACAAAAGGACATTTCTCAGGTGCCCATAGGTTTAGTGGTTCAGGTGCAAAGTACCATAGGCTGGAGTCCACATCTCTTGAGAGAGAAATTTGGGGTGAATACAGAATACAGAATAGTGAAAATGCCAGGGCATCACCAAGTGGAATATAATGACAAGAATGGACTGGTCTATGCACTGGTGTCTGAAAGATCCAATGCATGGAGGGCTTCCTGAATCTTCTCTTTCTCTCTCTCTCCCTCTCTCTGCCCGCTCTGGCTAGAATGTCTCCTCTTCACATATCCAAATCCTGCCCACCCTTTTTATTTAGGTCCAGTCATCCTACTCTCCATCAGCCCTCCTTGGACCCGGTCAGCACACACTGACCCCTCCTTGCTGTGCATGGCGGGGAGGGCTGCACCTCCCATTTTCCTTTCCTCCACGATCTGTGTGGTCTCCAATCCTCCACCCATGGACCCATAGCCCCGGGTCCTGGCGCTTTATCTATGTTATTGTCACAGTGATTCTTCAGCTAATTAATCCCCTGATTACTCAAGTTCGGCCACGTCTCAAAAGTGATCCTCATAAATCATTATGGGCAGAAATGCTTGTTTAGAAGAAAAAAAAATCCCTTCAGGGCCAGCTCCTTTTAGAACTGTCTCTGTTGAAGGTAAGATGACAGACAGGAGGAGCCATAAAGCCCCTGCTGGAATCTCTAATCCCTCAGCTCCCTGGCATCCCCACCCCCACCCCGTGTACCGCACCCTGGATCTCTGCCTTCCCATGCCCTCTCTGCCCGCACACCCCCAATACCAAGCACTCAGTCACAAGTGTGCCCTTTCTCTTCCTACCAAAACAGAGTCATTTTAATGCTTTCCTTGACTTATTACATCCCAACTTCAACACAATCACACTAAAGCATTAAACCCAAAGTATTCTTGCTGTTAAGTTGTGGCATGAAAAACTTTTGTTCTTTAGCTAACATAATTTGAAGCATCAGCAAACAGAACAGTTTTATTGTTGTTTGGGGTCTAGAAGGACCATTGAAGTGATGTGCCAGTCCTTGCTGCTTTAATGGTGACAGTGACATGCCATGCACAGAGAAAGCTGTGTTCACACATTTCTTTCCCCAACAAAGCCCTCTCCAAAAGGATTTTAGGTCCTAGGAAGGTTGGTGCTAGAGACGAATGGGGTTTCGGGGGTGGAGAATAGCTTCCGTCTGCTCCTTAGCAAATTCCTGTCTCTAAAAAAGCCCACCTTTTCTATTTTCAACAAAGCACCGACACACCTCCACAAAGTTATTGCCCATAACAAATAAATATAGTATGAATGTTCTCTGGTGGCAACATACACTGGGCCTTGCATCATACGTCCAATTATGTATGGAGAGTCAACTCATTTTGCAAAGCTTCTCTTTGTTTTCCATCATGTGAAAGAAGCAAACATTAAAAAAAATTATATATATATATATAAAATGGTGTCCTTTTACTTGAATCCTTTAACTCGCATCCTTTATATGCTGTGTTCATTGATCCACAGCCTACAATTGTTTGTATGATATGATTTGACAAAGGAATTTCAACAGAATATTTAAGTAATTTTACTTAAGTTAGAAAGGCAGTTTGTCTAAAGAAGTTGAAAGTGGCTTTTGTGTTTATTAGAGATGGTCTTTCCGGAGACAGTGAGGAATACATCCAAAGTACTAACTTCCTCAGGAGAAATGCATCAGTGAGGACTTTAGTGCTTTTAAATATGGTCAAAGATCCACGTGGGAGTTATGTATCCAAGGAGATTTTTCACCCTCAGTCCAACTCATAGCACTTAGAGCACCATTATCAACATGAAGTGGTTACTGGATTATTAGTTGCCAATAATTGTTAAATTATCAACAGGAAACCACCTCTCCGGGTACACCCCCTTCACCAGGACGCTCCTGCGAACACATGTGATGTTTCAGAGTTAAAATTACCAGATGGTACACCAATAGGCACACTGTCTTTTTATATTATGAATAAAATGTTCACATTAAAAACACATAATCATATTTGATTTTCCCAAAGAATTTAGGAAGGAGTTCAATTTAAACATTTTGATTTAAGATCTCAGGTTTTGCAGGTAAGGAGATCTAATTTTCTATCACCTGTTACCTGTGGGATACCAGAAACACCCGAAGCTGGAGGAAGAACAGGACTGTCACGGACGGCACGCATCTCAGAAGGACTGTCCATTACTACTGGCAGGGGCACGCTGTCTTGCTAGTAAAAGTGCTGATGTTTAGACCTCATCTGCAGGTGTTCACCATGCAGGCTGCACAAGGCTGTGCTTTCAGGTAAAATCAACTAGCCGACACTTACCTATAGCTTGCTATACGCCTCTAAGCACGTCTAAACACTTCATATACATTTAATCCTCACTACAGCCTGCTCACTAGGAACTATCATTATCCCCATTTTATACATAAGAAAACTAACGTGCAAAGTTAAGAACAGAAATATCATTGGAACAAGCAATGTACATTTCCAGATATATTTGCAAAAAAAAAAAAAATGAAAGCAGGGATTCGAATTGATACTTGTATACCGTGTTCAGAGTAGCATTATTTACTACAGCCCAAAGAGGAAAACAACCCAAACAGCCATCAGCAGATGAATGGATAAACATAATGTGGTCTATCCATACAGTGGAATATTATTCAGCCTTATAAAGGAATGAAATTCTGATGTAAGCTACAACATGGATGAAATGTGATGACATGATGCTAAGTGAAATATGGCAGACACAGAAGAACAAATCTTGTATGATTCCATTTACATGAGGTACGGACAAGAGTCAAACTCACAGAGGTAGAAAGTAGAATTGAGGTTACTAGAGGCTGGGGAGAGGGGGAATGTGGAGTTATTATTTAAGGGACACAGAGTTTCAGTTTTGGATGACGAGAAAGTTCTAGAAACAGTGGTGATGGTTGCACAACGTCGTGCATGTACTTAATGATACTGAATTGCACACTTAAAATGGTTAAGATGATAGATTTTATGTTATTTATATTTTACCACCATGAAAGAAAAGAAAAAAAAGGTACAAGTGCAGTGTCATGCTCTAAATCCTTGAGCCTGTACATGGCAGAGCTTGGCCTAGAGCTTAGGGGGTCTGGCACCAGAGGCCACATGTTAGCTATGTGGCTGCTGGATTCACATACCTGCACCCACATCTGTCATCGGGGCTAGTCGAGGGAACGCGCAGAGACGCTCGTGCGCAAGGCACATCGTGGCAGACTATAGCTCACACTGGCACACCTGCCAAGCCTCGACTAGACCCTGACAAGGCCGTCTGCCAGCCTGCCCGTGACTCCCACTCTCCTTCGCACACACCTCTGACCCACACTCTGCGTCTCTCAGCACCCTGCCTACCTCAGCTAACCGCCTACACCCTCTTCCCTTTACCTCCAGGTTCTCAAGATCACCTTTCCTATTTCTTGTGTGTTTCACTTTGGATCAACTGAAGCACAGATGGGAGCTGTTCTATCAGCCCTCAGTGTCTGTTCCACCAACATCTTCTACGACATTCCAGTATACATCTCTCGGACTTTTTGTTTGCTTGTTTATTAAGCCAGTTATAGATTCTCACCAAGAATTCTGTGACCACATAACACTCTTCTAAGCGACAATGTCACTGTATTGAACATTTCCTATAAACCTGTCTTTGAAATTTTACTGTGTCCTCTTAAAGAAGAGAGGGTGATTTGATGTTTTATTTTTCCCTCAGCACTTAACAGAGAACAGCGGACACAGAGACATGCAATAAACATTTGCCTAACAAATGTCTTCCTGACAGACACTCTAGGGAGTCATGCAGGTAATGGCAACAGTTTGACTTGGAGAGTGAGATGCATTCCAGGTCTGGAGCATTTTTTTCTCAACAGAATTAAACAGATTTCTCAAGAAAAGTAAATAAACTTGAGTAACATCATAGTAACATAATAATATTAACAGTTTCGATGAAAAAAAGAAAGCAGGCCATATGAGCATCTATATAAAGAGAGGCACATTTAAAAGCTCCCAGCGGACTTATCAATCACTGTCAGTTTCACAGTCCGTCTCATACACGGTTCAGAAAGAATGAACATATTGTTACTCCGCAATTGTACTTGGTGTCAAATGACAACATCATCCATCAAGGAGGCATCGCATCGTGGGTAAATTCAAGGGAAGCCTGCCTTGGGCTATACGCACAGAGGCTTTTTGGAACACTGATTATTCTCAGAGCTTCAAAGCCATACTCTTAAAGAATGAATGGCCAGCTTTTCATTTGTATGCTTACTTTGGGTCCATCAAGTAAAACACAGCAACCCATGAGATGAAGAGTATCTTTTCCCAACGATTCACTTAAAAATGAAATATCTTACTAAATATATTCAAGAGTTAGTCCTCCACCTCACTGGAGGTTTTAGAAAGTCAAAGTAATTGAAATGTATCAGACGGATCAGGGCAGCCCCGACTAGAATGGGAATCAAGGTCCCTCGGAAACCACCAAAAGGGGGGTGCGGGATTGGGGTCTGGTACCAGATTCTGAGCACAGCCAAGGTCCTCACAACTCCATCCCAAATGGCCAGATACACACCAACGCCAAAAAAACCCGCCCAACTCAGCCTGGCCCTACCTCAGGGAAGATGACCATTCCCAGCTGAACACCTGGGACAGAGTCCCACACAGGATGTGAGCACCCACGTCCTTGCTGAATAGAATAAGGCAGTCAGGTGTGGCAGGTCTTTCTTTGAATTCATCCCCATCTAGCCTGATTTTAGTGGGGACACCAAGCTGCTTATCATCAGCATAGAGGTAGCCCCCATGGCCTCTGGGACCAGGCAGAGCTGCTTGCGGTCGGCAGTTTATGTCAGCGGCTTCAGGGGACACACCTGAGTCTCCAGTCCTCTAACAGGAGGTAGCAGACCTATGCTGACATCAGTGGGGTGATGCAAATATTGGTGAAGAGAAACCCCAGGCTCACACTGGGCTAAACTTTGGTAAATGAATGCTTGCAGTACATGGCAATGAGCAGAACAGGGATGCTTGGGCACATCTGCATTACCTACTGAGAGATCTGGGGAGTAAAAGTTGCTTATCCTTGGCCAAAAGGTGATGGAAACCAAGGCTTGACCCAAGGCAGTGCTGTTTCCATCCTACTAAGTGGTCTTCCCAATTCAAAGTGGGAATGTTAATTATATATACCCTGCCCAGGGGTGGAACAATGCTTAGCTTGAATGTTCTATCGAGTATGTAAAAACAGGTTTATTGTTTGTTTCTTTGTTTTTTAAACAGAGATATCATTATGTTTGGGAATGCTAATAAACAGATTATCTAATTTCTATTAAAAAATCAAATTGCTCTGTAAATCCAAAATCTTCTTTCAATGAAGTACATTTTATTTGTAGATATTCAAAAAAGGCGACGAAAAAAGGGAAATTCTTCTATAGTTCATAAATAAGAAATATACACTATGGTTCTACATAACCTGAGCCATCTCTGATCTATTTTTAACTCTGCTTTCATGATCAAGAGAAACTCACAGGGAAAAAAATTATTCAATAAAAAGCAATATCCTCATGGGAGCATAATCAAATAAAGCTTAGTTTGGAAATACGTTTTGTAGTCTCCTAAATACAAAGAACGCAATGGATTTACTAGATTTTCAGCAAAACTATGAATATGAATGGGAACTTCAAAGTAACCCAAGATTATACAGATAGTTTAAGCTTTATTCAGAGCAAAATTTCACACAGATTTAGAAATATTTTCATAAAAAAGGGCTGCAAAGAGATTAATCATACTTCAAACATTCTAAAATCATGGATTTAAAAGATCTTGCTTTGGTTTACTGTCTTCAAAAATTACTCAGAACAATATGCACTTAGGTATCTAGAACAGAATTATCAAAATCCTTTTGTACTGATTACTCTACTATTCCTACATTATTTAGAAATAATAATTTACCTTGAAAATTGCATACTATATGCTATGAGATTGCTTTTTAAACTGTATGCTTTCCAGAGCTTTAATCTATACTGTACCCTGAAGTCAGCTTAGTTTCAGCTACCAAAATGTTTCTAACAAACGGGCACCCCAGATTTTCCTTGAATACAATAGTTCCTTTGGTTTTTCACTCTCTAAGTGCCCACCTCAAACTTTTCATTATCAAAGAAGTTGTTTTAATTCTAGCTGAGAAGCAAGTGTGAGGTGAGGATTCCAGAAAGGTGTATAATCTCTATACACATAATGAAAACAACAATTGAAAGATTCTTTTGGTAAATATCAATAGAAATAGGTAGGAGAGGAATAATCCTGTCCCACCCATGTGGTTTAAAAGAATACAGTCTTAGACCCCTTTTGGCACCCTGTCACACAAGGGCTGCAGGGCCTTGCCAACATTTCTAACCATATATATATCTTGACCCTGATCATCTCATCCATGACTACATGTCTCTAGCACCCCTTCTGCATTGACAGAACCCATTGGCGTAGATCTTGGTACCCATTTTTGAAGGGCCCAGTGACCATACCTAGATTATGGACTCCTGATTGGGATTCTCAACTGCTAATCATCCATGCCTAGGGTGAAAAATAATGTTACATTGCAAACACACACATTTTACACTGAACTATCTTTAAAATAAATTACTCTCTGGACAATGTAACACATCCTGCAGACATAACCATCATTACAGGCTTACTCCACTGGTGGGACATGAAGTGATGGAAAAAGTTATTACCTTCTTAGAAGCACTAATTCTGAATTTACAAAAAGGGCCTAATCCAGTGTGGTCAGGCTAAAGTAGATGAGACAGTTGTTTCCAAAAAAGCAAGGCTGGCCAAGGAAAATAGGAATAGGGGCATGGTAACAGGTCAAGTATGGGAACAAAAGAAAACAAGAAGGGAGTATAGCAACGAATCAAATCTATGCAGGTAAGGAAAGGGGACATGGAGGATGGTGGGAGACCTTGGCTCACAGGGGTGAACTCAAAAAGCTAGGGTGTGGGGCTTCCCTGGTGGCACAGTGGTTGAGAGTCCGCCTGCCGATGCAGGGGACATGGGTTCGTGCCCCGGTCCGGGAAGATCCCACATGCCGCGGAGAGGCTGGGCCCGTGAGCCATGGTCGCTGAGCCTGCGGGTCTGGAGCCTGTGCTCCGCAACGGAAGAGGCCACAACAGTGAGAGGCCTGCGTACCGCAAAAAACAAAAAAAGCTAGGGTGAGCCACTGCCATGGGGGATTTTTACCACACAGTATTATTAAAGCTGGAGAACTCAGAAAAGAACAAAATAAAAACCACCCAAAGACAACACTCATCCTTTTGTTATATGATTTTCCAGGCTTCTTTCCTATGAATATTTTTACACAGTTGAAACACTGCACATAGGAATTTATTTATTTATCTTTTAAAAATTTGTATTGTAGTCGCTTTACAATGTTGTGTTAGTTTCTACTGTACAGCAAAGTGAATCAGCTATACATATACATCTGTCCCCTTTTTTGGATTTCCTTCCCATTTTGGTCATCATATAGGAATTTATATTCTGCGGTTGTCACCAAAGATTACAATTAATGTCATTTAACAATGATTTTGATCATTGATTTGCTTGTCCACTAAATCAGGTCCAGTGACGTTATTACAAGACCTACTAACTGGGGTGGGTGCTATGATCATATCCCTCTCAGGAAGGAAGGATTCCTCCAGCTGCCAGAGGACCCTCAGCTCTCACCCCCTGGGGTGTGGCTCAGCCCAAGAATCATGCTCCCTTCCCTTCAGAGCAGCCTACAACCCTTGACTGGTTGGTTGTGAGGATATGTAGGCCCAGCCCCTTTACCCCAAGCAAGCCCTGCAGCTCTCCTGTAGGTCAGCTGGGGCCTCTGTCGTTACTGTACCACAGCCCAACTTCTCCCTCTGTCCTGTCCAGTGTCCTGTTCCCTTCCCTTCCCTTCCCTTGAGCAGGGCTGACCCCAAGAACACCCCAATAAGTCTCCTGTGTGCTATTTTTCATGTCAGAGTCAGCTTCTTGGGGAACCTGGCCTGAAAGACGAGCATTTATTAGGAACGTAAGCTCCTTAATCTCCAACTACTTTTGAGACAGCATTCTATAAGACAATTTCAATCTCAAAAATTTAAAATACCTACTCAAAAGGATATTTAAGACCTTTGAATTAAAAAGCAAATTTTATTGAGCTATTGAGCAACAATGCAGGGTATCCACCTTGCCAGGGTCTGAAAATATTAAAACAAACATAGTCCTTGGTCTGTAGATTCTATGGAGATTACTGATATGTGTGTGTGTGTGTGTATTGTACGTACGTATGTGAGTTGGGATGAAGCGTCTACAGAGAACAGAACTATTGACAATATGGTATGAAACTGATGAAATTAATGGGAAATAAGAAAACCATCTTGTATAAAAATATTTTGTTCTATCATTTCAAATTATTTCTATATATTCAAAACAGAAAAAAAAAGAAAAAAAATCATGCTAGCTCAGGAAATAAACTTTAAGCACTACTTCATAGAGTAAATGTTGAGGATGATGGATGAGTTGGATGCTGGCTTCCAAAGCCACCCAAGGCTTGATTTTTGTTCTCTTATGACAGGAAAAAAAAAGAAAAAAAAAAGAGGGAGGGGGATAGCAAAGCATTTGAAGTAGTCATTTTGCATAAAAGGAGCATGCAATTCAGAGAAAAAGAGGAAATTATGTGAGCAATTAATGTCTCTTTATGAAATGATAAGTTAATTAGTGGAAACACCAGCCACTAGTGTTCAGGTTAAGTGCAGCCCCAGGGGGACCGAGGAGGGGAAAGGCGGTAATGCAAGTTCATCACAAAGACACTCAGAGCTAAGAGCAGTCTAGGAGAGCTCACATTCGTATGCCTAAGAGTCACTATCTTTTTTTTTTTTTTTACAGCATCTTATTTATTTATTTATTATTTATTTTTTTGGCTGCATTGGATTTTCGTTGCTGCGTGAGGGCTTTCTCTAGTTGTGGCGAGTGGGGGTTACGCTTCCTTGCAGTGGCTTCGCTTGTTGTGGAACATGGGCTCTAGGCCCGTGGACTTCAGTAGTTGTGGCTCGCGTGCTATAGAGCGCAGGCTTAGTAGTTGTGGCGCACGGGCTCAGGTGCTCCACGGCATGTGGGATCTTCCTGGACCAGGGCTCAAACCCATGTCCCCTGCAATGGCAGGCAGATTCTTAACCAGTGTGCCACCAGGGGAGCCCCTAAGAGTCACTATCTTTGCCAAAAACATTGAATTGACATGAATTCTCACATCAAATGCAAGACTTTTAATGCTTAAATGGATAAGCATTTTTAATAGGGAACAGCATGATTGGCCGTGCTTATATGTGTATAATAGCCCTCAACAGCCCTGCAAAAATCATAGTCAGGGACAGTCCCCGAAGTCTTAAGGGGACTTGACCTCAGGACTCCTTCCACCTGGGATGGGACTTGCTGGTCCACAGCTGCCAAAGGAGAACACATGTTTCCAGCAGATCCACTGGGAATCACGAGCAAAAGCTGCTGGGACCTCAGGCAATCAGCACCCTTTAGCTCTGACCAAACCACAGAGGTCTAGTGGGAGCCGGGAGGCTGAGCCCTGGCTTCCAAGAAAACTCCAGCTCTCCTGGGGGACCAGGAAGCTTCCCTTCTGGGCAAAGGCCTCCCCTCCCCACGTCAACATCCTCTCAAGCCCTGATGTGTACTGACATCACCCCAGAGCCTTGAGAATCTGTGTGTCTGACAAGCTCCCAAGAGATGATGTTCCTGAGCCCCCAGCACCTCACATTGAAAGCCAGGCTTGGAGATTTAGACTGTACGGGGGAGGGGAAGCTTGCCATCATTACTGGGAGCTGCCTTCACTTGCACCGCTTACAGGAAGGAATGTGTTCACTTCACACCAGCTTCTGAACTGCAGTGAATTTTACAGGATTTTTTTTTTTTTTTTTTTTTGCGGTTCGTGGGCCTCTCACTGTTGTGGCCTCTCCCGTTGCGGAGCACAGGCTCTGGGCGTGCAGGCTCAGCGGCCATGGCTCACAGACCCAGCCGCTCCACGGAACGTGGGACCTTCCCGGACCGGGACACGAATCCGTGTCCCCTACATCGGCAGGTGGACTCTCAACCACTGCACCACCAGAGAAGCCCATTGTTTTTTTAATTTTTGTTGAAATATAGTTGGTTTACAAAGTTGTGTTAGTTTCAGGTGTACAGCAAAATGATTCAGTTTTATACACACACACATATACATATATCTATTCTTTTTTTAGATTCTTTTCCATTATAGGTTATTACAAGATACTGAGTATAGTTCCCTCTGCTACACAGGAGGTCTTTGTTGCTTACCTATTTTATATATAGTAGTGTATAAATATTAATTGCCAACTTACTAATTTATCCCTCCCCCCTTCTCCTTTGGTAACCATAAGTTTGTTTTCTATGTCTGTGAGTCCATTTCTGTTCTGTAAATAAGTTCATTTGTATTATTTTTATTTTTTAGATTCTACATATAAGTGATATCATATGATATTTGTCTTTCTCTATCTGACTTACTTCACTTAGTATGGTCATCTCTAGGTCCATCCATGTCAGTGCAAATGGCATTATTTCATTCATTTTTTAATGGCTGAGGAATATTCCATTGTGTATATCTACCACATCGACAGATGAATGGCAACATGCATTTAAAATAAGAGTCTCAGTCTCCTTGTCTGAAAATGGCAGTGATGCCTCCCTCTTTAGTAGATTGTTAGATGTTTGTGGTCTAAATATTCTAAGAAACACATAAGCGATCTTTTCCTCAAAGACTTTTCTGACAAACCATTCTCCCTGCTCTCACTTTGGTTCTTAAACACTTAAAAAAGTAAAGATGACTACATCTACTTCTTATGGTACATTAATCTGCACTAATTTAATATACAAAAGGAATTCTAATAAAACAATTTCACTTTCTCAATCTGCTCAACTATACTGCCTTGTCAAAGAAACAGCCTGCTATGGGATAAAACAGGCTTCAAAATACCCCAACTAACATACAACAACACTCTCTTGTGTGTGTGTGTTAGGATTATGGTGTAGTTTCTTCTCAAATTTGTTTGTTTCCTATACATAATTTTTCCCCATAGGTAGTATCATGCGAGTATGAAATTTCTTACCCTGCTTTCATTACTGTCCATTATAACATGAGCATTTTTTACAAGTGTAATCTTGTAAGAGGCAGCTTTTTTCGTTGTTTCTTCCTCGAGTATTTGTAGATTGAAGGGGAAAAAAAGCATTACTGCATCTGTAATCTCACAGAATATTATCAAAAAAAATATGGTATTTCCATGCTTGACACATCTCAGAAAAAATGGAATTGGTGGAATATGAAAACTGTGCAGTGTGAAAATTACACAATTAGTAAAATATATGAAATGGTTGACCTACAAAGATCATTTTCTCCTGGTGTTACAAGCATGAACTCTGGACCTTCATTACTGTGCTTAAATCCCAGATATGCCGTTTACTGCTTAGGTGACTTAGAAAAGTATCTTGAACTCTATGACCTTCCATTACCCCATCCATAAAACAGGGCTAAGCCAAGAACCTCCCTCATGGGCTTGTTGTAAGAATTAAATGCAATTCTATATGCAAAGCGCTCACAAGAGTCCTTGATTCACAGTAAGTACTCAATAAATATAATGCTAATTACATCAAAATGCATTTAATAGGTGACAGCAGTCATTCCCAAAGTATGGTCCTCAGACCCACAGTAACATCATCACCTGGGAACTTAGAATTACAAACTCGTGGGCCTGATCCAAGGCCAACTGAATCAGAAAAGAGGGGGACAGCAATTAGTCTTTTAGTAAGCCTCCTGGTCATTCCAATGCACTCTTAAGTTTGCAAACCACTGGGATAAAGGCAGAATATACCATTGACCCTTTTTACAGATATGAATTCCCAACAGTTTTCCAGTTTTCTTTTATGGATTAATTAATTTGAGGTGGTGAGGGAAAGGTTGGTTAACAGCTATAAAGCACTACCTAGAGTATAGCTGACCCAGGCATTTTTAACATTAATTAATGAGCTCTGTGAATCTTAGGCATTCTGAGACAAAATTCATACTCAGGTTAACAAACTAGATAACTAAAATATAATGTTAAAATTTTCCTTTCTGTTATAATGCCACACAAAATTAAGAGCAAGTATCAGTATTAAAAACTTTATTTTAATAAAAAAACATTATGGGATTGAATAGAACTCACACATAGCACTCATAGTTTTGAAAATCCATTCATTCTCAGATATTAAATGATTAATAAATGATAAGTCAATGATTAATGATTCTTTTGAGTTGGGCATTAGTATCCTATAGACAGAGTTAATAGTTACCTTAAAAATGCTATTTCAGATACTAAATGATTAATAAATGATAAGTCAATGATTAATGATTCTTTTGAGTTGGGCATTAGTATCCTATAGACAGAGAGTTAATAGTTACCTTAAAAATGCTATTTCCTTTTCATTCTATTTTGACATGGAAAAGAAAGGCAATGAACAAATGATAAAGATAGTTGCCCCTAGGTTGGGGGAATGAGAACTCTTGTAGTGGGGATACAGGATGGTACTCTTCCCAAGAGCAAGAAGAAGGTAGGATACATCTTAAAAGCATAACTTTTAGTAAATAAAATTATGAAAAGCATATCTTAACTTCCTATAGAGAAGTAAAGTAAAAGCAATTTGTTTAAATACATATTCATAAAACTTTTATAAATATTTCTCCATTATATTCTCCTGGAAGATAATATTCTAGAGTGTGGAATCACAAGTGCTACTTTTGAGCTCATTAATCACCAATTTAAGACTCTCTATACTCACCGACAGTATTCCTAGAATATCCTGAAGCCACTCCAGAGCCTATCTACCATTTGTTGTATTCACCCTGAACTGAATTTGAAGAAACTCTTCCTGCATGAGCACCATTTTGGAACAGCTGATCCATGTTCATACTGGTTTATTCCAAATAGCATAGCAGTGTGTCCATAAACCAGTTCCTTCCCTGAGACTGGAAGATTGACCATGGCCTCAAATTACACCATAGTTACATAAACTCAGTTTCCAATTGTAATGGAATAGTTTAGAAGTCAGGGTTTTCATCTAACAGAAGCGTGGGGGGAAAGGAAGAAAACTGCATGCTCTTTGCAGGACACCCAGCAAAGCATACACATCCGTGCTGATTGTGTGATAATTTTCTGTCACTAAGCAATTCTCATTCAAAGGAAGCCGAGCTATAACTTAAACTCATTTCAACTTTTATCAATGTAACATTTTGCTCATTTAGTCAATGCCCACTATCTTTAATAGTATTTTTAGCCTATGAAAGTAAAGAATGCTGCATAAATAGGGCAAAGAGATTTATTACAATAATTTTTTTCCTGATCTTAATTTCCAGGATTAATTGCTGCCATTAATGCTGCTGCTTCTGCTATTTTCATAACACTGTCTGGATGCTAAGAAATCCAGTATCTTGGCAGTTGATCAACTTTATATATTCTATCATTACTCAATGGCATCTACTTGAGACATCGATGCTTAATGAAGGGAAATGTAAGTTAACTATTTCTTGGTGTCTTGTTAGTTATTTTTTGTGAAGAGCTCTTTCCTAATCAGACTGCCTGGGAACACTTAGGCCCATGCATTCTGTTTTGTAGAGCTCTCCAACAAGTCACAGGATATTATTTTTAATGACAAAGTTCTCATAAACAATTCTCAATAGTTTTCCAGTACACTAGTAAGATTTTTCACCTGGCTGTCTATGATAAGACTTGAATGGAATCAACAAAAACTGCATTTCTTATAAAAATGATGTGTAGCATGTACATTCAATTTTTTTTAAATCCCTAAGTTATCATTATTAAAGTTAATTAAAATTGTTATTTATAACATTAATTGTTGCTTCCTCAATGTGTAAGATATACTTCAAGTCAATTCAGTTTACAAGTGTGCAGTGCTCTTTGATGTCCGATGTTCAGACTTTGGGGGCAGTCCAAGGTGGAAATGTCAAGGTCACTGCTCTCCAGGTGCGCCTCACGGCAGATGTGAGACGCAGGATTCATCAAACATTGAGTGCATGTGAAGACGGTTCTTTGACTTGGAAGTTGCTCTAGTTGACTACAGAGTGCACCCCCACTTGAGTTCTTACTCCTTTTGGGGGGCTGGTGCTCTGGGAAAGAGCTAAGCCATCTCTGAGGCCCAGGACCCAGCCAAGGGTTTGCCTTATTGGTTCAGTTCTGTTCAGTCTTGAGAGTTCTCAGCCCTAATGAAGGAAGCATTGACTCCAACTCTCTTCTGATCACCTGTTTTAACTTGTCAATTACAAGGGGCTTAGTGACTTCTGAGTCACTCTGTACTGTTGCTGTTTGGGGGACCATCAGTACAGGTCTGTGGTCTAGATGAGCAAGTCATTCAAGTACAAGAATCTCCTGGATATAACACTGATGTAATCAGCAAGCCACGGATGACGCCAATGGCCAGTGGAGATCTCAGCCTTCTCCAGATGATGCTATCTGGTCGGCATCCACAGGGACTCCCATGGCACTGTCACTTGCTAGTCTCTCTACCGGGATCACCCTCTCTCAGAAGCTGAACCATATGAAATTACTATGGCTGTGGGTCAAGGGGCTGGATATTAGCAATCTCATAAGTTTGACCGAATATTTCTACAAATCGACAGCACCCTATATAACACGGATCCAGTTTCAAATGAACTGCATTGAAAGTCTCTTGTCTTGCTGCTCACTTCAGCTTCAGAGGAAACCCGAAAGAATAGTCTTAAATCTTGGAATCAGTAAATACTCATAATCAATAATGAACTGGGTCAAGTTCTAACCCCTCACCCATATCATGCTGCAGAATCCTACTGTTTGGTGAATACCACCTTCTTTAGAGGGAAAGGTAAATTGATGGATAATTGTAAAATAATGACTCCACTTATCCATTATCTGAAATGTTCTCTTAACGTTCTAGATTTTTCTGCTCATTCTCTGAGTAAACTCTCAAAATGAGAATTCTGAGTATTAACTTTGTTTAGTTTTAAAATAAACAATTTGATGGCTACTGCTCTCAACATAAGTTGGGGATGTATAGCAGCTAGTAATGCAAAATATGTTATTACTATCCATAACAACTTTCATTTACATTGGATTTTACCATTTAAAAATGCTTTTGCTATATTATCTTATTTAAGTGATGGAAAGGTGATGAAATGATTATGTATTTACAAATAAACTGAAGAAGGCCTATAGTCCAGTCAAGTTATTGTAATTATACCTTTGAAAGAAATGGCAATTTCTCAATAAACTTATGAACATGGTGGCTCCCATTTTCACTCTTCACTCTTTGTGTGTGGATCGAAACCCATGCCTTTTCTGGAAAATGACCAAGCCTTAATAATAATGCATCACCCTACCTCAGATTTATGTGTGACCTACAAAACCCACAGCAATGGGAAACAGAGGTGAAACATTTGGGGTGGGTTACAGTTTGTCCCTGCCCTTTATTTCTGAATTCTAGTTTTCTCATTTATTGACACTGGATTTTCACATCAGAATCTCAGAATAGGCAAGATACATAATTGTCTGGCATCTGTAGAACTCGGATAAACACGTGTATACCTCATCTAACTGCGCTCTGGGGTTACAAACAGGTATCTCAAGTAAGTGAAATCCTCTTTGGCCTATGAGGCTGCTCAATCATCTGCAGTCAAATCACTGAATTCTTTTCGGGTACTAACTTTGAAAACTATTGAGGGACAGCCCAAACATGCAGGGTCCTCTTATCATTTTCTATGTAGATTAAGTCTTCAGGCTCATAATAATGCTTCTTTACATAGAAATATAGCAGAGATTGATCAGAAAGGTAATGAGGTATGCTCTCCACTCAAAGTAAGTGTACTCCACATATAGAAGCATTCTGTGATGTAAGGAAGATGGGGTTTAGGGCAGAAGATACTTCTTTTAACTGAATACTTACAAATAAAAGCAGCCCTACATTACTTGTATAATTCATGTTTGCAATACTATGTCTAGTTTGGAGGTTTACTGTTGCCCTGCTTTGCTTTGTTTTATTTTGTTGTGTTTTACTCATTCATTCATTGATAAAAAGATGGATGATTTCAACAACTTCTGTTTAAAGCCACAAGTATGTACTGAAGCAATTAAAACAAGTATGATATGTATCCTTTATCAGCTCAATCTAAACACAGAGGAGAATCACAGGCATTACAAGATAGAAAAGTCATATATATACACTACCATGTATAAAATACATAGCTAATGAGAACCTACTGTATAGCACAGGGAACTCTACTCAGTGCTCTGTGGTGACTTAAATGGGAAGGAAATCGAAAAAAGAGTGGATATATGTATATGTATGACTGATTCACTTTGCTGTACAGCAAGAAACTAACACAAATTGGAAAGCAACTATACTCCAATAAAAATTAATTTTAAAAAATAGAAAAGTCATTACTCAATTGAGTTTAATGCCATGTTTATACTACTTGTGATGCTCTCTCCAAATTCAGGTGAATGATTTAGTTTAAAGTGCTTTTAAGTCACCAGGGCTTTCTCATACTTGGCAGAAGAAATGACATATCTTCCTTGGAGGACCACCTTTAAACTCAGACCTCATATTATGCCCACACGTAAGTTCCTAGGAACATGAAACTGCAATCAGAAATCTCAAACAGAAGAATGAGTAAGTCCCTATGAGCCAGATTAATTAGAAGCAATAAGCAGAAGAATAAAATCCACAAAGATTGAAGATAGAATTATCAGATTCAGAATATGAAAAAAAACATACTTAATATGATTAAAGATATAAAGGGGACTTTGAAATTGAAACTTAAAAGAGAGCATCCAATATGTCAAAGCAAATATGAATGAGAACAAATTGAACTTAGAGAAATGAAAAACATAATTTAAATTAACATATTAGAAATAGCTTAATAGAACTCTCATAAGACACTCATAGGATTGCAGATGGTACAACTGCTTTGGGAAACAGTTTGGCATTCTCTTGAAAAGTTAAACATGCACCTGCCATATGACTGAGCCATTCTGCATGTAGATATTTACCTGAATGAAAAGAAAGTATATGTCATACAAAGACTTGTGTACAAGACTTGTTCATAGCAGCTTCATCAGTAAATAGCAAAAACTATCAACAACCCAAATGTCCATCAACAGGCGAATGAACACATAAATTGTGCTACATTCATACAATGGAATACTACTCAGCACCAAAAATTAATGAGCTAGTGATATCTGTAACAATTAAAATTTAATAATTCTTTATGATAAAACATTTAGCAAATTAGGAATTAAAAGGAAAGACCTTAACTAGATAAAATGAGTCTATTTTTTAAAAAACTTATTGATATAGCATGACCCAGCAATTCTACTTGTAGCTATACACCCAAGAGAAATTAAAACATTTGTGCACACAAAGATATGTACATGAGTGTTCACAGCAGCCCAATCATAATATCCCCAAATTGGAAACAACCTAAATGTCCAACACTTGGCTAATGGATGAAGTGTGGTATGTCCATTCAATTGAACATTACTGGGCAATAAAAAAGAAATGACATACTGATACATGGCACAACATGGTTGAACGTTGAAAACATTATGCCAGATAAAAGGGCCAATACCCAAAGACCTCATATGGCATGATTCCATTGATATGAAATGTCTAGAAAAGACAAATCTAT
Organism: Mesoplodon densirostris; assembly: GCF_025265405.1. Classification (NCBI taxonomy): domain Eukaryota; kingdom Metazoa; phylum Chordata; class Mammalia; order Artiodactyla; family Ziphiidae; genus Mesoplodon; species Mesoplodon densirostris. The sequence goes on from NC_082663.1 coordinate 10,130,801, forward strand.
AGGGCTGAGAAGGGTATGAGGCTTCTTTTTGGGGTGATGAAAATGTTCTAAACCTGACTGTAGGGCTTCCCTGGTGGCACAGTGGTTGAGAGTCCACCTGCTGATGCAGGGGACACGGGTTTGTGCCCCGGTCCGGGAAGATCCCTCGTGCCGTGGAGTGGCTGGGGCCGTGAGCCACAGATGCCGAGCCTGTGCATCCAGAGCCTGTGCCCCGCAACAGGAGAGGCCACAACAGTGAGAGGCCCGCATACCACAAAAAACAAACAAACAAAAAAAACTGACTGTGGTAATGGCTGTAAAACCCTATAAATATACTAAAACCCATTGACTTTTACATTTTAATTGAATGGTATATGAATTATATATCAATAAAGTTGTTATTTAAAAACACCTGCAGCAATTCTTGTAATGATAAAGGAATTCCATTAAATAAAAGGTTGCCTAGCCTTGCCCACTTCTTACCAGTACAGAAAGAAAACAAAACGAAATGAGAGTTAAAAGATTTTAAAAGAAAACAGAATATAGTAATCTTTACAGGTTATTCAGATAAAAACCCTGAAGGAATCTAAAAACTAATTACAGCAATACGTAAAGAGCTTTTAGCAAGTTTGCTTGGTATCAGATCAATACATAATAATCAATTGCATTTCTATATAAAAAGAAGCTATTAGAAGATGCACCTTATAAAAAGGATTACATTTCCTCCAAGAGCAACGAAAACTCTAAGAGGCCTAAGTATGAATGAAAAAAAGAATAGTGCTAAGTCTTTAAGAAGAAATGTATAAAATTCATTGAAAGACAGTAAACAAAATGGATTGACATCAGGTTCACGAATAGGAAGACTTAAAATAATAAAGCTGTAATTTCCTCCAATATCCCAGAAGTAGACCACACATATGTGAAAATCTGACATATGATGGAGGTGGCATTCTAAGCTCATGGAGCAAATGACAATCTACTCAATAGCAGGTATTGGGACAATCAGTTATTTACATGAAAAAAAATAAACTGAATCTCTACCTTTTCCAGGCCCCCACCCTCCAAAAAAAAACAAAAACAAAAACCCCCACAAAAAACAGGAAATCAATTACAAGTGAATTAAAGACTTTAATATAAGAAGCTATAGGGAGTTCCCTGGTGGCCTAGTGGCTAGGATTCTGGGCTTTCACTGCTGTGGCCCAGGTTCAATCCCTGGTCAGGGAACTGAGATCCCACAAGCTGTGTGGCAGAGCCAAAAAAAGAAAAAAAAAGGTACTATTCTACAACTATTAAAAGAAAACTTAGGAAATTGTTTTAATGTTGTTTTAGTAGACGTGATTTCTCAAGCAAGATTCCAAAAAGCATGAATCCTAAAGAAAACAGACTGATCAATCTAACAAAACTAAAATAAGCCCTTCTGTTCATCAGAGGACACCATAAGAAGGTGAACAAGCTCAAACTGGAAGAACATGGCAGTAAACACTTTAAACTAACAGAAAATGAGTGTCCAAATATATTGAGAATTAAAATAACTAAGAAAAAGGAAAACCAGTAACAGAAAACTGTGTAAAAGACATCAATAGGCATTTAATGGAAAAATAAACACAAATCTCTAATAAATATGTAAAAAGTCCTGTTAGTGCAGAAGGTAGGGAGATGCCAACTTCAAAGCCACCAGATTTGCAACAAAAGGGCCAAGAAAACTTGGAAAGTAGCAAGTTTTTGCTGAGTATATGGAGCAAAGGATTAGTCATGTCTGATGGGACTGTAAATTTGTACAGTTACTTCTGAAAGCTCTTTGACTTTATAAAGGAAGCTGAAGACGTTCAAATCCTGCAAGGCTGCCAGGGCTGCTCTGTGTGTGCCCAAGAGAAACACATGCACACCTACACTAGGAGTCCTACACAACCATGTCCCAAACCATATGTTTCCAAAAAGCAAACCCTGCAAACTCTGCAAGTGTTCTTCTCAGGAGAAAGGATAAATGCTTTTTGGCATAGTCAGATGATGAACTAGGAGACATCAGTGAAAAAAATTTTTTTTTCTTGAACTACAAACACCCATATCGACATGAATAAATCTGCAAAAGAGATGGTTGAGTGAAAAAAAAGCAAGTTGTGAAGAATATGTAACATAATTATGTAAGATTCAAAAACAGGCCAACCGGACTTCCCTGGTGGTGCAGTGGTTGAGAGTCCACCTGCCAATGCAGGGGACACGGGTTCAAGCCCTGGTCCGGGAAGATCCCACATGCCACGGAGCAACTAAGCCTGTGCACCACAACTACTGAGCATGCGCTCTACAGCCCGCGAGCCACAACTACTGAGCCCGTGAGCCACAACTACTGAAGCCCATGCACATAGAGCCCGTGCTCCACAACGAGAAGCCACTGCAGTGAGAAGCCTGAACACTGCAATGAAGAGTAGTCCTTACTCACCTCAACTAGAGAAAGCCCGCACACAGAAACAAAGACACAATGCAGCTAAAAATAAATAAATTAAACAAATAAATTAAAAAAACAGGCCAACCAAATAATATTTTGCATATCTGGATGTTTGCATGTGGGAAAATACAAAGAAATCCAAGGGAATGAATAAACATGAAAATTCAGTTTAGTGTTTATCTCTAAGATGGTGAGGTAGGCAATTAAAGAAAGGCAGAAAAGCATCTCGAACAACCATTGGTCAAATTCTATTTCCTCAGTAGAGCTGTGGCATTTTTTAAAACATCCATGTAAACATACCACATATTTTCCATTGTATATATCATATATTTCATTATACTATATATACCACTATCTTAAAGTATAAGATTTTTCTGAGAATCATTTGTATAGCATAATCTCAAAAAAATTCACTTCATAACTAAAGCCCTATGAATCAATGATAACATTTAAAAAATAAGCTATCAGTCCATTTTAATAGAATACTTTTATTTGGAAGTACCTTATTCTATCACTGTATTCAATGAGCATCTCAGAGTTTTATTTGGTTTTGTGCTTTTCTGACTTAACGTGAAAGAATTCTCCCTGATAATAATGATGCCAGTGAAATCTGTGAAAAGTGATGAATTCAATCCCCTGGCAGAAACGCTGCTGATTCCTTTATATCTTATTTCTTAAAATTCCCTTATTTTGAAGTTTTTAATATTTTTCTAAAAACTTTCAAATATCCTATGGAGCATTATTTCTTCATGAGTTTATTATTCCTTTGTTCTGACTCTAGGAGCTGCACAGGAAACTAAGTTCTGATGAATTTTGTCCCTCTGGAATGCTAGTTCATTAGCCAAATATAAGAAGTGTTTGAAATGGCCAGGTTCAAGCTTAAAATAAATCTCTGTACCTGCAACCCAAAGGGCAGTCTAAATAGAATTGAGCTAACTTAATTCTGTCTCTTGAGTTTCACTCTTGCATTTGCTGTGTTATCTTCATATTAAGTGGTTGATCACACACACGAAGGTTAGGTTGATAGACATCTTGCTATAGACACTAGGTCAGCAGAGAAAGATCTTGCTATTATCCTAAATAACATCCCTAAGGCAGCAATGAAGACTAAGTTACTTGAGGGCAGGCAATGTGCTTTTCTCATCCAGAGCTGTACTCCCAGTGCCTATTACATTGTGTGACACATAGTAGGGCCATAATTTATGTGTGTTTAATGAAACCATGAATGAATGGATGAATGAGATCTTGCACTCCTTCCTGTCCTAAAAGAGGACTCCACAAACCCATGTTATTATATACTTGTCCTTGCTTCCCTGGCCCTAGCAACCCACTCACATGGCCGAGGGCAACACTTCTCTGATTTGGGAACTAGATAGGCAGACCTCAGCTTTTAGACACAAGTCCCAGAGGGATGCTATTAGCTTCCACAGTCCCTCAAAGACCCCAAAAGGCTTTAAAACAGTGCTAACAATTCCAGTGTTTCAGTAACACTGAGGAATTTCTCTATTCCCACCTTCATCTCTTTGGTAAAATTATTTTCTAGTACCAGGTTACAAAGGCATTAAATGAGCTTATTAATAACAGTAGGACACAGACACTCAAAATTACAGTGACTTGAGCAACTGTCCACCTGAGGCAAGTGCAATTTTTATGGTTATGAGACCATATCAAACAGTGTGATGTTTCAGTACATCGTGGCTATATGATCACATACATACTACTCACACATTAATTCAAGAATATCACCATACTGTGGTGTCCCTAGCAGAAAATGGTGACAGTCAGAATACTCTGTCTTCAGTTAATTTGATATCATCATAATCATCCATGAAATAAAACAAAAAGAGGGAAAGGTACAAACAAATAACAGTGTTCTATGAAGATGAGGGCATTTCCTATCTACTTGTGCACATGACAAGTGAGTCATAATTATAATATTTATAAAAAATAATTAATTCATTAAGAAGAGGACCAGCCTACATATATCAAATATTTTCTCAGTGACAAACACTATGTTATTTATTTTAAACACTTTTCCACATTTGATCCTTATAACCAACATCTCAGATAAGTACTATTCGCCCCAATTTACAGGCAGATAAATTGAGTTTCTAGAGGACTAGTATATTTCCCAATGTCACACACTTAGCAATAGGCAGAGTTGAAATTCAAAGCCAAAACTTACCTGTTCCAAACTGCATTGTCTTAAAACACCACCCGGACCACCTCCTAAACATTAGAGCTTCAGTATTTCTGGGGCATTTATGATACGACACGCAATCCAAGAATCTCGAAAGACAGAATGAACTCTTTACCTTAAATGAGGAATGTCAAAATGACAGCGGGTCTCAACAGGTGGAGACCATCATCTACACATCAGAAAGAGAAGGTTAATTGCTAGATTTGGGGTAAAGCTGGCAGTCAATTCCTTGGACAGATCTTTTCAATAAAATCTTGCTGAGAGTTACATTCTCAAATAAGTGTGTAAGATGAAGCAACAATTTGTGACAAGTTTTAAACTTCCTCAGCTCTTGAGGTACTAAACACACAGATGTTTCCGAAGACTGGGGCTTATGAATACCACTTTACTGTCAACAAATTAGGCAACATCTTTGCTGCCTGCTGCTAACGCAGCAATCTCTTAAATTTAAAATTCTATGATAGCTTCTCCTGGATAAAAGGGAATTAGCATACATTCACATACCATGAAATAAAAAAATCAAAGGTTCCTTGTTGAAAATAGGCAACAGTTGCATTGGAGCTAAGCTCACAGTGTTGGCTTAGCCTACACAAATGTTTAAGTTTAAAAAAAAAGAGTAATTTTGCAATTCTGCTCTGTCTCCTTTGACACACGTGAGTTTCCAGACCCTCCCAACTCTAACTCTGAAACCACTGTCAAGTGTTCATGACCTTGGTTTCAGTTTTATGACCCATCTCCTGGACAGAGGCTAGCATCTTATGTGGCTGTCACCAGCCTCCACGGGCTTCAATCCATTCTCCACACAGCTGGCAGAACCAATGTTTCCTTCCAGAATATCACTTCCTTGGGGAGAACCATCTTCCATATTCTATTGCCCACTCAACAAAACCCAAAGTCTCTAGCCTGACTGCTCACCAAATGGTCCTGTCTGTCTGTACCCTTAATTAACACAAGTCCACCTATGGGCTCGCTATACCAGCCACACTGATTCCTATCCAACCTTGTCTTTCTGACTTTGTACTTTCTTTCTGAGCAATGCCTTTATCCCAGTCCTTTCCCTGCCAATGTTTCACATCTTCGACACATAAATATCCCTTTGTGAAACCATCACTGGCACGGTCTCCTGTTCTCTTCATGGCACCAACATGTTCTACAATGTTCTGCCTGCTTATGTGTCTCTCTCTGTATTTGACAGTAACCCGCTGGAGACCAGGAGCTTCATCACATTCACTTTTGAAGCCCAAGGAGTGCCTGCTAACATGTTGGGTCCATACAGTCCTTCACAGGCATCTTTTTTTAAATAAATAGAACCAGCGATTACTTCTTAAAAGTCCCGGTCCATGTGATCTCTCAGTTTGAAAAGCTCTCTTCCAGCTCCCTGTTTTTAGCTCAGTTTTTAGCAATGTAGACCACACCTACACTATCTGAGGCAGTTTACAATATACTTACAAACCTCTTTTAGACTGTGCTTTCCCAAATCTAAAGTCCATGCCATAACCCAACTAGAGATGTTCCCTATTGAACAAACTCCCCACATAAGCATGTAGTCATCTATCTGCCTTCCTCTGAAGCTCCAAATCTATTTGGTAACATCTTGCCATCCTAATGACTGAATTATTTGGATCTATTATTCAAGTCCAAGAAATGTCCCTATGTTAAAATATTCAGACGTTGACTTACTGCGTATCATGAAAGGTTTGAATGAGATGAAGGGCACAGTGACACATCTAGAACAGACATAGGTGCTCAATGTTTCCTATTTTACAGGTGAGGAAACAGAGGCCCAGAAAACCCAAATGACTTGTCCCAAGTCACAGCTTGAGTGTTTCAGTGCCAAGACCATGATCTTCCTGCTATGCCCCTACTGCCTTTCCATCTTAATAACTTGAACATACAGGGTTCATGGTGTGCATCATCCAGTCTTGACAACTGAAGTTCTTTCTTCTTAAGTGGATCAGATACTCATTGTTTTTTTTGTCAGTTGAAATATCACTGGTTTCCAGTCCTCTGACATGAGCATAACAGACAAATATAAATTTAAGTAAACTTGGTAAAAGGTTTTGGACCTTTGGCATCTGAGCAAAGGCAGAAAGGACCTGAAGGACACACAAATGTCTTCATCAACAGGCCCTTCTACTTCTCAACACACTTATACATTTATACAACCAGGAGACTAATGAGCATGCATCTTTTGGTCAATGCATTCATCTCTTGCTGTTCCCTGTTTGAAACACATCTATTCAGAGAGTCACTGGCTTCTACATCTTAATTTACTATTTCCTGCCATACATATGTTATCCTTGCATTACTGCTCTTCTTTTGATAAGGACACAATATCAAAAGTCCCATCTCCAGCTCTAGCAGTGGGTCCAGAGACACATTAGGTTACTCCATGTGAAAGGGAAACTGATTTGGCTTTCTTCCATTTCATTGTGTCAATTTCCATGTGGTTCTCTAGTCTATATTATGAAAGAGACAAAAGTGGTGCTATCCTGATAGATCGTTTTAGTCCTAGTGAGAGGAACTATTTTATAATTTGTTGCAGAAAAATTAAGGAGACTTCAATGAAAACCTTATCTGTATCAGGGCAAAAAACATATATGATTCACTAGTAACAGCATGCAAGATGCTGTGTGAGATGCTTTACTTACATTTCTCATTTAATCTTTACAAAATTGCTGAAAAGCACTATCCCCATTTGTGTAGATGAGAAATGTAAAATTCAGAGAAATTAGGAAAGCTAGGCAATACCATAAAAACACAATGATGAAATATAGGTCCAATTTATGGAGCCACAAACTTCACCTTTCAGATCTATGAGTTTGAAAAAAAAATGCTGTAAAGATGAAAGAAAACATGAAGCACCTTCTAGACTAACTATATTTATAAAGATTTGCAGTTTTCTACCAATTGGAATATTAAATTTCAAAATATATTAGAGTTAGTTTTCCTCAAAAATCTGTTTTACAATGCAAAACCTCTAAATAAAATTTGGTATATTAATTATTTTTAGATGTAAAAATAATATTAGTTTGTTGATGTGTCACTTTGGAAAGAGGATAGGCTTCAAATTTGATGCAAAAGTGTTAAGATACAACAATTGCCCTAAGACATATATCAGATAATTATAACTATTAAATATTTTTAGGACCTACATAGAATTCTCAGGACAGTTGAATATTTCTTATTCCACAGAAATCTAGAACAATGTGTTTAATTGTGCTATAGAATGAATGTTTGTGTCTCTCCAAAATTTACATTTTATGGTGAAACCTAATCCCTAGTGTGATGGTATCTGGAGGTGAGGCCTCTGGGAGGTGAGGTCATGAGGATGGAGCCTTCATGAATGGGATTAGTGCCCTTATACAGAAGGCCCTGGAGAGCTCCTGTGTCCCTTTCACTATGTGATGACACAGCATAAAGTCTATGACCCACGAAGCGTCTTCTCACCAAATAGTGAATTTGCCTGTGTTTTGATCTTGCACTTCCCAGCCTCCAGAATTGTGAGAAATACATTTATGTTGTTTGTAAACCACCCAATGTATACATTCATTTACAGCAGCCTGAACAAACTAAGACAATGTGATAACTAGTATTTTATAGACTTAGTGTAATTTGTCCACTGGCAATTTGCAAGAGAATACTGAACAGTTACTTTGGACGCACTTAAAAGCAATGATAATGTATACTATTGACACTCTTTATGTCATTTGTATAAGAATGAAATCAGAAACGTATTCAGATGAAGAACTTCGAAACTGCTATAATCATTGGAGGAGGGGGAGGAGAAGGAAGAAGAAGAAAATCAGTTCAAAAACATTTTACCTCTAGGGTGAAAATGGACTGAAGACATTTAGATGGTTATTTACAGCATAATTCAAGACACCATTTAAGACACGATAATAACAGCATTCCAGCGAGGCATTTTAAATGTGTACTTGGGGAGTAAAGATACCTGGGTTCAAAAATCATGGGTTCAAAAACCAGTGCCTGGTCACTAGCTGCTGGATGTTGGGAAAGCAATTTCTCACTCAGAATCTCAGTTTTCTCATCTACAAAATGAAATACAGGGCTTCCCTGGTGGCGCAGTGGTTGAGAGTCCACCTGCCGATGCAGGGGACACGGGTTTGTGCCCCGGTCTGGGAAGATCCCACATGCCGCGGAGCGGCTGGGCCCATGAGACATGGCTGCTGAGCCTGCGCATCCGGAGCCTGTGCTCCACAACGGGAGAGGCCACAACAGTGAGAGGCCCGCGTACCGAAAAAAAAAAAAAAAAAAAAAAAGGAATACAAGTACGAGTTATTAACTCATAGGGTTAACTAGGAGTAAATGGCATGACCTATATAAACCAGTTAACATTGTGCCCAGCCTATGGAAATTGCTCCAACAATACTATCATTATTATTGTTAAAATTATCACTATTATCATCATCTTCTTAAGATGAGAGTGAAAATATGAGAATAGGTCAACCACAGTTCCACACCACAGAGCACATCAAACCAACAGGCCTTGGATTCCAGAGTACTATTTTGGAATCTGGCAAGGTGAGAATAATATACAATATTTTATATATAATATATAGAGATGGAAATATGTATAGATAGTAAGACTGGTGATTTTTGTCAAAAAAATAGCAATGAGAATAAGAACAGTAATGAAAGTACTGTGTACTCATTCATTTTTTATTCATTCAGCATTGATTGAACTGTTATGTGCTGGCCACTGCTTTGCCATATACTCTGAGGCTCTGTCCTTGGGGAATTATTTAGGGATGAGGGGAAGAAACAAGAGATCCAGCACCTACTTCTAGTGGCTGAGGAGGCTCACAAAGTCCCAGTGCAGGGGAGGAAGAGGCAGCAGTTTTTGTCCAGGTTTTTTAAATAAAAACTTCATTTAATGAAAAAAAAATTCTTAAAAACTAAAAGTTATTCAAAAGCTGTTTTCTTTTTTTTTATTTTTTTGTTTTTAATGGCAGAAGTATTCACTGGTGGTAAGACTCTACAATCTTATGGCTTTGAATGGTTTTTTGCCTTTGGCTACATGACTGTTTAGGAATGTGAGTATATGTAGAAATATCTACATAATTTAAATAAACTTTATTTGAATAAAATTAAGTAATTATTTAATATGTCTGGTTTCCAAAATGAAGTATTTTGGCAAATTTCTTCCTTCTTTATTTAAAGAGAATAAATGGAAATATCTACTTGTTTCAAAATCATATCCTGCAGGATAATTAAGAAATGCACAATATGCCTTACTTTGGAAAACAATTACATTCATATATAATTTCTTAAGAAAATGCAGAAATTATGCTTTTAAATAAATACATTTCATTCTGACAAAAGTCTGTGACTACTTGACATATTTCTTCACTGCTAATTTAACCAGATCAGTATTTTCTCTAAAATAAGCCTGACTTCTTTGTAGGTCTGGAAAAGATTTTTAGACTCTATAAAACTGTTGGCATATTCACAGAAGCTAGTTAATAAAGAGAATGACCTTTGATAACATTTATAACATTAATTCATTTTGTATCACAATCTCCAAAATATGGCGGACTTTTGAAGAAACTGGTTTCTGAGAAATTCAATAATTCATCTTCTGGAAAGAAAGAGCATCTTCTTATGTGGAGCAAGCATTTTTTACACATATATTACATTTTGTAATTTTTGGCTGCGCCCCTCTGGCATGTGGGATCTTAGTTCCCCAATCAGGGATCGAACCCCTGTCTCCTGCACTGGAAGGCAGAGTCTTAACCACTGGACTGCCGGGGATGTTCCTACATTTTGTCTTTTTAAACATATATTACTCCAATTGGAGTCTTGGGTATCTATATTATAAAAATGGCAAGGCTAAAGATGATTGCTTTATTAGTTTTCCTTATTCTACAGTAAATAATAACTCCACTCTACATTCAAATGCCTTTACTTCTTAGAATCAAAGTTATAGCTTATTTTAATATGTGAATCCAAATGCATGTGTATATGCATGAAAAATAAAACTGGCTACAGACATTAAACTTTTGAATAGAATACAGATGCTCACAGAATAAAATTTATTTTCTCTAAAAAACTTTCATAATTCAGCTTGTTGTAATATATAATACCACCAATAGAAAAGCACTGTATTCATTTTCTATTACTGCATAACCAATTATCACAAACTGAGCAGCTTAGAAAACATATAATTTTTTTTATAGCTAACAGTTTTGTAAGTTTTGTAAATTTTGTAAGTTTCATAAGTTTTTCAGGCACAGCATGGCTGGATTCTCTGTTCAGGGTCTTACAAGATTCTCATCAGAGTTTCTGCTGGGCTACTTTCCTTTCTGAAGTTTCTGGGGAATAACCTCCTTCCAAGTTCATTCGGGCTATGAGTGGAATTCAATTCCCTTTGGTCCTAAGACTGAGGTCCCCTTCTCCTTGCCTGCTGTCAGTTGGGGATCATTCTCAGGATGTAGAAGCCACATGTGTTGCTAGCCACATCTTTAGCTCAATCTTTAAAGCCAGCAAAGGAGAATTTATCATGTGTGAAATCTCTCTAGCTTTGAATTTTCTGACATTGTCTTTGAGTTCCAGACCGACCCTTGTCAAAATCATCAGCAGCAGCAGCATCATCAGTCTTCCAAGCATCAGGTCTCCTTTAGGAAGAGTTCATAAGATAGATCCAACTATTATTTGAGTTCAACTTCTTTTCCATTATGTTCCTGCTGCCCATGGGAATCAAGGGATATGAGTAGGCATATAGTCTGGTATCCTTAAATTTTCAGTAGCACTTGAGAAAATCCCCAGTGTCCTTTGACTGAAGGTTAATACATTCTGTGGCAAGGATCTTCTAGAAGGGTCAACAGAGTCCCAGACTCCAAACTTTGTTAAGTTCTAATAACTCCCAAGGAAGGGACATCTGGCCCCAATTTGAACAGATCAAGAAGACATTCAGAAGAATGTGAGCCCTGAGCTGGGTAACTGGATCCATAGGAAGAGGTGACCTGGCAAAAGAAGCAGGATATTCTAGATGGAAGGGACCACATGCCTATAACCATGTGAAGTGGGAAAGAGTGGTGTATTCATGAAATTGCAGAAGCGGGAACAGGTCCTTCACAGACGTGGTTCTGATCTATGTGTTTACGTAGATCAATTTCACACCACATGGAGGATGGATTTGGGCAGAATGCAGGCAAAGGGATGAGTTAGAATGCTGTTCCAGGGGTCTATAGAGAGTATGACAAGGGCATGGGTACAGGCAGGTCCTCTGGGGCTTGCAAGAGCAACACAGGGCCCCATCTAGAAGAGGACCAGGTGGCTCATAAGGCTGCCAGATCAAGACCTCCCTGACAGGTCTTAGCCTGAGGAATGGGTGAGAACCAAGTAGTTGCAACTGGCCAGAGGGTGGAAATGGGCTATTAGCAAGAAGGATTTGGTCCTGACCCTAAATAAAGGGCCTCCTCTATATAAATAACATTCCTGATTCATATCTGGATGGTTCTGGGGAATTAGGGAGAAGGTAGGGAGCCAAGCTCTCTTGTTGTAGGAGGGAGAAGGATCCAAGAGCTTGGAAATGTTTGGCCTGAAACCAGTGAGGAAAGCCAAGAGCAGAAGGCGATAAGGGACATAGTGGCACTGTAGCTACAGTAAGAAGCAACAATAATTCTATTCTAGAAGACTGATAACACTTCAACAACCACTAATTGATCTGATTTCTGGAAGCTACGATATGAATTTGCTCAGAAAACTCTGAGAAGAGTTTAAGAGATCACAGTGTTCGTATTTGCAGCTACTTGAACCCTAGATATGAGGATGCAGAAGTTGCTTTGTGCTGCAACAATAGCTATCTCCAGATTCTCCCCTCTCCAAATTCTCGGCATTCTCATTTATGATTTGATTGACTGTTACAAAGTTGGCTGTTATTAATGCATACTAATAATGTCTTTTCATTAAGTTTAAATTGTCAGTATAACTACCAGGAAAGGTCTTAGGAATCAGATGGAACAGTTTCCTAACGCCAATACAGGCAGAGGAAAACCAAACTGTATTTACCAGTCATTTTTACCACTTATATAAAAATCTGAAAAATATTTGATATTGTTTCATTTCCTCTAAGAAACCCTCTTACTCCTCCCTAGTATCCCTAAGAAGATAAAACAAATCTAAACCATCACAGACTTCTTTACCTGTTCTCCTTTTTCAAAAAATGTTTACATTCTATTTTGTTTATTTTTAAACATCCCCTTTGATGTGCTAACTAGGTTAGTCTATCACCCTTAATAAAGACTTGAACTTCCAAAGGTGCATTTCTGAAGCTGAGCAAACAACGAGGTTGTGACAAAAAAAAAAAAACAAAAAACAAAAAACAAAACAAAACAAAACAGTGGAAGGTATGTATTGGATTTTCTCCAGTGAATATCAGTAAATTTATTGTATTATTCAAATGCAGATTCATGCATTAGACATTTCCAAAATACAAAATAATCAAGCTTGATGAAGACATATTATATAGCTATATGGCAAGGGGAAATGATTAGGCAGGGTCATCTGCACTCAGCACTATTATTTAATATATATTTAATACAGAATTATTGATTATGTATCATGGGCTGTTAGCTGGGAATACAAGAGACAGTATAAATAATCACAAGTTGTCATGGGATAATTTTTCTGCCTACATTGGCAGTTCACTGATGTGTTCTATTCATGAAACATTAGACCTAAGAAAAGATATCAACTCAGTCAAGTCAAATGAGGGAGGAGGAAAGTTTTTAAGAATTTAAAAGGTAATCTCATAGATGCAACATCTAAATGCAGCCAGTCCTAATGGGAACTAAACTGGTCTCTGACTCTCAGGAACCACAGAGTCTCTCTTGGACTATTCTATGTCACCAAAGATTCTTCCACCAGCACCCAATCCTCATGGCCACCATCTCCTAGCAAAAAACATTAGATGTCACAGATTTGGGGTCACTTAGTTCTCATTCTCAAGAGCACAAGACTAAGTTCTTGTAGGCCAGTTACTGGATGAATCACCCTTGGGTCAGATATCCATTTCTGATCCAATCAGAAGTTGATAATTGAGTCACAGGATAAAACATGGTCCCCCAGACCTGCTGTTACCAAGGGCTGAAGGGGGGTGAAACAAACTACAAGATGGAGAGTATGGAAAGTTATCACACAGAAAGATTAGGAATACAAATTGAAAAGGTAATCTGACCAATGGTGAAACAATGGGTTTCAAAGCAAATGATGTAGATGTCAACTCAACCAGTGTTTACGGACCTAAAAAAAACCTGACAGATTTAGCTTCTCAGGCAATGTTCACCATTAAAAAAAGAGCTCTTCAAATATGTACAACCACATGTACTAAATCAAATACACACTTATAAATATTATTTTCCCCCATACCTTAGTCTCACTATCTTCAACCAGTCAACCTTCTGAAAACAATTTCAAGTGGACACAATTCACTTCTTTTTCTTGTCCATCCTACTTTAGTTAATGTGGATGTTCAGACAAGTCTGTGATGAGTTTAAGAGATTACAATGTACCTATTTGTAGCTAGCATAGCCTAGGTACTTGGGTGCCAAAGCAGATGGGCTTTAAGATACCACAATTAAGGCTTTACTATTGAAAACGATATTTCAAAGCAATTTAGTCTAACAAGAGGTGCAGTGATTTCCATTTAAAGGTTATCACTGTTGGACAAAGCAAAGAACAATGTTAAAAGATTAATGGCAGGTAGCTCCAATAGGAAACATTCCAACTACAAATTAATCTTACAATGATAGAATATTTTAAGAGCAATGATTTCAAGCATGTTTTAGTTCTTTTGTGGCAGTAGTTGGTTAAGAGACCCTCAAACTCATGTTCCTGCCTCAGGCAGAGTGTCTATAGACGCCAAGACTAGGAATCCCTGCCTCATTTCCATCTATGAGAGGCCATGTGACTGGTTCTCACCAATGGACTGTGGTTGCAGTGATGCAATTGACAATGCAATTGACCATGAGGCCGTAGGGGCTGGCAGCGCTCTCAAGAGAGAAACTGGGTCCTTAATTACTGCATGGATGGAAAGCAGACCCCTGACCAGCATCCACCACCTTTATCTGTTGCATGAATAAGAAACAAACCGCTATTGTGTTAAGTCGCTAGAATGTTGGAGTTTATTTGCCATAGCAACTGTTGTTTCCTTAAGGAAGATACCTCCCTAAAAATGTAGCATGTCAACACCACAATACAGAACAAGATGACAGAAAAGTACGATGCAGTTTTGAAAAATAAAGTCATCTTACGGAGCTTTATTTATGTTTTTTCACACACACACACTCACACTCACACTCACACACTTCTATTTTTAAATATGAACACATGGTCCTTAGGCAGATTATTTTGTGGTCAAGTGACTAAGTTTTTAAAAAATATTTCATAATCTCAAACCAACCCCTAATTGAATAAGCAATCCATTCTATCTATGGATTTGAATGCTTTCACACACAGGAATTGCATTGATTGATGTTTGAGGAGCAATTTTATAATTTGGCATTGTATATCAGCAAACAATACAAGTTACACCAAAACCTTCTCTCCTTCATTTCCAGAACCTGCAACTCTGGATCATTTAGAAAAAAGAACCAAGCTGAGAGACTGTGACATGGCATCTCCTCATTTCCAGTAAGCTGACTAAACGCAAAGCCTCCTTTTTGTGTAAAATGATGCATAATTTGCAGTCAGGGCAGGAGTTCATTTTATGAAGAGTTTCAAGTACAAATCAGATCAGACACCTTTTGAACATCTTAAATCGGGTTGGTTACAATTCCTTTCCAACATCTGACTGAATGTTCTAATTCCACTGCCAGGTTTGCAAGGAGAAGGTAAACACCACGATTTCCTTTCACCGGCAACTCAAAGCCCAGCCCTGAGGAGCCCTGCGCGCAGTACCTGACGCTGCTCATGCTGCCCGTCTCGGATCCAAGCTTGCATCGCTCCAGTTGGCTGGCGACGATCTGGCGTTCTGCCTCTAGCTCTCGGGTCAGCCTTTCAAACTGTAATTCCTGAAATAAAACCATCAAAAAGATTAATGCTATCAGCTATATGGAAACTGGAAATCAGACTAAAAAGACAGTATGGTCAAAGGGAAATTAGGATTTCTTAAGGCGTTAAATTTGAGAAGCAGGGGCTTCCCTGGTGGCGCAGTGGTTGAGAGTCCGCCTGCCGATGCAGGGGACATGGGTTTGTGCCCCGGTCCGGGAGGATCCCACATGCCGCAGAGCGGCTGGGCCCGTGAGCCATGGCCCCTGAGCCTGCGCATCCGGAACCTGTGCTCCACAATGGGAGAGGCCACAACAGTGAGAGGCCCGCATACCACACACACACACACACACACACACACACACACACACAATTTGAGAAGCAGAGGTTGCTGATATGGACTCGAAGAAGGATGAGGATTTCAGACAGACGTGAATTCATATCACGGTCCTGGGACCCATCAGCTGCAGGGCGTTGAATAAGCTATAGTCTTTCTAAGGATCAGTTTCATCATCTGTAAAATGGGTTTACACTACTTACTTCATTAGGTTGAGGTGCAGATTAAATGAGACACTGACCATGAAAAATAAGCCTGTGCTATGTGTGGCACATGTCCAGTACCCAACAGATATTAACACCCCTGTAACCAAAAGTGAAACAATAAATAAACAATTTTTTATATGATTTGGAGTATTGTGTTTAGTCCCTCCTGGCCATCTAGGTGCTTCTATATACTAATTGCATCTTCATATTACTTACACATTGCAGATTGAAGAAAATAATTCTTTAAACCTACACTTTTCATTCTTTATATTCCAGCAGAAGGACAAGGACGCTGATTCTAATTACAAAGGTCTAATTACATGGTGAATTACCTTTGTGATATTTGATACATCACCTTAAAAAACAGCCAGCTGAACCAAGGAAGAATGCTTCTAAAAATCTGCCTGACACCTGCTGTTAAAAGATTAACTTTAATGAAAAATGATTCAGTCAGTAAGGCAAGGATTTCAGCTGTTCCAGCTACAGGACTTTTATACCATATTGTAATCTTTATGTTTTATTTTTCCATACCCTTAAGTTTTTAATAAACATAATTATAGTAAATTATGTATTTTAACTAAAAAAATTCAGAAAAAGTTTTCATAATATCACAATTAACTTCTTTTAAAAAGTAAATTATTTGCACAGTTGTGTTTTGGGGATGGGAAAGCTTCTAAGAATGCTGAAAAATACTGAAAAATAGGGTACGGGTTAACTTGGGAGAACTAAAACTCCCAGCATTACAGGGATTTTTCTTCCCAGAAAAGATGAGTTTATTTTATTTGCTACCCTGGGATGCTCTAGGGTGAGACCTTTAAAAAGTAGGGTCTGGTGTGTCCTCTACATATGTTAAAAATACCCTTGCTGTTTTCCACAAGAGCAGATATTTTTGTTATTGTTTCATGTTTGGTTTTTTTGTTTTCGTTTTTGGTTAGGCGATGGTTTCTTTTTTTTTTTCTTTTTATTCTTTCAGTGCTTTACAATTTTCAAAAGTTTCACACATGGTTTCATGTACTCCCATAATAAGCCCCTTTTTTAAATCCCCTTTTAGGGGGAAGCCTTTTCCCTCTTCCCTCTCCCCACTGTTAACCACTAGTTTGCTCTCTATAAGAGCAGATTTTTTTTTTTTATGTTGACATTATTTCAGGGATCTAAGTAAGAACCACTTGAGAAGTGAGAGCTAAGCTTTTCCATTTACGGTGTTAAAACTGAGGAAGCATATTGTTGAAGCTCAAATGTTTCTTCTTATATATTTTGAAGGACAGCAAAGATGACTTGTAAGGAATGAATACCAAGACCTCTGCTGGCTGCATTTTGTGTATCTAACTTCTTCTTCTCCCTGCAAGTTCTACTGCTTTTGGGGAGGAGTTCCTTAAAAATATGCAAGTTCTAGGGCTTCCCTGGTGGCACAGTGGTTGGGAGTCCGCCTGCCACTGCAGGGGACACGGGTTCGTGCCCCGGTCCAGGAAGATCCCACATGCCACAGAGCGGCCGGGCCCGTGAGCCATGGCCGCTGAGCCTGCGTATCCAGAGCCTGTGCTCTGCAGCGGGAGAGGCCACAACAGTGAGAGGCTCACGTACTGAAAAAAAAAAAAAAAAAGCAAGTTCTAGAAGATTCTCATTTCCAATCTTTATAAAACAGGCATATCTCAGAGATACTGCACGTTTTGTTCCAGACCACCACAATAAAGTCATTATCATAAAGAAGCGAACTGCATGAATTTTTTTGGTTTTCTAGTGCATAATAGAAGTTATACTATACTGTAGTCTATTAAGTGTGCAATAACATTATGTCTAAAAAACACATTCATACCTTAATTAAAAACACTTTATTGCTAAAAATGCTGACCATCATCTGCGCTTTCAGTGAGTCATAACCTTTTGGCAATAGTTAATATCAAAGATCACTGATCACAGGTCACCACAACAAATATAATAATAATGAAAAAGATTGAAATTGTGTGAGAATTACCAAAATATGACACAGAGACATGAAGCGAGCAAATGCTGTTAGAAAAAATGGCACTGATCCAATTGCTCAATGCAGGGTTGCCCAAAACCTTCAATTTTTAAAAAATGCAATATCTGGGACTACCCTGGTGGTGCAGTGATGAAGAATCCACCTGCCAATGCAGAGGACATGGGTTCGAGCCCTGGTCCAGGAAGATCCCACATGCTGTGGAACAACTAAGCACGTGTGCCACAACTACTGAGCCTGCGCTCCAGAGCCTGTGATCCACAACTACTGAAACCCACATGCCTAGAGCCCATGTGCCGCAACAAGAGAAGCCACTGAAGTGAGAAAACTGCGTGCCTCAATGAAGAGTATCCCCTGCTCACTGCAACAAGAGAAAGCCTGCACGCAGGCGACGAAGACCCAATGCAGCCAAAAAAAATTAATTAATTATTTTAAAAAAATGCAATATCTGTGAAGTGCAATAAAATGAGGTATGTCTGTATATTTTATCTTAAATATGTCTGTATACCAGGAAACCAACTCATACCTTTGAATTGATAACACCTTAAAAACATTAACACAAAAATTATACAGAGCTCCTCATAGGTAAACAGAAATTCATTATTCATATTATCTAAAGGACTTTAATTTGCTGCATGTTTGCATATGTTACAAGCAGTCCAATATGGCAAGACAATCTGAGTCAGGATTTACAAACCTTTTTGGGCTTCTGCTAGGACAGACACTACCCTTGGGTGTGCTTGTTGAAGGCTGTGGCCTCACTAAATATTTTCTTCACATCAGTTTTATGGGAGGGGGGTGTTAGGAGACATTTTTTTCATGAAATCTGCCTTCCAAACTTATAGTCACAATACTCAGTGCTCTTCATCTGGATGCATCTATTTAATTCAATCTGGCATCACTTTCTTTCTGTCTGAAAGGCTTCTTTTAATATTTCTTGTAATGTGGCTCCTTCAATGATGAATTCTTTCAGATTTATATGCCTAGTAAAGTTTTCATTTTGCCCTCATTTTTTTTTGGGGGGGGTACGCGGGCCTCTCACTGTTGTGGCCTCTCCCATTGCAGAGCACAGGCTCCAGATGCGCAGGCTTGGCGTCCATGGCTCACGGGCCCAGCCGCTCCGCGGCATGTGGGATCTTCCCGGACCGGGGCACAAACCCGTGTCCCCTGCATCAGCAGGCAGACTCTCAACCACTGCGCCACCAGGGAAGCCCTTGGCCTCATTTTTGAAAGACATTTTTGCTCCACTGTTCTCTCTTGCATTTACTGTTTCTAATAAAACAAAACTAGATATTCTTGTCTTCATGTCTTTGAATATATTGTGTCTTTTTTCTCTGCCTCCTTTTAATATTTTCTCTTTATCATCAGTGCTGAACAACTTGATTTTAAAGTTCGCTGGGTGTAGTTTTCTTCAAGTTTCTTATGCTTGGGGTTCATTGGGTTTCTTGGATCTGTGACTTTATAGCTTTCATCAAATCTGGAAATATTTCAGCCATTAATTCTTCAAAAAATTTTTTTTCTTTCCCAATGTCTTCTCTCCTTTGGTGACTACAATTAAGTGTACATTAGGCCACTTGGAATTGTCTCACAGGTCATGGATTCCTTTTTCCACTTTTAAAAGTCTTTTTTCTTTCTTTGTGTTTCATTTTGTTTAATTCCTACTGGTGTCTTCAAGTTAACCAGCCTTTTCTTCTGCAGTGTCTAATCCACCATCAGTCCCATGGAGTGTATTTTTAATCTCAAACACAGATGAATCAAACATGTTTAGAAGTTTCATTTGGGTCTTTTTTTTTTAATCTTCCATGTCTCTATTTAACTTTCTAAACATATGGAATATACATATTAAAAACTGTTTCACTGTCCTGATTTGCTAATTCTAGCATCTGCATCAGGTTCCCAGCTGGCTTCCCAGCTTGGCTGGAGGGTGTAAGCACATATTCTGGGTCCTGGTGTGAGCACCAGGTACTAGTTCCTCCCATCCGTTCAGGTAGTTCTTTCCCTGCTCCCTGGTGCTTTCCTTACCTACATGTGCTGCTCAGTTCTCTGCTGAATAGTCCAAGGGGACCCTCTGCAGATCTCAAGGGTTCTCTTTCTGAGCAGCAATCACCTTTCTCCTATTTTTCCCTTCAAATTCCAGCCACCTTTCCCTCTCTGGACTCTCAGTATTTTCTCCCCAACTCAGGGAGTCTTCTGGGCTCTGCCTGGGTCCCGCCTTCCCTTTCTCCACTGTTGTGGGGAAACTCTCTCAAGGCAGTAAGCTGGGTCAATTGTAGGGCTCACCTCATTTGCTTTGTGTATCTAAAGAATCCTTTTTTTCAGTTTTTTAATTTTTATTGAAGTATAGTTGGTTTACAATGTTGTGTTAGCTTCAGGTGTACAGCAAAGTGACTCAATTATATATATATATAACCTATGTATATATATATATGTAGGTTTTTGTAACATACACACAATGAATTTTTGAGAAATAAAAGTTGTCTTACAGAGCTTTATGTTTCTTTCACACACACACACACACTCATAATCACACACACTGCTATTATATAAAATAGATAACCAACAAGGACCTACTGTATAGCACAGGGAACTATATTCAATATTTTTTAACAACCTAAAAGGAAAAAGAATCTGAAAAAAAAAAAATATATATATATATATATATGTCAACTATACTTCAATAAAAAATTTAAAAAAAATCACTGTGCTTCATTGCCTAAAGTATAGTGCTTTGAAAACTGGTGTGTTTTTTGTTGTTGTTGTTTCAGGTGGGAAGCTATTACTTCTGGGTCGCTGTTACTTTTTTAGCTGAAAGGTGAAAGATTAAGAATTAACTATTTTTCCCCCATGCTTGATTTGTAAATGCTTATTTTCCCCTGTATTTAAAAATTCATACTAAATGTACTACTAAAGAGCTAAGTACTGAAGTTTTTACCCGCTTAATTTTGTTCACTATTTCAGTATTAAAAATAGAAGCTCCTTTTGGGTTACTTGTATCTTTAGTTTGCATGATGACTTTTTAATTGAATTGGAATTTTCTTTATTAAGGAAACTGAATCAATGCTCTTTGTCTTTTAAAATGTCCATTCAATAAATGTTTACTTTGTCATTGCATATATGAAACAAGCAAGTAATTAAGTGAATTTTCCCTCTGTGTTTCTCTAAGGAGTACACAGCAAATGTCAAGGTCTTCCAGGAGCAAGGAGGTTTCTCTTCTGCACCTAAACTCCTTTATTTTATTAATAAAATAACACAAAACATAATAATAAAATTGGAGGCAAAAATATTTATTGAGCACTTACTATTGAGTGCATAATTACTAGGACAGCATATAAGGAGGAAACTTTTCCTGCTGAGTTGCCACTGTATCTGGTATCTAGGACAGTCCTGGCACATAGTAGGTGCTCAATAAATATCTTTTAAATAAATGTACCTACACTAAGTGCTTTACATGCATTGCCTTATATAAATATCATAAACCTGCTATTTCTTAGGTTCTGTTTTTTTCCTTACTTTACAGAAATGTTAAGGTAACGGGATGAAAGGATTAGCCTTGGTCAGGAAAGAAGTTCTTCCTTCAAAAGTAGGAAAGATAATGAGATCAAAGATGATGTTTTAGGAGATCTGGACATAGAGAAGGGAAATGTTGAATGAACGAATTAATATTGAATGAACTAAATAGTCCCAATACTATCAATTATTTTGTTTCAAAGACCACAGCAGTCCATTACTGTAGAGACATGTGATGTCAGTGTAAACTATGAAGTTCATTAACATTCATATTTACTCATTATTTAAATAGTTTTTATTTTTATGAACTCTAGAGATTGGGTTCCAAAATGCCTTATTGCATTGTTGCTTATTTTACAGCCATTTTCTACCTTACCCCAACCCAAGGGCCTAAGACTTATAGGAAGGGCTGTTTTGGCCACAGCACATGGTTGGGGATGGGAACTGTCAGGACCTAAGCTGGTCCTAGTATGGTTTT
The DNA here is from genome assembly GCF_025265405.1 of Mesoplodon densirostris. Taxonomy (NCBI): domain Eukaryota; kingdom Metazoa; phylum Chordata; class Mammalia; order Artiodactyla; family Ziphiidae; genus Mesoplodon; species Mesoplodon densirostris. Next base: position 10,152,942 of record NC_082663.1, read on the forward strand.
ACGCTTGGAATTGAAAACTGACCTTAGAATTGGGAACTAGCAGAGCTGCAACTGAGGTTCTCAAACTTGGATCACTCCTGTGGCATAAAGGCATCTGTAGTATCCTCTAGGGCATCATTACAACAGTGAATGAGCTTCTATTCCATTGGGAGATACTTAAGCTGTGATGTGGGTGGGAAGATGACCTTCCCCAGTTCTAACTCAGTTTGATATCTGGAGGGAGAAGAGACCTCTTAGGACTGAATAATTCTTGGGTATCTTAGAGACTTTAAGATGAGAGAGCATTCAAGAGAGGGGTGTTGCTAATAAGGCCTGGTGGGTACCCAAGAAATTAATGGGAAAAATAAATGTAGATATATTTAGTGAACTTTATAATACTGGTTGTAAGTGAATATGTGCTATTAAATTAATTCAGTGAAGGTGAAACTATAAAGAGAGATGAGAAGAAGAGTGAAGAAAGATCTTTGCAGGTTATCTGGATTTGGAGGGAGAAGGAACAAGAGAAGTCAGCAAAATAAATACAAGAATAGCCATAAGGCACAAGACTGCTGATATGGCTTCTCCTGGGCAGTTTCAGTGGAGAAGTGGTGATATAAATCAGGCTATATAAAACATGATATGACACCAAAAACACAGGAAACAAAAGCAAAAATAGACAAGTAGGACTACATCAAACTAAAAAGCTTCCTTTTCTGTCAGCAAAGGAAACAGCCAACAGAGTGAAAAGGCCAACTATGGAATGGAAGAAAATATTTAAAGAGGTTAATTTCTAAAATAAATAAGGAATTCATACAACTCAATAGTAAAAAAAACAAAACAAAAACAAACCAATTAAAAAATGCATTAAGTACGTGACTAGACATTTCTCCAAAGAAGATTCAATGAAAATGGTCAAAGGGTATATAAAAAAGGCACTGAACATCACTAATCATCAAGGAAATACAAATCAAAACCACAATATGATATCATCTAATAACTGTTAGGATGGATATATCAAAAGAACAAAGAATAACAAGTATTATCGAGGATGTGGAGAAATTGTACACTGTTGATGGAAATGTAAAATGGTGCAGGAGCTATGTAAAACAGTATGGAGGTTTCTTAAAATATTAGAAACAGGGGCTTCCCTGGTGGCACAGTGGTTAAGAATCTGCCTTCCAATGCAGGGGACATGGGTTTGAGCCCTGGTCCAGAAAGATCCCACTTGCCACAGAGCAAATAAGCCCGTGCACCACAACTACTGAGCCTGCGCTCTAGAGCCCATGAGCCACAACTACTGAGGCCCATGCACCTAGACTCCATGTTCCACAACAAGAGAAGACACTGCCATGAGAAGCCCGTGCACCGCAACAGAGTACCCCCTGCTCGCCACAACTAGAGAAAGCCCACGTGCAGCAACGAAGACCCAACGCAGCAATAAATAAATAAATAAATAAATAAATAAATAAAATTAGGAACAGAACTACCATATGATCTGGCAATCCCACTCCTGGGTATATATATCCAAAAAAGTGAAATCAGGATCTAAAGGAGATACCTGCACCCCCATGTTCACTGCAGCATTATTCACAGCAGCCAAAACATGTAAACAACTTAAATGCCCAACAGACAAATAGATAAGGAAAATGCGGTATATACATATAATGCAACATTATTCAGCCTCTGAAAAGAAGAAAATTGTACTCTTTGCAACAACATGGATGGACCAGGAAGACATGCTAAGTGAATTAAGTCAGTTACAGAAAGACAACAATTTTATGATTCCACTTACATAGGTATCTAAAATAGTCCAACTTACAACAGAAGCAAAAAATAGAATGGTGGTTGCCAGGGGCTAGGGAGTGGGGTGAATGGGGAGTTGCTGTTCAAGGGTATAAAGTTTTAGTTATACAAGATGAATAAGTCTTGAGATCTCCTATATTTAACAACAGTGTTAAAATAGTTAACTTAAAATTTTGTTAAGAGAGTATATCTCATTTTTAGTGTTTCTATAGCACCCCCCTCAAAAAAAAGGAAAGGGACACAAGGAAACTTTTGGAGGTGAATGGGTATGTTTACACGTTTATTTCCTTGACTGTGGTGATGGTATCCTGGGTGTATGTATATGTCCAAACTCATCAAACTTTATACATTAAATATAGGCGGCAGGGTGAGGGGTGGAGGTTGTATATCAATTATACTAAATAAAATTGTTAAAAGAAATACCCCCAAAATGTGGACTTAGAAACTGTCTAGAGAATGGGATTTCATGGGAATTAAGAAAAGTGGGTGAATCATAGCAGCACTATTTACAATAGTCAAGACATGGAAGCAACATAAATGTCCATTGACAGATGAATGGATAAAGATGTGGTACAATTTAATACTACTCAGCCACAAAAAAGCATGATATAATACCATTTGCAGAAACATAGATGGACCTAGAGGAAAGTCAGACAGAGAAAGACAAATATTATATGTTATCACTTATATGTGGCATCTAAAAAACGACACAAATGAACTTATTTACAAAACAGCAACAGACTCACAGACATAGAAATCAAACTTATGGTAACCAAGGAGGAAGTGGTGGGAGGGATAAATTAGGAGTTTGAGATTAGCAGATACACGTTACTATGTAATAAGGTCATACTGTATATCACAGGGAACTATATTCAATATCTTGTAATAACCTATAATGGAAAAGAATCTGAAAAAGCACACACACACACACACACACACACACACACACATATATATATGTAATTGAATCACTTTGTTGTACACCTGAAACTAATACAACATTGTAAATCAACTATGCGCCAATTAAAAAAAAAAAGAAGTGGGTGGATTAGAGAGGGCATCCTACAGTAAAGGAGGTTTTTAAAAAAAGCAAGCAGTGTCAGAGGACCTTAACCTCCCCAAAAGGTGGAAATTATCTTGTTTTTGAGATCATAAAAATTTATAGAAATAGCAGATGTATGACACTAAAGTTCATTAAAATTTACTAAGAGGCAGATTTAAATGATTTTCACTCCTAGAATAGCACATTGCTGAGTCACATCATAGATTATGACTATTATAAGAAAAATTATCATATAGTTTTATAACTTTTTCCTATAGAGCCTAAATTAATAATTCACTTGACTTAATTAAATGGAGTTCATTAATGTTTTTTTGTATTCACCTAATTGACTTTATTTTTATTTATTTGTTTATTTATTTTTGGTTGCATTGGGTCTTCGTTGCTGCATGTGGGCTTTCTTTTAGTTGTGGCGAGCAGGGGATACACTTCGTTGTGGTGCATGGGCTTCTCACCGCAGTGGCTTCTCTTGTTGTAGAGCATGGGATCTAGGCACGTGGGCTTTAGTAGTTGAGGCACACGGGCTCAGTAGTTGTGGCTCTCAGGCTCTAGAGCACAGGCTCAGTAGTTGTGGCACACAGGCTTAGTTGTTCCGTGGCATGTGAGATCTTCCCAGACCAGAGCATGAACTCATGTCCCCTGCATTGGCAGGCGGATTCTTAACCACTGCGGCACCAGGGAAGCCCCATTAAACGTTTTTAAATGGATAAAACCACATAAAGTCCCTTGAGGGGGCTTAGCTAGTTCAGTATGTAAACTGAAATCAGAAAACACTCACACATAATTTCATTAATTCCTTCAATAAATATTGTATTTGTTGTGGCATAACATCAGTCTGAGGTTTGAGAAAGTGGAAAAATTTAGACTGAAAAGAGCATTAAGTAAAACTAGATTTGTCCTGATTTTACACATATGAGAAGATGTAAAGGAGACTGGACAAAAGTGGAGAATGGAGACAATGGATGAGATGTTGGATGGTTTAAGATAAAAGGTGTTTCCCACAGTGCTGATCTGAATGCTGAAGTCCAAGGACTTAAGATGAAAACTGACTGTGCCAGCCAGACAAAGTGGGAAGGGGGACCTGAAGCATCCTGAGACTGTTTGTGTGGACAATACACATTCAGGCATCGAGCCTTCTTTGTCACCCTCCCCTCCAATAGGAGAAAAGAATACTGAGGACCAGCAGGCACCCAGACACAGAGCAGTGGTCCTGTGAAAAGTCCTCTTGTTTGCCAATGGAATGGTGGTGGGCATGAGGGCAGAGGGCAGAAAGGGGCATGGGCTTGGACAGGTACAACCTCCACAGTGGAGGCTCCAGGGTTCTCCTCAATAAGCCCTCAGGAAAACTTGCCCCTCATGCTGAATCAAGTTAGATGAGGAAGGAAAACCTATTAATGAGCCGCAGAAGGTACTGGTCTTGTTCAAGGTGCTAGTCCTGTGAGGAAAATTGAAAGACTCAGTCAACTCTCCTACTGTGTCCTCTATTTCTTCCATTTGGTCCGTACCTAGTTTTAATTTTGAGTAAATCTCTGGGTCGGTAATAAAGATAGCAATCATGCTCTGGGTCTAGGGCCTTTATAGGAGCATCTTGTTAAGGAATCAACCTTCTTGGGGACTGATGCCCTTTCTCTATATTCCATTTCTGTGCCTGCTGCTGGCTTCATTCAATGGTCCCTTGGCCTGTCCAATGAGCCCTTCACCCAGCAGATAACTCTGCTTTCCCCTGACCACTTCCATCCTCCCATCTAAGGCTGCCCTAATATCTCCCTGCCTCTTGCTGGAGACTCAGCACATTGTCTATTTTGCCCAGACGCTCACTACATCCTCTCTATTTCAGTCCCCCCCCATGTCTTGCCATCTTTTATGCAGGTCAGACCTTGTTTTTAGAAGCACCAATATCAACACAATCACTTCAATTCTATGTCAAAGGAGAGAAATGGAAGATCATTGCTAGTTCTTTTCAGGCTCTAAGATGCAATGATTTTAGGGAATCTGACTTAGTGACTTTGCTTGCAATAGTGGAGCAAAATGACTGTTCAAATGTTTTGAAATATTTTATTAGAGAGTGAATTATAGTCAGTATCATCGTATAAATGTTGTCCTCAGATGTTTCTCTACCTGGGAGAGAATCAGGGTCTAGGAATTGTTCTCTGTCCTCTGGCTTGAATCTCTGCAGGAAAGATGAAAGACTAGTTTTCCACTGTGTAGATGAGTTTTTGCCCCCTGATTCCCTCATCTCTGCGTCCATCAAGGATTTGTATTATCAAGTGATCCTGGGAGACCTTTATTCTCACATCACTTTTAATTCTCCTTTCATATGAACGAGTTGACTTCATAGCCACAAATTCTGGGCAATGTTAATTTCATCCCATGGAGACATGTTCTGAAGCCAAATCTGAAGGGAAGGTGGTACAGATGACAGGGTAATAATAGGAGGCTTACAGCAAAGCATCCAACAAGTTTGGAAAGAACAAGCCCAGATGTCGAGATGGAATGGAACAAACCAATGTCAACTGTAAAGCTATGAAAACCCCATCAATGAGTCAAAAACCATGGCAAAGAGCTGTCCGTGAAAGTTTCCAAAACTGACAGATTAATGTTTTAAACAATCACGCTGTCATCCTGGGTCACCTAGCAAGACAGCGGATGACAGGAATCAGTGTTCCGAAGCGGAATCATACGCACCTTTCCAGAACAGTTTCAATAAAATAAAATATAACAAATACCTCTTTCTGACCAACTCCTTCAATCTGTAAGATTCCATCTGCTTTGTTCTAGCCAATGCGTTGATATCCAAATAAAGCTTGTTTATCAAAATTTACTTAATTCCACTAAATGGCAGTGCTCCACAAAATAAAGGCCACATTTCTTGGCCATTTAAGATCATGTAAGAATCCACTAGGTTCCATACAAAGTTCAGTGATGCTACTATAAGGGTGACCCTTACCTACATCATGATAATCTCTGGAACTGTTTTTTAATGCCTGGTACGTAACTCAGAGCTACAAAATAAAATTTTCTTGGTAATGGGGCCCTAATGTACATCTTGAAAAGTTTCTACTAGTGATTTTTATGCCCATAACTACTTGGGGATAACTTTCATTTATGACACAGCCCACAATAATCACAATCAATATTTTATGTATTTACTTATCGTGTATCATGCTCAGCTAAATGCTTTACATGCATTAACTTATTTATTACTCACATTGACCCACAAAGGGAGGCATTTTATTTTCTAAGACATTGCAAATTTAAGGATGTTAACTAGCTTCCCCAAAGATTAGCTAGGACTAGGACTAGAAGTCGATCTCACACTAACTGTTCAGAACCCCACTGCCTCAAAGCTCTTGAGTATTTATTCGCATTGTTTTAATGGAAGCTATAGAACTAGGAACGACACAGCCAACATAATAACACAACTCTCCTTAATGAGGAATGACTACAGCTCACTCATCTTAGTTTTTCTTGCCTTTCTAGATATAAAATATTGGAATTACTATGTCCAATCATAGGAAGAATTATGCTCACTGTACCATTTAAGTTCACACCACCAATGAAATATTTTCTTCTAATAAAGGCCCTTGACTTTTAAGAGGGCCACTGCCAAACTCAGATATACCCCATGAAGGCAATGAGGATGCTGAGGAGTTATACTTCAATGTCCTTGTCTATATTTAGCCTGTAATGGAGAAACCAGCCTTCCAATATTTAAAGGGTGAAAGAAGAAGTACTAGAACCCTAGGCTCAGCCAAGATCCATGACTTGCAGTCCCTCAAATGAACTCTGAACATTCTCACTCTGTACCCATTGCTCTGAATATCCACTTCCTCTTCCCCACTCTTTCCCTGATTCTAAGTCTAGGGAAAATGCCTTTGCCTTCAATTTTATGGTGCCAATCTCAGCACTGACTCATTTAATTCCATCTGTTCTATACAAGTACATTCATGACCTGCCCCTCACTCCTTACACAAGACAACAAATGACCATGGCATTCACAGCACCAACAATGCTGTATCAAATTCACTTAACTACATACTTGTCTTCTTTCTTAGAACATACATGTTTTGTTGGCAGGGACCATGCCTTTGCATTATCACCTTCTTCTCATCAAGCATAGAGTGCATTCAGTAAATGGATGGATGGATGGATAGATGATGGATGGATGACTTAATGTATGACCCAAATATATTATATTGGGTCAATATAAGAAAGTGTGCAATAGTGTGTATGAATAGAGCAAACTTACTAATGCATCTGATAAAATGCAGAAGTTGAAGTTAAATTACTTTTGTGGCATTTCCAATGCAAAATTTCTATAATTTTTTCCATGAATTTCTCTCTCTCTTTTTCCTTTCATTATATGACTTTTGTATAACTAACTTGAATTATGGGATAAGAACTGTAAGAATAATTCTATTCAAAAAACAAAAATAAACAAATGGCACGTAATGAAACTTAAAAGCTTTTGCACAGCAAAGGAAACCATAAACAAGATGAAAACACAACCATCAAAATGGGAGAAAATATTTGCAAATGAAGAAACTGACAAAGGATTAATCTCCAAAATATACAAGCAGCTCATGCAGCTCAATATCAAAAAAACAAACAACTCAATCCAAAAATGGGCAGAAGACCCAAATAGACATTTCTCCAAAGAAGACATACAGATGGCCAACAAACACATGAAAGGATGCTCAACATCACTAATCATCAGAGAAATGCAAATCAAAACTACAATGAGGTATCACCTCACACCAGTCAGAATGGCCATCATCAAAAAATCTACAAACAATAAATCCTGGAGAGGGTGTGGAGGAAAGGGCGCCCTCTTGCACTGTTGGTGGGAATGTAAATTGATACAGCCACTATGGAGAACAGTCTGGGGGTTCCTTAAAAAACTAAACATAGAACTACCATATGACCCAGCAATCCCACTACTGGGCATATACCCTGAGAAAAACATAATTCAAAAAGAGTCATGTACCACAATGTTCACTGCAGCTCTATTTACAATAGCCAGGACATGGAAGCAACCTAAGTGTCCATCGACAGACAAATGGATACAGAAGAGGTGGTACATATATACAATGGAATATTACTCTGCCATAAAAAGAAACGAAACTGAGTTATTTGTAGTGAGGTGGATGGACCTAGAGTCTGTCATACAGAGTGAAGTAAGTCAGAAAGAGAAAAACAAATACCATATGCTAACACATATATATGGAATCTAAAAAAAAAAATATGGTTCTGAAGGACTTAGGGGCAGGACAGGAATAAAGATGCAGATGTAGAGAATGGACTTGAGGACAGGGGGATGGGGAAGGGTAAGCTGGGACAAAGTGAGAGAGTCACATGGACTTGTATATACTATCAAATGTAAAATAGATAGCTAGTAGGAAGCAGCCTCATAGCACAGGGAGATCAGCTCCGTGCTCTGTGACCACCTAGAGGGGTGGGATAGGGAGGATGGGAGGGAGATGCAAGAGGGAGGAGATATGTGGATATATGTATATGTACAGCTGATTCACTTTGTTATAAAGCAGAAACTAACACACCATTGTAAAGCAATTATAGTCCAATAAAGATGTTAAAAAAAAAAAGAATTCTATTCAGAACAGAAATGTTTGAGTGACAAAAGGCCAATATTTATCTTTTCTCACTCATTGCTCTTGGTTGAAATTTTTTTGTTTTTGTTTTTGTTTTTGTTTGTTTGTTTGTTTTGCGGTACGTGGGCCTCTCACTGTTGTGGCCTCTCCCGCTGCGGAGCACAGGCTCCGGACGCGCAGGCCCAGCGGCCATGGCTCACAGGACCAGCCGCTCCACGGCATGTGGGATCTTCCCGGACCAGGGCACGAACCCATGTCCCCTGCATCGGCAGGTGGACTCTCAACCACTGCGCCACCAGGGAAACCCTTGGTTGAAATTTAAATAGCTAAATATTCATACCAGTGGAATAATTATATATGCTCTCATAACTAAACCACATCAGTATTTGACTTGACCTACAGTTAGCATTTACTCTGTTGGCCTCTCCTTCCTTCCTGGAGCAAACTCTTCATACACCCCTCCCCTGCTTTCCTTCCCACTTCTCTGGCTGCCCTGATTCTCAGTGGATGTCTCTCTCTTAAGCAACCATTCTCCCTGGAATTCTTTTAAATTTCTATTTTCGTAAACTTCCTCTGAATAATCTCATCCATTTCCACAGCTTCAATAACCAGTAATGGTGTATATCCAACTGTCCACTGACATCTCTTCTGGAAAACCCAGAGGTTCTGTCCAAAACTGAAATCACAGCCAGCCTGTAAACCTGCTGTCCCTCCTTTGTTTTCCTGTTTCAGTAAATGGCACCTTCATTTACCCAAGTTGCCTAATCCCCAAATTTGTGTATCATTCTGGACTTTGTCCTCTCCAAATATACATAACAAATCATTAAGTACCACTGTGATATTGTGATTTATAATAAGAAGTATACCTTTGGTCTTCATCCCCATTTCTATCACAGAAACCCTTGGAATTTCCCAAGTGAGAAGAGTGTGACAAAGGTGTCTTGTTATGTTAATGAGGTTACTTTTGGACCACACTTAAGGATGGGGGCTGGTTGCCAGGAGAAGCAACAGGTAATTAAATGGTTGAAACTTTCAGTCCCAGCCCCTGGACCTCCAGGAAGGGGGAGGGAGCTGGAGATTGAGTTCAAGTGCCAATGGCCAATGGTTTAATCAACCATGCCAATGTAATGAGGCTTCCATAAAAATCCAAAAGGATGTGGTTCAGAGATCCTCTGGGTTGGTGAACACGTGGTGATTTGCAGAGAGTGGCCTGCTCTGAGAGATTTCTGGGCCCTTTCCCCATTCCCTGCCCTATGCCTCTCATCCATCTGTCTGTTTCTGAATTACATCCTTTTATAAAAAAACAGTAATCTAGTAAGTAAAATGTTTCTCTGAGTTCTGTGAGCCACTCTAGCCAATTCACTGAACCTGCAAAGGAGGTTGTCAGTTGGTTAGAGGAACAAGTGCCAACTTTGACTTTCCATTGGCATCTTAAGTGTATGTCGGGGTGGTGGCTGGCAGGGGAGGATCTTGTAAGACTGAGCCTTTAGCCTATGGGATCTGATGTTGCCATCTCCAGGTAGGTAGTGTCAGAATGGGGTTGAACTGTAGGACACCCAGCAGGTGCCAGAGAATTGCTTCTGTAGAGGAAAACCCCAAGCTGAAATTGACAGAAGAGTTATAACTCTCTAATCTGTCCACTATTCCCAGTGACACTTCTCTCATTCTGGCCACCAGTATCTCTCGACCAGAAACCTAAACTCATTATCCTAATTAGAGTGTCTGCCTCTCGTTCAGACTTGCTTTCAATCTCTTCTCCATGATACAGCCAAAAATCATCTTTAAAAAAATAAACAAATGTGATTCCATTATTCATCTACCTAGAACCTTTCAATGACTCCTTATTTCCTAAAGATAAAAATTAATAGTTCTTAACATTTAATCCCCCAATGGCTGAGCGCTTTATAACATTAAAGGAAATATTCCTGACCACAAGCGTCATGATGTCTCTCTTAAGTCTATATATTAATTGGAGGACTTGAATGTGTTAAACAAGTCTGACTGGTTGTCCCTATTCATTTTTCTCTTTTGTTTACACAAAGACAGATTTTTGCAAGTTAATATAGTTATTAGTTTGAAATTATAGACATAACCTAAAATAATTAACTGAAACAATCCTGTCATCACATTTTCTTCCAAACTTCATTACTGTTTAATTACAATCAAACAATTTTTGTGGTAATTACAACTCAGTTACTCCTGTGTTCAAACATATTCTCCCTTTGGCCACCAGGAAATGTATGTCATAATTTTCGGAGCAAGAAAGAACACATCTTTGATTTTGAGAAAAGCATCGGGAAGTACTTGCTTTCTAGTGACCTAGCCCCCAAAGTTCTCTTGAGAGATTGTGAAATCCGTATTTAAAAAAAAAAAATCTCAACTGTAAAACTGACATTGTCAGTTACTTTTATGCTATATCATTTGTGTGGCAGAATAATCAATTTTCCCATGATTTACCATCTTCTTAGCACAAAATTCTCTAATGAAATTCACTGGTAGCTCTCTGAAGTTTACTGAGCACCTGTCATTATTTCAGAACTAGATGTGTCCAGTGTCTACAGTGGATCCAAAATTCCTAGAGAGTTCTCTCATTAGATCCCTAGAAATCAAAATTTGTCTCCAGTAATCTGGTGATTTTGCTGCTTAATTTCTCTTCAGTACTACAATACCAGGTTCCTCTGGCACATAAATCACATACAAAAGTAACACTTCTCACTAACAGCAACCTAAGGAGGGGACTGAGCCATCAACACTTACTTGCCTGGTAGCAAACTACAAGTTCCAATTATTCTGGAGTGATTATTCTTATGATTGATTCCAAGGCAAGAACAATACTATCTTTTCATTCAAATCTCTAGTACCAGCTCAACAGTAGATGCCAAATAAACATTGATGGAATGAATGAATAAACTAAAAGCAGGGCAACAGATATTTACGTGCAAAGAATTCTGCAAGGTGCTGAATGACACAAATAGGAAAGGCATGGGTACAAAATTAGTTCATGTACGGATCCTGTGATGGTTAATTTTATGTGTCAACTTGACAGGGCTAAGGGATGCCCAGACAGCTGGTAAAACCTTATTTCTTGGTATATCTCTGAGAGTGTTTCTGGAAGAGTTTGACATTTGAAACAGGAGACTAAGTACAGAAGACCACTCTCACCAATGCAGGCAGGCATCATTCAAGATGGTGTTAATTACAATGTTAAAAACAAGGACACGCTTATATTAACTTGTTTAATACAGATGTAACAACAGAGTCTGATTTTATTTTTCATACCTTATCATTCTACACAGTTGATTTAAAAAAATATGCTCTTGGGCTTCCCTGGTGGCGCAGTGGTTGAGAGTCTGCTTGCTGATGCAGGGGACATGGGTTGGTGCCCCGGTCCGGGAAGATCCCACATGCCGTGGAGCGGCTAGGCCCGTGAGCCATGGCTGCTGAGCCTGCGCGTCCGGAGCCTGTGCTCCGCAACGGGAGAGGCCACAACAGTGAGAGGCCCGTGTACCGCAAAAAAAAAAAAAAAAAAAAAAAAAAACAGAAAAAAAGAAAAATACGCTCTTTATACTAAAGTAGCTTCGTGACTTAAATGTTTCATTGTGCTCCTTTCTAATACAGATCCTGTTGATTTATGTCTAGCAAAATTATTGAAATCTTTTTCAATTCTTTGAAAGTACATCATCAGCTAGAGTACAAAGTAAAATAATAAATTGTGATGAGAGATTTAAATGAATTTCAAAGACAACATCCAGTTGGGGAAGATGGAAGGGGGTGGGGAGAATGAAGAAATCAGGGACAATGGCACACGCAGCAGGTGGCATCTGAGATGGACGGGGAGAGGTTACCCTTTGACCACATGAAAGGGTAGCGGAAAAGCATTACAGATGGAACAGCATGAATCAAGGCACAGAAGTAGGCAAATACTGAATGTGCGCTTATGTGTTTCAGGGAGTAATTGGAGTTCAGTTTGATTGAAGCATATGGAGCAAGACTGAATACTAGGCAAATTAGCTTGGAAGTTTAGACTGAAGTAAAAGGTTATATTTAATAATGATCCTGATTTTCATTATTCATTGACTGTGATGCACCATATCTCATCTATTTCCATACTCCAAGGAAAGAGCCCTTTGAAATTTTATTGAGCTCATCGGTTTCCTTGTTAAGAAAATACCTAACAAAATTTAACTTTTTTTTTTTTTTAACATCTGAAGGTCAGTAGTGTTAACATAGATCCTGTACTACACTATAAGGATATTGCACTGCAAGGATGTTAGTTTGCCTGTCCTGAAATGTCCCTGTCAACTGTAGATTTTTTTTTCATAATTAGCTGGACACAGTCAAGTCCTCTGGGGTTGTGGACACAGACAGCTATTGGCTCTTACAACCAAAGAAATGGTCTCATTTCTCTTCTGCTACATTTATATTATTGACATTTCTTTCTGGTGACTTTTGTGTGTATCCTTCAGAACTCCTGTTCTTCGTTGCCTCCAGAGTGGTTTTTAATTGCTACTGTTACATATGCTATTGATTGAGGGACCCGAGGTTAGCACAGGGCTGACATCAGGTACGAGGGAGTTATTATTATATGTAATTGCACCCTGATATAATAGTATAATGGTTTTACTCTTTGTATAACAACAGCTGTACTGTTACTCTAATTATTTTGTCTTCAAATGACCCAGTGAATGATTTAGGATATGAAATACAATCCATTTGTGTAAAGAGGAAGGAACTGGCCATCAGAGAGGTTAAGTGAATAATTCAAGATTACCCAGTTAGTGGTGTCACAGAGACAATAACACAGTGACAGCCAGCCCAGCGGTCTTTCCTATTCTTGACCAGGTATGTAATATGCATATCAACTTTTTTGTTTCATCTGTGAAATATATTTCCCCATTGTTTAGGTAGTAATACATTCAAAACATGAACATTCTTATATTAACTTGTTTAAATACAAACAGAATAACAGGAGTTGAGTCTACTTTTCGTTCCTTATCATACTACACAGATGATTTAAAAAATACCCTCTTTGCTACAGTAGCTTCATGGCTTGAGTAGCTACATCTCACTGTGATCCTTTCTCTAATAAACTTCCAAAGGCTGAATTTAAACCTATCTTCAAGCTATGAAAGTTTTAGTTTCTTTTCCTTTTACTTGTTTTCCTTTTCAAAATTTCTCTATTGGAAATGAATTAAGTGGAATACATCAAGGAATATATCCATATTTGCATCCTGAAATTCAAACAAGAACTTGTAGGAATGCAGTGTTGATGACTGTACCACCGTTGGGAAGCAAAATGAACTGTGACCAATAAATCCCTTCCCTAGTCATCATCCTTCCACATCTCCCCAATTTGGGGAAGTGTCTTAATGGATGTGCATTATCAAGTTTGCAGGCTTATTTTCAGTCATAAAGAAGGGTGTACCAGATGCTCCTGGTACACTGAATTGGGCACACTGTAGACAAGCTAATCTCAGTATGAGAGACCACAGGGGAAAAAAGAAAAGATTCACATTTAGTCCATATTAACTACCAGAAGACCCATCAAGGTAGTTGGGCTGGCTCATGATACAGCAGCTTCTAGCAAATTAGCAGCCCATAACAACTTAGTTATAATGAGCTGCAAGATCTTACGACATAAGCTCCATGCTAATAAAGGGAATTCAAGTACATGAATCCATGTACAGAGTATAACCTTAACATCTGTCTGCGCTTAGCCAATATTTTGTTTATACCTTTTTAGGAACAGCCAAATTATCCTCGTGTCCCCTGAAACTAGGGACTGTAATTTCCATCAACTGTGGTTTTTACCTGCTAGAGAGGGTAGAGCTGATCAACATCAGCCTCCCCGGCCACAGAGCTGGGCAGCAAGCTGCTCGTGATTCCGGCAGCTGTTTTGCACATATTAGGCCAATTTTCTCCCAAACCATTTCCTCTTGCTATTCAAGTGGGAAAAGCAAAAGCCTAGTCATAAATTAGGCAACAAGATGTGCCTATCTATAAATATTGTAAAACTTATACATTTTTAAGCAAAATGACTTAAGCCATATCCTACTAAACTCAGCATGAAGAACCCTCCTATTTTAATTAATTTAGGCCATTGCCATTGTTTTCCCTAATAAAACAATGTGCTCCTCCTCTTCCCATAGTGGAGTGAATATCCTTTAGGGATTCAGGAAATAATAACAATAATTATAATAATAATAGTAATAATATCACTATTATAATAATTATTATTTCTGTTTTATAGATGAGACAATAGTGCAATAGATTACCCAAAGTTAACTGGTTGCTAAGCTAAGGGAACAGACACTTAATATATAGTTTAAGGTATTTTCATAGAGTTTTATGTCTAGAATGAATAAATAATTATGTGAAAAGTATAACTTCCCTATTTTTATTCTGTCTTAAAAACAGTGGGTGTACATGAATCACTTGGGCAGTGTTTTCAAAATTCATATCCTTCCTCCTACCTCCAAAAACCTTAGCATGTAGAAAAATGGGTGCTGCAAATATCATTATGGGTTTTCTAGATTTTTGTCAAAATCTAGATGCACTCAGCCTACATCTAGTTCTAATCAACCTACATATAACGTCTTAAACATCTCACAGGATTTCTTCACAAGTGGATGGGACCTAGAGGGTCATCTACCTCATCATCCATCCTTCTTGATGAGTCAGCCCCTCAAACAGTCGCTGGCTGAAAAGCTACCATGGACAGAAGCTCAAACTTAGATGCATGCCATTCCACGGAAGGACAGCTCCGGTTGTCAAAACCATAATACGCCTTTTAGTAAAAATCTAGTAATTGATTCTGATTCTGACTTCTGTTCTAGTTCTGTCTTCTGATTCACCAAAGCATCACACTGACTTTTTCATTGATATGATAGACCAACCAATATTTGAAAACTCACCTTCTCTTCTGTGATTTACAAAGGGGCAGTTCAGAAGTCTCGACATCGTGTTTAGAGGTCTCATCATTCTCTACCCACTTCTGTATTGTCTCTCTAGTTTGTAGATTCCCCCCCACCCTTAATTCTTAATACCCAACATTTCACACACTATTCCATATATAGTCTGAAAAGTGCCAAGTACTTAAGCATCACTTGTCTTGTAGCATTGAAATTGAACTTCTGTTGATGTAACCTAAGATTGCATTAGTTTTCTTCACCTTGTCAAATAGTTGCCTTATACGAAATTTGAATTCAACTAAACCTCTAGTACTTTTTTCCCTAAACTGCTGCCAAGTTAGGTTTCCATACAGGATGTACATCTGCAGTTGATACCTTTGAACCTACAGACAAGGCTGGACATATATCACAAATTTTCAACTTCTTGTTTTTATCTCAAATTTTTCAGCATTTTAGGTTCTTCTTGAAATCTAATTCATGCATATTTGCATCAAATGTATGCATATTTTCTTAGCCTTGTATAATCTACCAATTTTATAAGCTTGCTTTGAAGACATTAGCTCCATTCTTTGATTATAGTTTTGAATAGAACACACATAGCTCAATGCTTCTCTAATGCAGGCTCTATTTCAAGTTCTTAACAATCTACTAAATGGTGTATCCAAAGGGATATATAAAAACATTCTTAATACATGGCATCAACATACAAAGCACAGCATAAGCCTTGGATTGCTTTCTAGTCCCTAGATGGAGTACACTGTGATGTCCACACTGCCTTACTGGCCCCCCACCTGCAGAATGCCTGTTGGTTATTATGCACTCATTTGCAAATGATGAATGATCATTCACAACTATATGATCTTCTTCATCAAATTTAGTTATAGTCAAGGCAGAGGGTCTTAAAGGGACAAACGGCTGAGCTTTACAAGTATACCTATTTCTCCTATCTAAGGTTTTGAATTTGAATTTGATTGTTAATTTCCCAACACTGCTGAGCTGTTCAGCTCAGATGTGGCAGCAACTGTGTCTAAAGTGGGATGCACCAGACAACCCATGGGAGTTGGGAAGGCAAAGGCTTGCTATATTTTAAACTATTGTTCTTCTTATTTTTTAAATGAGATTTTTATATTTTCTAACATGCAAGTTTTGATACAGTAGTATATATATATCATGTATAAATATATAAGCACATAATGGATGTTCTTGCTCAAAAGACTTTTACTAATCAAGGAGTGAACGTGACAAAGGCTGGAGACCCCTGGATGAGAGACACACACAGGTTGGGCCAGGGACCCAGGTAAGACTTGACCTTGTAAGCAGCTCTTTGCAGAAAGCAGCTCTTTGCAGGAGGCCCTTTGTCTTGTCAGGTTAGCAAAGCTAAACTTTAACTAACCTTTACACCAGGTGCCCCCATGCCCCATGCTTAACTGACCTCCAGCCCAAGCACACCTTTCAAATCTTTTGATCACAAAATACCTTGTCTAACCTGTTGATTCTTTCCTTAGATTAAAGAAGTAGAAATGAAGACTAAGTAATTAACAGATGAGTAGATCTTTCCCCCAGCTTCCCCTTCAATAATCCCATGAACAAACTGTGTGAACAAGATGGTATCTAAAGAAAGATTACATAGAGTCAGCAGGTCTACACACAGTGAAAAATGAAGAGGACTCTGAACCCCTCCCCAAATGATTAACTGTGACTAGCTTCTCCTTTTTCCTTTTAAGAACCTTCATGACCGAGGAGAATCTTTGGAATAGGTTTTTGGACGCGAATCCACCTTCTCCCAGGTTGCTGGCCTCCTGAATAAAGCAACCTTTCCTTTCCAACCAACACTTGCCTCTCAAGTACTGGCTTTAGAGTAGTGAGCAGGCGAACCTGAGTATGGTACCAGCCTCAGCCAACCTTCTCTGTTCTACAGCTAAACGGTGAAAGCTCAGCACAGGGAGGCCCCTGTACGAGAGATAATAAAATCCTGTTCATTTGGAAGGGACCACAAAATTGAAGTTTTTTTTTTTTTTTTGCGGTACGCAGGGCTCTCACTGCCGTGTCCTCTCCTGCCACAGAGCACAGGCTCCTGATGCGCAAGCCCAGCGGCCATGGCCCACGGGCCCAGCCGCTTCGTGGCACGTGGGATCCTCCTGGACCGGGGCATTAACCCACGTCCCCTGCATTGGCAGGCGGACCCCCAACCACTGCACCACCAGGGAACCCCAGAATTGAAGCTTTTAATTTTGCAGGTACAAAATCTGAGGTACAGAGGGATTTAGTGACTAGATTGAGATCCTCAGAGCCCTTTGGGGACATACCAGGGAGAAGAAATGAAATGAAATAAGGTTCACACCAGAGTTAGACCTGATCCCACTCTATTGCTCTTACTCCAAATATATTACCCCAATAAGGAAGTAAACAAACAAACCAAAAGCCAAAAACAGCAACAAAGAAAGAAAAGAAATAGAAGGGATTGGAGGGAGATAGTCATTTAACTACATCTTTTGGCATCTTTCAGCTCATGCCTCAGTGAGCAGAGTCACCTTCTAACTTTAAACCCCTTTAGAATGCTATCTTCAAAAGTTGTGAACATACACATTGTTCTAAGATGAATAATACACTGCCACAAAATGAATCAAGATTACAGTAGGGGAACCTTGATCCAGTAAAATGTTCCTGTGCAGAAGGAAAAGGAAGTTACCCTACACTTTATAAATGCCATCACTTTGCACATGAGCATGATAAGAAGAATGTCACCGTTCCTATGGAGAAAAAGTTGTGTACAAAGTATGTCCACATTTTCTTAAAATCCTACAATTGGAGTGTACCGAGGCTTGCATATAAAACAAAGCCTCTGAAAAAAAATTAAACAAACAGACAAGAAACTAAGCCTCTGTCCTCCAGGCCCATGTTTTGTCCTACTACACCCCAGATAAGGGTGAAAAGCTACCAGGAAAAACTACTTCATACCTGGTTAAATACACTACAAATTTTGTCTCCAAGGAAAACACACATTCTTGAAGTTTCCACAAAACATCAATGTTACCTACAAACAAGGACGGTACAAAAAGTTGCCCTGGCTTCCTCTTAAAAATGGAAGTTAAGAGTAAGGTCTTACAGGACACTGACAGTGACAAACTTGCTGGGTCTCATGAGGAGGGGCATAGCCTCTGTGTCACCATAACACACTCTACTCCTAGATCATGGTGCTTTGGAAAGGAGGAGTGATAGTAACAGCAGTCATTGATTTATCTTCCGGCCCCTACTAGGATGACAGCTCCACGATGGCAGTGGCTTGGCAGCTCTTTATTCCTAACTTTTAGAAGAGGGAACGGCAAGTAGTAGAAGCTCAGTAAACAGGACTGTAACAACAACCACATGATGTATGCCATTTCATTTAAACATCCTTGTGAGATGCTTTGGAAATACTGAGATCTGTAGACTTATTAAATGGAGTGAAAATGAAGTGGACTGAGAAATGGGGACAACCTCCTAAGATCAGGCCTGGACCCACGTGTACAGTATCCACCCTCTTAGCACTGAGTGGCCCAGCTGGTATCCAGGCAAACAGAACTTGCCCTCCCCTCTGACTGCCTCCCTCTCTGTGTCTATGTGTGCATGCACAAATACAGCACGGCAGAGGGAGGGCCTGGAAAAATACAAGATTGAGACTAATCACCTGCCGGTGACCCCTCCAATCTCTTATCACCTTGAACCTGTCACCTGCATGAGTCTCCAAGGTGGCAGATAGGACTGTTCCAATCTCTACCCTATTCTCCGCAGAGAACTGTCAGATCGCCCTTGAACTTGACCCTCCACCTCCTGTACAGCCAATTTCTCCATCTGTAGAATCAGAGAGGTGGTTCTCAAGTAGTCATGGATCTAGCAGTTTTCTAGGGAAAACTATTAAAAATGGAGATGTCCAAGCCCAGCCTTTGAGACGCTGAGTCAGGAAGCTGCATTTATAACAGTTGTTGATTCTGATACAGGAGGGCTTTCCGGAGCACACCATTACCCATCCCTGAGTTCTGGGCCCCGCAGGATTCCAAATAAGAACATGCTGATTAGTGGGCAAAACCATTTACAGTAAAAGGCAGAGAGGACTGGAGCCCCTGGGCTGGAGGTGACTAGTAAAAAAAAAAAAAAAAAAAGAAAAACACAAAAAAACAACAAAAAACCAGAGGGAGTGACATGAAATGGGGGGGATGGGTGGGGACTGGATGTCAGTGAAAAGGCAAAACTCAACAAAGGTTTTCCAAAATCTAAGTGAGACAGTTAAGTGAGCAGTGCCATTGGATGGAAGGCTGAACAAGAGTGAGTTGCAGAGTTAAGCAGACACAGATTTTAAATCTTACATTAATTTATCTCCGTGATCTTGGACATACCACGGGACAAAATAATTACTCAGCTTACTGTTTCTCATCCATAACACAGGGATAATATCTAACACATATAAGGCCTTTGTGAGGATTTAATGAGATACGGTAAGTAAACACATAATCAGGAGCACTGGATGAGCTCAGTAAGTGCATCACTTATAATTTCAGAGCAATAATAAAAGGAAGGGTCAAGTTAATGATTTTTTAAATGAAGAAATGCTAAGTTCCTGTTTAAGTCCATATACCTAGAGAATAAATAAGTCCCTAAAGAGGAAATGTACAACATTTGACAAATATCTGTGTACTCTGTTTGCCAAATACAATAGAGTCTGCAAAGTAATATCAGGTAGAAGGCAGGACTGCCTCCAGCACAGCTCTTTGGGCTGCAAACAGCTGGGGAGCAGCAAGGCCAAACGGCCCAGCAACCCAGGGGCCTGTGATTTCATAGACACAGGCAACAGCCCACTCCAAGTGTCCCTCATTAAGTCTTTTCATCTTCACCTCTGCATTGATGGGTTTTTATTTTTGGCAGAAGTTCTCTGTGACAATGTAGGTGCAGTTAATCCCCAAACATGGCACCTAAATTTAATTGCCTTTCATATTTCCATGTCAAATAGAGTATCTCCTGCAGAAACTCTATTAATGCTGACGAAAATGATCAGAAATTGGTTCAGAAGAGCATGAGGGCTTGAAATGAACTGAAGCAGCTGAAATTCATGAAGAGGGGCCATGTGACCAATGAGGAGGCCATGCAATAAATAATCACATTCCGAGTTCCTCTCGTTGGAGGGACATGCATACAAACATTACACTCTAGGTGCAAATAGCTGAGACTTACAGCATACAGAAAGGTTCAATAACCTATCTGCCTCATACTGAAACAGACAGTTCACCGTCACAGAAAATTAGTTTTTCTTCTTCAAAAGTGAGCTAGTACCACTGGAATCCACAGACAAACTCAACAGTTTTATTCCTAGAGGAAGTAACCTTCACATCTTTGAAAAATATTGAGATGCTAGAGAAGGTCACTATGAAATTAGCCACACTGTAGTGTTTATTAAATTCCTAGAGCTTGCAGAGTTTATTTTTAAAACCACAAGTACTGAGTTTAATTAAACTTGTCAAATGTACAATGAACTTGATGAGACAGAGGCAGGTGATCTGATCCACAAATAACAAAATATACCCAATGTTATTATGTTTTCTAGGTGAGCCAGCATGAGACATGGCCAAATGATACAAGATATCACTATGGACACGATTAATATTGACTGGTAATTCTTAAGATCCCAAGAATGTATTTTGCTTTTTGAATAGCATTTTATTTAACCAAGCTGCTGACTGCACATGACCACATAAATAATTCAGGCCGTTGACTCTTTTTCTCATGTTAATGGACATTAGAAACATCAAGAAATACATGATTTAACATTTTAGAGATTGTACATACTTCTGTGTGTGTTTCTTATAAAAAATACTTTGGAGACCATACAGATAAATCACAGAACCTTAGGGAGAGCTGGACTATTACAGTGAAAACCACACCTTTTATGCTGAGAAGCAACCTAAGGCTATAGAAACTAACTGAAGGCACTGGTCAAGTTTTCACAGCTGGAGGGTGGGACAAGGGGAGAAGAAGCTAAGTTTTTTCACTAAGAGTCCATCTGATGTCACAAACCATGCCACAGAAGGGAAATTCCCAGCTCCTATTCTGTAATAACATAGGAGACTTGGCTAGGGATGTTCATGCACAAGCAATTATGAATCTGCTTCTTGTATTTGACTGCTTTCACATTTAAGCTACAATAATAGGTTGCAAGTGATAACTTTCAACATACTCTACTTTATTTTTAAAAATCTGAAACAACAATAAAGTAGAACGCTATATATTTGGTGTCATCCCTCAGTATCCTTGAGGAATTGGTTCTGGAACACCCAGTGGATATCAAAATCCACAGAGGTTCAAGTTCCTTATATAAAATGGTGTAGTAGTCCCATATAACCTGTGTATATCCTCCTACACACATTCAACCATCTCTAGATAACTTATAATACCTAATACAATGTAAATGCTATGTAACAATAAATAGTTGTGAATACAATGTAAATTCTTTGTAAATAGTTGCCAGGGCACAGCAAATTCGTTCTGCTTTTTGGAACTTTCTGGAATTATTTTTTCCCAAATATTTCAATCTGCAGTTGTTTGAACTGTGGATGCAGGACCCACCAATACAAAGAGGCAACTACACTCAGATCTTCATTTGTTCATTCAGTAAAAAAAGTCAGGCATGGGTCTAGGTGCTAGGAAAGCATCAATGAAAAAAATCAGACAAAAATCCCTGTCCTTGTGGGGTGTACAATCTAGTGGAGAAAATGAACATTGAACAAAACGGATAGGTGGATTACACAGAGCACCATCTTTGGTAAAGGCGATGGAGAATACAAATTCAGGAAAAGATGGGGAGGGAATTTAAGTAGTTATCAAGAATGAACTCACTGACAAGGTGGTAGATGAGCAAAGATCTGAAAGAGCTGATGGAGTGAGGCAACGTGTCTACCTGGGCTGGATTTGGGGTGGAGGGAGGCTGTTGTCGGGTTTTAAGCAGAGGTAAAGGTCAAATGCAAAGGCCCTGTGCTGGGGGCACCCTCCAGGAGAAGCAAGGAGTTTTGTATGAGGAGGCAAGACTCCGAGGAGATGCAGGGGACACAGGGGCAGCAGGCAGCAGACCACGGAGGGGCTTGTCCACCACTGTGTGGCCTTTGACTTCTACTCTACATAGAGTAGTAACATGATAGGATTTACATTTTCATAGGATATCTCTGCCATACAGAAATAATCTTTATAGTCATTCATTTACAGTCATCTTCTACAAGTCACTTAACCTTTTTTCATCTCAGGTTGGGAGGATCAAATAAACATATTTTAACGTGCTGTATAAACCTGAGTGCTGCTTCATGGTCTCCTTGGCCAAACCTCAATGAGAGCAATGAGTCTACTGCATGACAGTTACTAGTTCTCCCATCTGCATCCCCACCAGATTTTTCAGTTCTTGGAACCTCGAAAATACCTCTTTCCATTTTTGTACCTGGCATCTGATGCAATGTTTAGCACCTAAAAGGGACTCAACAAAGATTTAGTGAATAGAAGGTATTGTGAAATACAAGAATTATAAAAGAGCTATAAAACAGAACTCTAAATCAGAATTCACATGTTAATGAGCTACTTGTAGAAACACAAACACAAAACTTTGTTCCAAAACCATTCCAACAGGAACTGTTGGTCAGATTTATTCACTGTAATTCTGCAAGTTGACAATATAATCAGCTGAGTTGGACCAAATCTAGAATCGCCTGGGTAAATGTGAAAATATTTTTCTTAATTGTGTGCATAAAACTTAAGAGTGAAATAGCCCAGAAAGGATTCTGCCATTTGGCATTTGGAAATCATCAGAATGCATATTTTTTTAAATCATATTTTGTTTGACTCTCTGCTTATGTTTCAGAATGTCACCTAAAGGACCTATTTAGTGTGTTTTCAGATATATCCACATGATATAAATACCTGGATTTTAAAGAGAAGTTACCTAAAAATAGTTTAAATGTCCTTCCCATAAAAATATTTATACTTGGCAATGTGGGGTAATAGCATCTCTGCATGTCAGTTAACTTTTTGTTTTTTTAAAAACTATTTGGATAAAATGTATATACTGTGCCCTATGGTTTAAAGATTTAACGTCATTTGTACCCATTAGACTGATGTTACCCAAAGTGAGTACCTAGGCACTATATTCCTGAAGTGAAGCTTAACAGTCATTTACCTTTATATATAGGCAGCATTATTAAATAAGTCAATATATGGAAAATCTTTCAAAGGTCAAAGTTTTCATAAGACACTATCCTCAATCTATACCATTGAGGTTTACTTCCATTCCTTAAAAATGAAAAGATTTCTTAGCCTTAATATGATTAACATATACTTTTAACTGTAATTAAATGAAATATTTATTAAGAGGTACCCCCAGAGTATATGCAAGCCTTCCTTTGTTAGCTTCTTTAAAATAAAATTTATCCATGCTAGGCAATTAAAATACTAAAACATGTAACAATATGTATCTGATAAAAATAAATCATTTCTTTATGTCAACATGGTCATTATTTGTACTTAGTATTTAAGTTACAAAGTCATTCAAATTTCAAATAATACTAATCATGTAGAATTGTTAATTTGTGATTGTCATAAGCTGAGAGTCATCCTCTGTTGCTATTATCATCCATTTGGAAACACTCTAAAGATAAAAACCTAAAGACTTTACGAGGCATTCCATTTTACTATACTCACAATTCTACAATGTACACCTCTCCTACAAATATACAGTCTGATATACAACACCCACAGATGGTCATATTGTTAAATTGCCAGCATTCTGAAATTGTGTCTTTAATCCCTTGAGTATCACAAATATTTTAACTCTAGCAGCAACACAGGTAAAATCTATGAAGTCATTGTAAATTTGGTCAATGATTCTCTCAATGAGTTATCTGAATAAAAGCAATCTGGAAACATTTCTGTAGTAAAGGTTTTCTATAATTATGGGATGACTGCATCCCATTTATACCTGCACCATTTAGAATGATCAAAACATGTAATTATTGTATTCTAGTTCCAATATAAGCTCATCATTGAGAACTAAATTATCCCTATAAGGGATCAAATTACCTCTATAAGAAAGGGTATGCAATGCAACAAGTTAGCTGCCCAGTATACTGAATTTTTAGTTACCTTACATAGTGTCAGTGTTTGGGTGATTTTTATGCCTTTACTCTCTATGAATAATTTCTTTCTGAGTGAGGTTATTCATTTAATTCTGTACCGAAGGGGGGGAAAAAAGACCAAATTAGCTTTTAATTACTAGATAATTCGCACTTAATTATACATGGCTAGTTACACGGACAACCGTAACTTTCATAAAATCTAAAGTATGTATCTATGACACACCAAGTTTTAGTAAAAGCAATTACTAAACAGTTACAATGGTTAGTTGAAAGGGAAATGGCACATCGATCCTTACAACTACTTTCTGTTTAATTTGGTATTTAAATTTTTTTACAATTTCAACATTAGTACACTGAACACACTGACAACTGTGAAGCCAGAAATAAATTATGTCCATGTTTTCTACACAGAACTCTCAACCTGCAGTTTTAAAACTTTAGTTAAAACCATCACAAAAACAACATTCACAATGAAAGCATTCAAAAAACAAATACGTTTACTTTTCACTTTTTCTATGTTACCTTTGGAAATAAATGGTCCTTAAATACTTCAAAACCGTAGTCTAGGCAAACAAGTCCACTAGCCACAAAGATGCGGGCTTACTTTTCCTTCCTTCCCAAGCAACGAGGCAGGCGGTTCCAGGCGATCCCCCTCGTCTCCTCCCGTCCCGCACCACGGCTACAAGGAACCCCAGAGGAGCTCAAAAATCACGAACGGCATGGAAAAACAGCCTCAAAAAAGTCAGGACGTCAAATTATCAGAGTTTAATTTCTGCTTTCACTTGCAAACGGTTTAAGAGAAAGCAAAGCAAGAAGCATCAGAGATACCACAAGCCTAGTGGTTGCAGTCTTAAAAGAGAAAAGAATTGAGTTCAGCCAGGCACAAAGGTCTCCATGGCAACAGTGAATTTAGACCCCCATCGGCATTATTTATGCAACATTTCATCACAAAAGGACCCTCCCACTAGCCTGCCTAGCAAATTCTAGTTTTCTAATCTTCCATTGCTTTGCCCTGAATTTGTATCTGGATCCCTATCTGCATCTCAGCATTAAAAAAAAAAAAAAAAAAAAAATCCCCACAGAATCATAAAATTATTCTCAAACTGAATCTACACTTTGTTTCCGTGGTGAATTCAAAGGCAGGAGATAGATTCAAGATTGTTTAGAGTTCACATTCAAAGCCAGTCTAGTTATATTTCAAAGATGGGCACTGAAACCAACACAAGTTTATTCAAAAATTTTTCATTTTTTGAAATGAGATTGTAATTCAAAAGAAATAAAAAATATGGCAAAGTCTAAGCAACCCAAAAGACTCACAGAAAAGAGAACTTGTCTAGATGCTGACTTTGAGACTAAACTTTATATACTGATATCCACCCCCAGCTATTGTAATACCTCAAACATTCCTTTGAATCTTTTACCCTATTTTCCCCATTTTAGCCGTGACTTACAAACACACAAATTGAACAACGTATTTTAAACACTTTTTATTGAACAGTGTACCGAGGGGACTCAGGTCACATTTTATAATTATACAAACTGGGGCAAGTTATTTAAAACAGAGATGACAGCTCAGTGTAATTAGGTAACTGAGAGTATTAACAAGGTGATAACTTATTGATGAAATACTGTCTTTAATTCTAAAAGTTTATACAACTATAATTGTCAGGATAATACTTGATGATGTTGAAAGGAACTACTACTGGTCCTCATTTGAAAAGGACTGTATTTAGTATTAGCTCAAATAAGAACCAAACAGGGTGACTTTTTTATGGTTTATTACAACTGAAAAAAAATTTTTGTGGTTTTATTTATTTATTTATTTTTTTGGTTGAAGTACAGTTGATTTACAATGTTGTGTTAGTTTCAGGTATAAAGCAAAGTGATGCAGTTATATATATATATATATATATATATATATATATATAATTTATTTATATATGTATATATATTATTTTTCAGATTCTTTTCCCTTATAGGTTATTATAAAATATTGAGTATAGTTCCCTGTGCTATGCAGTAGGTCCTTGTTGGTTATCTATTTTATATACAGTAGAAACAGTGACTGTTTAAAATTAAGTTTTGATTTAAAAAAAAAATACAAACTTACTGTTAAAAATTCAAAGAGTACATACTTTTATAAAGTAAAGGGTATTTCTTATTCCACACACCAACACCAATCCCACTCTGCCTTAATACAGTTGTATGTCCAGACCTAAATCATGCACCATGATGCATAGTCAATCATAAGTCTTGATTGACTATGTCGTCCCTAAGACAGTTTTGCAAGAATGCTTCATGGGTGCCTGTGTTTCCTGCCAGTGCAGATTTGATAAGATTTTCTGTCATCTGCAAGATTGGTAAATATCCCTGTCCCATAAGGCCAGGGGGCTTTATTCACCTAGAATAGGGTGTTCCTGGTGCCTCCAGAGTTCAGCTCACCTCCATTTCTGTGAAGATACCCCTGAAGTCGGGCAACTCATGGCCCTACTTAGAGGTTCTACAATGTGTGTGAATAAGTCATTCAGATCTCTTCTGACATTGAAAACTGAAGAAGACAATACTGGCTGAGGCTGATAGTCTCAGGCTGATAGTCTCTCTTTTAAGAAAATTATTTTCCCAGGTGAGAACAATGACCACTCATACATTAGTTCCCAGCTCTCTCTCTTCCATATCTATTGCCTTCTTCTTTGTTGCTTTTATGTGTTTTTTTTCTCTTTTGTCTTATTTCCCCACACCAGTACTCTTTATTTCTGCACTGTCTATTCTTGAGGCGTTGAATGTGGTTTCATTTCAGGAAATGGCTTCATTTTTTCCTATCTTTCCATGAGCGTCACCAGCTCACTGTTGCTCCTTTCATGTCTTTTTGGTCTTATCATCATCTCTTTGATTTCATTTTTCCCCTATGATTTTAAATGTCTTCAGGCTATAAAAAAGAATATGGCTAACTTTCTCTTAGGTTTCCTGGGGGTAATTTTATTTTCTGGAGTTATACTTTCTCTGCCTTTTGTATATTATTGTGTTACTTACTTCTCTTTCTGATCTGTTACTTTTTTTGATAGTGTTAACCCACTGTCTTTATTTAAACTCTTCAGTTTATTACTTATTTTTGAATTATGGTGACCTTATCTTGGCCTGACTTTTGCTTAAAAACAGATTGAGGAAGAGAGGGGTGCTGAGTATGAAGGAAGTGAAAACTAAAAATGCAGTTCTTGTAACACCCCCTCAAGATTATTCTCTCTTGTTGAAGCTTGTCCTCCTTGGGGCCTTTTGTCACTCCCATGTTCCCCCACGTCTTCAGGGCTCCGTGTTCCAATGAAGAATGCTGAGTCTTGACCCTGCTTCCTTCCTTCCATCCATGGTTCCCTCCTTCCTTCTTTTGAAATGAAATTTCCATACTGAATGAAATCTGAAAAGCAGTTTCGAAACTCTGCATACCTTCTTTATATGAGTTTGTGGCTGATTCTGTTCCTAGCATTATTGTAAGTGGAATCGTATTTCTAATTTTTTGTATTCTTGGTTGATCTTAGTGTTTCCCAGAAAGAAGCAGAATGAGCCGAACATTGTGGAATATTCATAATAATGGTTTAAAACTATATCCTAAAAAAGCATAAATACTTGTTTTTCACAAAATTTAACAGTCATCTGTAATTTAAAAAAACTATCTTTGAAAACTAGGCATGGAGAGGAGTCCCCTCCATTTGATAATGAAAAAATTACAATCAGAGTTAAATACTGAAAACACCTCCTTAAATACGAATGAAATGTCATTCACTGCTATCACCATACTTCTTAACACTATACTGGAGGTCTTAGGCAATAGAGTAAAAACAAAAAGGAAATGTAAAAAAATCAATTTTGTTTATGTACATTAGCAATAAAGAAATTAAAACAATAATCATATATATAAATATCATAGAAAAACATCCAATGACTAGGAACATATCTGTGAAAGTGGTATAAGACCTCCACACTAAACACTATACAATGTAAGCAGCTCCTCTGCCCCTTTTCTGTTTGTTCATCCCTGTTTTCCTCAGACCTTCATCATAAAGATGAGATCACTAGGCTAGCTCCTGATTCTTGCTTTACTGAATGTACACAATGCCTTGCCTAACCTGTTGATTCCTTTCCTGGATTAGAGGAGTGAATGAAGAATTAAGTAGTTAAAGAATGTCTGACTCTACGCTCCCAGCTTCCCCTTAGTAAATCTGCAGGCAGACCATGCAGGCAAGAAAGCATCCAAAGGAAGATCAGGAGAAGTCAGCAGGTCTGCATGCAATGGAAAGATGATGAAGAATCCGACCTCCTACCTTAATGATTAACTGAGATTGTTTCCCCTTTTTCCCTTTAAAAATTGTCATGGCTGAGCACAATCTTCAGAGTTGGTTTCTGGACATGAGTCCACCTTCTCCCCAGATTGCCAGCTTTTCTGAATACAGCATCTTTCCTTTCTACTGACACTTGCCCCTCGATTATTGGCTTTTGAACAGCAAGCTGCCTAACCTGAGTGTGGTAACAACACTGTTGAAATTAAAGCAGACCCAAATCATTGGAGGGAAATACCATGTTTATGGATTGACAGATTCAATACTGTAAAGATTTCAATCTCCTTGGGTTAACTGATAGATTTAACACAATTCCAATACAAACCTCGGCCTATTTTTTTCAGCCTCTCCTTTCAGGGAGAGGCTGAGGTAATGGATAGTGGATTCTAAAATGTACATGAAAATGCAAGTTGCCAAGAAGAGCAAGTAGTCTTAAAGAAAAGAAACAAATCCGGAAGGCTGAACCTAACAGATAAGAAGGCACATTACAAAGCTGTGGCAATTAATACCATGTGGTGTCCACATAAGGAGAGACAGAACAGTGGAACAAGAGAGAATCTGGACACCAAGCCACACATATTCCTAATTTATGAGGCTCATGACACTGCCATGCAGTGGAAAAGATAGTGCTTTCATCTGGATATCTATATGGTGAAAAAATGCACCTTGATTCCCATCTCAAAAGTATGCAAAAATCAATTCCATGAAAAGTGCTGATCTAGATATGAAAGATTAAGCAATAAAGCTTTGAAAATGACATATAGAATACATGTATGACCTTACAGTAGCCAAGGCTTTCTTACACAGGACACAAAAATTGCTAACCATAAAAATAATAAAAAAGGTATAAGCTGGGCCATATTAATTGGAGAAATCAGTTTATCAAAGACTCCACTGAAAAAGTGAAAGAGCAGTAATGGAAGAAAATACTGTATTATGTGTATGTGTGCATGTGTGTGTATGTATATACAAGTGTGTGTGTGTGTGTGTGTGTATATATATGTATACACACACACATATTTCAAAATACTTGGACAAGCACTTTATAAAACAGGATATCCACATAGCCAATAAACAAATGAAAAGATGAACAATTTCATTACTCACAAGGGATATGAAATTTAAACTTTCATGGGATGTCAATACATACCCATCAGAAGAGTTAAAATAAAAAAGAGAGAGGAGAGCAAATGCCAAATATTGGCAAATATTGGGTGTTAACAGAACTTTCATAGACTGTGAGTGGGAATATAAAATGGGAATATAAAACAGAAATTTGATGTCTCTCTAACTCTTTTAAAGCTCTTTTATGCATATTCTGTGTCCCAGAAATTCTCTCAGGTATACACTCAACAGAAAGGTTCTTAAGTGCATCAGAAGACATCACCTAGGATACTCATATCAGCAATATTAATATCAGCCCCCACTGGACACTACTGAAATGCCCAGTTATAAGAATGGATACAGTATGCTATATGTGCACAATGAAATGCTATTTAGCAAAGAAAATAAGCCAATAACCAAACTCAATACTGTGGTCGAGTGTTATACACATCACCTTGAGCAAGCTTTACCTGATGGCATATGCTCTTTTTTGTATGTATGTTATACTTAAAAAATAAAACCCTAAGTTATCTTCAATCCCAGATATTTGGACATTATAATAGGCATGCATGAAAACAGGAATATTATTTACCTTCTAACGTGCTCAATTTTTTTAAATACCATTTTAACCTTAGAGTTTTCCAGCAATATCCTTACCAATGTTATTTTAAAAGAAAATAAAGGATTTTTAAGTCTTACAAAATAAAAGTAGAACCAAAGAATGAAGGACTCACTATTTGGTGTACTATCATCCATTTTAAAATAATTCATTATGTTGGGGTTCTTTTGGGCAAATAATCAAATTGCTCAGACCAAATAAAAAGAAAGAAACTGCATTTTAACATCCTGGCTATTTTTATCTACTAATACTGACAGCAGGGTAGAAGAACAAGTAGCAATAATGCAGGAATGCTTTAACATAAATAAGTGACAGACTTCGTAGTGATTTTAAATAAGTTTAATATGAATAGTTTATTTATTTATTTTGATAAAACCAGATCTCTTGAAGAGACGTTTTAAAGACTCTTCTGGAAATTTTGGCTTTTCATTTTCTAACAATCAGCATTCCAATAGAAAACTCTATTCTATTTATTATCCCTCCAGACTCTAAGGTATAAAATTACAAATGACTGACAGCCAAATTACTGGGTAGGCCTCTTCTGAGGGGCATGGTGAAGCTCTAGCACAAAGATTCTTTTGCAATTAAACAGTTGCAAGGAATCATATTTTTAGAGCCAGTTCAGCTTTTCATTTGTAGTCTGCAGTTATCTCTGCTGTCCATGGCCAGAATGGATGGCAGGACGTGGGAGAGGAGAGAAGGGGAGGAAAGGAAGAGGAAGGAAGTCAAACAAACAACGCTGGCCTTTTGCCCAGGGCGCTGGTAGTGACAACGACTCAAATAAAAGCGAAACTCCCATGGTGCCCGCTGCAGCTAAACCCTGGTGACCTGGTATGGGACACACTCAGAAGTAGGACCCTCCTTACTCAGAGGCTGGAAATACATACCTTCACACACCAGCTCATATTTGTGAATCGGTGTAAATTTGAACCCTCTAACTAGGAGTGTAGGATCTTTATACTAAATCCCATTAATAAAACATACCTTGGTTCTCATTTGCCTACTGGGGTAAAAACCTCCTATTTGTGACCTTTTACACTGAGCAAGACACTTGCCTTCCTTCACTCATTGCCTAAAATTAAAGCTCATACAATGATGGAATAAGACAAAAAGATTTCAGGGCTCTCCTCTGGTATGAAATTAAGTTCACTGTATTCAAAGCACTCTTGGTTTCTCACATAGAATGTGTACTGACCATCGATCCGGTTATAGTTCAGCAAACCCCTGGCACCCCTAATGTTGTACACTGTCAATCCATGAAATTCATATACATTTATATTTTAGGCATAAACAAAGCCTGAAGACAGGAATCTCCAGTTACTGAATACATGCTTGCAAAGACTGCAAGAGAATGAATTTAGAACACAATTTTTTTCATGCATTAATTAATTAGAGGTAGAAACACATCTGCTCTATAGACGACTCCTAAAATGCCACAATGCAACAGTTTTACAGTGAGTATACATGCTTTCCAAATACTAGTAATAACAAAAGCAGAATTCCTCATTTTTAAAGTTCTCTCTCTCTCTGTCTGTCACACAAGCCTGCGCATACACACACACACACACACACACACAAACACACTCCTTGGCAGAATGATGCAACATTTTAAATTTCCTTACGGCAGAACTCAGATGGAAAATGTCTAGTTTATTTTACCCTTTTTCATATCTCAAACATATATCTGAGGCACTATCTCCTAAGAAATAAACTCAATTTCCCTGACTACTAAAGATTAATAGGTCTTCATCTCCCAGTATTAAAAGTAGCTTTTGTTTTGATTTTTTGCATAATTAGCTCATGTCTTTATGTGATATTCTTTAACATTTCTGTAAAGTGGTGATCATGAATAATGTTCTCTCAAAACACAGTGGGTCCTGTCCCTTTGGCCAGAGTTAGGTATGATGTCACAGCCCTAGGCCGACGCACCTCAGGAATACCAATAAGAAAACGCACATGACTAAGCATTTTAAGTTCTTCCCACAATGTGCCTGGCTAAGACACAAGCCAAAGGGAATACTTTAAAAACAGTTCTTTGCAAAAAAAGACTAGAGTTCAAAGAAATCAGAAGAATGTGTTTTAAAAAAAATGAGGAAATTGTTGAAAACGTACATTTTAATACATCAAGTCATAACTCTAAGTATTTTGGTATAATTATTCCCTGTAGAAGATATTCATCCTCCTTGGGTATTAGCACGATTTCTTACATTTAGCCTGGAACATTCTGTCCTCTCACTTTTAAGATTTAACTGTGTGGGAAGTTAAGATACAGAGGACAGTGGCTACTGGGACTTCTGTCATGGAGATGCGGATTACACATGGATGAACAGGCTCAATATGGCTGGTGTTCCTTTAACTCCAGGACTCTAGTGTCCTTTTTGTGCTTTTTATTTGCTTCTCCGCAGTTTTTTTTTTTTTTAATGAGAGCAATATTTAAATATTTCCTCAGCAATCTTTCACTATAATCTGAACTATAGTGTATTTGTCCCATTTCTTCTTGGATGCCTGAGAACAATCTCTAAGTTCATTCTTTGTCCTACGGTGGGCTTCGATGTGTGTGGAGCAGGGTAGGGAGCTAGCTTACACAAGTCCAAACTAACCTTTTTTTTTTTTTTTTGCGGTACACGGGCCTCTCACTGCTGTGGCCTCTCCTGCTGTGGAGCACAGGCTCCAGACGTGCAGGCCCAGCAGCCATGGCTCACGGGCCCAGTCGCTCCATGGCATGTGGGATCCTCCTGGACCAGGGCACGAACCCATGTCCCCTGCAACGGCAGGCGGACTCTCAACCACTGTGCCACCAGGGAAGCCCCAAACTGATCTTTAATAAAAGGACTTTGCAGATATTGTAACTCTGTATCTTAAACACGTGTGAACCACTACAGGATCAGTACCTTATCATTTGTTAAAATGTTAAATTCTCTTCCGAGAATTTTGAAGAATTTTCTACAAGACGCTTTGAATGCACCTTTATTTCTGAATGTTGCCCAAGCACAGGTATCCAAAACATGGAGGCCTTTGTATGATACAGTTTAAGTTGGTTCTAGAATTGATATTGTATATTTGAATAAGTGTTTGTTAGGATGCCTACAGGCTTAGCTTACAGCTCTTTAAAGCTCCTAAATACTGAGGTTGCTCTCTTTATAACTGTAGCTCATCTAGAATGAAATGATTCCCTGGCATTTTCAAAACTTCTCAGGTCATCCAATGGACTGGATTGAAAATTATAGTTCACTTAGCTCTGCAGATTTGTGTTATGTTCCCTGGTTCTTGCTCTAAATTCACAATTTGGCCTCCACAATGCTGTGCTTCCCTTAATTCACAATCGAGCACTCTGGACTGGGGCATATTTAAAAAAAATAATGAAGATGAGAAAAGCTGGCATTTTATTGGGTAGGTAACTCACCACTGGACAACAAGGAGGGCTCGCTTCCCACAGCCCTGGAACTGCCTCAGTCCATATCCTCATGGGATAAGGAAGAGTTGTCTTTTTTGTTGTAATAAAAAAGCCATTTAAGCACAGAGTGGAATTTTACCATTGTTTCTGCACACATTTAAATGGAACAAGTTAAATCTCATTTTATCGATGAGAAAAGAGATTCAGAAAGATTAAAAAAAATTGCTCCAAATCATACAGATTTTTAAGCAATGAAACCTGTGTATAAACTTGAGCAGTTTGACTTCAGAACTGGTGTTATTTACCACAAGGATACCTATCATTATTTGCAAGGGTTTAAGTTTGTCTCCTAGAGTCATGCCCCAAAACCACCACAGCATCATATTCTTATGGGGTTTGCACAGCAATGAGGAATTGAATTATCCATCTCCCTACCCCCTACCAAGGAAGAAGGTTCTGATGAGGAGGAATTCGAGCCCCCTAAGAATCAGCCACATTCCTGAGGGAGCTACCCCCAATCCAGTCTACCTACTAAGTAATCCTTCACCAACTAGGGTTTTGCGGACTATTTCAAAGGTCATTAAGATCAATATTGTATACAGAAATTTAAATATCTCTTATCCTCTTACATTTGAATGACTTAGCTGTACTTCTTTAAGTGAAAGGAAACACATTTCAATTTCTCCTTTATTAGTCTCCTAGGGGATGGTTTAAAGAGGAGAGAGAAGTGTCTATTACTTATAGCCTTTTCATATATGGATTGTAGACCAAGAGCTGAAAAAAACATATCTTCACTCACCATGAAAATTTATGAGAAGTACAGGACTTAACCGAAACATTTGATCAATAAAGGCAAGTGTAAAAATGTTAATATTTATTAAAGTTAATATTCACTAAGGACTGGCTTATAAATATCAAAAGTAAGTATAGTGCCTGTAATAACAACTAAAATGTGTGGGGAAATCTGCTTTAGTAGATCATGAAACCACAGGTATATTCTCTGGAAAACTGAAAGAAACAGTGTTAAAGGAGAAAAGTTACTTATCATGGCAAGTTTTATCTCAAACAGGTATTTTATTTCTAACAGATTTTTTTTTGGAAACTTGTGTCTTCTAGAACTTTTTTGTAGGTATCAACATATCTGAGTACTTATTTAATGACATTTTTGCAATTTGTTTTCATTATCCCCAATCATGAATGAAATCTTGAACTTGCTAACAACAGTTTTTACCAGATACAGTGTTTTTCCCCCAAGCATGATATCCATGGCTGTCAAAGGACTTTTTCCTTTTTGTTTTATTTTTGCTAGTTCCTAAAACCCAAAAAGGTTGGAAGCCCTACTTACCTATGAGGTCGGTGTGGATCAAATGTGAGAATTATGCCTGGGAGTACAATTCAGTGATGAATCAGAGCAATGGAAAAGGGTTTAATGAAATATAATTTAGCCTTTCTGTTGAGGTTCATAAAGCCACGAGGTTTATTGTTTTGATGAGAAATGGCACGTGGATGTGACTACCCAGTCTCCTAAGAGTCTTATTTATATATGCATGGGAGTCTCAAAGGAATCTCAGAGTTTCTTCTGACATGCTGATGGCATTCTCTTGCAATTGAATGGATACTTGAGTTAAGTGCTGAGGATTCCAAAGTTAGAAGTGGCTCAAAAATGCATCAACTTACTACTTCCTTCCTACTTTCAGGAAATTCCAAATATTGGGACCATAAATGTTCGTTATCCAATACTGACACACGGATATAAATATGAATCTGAGGGTAAATGACTCATGATTAAAATATGTGACTCAGACTTCCACTTCTCTATCAGTCACCTATGTTTCCTCATCTGACACTGTTGGATGACCAAGGCAGTCACTGAGGTATTTATCTACTTAGAGGATTGATTACATAGCGACATGAAAACATCAATATGTGGGCACATTGTTTTTTTGTATCAATGTGTGAAAAGCATTTGCTGACACTCAAATTCTAAGCAATATTTGGAGCACCCTAAAAAGCTATACAAAATCTATGTATAATATGTATGTGTGTCTATCTATATACATATATATGTATATATGTATATAGATAGACACACACACATATCTATGTATAATCTGTGCCAAATATTTTCTACAGGTATATTAAGTACAATACATGGTATGTTTTATTTTTCAAAGTTGAAAAAATATGTCACAATTAAACCAATATATGTGTATATCTTCTAAAATGAAGACTAGCACAGGAAATTATATTTCAAAATGATTGGGCAGCACATTTACAGACAATGATGTTGGTAATGAAAGGTTGATCTGGAAAGAAATGCCAGCAATTAGCTCCTCAGCAGCAGCCCAGAAGTTGAAGGTAATCAGAGTTTTGGTGATAGAAACGCAATAGAAACAACATTGTGAAGGCTTCCAGGAGTGCCTGTCTACTGGTGAGATTGAAAGCTCACAGATAAATGGCTGAATTAAATGAAAAGAATGTAAAGAATTCTAAATTTAACAAATACTGTAATTTGGCTTGTGTAAAGCAGCAAGAACATTTTTTATGAATGATACACTCCTTTAGTAATACTATAAATGGATAAAGAAATATGTGAGAATATCTCATCTTTGAAATGAAAGAATAAAGAATATGTGAATATGTATTTGCAGTGATATGTGTGAACAAGAGTATGCATACATACATTTCAAATATATGTAATGCTGAGCAACACATGCTTTGAGAACTATAGGAACACTAATATCACACATATTTTGTTTCTTCTTTCCATAGTACAATTTTCACATTTTTTCTGTTTGTGACCTAATTAAAATGATCAGATTCTACTCCTCTCCTTTTTGTACAGACTCTTTCTTCCAATACTGTGGAAAATGGTACGTTGTATATATTTTATTTTCTTCTACACAAAACTGCCCTGAAAGGAAGAGGCATCATAATAAGCCATAAATAACTGGAACAGATCTAATTCAGGTCATTAAAAATAAAATTTAGATTTCTAAATTCTAACAGAGTCTGTTTAAAAATCCTTAGTCATTGTGGATTTATTAAAATTATTTTAATAGATTTAATTGTTGATATTTAATTGTTCACTTCTCACAACTCATTAAGATTTTAATAACTCATACTTTTCTACATGAGATATATAATGATAAGCATATAAATATACCTACTGCCTTATAGTTTACATAATAATTTTACATAAATTATCACTTTTGATTTTCTTCATATTCTTTCAATTATATATTAATATCTAAAACCAGAAAGGTATTATAAATTTAATAACAGAAAGCGAATTTGTATCAAAATTCTTATTTGGGAAGTTAAATTACCAAGCTAATTACAAAAAATACTCAGGCACATATTGAAATATACTTAGGTACTACTGCTCATTAAAGAAAGTATTTGGATAGTGCTATGTTTCAAAACAGTCATTGGATTCCCTTCAACCCTCATCTCTCCCCACCCCCACCTCTATAGAGGTTTTTG
The DNA here is from genome assembly GCF_025265405.1 of Mesoplodon densirostris. NCBI lineage: Eukaryota > Metazoa > Chordata > Mammalia > Artiodactyla > Ziphiidae > Mesoplodon > Mesoplodon densirostris. Next base: position 10,190,375 of record NC_082663.1, read on the forward strand.
CCAAGTAGTAAATAGTGACTCCCGTCCTCACTATCCTATGTTCCCAAGGCTCAGGCAGACAGGAATATTTCTCCAAGGGTGTGGTAATTAAGTCCCTTAACAACAAAGGGGTGTAAAGCACTATGAGATTCAATTTCTCTTTTTATGGAAATTAATGATAGAATTTCTTTTTTATCTATTTTATTATTGCAAAATATGCCCTCATAATAATTTAATTTTTAACATTGCAAATGGCTCCTAACAATACCTTGCACCACCATTTCAATACTATTTTTATCATAATTGGGACATTATAAGTAGAGAGATAGCATAGCTTTTTTTTTTTTTTTTTTTTTTTTTTTTTTTCATTTTTGGCACTAAGAATAACTCCATGATTTTTGTCATCTGGGAAGATTTAAGACGCAACACAAACTAATATTTCTTTTCAGGCAAGTTCCCCATGGACATGTGTCAGTCTGCATAATAAACACGATGACATGAGATAGCACTATTCAAACACTTTCTTGGCAGTTGCAGCAAGAGACAAGGGTACTGCCCTTTTGCCATGGAGACTAGAGCATCTCATCCAGTGTTGGTCCAGATGGAAGAGTAACACACTGAGCCAGTGGGGACACTAATGGAATAACCTGACAATAGCCAAGTTTGGAAAAGACAGAAAGTGAGAGATAGTTTCACTTTCTCTTTAAATGTTAACACACACAAAAATATCAATGATCTAGAATACTACTTTTCATTTTCCAAGCTGATAATATTAATGCATAATGGTAGATGAATCAATCCTTGTTCTAGAATTCTCCTGTGCCACTGGTAGCCTAAAATCATTGAGGGGATAAATCCAGTACAATGTTATGAGATGATTTATGAAAAGATTTTGATAAATATAACACAAATTAATCATTTGGTAATTTAAAAGTATAGCTGCTTCTTGGGTTATTCTCTACCCTATTACATTGTAAAGAGGCATCGAAAAGAGGGTATTTCACAATGGGCATCTTAAGAACCGAACAAACTATTGACTATGCCTTTACCTCCAAAATGCGACATGAAATATCATCAGCTTCTATAAGGATAGATGCCCTAGATTCATAAATCTAGGAAGCCAACTTTCAACTGCATTTAGTGTATTAAAAAAGAGGCCACCTACTCTTGCAATATGAAAGTTGTCAATTCTAGTTTTTTAAAATAGATTCAAAGAATACAAATTTAACATGAACCAGACCATGAAACAAACATAATTAGTTACCCCCATTATAATTGTAAATGTCACAGCTGCAGCAGCTGATGGTTTTCAACTTTGCTACCCTGTGTTGGTATTACTGTTAGGACTTCATGTGCTACCTTAGGACTCCTGAAAAACATTGCCTGTTCTTAAGTAACCAAGATTACTTGCCAGTACCTGCTTTGAAATAGACTGGATTCCCAAAGGTATCCATGGTTAATGGCTAATTACAGAGGTCCTGCATTCCACTTCATAATCACATGATTTTATTTTTTCTTCTTTTATTATTATTTTCTTATTGAAGTATGGTTGATTTACATAATCACATGATTTTAATGTAAAATGTAAAACCCAGGAAGATTATTTTCCCCAAAAATAAAAGCCAGTGTGGACGGAGGTTGAGTTTATGACAGATGACAAATATTGTAGAGAAGTCTATTACATAGCTCAAAAAAGTTGAGAAATCTCCCAATTTGAGAAGGCTCTTGTTTTGATTTTCATCATTTATTCATTCTTTCATTCATTCAACAAATAGTTATTAAACATCTGTTTTGCTCCAGACACTATTCTGAAGGGTGGTAAAATACACGGATGTGGCTCCACCCTCACACTGCTTACACTTCACCTTTATTTTTGAAATACTAATATCTGGCAATCTGCTCCTCCTTCTTCTAGAAACTCAATTTTATCTCTTTTAAACATATCAGTTTATTTATTCCTACAGTGACTTGCAGATAGTAAGCATCTAGTTATGACCTGACAGATTGAGTGGTATTTTTCTTCATAACTGATAAATGTATAGTATTAAGGCACATTCTGAAACTCCAAAGTTTTACGTTACTTTACTATCACACATAAGAGGGTGGAAACAAGAACACAGGTATTTCCTTCTGCATGTTTGGTGAGCATTCGTATTCATAGGCTGGTTCTCCCTTTACCACTGAAGTGTCAATTGCTGGAATGTGGTCTAAGTGGGGTCAGATTTTGGAATAAAGGCAGTATTTCATTTATGCAGAATTCAGCTGAGGCCACTTGTGCCCCATGTCTTTATAGCCATCCAGTTGGCCTGGGAAATTTACAAACACTCTCCTTGTTACCGTGAGTTGGACAGTAACCATGACCTAGACATTGTGCAAAGTTCTTTACCTCTATCAAGAACAACTTTCACCACTGCAGACAAAGCGCTGTTTTCCTCTTTTAAAGATGAGAGAGATTCAGGAATGGGAGGGACCGGGGTCATGACGGCACCAATCTGGTATGTTGCAAAGCATGAGCCTGAGCACAAGTCTGTCTCTCGAGCCTTGAGTCTCCCCCCTTGCAGCATGTTAACCCCAGTTTTTGCAAGTTCCCTCCCCTCTTCTGTATGCAGCCTTACTCTCCTGTCCCCTGTTCTCCAAGCTTTCCAAATCTTAGCTCTTCCCCTCTCTCCTAGAAACCCTGGGGCTCACCTTCTCCAGATGTGTCCAGGGCAGTAACATGACCCAGACTCCAATTAAACACTCGTGTCCCAAGATCTCAGAAAGTCACTTTGCTTTTATCACATTGATTGGGAAATTAAATGATGCATTTCTAATCCCAAGTATATCAGTGGAGAAACGAAGAGATTTTCATGAGCTTTTTTGTCAGCCTTTGGTTTTAGAGTTTGGAGACTTGCTTGCACACTGGCTACCCCAGGAACTAGGAAATGTGTAACAGGAAATATGGGAGACACAGTCAGGCCTGGGTACCAAGTGGTAAAGGAATGACAAGTCTTAGGTGCCAATCCCAAACCACTCAGCAGATGATCTCCGCTTTCTAACCTTCTGGTTCTGGAAAAGTGTTATTTTGTGTGGCTTCACCCTGTCAGTAGTTTTCTGGCATCTTCCATAGAATTTCATGTTTGAGAGTAAGAAAAATGTCAAAGAGAAGACATTAAACATTCACATGAAGAAAATATTCAGTTTTAGAAAAAAATATTGAATAATTAATTTATTTAGCTGGGCTTCAAAACAGTTGGGATAAATTACAACGTTGGTATGATTCAGAAAGGAATCTGCCAATAGAAACAACTGTTTGGAATTCTAGCCACAGAAGCAGCTTTCCTTGGGGAACTTACTCAACTTCTCTTCAATGAAGTTCCTTTATTTACAAAATTAGAATACAATTTGTAAAGCCTGGTTCAAGAAAAGCTCATAGGAATTCAACGAGAGTAAAGCTACAAGTTCTAGGGGGTCAAGGACTTGTCTAACACATACAGTGTCTAAGGGGAACTCCTCATCAGGAAGAGGAGAGGGCACCCAGCACTGTGACAGCCTCACATTCTATGGAATGAAAGAAAGCAACCTAAATTCTACAGGGAAACAAACGTGTGGAACGATCCCAATGTCAGTGTGCTGTAGGAGCTGAAGATTTGGCTCTAAGGAAACAGATCAGGTTCTCACATTCTAACAGAGAATCACAGACAATTCACACCCACCATACATGACAAAGATGGCTTCTTGCAGGGATAAGAAAGTAGTCTAGTGAAGTGACCAAGACTTCACAGGAGTAAACAGGGCTTTATAGAGCATTTTAAGGTTTGGATCGTATGCTAAAGGGGGCCATTGGAGGGATCTAAGTGACATGATGTGACAGGCATTGTTTTACTTTTTTGTTTTGCTTTAATTTTTATTGGTGTATAGTTGATTTACAATGTTGTGTTAGTTTCAGGTGTACAGCAAAGTGAATCAGTTATACATATACATATATCCACTCATTTTTTAGATTCTTTTCCCATATAGGCTGTTACAGAGTATTGAGTAGAGTTCCCTGTGCTCTACCATAGGTCCTTTTTGGTTATCTAGGCATTGTTTTTAAAAAGATCGACTTACTATATTAAGTTAATGTGAAACCACCTGGAATAATACAAGTTATGAAGAAAGAGTCCTGTTTGTATCTGATAAGCCATGATTCATAGAAGTCATGTAGGGTGACCAGTGCGGAGGATATGGTAATAATCCAGAAAAAGTAATGGTGGTTGGGAATATGGTTACAGTGATGAAGGGAGAAAAGCAAAAGTGTCCTGAAATGGAGAAAACAGGACATGGGAGCTGTAAAAGGGAGAATTCTAAAGGTGTCCCTCTCCCCCCAAGATGCCTGTGCTCTGGTTATTGAAACAGTCATCGAAATTCCACCAAGGGCCTTTAAAGATAAACTTAAAGTTACACATGAGTTGACCTAAAAATATGGAGATTATCCTGGATCCAGGTTGGAATTTTCTCCAGCTAGAGCCAGAGAGATAAAATAGAGGAGGCAAGAGATGAGGCAGAGAACAGGTGAGAGAGATTCAAAGCCACTGCTGCTGGCTCTGAAGATGAAGAAAGGGAGTCACGAGCCACGGAATACAGGTGGGCTCTAGAAGCAGAGAATGGCTCTCGGCCACCAGCCAGCAGAGGAATGGAAACCTCAATGCTAGGACTGCATGCAAGTGAATTTGACCAACAACCTGAATAAACTTGGAAGCAGTTTATTCTTCCCAGTACCTCCAGAAAGGAATGCCACCCCGCTGACAGCTTAATTTTAGCCCAGTGAGACACATAGTGGACTAGAACAGTGTGTGTCCTTTTCAGCCACTAAGTTGTGGTAATTTGATACAGCAGCAATATGAAACTACTACAGCAATGGAATAGATATAAGAAAGGAATAAGGAAAAGAGACATGTCAGGATGACTTAGTTCTTTGGGCAAAGTTTAGGGGAATAGAAGAATCATTTACTGAGGTGGAAAAGAATGATGGAAGAACATTAGAGGATGGGGATAGAAAACAAAAATTTGTTTTGAACATGTTAAGCTGGAAATGTCTATCATTCATCCAGTTGGAGGTGATAAGAAAGCAGGCAGAAATACAAATTTGGAGCATAGAGAAGTGGTCAGGGCAGGACACATACACTGGCTTCACAAATGTGTTATAAATGTATAAATGGGGCTACGTGTGTGTTCCTAGGGATATACATATATAGATACAATCAGAAAATCCTCAGGATTTTTCACTAAAAATGTCTAAGGAAAATAAGCAATGTTAGGGAGGAAAGGAGATTACATACCTTTACGTGTTGAATTGTATCTCTCCCCAAAAAACATATTGGCATCCTAGTCCCCAGAACATGTGGATGTGATCATAACTGGTTTTAGCATCTTTAAAGATAAAATCAAGTTAAAATGAAGTCATTAGGGTGGTCCCTAATCCAAAATGACTAGTGTCCTTATGAAAAGCGGAAATTTGGACAGAGACATGCACAGAGGGGAAACATCATTGAAGATAAAGGTAGATACCAGGGTGATGTTTCCTCAAGTCAAGGAACACCAAAGATGGCCAGCAAACCACCAGAAGTCTGGGAAGATCATGGACCAGATTCCCTCTTCCAGCCTCAGAAGGAACCAACACCTTGACCTTATGTCTTTAGTCTACAGAATAAAGAGACAATAAATTTCTGTTGTTTAAGCCAAAGAGTTGGTGGAACCTTGTTACAGCAGCCCTAACTAACTAAATAACACACTTAATATTGCAAAGTTGACCCCCGAGGTAGCTGCATAGATATATTTTGAGATGTATTTTGAGTACAGTCTCCATAGATAAAATTGGCATATATAAAATTATCACCCATTTTAAAATAAATAAAATCATTGAAAATATGGCAAGGAAAAATGATCTATTAAAATAATTCCAGCAGTAATCATACAATTTTAAGTATTTAATTTTTTAAGAAACAGCAAACACATATTAATTATAATGCATAAATTCACTTAGAAGTTTAAGTTTCTTTTATTAGATGATATTAAAATCAACTGCAATTCAATTGATATAAATTACTATTATTTGACTATTAAACCTGTGAAAAATTACGGAAAGAAAGGTGCCCAACAGTCTCAGTTATGAATCTACTTCGCCACGATATTCCTTGTCTTCATTCAAATACTGTTTTATTTAACTTAGACCTGTTAAACATGTCAAACTGTCAACATCCCAAATGGAAAAAACTCAAAACTTGGGCTGAATGTCTATGAACACAGCAGGCATCAACCCTCCTCCAATTTTAAAAGGAACATACCTTCTGCTATAAGCAGAAAGTTATACATAATTAGGTCCCATGTAACGAAATGTGCTTAAAGTTTATGCTCTGCATTATAAAAAACTCTCAAGCTCATTAACAACCATAAGAAAAGAACCCAGGGCACTGTTATAAAATAGAGCACTTGTGAATTTTATCAACAATTTGCAACAAACCTGGAAATAGAAGCTGCAAACTTAATGTATTATGCTAAATGTAATGTGAACCTACCCAGAGCAATGGAAGCTATGAAGAGTCCTGTTAAATTCCGGAAAACTATGATTCATAGAAACCCAGAAAAAAAAAATAACTGGAAGGAGAAATTTCATACAGTTATCTTGTCCAGGCCCAAGGCATTAAACATCATCTCTATGCTGATGATTCCCAATGCTTTCATCTTTGGCTCGGCCCTCCCCACTGACTCTAGACCAGTCTAGTCAACTACCTTCTGCCCATTTCCACTGGGTATTTGTTTACCAGACTTCTCATAAGTTCACACACCAGAATCGAAATTTTTTTAAAATTTCTCCCATTATCCCTACCCCATTTCTCCCAAACTTTCCTCATCTCTGTAAAATGGGATCACCATCAATCCAGTCCTTGGGGACAAAAACAGAAGAGATTCTGGACCAGATTCTTTTCCTTATAACCTACAAAAATACAGCAGAAAATTTGTTTGTTCTGCTCTACTGCAAACTATATCCTGAACTCCTCCACCTCACATCATCCCTACGGATGCCAACTAGTCCATCATCTCTATTCTGCTTTTCTGCAACAGCATCTTACTTGGTTTCCCTCTTTCCCTTCTTGTCCCATCCCTCTCTGCCTCTAGAGTCTTATTTTCCACAGAGCACTCAGAGAGCTTTTTCCAAATTTTAATCCCATCATTTCACTCCTTTGCTTGTAATGTTCAAATGGCTTCCCATGATCATCAGCATCATCCACATCAGCATCATTATCATTATCATCATCATCATCAGCAGCAGCAGCAGCATCTCATTCACAGAGCACCTGGACTTGGTCCCTGCCTACCTCTTTGACTTTATTTTCTTCGAGTGTCCCCTCTTTTTGCTAAGCTCCAAACATGGCATTTTCTTCCTTAGACGCCTGAAGGAATTCCCTTACCTGGATCATTCTTTGTCACCTGGCTTCTCCTGCTCTTTCTCTGAGTGTTAGCACACATGTTGCTTATCCAAATAAGTCTTCCCTCACCTAATCTTGCCCAACTCTCCCCCATTTATGCTCAATTTCATTGCCCCATGTATTTCATTTTCTTCATACCACTGACCACTACCTGAAACTATATGTACTGCTTATTTATTTTTCATCTTTGATTGTTGATTTTACATATACTTTTATTGTCTCCCCCAGTAAATCAATATGGTTTATTTTCTATTTACTTATAAAACAGGAAGGTTTTTTTTTCTTGTTGATGAATTATGAATTGTTGACCTAAGGTTGCAGCTATTTCTTTTTCAAGAGTATAAAATTTCCTTCCAAACCAGTGGATCTCGGGGCTTCCCTGGTGGCGCAGTGGTTGAGAGTCTGCCTGCCATTGCAGGGGACGTGGGTTCGTGCCCCGGTCCGGGAAGATCCCACATGCCGCAGAGCGGCTGGGCCCGTGAGCCATGGCCGCTGAGTCTGTGCGTCCAGAGCCTGTGCTCCGCAACGGGAGAGGCCACAACAGTGAGAGGCCCGTGTACCACAAAAACAAAAAAACAAACAAACAAAAAAACAAATCAGTGGATCTCAGTTGACCCTCTGTTACTATGATAGTCTTAACTGAGGGAGAATTATTAATCGCTGACACCCTAATGGGAGAATGACATTCTTGAACCTTTGGGAGAACAATAGTCTATTTCATAATACTGATGATGGACACAATTTTGAAACTTCCAGTAGAGATTAATAATGCCCAACACTGACCAGTGAGATAATAGAAGGGAATGCCTTTTCTGAAGGTCTGACTGTGTTCTAGTCCTGGAAAGATGTGTCTAGACAAAGCCTGGTCTGGACCCAGGAGTCCTTAGGTTTGAAGCCAATTGCCAAGGGGTGGCCTGAACCTGAGGGCCCTCCTCACCCCACCCCAAGAGTTGGGATGTTGACCTCACAACATGGTGATAATAAAGTTCTTCCACTTGGCCAGACTCTATTAGCCTTTTATCATTTTAGTTTCCTCCTAACAAAATCACATTGAGAATATTTTAACCTACACAGTGACCTCCTTTAAACATGAGGAGAAATTTAGAACTGATTTATTTGACAGCAATTTGGTTTGAGTCCTAGTATCTGTTACGTTGAATTATGATCACAATATAAGTGCCCATGACAAAGAGTTTTATGACTGGTTCCCGACCCAAAGTTCGACTATCGTTCCCCATACACTGAGTTCCCTCTAAAGGCACAGACTAAAGTCTCCAGGCCAGAGCTGACTAAGGCCCAGCCACCCCAAGGAAAGTAGTGACTTCCATAAATCGATCCTAAGCAAAAACACAACACCTTGTGTAGTTTGGGAAGGACAAACATTTGGTTCATACCATCAAGGAAATGACATGAAAAAGTTACATCTTGTTTTGTATATTGTATCTCAAATTACTAATGATTTCCAACTCTTTAGTTGAAAAGATCTTGAAGAATGTATTTATAAGGATAGCTGAACAGGACTCCCTTGGTGGCACAGTGGTTAAGAATCCACCTGCCAATGCAGGGGACACGGGTTTGAGCCCTGGTCCGGGAAGATCCCACATGCCGTGGAGCAACTAAGCCCATGTGCCCCAACTATGGAGCCTGCACTCTAGAACCTGCGAGCCACAACTACTGAAGCCCATGTGCCACAACTACTGAAGCCTGTGAGCCTAGAGCCCGTGCTCCACAACAAGAGAAGCTACTGCAATAAGAAGCCCGTGCACCGCAATGAAGAGTAGCTAGTCCCCGCTCGCTGCAACTAGAGAAAGCCTGTGCGCAGCAACAAAGACCCAATGAAGCCAAAAAAAAAAAAAAAAAAAAAAAAAAAAAAAAAAAAGAGAGAGAGAGAAAGAATAGCTGAACATTCTAAAATACTTTAAAAAGATAAACCTGTGATAACCAATGTGATATTCACCACAACCCAATAAAACATGAGAAAGAGTATTCCCACTTCAAGGTGAGAAACTTTGGTCTAGAGGAGTGAAGTGTGTTTCCCAGGTTTATAAATCACTACATTTTAATGCCAGAGGGCTGTCCGGAGTTTTCCTCTCAGCCAAGGGCACCCACCTTCCAATAAGCCACTTTCCTTCCTCTGCTTATGAAAACAAACCCTTAGGATTCTAGCTGATGGTCTGTAACTTTTAAGCAATAGAATATTATTATCATGAATGTTGCCTGAATCAATCCTAGGGAAAAAATATTGATTCAAAAATATCATCCAGAGTTCTATTTATCTCAAAGAAGTGCAATAAATTCATATTTCTAATAGAAATGACATATTATAGATCTGGCTACACGGATACCTTATTGAACTTTAGCTGCATGTATGTTTAGGCAGAAAAAAATGCTACTGCAAGCTATCAAAGGAAGTTCTTGTCTGCTGAAAGGAGACACTTTACCTAAAGCAATTAGATTAGAGGTAGACTGCAATTTCGAGCCAAGAGTTAGGATGCAAACCTAGGGTCTAAGTCAGTAGAAAAAGTCTCTCTAACAGCAAAATCTGTCAACTCTAAAACCTTCAAAATTGCATTTTAAGCAAGATTTAGGATCATCCTTGTTAGTCTACACTTAATCATGGAGTCTATGTATTTTCACTTTATACTCTGTTGATCAGGATGCAATGATAAAGGTCTTCTTGAACCCAGAACAGATGAGGTGGATGCCTTGACCAGGTCTCCTCTTCCTGTGCTCTGCTCAGCATGCAGGCCCTGGGTACCCCAGGTGTCTCTATGATGATAGACAGCAACACTGGAGTGAACACTCAGCCCTGCTTCACAAGCCTTTGCAGGTTCAGTTCCTTCTACTGGAATCCCTTAGCAATCACCACTCCAGTTAGCTCGTGCTTAGTTCAAGGGTCAACTGCCACACAAAGCTTTCCTCCTTCCCCCAAGGAGAGGGACCACCACATGCTCAAAACACCAGGCAGATGTGTTCCCCCAACTCTCAGTCCAGTGTATGATAAACATTTGTCTCTCACCACCAGTCCTCTCTAAACTCTGAGCTCTTTGAAGGCAAGGACTGTATCTAATTCCTACTTGTGTTCCCAATACAAATAAGCAATCAAGGAACATTTGACAGTAAAAACAAAATATCACATCCTTTTCATTTCTATTGACATAAGTCCCAATTCTAGGTATTCACCAAGCCTAGACTGTAGAAATATAGAGCTTTAAACCTAATATTGTATATATATATATATATATATATATATATATATATATATATATAGGTATTTCTGATAGGAAACCCCAAATATTAGAGAGTGGGCACTCTGTTCTATCACTTAAACGGTGTTGACTTTGGGCAAAAAGAACATATGAAAGTGCAATTTTTTGTTTGATTTTAATCCCTATCTTTCAGTATACCACTTCTCATGCCTTCTGAGTTGGAAGATTTGTCTTTATAGAAACCACAAGTTTTCAGAAGGAATCATCTTAGAAAAATAATATTAAACAATTCAGTATTCCTGAAATATATTTAAATTACTAATGACCTAAATAAGCAGATTTATGCCACGATACACTGAATACCAGCTATGCATCTTCCTATTCTTTAATGGTACATATTACATGGTAAATTTGAATATAAAGAAAAACTGTTCATAAAGCATGGCTTTAAGATTATATTGCTTAATAAGACTAGGTTCTGCTCCTATCTCTAAAAACAAAAAAAACATAAAAACTTTCAGTGTTTTCTAAGGGTCAATTAACAACACTTTACGACAGAGTCACAGGTTTTCTGTCCTGGGTATGACATCAGTCTCTTGAGCCCACCTTTTCCCTTTTGCTGTTGTTTATTTTTGTTTTTGGTTTTTGGCTGCACTGCATGGCATGTGGGATCTTAGTTCCCCGACCAGGGATCGAACCTGCGCCCCCTGCAGTGGAGGTGCGGAGTCTTAACCCCAGGACTGCCAGGGAATTCCCCCATCTTTTCCCCTTTGAACAGAATGATGCTGTTGATGATCTATGGCTGTGGAGTACAGTACCAACCTACTTCTTGTGTGACATTTTCTAATAATTGTTTGCCAATGTCAAGATTTCTTAATCAAAATCCATTTTGCTTTGGAGTTGTCTTTAATGTCAAGATGGCATTCATATAGCAATTATCCTGTTTAAAGTAGCTTGTATAAGTAATGAAATTACAGATTAACTTGCTTCTTTCCTACAATTGTGTAGACATATGCATGTGTGTGTATGTCTATGTCATTTGTTGAAGCTTAAATTAAAATAATCTTTTTAAAAGTCCTTCTTATTAAAATTGCCTATGACATTTATAAAAGACAAAAGCAAACCCCAATGCTTCCTTCAAAATGATAAGAAAATATCAGCAAGACTGCCATGGTATACAGAATCCAGAAGATAAACCACTGCTAGGAGCTAAGTAGCTAACCAAACCTGAGGTCCATTCAGGGCATTCAAAGGTATCATAATTGACCTGTTCAGAATTTAATTTTTATACAAAAATTTGCTCTTTCCGCTACAGGCCATTTATTGCTTCAGGATTGAATTAAATACTGCATGCACACTCCTCCCAGAGATAACCATATGTAAATAGCCCAAGGAATTAGGCTTTGTTGCCCATGGAAGTCTCAGTTCCTGTGTCACCTCTTTCCTACCTGCTCCCCTAATTTCCACAGCCTGGTTAGGGCTGGAATTAGAATTAGACCTTAATCTGTGTTTTCGTAATAGTTAGTGTATATCTGTAGCTCAATAACAACTGATCTGGGTATTTTAACTTTGATATCCCTTCTCTTCCTCTGACTCACCAACCAAATCCCCATTTCCATTTTATTAGATTTATCAACTCCTTTAAATCTTGTTCATCTTTGTATCCATGGTGACAAATCAGACTGTATATAAAATATACATGTATTTATGTACAGAAAGACAAAATGGATGCAAATTTTAAAAGTTTTATTATTTTGATACAAAATTCAATTTCTTGCTTGATAATATACCTTTTTTTCTATACTTTTGTTTTAAATTACTTTGAAGGTACAATTATACTTCCAATTACTTACACATCATTCATATTTTTAGCAAATTTATACCGACTGCCTGTTATGTAGCAACTATGTTTAACTGAGTAATAAATTATCTTTCATTTACAAAAGTACATAATAATGTTCAGAAAGGTTAAAAATTGCGCCTGGGGTATGACTTCTGATAAGTCTGAAGAAACAAGATTTCAAACACAGAAAGTTCTGTTGCCTCTAAAGCCATATTTTGCCTCTGTATCAAATACCGACTTCCTTTTTACCACCTGATCAATTATTTTTTCCGCTTCAGTCTACCAAGATTAAGAAATGCAAGTGATGTAGAAAAATGTGAAGCAACAGAATCTCTTCTATTGCTGATAGGAACGTAGTTTATATAACTACTTTGGGAAATAATTTAGTATTAACTTATTAAGATGAACTTTGACTCCTGGGTATATAATGAAGAGAAACTCTTAGAAACTATAAATTAAGCCAGGGGTATGTACAAGACCGTTCATGACAGTACTGTTCATAATAGCAAAACCTCAGAAACAACTCAAATGGCCATAAAGGGTGGATGGACAAATTGTGGTACTGTCACATGATTGAATATCCCAGAGCAGTGAATTCAGTGAACTACAGCTGGGCACAGCATGCAGGCATCTAAATCTGTGTTTCACCATTTTGTGAGAGTGGGTAGCATGGGGTTGAGAGTCCAGATGAAGGAGCCGGACCAGCTCTGGCACTAATATCAGTGTGACCTTGGGAAATTCTGTAACCTCTTTTTTTCTCAGTTGCCTCATCTCGAGAGTGAGAATAATGGTACCCAGCTCACAGTGCCTTTGTGAGAATTAATGAGTATATATAGACACAGCACCTAGAATGGGTAATGGCTCTACATATGTGTTTGTTCTTACTATTTGAATATATTTTACTAGAATATAGGATTTGAGTAAAATTCAAATATATTTAATGTTCATATTTATTAAGTACATGTAGAAGAGATCCATTCTACTTCTTATAGCGTAACTACATTTGCTATATTTAACATACGAAAAAGTTCGGATATATTTAACTGGAACTATAGCAGTTTTTAAACATGGAAGGATAGTAGTTATTGTTCATCCACAGTTACTTAAGGAAACATATAGACACCCAACATAAAGTATTTTCCAATCCTAATTGGGTTTATATTTAAAATACTCTCTATTCTTAAAAATAATGTAAGGTCACTCACTAAATAAGCACTTTAGCATGACTATACATTCTTCAATTAAAAGCCAAAATTAGAAATGATGGAGATAGTTCTTAGAAACAGAAAAAAATTCCAAATTGGAGTAAATCTTTGAAATCATGTATTCAAAGCCCTTGATTTTTCAAATGGGGAAGACTGAGACCCCAAAATCCAAAAACAATGACATGAGTTGGGGACAGGATGATAACTAGAAACCATACGTATGGACTGCTAGCAAGTTTTCTTTCTAGTACGTCATATAAACACATTAAAAAAATATAACAGATAACACAAGAGTTGAGCTGACTTTCTGAGCTGTACTGTTGATGGTGGGATGTAGCAACGTCTTCTAGGAGGAAGTTAGCCTTGTGGATACGTCCGAGAGGAACTTCTTAGGCAGTAAGCCCAGCTTCCCAAAGACCCCGAGGGGAGAATGATGGTTTTGAGGAGCCCCTGTTGTCTCCCTGAGGCCTAATGGCCTCTCCAGCCTCCAGGCCCTCCGATCTTACCTCTACTTTCAACAGATGCTCAACTCCCAGCAGCAACTTCTTATCTCCCTGTACTTCAAAATCCATCCGGGTCTTCAGGAAGCCTCCCCTTCTTTGCTCCTGCAGCCAAGATTCTGCTCCTCCCTCTGCTTGGGCTCCTCCAGGGCTGGGTTGCTCATTTAACCCCTAATTTTGCTTTCATATTTAATCTCATTTTCTTCGTTGGGCCATTCTCACTACAAAAATGCTCACTTTGTAGTTTCCATCAACCTTTTTGGTTAAGACACTTTCTACTGTGACTTTTTGTCAAGCATCACAAAATATTTCGTTTGATTCTTCCCATCCACCCACATCTTAGTCCACTGCAAGAGTTTCTATCATTGTCACTCCAAAGAAGCTCTTTGTCAAACACGGCCAATGGTTTCCTCATTCTAAACGGTGACTGCCTTCCCGAGAG